>NC_062216.1:105418345-106650488 GCF_902686445.1 Sciurus carolinensis
AAGAAAATGCCTCAAACAAATCTGGATGTTATATCAATAAAATCCAATGACAGCATGGCAGAAGAAATGTCAGAAAGGGAGTTCAGAATGTACATAATCAACATGATAAGGGAAGCAAACGATGAAATGAAAGAGCAAATGCAGGCATTGAATGAATGCACCAATAGACAGTTAAAAGAGCAAATACAGGAAGCAAAAGACCATTTCAATAAAGAGTTAGAGATATTGAAAAAAAACCAAACAGAAATCCTTGAAATGAAGGAAACAATAAACCAAATTAAGAACTCCACAGAAAGCATAACCAATAGGATAGAACACCTGGAAGACAGAACCTCAGATATTGAAGACAAAATATTTAACCTTGAAAACAAAGTTGAACAAACAGAGAAGATGGTAAGAAATCATGAACAGAATCTCCAAGAACTATGGGATATCATGAAAAGGCCAAATTTGAGAATTATTGGGATTGAGGAAGGCTCAGAGAAACAAACCAAAGGAATGAACAACCTATTCAATGAGATAATTTCAGAAAATTTCCCAAATCTGAAGAACGAAATGGAAAATCAAGTTCAAGAGGCTTATAGGACTCCAAATACACAAAATTACAGCAGACCCACACCAAGGCAAATTATAATGAAAATACCTAACATACAAAATAAAGACAGAATCTTAAAGGCTGTGAGAGAAAAGAACCAAATTACATTCAGGGGGAAACCAATACGGATATCAGCAGATTTTTCAATCCAGACCTTAAAAGCTAGAAGGGCCTGGAATAACATTTTTCAAGCCCTAAAAGAAAATGGATGCCAACCAAGAATCTTATACCCAGCAAAACTTACCTTCAGATTTGATGACGAAATAAAATCCTTCCATGATAAACAAAAGCTAAAAGAATATACAAAAAGAAAGCCAGCATTACAGAACATTCTCAGCAAAATATTCCATGAAGAAGATATGAAAAACAAAGAAGCAAATCAGCAAAGGGAGGAGATATCCTAAAGGAACTCTCAAATAAAGAGGAACCAAGTCGTGTCAAAAATAAGCAAATAAATGAATAAAATGAGTCAAATGACCGGGAATACAAATCATACCTCAATAATAACCCTGAATAGTAATGGCCTGAATTCATCAATCAAAAGACATAGACTGGCAGATTGGATAAAAAAGAAAGATCCAACAATATGTTGCCTGCAAGAGACTCATCTCTTAGAAAGAGATACCCAAAGACTAAGGTGAAAGGATGGGAAAAAACTTACCATGCACATGGACCCAGCAAAAAAGCTGGGGTATCCATCCTCATTTCAGATAAAGTGGACTTCAAGCCAAAGTTAATCAGAAGGGATAAAGAAGGACATTTCATAATGCTTAAGCGAACCATAAATCAGCAAGACATAACAATCATAAATATCTATGCCCCAAACAGTGGCTCACCCATGTATGTCAAACAAATTCTTCTCAATCTCAGAAACCAAATAGACCACAATACAATGATACTAGGTGATTTTAACACGCCTCTCTCACCACTGGACAGATCTTCCAAACAAAAATTGAACAAAGAAACCATAGATCTCAATAACACAATCAATAATTTAGACTTAACAGACATTTATAGAATATACCATCCAACGAAGAGTGAATACACTTTCTTCTCAGCAGCACATGGATCCTTCTCTAAAATAGACCATATATTATGCCACAAAACTAATGTTAGCAAATACAAGAAGATAGAGACACTTCCTTGTATTTTATCAGATCATAATGGATTGAAATTAGAAATAAATGAAAGAGTAAAAAACAGAAACTACTCCAACACCTGGAGATTAAACAATATGCTATTATATGAGGAATGGATAACAGAAGATATTAGGAAGGAAATAAAAAATTCTTAGAGGTAAACGAGAACAAAGAAACATCATATCAAAATCTCTGGTACACTATGAAAGCGGTACTTAGAGGAAGATTTATTTCATGGAGCGCATTTAATAAAAGAAGTAAAACTCAAAAAATAAACGACCTAACACTTCAGCTCAAAGCCCTAGAAAAAGAAGAACAGACCAACACCAAAAGTAGTAGAAGACAGGAAATAGTTAAACTCAGAGCTGAAATCAACGAAATTGAAACAAAAGAAACAATACAAAAAATTGACAAAATAAATAGTTGGTTCTTTGAAAAAATAAACAAAATTGATAAACCTTTAGCCACACTAACAAAGAGAAGAAGAGAGAAAACCCAAGTCACCAAAATTCAGAATGTACAAGGAAATATCACAAGAGACACGATTGAAATACAAAACATAATTAGAAGCTATTTTGAAAATCTATATTCCAACAAAATAGAAAATTTCGAAGATATCAACAAGTTTCTAGAGACCTATGAATTGCCTAAACTAAACGAGGAGGACATACACAATTTAAATAGACCAATTTCAAGTAATGAAATAGAAGAAGTCATCAAAAGCCTACCAACAAAGAAAAGTCCAGGACCTGATGGGTTCTCAGCCGAGTTCTACAAAACCTTTAAAGAAGAGCTCATTCCAATACTTTTCAAAGTATTCCATGAAATAGAAGAGGAGGGAACCCTCCCAAACTCATTCTATGAAGCCAATATCACCCTGATACCTAAACCAGACAGAGACACATGGAGGAAAGAAAATTTTAAACCAATATCCTTAATGAACATCGACCCAAAAATTCTCAACAAAATTTTAGCAAATCGCATACAAAAACGTATTAAAAAGATAGTGCATCATGATCAAGTGGGTTTCATCCCAGGGATGCAAGGTTGGTTCAACATCAGGAAATCAATAAATGTAATTCATTATATGTAATTCACCATATCAACAGACTTAAGTCAAGAATCACATGATAATTTCAATAGATGTAGAAAAAGCATTTGATAAAATACAGCACCTGTTCATGCTCAAAACACTAGAAAAAATAGGGATAGTGGGAACATTCCTTAACATTGTAAAGGCCATCTATGCTAAGCCCATGGCCAATATCATTCTCAATGGTGTAAAACTGAAAGCATTCCCCCTAAAATCTGGAACAAGGCAGGGATGCCCTCTCTCACCACTCCTATTCAATATCGTCCTTGAAACTCTAGCCAGAGCAATTAGACAGACCAAAGAAATTAAAGGGATACGAATTGGAAAAGAAGAACTCAAACTATCCCTATTTGCTTATGATATGATTATATACTTAGAGGAACCAGGAAATTCCACCAGAAAACTTTTAGAACTCATAAGTGAATTCAGTAAAGTAGCAGGATACAAGATCAATGCTCATAAATCCAATGCATTTTTATACATAAGTGATGAATCTTCAGAAAGAGAAGTTAGGAAAACTACCCCATTCACAATAGCCTCGAAAAAAATAAAATACTTGGGAATCAATCTAACAAAGAGGTGAAAGACCTCTACAATGAGAACTACAGAACAGTAAAGAAAGAAATTCAAGAACACCTTAGAAGATGGAAAGATCTCCCATGTTCCTGGATAGGCAGAATTAATATTGTCAAAATGGCCATACTACCAAAAGTGCTATACAGATTCAATGCAATTCCAATTAAAATCCCAACGATGTACCTTACAGAAGTAGAACAAGCAATCGTGAAATTCATCTGGAAGAATAAGAAACTCAGAATTGCTAAAGCAATCCTTCGCAGGAAAAATGAAGCAGGGGGTATTGCAATACCTGAACTTCAACTGTACTACAAAGCAATAGTAACAAAAACGGCATGGTATTGGTACCAAAATAGGTAGATCAATGGTACAGAATAGAGGACACGGACACAAACCCAAATAAATATAATTTCCTCATACTAGACAAAGGGGCCAAAAATATGCAATGGAGAAAAGATAGCCTCTTCAATAAATGGTGCTGGGAAAATTGGAAATCCATATGCAACAAAATGAAAATAAACCCATATCTCTCACCGTGCACAAAATTCAACTCAAAATGGATTAAGGACCTCGCAATCAGACCAGAGACCCTGCATCTTATAGAAGAAAAAGTAGGTCCAGATCTTCAACATGTCGGCTTAGGACCAGACTTTCTCAACAGGACTCCCATAGCACAAGAAATAAAAGCAAGAATCAACAACTGGGATAGATTCAAACTAAAAAGCTTTCTCTCAGCAAAGGAAACTATCAGCAATGGGAAGAAAGAGCCTACAGAGTGGGAGAAAATCTTTGCCAATCATACTTCAGATTGAGCACTAATCTCCAGAATCTATAAAGAACTCAAAAAACTCAACACCAAGACTACAAATAACCCAATTGACAAATGGTCTAAGGAAATGAACAAACACTTCACAGAAGAAGACCTACAAACAATCAAGAAACATATGGAAAAATATTCAACATCTCTAGTAATAAAAGAAATGCAAATCAAAACCACCCTAAGAATCCATCTCACCCCAATCAGAATGGCGATTATCAAGAACACAAGCAACAACAGGTGTTGGCGAGGATGTGGGGAAAAAGGTACACTCATATATTGCTGGTGGGGTTGCAAATTAGTGCAACCACTCTGGAAGGCAGTATGGAGATTCCTTAGAAAACTTGGAATGGAACTACCATTTGACCCAGCTATCCCACTCCTTGGCCTATACCCAAAGGACTTAAAATCGCATACTACAGAGATACAGCCACATCAATGTTCATAGCTGCTCAGTTCACAATAGCCAGATTGTTGAACCAACCTAGATGCCCTTCAGTTGATGAATGGATAAAGAAACTGTGGCATATATATACAATGGAATATTACTCAGCCATAAAGAATGATAAAATTATGGCATTTGCAAGCAAATGGACGAAATTGGAGAATACCATGCTAAGTGAGATAAGCCAATCTCAAAAAACCAAAGAAAGAATGATCTTGCTGATAAGTGGATGATGATACATAATGGGGCGTGGGAGGGGTTAGTTTTAGGGTTAGAGTGAAGGTTAGGGAGGGGGGAAGAATGGGGGAAGGAAGGACTGTATAGAGGGAAAAGAGGGATGGGAGGGGTGGGGGGAAGGGGAAAAAATAACAGAATGAATCAACCAACATCACCCTATGTAAACGTATTATTACACAAATGGTATGCCTTTACTCTATGTACAAACAGAGAAAGAACATGTATCCCATTTGTTCACAATAAAAAAAAAAAAAAACAATAGGCTCAAAAAAAAATACAATACTTGGGAATCAATCTAACAAAAGAGGTGAAAGATCTCTACAATGAGAACTACAGAACACTAAAAAATAAATTAAAGAAAACCTTAGAAGATGGAAAGATCTCCCATGTTCTTGGATAGGCAGAACTAATATTGTCAAAATGACCATACTACCAAAAATGCTATACAAATTCAACTCTTCAACAAAGAGTGCTGGGAAAACTGGAAATTCATATGCAGCAGAATGAAATTAACCTGTACCTCTCACTCTGCACAAAACTCATATCAACATGGATCAAGGACCTTGGAATCAGACTAGAGAACCTGCACCTTAAAGAAGAAAATGTTGGTCAAAATCTTCAACATGTCAGCTTAGGATCAGACTTCCTTAACAGGACTCCCATAGCACAAGAAATAAAAGCAAGAATCAACAACTGGGATAGATTCAAACTAAAAGTTTTCTCTCAGCAAAGGAAACTATCAGCAATGTGAAGAGAGAGCCTACAGAGTGGAAGAATCTTTGCCATTCATACATCAGATAGAGCACTAATTTCCAGAATATATAAAGAACTCAAAAAACTCTACACCAAGAATACAAATAACCCATTCAACAAGTGGACTAAGGAAATGAACAGACACTTCACAGAAGAAGATCTACAAGAAATCAACAAACATATGGAAAAATGTTCAACATCTCTAGTAATAAGAGAAATGGAAATCAAAACTACCCTAACATTCCATCTCATCCCAATTAGAATGGCGATTATCAAGAATACAAGCAACAATAGGTGTTGGCAAGGATATGGGGGGAAAAGTACACTCATACATTGTTGGTGTGGCTGCAAATTAGTGCAGCCACTCTGGAAAGCAGTGTGGAGATTTCTTAGAAAACTTGGAATGGAACCACCATTGGATCCAGCTATCCCACTCCCGGCCTAAACCCAAAGGATTTAAAATCAGCATACTACAGTGATGCAGCCACATCAATTTTCATAGCTGCTCAATTCACAATAGCCAGATTGTGGAACCAACCTAGATGTCCTTCAAATGATGAATGGATAAAGAAACTGTGATATATATATATATATATATATATATATATATATACACACAGACAATGGAATATATATATATATTTACACACACACACAATGGAATATATATGTATGTGGAATATATATATATACAATGTAATATATATATAAATATATATATATATATATATATATACATGATGGAATAATAAAATTATGCCATTTGCAGGCAAATGGATGAAATTGGATAATACCAAGCTAAGTGAGATAAACCAATCTCAAAAAACCAAAGGAGGAATGATCTTACTGATAAGCGGATGATGATACATAATGGGGGCTAGGCGTGAGGCAAGAATAGAGGAAGGAGGTACTGTATAGAGGGAAAAGAGGGGTGCAAGGTGTGGGGGAAGGGAAAATAACAGAATGAATCATACACCATTACCCTATGTAAATGTATGATTACATAAAAGGTATGCCTCTACTTCATGTACAGAGAAACAATTTGTACCCCATTTGTTTACAATTAAAAAAAAAAAAGAATATAGTACTCTGGAAGAAAGTTGACCAATGAGGCAAAAGACACCAAACTCTATAAAACTCCACTAGAAGAAATTAAAGGAGACAAAAAATAAATAAATAAATACCATTCATTATTTACAGAATGTTCTAAGATTCATAGTATCCAAAGCAGTCTCCAAATTCAATGCAATCCCTATCAAAATACCAATATCTCTTTAAGAAAAGGAAAAAAATGAAATTGACAAGAACCACAAAAAACCTCAAGTTGCCAATATAATCTTGAGAAAGAAGCACAAAGCTAGAGGCCTCATACCTCACCACTAATATTATAGAACTATAGCTTATGAAACAGTATGATATTGGCATATAAAAAAGACTCATCTCAACCAATGGAACAGAATAGAGAACTCAGAAATAAAATCGCATGTCTGTGGTCAAATGACTTCTGCCATGGTGTAAAATACGTGATGAAGAGGGCAGTCTCTTCAACAAATGTTGCCGAGAAAACTGGATATGGGTATTAACTTTATATCCTGATACATTGCTGAATTCATTTATTAGCTCTAGAAGTTTTTTGGCAGAATTTTTTGAATCTCCTAAATACAGAACCATGTTGTCAGCAAATAGTAAGTTTGAGTTCTTCTTTTCCTATTCTTATCTCTGTCTAATTGTTCTGGTTAGCGTTTCAAGGACAATGTTGAATAAAAGTGGTTAAAGAGAACATCCTTGTCTTGTTCCAGTTCTTACATGGAATGCTTTCAATTTCTCTCTATTTAGAATAATGTTGACCTTGGGTTTAACATATATAGTTTTTTATAATGTTGAGGTATGTTTCTACTATCCCTAGTTTTTCTAGTGTTTTGAACATGAAGGAGTGCTGTATTTTGTTAAATGATTTTACAGTTTATTTTGATATTTTTCAGGACTAATTTTAATTTGCATGGTCAATATTTTATTGTTCTTCCATGTTTAACCTTCCTGTATTATATTTTAGATTAATACCTGTTAACAGAGCTGAGTTTTATTAAGTCATTTTCAAAATATTTATGTTTTAAATTGAACCATTTATACTTAAAGTGACAACTGATATATCTAATTTTTGTGTAGTACCTTACTTTCTGCTTTCTCTTTAACTCTCTTTATCTTTTTATTTCTCTGAGATTATCTTTTCTCAATTTCATTTTCCCCTATGCAGAGTACCTGTTTAATTAATTTTTTGTTTGTTCCAATTTGTTATACATAACAGTAGAGTGCATTTATGCATTTTGATAAAACATACAAAACTTCAGTATAATTTCTCACTTTTCTGATTGTACATTTTGTAGGATCACATCGGTCATGCAGTCATATACGTACGTGAGTTAATATCTGTTTCATTCTACTATCCTTCCTACCCCCATAACACTTCTCCTGCCTTCACAATGCTCTACCTAAACTAAATTAACTCTATTCTTCCATAGCATTTCCCCCACTTATTGTGAATTAGCATCCACATATCAGAGAAAACATTTGGCCTTTGGTTCTTTGGGATTGGCTTATTTCTCTCAGCATATATTCTCCAGTTCCATTCATTTACCAGCAAATGCCATAATTTAATTCTTCTTTAAGGCTGAGTACTCTTCCATTGTGTATACATACCAAATTTCCTTTGTCCATTCATTTTTTTTGAAGGGAACCTAGGTTGATTCATAGTTTAGCTATTTTGAGTTGAACTGCTATAAACAATGATGTGGTTGTATCACTGTAATAGCTGATTTTAAGTCCTTTGGGTATAAACTGAAGAGTGGGATAACTGGGTCAAATGATAGTTCCATTTCAAGCTTTCTGAGGGATGCCCATACTGCTTTCCATAGTGCTTGCACAAATTTGCATTCCCACCAGCAATATATGAGTGTACCTTTTTCCCCACATCCTTACTTGATATCCTTAACTAATAAAAAACTAAGTTTAGTCAATAACTCTAAGAACGATATCCTGATTTTCCCTCAGACAATACAAGGATATTAAAAGTTAACAGTATCAAGTATATACCAGATCACATGTGTTTAATTAAAAAAAAATGACAGGTCATCATGAGTAAATATCAGAATCTCATACTGTCTTTATTGTCACATTTTGCTAACATTAGTGCCTGAAAAATTCAACAATATACTGAAAAAGACCAGAATAGTTACTCCTAAATGTCTACTATTGAAAATCAGCCAAGATTGCCATTTTACATTAAAATAAATTAAATATTCTATTAATATTATACAATATTAGATCTTTGAAAATATGATTTTATATAAATATTTAAGTTTGAGAATCAGGAAATGTCTGATCTACACTAGTCCCCTTAATAACATGGAAAGAAAAATTTTACATAGTGTAATATTGTCTTCAAACATAACTAAGCATAAACTTAATTTTTATTAAAACTAATGAGGATTTCCTAATTTATTTTATAAACTAATATTTTAAGTAACTGTCAAAATATAAATATTTTCATATCTACTTATCCATTGACCAGATTTACCAACATTTTCTTTTTAATGCTACAATTAATCACATAAAAATATAATGCCTGGAGGTTTCAAGATGGCGGACTAGAGGGTGGCTGCATTTCATGTTGCTCCAGGACTCAGGATTCAAAAGAGGAGATATTGAGCGACTTGGGACCAACTCAAAGCAGCCGGGTGAGTATCTCCCATTGGGGAGGCGTCCCAGATGGGGCGGTAGTCCCGGAACGCAAGGAACTTTGTGAAGTAGAGTTGCCTGGCGAGACACACCTCCCCCCGCTGGAGCAGTGAACTTGGACAACTGAGAGCACCGTAGAGGAGGCCGCTCAGCACAGCGCTTGGACTCAGAGCAACCACTGGGGTTCCGGGCGGCTGCCCAGAGGAGGAGCTTCGTGGCGAGCTGTTTGGAATCAGAGACCACCCCTGAACACCGGGGCCTGCCCAGAGGAGGAGGAGTCCGGTGGGTCACTTGGACTCAGAGTGACTGCACCAGAGCTATAGGCTGTTGCCAGAGGAGGAGCTGCGAGGCAAGCTGTTTGGACTCAGAGTAACGACCCCTGAACACCGGGGTCTGCCCAGAGGAGGAGGAGGAGGAGTGCGGGGGGTCGCTTGGACTCGCAGGGACTGCATCAGAGCTCCGGGCGGCTGCTCAGAGGAGGAGTGGTGAGTTGTTTGGACTCAAAGCGACCGCTCCTAAACACCGGGGGGCTGCCCGGAGGAGGAGCATGGTGGGTCGCTTGGTCTCGGAGCGGCCACACTAGAGCTCCAGGCGGCTGCCCAGAGGAGGTGTACGGCGGGTCGCTTGGACACAGAGCGACCGCTTCTGAACACCGGGGGGCTACCCGGAGGAGGAGGAGGAGCATGGCGGGTCACTTGGACTCAGAGTGACTGCCTAGGGCTATGGGCGGTTGGTGGGAGGAGGAGTCGCGAAGTGAGTTCCTTGGACTCCTAGTGACCGCACCGGAACACCAGGCGGCTGTACGGAGGAAGAGGCGTGCGGCAGGTCACTGGGAGTTGGAGCGACTGTACGGGGCTCCAGGTGGCTGCTAAGAGGAGGGGTTGCTAGCCAGGAGATTAGGTGCAGAGCAGAGTCCCAGCACCTAGGAGGCTTATTGGTGGAAGAGCCGCACAGAGATTTGCTTAGGGGTGGAGCGAAGGTTCCAGGACTGCGGGCAGATTATCTGAGGAGAGACAGCCTAAGGAGACTCGTCTGCGAAGGGTGAGGCTCCCAGGCCCAGGAGGTAGGTCCAGGCCCCTGGGAACATTGCAGAGGAAGGCAGCCCAGCCCAGGCAGTAGTTGTGAATTGCGGGGAACCTCTAAGAGGGGAACTGACCAGCGAGACCTCCCCACAGGGTGAGTCTTCTCTGCCGGTGAGGTTTTCCCACAAGGATGGTAAACCAGAGACACAGGCCCAAACAGGTCTTCCCTTAGCCCACAGCCTAGTTCGCCTTTGGATGACCATTGGTCAACAAGTGAGGCACCTCTGCACACTAGCAGGGAGTATGACCCACCTGAAGTCCACCACTCCTAGAGAGGCAGATTCATTGTGGAGCACCACATTATCAACTTCCTCTAAGACTGCAGGCTACTGAAGGATAAGAGGGGATATACTAGCAATCTGCAGGGACATTATAAGTCAATAGAGGAAATCTGCAATATCTTAGCGGTCCACTGATACCTGAACAATATGAGAAAACAAGGGAAGAAAATGCCTCAAACAAATCTAGATGTTACATTAATAAAAGCCAATGACAGCATGGCAGAAGAAATGACAGAAAGGGAATTCAGAATGTACATAATTAAAATGATCAGGGAAACAAATGATGAGATGAAAGAGCAAATGCAGGCATTGAATGATGAAATGAAAGAGCAAATGTAGACATTGAATGATTGCACCAATCGACAGTTAAAAGAGCAAATACAGGAAGCAAAAGATCATTTCAATAAAGAGTTAGAGTAATTGAAAAAAAAACAAGCAGAAATCCTTGAAATGAAGGAAACAATAAACCAAATTAAGAACTCCACAGAAAGCATAACCAATAGGATAGAACACCTGGAAGACAGAACCTCAGATATTGAAGACAAAATATTTAACCTCGAAAGCAAAGTTGACCAAACAGAGAAGGTGGTAAGAAATCATGAACAGAATCTCCAAGAATTATGGGATATCATGAAAAGGCCAAATTTAAGAATTATTGGGATTGAGGAAGGCTTAGAGAAACAAACCAAAGGAATGAACAATCTATTCAATGAAATAATATCAGAAAATTTCCCAAATCTGAAGAACGAAATGGAAAATCAAGTTCAAGAGGCTTATAGGACACCAATATACAAAATTACAGCAGACCCA
Organism: Sciurus carolinensis; assembly: GCF_902686445.1. NCBI lineage: Eukaryota > Metazoa > Chordata > Mammalia > Rodentia > Sciuridae > Sciurus > Sciurus carolinensis. The sequence goes on from NC_062216.1 coordinate 105,429,909, forward strand.
CACCAAGGCACATTATAATGAAAATACCTAACATACAAAATAAAGACAGAATTTTAAAGGCTGTGAGAGAAAAGAACCCAATTACATTCAGGGGGAAACCAATACGGATATCAGCAGATTTTTCAACCCAGACACTAAAGCTAGAAGGGCCTGAAACAACATTTTTCAAGCCCTGAAAGAAAATGGATGCCAACCAAGAATTTTCTACCCAGCAAAACTTACCTTCAAATTTGACGATCAAATAAAATTCTTCCATGATAAACAAAAGCTAAAAGGATTTACAAAAAGAAAGCCAGCATTACAGAATATTCTCAGCAAAATACTCCAAGAGGAAGAGATGAAAAACAAAGAAGCAAATCAGCAAAGGGAGGAATTACCCTAAAGGAATTGTCAAATAAAGGAGGAACCAAGTTGTGTCAAAAAAGTAAATAAATAAATAAAATTTAAAAAATGAGCCAAATGACCAGGAATACAAATCATATCTCAATAATAACCCTGAATATTAATGGCCTGAACTCATCAATCAAAACACATAGACTGGTAGATTGTATTAAAAAGAAAGATCCAACAATACGTTGCCTGCAAGAGACTCACCTCATAGAAAAAGATACCCATAGACTAAAGGTGAAAGGATGGGGAAAAACATACCATGCACATGGACTCAGCAAAAAAGCTGGAGTATCCATCCTCATTTCAGATAATGTGAACTTCAAGCCAAACTTAGTCAGAAGGGATAAAGAAGGACATTTCATACTGCTTAAGGGAACCATACATCAGCAAGACATAACAATCATAAACATCTATGCCCAAACAGTGGCTTATCCATGTATGTCAAACAAATCCTTCTCAATTTCAGAAACCAAATAGACCATAACACAATAATACTAGGTGATTTTAACACGCCCCTCTCACCAGTGGACAGATCTTCCAAACAAAAATTGAACAAAGAAACCATAGATCTCAATAACACAATCAATAATTTAGACTTAACAGACATTTATAGAATATACCATCCAACCAAGAGCGAATACACTTTCTTCTCAGCAGCACATGAATCCTTCTCTAAAAAGACCATATATTATGCCACAAAGTTAATGTTAGCAATACAAGAAGACTGATACTCTACCTTGCATTCTATCAGATAATAATGGATTGAAATTAGAAATAAATGAAAGAGTAAAAAACAGAAACTACTCCAACACCTGGAGATTAAACAATATGCTATTATATGATGAATGGATAACAGAAGATATTAGGAAGGAAATTAAAAATATTTTAGAGGTAAATGAGTACAAAGAAATATATCAAAATCTCTGGGACACTATGAAAGCAGTACTTAGAGGAAAATTTATTTCATGGAGCCCATTCAATAAAAGAATTAAATCTCAACAGAAAAACAACCTAACACTACAGCTCAAAGCCCTAGAAAAAGAAGAACAGACCAACACCAAAAGTAGTAGAAGACAGGAAATAGTTAAACACATAGCTGAAATCAACGAAATTGAAACAAAAGAAACAATACAAAAAATTGACAAAATAAATAGTTGGTTCTTCGAAAAAATAAACAAAATTGATAAACCTTTAGCCACACTAACAAAGAGAAGAGAGAAAACCCAAATCACCAAAATTCAGAATGAACAAGGAAATATCACAACAGACACGATTGAAATACAAAACATAATTAGAAGCTATTTTGAAAATCTATATTCCAACAAAATAGAAAATTTTGAAGACATCAACAGGTTTCTAGAGACATATGAATTGCCTAAACTAAACAAGGAGGACATACACAATTTAAATAGACCAATTTCAAGTAATGAAATAGAAGAAGTCATCAAAAGCCTACCAACAAAGAAAAGTCCAGGACCAGATGGGTTCTCAGCCAAGTTCTACAAAACCTTTAAAGAAGAGCTCATTCCAATACTTCTCAAAGTATTTCATAAAATAGAAGAGGAGGGAACCCTCCCAAACTCATTCTATGAAGCCAATATTACCCTGATACCTAAACCAGACAGAGACACATCGAGGAAAGAAAATTTCAGACCAATATCCTTAATAAATATCGACGCAAAAATTCTCAACAAAATTTTCGCAAATCGCATACAAAAACATATTAAAAAGATAGTGCACCATGATCAAGTGGGTTTCATCCCAGGGATGCAAGGTTGGTTCAACATCAGGAAATCAATAAATGTCATTCACCATATCAACAGACTTAAAGTCAAGAATCACATGATTATTTCAATAGATGTAGAAAAAGCATTTGATAAAATACAGCACCCCTTCATGATCAAAACACTAAAAAAATAGGGATAGTGGGAACATTCCTTAACATTGTAAAGGCCATCTATGCTAAGCCCATGGCCAATATCATTCTCAATGGTGAAAAACTGAAAGCAGTCCCCCTAAAAACTGGAACAAGGCAGGGATGCCCTCTTTCACCACTTCTATTCAACAACGTCCTTGAAACTCTAGCCAGAGCAATTAGACAGACCAAAGAAATTAAAGGGATACGAATAGGAAAAGAAGAACTCAAACTATCCCTATTTGCTGATGATATGATTATACACTTAGAGGAACCAGGAAATTCCACCAGAAAACTTTTAGAACTCATAAGTGAATTCAGTAAAGTAGCAGGATATAAGATCAATGCACATAAATCTAAGGCATTTTTATACATAAGTGATGAATCTTTGGAAAGAATAATTAGGAAAACTACCCCATTCACAATAGCCTCAAAAAAAATACAATACTTGGGAATCAATCTCAGAAAAGAGGTGAAAGACCTCTACAATGAGAATACAGAACACTAAAGAAAGAAATTAAAGAAAACCTTAGAAGATGAAAAGATCTCCCATGTTCTTGAATAGGCAGAACTAATATTGTCAAAATGGCCATACTACCAAAAGTGCTATACAGATTCAATGCAATTCCAATTAAAATCCCAATGACGTACCTTACAGAAATAGAGCAAGAAATTATGAAATTCATCTAGAAGAATAAGAAACCCAGAATAGCTAAAGCAATCCTTAGCAGAAAGAGAGAAGCAGGGGGTATCGCAATAACAGATCTATAACTCTACTACAAAGCAATGGTAACAAAAACGGCATGGTATTGGTACCAAAATAAACAGGTAGATCAATGGTACAGAATAGAGGACATGGACACAAACCCAAATAAATACAATTTTCTCATACTAGACAAAGGGGCCAAAAACATGCAATGGAGAAAAGATAGCCTCTTCAACAAATGGTGCTGGGAGAATTGGAAATCCATATGCAACAGAATGAAACTAAACCCATATCTCTCACCATGCACGAAAATAAACTCAAAATGGATTAAGGATCTTGGAATCAGACCAGAGACCCTGCAGATTATAGAAGAAAAAGTAGGTCCAGATCTTCAACATGTTGGCCCAGGATCAGACTTCCTTAAAATGACTCCCATAGCACAAGAAATAAAAGCAAGAATCAATAACTGGGATAGATTCAAACTAAAAAGCTTTCTCTCAGCAAAGGAAACTATCAGCAATGGGAAGAAAGAGCCTACAGAGTCGGAGAAAATCTTTGCCAATCATACTTCAGATAGAGCACTAATCTCCAGAATCTATAAAGAACTCAAAAAACTCTACACCACGAATGCAAATAATCCAATCGACAAATGGGCTAAGGAAATGAATAGACACTTCACAGAAGAAGATCTACAAGCAATCAACAAACATGTGGAAAAATGTTCACCATCTTTAATAGGAGAAATGCAAATCAAAACCACCCTAAGATTCCATCTTACCCCAATTTGAATGGCGATTATGAAGAATACAAGCAACAACCGATGTTGGTGAGGATGTGGGGAGAAAGGTGCACTCATACATTGCTGGTGGCGTTGCAAATTAGTACAGCCACTCTGGAAAGCAGTGTGGAGATTTCTTAGAAAACTTGGAATGGAACCACCATTTGACCCACTATCCCACTCCTTGGCCTATACCCAAAGGACTTAAAATCAGCATACTACAGAGTGCAGCCACATCAATGTTCATAGCTGCTCAATTCACATTAGCCAGATTGTGGAACCAACCTAGATGTGCTTCAATTTATGAATGGATAAAGAAACTGTGGTATATATATTCAATGGAATATTACTCAGCCATAAAGAATGATAAAATTATGGCATTTGCAGGCAAATGGATGAAATTGGAGAATATCATGCTAAGTGAGATAAGCCAATCTCAAAAAACCAAAGGATAAATGATATCGCTGATAAGTGGATGATGACACATAATGGGGGGTGGGAGGGGTTAGTGTTAGGGTTAGAGTTAGGATTAGGGAGGGGGGCAAGAATGGAGGATGGAAGGACTGTATATAGGGAAAAGAGGGGTGGGAGGGTTGGGGTGAAGGGAAAAAATAACAGAATGAATCAAACAACATTACCCTGTGTAAATTTATGATTACACAAATGGTATACCTTTACGCCATGTACAAACAGGGAAACAACATGTATCCCATTTGTTTACAATAAAAAAATATACATATAATGCCTGACAAGGTGGTACATGCCTGTATTCCCTCCCTGTAATCCCCAAGGCTTGGGAGGCTAAGGCAGAATGTTCAATGCCAGCTTTACCAACTCAGCAGGGCCCTAAGAAACTTAGTGAGACTGTCTCAAAATAAACCATAAAGAAGGCCTGAAGACATATGTGGCTCAGTGGTTAAGGGACCCTGGGCTCAACCCACAGTATCAAGGAAAATAATTATTTGGTGGGGGGTGGTACCAGGGTCTGAGGGGTGCTTAACCACTTAGCTACATACGCAATGCTTTTTTTTTTTTTTTTTAATTTTGAGACATGGTCTCTTGAAATTACTACCTCATTATGCTGCTGAGGCTGGCCTTGAACTCAAGATCCTCCTGCCTCAGCGTTTTAGTCAGCTTTCTTCAGTGCTGTGACTAAAGGACATGACCAGAATAATTTTAGGTGAGGAAAAGTTTATTTGAGGGTTCACAGTTTCAGAGGTCTCAATCCATAGACAGTGGTTCCATTACTTGGGGCTTAAAGCAAGGCTGAACATCATGGCAGAAGAGTGTGGTGGAGGAAAGGGGATCACATGTTGATCAGGAAGCAAAGAGAATGGTTTCCACTTGCCAGATACAAATATATACCCCAAAGCTACACCCCCAATTCCCACCTCTTCCAGTCACACCCTACTGCTTCAGTAACCACTCAGTTCATCCCTTAGGGGATTAATCTACTGATTGGGTTAAGACTCTCACATCCTAATCATTTCTCCTCTGAACCCTCTTGCATTGTCTCACATGTGAGCTGTTGGGGGACACCTCACATCCAAACCATAACACTCAGCTTCCTGATTGCTAGGATTCCAGGTATGAGCCATCATGCCCAACATAACTTTTATCAAAATATTTATAATAGTACTTTATCTCTTCTGTAAAAATTACACATGAAAAATTTAAATAGATACCTCAACTTTTTTAAACATTCAGACTAACGTTTTCAGTTTAACATAAAATGCCTAATTTTTGAGTCCTTTATTTCCCCCCTGTGTAGCTGCTAAAATATGCATTTTCTTGGTACACTGCTCAGAATACAGCAGTGCTGGTCATTGTAATTAGTAGGACTAAGAGTGTCAACCAGCACACATTTAGCTGACAATGATTTATTACAATAACAAAACACCTGTTTTATCTTTTATTAATAAAATTAGCCCCTTTAACAGACAGATTCTATATTTGACCACTACTCCCATATCCTTTTTTCAGTTTTTCATGCAAGATGTCCCTAAGGATATTGTTACTTTTATTTTAATTTCAAATCACTTCTTTTCCTATGATTAATTTTGGCACATATTTCCTGTTGCTCTGTGATAAACACGTAAGTCCAGCACTTAGAGTATTGTTGCTGGCGGCATGACAATTGTGATCAACCCTCTGCCCCCAATAAAGGAATACTGGCCTACAGAAAATCATGTTTCCTCTCTTTTGCTGGCTATTATACATGAATTTTGATCTTCATTAATTCCATATTGTCATTTAATTATTAACTTAAGTGTTCCTTTGCATTTCTGCACTCCTTCTTTATGTATCCAACCAAGATCGAATTCTTGCTCTCAAGGGCCTCAAATTTAATTAAAATAAGAACAAAAATGACAAAAGAATAGCTACAAAGAAATACATGACCAACAACAAATTAATAAGATAAAATTACAGATGCACTGTTATGTCAATGATGAAGTCATAGGAACCAGTTAGTACTAGTCAAGTTATGATTATATAGTAGACAAATTAAGTTCAATGTATTCTAATATGACTCCTTTGAGAAGCCCTCCCTGATTCTCACAAATGAACAAAGGTTTCCTCTGCTCTGTGAATATACAGCATTTTTTATGTAACTCTAACATAGGACCCAGGACATTACACTGTAATCTACTGTTCTTTGCTCACTGTAAACTTATTAAGAAGAGGGACTCTATTATTGTGCTCATATCATAGCATCTAACCAAGTACCTGGAACTTGAAGGTTTGTTCAATTTGTTTAAAGTGATTTCAGAACATAGGATCTTGCAGTACTATGTCTGGATATGTATTTAAAAAATGAAACCAGCATCTCAAAAATACCTGCACTTGCACGTTTATTGAAGCATTATAAATGACAGCCAAGATATGAAAATAATCTGAGTGTCTATCAATAGGTGAATGGATAAAGAAAATAAGATTACATATGGACACACACACACACACACACACACACACGCACGATGAAATATCATCCAGCCTTTAAAAAGATAGAAATTCTGTCATTTGAAACAACATGGTCATACCTGGAGGATAATATGTTAAGTGAAATAAGCCAGAGACAGAATTACTACATGATCTCACTTGTATGTAGAACCAAAGCATCAAACTCAGACAGTAGAACAGTGTTTATCAAGAACTTTGGACAGGAGGAAGGGGAGAAATGGGAGAATGCAGGTCAAAGGGTACAAACTTTCAGTTACAAAATGAATAAGTTTTTTGAGATATATTGCAAGCAATGACTATGGTTAAAAACAAGGTCTACTACTTGAAATTTGCTGAGAATAGAGGTTAAAAATTAAAGATCCCATACGATGTATTCAACAAACTCCATTATGACTTCTTGAATACTTAAAACACTAAATATGGGGGAAGGAAGGGGAAGAAGAGGTACTGGGGACTAAGTTAGAACAAGAAAGATTCCATGCTTTTATAATTATATCAAAATGAATTCTACTGTCATGTATAACTAAAAAGAACCAATAAAAAATAAAATAAAACACTAATTATTACTCATGCAAAAGAACCAAACCTAAAGGAATCAGTGTTGGCATTTTTATCACTACTAGATCTATAATGTTGCTTAAAAGGGAGTCATATAAAAGACTGAGTGCTGAGAGATGCTTTGTTTCCATGGCACCTTAGTTAAATCAAGCATACTTTGCTTACTGAATAAGATTGGAAACTGCCAGGCAGCTTTGGCTTACACAGACCAAATTCTTCAAACTTGGAAAGTATAAAAGCACTGGAAAGGCCTATCCATTTACCAAATTAAAACAGTCAGAATTTAAGATCAACTTTCCAAATTAAGTATTCAGCTATAAAATCAAATGCCAAAGTGGGAATATTAAAGACTAGCAAAGACAGAGGAAGAGACCAAAACAACAATTAAGTTAATATTACTCCTCTTTTGGAGAATTGTATTACGGTAAATTTTCACATACTCATAAATAATTTAGAGGCAATAAAAGGCAAAATGGTTCAAATAAGGACAGAGATATCGACATTAAATTAATATTACTCAAGGTACATTACCCTTGCATGATGAAATCATTCCATTCAACAAAAAGCTGACTCCAAAAGAACTACGTCTGATATTTTGTTACTATAAACAAGGGTTTGAATCAAAGATTGGCAGGTAATGACCCTCTTAAAGCTGCTTATACCTTCAGTTCAATTTCTCCCAACAGGTTTAACTAAAGGCAAATAGCAAAAAATTTCCCTGGGGAATTCTACTCAGAAGGAGCTACTATACCGGTGAGAAAATAAATAATGTATTGTCAGCTCCTTTAAAAATTATTTACCACACACATTCAATATTTTTAAATGTTATCACCATTTCCCTCTATATTTCCTTATTTTTCTGAAGTATACTTACATACAGAAAAAGAATGTAAATTGCCGTACTATTTTTTCTGATTCAATTTTAATATGCTTTTGCCATTTTGCTTTCTTCCTGACTTTTCTCAGCCTGAACATATAAAACACACATCAAAAAGTACTGCAGTGCTAAAGCAAGTGTCAGATGACACCTCTTCTTGTTCATACATGCTATTTCTTTCACCATTTCTATCTCCCATGGATGAAACTATTGCTTCACCTCCTCAGAAGAAAAAGTAAGAATCTCTGTCATTTGGAGATTATTATATGTACTTTCAAGATGCCATTATGCTTAGCTAACACAAATAATAAGATGAGCACCCATCAAAGCAGGAAAGACGAGGGGTGTAAGGAGGGCATTCTTAAATCAACAGCACACTGTGACCTGAGACAAGGAGAGGCAATGCCATCATCCAAACAGAATATGGAGAAGGGTAAATAGTGCCAAAATAGGAGGAGGAGGAGGAGGAGGAGGAGGAGGAGGAGGAGGAGGAAGAAGGAAGAAGAAGAGGAAGAGAAGAAGAAGAAGAAGAAAGGAGAAGGAGAAGGAGAAGGAGAAGGAGAAGGAGAAGAAGAAGAAGAAGAAGAAGGGACATGACCACTATGCAAGAAGAACACTCTCTTGCCTACCACATCAAACCTCTCAACTGGTGAGTGTACAAGGCACAGAAATGGTAAAAAATATTCTTAAGCAACAAGATTAGTACTGCAAAAGGGGTTAAAGAAACTATGTTAACCATAAAGACCAGAAAATGGAAGGGAGAAAAGAATGATAAATTACTGAGAGTACAAAACCCAGGCATACACAGACAGATGGAGAACATATGAATCTCTAGAGAATATGTATACCAAGCTCTGTGCAATGTGCAGTTCAGGAAAGTCCTCTCTATACAGGAGGTTGGTTCATTCTTTAAAGGTAAAGTCACCTAGCAGAGGTTGTGTTTTCCTTTTACATTTTTAAAAAATAAAATACAGTTAACATACACACTGTTAAAGGTCAGATTAAAAGGGGAAATATATTATGATCTCTAAAGTCAATGGTGTTCTGAGAAGCCCATAATTACCTAGCAATATCTATAGATAAGAAAGGAAAAATTTTAATTACATGTTAGGACAAATTATTTTAGGACTTTTATAAGAAGGTAGCTATTTTAGCTATATCCTAATACATTAATGCTGAAGGATTCACTGATAGGAATCAAGAAGTTCTAAGGGTTTTTTAAGTTTGTATGCTTTCATATTTCATACTGCATAAAACAAGCAACATCCAGCAACTCTTAAAGACAGTTTATTCTATAAAGATCAGTAGATTACCAAGGCTAAACTGCATTAATAGAAAACAGAGTAATCAGAAACTGACATTATGAAAAATTTCACTAGACTGAGGTGACCATTGGTCACTGTAAAGGAATCATTCTTTTCTCAAGTGCCACCCACTGGGTGCCATATAGCCAAAGACTACAGGGCTAACCAAAGCTTTCAGGCAAACCTACATCTATTATGTTTCTATACATCCAGGCTTGAATACACCACACACATTCAGAGAAGGTTACTTGAGAGGAAGCCACTAAAACATTTTAAATGCAAAAAGGAAGATAACAGATTATTAATGCAGTTAAGTCAGTTAATTTGAGATTCCACATTCCTAAAAGTGATTCAATATCAAAATACAATTATAACAATTATAAAAGAGTAGACAATATTTAGGAAGGAATTTGGGTTCTCCCTAAACAACTATCGACAAGGTAAAAATAACAGGATTTGGCAATGAACTTTAGTCCAAATATTAGAAAGTAGAACACAGCTCCAAAAAGAGACTCCCAGAAAAGAGTAAATGACTACAGAATTTTACAAAGAATTCACTGAATGCTTAAGCATGCTACTGTGTAAGTCAAAGAAGACCAATCAGAAAATTGGGGTCATTAAGGGATGAGAGACAGGCTAATAGAAGCTAAAATATAATTAATGAGTAAATGAAAGGGGAAAGGAAGAAATAGGAGACATATTAATAGTCATTTTTTTTCTGTAAAGACATTAATGGATTAATTGAGATTCATTCCACTCAATTATATTTTATTTTTTATATTCTGTTTTAGATAGAGATCCTGATGGCTTCAAGGGAATGACAGCAGAAGCTGAAAACATCTGAGCCTGTAGATATTTCACATAAATTTCACATACATTTCATCAGAAATTTGAAGCATACTTTATCTTCCTTATTAAAATAATCATTAAAATCAACTATTGAGCTATACAATTTGTACACATATTTCATATCAACTTACTTCTCAGGAAGCAAATTGCAAAACACAAAAGCATGAACTGATAATTAGATTAAGTATCTATATGTATGAATAGCAAGAAAACATTTCATATTTTTCCTGTCTCCTTTTGAGTTTATAATTCTAAAATTATAAATAATATAAAACATTATTATTTAATTTACTTAAATAGTTCTTCCTTAATTCCCTGAAATTTGAAGTAAAAATAATGAGTCCACCAAAATCTGAAATATAGAAACTTGTAATTTTGGTACGAAACTACAAAAATTGATTTTTCTGAACTTTGATCAGTACCTTATCTAAGGCTTCAATTTGAACTCTTTTTTGAAAAAGTTTATATACCATTCTGCTTTACATACATTTCGATAAACAACTGACCAATACAGAATTGTCTTAAATTATGAAATTTAGCCCAAGTTAAAAAATAATACAAAACTCCTAAGAATTCATTTTTATCAAGAGCAAATATCTCATGCCTAATTCTCAAACTCATAAAGTTCTCCCATATGCATTATATAAACAGCAGTACTTATTATCATAATAGCACCATTTAAGGCTTATTTTGCTTCAGCATTATGGTTGACTTATAATATCTTATTTAAGTTCAGAACGAATACACAAGAAACAATGAAATCAAGGTAAGCATAAAGATGAGTCAAGGTTCATCAAATGCTCACGAAATGGAAACTAGACGTCAATTCAGATCAAACTGCAGTTACCACCTTGCTACAGCTTTTGCTTTTAAACAAATGTAACATTTCAATTCTGAAAGTCTTGGAAAAACCCAAAGACATGGTCCAGGATTCAGCATTTAGTTTCCCTGCCACATCTCTATTCTCAACTTTTTCTTCCCTTTCCAAAAATAATGTGTTCTCCAACTTCTTACCTTCAAACTGAATGCTTTTCTCTAGGAAAAAAAATCTCTTCTCTCCACAGCATCATCAAGCTCACATGTACCTCAGCTGAAAATGTTGGCCACACCGACTCCTTCAAACGGTACTCAGGCACTGAGTTCACCAAGTCACAAACTGCCAGAGCAGCACCACACTCACGGCCACAGCCAGAGTGTATTATCTTCTAAAGCACGGTAAACAGGCTGAGAATAAACTCCTAAATCCTTATCATAGCTCCTTTCCCATGTCATCTTTCACCAGACCTCTCTGTCTGACCAACCGGCTGCCCTAAACTTCTTGCAGTATATACTGCACTTGGAATCAAGCACATGCTTTCTCTAGAGCCTTTGCATTCACTGTCCCCCAAACAGACATATGGATGGTTCTGTTACTTAGTTCAGGTCTCACTTCAAATGTTACTTCCACATCCTTCTCCTGATTCTTTTCCTTAATGCTACTTTCAACTTCACAGGATTATAATTTAATTAGTGTTTATTGCTGTCTCCCCTACAGACAGAAACTACTCAGGGCAGAGACTTAGAAGATTTCTATCACTTTTATTCCCGACCTTGTCCCCTGTCCTTGGACTGCTGCGTGGAACACAGAGGCACAATACTATTTGTACAATGAATGGATGAATGGACAGTGGGATGGATACTGTTTTCTACCTAATGTCTTTTCCTTCTGTGCTTTTATTATTTGTGATATTGTCAGTGTAGTTCAAAGTGCACCAAAACAAAACACAGAGTAGATAAACTATAAAGCAATTTAGGAAACAGTGCATAGGTTGGCAAAATGCACTACGAATAATGACTGAAACTTGCCTGTGCTGACTTTGCATACACTACTTAAAATGTTCACACTGTTTCCTCAGAGAATGGTAATAATTTTTACCTCTTGGACTGTTTTAGGGATCGAATGATATAATATATATGGAAAGTATATATAAAGGGGTTGATACAAGAGCTGGTATATTCAAATATTCAGTAAATATAAGCTACCTAGTATTACAAAGGCTTGCTTGTTGGCAGTTTTCCATCCCAGGTTGAGGGATTTAAATGTCATTAGTATAGTGTCTGTATCTAATTTATTCCTAATGAATATTTCTTTTAGATTTATTCCTAATGAATAAAAAGTCCTAATGAATAAATTTTGGTTTCATGCTATTCCTTTGACATGAAATTTCTAGGCCATATTTCCCTCTTTCAAAGTGTTATCCATCTAGAGTTACAGAAGCTAGTTCACGAGTCACGTAAAATGGCAGAGGGATGCTAGGCAGCAATCCTAGACTTTGTCTCTACAGCAAAGAGACAGAGCAGTGAAAGAACAACTGACCAGAGAGGTGGGCGACAGAATAAACACTCTAAAACTCACTATTGGTCAGCTTGAGACTTGGATGGAACTGAAATTTGGTTAAAAGAACAAAAAATGAGGAAAGAATTCCTTGATCCTGAACCCTGAATAGGGTGGATTCAAGGAGATGGGTAAAAAAGAGAGTAAGAAAAATCCCATAAGCGTACTTCCTTAACAATAGTTGGAAAGAAAAGCAGACCAAGTTAAAATGAGACAGGAACAACAAAGATAATGAAAAAAATCAGAGCCAGTCCAAACTGTGGGCAGAAAGCTGTGCTGGGCAGGGCAGTCGTTTTGTAGCGTCCATGGCTAGTTAGGCTCTCAAGAAATTAAATCAATACAGTTTCTCACTGCCACACAGAACCTGCACCCACAGGCCTCACGGTTGCAGATGGCCACCAAGAGCTTACATAGGGTCCCTATAAAAAAGTCCCACTGGAGGGGAACAGGTGTTCAGTGATTCACAGTCACCAGTGCAGTAGCTCAGAAGAAGGCAGGCCAACTGACACCCTACCTCAGTCATGGGGATGGGTAAAATCCTGGCCATCAGCAGCACCTAGGGTGGAGACTTCTGTGCCACAGACTGCCCACAGAGAGCCTGTATTCCCAGGTTCCCCAGTTGCAGATAGCTAACCAGCCCTTAGACAGGGCCACTACAAAGAAGTCCCAGCAGAGGGGAGCCAGCACTCAGCATTCCATAGAAGTCATCAACAGTCCTAAACCCTGAACCCAACAGAAGTAGCTAGAAGCACCATCCAAACACTCACACTTGACCCTCTGGCCTAACTAATAAGCACTGGCTAGAGAGAAAATCATAGAAACCAGGGAAGTAGCTCCTGTGTCCCAGCAGCTCTAGGAGGAATCCACATCTGTGAGTCTCAGAGTTGACACTCAACTGAATTCTCACTCAGATGCACAGATCCACAGAAGGCATTTCGTGAGGATAAACACAAGCAGTCATCAGGAAACCTCACACATACACAACAGTCAAGTGGTTTACAGATGTACATCCCGCATACACCAGCACTGCCCAGCATACCCAGACACAAGCCCACTCACATATGCATTCCACAAAGGGTGGAGGTAACAGTCCTACCTGTCCCACAGGCCGCCCAGTGCTACATCAACCAAACTACAATACCTCTAACTTATACTGCCATGCCATACATACTATGAAATACACTTAGGAGAGCCCACACTGGATTGGACAATGCTAAATACAGGGAGCTTTTCTTCAGAAGGGCACAAAAAAACCCTGCCCCCCTAACAGGAAGTAACCTGGCTGCTAAGTCAAGAATAAATAGAGACCATCTCCTCTGGACCACCAGAAAACTAGTAGGTACAAGTATATACCAAAGATTGGAGGAGACTCCAAGAATTGTATCAGAGGTGAGTTGGTGCAATCACTACCTCTTCACCCAGGGAAACTTAGAAGTAAAGACTAGAGTAGTGGGTATCTTCTAAAGTCCCCAAATTCTGATGAAATCCAAATCAGCAAGACTCAGCAAGAAATCTCCACACTTTGGCACTGAATAGCATAAATAGCTCTAAAGTTGTTTTTAATCTTATAGATATTGCTTTTCATATTGAATTGATACATGTTTATCATTTTATACTGCAGACCTCGATTCAATTGATTGTATTTCTTCTGATGTTTTAAAAAATTGACTGGAGTCATTCTATATTTGCTTTCCTAACTAAGTTTTATACTTGTTTCTCTTAATTTCTCTTTTTTCTCTTGCATTGTCTACTCCTACTTCAACAGCCCCCATTTGTTCTTCTATCTTGGTATGTATTTTTTTCTCTTTTCTTTCTTTTTTTTTTCTTTTGTCTTCCCACTTATTGTCTCCTCCCCTTTTCAACTCCTAATGTAATAGTAATTTTACTCTTTAATAACCAATTTCTCAACCTGTTCAAGATCATTACTATGATTTTACATGTGGATTACAAAAAGAGTGGGGAACATTTTCAATAAGATTCCCCAGGCTCCCCCTAAGGTTTATTACTACATCTCACTGCTCTGAAATGATTGCAGTTAATAGGATTTAGTATTTTCTCTCAAAGCAGTGCAAATACGAGACATAGTAGAGAGTACACCTGAGTGGGAGTATCGAAACTTGGGTATTCACCCACCTTGAGGCACTTAAATAAAACAAGCTCCCTAAGTAGTCCCTTGCAAAAAAAGTAGATGAGATAACCATCCCAGTAGATGGAAAGGCATAGAAATAATGTGAAAATGCTTCAAAACAAGCCTCCCCAAACAACCCAAAATGTTTCAACAACTGATCCCACAGGGCAGGAAATGTCTGATAAAAAAAATTTTATAGAAAGTTTGTAGTCGAAATGTTCAATGAACTAAAATAAGATATAAGGAATCAGCTAAGAAAATACAGGAAGTAAAAGATCATTTCAATAAGAGAAAGTGATTTTGAAAAAGAATCAAATAGAAATACTAGAAATGAAAGAATAAATAATTCAAATTAAAAATTTAGTTGAAACAATGGACCATATAGAAAACAGATTCTCAGGTCACAAAAACAAACAACCTTGAAAATAAATTTGATAGTAAAGAAAAAGACATGAAAAGATCATGACCAGAAGGCACCAAAATACAAAATAAAGGAATGTGCAAACTTTTCAATGAAATAATATCAGAAAAAATTCCAACCTTCAGGAATAAGATGGAAATCCAAATATAAGAGGGATTAAGAAAAAATAAAAACAATAAAAATAATTTGTACTTAATGGAAAAAAAAGAATCCTAAATAGGAAATATCAAAAAGGATCCTAAGACACATAATGAAAAAGGCTAATATGCAGAACAATGATATAATTGAAGAAGCTGCAAGAAAAAAAATGGCAGATCACATTTAGAGGTAACTCAATTCGAATTTCTACTGATTTTTTAGTTCATGAGAAGCTATAATAATAAATACCAAACCCTGAAGGAGAACAGGTGCCAAGCATGATTGCTAAATGAAGCAGAACTGAGATGAAATAAAAACCTTCCATGATAAGCAGAAACTGAAAGAATTCATAACCACTAAGTCAGCACTACAAAACATACCAAATGAAATATTTCACACAAAAGAAATTAAAATTAAATATCAGAGCCAGCACATGAATAAATATCACTAGAAGAATACTCAAGGAGAATCAAGTCTGAATTAAATATTAGAAATAAATCAAAATGGCAGGAAATAAAAATCATCTCTCTATAATTCTGAAAATAAATAATCTAAATCCTCCAAAGACATAGATTGGCCAAATGAATTAATAAACAAGATCTAAGCATATGCTGTTTACAAGAGACTCACTTTACAGGCAAAGACATCCACAGGTTGAAGATGAAAGGATAGAAAAAGACATTTCATGCAAAATGAGACCAATAGCAAGCAGGAAAAACTACTCTCATATCAAACAAAGTAGATTTCAAACTACATCAGAAGGAATAAAGGTCATTTCATACTGATTAAGGAAATTACCCAGTAACAAGGGCTTAAATGATTATACATATTTATGCCCCCAAACATCAGTGCACCTACAAACATAAACTCTACTCAAATATATTTATATAATAATATTTGAATAATCAAATAGATCCCAATACAATAATACTGGGTGATTTCAATACACCTCTCCCATCAATAGATAGGTCATGCAGATATAAACTAAGTAAAGTCTATTCAGATGAACAACCTATTAATCAAATGTACTAACAAACAACTATAGAATATTTCACCCATCAACAATCATATTTGCATTATTCTCAGCTGCACATGGAACCTTCTCTAAAATAGATCATATTTTAGAACACAAAGTAAGTCTTAGTAAATACAAAAGAGAGATAATTCCTTGCATATCACCAGATCTTAATGATATGAAATTAGAACTCAATAACAAGATAAAAAATAAAAAATATTTTAATATGTGGAGATTGAATAAGTTTTGCATGAGGAAAGGGTTATAAAAGAGATCAGGAAAGAAATAAAAAAATTCTCAGATACAAATGAGAACAGCAATACAACAAATTAAAATGTCTGGAAACTATGAGGGTAGGTAGTTCTAAGAGGAAAACTTATAGAAATGAGTACCTACATTAAAAAAATCAAATAAATAATCTAATATTATGTGTCGAGGCCATAGAAAAGTCAGAAGAAACTAATTCCAAAATCAGTAGAACACAGGAATTAATTAAGATCAGAGGCACAATTAAGAAAATTGAGAATAAATAAAACCATACAATGATAAATGCAGCCAAGTGTTAGTTCTTTGAGGAGATAAAGAGGACTGATAAACCATAACCCAGCTAACCAAAAGGAAGAGAAAGAAGACCAAAATTAATAAAATTAGAAATGAAGGAAGGAAGGACTGTGTAGAGGGAAAAGAGGGGGGGGAGGGGTGGGGGGAAAGGGAAAAAAATAGTGAATCAAACATCATTGCCCTATGTAAATTTATGATTACACAAATGGTATGCCTTGACTCCATGTACAAACAGAGAAACAACATGTATCCCATTTGTTTACAATAAAAAAAAAAAAAACTAAATGGAGCCAACTGGCAATTTATACATGCAGTGACAGTACCAAAAGTACTAGTTTGTATGCTCTAAATAACACCATGGTTCTTAAAAAAAAAAAAAAAAGAAACAAAAAAGGAAATATCAACACAGATACTCCCAAAAGTAGATCATTAGAAAGTATTCTTGAAAATTTATACTCTGATAAACCAGATATGTTAGAAGATATTCACAAATTTCTAAACACATGAAAACTATGAAAATTGAACTATGAGGCGATAGAAAACATAGACCAATATCAAGCAATGAGATTTAAGAGCAAGTAAAAGTCTTCCATGAAAGAAAATCCCCAATAAGATGTATTTTCAGCCTAGTTCTATCAAAAGTTTAAAGAAAAGGCTGTCTTTTTTCTCTATTGTATGTTGATAGCACTTTTGTCTAGTATGAGATAACCGTATTTATGTGGGTATGTCTCTGTGTCTTCTACTTTGTTCCACTGGACTTCATGTCTGTTTTTGTGACAATACCATGCCATTTTTGTTACTATAGTTCAGAAACATAGTTTAAGGTTTGGTATTATGATGAATCCTGCATCACTATTCTAAGGATTGTTTTGGCTATTCTGGGACTCTTATTTTTCCAAAATGAATTTTATGACTGCTTTTTTATATTTCTATAAAGAACCTCATTGGAATTTTAATAGGAATTGCATTAAGTATGTATAGTACATTTGGTTAGTATGGCCATTTTGACAATATTAATTCTGTCTCTCTGAGAACATGGGAGAACTTTCCATTTTCTAAGGTCTTCTTCAGTTTCTTTCTTTAGTGTTCTATAGTTTTTATTGTAGAGGTCTTTCACCTCTTTTTTAGATTGATTCCCAAGTATTTTATTTTATATATATTTGAGGCTATGGTGAATGGGATAGTTTTCCTGATTCTTCTTTCACCTGACTTGTCTGTGATGTATAGAAAAGAAATTTATGGGTGTTAATTTTATAACCTGCTACTTTGCTGAATTCATTTATGAGTTTGAGAAGTTTTGGTGCAATTTTTAGTTTTCTAAAAATAGGATCATGTTATTGGCAAATAAGGATAGTTTGAGCTCTTCTTTTCCTTCAGATGCCTTTAATTGCTTTCTTTGGTCTAATTGCTCTGGCTAGGGTTTCAGGGTCTATGCTCAATAGAAGTGGTGAAAGAGGGCCTGTCCTTTTCCGGTTTTTACAGGGAATGCTTTCAAATTTTCTCCATTTACAATGATGGTGGCCTTGGGTTTAGCATAGACAACTTTTATAATGTTGAGGTATGTTCCTATTATCCCTAGTTTTTCTAATGTTTTGAGCATGAATGGATGTTGAATTTTGTCAAATGCTTTTTTTTTTTACCTCTACTGAGATAATCATGTGGTACTTGTCTTTATGTCTATTGGTGCTGAGAAAAAAAGGAAATCCATATGTAGTAGATTGAAATTGAACCCTTAAGTCTCACTCTGCAAAAACTTAACTCAAAGTGGATCAAGGACCTAGGCATTAGACCAGAGACCCTGCACCTACTAGAAGAAAAAGTAAGCCCAACCCTCCATCATGTTGGATCAGGAACCAACTTCCTCAATGCAACTCCTAAAGTGTAAGAAGTAAAATCAAGAATCAATAAATGTATCAAACTGAAAAACTTCTTCACAGCAAAGGAAATAATCAAGAATGTGAAGAAAGAATGTATAGAACACGAGAGAATCTTTGTCACCTTCACCTCAGATAGGACATTAATCTCTAGGATATATAAAGAACTCAAAAAAATGTAACACCAAAAAGACAAATAATCCATTCAATAATAGGCAAAGGAACTGAACTGGCACTTAAACAAAGGAAAAATACAAATCATCAAAAAAAGAAAAAGAAATGTTCCACATCTCTAGCAATTAGAAAAATGCAAATTAAAACTACACTGAAACCAGGTGCAGTGGAGTACACCAGTGATCTCAGCAGCTGATGAGACTGAGGCAAGAGGATCACAAGTTCAAAGCCAGCCTCAAAAACTTAGAGAGGCCCTAAGCAACTAGTGAGACCCTGTCTCTAAATAAAACATTAAAAAAGGCTGAGAATATGGCTCAGTGGTTAAGTGTCCCTGGATTCAATCTCTGATACAAAGAAAAAAAAAAAAACTACACCGCAACTCACTCCAGTCAGAACAGCAAATATCAAGAATATAAGTAATAATAAATGTTGGCAAGGATGTGGGGAAAAAGGGACACTCATACATTGTTAGTGGGACTACAAATTGGTACAACTACTCTGGAAAGCAGTATAGAAATTACTCAAAAAATCTGGAATGGAAACACCATTCCTTTGAGTATATGCCTAGGACTGATATAACACTAGTTATATAATACCAGGTAAAACACCAGTTATCCCACTCCTAGGCATATACCAAAAGGACTTAAAATCAGCATACGTCAGTGATGCAGACACATCAATGTTTATAGCAGTTCAATTCACAATAGCTAAGCTCTGGAACCAATCTAGATGCCCTTCAACAGTCGAATGGATAAGAAAATGTGGTATATATGCACAATGGAATATTACTAAGCCATAAAGAAGAATGAAATGATGGCATTTGCTGTAAATGGTTGGAACTAGAGACTATCATGCTAAGTAAAATAAGCCAATCCCAAAAAACCAAAGGCAGAATGTTCTCTCTGATATGTGGATGCTAACACACAAGAAGGGAGGTGATGGGAATGGTAGTTCATTAAATTAGACAAAGGGAAAGAAGGGATGGGACAGGGGATGGTAATAGGAGACAACAGAATGGATATATATAACTTTCCTATGTTCATGTATGAATACACGACCAGTGAAACTCCACATCATGTTCAAACACAGGAATGGGATCCTAATTATAAAAAGCTATACTCCACATGTGTATAATATGTCAAAATACATTGTAATATCATGTACATCTAAAAAGAACAAAAAAATGAAAAACACATATAAGTAAAAATGAAAAAAGAAAAAAAGAATAATGTGTCAATAACGTGCCAAAACTCCTTACTTTGATTACCACTGTATTCTCAGTAGCTAATGGAGCCCAATTTATAAGAAATGCTTAGTAGCTATTTTTCAAATGAATGAAAATTATAGACAAGAGACACAGTGGTAAGACACTCAATTTTACTTTTATCATTCAACACTTATTTCTAGAATGAGTCCAAGCTCTCCCTCAACTCCTAAATTCATTCCTGGGCTTATGGAAACCTTAGCCAAGACAGTTAATCCAATTCTTACATCCCACTTCACATTCTATGGATTGTCTTCCCCGGCTCTAAGTCCCTAAGCTTTTAGGATCTGTGGTCTAAAAGAACATTAATAGATTAAATAAATCAGTGAACAAGTACAATGTCCATCTTG
This sequence comes from Sciurus carolinensis, assembly GCF_902686445.1. Lineage (NCBI taxonomy): Eukaryota > Metazoa > Chordata > Mammalia > Rodentia > Sciuridae > Sciurus > Sciurus carolinensis. The sequence goes on from NC_062216.1 coordinate 105,450,546, forward strand.
TTCTATACTAGCCCACTCCTTCTGTTCTTCCCAACCAAAAAATAAAAGTGACCTTACTGAGAATGAGGGCCTGAGAAACACAGAATTGCACTGCAGCATAAATATAAATGGGAAATTCTTATTACTATTCTGAGATGTCCTAATTTTGTAATAAGAAAAGTTCAATTTTTTTATTGGTTTAAAAACCTGATGCATACTCATGAAATACTGTGAAAAGAATGTGCTGCCCATTGCATTTTTTCTTCTTCATTCAAGCATAATGAAGAATTAGCTTCCCAAAGCTAACAATGAGAACTCAGGGGAAAAAGAAAAGAAGGGCTCATGGTTCATTTTTCGTACAAATGATTCCACAATAAACTATGAAGGACTGAAACCAGTTTAAAAGACCTGAATAGATTGAATAAAAATCAATAGACTACCCAGGACCATCTGCCCAGAGTTTTAGCATCACAAGGTACATTTGAGCAGGCTCCCTAACTGTTCCTTGATAACTATCTCTAAAATGACCCCAAGACTATGAAGGACACAGAGCACCATTCTAGGAGCATGAATGAATGCAAGAATTTTTTGGAAAAGAAACAAGGGAATTTTAGCTTGTGGAAAACTCATTGTTATCAAGTTTCCTCATACTGGTTCATTTTAATTAATTTTATTCTTACAAGACCTACGATAAAAAACGCAAAATCTCAATGTATATGGGGCACTAAAAGTTACAAGGTGGATGATAACAGTTTAGTTTAATAATGAAACAGCACGATCTGTCTTGCAGAACCAACCAACAAATTAAAATTACATATTCTATACAAGAATAGTAAGCCAATAAATGTCCAGAAAAATCGGACAATGTAAATTATTCTGTAAGTATTTAGAAAGAGATATCGCCTAATAAAAAATACAAAGAAAAAAAGTTAAATGATTTTGGAACCAAAGATGAATTCATGATCACTGATTTTCAAAGATTCCTATTAATAATCCATGTAGAGTTGAACATTTTATTTTGACACTTTTAATTTTTAATTTAGTCTGTTTTCCTTGTCCTTTCATTACCAAAAACAAACAGAATCCAGCCAGAGGACATTTCCTTTGAAAATTATTTTCCTGAACTAGCAGAATTAGTTTCTATTCCCATACATGAAGAACTACAAATTAATGAAAAGCTGTACTTCCTATAATAGACATAAGTACTTCATTTTAATAATGATTACTGTGGGGTCTACATTTGATTTTTCTATCCTTTCATATACATCATGTAGAAATGAGTATTATGAAGTTATATTTCCTAAGTACTTGTATTAATCAGTTTTCTGTTGCTAATAATACCACAGAGTGGGTGAGTTTTAACAAAAAGAGGTTTGGGTTCACAGTTCTGAAAGTCCAAAGTCAAGGGACCACATCTGGTTATGCCTTCTTCTTCTTTATTTATTTAGTTAGTTACTAGAGACTGAACTCAGAGGTGCTTAACCACTGAGCAACATCCCCAATCCTTTTTTTTTTTTTTTTTTTGCTTAGGGCCTGACTAAATTGCTGAGGCTGACCTTGCCTTGCCCTGGTGATCCCCTGCCTCAGCCTTGCAAGCCTCTGGGATTACAGGTCTGTGTCCCACGCCCAGCTGGTTATGGCCTTCTTGATGCACAGTCCAAAGATGGCACAGAATATCACAAGAGAAGAGTCAGAGAGCACACATATGTCTTCTAGTCTCTCTTATAAAGCTAGTAGTATTCAACCCTGGGGGCTCCACCTTAATGACTTTATGTAATCCTAACCACATTCCAAAGGCCTCACCTCTAAAAACATTATCGAATTCAGTTTCTAACCTCTTAATATTTCACAATGGGGATTAAACTCCAACCTGAGTTTCAGAGGGACACAACATGTTCAGACCATACTACTCTCCAAACCCACGACCCCTGCAGCCTTCAAAACATCTCAAACCTTTGTTTCTCCATTCCAACAGATATTCTGTTTTCACTAATGAAATATGTTATATATCATATGAGTTAGTATACAAGAAACACCTCATATGTTTAAATTGTGGTGCTACCATTTTACTAGCTAGGTAATCTTGAGCAAAGAAAGTTAGCTTCAGTTTTTTCAAAAATAATTTGGGAGCTATTATGAGAGGCAAGAGGGGTAATTCATGTTAAGTTCTCATACTCAGAAAATAATGCAACCACATCAATATTTATAACAGCTCAATTTATAATAGCTAAACTATGGAACCAACCTAGGTGCCCTTCAACAGAAGAAAGAATAAAACAAAAAGTTTTTTATATATATATATGACGGACTATTACTTAACCTTAAAGAAGAATGAAATGATGGCATTTGCCAGTAAATGGTAAGTGAAATAAGCCAATCCCCAAAAACCAAAAGTCGAATGTTTTCTCTGATCTGGGGATACTAATTCACAATGTGGGGAGGGCCTAGGGAAGAATAGAGCTACTTTAGTTTAGGTAGAGGGAAGTAAAGGGAGGGAAGGGGGTATGAGGGTAGGAAGAATAGTAGAATGAATCAGACATTATTACCCCATGTACATATATAACTATATGACCTGTGGGATTCTACGTCATGTATAATCAGAAGAGACCATTATATATGATGTATCAGTGCATTCTACTGTCATGAATAACTAACTAAAACAAATAAAAATTTTAAAATGTCAGTTCAAAGCATATATCCTAAGATATATATCCTAAAACATTACTGCAGGTTTGAAGCTAAAAAGAAAGCAGGGGGGAAAGCTACCTTGAGATTACAGATGGTCAGAAAGCACACACACTAGCTAAGTTTTAGCTAATCAAAGTGCATTACATGAACCAGCAGTATTGGCATCACCTGGGAGCTGGTTAGAAATGCAAACTCTTGGGCCCCACCCCAGAAGCACTGAATGAGAATTTTGATTTTAACAAGATCCCTAGGTGATTCACATTCCCATTAAAATTTGAGAATCACTAAGTTAAATAATGTGTTTCTGCATACAGACCTTATATCTTGTCTGATAAAAATTCAGGTCTCAGCAAAATTACCAATGTATGTGTCATGGATCTCTGATGTCACTTGCCAACAGTTAAAGTCATAAATAGTATATCTGTATATTATTTATTGTGCCATACGGACTTAAAATTCCCCTTCCTGAGTTCCTGAGTTTGTTGCATGGTGTTCATAAAATATTTCTTAATCACTCGAAAGAATATTTATAAGTGAGGGCCATTACGAAGGCAAACCTAAAATTATTATATACCTGTAATGTAACTAAAGTATAAAACAACTAAAAGTATAAAACCCCCAAGGTCTGAGCCTCAAATCCTAAACCTAGTGTAGTCCTATATCTGCCCACACTTCAGAGACCACATAGTGAGGTTCCTAATAGAGACGTTAAAGCAACTGAGGTAAAGAGGATGTGGACAGAAGCTGATGCCATTTAGGAGCAAAATCTACCTATAAATATATATAACATGGGTGGAACATATAATGTGACCTTGAAGTGGGATTGCATCAGCCATTCTGATGAAAAGAGATTTTACCAACTTAACACTTTTGAAATGGATGCAGCTCCATTATTAACCCAATCAACTCCACGTAACAATTTTTCAAAGTAATTTCATGTTCTTTCATATGCATTTTAATGGTTAAACACTTAGGAGTTGGACCAACTTTCACATAAAAAGAAATGTGTCCAAATTGTACCCAATTGCAACCATCTCTAAACTGAAAAAGAGAATTTTTTTCTGTCCCTTCCTTATGTTGAACTACTACTATATCATTATGTTTTCCTCATTTCATTCTAAATCTATAGTAATTTTATAAGACCTATAATATGCACAGAAAGACAAAGAACACATATAGTCTTTAAGATATCCAGTGGAGAGTCCAGGGCAGCTGCACTATTAGTTGAGGATGGGGGTTGCTGTCACTTGATTCTCCAAAGGGAACTTTGATGTCCATTTTATTATGTAGTTGGTCTTCCTAAGTTTCTGCTTTCCACGTAATTGCCAAAATCAACTTCTAAAATTCTTTAAATTGCACATATCTTACTTTCCCTATTCTGATTTCAAAATGCCATTTTGTGCAATTGCTTTTGAGAAGAAAATAAGTTCATTTTTAAAACAATTACCTAAAAACACTGCAGATAAGAAGCTGCATTTTACCTAAGTGTTTTTCTTCCATCTTAAATTGAGTCTCATATGAATGATGTCTAGATTATCACTCTGGTTTGGTACAAATCTAAAACCCTCACACTTGTTTCAAAACCTTACACTACTAAAAAGGACTAACCCTCTGATCACCTAAAGAATCCCGTTTTTAGTTCCCTAGAACTGTGCTAGGCAGTTTGACTTAATTATTATTACAGACAGATTTGCATGAAGCTTTCTTCTGAAGAGTTTTAAGCCATTTAAGCAATGTCATTATATGGGCAGAGAAGTTCTTTTGAGAAAATGTAATGGGGCATGAAAAATAATAAAGTCCCCAAAATACATTTATTCAAGGATTTTAATAATGAAGAGAAATTATAATTCAGAGTGAAGAACTAGAAGCTGAGTGCTTCCTATTAAAATAAAACATGATTAAATAGGCACAGCACAATGCCTCAGAATCACAGAGTAGTATTCGATGCTACATCTTCTGGAAAACTACTTTCATTTCAAAAAACATGAATTCAACACATTCTTATGCCATCTACAGAATTTTCCAAAGATGCGGAACAGCAATTAATTTGAACAATAATTTCCCAAGAGCACACCAGACAACAATGTTTGTGGTAAAACAAGAATCTTTAGGCTTTCATGGACTATCTTTCATTACAGGATTTCCCATGAATCGGCATTATCTTGTCAAGGTTGCTTGGAAAGAAGAAAAAGTCCTTCTAATTCCCTTTCTAAAAAGATCCAGTGAAACAGACAAAAGTATTGTTCTCAGGTTTCCCTCAGCACTGCCACCTAGCGCTCCCTCACTAAAGATTAAAAAACATCAGGGACCATAGTGGAGTAATTTGGAAAGAACTGGCAACATTTAAAGTGTCATAGGCTTTGACCCAGCAACTTCACACTTAGCAATTTACCCTATAGACAAAACTGTATAAAGGTCCATGAAGATTATGTGTGAATGACATCCTAAAGTATTACTTCTCATGAGGAAAATAAAACAAATTGAAAGCAACCAAATATTCCTTGAGAGACAAGAAATAAAATTATAAACTATACAATGGAATAATATAAAGTGATTTTCATTGATACAAATATATACATATATAAATAATAAAAGTGAAAAGCCAGGAAAGGCATGAGATGATTGATAACACATAAAAAGCCTGACCAGTCATATGACAAAGGATGCAATAAAGGTCTAGAAGTCTGAGGGAGGGAGAATAAAGGAGACTTTTCTATCTTATTTACATCTATGTGCATGGTTTGAAAGTGAATTATATGCAAGCATTCTTTTTAATTTAAATGTTAAAATACTATGCCAGTATTAGTAAGAAAGAACAATAAAGTTAAACAGCTTTTAGTATTCAGAACTGACATAAAAAACAGAGCAGCTCAGTCACTGTGACATGATCATCACCCTGTGATTCTATACTAACTTTTCCTGGCATCCCAGCTCAGCTTTAAGCTGACTAATTAACGTTAGATTTATATTTTTCTAAAGATCATTGCAATGTATAATGTGGTTTCTCTTAGCAATTGATCTGAAGATTATAATGTTCATTATAATTATTCTTATTTATTAATATATTGCCAGTTGAGTATTTTTCCACTGATCTGGCATTTATCAGTTTGTGTTATATATAAAAGGTAGCAGTATGCCAAATTTTTTTGAAGAGTTTATTAAAAAATATCAGCACAAAATTAATGAAAGTATTTGGGAAACCACAGGATTATCTTGATGAAATCTCTCTTTAATAAAACTTAGCTATTTGTTTTTGGTAAAGTACTCCCTATCGTAGGTTCATTATCTTAACAAGGTAATACACAAATGAACTGGCCCACTTTTTAACACTTACTTATAGAATTAGAAAAGTGTCCTAATTCTATGAGTTATTACATATTATTTTAAATACTAAATTATGCTGCTTTTAGTGAGACAAGGCTAATGCCAGACAACTCTGTACACATAATTACCATTACCTTTCAATTCACTCAATTGTTTCTTATGACCTAATAATCTTTAATAACAATGAATTTTCAAGAAATATTCTAAAAATACTGCACTAGTATGATAGAAAACATACTTCTTTATTACTATTTCTACCTTTTTCATTATTGTGTAATTCCCCTCTCCAAGTATTGGCATTCTGGTCGCAGGGTCCCTTGTGTCTCTATAATGCCAACTAATTTGTAATTGTATTCATGCATGAAAAGCTCAACACAACATGAATACTTCCTAGGCTTCCAGCATTACTACAGAGACAGCTATGTTTTTTTGGTTATTTTTGCTCCAAAATTATTTCATTTTTAAATATAACCTAAATAAATCATATAAATTGTGTTTCCCTTCTTTTTTAAGAATAAGGAGATTCTTGGTAAATTATATATTCTTGATGAATTATATACCATTGATTTTTATTTAAAAGTCATGAATACATGTTCAAAGGCCTCCACAAATCAGTTTTATAAGGTTATAATGCCCTTGTTAAAAATCTACAAATTTTTGAATGGCAGTCTTTTAATCCCCCCCAGATTACTATTTATTTTATCTGGCAGAAACATCCACATATATGTACAAATAAAAGAATTAAACTTCCAAATTATCACCTCTTTTTAAAAGCAAGAAAATTTCTCTTTGAAAAAAACAAAATCATTTATTTTCTGTTACTGAAAATTAATGAAAGCAGTCTATAATACAGCCAAGTGCTGCATAAATTTAGATCAATGATAGACCACATATATGATGGTGATCCTTGAGATTATAAGGGAGCTGAAAAGTTCCCATCACTTACTGACAATGCAATTATGATAACATAATAATGTAATGTGTTACTTAAATATTTGTGGTGATGCTGATGTAAACAAACCTACTGTATTGCCCATGATATAAAAGTGAAACACACATACTCATGTACAAGTGCCTAATACTTGATAATGACTATGTTACTGGTTTGTGTATTCACTACACTATGCTTCTAACACCATTTTAGAATGAACTTCTTATTTATATACATTAGAAAAGTTTTTGTAAAGCAGTATATTGTATTATACAGCAGCAGCCTCATACATCTGATGGCTACCCCATCTCTTGATTGCATGATTTTCTCATGTACTTGATTGAATCTTGTGTTGTTCTGTTTACCTTGGCTCCAGGAATAAGCTATATCATATTTATATGCCACATGGCCTAGACATGAAGTAGGCTACACCATCTAGATCTGTCTGAGTATACACTCTAACATTCACACAAAATCACCTCATGATGCATTTCTCAGAACATGTCCCATGACTGTACACGAAAAAGTGTTCATCTTAATTGGTCATTGGGGAATACAAATTTAAACTACCATGCAATACCATGTACCAACATCATTGTTTATCAAAAGGGCTAAAATTAAAAATTTCAAGTGTGAATGAGCATGTGGAACAACTTTGAACATTCTTTATGTTGTTGGTGAGACAATAAACTATACTTTGGAAAATTGTTTGGCAATATGGTTTTGTCACAGAGTAAGACAGCTTTAACCTATAACCTAACAATTCCACTGTTAGGTATATACGCATCAGAAATACATGCATATATTAGACCCAAAACCATATTAAATTATATACATACGTACTATTCATGTGGTCAAAATCCAGAAACCACTTAATTGTCCTTCAACAAGTGACTGAAATGTGTAACCTTAATCTAAATAATATATATGCAGTAATAAATATTAGTCATCTGTATCTACAACAAAAATAATGTAATAGATCTGCATCTATAAATATGATCTGCATCAAAAATATGAATGAATTTGAAAAACATGATTCTGAGTGAAAGAAACCAGACACAGAAAACAGTACATAAATTAGTTCCATGTGTTAATCTTGATCAAGATATACCCAAAATATTGAGGAAGATAATGGTTTTGGGAAAGTAGTACCATATATCAGAACATAATTTGAGAAGAAAAAATTACCTCATATTACATATGATCTTAGTAACATCCCTTTATTTGGCTACACTATTCCTCTGTAAAATAGAAATAATGAAATTTTATCTTCCCAGAAGTAAATGGTTCTTTCAAAGATATCTTAAATACCTTGAGGTCCTAGGAAGCTATAATATATATGCTCCAAGGAGACCATTTAGCTACTTTGTATTTTTAATCAATAAGATATGAATTATTCTTTTAATATAAATAATAATAGTTAACATTGTTTTAATCATTTTAACCTCATACAAACTCAAGTAGCAAATATAATTGCTCCTCCACATTACAAATGAGGAAACTGAGACTATGAGAAGTCAAGTGATTTGATCAAAATACACAGCAAATAATTTGTAGAGCCAGAATTCAAACTCATAATATTGGACTTGTAACCCACAGACCTAATTACTCAATATGCAAACACATTATAGTAAGTCTATTTTATTTAAACAAGAACTTTTTAATTAATATAATCTGATGTCTAATCAGCACAAAGCATATTAAAATATAGTCTATATAATGTACTGAAACTCTGATGTTGCTTAATCAAAAGAAAAATAATTTTAATTTATTCATATAAAACTAGCCTCTGAGAAAACACTGTGTACTACTGCTACTAAGCAAGCACCAACCAATTTTGAGGATCACATTCACATTTCCATACTTAATATTCCTCAAGTAATGGAGAGGAAATTTGCCTTCTTCTTATTTTTAAACATAGTCTCTTCTGTAAAAGACATTCTAGCATCAGTCAGAATTACTTCTGATACCCTATATTCATGAACTACCTTTTTTGTACAAGCTTGAATGTACAATCCACTGAAAGAAAATAAGTAAAGTACTGATACTTTAAAATGTTTTCCAATTTCTGTGACTTTCAGAAACTTTCTGTGTCCTAGAACTTAATCAATTATATTCTGAAATTCTTTATTTTTTAAAGAGTCAAGATTTTATATACTATAATTATTTCGACCTCATTCTATTTCAGAGTTAATGTCACCTGACATATTGATTCATTACGTTGTCTAGGGCTATCTTGAATTTGCTACTGAATCTTGCTATTTGCTATTTTGGAGCCTGATATTGAGTTAAAGGACATGAAGATGGTGCCTGAAATGGAGAAGATGAATGATAAAAGCAAACTCTGCTTACTTTACAATTCTGTCCCCCCTCAACTAGAACTCTGGAATACCTCTAGCAAGTTTAACCAGTTGATAAAAGTGAATCACTTGGATTAATTATAGTCGATAATTTTTAAAATGGAAGTAGACTGGCAAAGTACAGCACTGTCCAGTGGAATTTCTCTGGGACCACTAACTAATCATGTATTCTGGACAAATAATGCAATATTCTTGTTACGAGGATGGAGGCAACATTCCTTGGCCCTTATTTGATATGTACAGATAAAATGAGGGACAAAGAATGTGCCTTCTAAGCTGAAAAAGTGAGAATGACTTCATTATATTTGTGATTACCATTACCTTAATGATCTGGCATTTGCATTCCTGACTTTGAATGTTAACCGATTTAACTCCACCACAGTAGCTCAATGGTAGAGGCAAGAAAAGTTAAGCAATTCCTCCCACAATTTTCCTCATGTATATTCAAAAGAAAGGCTTGCTTCTCTCTGACTTCATTCCCAGAACAATCACCTTATTGCTATTCATCACTGTTTATGTTCAGATAAAGGGTTGGAGCTGAAGTTACTGAGTTAAAAAAAAAAAAAAAAAAAAAAAAAGGCAGGGGGTTACCAAACAGGAATGCTCAGAATAGTGCAAACAACTCTAATGAATCAAGACTGAAAGCATTAAATTGAGAACACCAAATAGTGACTGGCTACTGCATGGTTTTATTCATTTCAATCTTGGCAAAGTAACATTGAGCAGTTAGGAAGAAGTTCAGGAATAATAAATGATTTATCTCCTTTAACAGTTTGCACTGAAGAATATATTCTATTGATTTTTATGTCACTAAAAAGGCAATTGGAATGGGACAAAATCTTTACCACATGTACCTCAGATATAGCATTAATCTCCAGGAAACATAAAGAACTCAAAAAATTCAACACCAAAACAACAAATAACCCAATCAATAAATGGGCTAAGGAACTGAACAGTTACTTCACAGAAGAAGATATACAAAGCAATTAATATATGAAAAATGTTCAACATCTCTAGCAAGTAGAGAAATGCAAATCAAAATCACTCTAAGATTTCATCTCACTCTAGTCAGAATGGCAATTATCAAGAATACAAGCAATAATATGTGTTGGTGAGGATGTGGGGAAAAAAGTACACTCATACATTGCTGGTGGGGTTGCAAATTGGTGCAACTACTATGGAAAGCAATATGGAGATTCCTCAGAAAACTTGGAATGGAACCACCATTGACCTAGTTATCCCACTCCTCAGTATGTACCCAAAGAACTTAAAATTAACATACTGCAGTGATGGGACTACATCAATGTTTATAGCAGCTCAACTCACAATACCTGTTTACTATGGAACCAACCTAGGTGTCCTTCAATAGGTGAATGGATAAAGAAAATACATATATACATATCACATTTTAAATTGTGTACACACACACACACACACACACACACACACACACACACAATGGAATATTACTCAGCCTTAAAGAAGAATGAAATGATGGCATTTGCCAGTAAACGAATGGAGCTGGAGAATATGCTCAGTGAAATAAGCCTGTCCCAAAAAATCAAAGGCTGAATGTTTTCTCTGATATGTGGATGCTAATTCACAATGGGGGGGTGGAGTGGCTAGGGCAAAAACAGAGTTATTTGGATTGGGCAGAAGGAAGTGAAGGGAGGGGGAGGAGTGTGGGGGTGAGGATTGTAGAATAAATCAGACATTATTACCCTATGTGCATATCTGACTACATAACCAGTGTGAATCTACATCATGTACAACCAGAAGAATGAGAAGTAATACTCCATTTAGGTAGAATGTGTCAAAGTGCATTCTACTGTCATATATAACTAGAACTTTTTTTTTCTTAAAGGCAATTGATCAAAAGCATCTCAAAGATAGGGTAGGTGCAGAGGTCTAGGAGGGCTTATGTGTTTCAAAGAGTAAAAACCTTGGAAATTAATGTATACTCCAATAAAATTAAGTTCTCATAATTTATAAAGTAGTATTGTTAAAATTAACATAGGAAGATGAGACTTTCTCCTCATGTTTCAGTAAGATAACATACACATACATACATTAAAAAATTATTGATATGTGTAACTATTTTTGTTTCTCCCACTGTAAGAACATATATAGAAATCTGTACTTTCTAAAAAAGTCAGAGATGATTGTTAAACTCGTTTTAAGTAGTATATGTCTAATACGAAACTTTCCAAAAGCACATTTTCTAAAATATTTTTAGTGACTTGTTTTAAAATTGTGCCTTGTTGAGACGTCTTCCTAAATAATCTCTAATGATATCCATATGAACTAAACATTTATTTCCCTTAGAAGGAAAAAAATCTATGCCTGTTATGGTATTGTCTTGCTAGCTTTAGTAAAATGCAGGATTCATTAAAACTAGAAGTTCAAATCATTTAAATTACAAACAAATATAGACATAAGCCCTCTATATCCCATGGTATTTATTGGATATCATCAGATATTACCAGAAAGACAAAGTCACTTCATCTTTGTGACTTTTTAGCCACATAAAATGAGAGAGTCAACTTAATTGATTTGGCTTTTTTTTTTTCCCAAGAATGCTGTGGCCTGTGCACAGATTAATTTCGTTTTTCACTAGTTTAGATATGAGGAAAATAGTCAGTTCTCCATCATTAGCACCAAAGTCTGCCAGAAACATTATGCATTAATGAATCTCACAATATTTTACCATTTCATTGTGCTTACATACTTGTTGGGAAGATTTCAAGAATTAGTATGATTTAATAGGCAGCTTATGGTTGGTTACAGAGACAAATGGTAATATCAAAACTGAAATTCACCACTTCTGACTAATGTACCCATCACAATAGCCTTTATTTCAATCAGCCTATATCTAATAAATTGACCTCGCTTAATGCAAATCTGTCCTGTTCACTGATAACAACATAGAATATGGGAAGAAAGGATAAAAGTTGAATAGAAAGTATGATTCCAGTTATTGTTGTTTTATAATTAGGAAGCCCTATATTTAACCTGCCTTCCTCCTAGCTTCAAATACCTACACAAAGAAAATCACAGAACATCACCACAGCTTCTAGTTATTAAGAGATGTCCAAGGAAAACTCAAATTACTTCTCACCAAGGAAATTAGCTAGTGACATGTGTTAAAACAATTGTATTCAATCCCTCTTAGTTCCTTCAAATCTACTTGACTATGCTCCTACACTCTCATGAAATGAACTGGCTTTAATGTAAGCCTAATAAAATTAAAAATAAATGAGCCCCTGAGGGAATGAAATCAATGGACTACAAAGCAACTTCCTGATTTTTCTCTGATAATGTCAGTCTCACCAACAGCAGCACAGGCCCACTGTGTAGGCAAAAGTAAGATATGACAAAGGTAAAGGAGTGAGGTATACATAAAACCCCAGTAAAAGTCACTAGTAATTCCCTCTCCCTCTTTCTCCATCACGTTTCTCTTTTTGCCTCCTCATCCCTCCCTTTCTCCTGCTGTCTTGAATGCATACATTTGAATACACTTGGACTTAAACAACTTTATATACTCTACAAACTTTATAATAACTCAGTGTTCATACATGTTTCTCCTTTACAAAAACAAATAGTAAAATGAGAACCTCTTTTAACAAGGATTAAGGAAAAGATGTTTAAAATTATAAGTAACATGGATGAACTGATTTTTCTTACTAATGAATGACCTAGCACTCCTTTGAGGCTAACTATAGAACGGAGCTTATATAATATGTGCTAAAATGTAGAAAAGCTGCCTCAGACACTGTGTGAGACATTTTTTTCTGAATTGGGGCCATGCCATACCCACTGGATGATTCTACAATAATGTGAACTTCTGTTATTTGGGCTAATGTAGCAGTATATCTCCTGATGTTGAAGGTCAATTATATCATGGATTTCCTTGGTTATTGTGGCTGAATGTGAACTACTCTTGATCTATATTGGAGGTACTTATATTAAGCAATGCAATAGGTCAAATGCCTTCCAATAAGTTCTTACACATCTTTCCTATCACCATCACTATACAGAGTAGATTCTTCCAAGGAAAACAATATCCTGCTAGAAAAGAGAATAGCATTTCAAAATGGAAAAGAACAAATAAACCAAAATAGATAAATATTCCATCATTTCCGAAAGCCACTTAGCTTGCTCAGATTAACCAGTGGGTTAAACATTTATTAATACAAAGTTTTATTTTTTCTAGAGAAAGTATTCATCATAAAATGTATGCTCACATTTGCATTCCTTACAGCATTTGCCATCCACATATGCAGGAGCTGATTTAATTGGGCATTCAGGAACTGGGCAGATCAAAGTTTCACACTGGATGGTTCCATTCTGAAAAGCAAACAATATTTAAAGAATTTCTAGGAATTTAATAGTCTCCAAGGTCTTTTTGATCCATTTCTAAAGTTTCAAACTCTTTACATAAATATCTTTATTTTCTTTAGCTATTATACAGTAACATCCCTAATACAGTGACCCATAGCAATACAAGTTGAGTCATAACATATTTGGTGAGTGGTCCCAATCTTTTGTCAAGCAACTGATCTTAAATGAACTATAGTCCTCATCTTCTGTAGAGAAGTGGATAAGGACACAGGTGAATGGAAGGGCACACCCCAACAAGGGAATAGCAACCTCGGAGTAGGGCTGGAGCACCCAATTATCCCTAGATTACTCACAAAATGAACATCAACAAACCAGAAAATTTCTGGAATAGCTGCTACCATCCTGGAAGTCCCAGTCTCAAGAATCAGAATCTCTAATGGATATGTAAGATTGGACAGGCCGCCCCCACAAAGCAAGCTAGTGCTGACAATCACCACAGGATGCCCCAAACTGCAAACAGGCCCACAAGGAATTTGATTACTTAAGGTCATCCAGAGGTCCCAGGTGGTTGGCTACTTAGGCTTTCCTAGTCATTTTATTGACTTCACCATAACACATCCTGGATTTAGATTTTACTCAATTATATTTTTTGGTCCCCATTTACAAGACTGATAAGGTTATACTGTATTTGTAAAGTGTTATAATTTTGGCAGAAACATGTTATGTTACTGAATAAAAGCCCTCTCTTTTCTCTCTCTTTCTCTCTTTTTCTCTTACACACACAGTTATTTCTGAACTATGTTTTTATTTGTATGACAGTCTGCTTTTGAATAAACGAGATGACCATGGGGAAATTTAATGGTTAATTCATATAGATCTCTGACTTCTCTCCAGAAAGATTACTTTTTATCAGATGAGTTCAATGTGGAATTTAAAAGTTCAAAACCAAGCTCATTTTGAACTTTTCTTTGAAAATGAATATACTGTTATGAAATAATACATTAAAAGTCTATTTTATTAGTGAGCAATTAGACCAAAATCATGTTCATTTAAACTCTATAGTTTGTATTCCACTGTATTAGTAAACTATTTAAGATAATCTTATTTTTTAAACTACATAATTTGTTTACATTGCTCAATTTGAACATGATATTTAATGTTATATATAATTTAGTTTTACTAAAATGCATTAATAAAACGAAGAGGGTCAAAATCCATGGAAATGCTAATGAGGAATATAGGAGAATCCTTTGAGAATCACCTTACTATGCTAATTTAAATTGCTAACTTCATGTGTGTACCAATAAACTTAAACTTTATAGCATTCCTAAACCATAATCATCTTTACAGACTAGAAAGTGTTTTTAATAATGTAATACAAGGCTCCTTAGATGTGACCAGGTTTTCTGGCACTTTAGTGTTGTGTCTTGAGGAAATGGGTCTTGAAATTTTCATGATTACATTGTTTTAATAAATTTTTAAAGAAGTGGGAACATCTGAGTTCCCGTCCTCTGAACACAAATGGAAGCCATACCAGGCATGTGCAGTTTTTACAACCGTCTGTCCAGGACTCGAATTCTCGGTAGGTGGTTCCCTTCATGGTGCAAGTCCTCTCACAATAGCATTGATCCAGTCTATTCATTCTCTGTTCAGCTCGAGACAGCTGTGACACAAAGGAAGGGTTCACATTGTTCACCAACCCAGCAACGCAGAAATGCAAAACATTCCAGCAGGCATCTAATTTTTTTAAGTATACAGCAATGATGATAGCTGTGCACATCAACCACTTAGTTATTAAAAAATCAGTCTTTCTTTTAAAAGAAAGGGGCTTTCTTTACTTTTTGTGAAAAATTTGTTCCTTGACTTTAAAACAAAAAGTACAATTTATGAAACACAAATCGATGGCTAATTCAATATGCATCACTCAATGCAGAAAAGCATTTTCTATTTTTTTTAAATATTGCTTCATTAATATGTTTACTCAAGTGAAAAAGTAAATTTAGGAGTTATATAAATAACAAGTCACTATACAATACAACTTTCAGGTAATTTATAACTACTGTGCAAAATTTAAAAATCTGGTGAAATTGTCAGAAAACCTGATATATGCTTAAGACATTAGTGAATAAACCTACTACTGCAACATAGTGGTAGAAAGCATTTGTGAAACCATTTCCTTGATAAAATTATACTACATATTCTTTACACTGTCTTGCTGCCTCTGGCTTATAACAAAAAGCTAAATAGTAATAACTAATAATGAAAACTTAAACTAAAAATAAATCTTGATGTGTGATAAGCAATGGATAAAGGTAATCTGCTTTATTCCTGATTTACTGAATCATTTGTTATACAGATGGCTGGGATCTGAATATTTATAAGCCTTTTCCTTGAGCAAGGATTTAGATTCAGTACTTCCAATAGTGTGGTATAAGGAATGTCTCAAAGGAGAAAATCAATGGTTATAAAAGGAACTATTTGAAACCTCAAGGATTTCTTAGTTCCCTCACTATATTTTTAAGAAGCTTTTACCTTGGCTGATGTTTTGGCTAGAATATCCTGCAGCTCCATGATTTTCTGCACAAGTCCATGGAAGTCATTGCAAGTTGGACAGGCTGGAATTACAAACACAACATTGGTCAAATTGTATTTATAGGGGGCTCAATGTGATTAAGTCTATGCTGACATCCATTAGATGTGAACTCCAATTTCAAACTGACATTCTAGACAAAATTAAACAAGAAGCACACTTTTTATCACATCACACAGTGGAAGGACAAATAGACTTACTGCGATTAAGATCTGGGCACTGAGCAATAAATCCTTGGGGCATGACTAGTAATTGCACATCTTGCATTATGCCCTGTGTGTGAAAAATAAAGAAAAAGAAATATTGTTTTCATTTGCCCAAATTATGCTCAACAGTCAAGTTCATGAAGAAAACATTAAAGAACAGACTCACCAAAATCCCTGAGTAAAGAGTCTTTTTTAATATATTCCTTCTACTTCATACCAAGGGGAAGAAACTCATCAGGCAAAACAGATTATTACCCATGTAGCCTCTTACTGATAATATTTTTAAAGCCTTAAGATTAAATGTCAAGATATAATTAAGTGGCAATAGGTTGTTAGGAGAAGTTATTTTTAGTTACCCACCGAAGTAGGGTTTGAAAATGACCTTTAAAAATTAACCTAAAAACCACTTCCAGCTTTAGCACCCCTGAAATTGTTACCAATTTTGAATTAACTTTAATCATCAAAATGAAAAAAAATAGAAAAACTGAATCCTGAAAGCAATGCTCATTTGAGCATTTCTTATTTTTCAGTGGGACATTTTAAAACTAATTTCTTAATTCAAAAAGGATAATAGATTTATTAAACAGCTGCAGCAAGACTTAGTGGTGAATCCTTAAGAGTACAGAAAGTTTAGCATGAAATTTTTTTAAATGCCAGCTAGAAATGACCCGTTTTACACAGAAGGCTTCATCACATGTTTATAGGCAAAATTTACATGCATCCTTAGTCATTAAGGTATAACAATTAGTTTCCAGCTTGCTGAGCTCTTAAAGCAAAGGCCAATGGTAACTCAGAAATGATCTCATCAGACACACTCCAGCTGTCCCTTTCATCCACCACCCCCTCCCTTTCTTCATCAACTTTTTTCCCCCTTAATTGATATTTCCCTTTATTCCTTTGAAAAAGGCAGGCAAAATGTCTAATAGCATGAGTAAAAGTTCCAACATGTTATGAAGGCAATTCTGAACGTACCTATAGAGATTTATCATGTGTTTATCTTTCACCTGGGTAATCTGATTAATAACAGGTGTCACTAGGAATGATAAACATTTTGGTATACTGTGTGGCAATGACTGGATTTGTTGTTTGCTTGAGTTTGAATTAAGGAGTCAACTCCTGCACATACTCCTATCACTTAAAAGCAGCAATGTTACAAAAGGCTACACATATAGTTACTTAGGTTACATACAGTACAATTCTAATGGATACCATTCACTGACTATAATACAGACAATTACCCACAGGGTTGTACACATAATTGACATGTAAGGACTGTAAAGTCACATCTGGGCTCCCTGGGAAAGACTTTCATAATTCAATTAAGGAGAAATTTGGAACACACAGCACACATCTTCCACTCCCTACATGGGACAAGAGCATTGATTTTTAGGAATGGTAAGCATGGAATCAATTTTCCACGTGCCACTTACTAGCTGCCTGGGTTTGGGCAACTCACTTAACCTCTCCGAACAGGTTTATGCATATGTATATAAGAAAGAAAAGACCATGCATTAACACTAGCAAGGCTATGGATAAGTTTGAATACTGCATTCAAAGCACCTGGATTCCAGGCAATAATGTTTAAATAAGTTTTAAAACAAATTACCTTTGTAAAATTATATGCTTTGCTCAGAACACAATTTTAAATTTACTGATACCTCTAGCATAAAATCCGTGAGTTGTACACATCACCTGTCACTCTTTAACACACAGTCATTAAGCCACTGCTGCGTGGCAGGCACTGTCACAGTCACTCGGAGAAAATGGTTGCACTGTAGGCTTGGAGCCAAGCAGTCTCTGGTCTTTATTTCTCCATCCTTAAAATTTAAAAATTAAATCGTTTGATCCTCTCCAATCATGAAATTCTGTGAAGTGGTTCTAAGGACACATTTAAAAAAAGATATAACTTATGACTGCTTTCTATTAGGGCACATTTGTGCACATATATGTATTCTTTTCTTACTTTCTGGAGTTTGAGGGGACCAGAAATAATGAATATTTTTTTAAAAGTTTCAAATTGTTTATTATTAACATCCCCGTAAAAGTATCACCAAAGGTTATACTTCAGTGATAGAGTGTTTATCTATATGTCAACATTTTAGATTTTTATTGCTTTGAATGCTTAATTTTAAGAAAAACATGTTAACTGTCCCAATTATGATCATCTCTTTAAGGTTTAAGAACCAAACTCACTGAAGAGACATTTTGCCAGTTAAATAAAAGACCAGTGGAAAAGGAAAAAGAAAGGAAAATAGAAATAGATACAAATTAAACGTACACCTTTCTTATTTTTGTTCCACATCATAAAAAGTGAAACAAACTTGTCCAAACTCATTAGAAAACTTTTACAGTTTATGCTCAAACTCTAGCCAAATGATACCTTGAAGTATCCATGTGCATTATTTCTCTGTCCCAACCAAAATGTTGTGCCTACAGGCAAGTCTGTAGAGGGCTTTTCCACCACTCTCTCATAAATTCTGCAAAAAGAAAAATCAGAGAGGAATATGAATGGAGAGTCATTTCTTAGAATCTTCCATTTTCTGAAGTGAGAATATTTCACTTACTTATTACAGTCAATGTGTAAAATCAAATGGGAGGCACTGATGGCTAAGGAGAGCTTGTGCCACTTGTCATCAGCCAAAATGTAAGGAAACACTTCTGTGTGAGGACGATGACTGCCTGAGCGGTAATGCAGTCTGACTTCATTCCGATGGCCACTGCTTTCTAGTTCCAGATACCTGCAGAGAGAAGAGCCAAAAGAGACACATTAAAAATTAAGTTCAGAAATGACTCAGGTGACCTCTATTCAGAATAGATAGATGTCCCATTCCTCCCTTTAAGTACAACTAGACAGTATATATAAACAAGTGGAAGAGTTTAAAACACTACACAATGTACATATGTACTGAAACATCACATGATACCCCACAAATATATATATAATTGTTAAGACAGAGCAGGAAAAAAAAAAAAAGAAGAAGAGAATAAAGATGGAGAAAATAGAGAAAACCAGTTAGGGACCTCAAGCCCAAAAACAATATGGTAGTGAGTTCACTGGGTTTTTTTCTTTTTACCCAATATATTCAGACTTGCAGATGAAGAAGCCCACATTCTGGAAATACCAAAGAATGCAGACCAAAAGAATCCTTATCAAAAAACTTCTCTCTCTAACCAAAGGATAAAGAAAGTATAAACAATCCAAAAGTTTTTCAGTGGGTGAATGGCTAAACAAACTGTGGTATATTAGTACCAGGAATACTGTTTAGCAATAAGAAAGAATGACTAAATAAGGGTTGGGAAGGGAACTAAAGCAGGAAAGTTACTTTGGAGCTACTGTAATAATCCATAGGAGTGCTGTCTTAGGGTAGTTGTGGTAGATTCGGTAGAAAGTTTCTATTTTACATATATATGGAAAATTGAGCTGTCAGAATTTGCTGATGGTGCAGTGTTGACAAAAAAAACAATTTGGTGGAGACTGGATTTTTTACTTCAATATGTTAAACATGAACAAGTGAAAAATAAGAAGTACCATATATTGATATGGAGACTGTCGGAGGAACAAGTTTAAGAAAACTGAAATCAACAAATAGAAAAAAAGGAATTCTTACACAGGTATGGAAATGAGTATGATTAGTACAGCACTATGGAAAACAGTATGAAGGTGCTTCAAAGAATTAAAAAATAGAACTATCATATAATCCAGACATCTCCACTAGATGTGTGTGTGTGTGTGTGTACGTATATGTTCATTTATGTATGCATATGTATATCTCCAAAGGAAATGAAATCAGTATGTGGAACAGACTCCCATGTTCATAGCAACAGTAGTCACAACAGCCCAGAAATGAATACAAAGTGTCCATCAACTGACAAACAGAAAATATGGTAAATATACAGAACAGAATACTAGTCATCCATAATAAAGAATGAAATTCGGTCATATGCAACGATATAAATGGAACCAGTTAAAAAAGTCAAACACAAAAAGAAAAGTACTGCAAGATTGTGGAACCAACCTAGATGCCCTTCAACAGATGAATGGATAAAGAAACTGTGAGAGATATATATAATATATTATTCAGCCATAAAGAAGAAGAATATTATGGCATTTGCAGATAAATGGATGAAACTGGAGAATATCATGCTAAGTGAGATAAGCCAATCCCAAAAAACCAAAGGTCGAATGTTTTCCCTGATTAGTGGATGATGATATATAATGAGGGGGAGGGAAGTGAGGGAGAGGGAAGAATGGAGGAACTTTAGATTACATAGAGAGAAATGAGAGAGAGGAGGGGGTGGAGGTATTAAAAATGATGGAATGAGACAGACATCATTACCCTATGGACATGTATGATTACATGAATGGTATAAATGTACATCATGCACAACCATAGAAATGAAAGATGTACCCCATTCTTGTACAACGAATCAAAATGCAGTCTGTAAAAATTTAAAAAATATAATTAAAAATGATCTCACTCATATATGGAATATAGAAAAGTTGATCTCATAAAAGTTCAGAACAGAATGATGGGTACCAAAGGCTGGGGAAAGTAGTGGGGAGGAAAAAGTTTGCTCAATGAGTACTAAGTTAGAGTTAGAAAGAAGCAAGTCCTTCTGGTGTGCTACTGCACAGTGGGGTGATTATAGATAACAATAATGTACTATATATTTTGAAAAACAGGAAGAAAAAATTTGGAAAGATTTCATCAAAAATAAATGGTAAGTATTTGAAGCAACAGACATGTTTAGCCTGAATTAAATATTACATAATGTGTACATGTACTGAAATACCACATGGACTCCCATTAATATGGGCAATTCTGTGTTTTTATATGTTAAAAATTAATTTAAATTAAAAAATTAAAAATTTTAAAAATACAATAATCTCATGTTTATCGTATGTGTTGCTAATAACACTGAAGAGGATATATGGGCAGGGAGAGCTAAATTTGTAAATGTGAAATGAAGAGGATGATTATGGACAAAGCATGTGAGAGTCACAGGCACATAGATCATATTGATAGCCATGAAGGCATAGGGATTGCCAGGGAATTAACATGAATAGAAGAAGGACACTCACCATTTTGAGAAGTAATCAGCAAAGGAAATCAGTAAATTTGGTCAGTGAGATTAGAGGAGAGAAAAATGAGATGGGTATCCCAAAGGTTTAGTGATGAAGACCATGCCTCAAGAAAAGGGAGTGATCCTCTGTGTCAAATGTCACTAACAGGTCAAGTAAGATGAAGACAACCTGTGGATGGGTATCTGGTGGTCCTAATGCTATCTGGGAATACTTATTAGATGAAAAGTCTGATTAAATAGGTGCAAGAGAGAATGGGCAAAGAGAAAATGAACAGACACTTTGGGAGCAATAGGAAAGTAGATTCTAACAGACATGTAGTAAAGGGAGATTTTTCTTTAAATTTATTGTTGAGAAATACTATGCATGTGTGTATGCTGCTGGGGATAATCTGTAGAAGAAGGAAATAAGGCATAATCGAAAGAAAGAAGACATTGAAATAAAACAGAAGCCACAAAGTAAAACATAGTTTAATAACATTTTAACTATATAAAAAATAAAGTTTTCTTAAAAAAAAATAAAAATAAAGTTTTCTCAATGGAAAAAAATAGTTTAAATAAAATTAGACAGCAAGTGGCATTCTATAGGACAAGATGAAATATTTAATATATCAGAGGCTGATGTCCACAATACATGAAATATACCTGTAAGTCAGTAAGAAAAAGTAACTTAATGGATTTGCCAATTAGATTAGCAAAAATTAAAAGAATAATAAGGTCCATTATGAATAAAATGTGGTGAAACAACACTATGATTCATGATTTGCTCATAAACCAACAGAAGCATCTTGAAAGGTAGTTTGGAAAAGTATCCAATATTAAATGTGTATACTTTTTAAACTAGCACTTCCAAATCTAAAAATCTACCCTACTATAAAAATAGCACAAAAAAGAAATGAAATATTCAGAAGATGCTCATGGAAGATTTATTTAAAATCTGAAATAAAACTTTAAAAAGTACAGATTTTAAGCAAAAATAAATCAAAAGTGACAAAGAAGATCAATCAATATTGATTGAGGTAATCATTCAATAAGATATAATGATTGAAGATATTTATTCCCCAAATGTCAGTCACCTACTTACTTAAACTTTACTTTATACAAAGACTCAGACCCTAAAACAATAATATTGAGTGATTTCAACATACCTCTTTCACCAATAGATAGATCATCTAGACATAAACTAAGTAAAGGTTCTTCAGAACTAAAAAAAATACAATTAATCAAATGGATCTAATAGACATCTACAGAATATTTCATTCATCAAAAAAAATGTGCTTTCTCTTAACTGCATATGGAAGCTTCTCCAAAATGTACTATATTTTAGGATACAAAGCAAGTCTTAGTAAATATGAAAAA
This sequence comes from Sciurus carolinensis, assembly GCF_902686445.1. Lineage (NCBI taxonomy): Eukaryota > Metazoa > Chordata > Mammalia > Rodentia > Sciuridae > Sciurus > Sciurus carolinensis. Next base: position 105,473,406 of record NC_062216.1, read on the forward strand.
AAGAGAGAAAGAAAAGGAAATCCAGATAATTCCTTGCATCCTATCAAATCATAATGGAATGAAATTAGAAATCGATAACAAGTTAAAAAACAGAAACCATTGTAATACCATGGAAATTGACTAAAGAGCTTGAATAAGGAATGGGTCATAGCCAAAATCAGGAGAGAAATAAAAAACAATCTTAAAAACAAATGAGAACAAAGATGCAACATATCAAAATCTCAAGGAATGATGAAAGCAGTCCTAAGAGGAAAGCTTGAATTGAATATCTACATAAAAATAAATAACAGAAAGATTCCAAATAAATAATCTAGTGTTATACTTCAAGGCCCTAGAAAAGCAAGAAGAACTCTAACTGCAAAATCAATAAGAGATGTAGAAGACAGGAAATTAAAATCAGAGCCAAAAATTTGAGAATAAAAAAATACAAATATCAATGTAACAAAGATTTGGTTCTCTGAAAAGATAAACAAGATTGATAAACCTTTAGCCAAACTAACCAAAAGAAATAAGAGAGAAGACCTGAAAAAACAAACTTAGAGATATCAATACAGATATTTCTGAAATCCAGAGGAAATAACTAGGAACTATTTTTTTGTTATTATTATTTTATTTTTACAGACTGCATTTTGATTCGTTGTACACAAATGGGGTACATCTTTTCATTTCTATGATTGTGCATGATGCAGATTCATACCATTCGTGTAATCATACATGTACATAGGGTAATGATGCCTGTATCATTCCACCATTTTTCTTATCCCTCACTTCCTCTCTTTTCCCTCTATGTAATCTAAAGTTCCTTCATTCTTCTCTCATTCCGCACCCTCCCCTCATTATATATCATCATCCACTTATCAGGGAAAATATTCAGACTTTGGTTTTTTGGGATTGGCTTATTTCACTTAGCATGTTATTCTTCCAATTCCATTCATTTATCTGCAAATGCCATATTATTATTCTTTATGGCTGAATAATATTCCATTGTGTATATATACCACAGTTTCTTTATCCACTCATCTGTTGAAGGGCATCTTGGTTGTTACCACAACGTAGCTATTGTGAATTGAGCTGCTATAAACATTGATGTGGCTGCATTAATGTAGTATGCTAAATTTAAATCCTTTGGGTATAAACCCAGGCGTGGTATAACTGGGTCAAAAGATGGGTCCATTCCAAGTTTTCTGAGAATTCTCAGATATTCCTGAAATCCAGAGGAAATAACTAGGAACTATTTTAAAATAAAATCTTTTTTTATTTGTTCTTTTTAGATATATATGTGTTGAGTGTATTCTGTCATATTTTACATCATGGAGCAAAACTTATTCTAGTTAGGTTGTGGTTTTACATGATGTGGAGTTTCACTGGTCATGTATTCATGAACATAGGAAAGTTATGTTCAATCCATACTACTGTCTTTCCCATTCCAATCCCTCTTCCTTCCCTTCATTCCTCTTCATTTAATCAAATGAATGTCTACTCTCCCCACCCCCTTTTATTATGTGTTAGCATCCACACATCAGAAAGAACTTTGGGCTTTTGGTTAAAATAAAAATTTTAAAAATATTTTAAAATTATTTAAAAACAGAAAATACCAATTATTCATTCTTAAAGGAACTATTATGCATCTGTATTCTGTAATAGTATATTGCTCTACAAAATAACAAGATTTTGAAATGAAACAATATCACAATGTACTAGTAAGTAAACAAAAAAGCTCTATATAACCCCGTTTTGTTTGGAAAAACCTTGTGCACACCTGTCTATTTGGAGAAAAAAATTCAAGATGAATAATGCCAAAATATTAACAGTAATACTTCAGGGAAGTACAAACAAAGGGAAATGATATAAGAAAGCATCACACATATATGTATATGTACCTAGCCATATGCTTATATATACATAGTAAAAGTTCATATACATACACCTATTAATGTGCATATATTCATGTGCAGGTATACAGTAAAATTCTTTGTTAAGATATAAAGAAAAAGAAAAAGTAAGTAATCAAAAATTAAATCATATTCATAAATTATAAAGAATAAATAAAACACCAAATTGTTTGGATTTTATCCAACAGCTACCAAAGAACATTTTTTAAATTTTATATTCAATTGACATAACTGTATATATTTATGGGATACAATATGGTAATTCAATCCATGCATGCCATGTGTAATAAATCTGAATAGTTAACATATCCATCATCTCAAATATTTATCATTTCTTTGTGTGAGAATATTCAAAATCCTCTCCTCTAATGATTTTAAAATGAACAATGAATTGTTGATAACTATAGTCACCCTGAAAATGCTAGAATTTATTCTTCCTATCTAACCATAATTTTCTATCTGCTAACCAATGTCTCTCCCTCTTCCCTTCCCCAACACCCAGCCTCTGGTAACCACTATTGTACTTTTTACTTCTAGTATATCAATTTTTTAGGTTCCATATTTGAGTGAGATCAAACAATACTTGTCTTTTTTGTGCTTCGCCTTATTTCACTTGATGTAAGTAACATCCTCCACATTCATCAATGTTGGTACAAATGATAGAATTTTGTTCTTTTTATAGATCAATAATATTCCATTGTTAGATATATATCCATTCATCCATCAATGCAAACTCAGGTTGATTCTATACCTTGACTATTGTGAATAGTACTTCAGTAAACACAGAGTGAAGACATACTGATTTCCTTTCTTTGATATTTAGCCAACAGTAATATCACTGGATCATATGGTGGTTAATCTTTGTTTTTTGAGGTACTTCCATTCTGTTTTCCATAACAGCTATACTAATCTGCATTCTTACCAAGGTTGCATGAATTCCCCTTTCTCCACATCTTCCCCAGAATTCCTTATTCTCTTTTTTGAAAATAGGCATTCCATATGAAAAAATGTTCAACATCTATAGCAATGAGAGAAATGCAAATCAAAACTAGTCTAAGATTTTATCTTGCTCCAATCAGAATGGCTATTATCAAGAACACAAGCAACAATAGGTGTTGGTGAGGATGTAGGGAAAAAGGTACACTCATACATTGCTGGTGGGGATGCAAATTAGTGCAGCCACTCTGGAAAGCAGTATGGAGATTCCTCAGAAAACTTGGAATGGAACCACCATTTGACCCAGTTATCCCACTCCTTGGTTTATACCCAAAGGACTTAAAATTAGCATACTACAGTAACACAGTCACATCAATGTTTATAGCAGTTCAATTCACCATAGCTAAAATATGGAACCAACCTAGATGCCTTTCAGAAGATGAATGGATAAAGAAAATGTGATATATATATCCATATGCTTATATATACATAGTAAAAGTTCATATACATACACCTATTAATGTGTATATATTCATGTGCAGGTATACAGTAAAATTCTTTTTTAAGATATAAAGAAAAAGATAAACCAAGTAATCAAAAATTTAAATCATATCCATAAATTATAAAGAATAAATAAAACACCAAATTGTTTGGATTTTATCCAACAGCTACCACCAAAGAACATTTTTAAAATTTTATATTCAATTGACATAACATTGTGTATATATATATATTGTGTATATATATATATAGTGTGTATATATATATATATATATATATATATATATATATATATATACAATGGAATATTACTCAGTTTTAAAGAGGAATAAAATTCTGTCATTTGCTAATAAGTGGACAGAGTTAGACAATATCATGCTAAGTAAAATAAGCCAAAACCAAAAAACCAAAGGTTGGATGTTTTCTCTAATATGCAGATGCTAATTCCCAATGTGGGGGATAGGGAAGAATAGAGTTACTTTATATTAAGTAAAGGGGAGTGAAGGGAGGGAAAGTGGTATGAGACCAGGAATGATAGTAGAGTGAAACAGACATTCTTACATCAGGTACATATATGACTGCATGACCGATGTGATCCTACAACATGTATAATCAGTAAAATGAGGGATTGCACTCCATTTCTGTATGCTCTATCAAAATGAATACATGTATTCTATCGTCAAAAAGAAAAAAAGAAAAGAACTACTCTAATTGTGGTGAGATGATACCTCACTGAAGTTGTGATTTGCATTTCCCTGATAATTAGTGATGGTAAACATTCCTGAGAAAATTTTTATGAGTACATTTTGTCTTATTATTTAATAATAAGTATTCTTATCAATTCAACTAGAAAGTTCTATAATGATAGAGAAGCATTTGTTCTTTTAAAAAATTACATCCTCAAACACACCACCCTATTGCTACATTCTTGTGATTCTTAACATACTAAGATAAGAATCCTATTGTTGCTATCAGGTATCCCCCTCTAGATACTATTAGAAATGACATTTATAATGAATTCCTAAACCTGATAACAATGGTAACAATTAGGAAAATACTATGCCTGCTAACAAGAACAACTCCTTTAAGAAGATAAGTATTTTATCAAAAGTTGTATTTTCATTAGTAGCATCACTGTTTTTTAATGAAATAGAAATGTAATACAGAAAAAATTGTATAGAGAAAAATAAATGGTATAAAACATTTAGAAATGTGCCTACCATATGGTGAGTACTTGATAAATAATAGCTTTCATTAATAGACTGGAAGACAGTTCAAAAGAGTCAATTCAAAATTGATTAAGAATTTTTGAAATAGAATGTTTTTGAAACCTGTCTCTACAAAGACATACAAGACCATATGAATACACAAATCTACATGGAAATACGATTACTACATAATTAGAATTTTAAAAGTATATATAATGAACATAGGGCACATTTTGATCAAGAAAAATGTCAGAATATTCACTTTTCCCCACTGTATGGATTCTCAGGAGAACACCCTTGCTCTCCAACCCTCCTGCCACTATACCAAGGCTTAGCATGACAGAGAGCCTAAATATCCAAACTCAAAAGTCAGATGGCTGGGTTCACATCCAGGTACCCTTCTTGGTAATGGTGATGTTACCACACTATAAAACAGATACTAATAGTTTTCTCAGATTTAGTGAGGATTTGATTGAGTTTTAAATTAAGAATACTCAGCAGAAACAAACATTTGGTAAGGATAGCGAACATTAGCTATCATATTCATTTCAAAAAGAAAGAGATCAAGTACTCCCTCTTCCTTCCTGTGGTAGAGCAAGGGGCAAGCCCATGATATACCACTATAATGCATCCTCTTTCCTGAGACTCCAAACATTGGCAGAGCACAGCTAGGAAGGAAGGGACAGGAGTATTTCTTTTTGTAGTGGCAGCAGCATCCGAGGAAACTTTGTGAAGAAGCAAGACCTATGCATCTTGCTTCCTGATTGCTGACCATAAGCGCAACTTTTAGTGATATTTTTGTTCCAAATTCTTTTACCCCAGCCACCCATCTGTTCTGTAAATTGCCCTCCAACCCAGCAACTTCAAAAATCACCTTATAACCTTTCAGAGACCTAAATGATACATTAAAATTGTGACCATGGGGAATATATATATAGTTGGAACAAAATGTACCAACATTTCTAAAGGCATTGTTTGAGTGATAGAGCCATGAGTAATTTCCAACCTTCTCTCTATGATCCTTTATTTTCTCTTTTACCTTTAATGAGCATAAACTACTTTAAATTAAAAATTGCATTTTAAATCCCAAGGAGATAATTTGTTACACTTGAACATATCATGTCTCCCTGATTTGTTATTTATAATTTTGAGAAGTAGGTAGAATCAGAAATAAAGTTCACCCTTTATTATAATTTATGCCCTTGTTATTCAAATATCGTTTGCATTTGGCAGAAATATAAACTAATTTAAGATTAGGCTTCAGAGAAATAGGCAACAGTGGCAGGACATCATTCATCTTAACAACCTCCTTCATAACTCAAGATTAAAGGATAAAAATAAGGTCACATCTCATTTGACAAAAAGGTTGCACACAACATGAAATGAGAATTTTTCCACTGCCTTAAATTAAACCTAAATAGAAAAATGATCAGATCATCTCAGTACATTAAGCTACCACCCAGTTGTAAATTAGTCACCCAAAGAAAATCCACATGTACTTTTAGTGCCAAATATATCATTAGTGTAGCTCACAGAAGGCACAGCTACAAAGTAGTTAACATGTACAGGCCTTGGAATTGAAAACCCTGCTCACAGACTAGCTCGAGTTAGAAATTCAGCAACAAATACCTCCTCTTTGAATGCTAAGGTATTAGTTGCAAAAGGTTTTCGCCTCCACTCCTCTAGTGAGGGAATGAGCCTGATGACACTATTTCTGTTTACCTGTCAGACCAGGGTGGAAATGTAGAGAGATTCAAGGACAGTATGTCTCATTGAGCAGTCTCTGTTGCTGATTATATGAAGATGAAATTGTTGTATATGCTGATCTGTATGTTTTGTACATTTCCACTGTGATTGAATCATTGTAAAAAGAAAAAAGAAAAGAATCACCACTCTATTTTATGATGATAAAGCAGCTTTACTAAATTATTGCAGTTATGTTTAAAAATAAAACACTGCTTAGCCTCTTACTACTGCCTGTGACCTGGGTAGAGTACATGGCCTCTCACTGCCTCTGTTGCCTTATCTATATAATGAGAATTTAAAATAATACTCCATTTAAAGCAAAATGCCCAAAAACATAGAATGCACTCAATAAATAGCAACATTCTTATTATGTCAATAGTTCCAATAAAACATCATTTATAAAGTTTCTTAAAGTTGATTTTGAAAATAAAAAGCAATTTGAATACATTTTTAAATGGAAGAATACAGAAACCAGGTGGCAGAAGTTAGAGGCAAAAACAGAATACACTCGCAAAGAAACCAGTTGACAGCACCAGTCATTGACAACATAACCATCAAAATATAAAAAGTGAATTCCAGTAGAGGGCCAAAATTATTGTGGTCATAACACATTTTCATTTGTTATAGATAAATATTTCATCTTGTCTATTCCAGTTACTTCTTCAGATATTACAGAACATGGGAGAACATAAAGAAAAACATACACTTTTTGGTACCCCTTATTAAAACAATACTGATGCTATTTGTGTTAACTTGTTTTCAATGCTATTTGGTCATCAAACACAATATAATGCAGAAGTTTAAGAAGCAACAGTCTCTTAATTCTATCTCTACAGTTTACTGTAATAATAGGCAAATTAAAATTCTCTCTAAGCCTCACTTTCCTTTGCTATCAAATAGGGTGGGCAAGAGTTCCAACCTTATATGATTGTTGTAAGAATTAAATGAAATAAGAGATGTAAGTCCTTACCTTTGTATAGTTCCTAGGAAAAGGCAAGCACTCCATACATGTTATTATTATGATTTAAATTTCCAGTGACATAATTATGTATTCCATTTAAACATCAGCAATTTTATACTGGATCTTACTTTAAACAAGCATGCATTTCAGGAGCAGAAAGCATTTTAGTAATAAATCTTCCCAAATAATGATGCTTAACTGTTATCGATGACACGCCTGTCAAAGTAGTCATCCAGTTCATCTGACTATATCCAGTGACTAACAATTCACAACTTCCTGAGGCAAACCATTCCACTTCTATGAAGGAAAATGACCTCTCTTATTAAAGCATACAGGAAGAGGAGTTTTTAAACAATGATTTATTAGTTCAGTTCTTCTAGCACATCTTTAGTACAGGTACTGAGAATATGGCATTGAACAAGCCAAACTTCACTGAAGTTTAGAGATCCTCAATGATAAACACATTATTAAGTTTAGGCATTTCAAAACTAATAAGAACACCACTATAAAATGTTGCCGCAAGAAGAGGAATATAGCCAGATCAATGAGGATAACAAAGCTTCTTCATGAATAATATAACTAAGAGCCAAAATTATATCACCAAGGGAAAAGATCAGTAGCAAGTGGAATTAATTCATGATTGAAGCCCTGGCATTCAACATGATGGCCTGAATAACAACCTTTCCATCATATTACCCTACATAACTGAGTTAAAATAAAATAGTAGGAAAAACGGTCACTCATAAAATGAAGGTAATTTATTACTATTAATGATGAGGCTAGCAAGACACAAAGAAATTCTATGAAACATCACTTTGAGCTATGATCCTGGAAATAAAGGGAATTTTCTGGCATTGTGTGTATTTTTAGAATATCAATTTGAGAAAGGTTTTATGGAAGGATTGAGAAAGAATAGATATAATAAGGCACTAATAAGTGAAGTACTCCATAGCACAGGGATATCCATGAAAATTGAGGAGTTAAAATAGCTGTTGTATAAAAAGTAATACTACTTAATGTTAGGCCCACTCATTATCTCAACTCACTTGTAACTGAGACCAAGCAGATAGAAATTATAAAGATACATGGAGAAAAAGGATTCAAAGAAGTGACATGTTCAAGGAAGACAAGTATTCCCCTTTTTATCAAGGATGAAGACAAAACCAAATGATTGTAAGATTGGGGAAGACCCACTAGAGAATATAGACTTTTTGGATCATCTGAAAATCACATTTTCAGGTGTGCAGAAAATTTGACATACAAACTATAAAGGGGTTCACAGATTCACAAATCCATTAATGGACTCCAAGCTAAGTATCCCTGCCTTATTGGAAAAAAGCAGAAGGAGGGAAGGTGTATGGCTTGTTGCAAAGACTTGACAGCTTAGTCATATTTGTGTGTGTGTGTGTGGGTGGGTGTGGCTGTGTTATATATGTACATATTAGGTTATAAATAGGCAAATCCTTAGAAGATATACAATAGCATGAGGAAGAAAATTATGATTACTAATGGTTTTACTAGCAAAAAGATGATCAATATTAACATATTCTGTATATATCCTTTGACATAATTTGTACTTTACATTGTCTTTTCTTGTCAATAAAAGTCAGTCACATCCTTTTTAAATATACATGTAGTATTTCACAGTGTAACTGTATCATAATTTAATACCAATTTCCTATCACTGTTTTTAGTTTTTCATTCTTCACAAAAATGCTTTAATACCTTTTCAATATCTTTTTATACCTTTATAATTCTTTCTAAATTATTAGAAATGAAATTGCTATTTCACATGCCATATACATTTCATGCCATATACTTTTCTATGTTCATTCACCAATTTATTCATTCAATAATTTTTTATTGTACTTTGTTCAAGGCTGTGTTCTAGATGCTAGGAATATAGATGTAAACTACAGAGGAAAAAAATGCCAATCCTTATTTAGTCATTTTAAAATAAATAAGTAAAATTTATGAAATAAGTAGGTTATGTGGTGATAAAATATCTATAAAAACAAAGTAGGGAAGCAGAATAAGGAGTACAGGTGATATTTAACATAGACATCAGGGAAAGCCTTGTTGAGAAACTGACAGCTAGTGACCTGAAGGAGAACAATGATCCTGGGGCAGTAGCTTGCCTCACAATCTCCAGGAGTATCAATTAAGCCTATGGGGCTGTGAAGGAATGAGCAAGGAGCAAGATAGTAGGAAGTTAAGGCAGAAAGGTAGCAGAAGCAGGGAGGCAGGTCATGAAGGGGTATGTAGTCTAATTAGGATGATTGTTGATGACTGGATGTAGAAGGACACAAGAGGGTTCTTGGGGTTCTAGATGATCAACTTGGTTGCCATGTCAAAACTATACTTTAGGAAGCATGAGGAGTTACAGGAAAATGAGTTAGGAAGTTATTTCTAGGGGTTGCTTTGACCAAGGAAGGTAGTCAAATTCTGGAGATGTTTCAAAGAGAGAGCAAAAATATTTTGGGGTAGGAAGATTAACGTGCAGGTGAAAGAAACAGGAATCAAAGAAAAACTTCAAGGTGTTTAGCCTAAGCAACTGGAAGAAAGTAGTTGCCATTTACTGAGATGGGAAAGACTCAAGTTTGAAGAATCAGAGGAAGTCTGAGAAAGAGAATGATGAGCTTAGTTTCTGACGTGCACAGTTCAATCATACATCCAAAGACACAGGTGGGTCCCTCAATGTATTCATTTGGAATCTAAGGGCAATGATCAAGACTAGAGAAAAAATTAGGAAGTTTCTGTTTCAAAGATATGTAATTTATAGCTAATGGACAGAATGAGATCACTGAGAGAATGGATATAGTAAAGAGGTATGTTTGACAAGCCTTAGTCCTACATTCAGATATCAGAAGTGTGAGAAGGAACCAGTTGGAGGTCTGAGGGATAATACCAGAAGAGTGTGTGTTGTGAATGCCAGATGATGAAAATGTTTGGAAGGAGGGAGTAATCAACCTGGTGGAATGTTGCACAAAGTTCAACAGGATGAACACTCAACTGAAGAACAAATTGACCAACATGGACGTAAGTGGTGGCTTTGACAAGGTAATTTTTAGTGAAATAGAGAGAGAAAAGCCTCTTTGGAGTGGGTTCAATAAATAGTAAGAAGAAGGAAATTGGAGACAGCTAAAGAAAAACAAAGAAGGTACGATAACTGAATGGGTAAGTGAGGTCAATGGAAGGTTTTTGGTATCTTTGAGATCATAAACAGCATACTCTATTTGGTTCCTTAAAAAGATCCAACAGAGAATGGGAAAGAAATAAGGCAAGAGGAGATGTGAATTCCCAAAGCAGTATCCTTCAAGGGAATAGAATTTAATACACAGCTGTGTGACTGGCCTTTGTGAGGGTCATGGCACAAAACCTAAAGAAGAAAAAAACATATCAGCAAAGAACCAGCAGGTGGCGGTATGAGTAATGGGGTGGATTTGGAAGCTCTCTTCGGATTGATTTTTAGGACACAAGGACATCTGCTAAGTGAGGATGAGGGTGGAGGTTTTAGACATAGAGGTGTCAAGGTATAATAAAACTGTTATTTAGCAAAATGCTAGAGTAAACGGTCTAAGAAATATGCCAGCATTGGAATATATTTGAAATCAGTAACGATGCCTTTAGGATGAGATCAGTCAGCCTAGTTGTGTTTTTCTACAGCCAAGTTCAGATACAAGAGTACAACTGAGGCAGGAAGATGAAGTTAACAGGGTTTTGGTTTTGCCAAGCAAGGGCTAAAATAAGAGAAAATAAGAAAGATGACCATCTCTATGTGAGAGAGATACTAAAGATGGACTACAATTTAAACTGGAAAAGGACAAAAGATGTGGGTAAAAAAAGTATGTGGGTAAGGGACAGTGAAAAGGTGCTAGAATCACCAAATAATAGGTTGTATACCAATGTAGGAAATTTTGCTACCAAACTGATTGCTAAAGTCACTGTACACTGTACACCAACTGATGACTGATCTACCCACACATTTAATTCATGATGGGTATTACTGCTTTTCTGTGTACACACGTTCACACACGTGCACACACACATACACACAAATTCTCTATGCAGAAAATCACTGTACCAATAGCGTGCCCTATGTCTTCCTCTAGTGTTTCAGATTTTACACTAAGGTTCTTGATCTTTTGGGGGTTGATGATTTCTGTATACGGTAAAAGATAAGATTCAAGTTACAATCTTCTGCATGTGAATATTCAGTTACTCCAGTATCATTTATTAAAGAGGCTGTCCTTTCTCCAATGTATGTTTTGGATACCATTGCTGAAAATAAGTTGGCTGTAAGGTTTAATACAGTATTTATTTCTGGGTTTTGCACTCTGTTCCATTGATCTGTGTGTCTGTTTTTTATGCCAATACCATGTTGTTTGGGTTACTATGTTCTGTGCTATGTCTGGAAACAGCTAGTGTGATTCCTCCAGCATTGCTCTTTTTTGCTTTCACTATTTAAGGGTCTTTTGTAATTCCACACTAATTTTAAGATTGGTTTTTCTAGCTCTATGAAGAATGAAATTGGCATTGTGGTGTAGATTTCACTGAATCTGTAAATTAATTTAGGTAATATGGACACTGTAACTACATTAAGTGTTCAAATCCATAAACGTGGAGTCCTTCCACCTCTAGGTGTCTTTTTCAATTTCTTCAGTGTTTTATAATTTTCACTGTAGAGATCTTTTCGCTTCTTCAGTTAGTGTCTCATGTGCATGCATAAGCATGTGTGTGTTTGTTTATTGTAAATAGGATTGCTTTCATGATTTCTTTCACAATAAATTCATTTTTAGTATATAGGAAAACTAATGATTTTTGTATGTTGATTTTGTATCCTTACTCAATTGGTTTGCCAGTTCTAATAGTCTTTTAGTAAAGTCTTTAGGGTTTTCCATGTATAGAATCATATCATCTGCATACAGGAATAATTTGACTTCATCCTTTCCTATTGGTAAGCCTTTTATTTCTTTCCCTTACCTGATTACCTTGGCCAAAATTTCCAGTAACATATTGAGTAAGATGCCGAGACAAGACACCTTCATCTTGCTCCTGACGTGTTAATTATGGGTTTGTCATATGCCTTAATTAGATTGAGGTGTGATCCTTTTATATCTACTTTAAGAATTTTATCACAAAATGTTGAAATTTATCAAATGATTTTTTTCTATTAAAATCATGTGATTTTTATTTTTCATTATATTTACATTATAAAGACCTTAATTGATTTGTGTATGTTGAACAATCCTTGCATCTCTGGAATGATATCAACTTTATCATGGTATATGATCTTTTGATGTGTTGTTGAATTTGGTTTGCTAGTATTTTATTAAGAATTTTGGCACCAGGGTTCATCAGAGATAGTGTGTGTGTGTGTGTGTGTGTCTACTTGTCAGGTTTTGGTAACAGGGTAGTGCTGGCCTCACAAAATGAGTTTGGAAAGTTTCCCTCTCAATTCTACATGATAGTTTGAGAAGACCTGGTATTAATTCTTCTTAAAAAGTTTAGTAGAATTCAGCAGTGAAGCCATCTGGTCCTGGGCATTTCTTTGCTTGGGAACTTTTTCTTATTGATGCCATTGTATCACTTTTATTTCTCTATTTTTTTTACATCCTCTTGGTTCAATATTGGTAGGTTGCATGTGTCCAGAAATTTAACCATTTCTTTTAGATTTTCTTGTTTGTTGAGCATATATATGTTTTTTAAAATAATTCCTAATGGTCCTTTGAATTGCTATTGTATTGATTATAAAGTATCCTTTTTACATCAAAAATTTTATTTTATTTGGATCTTTTCTCTCTCTCTTTGTTAATGTAAAGTTTGTAAGTTTTCTTTATCTTTTCTAAGAACCAACTCTGTCTTTATTGCTCCCATGTATTATTCTATTAGATTTTATTTCATTTGCTTCTGCTTTGATCTTTATTATTTATTTCCTCTACTAATTTTGAGTTTGGTTTATTCCTGCTTATCTAAGACCTCAAGATGTATCAATATGTTATTTAAATAAACTCTTTCTGTTTAAATTATGTAGGCACTCAGTGCTATATACTTCCTTCTTAGTACTGCTTTTGTTTTATTCCACAGATTTTGGTAAGCTGTATTTCCATTTTCATTTGTTTCAAGTAAATTCCTCAGTGACTCACCATTTGTTCAAAAAAATTTGTTGCTCAAACTCCATATATTTGTATAATTTCTAAAGTTTCTCCAGCTGTTGTTTTCTAGTTTCTTTCCATTTTGTGATTAGAAAACATATAAGATATCATTTCTTTTTTTTTAATTTTTTAAGACCTGTTGTTTGGGACAATATGTGGTCTACACTAAAGAAAGTTCCAGGTACTGATGAAAAAATGTGTATTCTTCAGCTTGCAAATGAAATGCTCTTAATGTCTGCTAAGGCATTTTGAATTATACTGTCATTTAACTCTGATGTTTCTTTGTTGTTTGTTTCTTCTGCATTATCTATCCATTGATAGAGCAGGGTACTTAAATTCCAAATATTATTATATTGATGTCAGTCTCTCTCAGTCTACAAGTCTTTGTTTTACAAAATTGGGTGCTCTGACAATACATGCAAATAGATTTATAATTGTTAAATCTTCTTGATGAACTGATCCCTTGAGCTTTATATAGTGACCTTTATGTAGTGATCTTTATATAGTGATCTTTATATTTGTCTCTTCTGTTTTTGTCCTAACTTCTGTTTTGTCAGATATATGTCAGGCATCTCCTATTTGCTTTTAGATTCCATTTGCTTGGAATGCCATTTTATGACGATTCACTTTCAGTCTTTGTGTGTTTTTACTAGTAACATGAGTTTCTTATAGATAGAATACTGTTGGATCTTCTTTCTTAAATCATTCACCCAATCTGCAACTTTCAATTGGAAAATTAAGACCATTTATATTCAGAATTATTACTGAAAGTTATTCTAATCAGCAATTTCACTGGTGTGACTAAAAGGTCCAACCAGAACAATTTTAAAGGAGGAAAAGTTTATTTGAGGGCTCAGTTTCAGAGATCTTAGTCCACTGAAGGCCAGCTCCATTCCTCCCGGCTTCAGGTGAGGCTTAACATCATGATAGAAGAGTGTGGCTGAGGGAAACAGCCCACATTTTGATCAGGAAGCAGAAAGACTCCACTTTCCAGATACGAAATATATAGCAATTAACCACTTCCTCCAGTCACATCCCATCTGCCTCCAGTTATCACTCAGTTAATCCCATCAGGGATTAATTCACTGATTAGGTTAATATTCTCACAACCCAATCTTTTCTCCTCTGAACCTTCTTGCATTGTCGCACACTTGAGCTTCCGGGGGAACACCTCATATCCAAACCATAACAAAAGGTATTGGACTTATGCCTGTCATTTTGTTTATTTTCTTCCAGTTGATTTGCATATTCATTGCTCATTTCTTCATCTCTCATTGGTTCTTTTTGCTTTGATGATATATTGGTAACATATTGACAATGCTTAATTCTATTCTATTTCTCATTTTTGTATCTACTTTTATAGTGGAATTTATAGCCTTTCTTCCAATTCTAGGTGTAGGACTACCTTAAGCATCTTTCATAGGGCTTATCTGGTGATAAGGAATTCCCTTAGTTTTTGCTTATCTTGGAAAGTCTTTATTTCTCCTTTGATTTACTTTTTATATATTTTAAAGATCCAAATTATTATACAGAATAGTGGATTTTACTGTGGCATATTCATAAGTACATAAAAATTTGATCTGCTTCATTTTCCAATATTTCCCCTACCCCCATTCCTCCTGCTAATACCATTCCTATACCCAAAGAGTTTCCCTTTGACTTTCTTTTTTTTCACTTTGCTTTATTAGTGCATTACAATTATACATAATATTGGAATTCACTGTTACATATTTGTACATGCACACAATATAACAATATAATTTGGTCAATTTCATTCCTCAGTACCTCCCATTTCCTTCCCCTCCTCCCTCTTCCTGGTCCCCTGTGGTTACTCTCTTAGTTTCCCTTCTATATTTTTGAAACACTATTCATCTCCTTTCCTTTTTTTCTCTCGAGCTTACACATATTACAGAAAACATACAACCATTGACCCTCAGAGTCTAATTTTGCTTAACAAAATGCTCTCAAGCTCCACCCATTTTCCTGCAAAGTTACATAATTTTCTTTTTATGGTGGAATAAAATTCATTGTGTATACATATCACACTTTTTTTATCCATTCATCTGTTGAAAGACACCTAGACTGGTTTCATAACTTGGCTATTGTGAACTGTGCAACTATAAACATCAGTATGCATATATTGCTATAGCATGCTGTCTTAAATTCTCTAGGATAGATACCAAGGAGTGGTATAGCTGGGTTATATAGTAATTCCATTCCTAGGGTTCTGAGGTATCTCTATACTGATTTCTATAGTGGTTGTGCTAATTTACAATCCCAAGAGTATATGAGTGTTCCTATGGTTTTGATATATGTTTTCTTGATGCTTAGTGGTGATAGGTACTTTTATATAATTCTGGGTCATTTGTATGTCTTTTATGAAATGTCATTCAGGTCTTTTGTCCATTTTTAAATCAAGTTATTTACTGTCTTGCTATTGAGTTGTTTAGGATACTTATATATTTTATATTAACCATCTGTCAGATGTATAGTTCAAAAATATCTTCTACCTTTCTGTAGGTTGTCTCTTCACTATGATGATTGTTTTCTTCACTCAGTAGTTTTTATTTTATTAGTTTTATTTAACCCCATTTTCCTATTCTTAATTCTGTTTCATGTGCTTTTAAGCTGTTCTCCAAAATATTATTGATCAGATCAATATAATGCAGCTTTTCTTCTATATTTTCTTCTAGCAGTATCATAGCTTGAGGTCTTACATTTAAGTCTACAATCCATTCTGAGTTTATTTTTGTTTGTGGTAAAACATAAGTATCATGTAACAGTAAACATGGATATGCATATATCTCTAAAGTATTCTGACTTTAATTCTTTTGGATAAATACCAAGGAATGGGTATAATTGACTCATACGGTAGTACTATTTTTAGCATTTTGAGGAACCTCTATACTGATTTCCAGTATGGCTATACCACTTTATATTCCTACTAATACTATATAAGAGTTCCTTTAGTCTGTATCCTCACCACCATTTGTTATTTGTGTACTTCACTGCCATGATCAGTGAAGTGAGATGAAATCTCAATGTAGTTTTGATTTCCATTTTCCTGATGACTAAAGATATTGAACATTTTTTCCTATAATTTTTGGCCATTGATATATTTTCTTTTGAGGAGTGTCTGTTCAGTTCATTTGCCCATCTATTGACTAGGTTATTTGAGGGACTATTTTAGTTTTAATTTTCATATATTATGGATATCAATCTTCTGTTGGAAGAGTAGGTGACAAAATTATCTCCCATTTCAGTAGACTGTCTCTTCATTATGTTTCCTTTGCTGTACAGATGCTTCTTAATTTAATGGTATCCCATTTATTGATTCTTGCTCTTATCTCCTGAGCAACAGCAGTCCTACTCAAGAAGTCTTTGTCTGAACCTATATGTTGAAGTGTCACCCCAAGTTTTCTTCTAAAAGATGTAAAGTTTCTGATCTTATACTTAAGTCTTTAATCCATTTTGAGTTGACTTTTGTACAGGTGTAAGAGTGATATACCACTGTTGCTCTATATATGGATATCTAGTTTTCTCAGAACCATTTTTTCAAGAGGCTGTCTTTTCTCTAACATAGGTTTTAGCACCTTTGTCAAGATTCAGATGACTGTGGCATGAAAGTTTGTCACTATCTGTTCTATTTCATTGGTTTACCTGTTTTTAAAGATAGCCTTGCTGGGCATAGTAATCTTGGTTGATAGTTATTTTGTTTCAGGACTTGAAATACATTGTTTCCATGCCTCTTGACTTGTAGAGTTTCTTCTAAGAAATCTGTTGTTATTCTAATACTATGGCCTGTAAATGTGACTTGGTGCTTTTCTCTTGCAGATTTCCAAACTCTTTCTTTGTCCTATATTTTTGATAGTTTGACTATCATGTTGTGGTGGTATAGTTTAGGTATGAGATGTCCTATGAAAACTCATCAGTAAGACAATGCAAAAGGGTTTAGAGGTGAAATGATTGGATTATGAAGGAGGTGTGTCATTGGGCAGGGGTGTATATTTTGGGTGTATATTTTGTGCCTGGTGCAAAAAGTCTCACTCTCTCCTCTTCTTGATTCCATGTCCTGAGCTCTCTTTCTCCAACACACCATTCCACCAAGATGTTTGACCTCATCTCAGGTCCAAAGCAATGGAGTTGGTCATCTATGAACTGAGACCTCTGAAACCATGAGACCCCAAATAAAATTTTCCACCTCTAAAATTGTTTTTGTCAGGTCTAGTTAGCAATTAAAAAGCTGACTAAAACATGGTGAGGATCTTTTCAGGTCATATCTGTTTGGGTTTTATAACCCTCTATACCTGAATGACAATTTTGTTTGTTCCCAATATTAGATAAGTTTGGGGTTGTTTTTTCATTGAGTAGGTTTTATATTGTACTTAAACTTTGTTTTGTCCTTTTAGATATGCCAGTGATGCAGACGTTTGATCTTCTAATAGCATCCCAAAAATCTGGGATACTCTTTTCATTCTTTCTCTTTTTCGTGTTTCTTTTCCTTTCTGTCAGAGGTGGTATTTCTAAAGATCTGTCTTTGAGCTCTGATATTCTTTCTTCCATTTGATCAAGTCTTGTGTCGAGACTTTCAATTAAAATTTTTATCTGACTTCTGAGCTCTTCATTTCCAAGAATCTTATTAGTTCTTTACCAAAATCTCTATCTCTGCTAAATTTCTCATTCATATTTAGCATTGTCTTCTTAATTTTATTTAACTTTTCATCTGTATTTTCTTGAATCTAACTGAGCTTTTTCAAAATCATTTTTTTACTCCTATATCATGCATTTTATCTACTTTGATATCTTTTTAATCTATTACTAGAGAGATGTTCTTTAAAAGGTGTCATACTACCTTTTTTTTTTTCTTCATATTTCTTGTGTCCCTAGTTAAGATTTGAAATCTGGTTACTCCTTGTCTTAATCAGTATTTTTTATTGAATTGGCTTTTCCAAGGAAACAGCTCTTAGTTCTGTTATTTAAATCATGTTTTAATTTGTTTCTTATTAATACTTTTAAAATAATCATCTTATTTTATTTTTTACTTCCAATCTTAAATTTAGAGGTTAATATGTTTATCTTGTGTCTTCATTATTTATTATTAAAGAATAAATATAGTTTTAGTAGCACCTTCTTGAATTTTATATATAATATTCTCATAATCATTGTCATAAGAATTGTTTTAGTTTTATCACTTGATTTTATTTGTAAATTGTTTCTAGTAACATTTTATTTTATTGTATTAAAGTTGAATATAAACTCTATAAAAGTACTTTGCAAAATCTTTTGAGGGATGTGTGTGTGTTTATGTACTAGTACATTAACACTTTTGTAAATATTATAGACTATTATTTAGAATGTACATTTTATATTTCTGTTCCTAATTTACATATATAGCTATTAAGCAACATCAATTGTTTTATCATAATCCTATATGTACATTCATAACTTTCTAGTAGAATTATTAAGGACTGAGAGTTTTGTTAAATCTCCAACCATAATTCTACCTTACCCAATTTTTCCTTATGTCTTAACCACTGTTGATTTAGATTTTGTTCCCATATTGCTTTTGCCATTTTTAGAGAACAAAATTGTTATTAAGGCATAGTAACCATAGTTCCAATTCAATGAATTTTATCTGGAATTATTTTTGATGTAAACATTGCAAATCATATTTTCTTTTTACTTGAATTTTCTTTATTTTCTTCTTTTACTTTATTAAAATCCTCTTTTTTAGATGTGGCCCTTGTAAGTAGTTGAAATCTAGATTTTTATATAAACATATTTTAAACTTATCTATGCATATTGTCTTTTCACCAGAAAATCAAACCTTCTAAAAGGAACCCTGGTATTGATTGTTTATGTGTTCTCATTCTATTTTATTTCTTTTCAAAATCTTGGAAAAAATGTAATTTAAAAGGGGACAGCACTACAGATTCCATAGGTATTGAAAAAACACAATATTATTAAAAATCTCTCAAGGCAGAGACTAGATGGCAGATAGAGGGAAGTGGCTTTTCTCACAGTTCTGTGACTTGGGACTCAAATAGGGAGAAAAATACTTCTCTAGGAGGTGAGTGAAGAAAAACAAAACAAAACCACTCCACTGATACTCAAAATTGGACAGAGAGCCTTGAAGACTGGGAAATCTGGGGTACATCAGACAAGGCTAAAGAACAGAATTGGAGTTGAGCTCCTGGCAGGAGGGGACAAAATTAATGCACAAGGTCAGAAAAGACGGAAAAGTGCTAGGAAACTCTTGGCTTGGGGAATCCCAGGATGGAAGGGACAGCCTGCCCTGGGCTAACCCAGAGGCTATTCAGCTCATTAAACTGGTGCAGGAAAGTCAGTCTGCCTGACATGCATGGGGAGCCCAAGCTGGAGACATTTTAATACCTCCATGTGACAACAGTGTGAACTCAGACTGAGAATTTATATATGTGAGTTCGGGGCTGAATCCAATACATGAATCCGGCAGATGCTAACCTCAGGATCTAAATTAAGCCTAGCAGACCAGGATAATCTCTGGCATAGGGAATTTCTGGCATGGAGACCATTTTGCCTGGGGACAATATAGATCAGAGGAAGCCACAATCCCCCATTCCCTTGAACCCAGAAGTACAGGGCCAGTGGCAGGGAGAATCCAAACGGACAAAGTGACTAAGGTCAGTGCTCAGAAACAGTCCTTGAGAGGACAGAAAGAGCAGTATCCCCAAACAGCAAAGCAACAAAACCAACTCCCCGTTGCCACAAGTGGTGCCCTGGGGACAATAGTGGGGTACAGTCCTACAAGTGCATTGTTGATTCATTGACACCCAAAAACTCCTCAAGCAATAAACACCTGGGTGATTACCAGACCAAACTCCTGCCCCTGGGAGCTTCACTTGCAGAAACTCAGCTCATAGAACCCAGTGGCAAATATACCCAGAATCAGAAGCCAGAAGTATTCTCCACAGCACCTCATACCACTCCTCTGAGAAGGGAAACTGAGAAACAAAGACAGTTTGGCTAAGACAGAGGGCATATACTCTCATTGACTATTCTGTTATTTTTTCTTTATTTTGTTTTATTTTTTGAATGTGTATTCATTGATACATGATGGACATTTATACATTTGTACATATACATATTTATTTCTTCTCTTTTCATTTTTAACATTTCTTAAAGGTAGCTATTTTTCCAAGCTCTCTTTTTTGAGGGATAGGGTTTGTTTTTTTAAAAATGTTTTTTAGTCATAGATGAACACAATATTCTTGCTGATTTGTTTATTCATATGTGGTGCTGGAGATTGAACCCAGTGCCTCACATGTACAAGGTAAGCACTTTACCACGGAGCTACAAACCCAGACCAAGGGGTAGGGTTTTGATTAGTGTATTTTGGACTGATTATCTGTTGTCTGTCTCAAAACTCTGCTTCCATTTGTTTCTACTTCTCTCTTCTTGCTAACAAACTCTATTTTCTCTTTCACTCTTCCATTAATTCTTTTCCTTCTATTTTTTCTTCCCACTCACAAACCCATGCTACATCACCTCTGCATTTGCCCTAGTCAGCTCTTGAATCTACAAACTCTTTTCTAGCCCCCATCTTTCTCTTTCCTCATAATGAACACTAATGGATAGATATACAATTAATATCTGTTTATTTTTTCTCATTTCTAATATTGTTTGAAGGCATTTATTTTTATGGGTCAATATTTCAAGGACTAAGATGTTTTATTAGTATTGATTTTGTTCTTATACTCTTTTATTTCTTTTTTTACTTTTTAATTATTATTTTAGACCTTTTTTCTCTCACTTGTTTGTCTTGACTCTTTACTTTCCTGTGCTAATAGCTAATCTCTGTTGATCTCTTCTTCACTCTTCCTTTAATTTATTACTTCTATTTTCTCACTTCCTCCCTCATAATCATCCTACATCATTTCTGTTCTATCCTGTTCAAACTTGAAATTGTAAACCCTGTTATAAACTTACTGATTTTATCATGGGCAGTAAATGATCATATGATTTCTGATTCTTGTGACTATCAACATTGTAGATTTCATAGCAAGAATTATTTGGTTTAACGCTGTAAACTGTTTGCATTGGTTGTTGTTATTATCTGTCTCCCCCTAAACTGTGAAATATGGGAAACTTTCAGGGACACTATGAATCCATAGGGTAGTAACTCCACTGCCACAAAATCAACTGTCACATTCATTGGTAGACAGAAATAACATGGGAACAAACCACCCCAAACAAAAGTACTTCAATAACAGAACCCATCAACACCACATTGGAAGAAAAGTCAGAGAAGAAGTTTAGAAAGTTCATAAATTTATCTGTGAGGCAAAGAATGATTTAAAGGAGAAAATACAGGAAACATAAGATCATTACAATAAAGAGAGAGAGATTCTGTTAAAAAAAACAAACAGGAGAAATCCTCAAAATAAAAGAATCACTAAACCAAATTAAAAATTCATTGGAAAGCATCAGCAGCAGACTAGACTGCTTGGAAAAGAGAATTTTAGCCAATAAAGACAAAATAGACCACTTGGAAGAGAATTTCAGGCAATGAAGACAAAATATATAATCTTGAAAATAAAGGTGACCATGGAGAAGAGATGTTAAGATACCATGAACAGAACTTCCAAGAAATATGGGATAAAATGAAAAGACCAAACTAAAGAATTATTGAGCTAGGTGAAAGCTTGGAGACACAAACCAAAGGAATGCACAAAATGTTCAATGAAATAATATCTGACTTTCCTGACTTTAAGAATGAAATGAAAAATCAAACACAGGAGGCAGACAGGACTCCAAATATACAAAATTACAACAGACCCACACCAGGGCACATTATTAATAAAATGCCCAACATACAGAATAATGATATTATTCTAAAGGTTGTCAGAGAAAAATGGCTCATCACAGTTGGAGGGAAACCAATCTGAATCGCAGCTGGTTTTTTTTCAACCCAGATGGTTAAAACTAGGGGGTGTTGGAATAATATATACCAAGCTCTAAAAGAAAATAATTCCCAACCTAGAATACTATACCCTGCAAAATTACAATTCAGAATTGAAGATGAAATAATAACCTTCCATGATAAACAAAAGTTAAAAAATTAACAACTAGAAAGCCTCTACTACAAAACATACTCAATAAAATATTTCACCAAGAAGAAAAGAAAAATAAAATTGAAAACCAGCAAAGGGAGAAACTACAATAGAATATTCTATCAAAGGAGAAACTTATTCAAATTAAAAATAAGAAATAAATCAAAATGACAGGTAATAAAAATCATTTCTCAATAACAGCATTGAATGTAAATGAACTAAACCATCAATCAAAAGACATAGACAGGAAGATTGAATTAAAAAACAAGACCCAACAATATGCTGTCTCCAAGAGACTCACCTCAGAGGCAAAGACATCCACAGACTGAAGGTAAAAGGATGGAAAGAACATAAAATTCACATGGATCTTGTGAAAGAAGCAGGGGTTTCCATTCTCATATCAGATAAACTGGACTTCAGGTCAAAATTAAGCAGAAGAGACAAAGAAGGCTATTTCATACTGCTTGAGAGAAATATACATCAACAAGACATAACAATTTTAAATATTTATGACCCAAACAATAGAGCATCTACATACATGAAACAAACCCTACAAAATTTCAAGACTCAGATAGATCTCAACACAGTAATATTGGGTTAATTTAACACACCTCTCACCACTCAATGGATCTTCCAAACAAAACTAAATAAAGAAGCTACAGAAATAAAAAAACATAATAATTTAGACTTAACAGATATGTATAGATTATTTTATCTATTGATGACTATATACACTTTCTTCTCAGCAGCACATGGATCCTTCTCTAAAATAGACCATATCTTAGGCCACACAGCAACTCTTAGAAAATAAAAAATAATAGAGATAATACCTTGCCATTTTATCTGATTGTAATGGAGTGACATTAGAAATCAACAATAAAATAAAAGCAGAAGCCACTCTAACACCTGGAAACTAAATAATATTCTATTAAATGACCAATGAATTGCTGAAGAAATAAGGGATGAAATAAAAATACTTAGAGCTAAATGAGAATAGTGACACAACATATCAAAATCTCTGGGATGCTCTAGCAGTTCTAAGAGGAAAGTTCATTGCATTGAGCTCATTCATTAAAAGAATAGAAAATCAACAAATAAATGACCTAATATTACATCTCAAAGCCATAGAAAAAGAAGAACAACAACAAAAGCAGTAGAAGACAGGAAACAATTAAAATCAGAGCCAAAATTAATGAAATTGAGACAAAAGAAAAGACACTTCAAAAAATTGAGGAAACAAAAAGTTGGTTCTTTGAAAAAATATAAATAAAATTAATAAAAACTTAGCCAAACTAATGAATAAAAACAGAGAAAATTCAAATTACTGACATTCATGATAAAAAAGGCAATATCACCATGGACACTACTGATATTCAGACGATAATCAGAAACAACTTTGAAAATCTATATTCCAATGAAATAGAAAATCATGAAGACATATACAAATTCCTAGAGACATATGACCTACTCAAATTGAATCAGAAGGACACAGGAAATTTAAACAGATCAATTTCAAGCAATGAATTTGAAGATGCCATCAAAAGCTTACCAAGAAGAATTTACAACAAAACTCTTCAAATTATTCCAATAGAAAAGAAGTGAACCATTCCAAACTCATTCTATGAGCTAGTATCACCCTGATATGAAAACCAGATAAAGACACATCAAGAAAACTTCATACCAAATCCATGAAGAACATAGATGCAAAAATCCTTAACAAGATACTGTCAAATTGCATTATAAAAACATATTTAAAAGAGTGACCATGATCAAGTGGGGTTCATTCCAGGGATGCAAGCAGGTTTAACATACAGAAATCAATAGACATAATTCATCATATCAAAGTACTTAAAGACAAGAATCTCATGATGATCTTGATAGATGAAGAAAAAGCACTTGACAAAATAAGGTACTCATTCATGCTCAAAACACTAGAAAAACTAGAGATAGTAGGCATATACCTCAACATTGTAAAAGCTATAGATGCTAAACCTAAGGCCAACATCATTCTAAATGGAGGAAATTTGAAAGCATTTCCTCTAAAAACAAGAACAAGACAGTGATGGCCTCTTTCCACCACTCCTATTCAACATAGTCCTTGAAAACCTAGCCAGAGCAATTAAACAAAAGAAAGAAATTAAAGGAATAGGAATAGGAAAAAAAGAACTCAAAACTCCACCAGAAAGCTTCTTGAACTCATAAACAAATTTAATGAAGTAGCAGGATATAAAATTAACAGCCATAAATAAATTGCTTTCCTATACACCAAAGACAAGTCAGGTGAAAGAAGAATCAGGAAAACGCTTCCATTCACAATAGCCTCAAATATATATAAAATAAAATACTTGGGAATCAACCTAACAAAAGAGGTGAAAGACCTCTACAATGAAAATTATAGTACATTAAAGAAACTGAAGTAGACCTTAGAAGATGGAAAACTCTACCATGTTCTCTGAGAGGCAGTATAAATACTGTCAAAATGGCCATACTACCAAATGTGCTATACATATTTAAAGCAATTCCTATTAAAACTCCAATGAGGTTCTTCATAGAAATAAAAAAGCAATCATAAAATTCATTTGTAAAAATAAGGGCCCAAAATAGCCAAAGCAATCCTTAGCAAAAAAAAGCAATGCAGAGGGAATAACAATACCAGACCTTAAACTATACTACCAAGTTATACTAACAAAAATGGCATGGTATTGGCACAGAAATGGACATGAAGACCAATGGAACCAGAAAGAAAGACTCAGAGTCATACCTACATAAATACAGTTATCTCATACTAGATAAAGGAGCCATGAACATACACCAGAGAGAGAAAAGATAGCCTGTTCAACAAATGGTGCTAGAAAACAGGAAATTCATATGTAGTAGAATGAAAGTGAACCCCTATCTCTCACCCTGCACAAAACTCAACTCAAGGTTGATCAAGGACCAAGACAATAGGCCACAGACCCTGTGCCTACTAGAAGAAAAGGTTGGCACACTCTCCAACATGTTGCTTCAGGAACCAACTTTCTTAATATGACTTCTAAAGTGAAAGTAGTAAAATGTAGAATCAATAAATAGAAGATATCAAAATAAAAAGCTTCTTCACAGCAAAGTAAATAATCAAGAATGTAAACAGCCTAGAGAATGGGAGAAAATCTTTACCACCTGTACCTCAGATAGAGCATTAATCTCCAGGATATACAAAGGACTCTAAAAACTTAACACACACACACACACAAAAAAAAAAAAAAAACCCACAAATAAATTGTCAAAGGCACTGAACAGGCACTTCACAGAAGAAATATGCATGGTCAAAAAATATATGAATACATGTTCAACATCTCTAGCAACTAGGGAAATGCAAATTAATACTACACTGAGATTCCATCTCTCTCCAGTCAGATCAGAATTGCAATTATAAAGAATACACGTAACAATAAATGTTGGGGAAGATATTGGGGAAAAGGTTGAAACACTACTGGTGTGACTGCAATTTGGTGCAACCACTCTGGAAAGAAGTATGGAGAGTCTGTAAAAAACTTGGAATGGAACCACCATTTACTAAGTTATCCCACTCCTCAGTATATACCCAAAGGATTTTAAATCAGAATACTACAGTGACACAGCCATATCAATATTTATAGCAGCTCAATTCACAACAACCAAGCTATGGAACCAACCTAGGTGCCCTTCAACAGATGAATGGATAAAAAAAAAATGTGCTATATATACACAATGGAATATTACACAGCCATAAAGAAGATTGAAATTATGGCATTTGCTGCTAAATGGATGGAACTGGAGAATATCATGCTATGTGTAATAAACCAATCCCCAAAATCCAAAGGCCAAATGTTCTCTCTGACATGTGGATGCTAACCCACAACAAGGGAGGGCAGGGAAGGGAAGAATAGAAATTCATTGGATTAGACAAAGGGGAATGAAAGGAAGGGAGGGGAAATGGAAATAGGAAAGACAGTAGAATGAATCAGACATTAAATTTCCTATGTTCACATATATTCATATGTGAATACACAAACAGTGAAATTCCACATGATGTACAACCACAAGAATGGGATCCTGATTAGAATAAATTATACTCCATGTATGTATAATATATCAAAATATACTCTACTGCCATGTATATCTCAACTGAACAAATTAAAAAATAGCTGATATATGCTATTATTTTTATATGCCAGTTTTTATGCTGTTACCTTGTTTATGTAACTAAGTCAGTATAAAGGGACAAAAGAAAAAAAAACTCTCAAATTTGAAACATTTTTTAAATAAGCAATTCCTTGAGAACTATACAGAAATAAATAGAAAAAATCTGAATAATTCACATTCTTTAAAAAGTATACAATTCTTTGAAAAACTGACAAACATGAGTAAAAAATAAACAAGTATTTTAAAGTTTGAATGTATAATTAAAATATTCTTATAAACATTACTCTGGTCTTGGATAAATTCACATATTCTCTTAAAAACTTAAGGAAAAAGTAGTCACAATGTTTTACATTTTCTTCTTAAGATTATCAAAAGAGAAAAAATGAAAATATTCTGGCAATTTTTGAAGCCAGAATCTGACAAAGACAATAAAAGCAAAGAAAATTATAAGCAAATTCATCTAATAAAATAAATATAAAAGGGCTAAACAATCTAGCTGTTGTGAATTGAGCTGCTATAAACATTGATGTGCTGCATTACGTAGTATGCTGATGGAACTTGAGAATATTACCCTAAGTGAAATAAGCCAAACCCAAGAAACCAAAGGCTGAATGCTTTCTCTTATAAATGGATGATGATACATAAAGGGGGCGGGTAAAGGAAGAATGGAGGAACTTCAGATTGTGCAGAGGGAAATGAGAGGGGGAGAGGGTCGGGGGGTAGGAAAAGTAGTGGAATGAAACAGACATTATTACCCTATGTACATGTATGATTACACGAATGGTGTGAATCTACATCGTGTACAACCATAGAAACAAAAAGTTGTACCCCATTTGTGTACAGTGAATCAAAATGCAGTCTGTAAAAATAAAAAATTTTTAAAAACGGTCTATTCAAGCATTATCAGATGCAATCTAGTGATAGATAAAAATATAACCAACTGGGATTTATTGTAGACAGTTAAGTTTTTCATTTGAAATTCATTCAGCATAACTCACCAAATGAAAAAAATAAAGGAGTAAAACTAAATGATCATTTTAGCTATTGCAGAAAATATTTGAATTAACTATCCAATCATAATTTTGCAAATACTGAGAAATTAATTTGAAGTCTGTTCTTCAAAGTATTAAAATGTGCATAAAACCAAACAAAAATAATGATAACTATGATACTTACTCATCATACTTGATAGTGGAATATCAAAAGCTTTCCCTTGAGATTGTGAAAATATCAATGTTAGTAAGCAAATTTCCATTCTACCTTGAAATAGAGGGCCTAGTACAATAGAACTTTAAAAGTATAAGAATTGGAAACAATGAACTATCACTGTTTATTGGTAGATAATATGACTGTGTACATGGAATAAAATCTACAAATAAACTGTTAGAATTAATGAATAAGATTAACAAGTTTACTGGTCAAAGAATCAATGTGAAAAATTCAGCTTTTTTGTACCACTAACAAATAGAGAATGAAATTTTAAAGTATGACAACTATAATAATATCAAACATCACCTTTCCAAAAGTAAGTTTGACAGAAATTATGCAATAACTCTACAAAAAATCTTATTAGACAATAATTTAATAATTGTTCATTAAATATGAAATTCATCCCCCAAATTTATGTACAGATTTAATGAAATCTCAATCAAAATTCAATTTGATTCTAAAAGTACAATATGTGGAAAATATATCAAAGATAATCCTGAAGAATAATAAAATTTGAAGAAACTAAACTACCACATCTAAAATTATTATGCAATCACAGTAACTAAAACTGTGCAGTGTTAGCTCATGAATTTTTAAAAAATAGAATAATGAGCTAGGTGTGGTGCATCATGCCTATAATATATTCTAAAAACTCTGGAGGCTGAGGCCACCTCACTCAGCAATGTACTGAGGCCCTAAGAAACTTGGTGAAACTCTGTCTCAAAATAAAAAAATAAATAAAATAAAAAGGGTTGAGGATGTGGCTCAGTGATTAGTAAGATTCCCTTTCCTGAAATCCCCTTCCTGAAAACTCATGGCAATTTGGAGATTGGATTCATTGGACCCCAGTCCTGATGGCAACTCCCAAATTATTCTGTGCCTCTAGTCCCTGCTCCAACTCAAGAAATGTTAATGATATGTGAAAGGAAAAAAAAATGTATAACCTTGATTATACCATCCACCAAATAGTAGAGAAGAAAATTAGAAGTATTTAATTATTAAAATGTAAACATTAGCTGAGTATGGTGGTGCACAAGTACATGCCTGTAATCCCAGTGACTCAAGAGTCTGAGGCAGGAGGATTGTAAATTTGAGGCCAGCCTCAGCAGTTTAGCTAGGCCCTAAGCAACTTAATGAGACTCCCGCATCAAAATAAGATTTTAAAACAAAAAGGGCTGGAGATGTGGCTCAGTGGTTAAGTGCCCCTGGGCTTAATCCCTGGGACCAAATCATAATAAATATGTATGAGTGTGTGTGTGTGTGTGTGTGTGTGTGTGTGCGCGCGTGTGTGTGTGTGTATAATTGTTTATGTTTAAGGATGGAACTCCTACTCAAGAGTTATTTGAAAAGACTAGCACAAAATAGAAACTTTTTTCCCAGTAAATACAAATGTTATTCAACTTCTCTACAGAGAGGAAGTAAAGTGATCAGTAGATCTGTGATATGTTTTAGTGCTCAAGGAAGGTTCAAACATATTGAACCTTATGAGTTCAATATGAGTTAATATACCCATCCACCCTTATGAGTTAATATATCCATCTACCATGATATGAAAAGACTTAGAAATATAGAAAGATATATTGGTAGATTCATAACCCACCAGGAATAACATGCTCATTGAAGAATCACTAAATTACACAGTCATGTAATATACAAGATACTATGTACTTAATTTTATTCTAAAATAGAGTTAATATGTAATTTTTAATTTCTGAATTTGGTTACTAAAATCAATTTTTAATTTTGTGAAAAAATAAATAAATAATAAAATAAAACACCTTTTCTGGATGTAGTTTTAGTTGTTAGAGGGGTTTAAAGCAGTTCTTCCTGAAGTTAAAGGTAAATATTTGGTGATCTCTTAAGGATCAGTCTACAAATAAATTCAATATTTTTGTAGTTTGGGGTGCATTGAGATTGTATGTATATGTGTGTTCCTGAGAGAATATACCAAATTTCTCTTCAATTTTCAGATATCTAAGTGGTTTTACAGGCCTACTAAGGTGTGCATGCAATTTCACTCTCACAGAACAATTTTTTTTTTTTTAGTTAGAAAATGATATTCCAAAAACGGTAGCTTTTCATCTTCACCTTCACCTGAAAAATGATCTGTGATGCTTTAGATATACATCCACCTGGAGTGACCAAGACCTCCAATACCCTAAGATTCTATGCAGCATTTTATCTGGTTTCAAACTTTCCTCTTAAGTTAGCAATTTGCTTTCCTAAGGTCCTAAAAATCAATAGAAATCCTTAGTCTAATAAAGCTTGTCCTGTGTAGGAATTTTTAGCAGCTTTATAGGTAACATTCTGAAACTATGGGGCACACAATAAAAGAAATGCACTGATGGATGCAGGATAGCCAGAAGTTTCACGCACACTGTGTTTGAAAGAAAGGAATCAGCCACCAGGGACAGAGTAAGCTGTCAACATTGCAGCATCTGTTTTCTGACATGCTTCAGGGGTCATGGTGTCTCCCCTACCATTCAATGTAAACAAGAGTCAAGAAAGAAGGCAACAGGATTCATGAGCCACCCACTGAGGAGACTTTTTGCTCTTAGTGAGCGTATTACTTCAAGAGCTGCCAACTGAAATGGGTATAGGACATCACTTAACTAAAGGACATAAAAGCACATGACCTTAAATTCTAGCTATTATGGAAATACCAAAAAGCTAGGCACATTACTTTCAACTTTTCCGTAAAGTCATTTGCAAAGTAAATTATTACTTGTAGTTAATGCAAAACACATCTTACTTCCCTTTTTGTGTGTTCAGGGCATTTTAACAGCCAAATTAAATGGGTTGAAGGTGAAATATTCAGTCATCCATGTATCCTAAAGGCCATTCAATATTTTCAAGAATGCTCCAAACCAAAATCAAACATAAGTTTTACAACACCAAGAGTTTTAAATAACCAGAGACTAAAGTATAAAGGAAAGATGACAGTATGCCAATCATCTTTCAAAATGCTCAATGGATGAAGTCACTGAAAAGACAGGCAAAATATGAATGGCTTTTATTCAACTTTACGATATAAATCAATACCCAGTTTCAACCACAAAAAAAAAAAAAAAGACTCTTCTCCAAAATCAATGGCATCCAAATGTACACATGAAAGGAAATAAGGTTTGTTAAGCAATGGAGATAACATGAACCCCATTATAAAGAAAGACATCAAAATAAATAATATGACACCTAGACTTTTTTAAAAGGTACACATTTCATCAAATAAAGAAAATTAGTTAAACATAAGCTGAATAGTATTTTCTTGATGATAAACTATAGAAAGTTCATTAAAACTTTAATGAGCCCTTTTAAAATCATTTTAAGCCAGTTATCAAGGGCCTAAAGAATATTTGAGAAGGTTAAATTTTATATCAGAAGACTAAAAAGGAAAAGTATTTTAATGCCAAAGAACTAAAGTACAGTACAACAATTATTCATTATTCATCTTGGAAGAGATTACTGAAATGTCAAAGCATAAAACAGATTAATAAAAGAATGAAACTTTGACAATACACTGAAAATTTTGTCATTATATTCTGAGATTACATCCAAAACTCCAAGTTTGTCACAGACACAAAAGAGAAAACAAATTAGTATTATGGAATATGTTACTTTTGATAAAATACATTTTTTCTAATAACATGGTAACTTAAAAGTCTTTTAAAAATTAGAAAACATAACATAAAAATAAAGGTCTCACCTCATAAGTAGCACAACCAATAAGGTAAGGGAAAGTATTGTGGAATGAAAATAACCAAGTTGCATCATTACATTGTGTACAAATAGGCAACAATGAATCCCCCTATTGTATATAATTATAGTCATCCAATAAAAAATTTAATATACCATAAAACATCACAGACACTTTAAAGAAAATGAAAAATACAGATTACAATGAGTTAATATCTTTACTAAATGGAGCTTAAATAAATCAATAAGGTAAAAGGGGCAAATAGTAAAGTTGCAAGACCTTAACAATGTAAAAAACAGAAAACATAACAGCCTCAAAATTTCCACTCCCAAGTGAAGAAAAAGTATTTATAAAATGTCTTAGATCATTATAAATAACTGTTAAAGCTGTCAAAAAGAAAAAAGTAATGGACTGATCATTCAGAGCCAAGTGAGCCAATTATTTATAATGAACAATTCACATTAACAATCATCTATAAAGAAATGGCATGGCAACATGAAAATGAGAAGCAAAAAATATTCCAGCAGGGACACCAAGTTCATTTCCTAAAACATGGGAGGCTTCTTCCTTAACAACAGCTGCCTACACGACTGCTAGGACACTAGTACTCTGTTACCTGCAGTGAGGAGAACAGACATGAAGGAGCTGCAAGAAGGATAAAGTCGAAGTGTCTTATTATGATCTAAGATATGTGGAACCTGACAACTGCACATGGTCAAAATAGGACAGTGGTGTGGAACCAAACCTGATTCTCTGCACCCTGTTCAGAGAGGTAAGTACATGAAATGTGCGATAGGAGTGGATCTGGGTAGGTTAGTCTGTGAGATGCAGTAGAAGCAGTCAATTGATTCCTTCTTGGTCCCTTCAGAAAGAGTGAAAGGCAGGGAGGAAGAAAAGGGAATGGCTCCCTTCTTCAACATGAAAGAGAGGGAACCTTTCTCTCCAGGAGATAACTCCTCTGTGTCAAAACATGGATTTCTTTCCATTGATTCCCCTACATACAAATTTGGTACATATAAAAAATATAACAAATCCCATTTGTTTACTGTCTTCGATGAGCAGCACTTCACCATGCCTGCTTGGTAATGATGTATGTATGCTTAACCACATTAGAATACATATGGTAACTTTCCTAATAATAAGAGAGGCTCTAAAATACACATCAGAGATGCAATTTTGTTAGAGACAAATAATGACATACATACACTTTAAGAGGAAAAGTCTAAGTAAAGTTTTTATAATTATGTAGAATTTAGAGTTTGAATATTTGACTTATAAATCCTATTATCTTTAATGTTATTTATTAAAGTACAACCCAAAAGTAAAGAGTTCAGTAGCTTTTATGTCAGTCTGCTAATTTCACCCATAATAAACAAAGTCATCTTTTAGTTCAGAACCATTAAGCCAAGTAAATATTGCCAGCAAGTTTAATTTTTACTTACTAATGTCAAGAAAGAAAAATGGTTTAATACATGACAAGCACTCGCAAATATGAAGACATAGTTTATCAACCTCATACACAATGATGATATTCTTACTTACCCAGAATGTATCAATAATTAAGACAGTGTAAAAAAAATCTCATTTATTTTACCTGAAGTGTATTAATACAGAAGACGATGGCAAATTATAAGTTTTATATTTATCTGCAAAGTTATTGCCACAAATTATTTCCATGCATGCTATTTGCAAAGATTTCAAAGTTAGAAGCATAAATAATGCATAGATATTGGGAAAATTCTAAGAACAACCCAGAGAGAACTAATTGAAAGAGGTCCCTGAAATTAGGGGGAAATTTTTCACTTATTTTTACTAATAAATATACTTTTGCTTTTTTCATTGAATATTTTTCTTATATTTATCTTCTTTTATGTTTGCTCTACAAATGGATAAGTGAATGAGTATCTTAAAATTATTTCCCTATTTACTCTTCTTTCTCTTTCAAAACACAGTAGTCAGAGAAGTGTAACAGCAGAAGAACTTAGAGTGACCTGAGGGTCTAGATCTTTCAGACAAGTGCCATATGATATTGTCTGGTTTTTTTAGGTAATGATAATGATGGTTAAACATATATCAAAAGGACTAAAGAACTGACAGCCTTCTTACACTGTTCTCCCTCAGAGTTTGTGATTTAATTTTTAATAACAGCCTCTACTTGTAAAACATTATTTGAAACTAGCATCTCAGATTGGAGGCCAAATGAGCCTTTGCTCATAGCACACCAGGCAGGGCATGCTTATGAGGTTCTCAGTAGTTTTATAATTATGCCACTTTATTTGAAACTGTATTCCAATGCCAAAGTTTGACTTATGCCCTCTTTCAATTTTGAGATGCTGTGATAGTCTACAATCCCTGATTCTGTCTTGCTCTTAGCTCACGTCAGATACCCTGGAATCCAGAGTATGCCTATTAGTCTCATGTGTCCAAACCAACAAAGTTGTGTGATTAGGTTTCCAGCTTTAACACAGTGGCTGAGATATTGCTGTATAGCTCATTACAGGTGTCGTTATTTTCTAAGAACTTGACTTATACCTGTTTCAAGGCAGTGGCTGCCAGTTAGTGAATTCCTCGTGCTGGAGCTAATGACATTTCAGGACAGATTTGGCACACTGCATCATTATAGCAATCTGAACACTCTCTAGATCCTTTTGTCTACACTGATGAAAACTGTGTGGTGCCCTTTATGATGCCTGGTACAATCATGATCTTTCTCTCATCTTTCACTCATTTTTTCATCCATTATATGTTTACTTAGCACCTAACTGGGTATGCAAACAGGATAAAAGCAATGAAATTTACAAACTTAATGCACATCCTTGACAGACAAAATCTTAAAATCTAACAAAAATCTGTTGTCAATTATATACAATTTTACCCAAACAAGTTCACCTAAGAAAAGGATTGGAAGCTATATCCCAGAGTGCTAATATTGGTAGTTATTTCTAGATTCCAGGATTATAGGCAGTGGTGTGCTGGCAAATTTTTAATAATTAGCTATCTTTTCTCCAGAGAAATAGTCCTAAGACACTGGTTCATTTACTCACTGATATAGGAAAGATTACAGAAGAGAAATATGAAAAAAATGAAAGCTCATTTAAAAATACTATATATTTTAAAGCTCTGCTTTGTAGCATTTGCAATTTTCATATTTTGTTGATTTCCATAACATGGTCTATTTTCAGCCTTTCAAATTAATGTCAACCAACTCACAAAGTTTCAACTCTTTTAAGCTAGTATGTGAGTACCTCTAACACATCACTGATTAGGAAACTTTATTTTTCTTTTTATAATTTTCTTATTTTCAAAATATCTTCAATAATAATAATGATTTTCCCCTAAGGACAAACACTGGATGGCAGGCAACGAGGATTGAAGTAGACTTTTTCTCCATGTCCTATTGTGTTTTTTAAGTTTTAAACCTTGGAATGGTTAAAAAAAATTACAGTTCAAATCTTAATATATCTCAGTAAGTATTTAATACAATTGTGATCAAAAGGAGTAAATGGTATTTTAATTTCTCAAGTGTAACGCATATGTATAGACATGAAATGTTCAAATAATAATATATTAGATGTTAGATTACCAGAAGGAGGGACACAACTTTTAAAAATTCATTGAATGCTAACAGAAGAAGAAATGAATAAAAAACTTGAAAAGCTGGTAGTAGCTTCATGGAGATATAAGCAGAGTTTTAAAATATGAGCAGGACTTGGACAAGCAGGAAAAAAAGAAAAGGGTAACACACAGATGATGAACAGACTGGCCACTGTGCCTGATATGTATACTCCCACTGAACAACATCACTTTACTCCAACACTACAAGTGCTGGAGCTGACTTTTCCATAGTCTCTGTGGCTTCTTACCTTCTCCCTGCTTACTTAGGCTTGAGAGCAGGCTGAACAGGAGGCAGGGCTCACTGCAGTTAGCCCAAGTGGGGATAAGACTAGAAACTGGTAGAAGAGGAGAGAAACAACCTCACACCTCTCCAATAATAGTATCAATATTTACTTAGTGTTCTCTTGCAGACACTGTGTGGTCTAACTGACAAAGCCTCAAATCACGATTTTGCTCTGGAATTTTTTACCAAGTAGTCAAGAACATGAGCTTAGAACAAGCAGTGTAACTTGACCCCACTGTCATTCCACCCCACTTCCCTCCAAAATTAGGATAATGAGTATTCTTTGACATGGCATACAGAACAGCTCTTACTATTGTGAACTAAAAAGGTACTCACGGAGAGTTGGACCTGCACCTATCACTGCCAAAGTAAGAAGTGATAAGATTACATGGAGAAGAGCAATTTATATGGAATATCCAAGGCTTCATGTAGAAGAGGCTACTGGCATAATGATCAGGAAAACTTGGTTGCACGGGACATCCCACACATTAATGTAACAAGTCAGAGCCTCCAAGGGGCGCACTACCTTCACACCTGACTGCATGTATTGGCATCACTATAGATTTGCTTTTTCTGAAGTGATCTGTGGAATGATGCTACCAGCTGAAATGAAGCCCTCTGAACATTTTTTTCCAAGAACACTCGACTACCTTTTGTGATAAAAGGCCTTGGGAGAAATATGACTCTGGTCTCAGTACCAATGTAATAGTGGTCCACATCACCTTTTGAATATAGCTGGTGCTGCTTATTTTAAAAGGGACATGTTTTTCTTTTCCTCTTCTCCCTCTCCCCCTCCCTATGGTGGGGTGGCAGACAAGATTACCTTGAATTACTTGTGCTGCACAGGAAGGAGATGCCATCAGAAGATCTAGGAAGTGACTATCTCCCAAATTAACAAGTAAACTTCAGTACATTTTCTGGGTAGCACCTAGGAATTCTGGTCAGAGCACATCTAGAATATAGGCCTTTGAAGAACTTCTTCAACGCCCTCTATTTTCGCTGATGGGTAGAAGCAAAGCCCCTGGGTCAGGAGTCCGCTGTGCTTCTCCTTTGCTAACAAAGCAATAACCCTTCTTTTTCCTTTTTCTCAAAACCATGTCCTCATTATTAAATTGGCATGAACTGGCATTGAGGACAAGGACTGAGCTTTCAGTCACACCAAGAATAGCAGCATTCACGTGATCTTTTAACTGGGTTTCTATATTTTTTCCTCTGCCCTGATGTGCATGCTTCCTTTTATTTTATCTTGTCATTCCACAGATATCTCTATAAACCACATTAAACTTTTTGTGAAAGTGAGAAAAAATAAAATAAACTTACACTAAATGATGAAACTAAAGATATGAGTGAGAATAAAAAAGATAACTAAGGAAGAAAGATAACTTTAACAGTAATAATAGGAAGAAGAAAAATACAAACCATAAGACAATATCTGTCAAGTGATAATGGGTTAGTAGATGTCACAGTAAACAGGTAGAAACATTAGAATCAAGAAGCAGATGCAGTGGGTTTAAGTCCTGACTCTATCATTAACTAGCTAGGTGATATTGTGGGGTTAAGGGGGAAATGAGCAGAAAGAACCTAGTCTAGCAATCTCCCATATACACTGATAGATACAAAGCACAAAGGTGAGGCAGGCTGGCTCAGTAAACATATAAGCTGAGTTTAAATTTCATGACCACGTACTCTTATGGAACCTTTAATAACATCATTGAGGCTTATTTTTTGCTTCTATAAAATAAGAACAAGAACTCACCTTGTGCAATTTTGGAACTTCTGTGGATTTTTTTCACTAGTACTGTCAAGCACTTTATATGGATTTACAAAACAGGAAGCTGAGGTACAGAAGAATGAAGTAATTTGCATAAGATTAAAAAACCAATAAGTGATAGAGCTATGACTGAAACACACATGGTCTGTCTCCAGTCTGCACTTCTCACCACTACAGAATATGGATGATAAAATGAACTAATGTAGGTCCAGCGCCAGGCACATAGTAAGCCTTATTATTATTTTTAGCTTACTAAGTAAATGAAAGAGGGAGGGAGAAATGGCAGATCAGTGGAACCCATAATACTGGAGCAGCTCACCACGATAGAATTAAGACAACAGTTCTGCAGCAGCATATGGAGGTATGAATCAGACTGTGGGAAAATGCTGGTAGACAACTCAGAGAGCTAGCAACCAGGTAAAAACTAAAAATATAGGTTTCAAGGATAGAAAGAGAATTAATCAAAGGAATAGATGCCAGGAGTGAAGCAGTTCAGTGAGGCTCAGTAGTGAGGAAGGGGGATGCACGCTTCCAAGCAGCCCCCCAAAATTCTCCTACTGAGTTTAAGATAAACAGGCACAATTGTCCAACAAATTAGTAAAGTGAGCAGGAACTAAGCTCAGATACAGTAAGCTGAGCCAGCACTGGAAAAAGTCCTGGCCCCCTCCAGCGGAGATAATGAAAGCAGGGAAGCAACAATCGCTTAAAAGGACTCTTTGTTTGGACATCCTGGAGGGAGACTAGAAATTCCTGCAGTTTGCCTTTTCATATGCTGCTTTCTATTTTTTTTTTTCATTTCTATCTTAAACATATAATATTTGCTTTTTGAATACCCAAGACAAAGCAGTCACCTAATTTTTTTATTTTTCACTGAATCAACAGGTGCTCATACTCCATGCTATGAGTCATTCTGAGCATAGAACCCATGGCTGCTAACCTATCAGTCTTTGGAGTGAAGAACAATAAATGGTGCTTTCATTTGAAATTGGTAGTCTGGAGCCAGGCATGGTGGCACACAGCTATAATCCCAGTGACTCCAGAAGAGGATTATAAGTTCGAGGCCAGCCTCAGCAAGGCCCTAAGGAAGTTAGTGAGACCCTGTCTCAAAAAATAAAAAATAAAAAGGGCTGGGGATGCGGTTAAGTGGTAAGCACTCCTAGGTCCAATCCCTGTAAGAGAGAGAGAGGAAGGAAGGAAGGAAGGAAGGAAGGAAGGAAGGAAGGAAGGAAGGAAGGAAGGAAGGAAGGAAGGAAAGGAGAGAAGGGAGGGAAGGAGGGAGAAATGAAGAAAAGGAAGGGAAGAGAAGGGAAGGGAAAGGAAAGGATTGGTTATCTGACAAATGGATAAGGAGCATGGTTGACAGAAGATGGGTGGAAGTGGATTGGACCAGGGCTGGGTGGAAAGTGGTGACCCTGCAACCACCTTCCTCTGGGCCTGAATTACTTTCCTCACTCACAGGTCTTCAGAATAGGCTGACATGTCCCTCACACCTCCCCCAATTCCAGCACACAAACTAAAGCTCTCAGAAAGAAGGGGTACAACACAATCCAGATTCCTCGTTGGTCTACAGTCAGTGCAGGTGAGAGGGCTGGCCGACAGTCCTGCCAGAGGAATACTCACACCCCTGGTCACAATAGCAAAACCACTGTGAGGGTGAAGTCAGCTCTGAATCACACAATGCTCCCCCAACATG
Source organism: Sciurus carolinensis (assembly GCF_902686445.1). Classification (NCBI taxonomy): domain Eukaryota; kingdom Metazoa; phylum Chordata; class Mammalia; order Rodentia; family Sciuridae; genus Sciurus; species Sciurus carolinensis. The sequence goes on from NC_062216.1 coordinate 105,512,326, forward strand.
TGCCTCAAGATAAGGAGTGGGCTGAGCTTGGTATACAGACTCCCTAATAAGTTTGCTGGTTTGGGTCAGAGTTAAGGACAAACAGCGTGTAAATTATGTCACACAAACTTCCTCATGGGTGGGAAATTCTAAAATTAAAACCCTGGAAGATCTTCATTTTAAAAACCTTACCCAAAAGAAAACCAAATATCTATAAGACAATTATTGCTTTATACTTCATGTAAGCTGATTCCTAGTGTCTCCACACATTTTCTGTCTTTTTCAGTTTTATCTAATTTTATATAATTTGTCAATTAATTGTAATCTCTCTTGATAACTCTTTTCTTCTCTCTCATGTACATTCCCTTCTCCTCACCATTATCCTTATTTCTGCACTTTATCATCTGACTTCTTATCTCCCAATTCCTTTTTTCCCTTATTTTTATTTTCCTGTATTCTATTTTTCTTAATTTTTTATCCCTCCTTCAAATACAATTTAGTATACTATCATTGAAGCTTAATCTTTTCACCTAATCTATATTTTTCTCACTTCTCCATATGTTGATGTATGATTTGCTCTTATATTACTATTGTTACTAGCAGTTACTCTCTCCTCTCAATGTGGTAGTAGTGGTTGACCATTTATGCTGATCAAATGTGATGATCAAATGTTTATTATAAAAAGATAGCTACTCACAAAAGGACTCCTACATAAAAGAGAAAAAGGAACCCATCTCAACAGATGCACAAATACACAACCTTAGAAACAAAGAAACCCAACATCAGTGTACTCCAAAAGTTTATGGCCATCCAAAAACTGAATCCACAGATATTGAAATGGATGAAATCCCAGACAAAGAAGCCAAAGAGCTTACTGTTACAATAATCAATGAACTAAGAGATTTAATGAATGAACTAAAAAAAAATATGTATAATGGATGTGAAAAAATATTTCAGTAAAGAGATTCTGAGAGATAATTAAATAGAAATCCTGGAAATTAAAGACTGAATGGCTAAAACAAAAAATTCAATTGAAAGTTGAACAATAGATTAGATCATGCAGAAGGAAGTTTAAGCCTGCAAAGACAAATTATATGAATTTGAGCACTTAGTTGGCCATAAAGAAAGAAAATAAGAAGAAACCATGATCATGATATACAAGAACCCTGAGATAACACTGAGACCAAACTTAAGAATTACTTGAGGGGGTTTTCAAGATGGCGGACTAGAGGGCGGCTGCATTTCATGTTGCTCCAGGATGCAGGATTCAAAAGAGGAGATAGCGAGAGACTTGGGACCAACTCAAAGCCACCGGGTGAGTCTCTCCCGTTGGGGAGGCGTCCCGGATGGGGCGGTAGCTCCGGAACGCAGGGAATTTGTGAAGTGGAGTTGCTCGGCAAGACGCCCCTCCCTCCACTGGAGCGGTAAACACGGACAACTGGGATCATAATAGAGGAGGCGGCTCAGCACAGCACTTGGACTCGGAGCAACCATTGGGTTCTGGGCAGCTGCCTGAGGAGGAGCTGCGTGGCGAGCTGTTTGGACTCAGAGCGATCGCTTCTGAACACCAGGGGGTTGCCCGGAGGAAGAGGAGGAACGTAGCGGGTCACTTGGTCTAGGAGTGACTGCATCAGAGCCACAAGCGGTTGCCAGAGGAGGAGGTGAGTGGTGAGTTGTTTGGACTCAAAGCGACCGCTCCTGAACACCGGTGGCCTGCCTGGAGGAGGAGTGCGATGGGTCGCTTGGTCTTCGAGCGACGGCTCCTGAACACCCCGGGGGCTACCCCGAGGAGGAGGAGGAACAGGGCAGGTCACTTGGACTCGGAGTGACTGACTAGGGCTATAGGCAGTTGGCGGGAAGAGGAGACACGAAGCGATTGGCTTGGACTCCTAGTGACTGCGTCGGAACACCGAACGGCTGTCCGGAGGAAGAGGTGTGTGGCAGGTCTCTGGGTCTTGGAGCTGTTGTACGGGGCTCCAGGTGGCAGCTTAGAGGACGGGCCACATAGCCAGGCGATTAGGTGCAGAGCAGAGTCCCAGGACCTAGGCGGCTTCTTGCTGGAAGAGCCGAACAGAGACACGCCTTGGGGTGGAGCAAAGTTTACAGGGCTGAGGGCAGATTCTCTGGGAGAGGCAGACTAAGGAGACTCGCCTGCGAAGGGTGAGGCTCCCAGGCCCAGGAGGTAGGTCCGGGCCCCTGGGATCATTGCAGAGGAAGACAGCCCAGCCCAGGCAGTAGTTGTAGATTGAGGGGAACCTCTAGGAGGGCAACTGACCAGCGAGACGTCCCCACCAAGTGAGTCTTCCCGGCCGGGGGAGGTTTTCCCACAGGGACGGTAAAACCAGAGACACAGGCACAAACAGGCCTTACCTCAGCCCCCAGTCTAGTTCCCCATTGGAACTCCGCCCACTATCAGGGAATATACCCCACCTGAGGGTCACCACCCCTAGAGAGGCAGCATCCTTGTGGAGCTCCGCATTATCAACTTCCTCCAAGACTGCAGGCTACTGAAGGATAAGAGGGGATATACTAGCAATCTGCAGGGACATTATAAGTCAATAGAGGAAATCTGCAATATTAATGACCCACTGATTCCTGATCTATATGAGAAAACAAGGGAAGAAAATGCCCCAAACAAATCTAGATGTTACATCAATAAAATCCAACGACAGCATGGCAGAAGAAATGACAGAAAGGGAGTTCAAAATGTACAAAATTAAAATGATCAGGGAAGCAAACGATGAGATGAAAGAGCAAATGCAGGCATTGAATGATGAGATGAAAGAGCAAATGCAGGCATTGAATGATCGCACCAATTGACAGTTTAAAAGAGCAAATACAGGAAGCAAAAGATCATTTCAATAAAGAGTTAGAGATATTGAAAAAAAAACAAACAGAAATCCTTGAAATGAAGGAAACAATAAACCAAATTAAGAACTCCATAGAAAGCATAACCAATAGGATAGAACACCTGGAAGACAGAACCTCAGATATTGAAGACAAAATATTTAACCTTGAAAACAAAGTTGAACAGACAGAGAAGATGGTAAGAAATCATGAACAGAATCTCCCAGGACTATGGGATATCATGAAAAGGCCAAATTTGAGAATTATTGGGATTGAGGAAGGCTTAGAGAAACAAACCAAAGGAATGAATAATCTATTCAATGAAATAATATCAGAAAATTTCCCAAATCTGCAGAATGAAATGGAAAATCAAGTTCAAGAGGCTTATAGGACTCCAAATACACAAAATTACAACAGACCCACACCAAGGCACATTATAATGAAAATACCTAAGATACAAAATAAAGACAGAATTTTAAAGGCTGTGAGAGAAAAGAACCAAATTACATTCAGGGGGAAACCAATACGGATATCAGCAGATTTTTCAATCCACACCCTAAAAGCTAGAAGGGCCTGGAACAACATTTTTCAAGCTCTGAAAGAAAATGGATGCCAACCAAGAATCTTATACCCAGCAAAACTTACTTTCAAATTTGACGATGAAATAAAATCCTTCCATGATGAATAAAAGCTAGAAGAATTTACAAAAAGAAAGCCAGCATTACAGAACATTCTCAGCAAAATATTCCATGAGGAAGAGATAAAAAACAAAGAAGCAAATCAGCAAGGGAGGAATTATCCTAAAGGAACTGTCAAATAAAGGAGGAATCAAGGTGTGTCAAAAAATAAATAAATAAATAAATAAATAAAACTTAAAAAATGAGCCAAATGACTGGGAATACAAATCATATCTCAATAATAACCCTGAATGTTAAAGACCTGAATTTATCAATCAAAAGACATAGACTGGCAGATTGGATTAAAAAGAAAGATCCAACAATATGTTGCCTGCAAGAGACTCACCTCATAGAAAGAGATACCCATAGACTAAAGGTGAAAGGATAGGGAAAAACATACCATGCACATGGACTCAGCAAAAAAGCTGGAGTATCCATCCTCATTTCAGATAATGTGGACTAAACTGGGATATATTCAAACTAAAAAGCTTTCTCTCAGCAAAGGAAACTATCAGCAATGGGAAGAAAGAGCCTACAGAGTGGGAGAAAATCTTTGCCAATCATACTTCAGATTGAGCACTAATCTCCAGAATCTATAAAGAACTCAAAAAACTCTACACCAAGAATGCAAATAATCCAATCGACAAATGGGCTAAGGAAATGAATAGACATTTCACAGAAGAAGATCTACAAGCAATCAACAAACATATGGAAAAATGTTCAACATCTCTAGTAATAAGAGAAATGCAAATCAAAACCACCCTGAGATTCCATCTCACCCCAATTAGAATGGCGATTATCAAGAATACAAGCAACAACAAGTGTTGGCGAGGATGTGGGGCGAAAGGTACACTCATACATTACTGGTGGGGCTGCAAATTAGTGCAGCCACTTTGGAAAACAGTGTGGAGACTCCTTAGAAAACTTGGAATGGAACCACCATTTGACCCAGCTATCCCACTCCTTGGCCTATACCCAAAGGACTTAAAATCAGCATATTACAGAGATACAGCCACATCAATGTTCATAGCTGCTCAGTTCACAATAGCCAGACTGTGGAACTAACCTAGATGTCCTTCAATTGATGAATAGATAAAGAAACTGTGGTATATATATACAATGGAATATTACTCAGCCATAAAGAATGATAAAATTATGGCATTTGCAGGCAAATGGATGAAATTGGAGAATATCATGCTAAGTGAGATAAGCCAATCTCAAAAAACCAAAGGACGAATGATATCGCTAATAAGTGGATGATGACACATAATGGGGGTCGGGAGGGGTTAGTGTTAGGGTTAGAGTTAGGGTTAGGGAGGGGGGCAAGAATGGAGGAAGGAAGGACTGTATAGAGGGAAAAGAGGGGTGGGAGGGGTGGGGGGGAAGGGAAAAATAACAATGAATCAAACAACATTACCCTATGTAAATTTATGATTACACAAATGGTATGCCTTACGCCATGTACAAACAGAAAAACAACATGTATCCCATTTGTTTACAATAAAAAATAAATTAAAAAAAAGAATTACTTGAATTGAAAAAGGAATAAAAATACCTGTTAATAATATTGATAACCTTTTTAGGGAAATAAAAGCAGAAAATTTTCCAAACCTTGGGAATAAAATAGACATACAAGAGAAATTCAGAACCCCAAATAGAACTTCTCTGCAGAATGAAATTGACCAAATTATGCTATGTATGTGTATGAAAATACTACAATGAATTCCATCTTTATGTACATTTATAAAGCACCAATTAAAAAACAATAAACAAAAGGAAAACAAATAAAATAGAGAAAGGGAAATAGGGGAAGGAAGAGAAGAAGTGAGAGTGCAAGTACTGGGGATTGAAATGGAAGAGATTATATTTCATGCACATTTGAATATCTCAAGATGAACCACTATTATGTGTAACTATACAGCACTAATAAAAACATTTTAAAAGAACCACTCCATGATACATGATAATTAAAATGACAAACATACAGAATAAATACAAAATTTCAAAAATCACAAGAGATTAATTTCAGGCTACATTTAGAGGTAAATCAATAAGACTAATATCTGATTTTTTAAAAAATCATAAAATCCAGTAATGAAAGAAAAACAAGAACCAAATATATGTGATCTACAACAGATATAACTCTCAGGTAAAGATATCCACAGTATCAAAGTGAAGGATGGAAAATAATATTCCATAAAAATGGAGCTCAAAGGCAAGCAGGAGTAGCTACTCCCAATTCTGAAAAAATAAACTTCATATCAAAATTAATCAGAATAGATGAAGAAGGTCATTTTATACTGGAAAGAGAACAATTCATCAAGAAGATATAATGACAGTAAATGTTTAGCTTCAATATCAGTTCACATAATAATATAAAACAAGCACTACTTAACATAAATTCTCAAATACAATCATACTGGGTGATTTCAACATACCTCTAATAAGTAGGGAGGTCATTAGATGAGATCTTAAAAAAACTAAAAATCAAGTGGATCTAAAAAAATCTATAGAATATTTCACCCAACAAGAGATTAATTCATTTCCTTCTCAGCTGCTCATGGAACTTTTCCCAAAGTTGACCATACTTTAGGTCACAAAATAAGCCTCAACCAATAAAAAAAATTAATGTAATTTCAAGTATCATATCAGATAATAAAGGAATTAAATTAGAAACAAAAAAGAAAAAACTACATAAAAGCATAGAGGTTAAACAATATGGTTTTGAAGGAATAATAGAAGAAATCAGTGGAGAAATTTTAAAATTCTTAAAATCAACAAGAATAAAGATAAAACATACCATAATCTATGGAACATTATGAAAGTGGTTCTAAGAGGATGGCCTATATTAAAAAAAATAAAAACCCAAATTAACAATATAAGGATGCACCTTGAGTTTCTAAAAAAACAAAACCAAGTCAATTCCAATGCCAACAGAAGTAAGGAAATAAGATAAGGGCCAAAATTAATGAAGTACAGAATTTTTAAAAATACAAAAAGATTCTCTCCTCTTCTATTTTATCCCAGGGATGCAAGGTTTGGTCAACATCCAGAAATCAATAAATGTAATTTAAATGTAATTCACCATATCAACAGACTTAAAGTCAAGAATCACATGATTATTTCACTAGATGCAGAAAAAGCATTATGTAAAATACAGTACCCCTTCATGCTCAAAACTCTAGAAAAAACAGGGATAGTAGGAACATTCCTTAATATTGTAAAGGCTATCTATGATAGGCCCATGGTCAATATCATTCTAAATGGGGAAAAACTGAAAGCATTCCCCCTAAAAACTGGAATAAGGCAGGGATGCCCTCTTTCACCATTTCTATTCAAAATTGTCCTTGAAATTCTAGGCACAGCAATTAGACAGACCAAAGAAATTAAAGGGATATGAATAGGAAAAGAAGAACTCAAAATATCCCTATTTGCTGATGACATGATTATATATTTAGAGGAACCGGGAAATTTCACCAAAAACTTGTAGAATTCATAAATGAATTAAGTAAAGTAGTAGGATATAAAATCAATGCTCATAAATCCAATGCATTTTTATTTATGTGATGAATCCTCAGAAAGAAAATTTAGAAAAACTACCCCATTCAAAATAGCCTCGAAAAAAATAAAATATTTGGGAATCAATCTAACAAAAGAGGTGAAAAACCTCTACAATAAGAACTACAGAAAACTAAAGAAAGAAATTAAAGAAAACCTTAGAAGATGGAAAGATCTCCCATGTTCTTGGATAGGCAAAATTAATATTGTCAAAATGGTCATAATACCAAAAGTGCCATACAGATTCAATGCAATTCCAATTAAAATTCCAATGATGTACCTCATAGAAATAGAGCAAGCAATCATGAAATTCATTTGGAAGAATAAGAAACCCAGAAGAGCTAAAGCAATCCTTAGCAGGAGGAGTGAAGCAGGGGGTATCGCAATACCAGAACTTCAACTATACTTCAAAGCAATAGTAACAAAAACGACATGGTATTGGAACCAAAATAGACAGGAAGATCAATGGTACAAAAGAGAGGACACAGAGACAAACCCAAGTAAATGCAGTTTTATCATACTAGACAAAGGTGCCAAAAACATACAATGGAAAAAAGACAGCCTGTTCAACAAATGGTGCTGGGTAACTAGAAATCCATATGCAGCAGAATGAAATTAAACCCCTATCTCTCACTCTGCACAAAACTCAACTCAGAATGGATCAAGGACCTTGGAATCAGACTAGAGACCCTGCACCTTATAGAAGACAAAGTAGGTCCAAATCTTTAACATGTCGGCTTAGGATCAGACTTCCTTAACAGGACTCCCAAAGCACAAGAAATAAAAGCAGGAATCAATAACTAGGATAGATTCAAACTAAAAAGCTTTGTCTCAGCAAAGGAAACTATCGGCAATGTGAAGAGAGAGCCTACAGAGTGGGAGGAAATCTTTGCCAATCATACTTCAGATAGAGCACTCATTTCCAGAATATATAAAGAACTCAAAAAACTCTACCAAGAATACAAACAACCCAATCAACAAATGGGCTAAGGAAATGAACAGACACTTCACAGAAGAAGATGTACAAGCAATCAACAGATATATGAAAAAATGTTCAACATCTCTAGTAATAAGAGAAATGCAAATCAAAACTACCCTAAGATTCCATCTCACCCCAATTAGAATGGCGATTATCAAGAATACAAGCAACAATAGGTGTTGGTGAGGATGTGGGGAAAAAGGTACACTCATACATTGCTGGTTATTGTAGCCACTCTGGAAAGCAGTATGGAGATTCCTTAGAAAACTTGGAATGGAACCACCATTGGACCCAGCTATCCCACTCCTTGGCCTATACCCAAAGGACTTAAAATCAGCATACTACAGTGATGCAGCCACATCAATGTTCATAGCTGCTCAATTCACAATAGCCAGATTGTGGAATCAACCTAGATGCGCTTCAATTGATGAGTGGATAAAGAAACTGTAGTATATATACATAATGGAATATTACTCAGCCATAAAGAATAATAAAATTATGGCATTTTCAGGTGAATGGATGAAGTTGGAGAATATCATGCTAAGTGAGATAAGCCAATCCCTAAAATCCAAAGGCATAATGATCTTTCTGAGGAGTGGCTGATGATACACAATGGGGGATGGGAGGGAGGCAAGAATGGAGAACAGATGGATTGTATAGAGGAAAAAGAGGGGTGGGAGGGTTGGGGAGAATGAAAAATAACAGAATGAGTAAAAAATTCAATGTAACAAAAATTGGCTCTTTCAAAAGATAAATAAGAATGACACATCCTTAGTCAAACTAACCAGAAGAGAGAGAAGGTTCAAATTAATAAAAGTAGAAAAGTAAACAGAGATATCCCTGCATACATCACTGATATCCAGAGGATCATTAGGGACTGTTTGGAAAACTTACATCCCAAAAAGTTGGAAACGGCTGAAATTCTAGGTGTATATGATCGACCAAAATTGAAACAAGAGGATATAGAAAAACAAAAACAGGCAAAGAACAAGCAATGAGACTGAAGTAGTAACAAAACAAAAACAAATAAACAAAAAAAACCTTCTTCCAACAAAGAAAAGTTCATGACTGGATATATGCTAAACTGAATTCTACCATACCTTTGAAGAACAATGGATGTCAGTGTTTCTCAAATTATTTCATAAAATAGAAAGGAGAGGAGACACTTTTAAATTCATTTTATGAATGAATTTATGATACCAAAACCAGATTAGGAAACATCAAGAAAAGAAACAATAGCCCAATGTCCTTGATGAACTTATGAAAACATCCTCAATAAAACTTTAGAAAATCATATTCAGAAATACATTAATAATATTGTATGACATGATCAAGTTAGTTTCATTCCAAGGGTGCAAAGATCATTCAACATATGCAAATCAATAAATGAAATTTACCACATAGATAGAAACAAGGACAAAAATAACATGATCATCTCAATATAGTAAAAGTCTTTGACAAAAGTCAACATCCATTCATGATAAAAATAATGCAGAATGTAGGAATAGTCAGAATTTACCTCTCCATCATAAAGACTATCTACTACAAACCTAAAATCAACATTATACTGAATGGGGGAAACTGAGAGCATTTCCTCTGAAATCAGGAGCAAATTAAGGGTGTCCACTCTCACCACTTGTATTCAATATATTAATTGAAATTTTAAATAAGCAAGTAAGCATAAGAAGGAAATAAAGGGATATAAATAGGAAAAGAAGATGTCAAATTATCACTGTTCACAGATGATATCATCCTATACTTACGAGATGCAAAAAGCTCTACCAGAAGATTAGAAGAGCTAATAAACAAATTCAGCAAAGTAGTAAGATACAAAATCAGCATATAAAAATCAACGTAGCTTTTCTGTACATGAATAATGAATCTAGTGAAAAAAATCAGGAAAATAATTCCATTCACAATTACCTCAAAAAAAACCCTAGGAATAAATATAATCAAGGAGGTGAAAAACCTCTATAATGAAAATTAAGGAACACTAAAGAAAGAAATTGAAGAAAAAAATTAGAAGATGGAAAGTCCTTCTGTTACTGGATGGGCAGCATTAATACTGTTAAACTGGCCAAATTATCAAAAGTGTTACATAGATTCAATGCAATCCCTATGAAAATATCCATGATATTTTCCTTGAACTAGACAAAAAACGGTCCTAAAATTCATGCAAAAGAACAAAAGACCCACAATAGCCAAAGCATTTTTGAACAAAGAGATCAAGTCTGGAAACATCACAATACCCAATTTCAAAAAATACTACAGAGCTATAATAGCAAATACAGATGGTACTGATATAAAAATAGACATGTAGAATAGTGCAACAGAATGGTAGACACAGAGTTAAACCCACACATACAGTAACCTAATCCTTGACCAAGTCACCAAAAATATGTTGGGAAAAAGACAGCCTTTTAACAAATAGTGCTGGGAAAACTTGATATTCATGTGTTGAAGAAACCAGATTCCCAATATCACCCTGAACAATTTAAAATGGATCAAATACCTACAAATGATACCAGAAAATCTGCAACTGCTAGAAGAAAACATAGGGTCAATGCTCCCACATGTAAGCAAAGGGTTTCCTTGATGTGACTTCTGAAGTTCAGAATAAATAATAATAAATGGAAGGTTTCCTTTGCACAGCAAAGGAAGAGATGAAGAGAGTCTATGAAAAGGGAGAAAATATTTGCTAGCTACTCTTCTGACAGAGGATCAAACTCCATAATATACATAACTCAAAAAACTTAACAACAAAAAATAAATAACCTAATCAGTAAGTGGAAAGGAACTAAATGGATATTTCTTAAAGGAATAAAAAAAAAATGACCAACATATTTGTTGTTTTGAAAAAATGTTCATCATCTGTAGCCATCAGGGAAACACAAAACAAAACTACATTGATATTTCCTCCTATTCCAATAAAAGATGTCAATCAAGAATACACATGATGATAAATACTGGCAAGGATGCTGGGAAAAAAAAGAACACTTATACACTGTAAGATTGTAAATTAGTACAACTATGGAAATTAGTACAGACATTCCTCAAAATACTAAGAATGGAATCATCTTATGACCCAGCCATACCACTCCTCTGTATTTATCCAAAAGAACTGAAAAGCAATCTATAGTGGTACACTCATGCCCATGTTTTTAACAGTGCAATTCATAATATATGAATATATTCATAAAGTTATGAAATCAACTATATGTCTTTCAAGAGATGAATGGGTAAATAAAACGTGGTATACATACACAACACAGTTTTATTTACCCCAGAAAAGAATGAGATTATGTCATTTTCAGGAAAGTGAATGGAATAAGAGAGTACCATGTTAAGTGAGATAAGACAGCCTCAGAAAGTCAAGAGTCACATGTTTTTCTCTTATGTGTGAAAGATACAGAGGAAAAAAAAAAGGGAGGGGTAATATAAAAATAGGAAACCAGTATAGTAAAGAGTAGAGATCAGGGGGAGGGAGAAGGAAAGGGACAGGGAATATAGTAGGAAAAGAAACTGACCAAATTATGTTAAGTTCATGTACAGAATATTTAATAATGATCTCACTATTACTTATAAATATAATTCACAAACAAAACATTTCTAAAGTAAACTAAAGTACCTCATAATATTAAATTATTTTTATATAATGAAAAAATGTACTATATCCCGAATGTGGTATTTTTTAGATAAATTTTATCAAATTTGTAGATGATACAAAGGTAAGATGAAAAGGAAAACAAAGTATAGATTAAATTTTAAATTATACTTAGCAAATATAAAAGCTAATCACAAACATTATATATATAATTACACTTATCATAGTATTTGTTGAAGTTAAAAAGAAAATGAATTAAATATTCATGACTGAGATATTAAACAAAATATGACATGTCTACACTCAGAACAAAGGATCGAATTACACAGAATTTCATTATTAGTTTCTTTTTTAATACTTTATTTATTTTGATCATTGTAAACAAATGGGGTACAACTTGTTTCTCTGTACATGAAGTAAGAGTCATACCATTTGTGTAATCATACATGTACATAGGGTAATGGTGATTGTCTCATTCATTTATTTTTCCTATCCCCCAACCCTCCTACCCCTCTTTTTCCTCTATACAATTCATCCTTCCTCCATTCTTGCCTCCCTCCCACCCCTCATTATGTATCATCATCCACTCCTCAAAAAGATCATTATGCCTTTGGATTTTAGGGATTGGCTTATCAAATGTGGCTTGATATTCTCCAACTTTATCCATTCACCTGAAAATGCCATAATTTTATTATTCTTTATGGCTGAGTAATATTCCATTATGTATATATACTACAGTTTCTTTATCCACTCATCAATTGAAGCGCATCTAGGTTGATTCCACAATCTGGCTATTGTGAATTGAGCAGCTATGAACATTGATGTGGCTGCATCACTGTAGTATGCTGATTTTAAGTCCTTTGGGTATAGGCCAAGGAGTGGGATAGCTGGGTCCAATGGTGGTTCCATTCCAAGTTTTCTAAGGAATCTCCATACTGCTTTCCAGAGTGGCTACAATAACCAGCAATGTATGAGTGTACCTTTTTCCCCACATCCTCACCAACACCTATTGTTGCTTGTATTCTTGATAATCGCCATTCTAATTGGGGTGAGATGGAATCTTAGGGTAGTTTTGATTTGCATTTCTCTTATTACTAGAGATGTTGAACATTTTTTCATATATCTGTTGATTGCTTGTACATCTTCTTCTGTGAAGTGTCTGTTCATTTCCTTAGCCCATTTGTTGATTGGGTTGTTTGTATTCTTGGTAGAGTTTTTTGAGTTCTTTATATATTCTGGAAATGAGTGCTCTATCTGAAGTATGATTGGCAAAGATTTCCTCCCACTCTGTAGGCTCTCTCTTCACATTGCCGATAGTTTCCTTTGCTGAGACAAAGCTTTTTAGTTTGAATCTATCCTAGTTATTGATTCCTGCTTTTATTTCTTGTGCTTTGGGAGTCCTGTTAAGGAAGTCTGATCCTAAGCCGACATGTTAAAGATTTGGACCTACTTTGTCTTCTATAAGGTGCAGGGTCTCTAGTCTGATTCCAAGGTCCTTGATCCATTCTGAGTTGAGTTTTGTGCAGAGTGAGAGATAGGGGTTTAATTTCATTCTGCTGCATATGGATTTCTAGTTACCCAGCACCATTTGTTGAACAGGCTGTCTTTTTTCCATTGTATGTTTTTGGCACCTTTGTCTAGTATGAGAAAACTGTATTTATTTGGATTTGTCTCCGTGTCCTCTCTTCTGTACCATTAATCTATCTGTCCCTGAGCCCGACCCCCACACTGAGGTTGGACATCACTGAGTCCGCCCCTCACACTGAGGTCGGTTCAGCCCTGAGCCTGCCTGCCCACCTGCCTCCCTACTGCTGAGGGACACTGCGCCTGCCTCCGTGCTGACTCAGTGCATCCTCTCTGGGGATCCCCAGCTCTTTTGGAGGTTGATGCAGGCACTGTGAATTATTCCTGAGGGTATGGCAATCATCATTGGATGGGCAGCTCCCTTCCTGAGACACCTACAGGAGACTGGAGGCTCTTTAATAGGTACCCCTATTTACTCACTTATATCCTTTCCCCATCCTCTTGCTCACAACTAGAAATATTATAAATAGTAATTGAACTGATTCTGTTTAGTTTTAAAATGTTAAAGTCTTTATAGGGGCTATCTGGTTCGGGGCTGAATTTTCTCTGTATTGAGTGCTACTGGTATTGATCTCCCCTTCAAAGAAGAGGTAGTGGAAAACTGCAGGTTCATAATAAGCCTGCAGGGGAAAACTTCAGTATCACTGCTCTTCACTGCTAGAGGGGAATATACAGAAACAATATGAAAAAACAGGGGAATAAAGTGTCCCTAACAAACCAAGATGCTATTGTGATACACTCCAATGACAGCATGGTAGTAGAAATGACAGAAAAAGAGTTTAGAATATGCATGATTAAAATGATGTGAGAAGCAAAAGATGAGATAAGAGAGTAAATGCAGGCAATGCAAGACCATTCCAGTAGACAATTAAAAAAGAAAATGCAAGAAGTAAAAGAACACTTCAATAAAGAGATTGAGATTCTGGAAAAAAAAAACAAATAGAAATACTTGAAATGAAAGAAATGATAAACCAAAAACAAACTCAATAGAAAGCATCACCAACAGAATAGACCTTGTGGAAGACAGAATCTCAGACAATGAAGACAAAATATTCAATCTTGAAAATAAAATTGAACAAACTGAGAAGATGTTAAGAAGTCATGAACAGAACCTCCAAGAATTATGGGATATCATGAAAAGACTGAATCTAAGAATTATTGGGATTGAGGACGGCACAGAGATACAAACCAAAGGCATGAACAACCTGTTCAATGAAATAATATCAGAAAATTTCCCAAACCTGAAGAATGAAATGGAAAATCAAATACAAGAGGCTTACAGAACACCAGGAGCACAAAACTACAAGAGATCCACACCAAAACACATTATAATGAAAATACCTCACATTCAAAATTAAGATAGGATTTTAGAGGCTGCTAGAGAAAAGTGTCAGATTACATATAAGGGGAAACCAATATGGATATCAGCAGATTTCTCAGCCCAGACTCTAAAAGCTAGAAGGGCCTGGAACAATATATTTCAAGCTCTGAAAGAACACAGATGCCAACCAAGAATACTATACCCAGCAAAACTAACCTTCAGATTTGACATTAAATAAAATCCTTACATGATAAACAAAAGTTAAAAGAATTTACAAATAGAAAGCCTGCTCTACAAAACATTCTCGGCAAAATATTTCTGGAGGAGGAAGTGAAAAACAACAATACAAGTCAGCAAAGGGAGGAACTACCCTAAATGAAAAGCCAATCAAAGGACAAGTAAAAAACCAAAAATAAGCCAAAATGAGCAGGAATACAAATCATATCTCAATAATAATCTTGAATGTCAATGGTCTAAATTCAATAATCAAAAGACATAGACTGGCATATTGGATAAAAAAGAAAGAACCAACAGTATGCTGCCTTCAAGAGACCCATCTCACAGAAAAAGACATCTACAGATTAAGGTGAAAGGATGGGAAAAACATACCATGAACATGGACCCAGTAAAAAAGCAGGGATCTCCGTCCTTATTTCAGATAAAGTGGACTTCAAACCTAAGTTAGTCAGAAGGGATAAAGAAGGACATTTCATACTGCTTAAGGGAAGCATAAAACAGCAAGATATAACACCTTTAAATATTTATGCCCCAAACAATGGAGTATCTATGTATATCAAACAAACCCTTCCCAATTTTAAGAATCAAATATACCAAAACACATTAATAGTGGGGGACTTTAACACACCACTCTCATACCTGGGTAGATCCTCCAAACAAAAACTGAACAAAGAAACTATAGAACTAAATAATACAATCAATGATATAGACTTAATGGATATTTCAGAGTATTTCATCCATCATCGAGCAAATATACTTTCTTCTCAGCAGCCATCCTTCTCCAAAATAGACCATATGCTATGCCACAAAAAAGCCATTAGTAAATACAAAAAAATGGAGATCCTACTCTGTATCCTATCAGACCATAATGGAATACAATTAGAAATGAATGATAAAATAACAAACAAAAACTACTCATATACCTGGAGACTAAATAATATGCTACTGAATGATGCAATGATAACAGAAGACATCAGGGAAGAAATTAAAAAAATCTTATAAGTAAATGAGAACAATAACACAACATATCAAAACCTCTAGGACACTATGAAAGCTGTACTAAGAGGAAAGTTCATTGCATTGACCTCATACATTAAAAAGATAAAAAGTCAACAACTAAATGACCTAACATTACACCTCAAAGCCTTAGAAAAAGAAGAACAGATCAACACCAAAAATAGTAGAAGACAGGAAATAATTAAAATCAGAGCTGAAATCAGTGAAATTGAAACAAGAGAAACAATTCAAAAAACTGACAAAACAAAAAGTTGGTTCTTTGAAACAGTAAACAAAATTGATAAACCCCTAGCCACACTAACGAAGGAGAGAAAAAACTCAAATTACTAGAATTCATGATGAAAATGGAAAGATCAAGACAGACATCATTGAAATACATAACATAATTAGAAGTTACTTTGAAAATCTATACTTCAACAAAATAGAAAATATCAAAGACATTGACAAATTTTTAGAGACATATGATCCTCCCAAACTGAATCAGGATCTAAACAGATCAATTTCAAGCACTGAAATAGAAGAAGTCATCAAAAGCCTACCAACCAAGAAAAGCCTAAGACCAGATGGACTGTCAGCTGAATTCTACAAGACCTTTAAAGAAGTACTGATAACATACTCCTCAAAGTATTTTGGGAAATAGAAAAGGAGGGAATCCTTCCAAATTCATTCTATGAGGCTAGTATCACTCTTATACCAAAACCAGACAAAGACACATCAAAGAAAGAAAACTTTAGACCAATATCCCTGATGAACATAGATGCAAAAATCCTTTAACAAAATACTGGCAAATCACATACAAAAATATATTAAAAAGATAGTGCACCAAGATCAAGTGGGGTTTATCCCAGGGATGCAAAAGTCGGTTCAACATCCAGAAATCAATAAATGTAATTGACCACATCAATAGACTTAAAGTAAAGAATCATGATCATTTCAATAGATGCTAAGAAAGCATTTGATAAAATATAGCACCCCTTCATGCTTAAAACACTAGAAAAAATAGGAAGAGTAGGAACATACCTCAACATTGTAAAGGCTATCTATGCTAAGCCACAGACAACATCATTCTTAATGGAGAAAAACTGAAAGCATTTCCTCTAAAAACTGGAACCAGCCAGGGATGCCCTCTTTCACCACTTCTTTCAACATCATCCTTGAAACACTTGCTAGAGCAATTAGACATCCCAAATAAATTAAAGGGATACAAATAGGAAAAGAAGAACTAAAGCTGTCACTATTTGCCGAAGACATGATCCTATATTTAGAAGATCCAAAAAACTCCACTAGAAACTTCTAGAACTAATAAATGAATTCAGCAAAGTAACAGGATATAAAATCAATACACGTAAGTCTAATGCATTTCTATTCATAAGTGATGAATCCTGTGAAAGAGAAATTAGGAAAACCACTCCATTCACAGTAGCATCAAACAAAATAAAATACTTGGGAATTAATCTAACAAAAGAGGTGAAAGACGTCTACAATGAAAACTACAGAACATTAAAGAAAGAAATTGAAGAAAACCTTAGGAGATGGAAAGATCTCCCAAGTTCTTGGATAGGCAGAATTAACATTGACAAAATGGTCATTCTACCAAAGGCACTATACAGATTCAATGCAATTCCAATTAAAACCCAATGACATTCCTCATAGAAATAGAGAAAGCAATTACGAACTTCATCTGGAAGAACAAGAGACCTCGAATAGCCAAAACAATCCTGAATGGAAAAAGTGAAACAGGAGGTATCACAATACCAGACATTAAACTATACTATACAGCAATCATAACAAAAACAGCATGGTATTGGCACCAAAATAGGCAGACCAAAGGTACAGACTAGAAGACATGGAGACAAAAACACATAAATACAGTCACCTTATACTAGACAAAGGAGCCAAAAACATACAATAGAGAAAAGATAGCCTGTTCAACAAATGGTGCTGGAAAAACAGGAAATCCATATGCAGTAAAATGAAATTAAACCTCTACCTCTTACCCTGCACAAAACTCACCTCAAAATGGATCAAGGACATAGAAATTAGACCAGAAACCATACACCTAATAGAAGACAAAGTAGGCCCAAATCTTCATCACGTTGGCTTAGCATCAGACTTCCTCAACAAGACTCCGAAAGCACAAAAAATCAAAGCAAGAATCAATAAATGGGATGGACTCAAACTAAAAAGCTTTTTCTCAGCAAAGCATACAATCAAGAATGTGAAGAGAGAGCCTACAGAGTGGGAAAAAATCTTTTTCACATGCATTTCACATAGAGCACTTATCTCCAAAATCTATAAAGAACTTACAAAACTTTACAACAAAAACACAAATAACCCAATCAATAAATGGGTCAAGGACCTGGACAATTTATAGAAGAAGACATACAGGCATTTAATAAATATATGAAAAAGTGTTCAACATCTCTAGTAATTAGAGAAATGGAAATTAAAACAGCTCTAAGATTTCATCGTACTCCAATTAGAATGGCTGTTATCAAGAACACAATCAATAATAGATGTTGGTGTGGATGTGGGGAAAAAGGCACACTTTTACATTACTGGTGGAGTTGAAAATTGGTGCAGCCACTCTGGAAAGCAGTATGGAGAATCCTAAGAACACTTGGAATGGACCCATCTTTTGACCCAGTTATCCCACTCCTCAGTTTATACCCAAAGGACCTAAAATCAGCAAACTACAGTAACACAGCCACATCAATGTTTATAGCAGCTCAGTTCACAATAGCTACATTGTGGAACCAACCTAGATGCCCTTCAACAGATGAACAGATAATGAAACTCTGGTATATATACACAATGGAATATTATTCAGCCATAAAGAAGAATAATATTATGGCATTTGCAAATTAATGGATGGAATTGGAGAATATCATACTAAGTGAAATAAGCTAAGCCCAAAAAACCAAAGGCTGAATATTTTCCCTGATAAGTGAAGGATGATAAATAATGGGGCTGGGGGTGGGGAATGAGAGAATAATGCGGTAACTTCAGAATATGTAGAAGAAAATGAGGGGGGGTAGGTAAATGGTGGAATGAGACAGACATCATTGCCCTACATACATGTATAATTACATGAATGGTATGAATCTGCATTGTGTACAACCATAGAAACGAAATTGTGTACCCCATTTCTGTACAATGAATCAAAATGCAGTCTGTAAAGAACTAAAAGCTAAATAAAAAAAAAAAATTCCATGGTGAATCCCACATTTGTTTATATCCCTAAGAATGGGGTAATAATTAGAATAACATATATTCCATGCTTGTATAATTATATAAAAATTAATTCTATTATCACGTATAACTCAAAAGAACCAATAAAATTTTTTAAATAATAAAAAGAACTTCTTGATTTCTAAAAACAACAACAACAAAAAATCTATCTGTGTATTTTGGTGTCAATACCATGCCGTTTTTGTTACTATTGCTCTGTTGTGTAGTTGAAGTTGGTATTGCTATACCCCCTGCTTCACTCTTCCTGCTAAGGATTGCTTTAGCTATTCTGAGTCTTAGTCTTCCAAATGAATTTTATGATTGCTTGCTCTATTTCTATGAGGTATGTCATTGGGATTTTATTTGGAATTGCATTGAATCTGTATAGCACTTTTGGTAGTATGGCCATTTTGACGATATTAATTCTGCCTATCCAAGAATATGGGAGATCTTTCCATCTTCTAAGGTTTTCTTTAATTTCTTTCTTTAGTGTTCTGTAGTTCTTATTGTACAGGTCTTTCTCCTCTTTTGTTAGATTGATTTCCAAGTATTTGACTTTTTTGAAGCTATTTTGAATGGGGTAGTTTTCCTAAATTCATCATTTATGAATAAAAATGTTTGGATTTATGAGCATTGATTTTATATCCTACTACTTTACTGAATTTATGACTTCTAGAAGTTTTCTGGTGGAATTTCCCAGTTCCTCTAAATATAGAATCAAGTCATCGCCAAGTAGGGATAGTTTGAGTTCTTCTTTCCCTATTCGTATCCCTTTAATTTCTTTGGTCTGTCTAATTGTTGTGGCTAGAGTTTCAAGGACAATGTTGAATAGAAGTGGTGAAAGAGGGCATCCCTGCCTTATTCCAGATTTTAGGAGGAATGCTTTCAGTTTTTCTCCATTTAGAATGATACTGGCCGTGGGTTTAGCATAGATAGCCTTTACAATGTTGAGGAATGTTCCTAGAATTCCTATTTTTTCTAGAGTTTTGAGCATGAAGTGATGCTGTATTTTATCAAATGCTTTTTCTGCATCTATTGAAATAATCATGTGATTCTTAACTTTAAGTCTGTTGATATGGTGAATTACATTTATTGATTTCCAGATGGTTGAAACAACCTTGCATCCCTGGGATAAAACTCACTTGAACATGGGGCACTATCTTTTTAATATGTTTTTGTACATGATTTGCTAAAATTTTGTGAAGAATTTTTGCATCTATGTTCATTAGGGATAATGGTCTGAAATTTTTTTTCATCAATGTGTCTCTGTCTGATTTTGGTATCAGGGTGATATCAGCTTTATAGAATGAGTTTTGGAAGGGTTCCCTCCTCTCCTATTTCATTGAAAACTTTGAGGAGTATTGGAATGAACTCTCCTTTGAAGGTCTTGTAGAAATCGGATGAGAATCCATCTGGTCCTGGACTTTTTTTTGTTGGTAGGCTTTTGATGACTTCTGTTTCATAGCTTGAAATTGATCTATTTATATTATGTATGTCCTCCTGATTCAGTTTGAGTGGATCATGTCTCTAGAAACCTGTTGATATCTTCTAGATTTTCTATTTTGTTGGAGTATAGATTTTCAAAATAGCTTCTAATTATGTTTTTTATTTCACTCGTGTCTGTCATGATATTTCCTGTTTCATCACAAATTTTAGTAATTTGAGTTTTCTCTCTCCTTCTCTTTGTTAGTGTGGCTAAGGGTTTATCAATTCTGTTTATTTTTTCAAAGAAACAACTTTTTGTTTTGTCATTTTTTTTGATTGTTTCTTTTGTTTCAATTTCATTGATTTCAGCTCTGATTTTAACTATTTCCTGTCTTCTACTACTTTTGGTGTTGATCTGTTCTTTTTCTAGGGCTTTGAGCTGTAGTGTTAAGTCGTTTATTTGTTGATTTCTACTTCTTTTGTTGAATGTGCTCCATGAAATAAATCTTCCTCGAAGTACTGCTTTCATAGTGTCCCAGAGATTTTGATATGATGTGTCTTTGTTCTCATTTACTTCTAAGAATTGTTTTATTTCCCTCCTGAAGTCTTCTGTTATCCATTCATCATATAATAGTGTATTATTTAACCTCCAGGTATTGGAGACATTTCTGTTTTTTATTCTGTCATTTATTTCTAATTTCAATCCATTATGATCTGATAGAATACAAGGTAGTACCTCTATCTTCTTGTATTTGCTAACAGTAGCTTTGTGGCATAAAATATGGTCTATTTTAGAGAAGGATCCTGAGATCTTCTCTGCTGCTGAGAAGAAAGTGTATTCGCTCTTTTTTGGATGGTATATTCTATATATGTCCCTTAAGTCTAAATTATCAATTGTGTTATTAAGATTTATGGCCTCTTGGTTCAATTTTTGTTTGGAAGATCTGTCCAGTGGTGATATAGGTGTATAAAAGTTACCTAGTATTACTGTGTTGTGGTCTATTTGGTTCCTGGAATTGAGAAGGATTTGTTTGAGTACATGGATGAAACATTGTTTGGGGCATAAATATTTATGATTGTTATGTCTTGCTGATTTATGCTTCCCATAAGCAGTATGAAATGTCCTTCTTTATCCCTTCTGACTAACTTTGGCTTGAATCCACTTCATCTGATATGAGGATGGAGACCTCTACTTTCTTACTGGGTCCATCTGCATGGTTATGTTTTTTTCCCATCCTTTCACCTCTAGTCTGTGGATGTCATTTTCTATGAGATGAGTCTCTTAAAGGCAGCATATTGTTGGCTCTTTCGTTTTAATCCAATCTGCCACTCTATATCTTCTGACTGATGATTTCAGGCCACTAACATTCAGGGCTATTATTGAGATATGATTTGTATTTCCAGTCATTTTGGCTTATTTTTGGTTTTTAACTTGACTTGGTTTCTTCTTTATTTGGCTATTCCTTTAGGGCAGTTCCTCCCTTTGCTGATTTACATCGTTGTTTTTCATTTCTTCCTCATGGAATATTTTGCTAAGAATGTTCTCTAGTGCCAACTTTCTATTTGTAAATTCTTTTAGCTTTTGTTTTCATGGAATGATTTTATTTTGTTGTCAAATCTGAAGGGGTTTAAGATTCTTGGTTGGCATCCATTTTCTTTCAGAGCTTGAAAAATGCTGTTCCAGGCACTGCTAGTTTTTAGGGTCTGGGTTGAAAAATGTGCTGATACCCTATGGGTTTCCCCCTGAATGTAATTTGATTTTTTTCTCTCTCAGTTTTTAAAATTCTGTCTTTATTTTGTATGTTAGGTGTATTATAATGTACCTTGATGTGGGTCTGTTGTAATATTGTACATTTGGTGTCCAATAAGCCTCTTGTATTTGATTTTCCTTTTCATTCTTCAGATTTGGGAAATTTTCTGATATTATTTCATTGAATAGATTGTTCATTCCTTTGGTTTGTTTCTCTAAGCCTTCCTCAATCCCAGTAATTCTTAAATTTGGTCTTTTCATGCTATCCCATAATTCTTATAGATTCTGTTCAAGATTTCTTACCATCTTCTCTTTTTGGTCAACTTTATTTTCAAGACTAAATATTTTGTCTTCAATGTCTCAGGTTCTGTCTTCTGGGTTTTCTATTAGTTATGCTTTCTATGGAATTTTAATTTGGTTTATTATGGGCAATCCGAGATGGCGGACTAGAGGGAGACTGCATCCCCAGTTGCTCCAGAACCCAGGAGTTAAGAAGGGGAGGCACTGAGAGACTCGAACCAAAATAGAGCCACAGGTGAGTCTGCCCACTGGGTAAAGTTCGGCCCGGGTGGCAGGCCCAGATAGAGGTGGCTTATCGGAGCAGGGCAGGGCAGCTAGAGTCTTCCACAGGCAGCCCTGCGCACTCCAGCGCTAGGCCCCTCCCACACAGCCAGCTTCTCCAGGTTCTCTGAGCAGACCCCCTACTGAGAGCCTTTCTGATCAGAACAAGCTCCAAGTCCCGGCGCCAGCGCGGCATACTCTGGCCCACAAGCAGCTTCAGGGACCAGGACAGGGCAGCCAGCGACCTCCCCAAGCAGCCTGGACCCCTGCGGTGGGAGGTGCCTTTCAAGGCTAGCTTCTTGGAACAGACCGCCCAGTGAGAGCCTTTCTACATAAAGACAGCCACAAGTCCCGGAGCCAACGGAGAGCCTCGATCCGCAGCAGACTCTGGGATCAGGGCAGGGCAGCCAGAGATTTCTTTAGGCGGCTCTGCCCACTCCGGCCGCAGCTCTTTCCACGGGGCGATCCGAGATGGCGACCTAGAGGGTGACTGCATCTCCAGTCGCTCCAGAACCCAGGACTCAAGAAGGGGAGGCATTGAGGGACTTGGACAAAAATAGAGTCACGGGGTGAGTCTCCCCCACTGGGTGAAACTTGGCCTGGGTGCCAGGCACAGATAGGGGTGGCTTATCATAGCAGGGTAGGGCAGCTAGAGTCTTCCCAAGGTAGCCTTCCACACTCCAGCGGTGAGCTTCCCCCACACGGCCAGCTGCACAGTGTAGGCCCCCAGTGAGAGCCTTTCCGCACAGAGCCAGCTCCAAGCCCTGGAACCAGTAGGGGCTAGGGGCAGCTTTCTTCGGAAGCACTGCATTATCAAGTTCCTCCAAGACTTCAGGCTACTGAAGGCTGGGAGTAATACACTGGAAATCTACTGGGAAACTATAAGCCAATAGAGGAATTCTGCAATATCTCAGATTCCCACTGACATCTGACCAATATGAGCAAACAAGGGAAGAAAATGTCCCAAACAAACCTCGATACTATACCAATAAAACCCAATGACAGCACAGCAGAAGAAATGTCAGAAAGGGAGTTCAGAATGTACATAATTAAAACAATCAGAGAAGCAAATGAGGAGATGAAAGAGCAAATGCAGGCATTGAAGGAGGAGATGAAAGAGCAAATGCAGGCATTAAATGATCACACCAATCAACAGTTAAAAGACCAAATACAGGAAGCAAGAGATCATTTCAATAAAGAGTTAGAGATACTGAAAAAAAAAACAAACTGAAATACTTGAAATGAAGGAAACAATAAACCAAGTTAAAAACTCCATAGAAAGCATAACCAATAGGGTAGAACACCTGGAAGACAGAACCTCAGACATTGAAGAAAAAATATTTAATCTTGAAAACAAAGTAGGCCAAACAGAGAAGATGGTAAGAAATCATGAACAGAATCTACAAGAATTATGGGATATCATGAAAAGGCCAAATTTGAGAATTATTGGGATTGAGGAAGGCTTAGAGAAACAAACCAAAGGAATGAACAATCTATTCAATGAAATAATATCAGAAAATTTCCCAAATCTGAAGAATGAAATGGAAAACCAAGTACAAGAGGCTTATAGAACTCCAAATATACAAAATTACAACAGACCCACACCAAGGCACATTATTATGAAGATACCTAACATACAAAATAAAGACAGAATTTTAAAGGCCACGAGAGAAAAGAATCAAATTACATTCAGAGGGAAACCAATAAGAATATCAGCAGATTTTTCAATCCAGACCCTAAAAGCTAGAGGGGCCTGGAACAACATTTACCAAGCCTGAAAGAAAATGGATGCCAACCAGGAATCTTATACCCAGCAAAACTTACCTTCAAATTTGACGATGAAATAAGATCCTTCCATGATAAACAAAAGCTAAAGGAATTTACAAAAAGAAAGCCAGCATTACAGAACATTCTCAGCAAAATATTCCATGAGGAAGAGATGAAAAACAAAGATGCAAATCAGCAACAGGAGGCGCTAGCCTAAAGGAATAGCCAAATAAAGGAGAAACCAAATCATGTCAAAAAACAAATATGAGTCAAATGACTGGGAATACAAATCATATCACAATAATAACCCTGAATGTTAATGGCCTGAACTCATCAATCAAAACACATAGACTGGCAGATTGGATTAAAATGAAAAATCTAACAATATGCTGCCTGCAAGAGACTCATCTCAAAGAAAGAGATACCCATAGACTAAAGGTGAAAGGATGGGGAAAAACATACCATGCACACGGACACAGCAAAAAAGCTGGAGTATCCATCCTCATCTCAGATAATGTGGATTTCAAACCAAAACCAGTCAGAAGGGATAAAGAAGGACATTACATGCTGCTTAAGGGAAGCATAAATCAGCAAGACATAACAATCATAAATATCTATGCCCCGAACATTGGCTCATCCACGTACGTCAAACAAATCCTTCTCAATTCCAGAAATCAAATAGACCACAACACAATAATACTAGGCGATTTTAACACACCTCTCTCACCACTGGATAGATCGTCCAAACAAAAATTGAATAAAGAAACCATAGATCTCAATAACACAATCAACAATTTAGACTTAACGGACATATACAGAATATACCATCCAACAAAGAACGAATACACTTTGTTCTCAGCAGCACATGGATCCTTCTCTAAAATAGACCATATTTTATGCCACAAAGCTACTGTTAGCAAATACAAGAAGATAGAGATACTACCTTGTACTCTATCAGATCATAATGGATTGAAATTAAAAATAAATGACAGAATAAAAAACAGAAACTTCTCCAATACCTGGAGATTAAATAATACACTATTATATGATGAATGGATAACAGAAGACATCAGGAGGGAAATAAAAAAAATTCTTAGAAGTAAATGAGAACAAAGACACATCATATCAAAATCTCTGGGACACTATGAAAGCAGTACTTAGAGGAAGATTTATTTCATGGGGCGCATTCAAAAAAAAGAAGTAGAAATCAACAAATAAACGTCTCAACACTACAGCTCAAAGCCCTAGAAAAAGAAGAGCAGACCAATACCAAAAGTGGTAGAAGAGAGGAAATAGTTAAAATCAGAGCCGAAATCAACGAAATTGAAACAAAAGAAACAATTGGAGAAATTAACAAAATAAACAGTTGGTTCTTTGAAAAAATAAACAAAATTGATAAACCCTTAGCCACACTAACAAAGAGAAAGAGGGAGAAAACTCAAATTACTAAAATTCGGGATGAACAAGGAAAATCACAACAGACACGACTGAAATACAAAACATAATTAGAAGCTATTTTCAAAATCTATACTCCAACAAAACAGAAAACCTCAAAGACATCAACAATTTTCTAGAGACATATGAATTACCTAAACTGAACAGGGAAGACATACACAACTTAAAAAAACCAATTTCAAGCAATGAAATAGAAGAGGTCATCAAAAGCCTACCAACAAAGAAAAGTCCAGGACCAGATGGGTTCTCAGCCGAGTTCTACGAAACCTTTAAAGAAGAGCTCATTCCAATACTCCTCAAAGTATTTCATGAAATAGAAGAGGAGGGAACCCTCCGACACTCGTTCTATGAAGCCAATATCACCCTGATACCTAACCAGACAGAGACACATCGAGGAAAGAAAATTTCAGACCAATATCCTTAATGAACATTGATGCAAAAATTCTCAACAAAATTTTAGCAAATCGCATACAAATATATATTAAAAAGATAGAGCACCACGATCAAGTGGGTTTTATCCCAGGGTTGCAAGGTTGGTTCAACATTCGGAAATCAATAAATGTCATTCACCATATCAACAGACTTAAAGTTAAGAATCACATGATTATTTCAATAGATGCACAAAAAGCATTCGATAAAATACAGCACCCCTTCATGCTCAAAACACTAGAAAAAATTGGGGTAGTGGGAACATTCCTTAACATTATAAAGGCAATCTACGCTAAGCCCATGGCCAATATCATTCTAAATGGTGAAAAACTGAAAGCGTTCCCCCTAAAAACTGGAACAAGGCAGGGATGCCCTCTTTCACCACTTCTATTCAACATCATCCTTGAGACTCTAGCCAGAGCAATTAGACAAACGAAAGAAATTAAAGGGATATGAATTGGAAAAGAAGAACTCAAACTATCCCTGTTCGCTGACGACATGATTATATATTTAGAGGAACTGGGAAATTCCACCAGAAAACTTTTAGAACTCATAAGTGAATTCAGTAAAGTAGCAGGTTACAAGATCAATGCTCATAAATCCAATGCATTTTTGTACATAAGTGATGAATCCTCAGAAAGAGAAATTAGGAAAACTACCCCATTCACAATAGCATCGAAAAAAATAAAATACTTGGGAATCAATCTAACAAAAGAGGTGAAAGACCTCTACAATGAGAACTACAGAACACTAAAGAAAGAAATTCAAGAAAACCTTAGAAGATGGAAAGATCTCCCATGTTCCTGGATAGGCAGAATTAATATTGTCAAAATGGCCATACTACCTAAAGTGCTATACAGATTCAATGCAATTCCAATTAAAATCCCAATGATGTACCTTGCAGAAATAGAGCAAGCAATTATGAAATTCATCTGGAAGAATAAGAAACCCAGAATAGCTAAAGCAATCCTAAGTAGCAAGAACGAAGCAGGGGGTATTACAATACCAGATCTTCAACTCTACTACAAAGCAATAGTAACAAAAACGGCATGGTATTGGTACCAAAATAGACAGGTAGATCAATGGTACAGAATAGAGGACATGGACACAAACCCAAATAAATACAATTTTCTCATACTAGACAAAGGGTCCAAAAATATGCAATGGAGAAAAGATAGCCTCTTCAACAAATGGTGCTGGGAAAACTGGAAAACCATATGCAACAGAATGAAATTAAACCCCTATCTCTCACCCTACACAAAACTCAACTCAAAATGAATCAAGGACCTCGGAATCAGACCAGAGACCCTGCATCTTATAGAAGAAAAAGTAGGTCCAAATCTTCAACTTGTTGGCTTAGGATCAGAGTTCCTTAACAGGACTCCCATAGCACAAGAAATAAAGGCAAGAATCAAGAACTGGGATAGATTCAAACTAAAAAGCTTTCTCTCAGCAAAGGAAACTATCAGCAATGTGAAGAGAGAGCCTACAGAGTGGGAGAATATCTTTGCCAACCATACTTCAGATAGAGCACTCATTTCCAGAATATATAAAGAACTCAAAAAACTCTACACCAAGAATACAAATAATCCAATCAACAAATGGGCTAAGGAAATGAACAGACACTTCACAGAAGAAGATGTACAAGCAATCAACAGATATATGAAATATGTTCAACATCCCTAGTAATAAGAGAAATGCAAATCAAGACTACACTAAGATTTCATCTCACCCCAATTAGAATGGCGATTATCAAGAACACAAGCAACAATAGGTGTTGGCGAGGATGTGGTGAAAAAGGAACACTCATACATTGCTGGTGGGGTTGCAAATTAGTGCAGCCACTCTGGAAAGCAGTATGGAGATTCCTCAGAATGCTTGGAATGGAAACGCCATTTGACCCAGCTATCCCACTCCTTGGCCTATACCCAAAGGACTTAAAATCAGCATACTACAGAGATACAGCCACATCAATGTTCATTGCTGCTCAATTCACCATAGCCAGATTGTGGAACCAACCTATATGCCCATCAGTTGATGAATGGATAAAGAAACTGTGGCATATATATACAATGGAATATTACTCGCAATGAAGATGATAAAATTATGGCTTTTGCAGGCAAATGGATGAAATGGGAGAATATCATGCTAAGTGAGATAAGCCAATCGCAAAAAAACAAAGGACAAATGATATCGCTAATAAGTGGATGATTACACATAATGGGGGGTGGGGGGGTTAGTGTTAGAGTTAGAGTTAGGGTTAGGGAGGGGGGCAAGAATGGAGGAAGGAAGGACTGTATAGAGGGAAAAGAGGGGTGGGAGGGGTGGGGGGGAAGGGGAAAAAAATAACAAAATGAATCAAACAGCAGTACCCTATGTAAATTTATGATTACATAAATGGTATGTCTTTACGCCATGTTCAAACAGAGAAACAACATGTATTCCATTTGTTTACAATAAAATAATAAAAAGAAAAAAAAAAAACCAAAAACTAAAGGACGAATGATCTCACTGATAAGCGGATGAGGACCTATATTGGCGGGTGGGAAGGGTTAGCATTAGGTTTAGGGTTAGGGATAAGGAGTGTGGTAAGAATGAAGGAAAGAAGGACTGTATAGAGGGAAAAGAGGGGTGGGAGGGGTGGGGGGGGAAGGGAAAAAAATAATGAATCAAACATCATTGCCCTATTAAACGTATGATTACACAAATGGTATGCCTTGACTCCATGTACAAATAGAGAAACAACATGTATCCCATTTGTATACAATAATAATAAAAAAAGACATTAAAAAAATAGAAAAAAAATTTGGTTTATTGTTTCCTTCAAGAATTTATTTGTTTTTTTTTCAGAATCCCTATGTCTTTATTGAAATGATCCTTTGCTTCCCACATTTGCTCTTTTAACTCATCAATGTGATCATTCAATGCCTGCATTTGCTCTCTTATCTCATTGTTTGCTTCTCTGATCAGTTTAATTATTTACATTCTGAACTCCCTTTCCGACATTTCTTCTGCCATGCTGTCATTGGATTTTTTTGATGTAGCATCTAGGTTTGTTTGGGACACTTTCTTCCCTTGTTTTTTTCATATTACTCATGTATCTTCCCCTCTAGGGGTGCAAATCTGAAGTATTGCAGTTTCCCTCCTATAGATTTATAGTGTCCCTGCAGATTTCCAATAACTCATCTCCTAGTCTTCAGTACCCTGAAGTCTTGGAGGAACTTGATAATGCTGTGACCCAAAAACAATGCTGCTCTTCTAGGGATAGTGGCTTCCAAGTGGGGTATATTGCCTGCTAGTGGGCAGAGGCATCTCCACGTGTTGACAGATGGTCAAACACAGGGGCACTAGACTGTGGGACGGGACCTGGTTTGTCTGGGCCCAGCTCTCTGGCCCTACCTCCCCGGCAGGGAAGTCTCGCCCAGCTAGTCTCTTTTTTTGTAACATAAATTATTATAGTTTCTCAAGTTCTTCTATAAATTTTCAATAGTGGCACTAAGTTGCTATAATACTTAAAAAAACTATCATATTTTCAATTAAAATAAGTCAATATAAAGACATATAACCCTAACAAATCTACTTCATAGGAAGAGTAAGAAAAGATCTTCTGAACAGCAAGTCTTCTGATGAATGTCAGGTATTCCCTAGCCCATATTTTTAAAATGACTAAGTTTCTAAGAAAAATTTCAAACTATTTTGATAAATATTAGATAGAAACTTTGCAGATTAGAAGAGGTCCGTGCCAATCAGACATGTGTGCAGTTAATGTGTTCAACTCTGGGAACCAATAAAAACATTAACCATATGGAACTCGTACAGACTGGGGCAACAGACCCACTGGAGCAGATGGAGTATATGGATCTCGTTTGTATAGAGGGAGAAGGGATCAGAAGGGAAGTGGCAGTGGCCATCATGCATGTAAGTAATGTCATCTGGAAAAATACTGGTTGAGTTCCACGTCTCTACAAACAAGGCAGTGACAGAAAATTACAAGGAAGAAAAATCTAGTATCCAAATAAAAAGGAAATATTCCTAATCAGTAGAGGTATGCAACAATAAGTCAGGTTGCTCTGCAAACAGTGTTCCTTTATTATACATAACTTGTGTTGCCTAAAAGACCTACTGACTTGGGCAGAGACCCAGTACTATAAGCACAGATCTCCCCTGGTATCAAGCAGCTGAAGATGAGGTCTAGGACCAGGAATACACCAAGGGGAAAGTCCTATCACCCCTTAGAAATGGAATGACTCCCTTTCTCACTCACCCATGAAGTTCCCAAGCCAGCTACCAGATTAGTATTAGTATTAGTATGACATATTCCCCTCTTACATAGAATAGAAACTGGAGGAAAGAAATTGAAGTGAAAGGTCAGGAAAGTTATCCTTTGCAGCTAAAGGATAGTGAGATTTGCTATATTTTGTTCTTCTCATATATTTACTTGTGTTTTCCTTTTAGTATTTAACAAAGATTTTCAAAGTTCCAGGTTGCCTCATTTCTGATAAGGAAAACCAAATATAAAGGTTTCTGCTGATGTCTGCATAAGATTATTAAAGCCATTTAATATAAACTCTTTATTCTTCACAACAACCTATGAAGTTGGATATTATTATTATCCCAGTTTCACAGAAGAGAAAATTTGAGACATAGTTTATGTGACTTTTCCAAGGTCCACAGATAGTAAGGGGTAGAGAAGGTATTCAAAATACAAACAGAGAAAATTTCATTGTCAGAACTGTGGTCATTCATTCAAAAGAAAGAAAGTGTTTTTAAAAGCTATTTGGTATTACTCTGTGTGTGTGTGTGTGTGTGTGTGTGTGTGTGTTTATATGTATGCCAAGTGTCATGAATGAATTTCTTCTTCCTTCTTCCTCCCACATCCTTTTATTCCCACCTAATGATGCTTCTACATAGGAGAGCCAGTAGAAGATATTAGATGACATTTTTATTAACCATATGTCCAGGAATACAGCTATAACTGCTGCAGTCTATGTAAAAAAAGAAGTTGTCTGTCAGGGACTAAATCTATAAGACTATTGAATTCTAAACCTAACCAATATCCCAAAGAGAGGGAATATGGTATTTTTGTGGGTAATGATTAATGAATTAAGAAGGATATTTGACTTAAACACTGAAGAATATCTTGAATAATTTAGGAATTAACAAGTTTGTTTTAGGAAAAGTGACTTGTGTGTGCTCTTAGCACCCTGAAAAGCAGTGGCTCCCTCTGCTTTTAGGCAGATATCAATTCTGTCTGTGATTTTGCATAAGGTAGTAAAATCACTCTGTTTCAAACCCATCAAGTACATATTTTAGCTGGCTTTTGTTTAGTTCTCTTTAACATGTTAATTAAACCATAAATAAAAACATGGAAAACCACAGCAGCCACACTTACCTGTGATCCAAGTGGTGAATTGAGAGAATAACTCCTGAATTTAAGTGGGTCTGTTTCAGGGTCACCAAAACAGTAAATTCATGCTTATTTCTCAGCTTTTGAAAGAATTGCTCAGCAGTAGCAGTGGATGCTTTTATGCTTCTGGGAGTATCTAAAAATAAATAAATAAACATATAGTAAGAATAGACTAGAATTTGGTTTTATAAAGTACTTTTTACATGCAATATCTTTCAAAAAAAAAAAAACCTTTGTCAAATAATAACTGATAAATCCCAAATGTTAAAGTCTCTACAAATTCTTTCAACAAGACTTTATGCTATATAAAAACAGAGCAGAGTAAAATGACAAGAATATTGAACTTTTTTTTAGGACTCTTTCTTCAAAAATGTCATCTTTGAGGCAAAGAATCAAATAGTCTTATTTGAAGAAGTGTGCTTCCAACTTTTCTCCTTCTACATTTCCTTTACCTTAGATCCCAGAGCCACATCTACCAACAAAAAGGAAGAGCATGAACTTCCTAGAATAGAACCTAAACGACCATGCTAGAGCCATTTAGCTTTTCTGACACCTCCTAAGAGAAAACTGGATTTAAGTCTATGTGCCACTCTACACATTGGTGTCTTTAGCCAGAAGGTTTGCTATAAATATATTTGTCAAAAGATCAGTGAAATTAGTCACTCTCAGCCTTCTGTGCAGTGAATGAAGCATTAAGTTTGAATTATCTCACCATATTTGTTGAAAGAATTACATAGAACTTAATTCCCATTCCCTTCTCCTTGGGCTCAGAGAAATTATAGCCAAGGAAGGCTTGCCTGGAAAAGGACAAACTTTTACTCTGCCGTTTTACACAGCTTAGTCTTGCACTCCAACCTCAGGACCCAGAAGATGTGGATGAAGCAGATAGTGATAGAAATGAATTTGGTGGACAGGAAAACTCTACTATTCAAAAAACCCCACTAGCTTTAAGTACAATATTCTACTATTTACAGTGTATGTATGAAAGATCAATGAGAATCAGAAATGCAGTTTGTGTTGTGAAAAAATTCTCTCCTACGCTTCAGCCAGGTAAGTAAGCTCTCAATAGAAGAAGTAGCATTTGGAGTCCTATACATTTACTTTTATCCTACCCATCTCCTCTGTACTGCAGAACATCCAGCATTCCTGCTCAAAGAATGCCTGTGGCTCCCTACCCTTGGTCACTGCAACCACTCTAGGTATTCCCACACGTTTCCAACACTCCCTGGATATAGTGCATCACAACCTGATTGAGGGTCAAAAATCTTGCTGAAATAGAGACTAAAAGATAAATTCACAGTTCCCTAATTTTTAAGTCTACAATTCATGAATAAAAATGCAATCACCTGGTCCATGTCCATCACCAGGAATACACAAGCATGAAGAAGCCCTTGAGATACCCATAAAATAGAGGAAGGAACAAATAATCCAATATAATGAAAGAAATGCTGTCATTTAGGTAAATCTGAAGTGACACATCACTGACTTGGAAAAAGTAGCCAACAGTCTCTGTAGGGAAGACTAATAAATAGATGGAATTTGATCAGAGGATTACCAGGTAGAGAAAGGAAGGAAAAGCATTCCAGTCCTGAGAATAGCTTATGAAAAGGCACAGAGGTATGAGCAGTCATGGCATAGCTGGAATGGGTGAAGAACAGCCATTGCTGATGAGGCTGAAAAAGAAAGCTGGATGGGATGAGGCAGAAGTCTGTAGACTAATATAATGGATGCCTGCAATGCCATCACCAATCACAAATTTCCCTCTTGGAAAACAAAAAACTTTAATTTGCCATTGAGAAATAATCCCTCCTACCTGAACCCATGACTCCTCTGTGCTATATTCAGTCATGACACATTCTAGCCAATCAAAGCAATATCTATCCTTTTCCACAATAAATTGGCCCAGGAATAGGTACCTAATCCAAGCAATAAAGCTAGACCCAGGGCTTTTTGTTCAAAGTTTTAGGAAATGCCAGGTGCAGTGGTGCACAGCTATATTCCTAGCTACTCAGGAGGCTGAGAAGAGAATAACGAGTTCAAGGTCAGCCTAGACAACTTACCAATATCCTGACTCAAAAGAAAATAAAAAGAACTGAGGATGTAGTTCAGTGTCAGGGCACCCCTCAGTTGAATTCCCACTACTGGGGAAAAAAAATACACACACACTTTTAGGAAAAAGTAGCTTTTCTTTTAAACTTCCACAATTACACTCAATAGTCACAACTCAAAAGCATAGCAACAATCTAAAATTTCTGTCATAAATTAGTTTCTCCCCAGGCTCCAACAGGATTAAGAAAAGTTGTAGAAGGGATTCCATACAATAGCTCCTAAAAGGATTCCATACAACACCTACTCAAGGATCATCCAAAATGTAATTCTGTTACAATGATTCACCTAATGTTAATTTTTATTCCACTCAAATGTACATAGAAGTGAATTACTCACAACCTTCATTGCTTCAGTTTAATTTGATAGATAAAAGTAATTTAAAATTAAATTATAAATATGTAATATACTTCTCCTCTTTTCAGGAAGGTAGAATTTGAGCAGCATCCTTTTTCTTGCCAAGCAGGATGATAGATGGGGATGCAAATAAGACAAACAGAGAAAGGATCACATAAATAAATAAGTGATGATCAGACCCATACATGGAGTGAACCAAGGATGCGACCCAGAGATCTTGAACACTTTAGTTAGCAGCAAGAGAAAAAAATTTAGAAATGTGGCAGCTACATTACCTTTTTTTTTTTTTTTTTTTGTAGAAAAAAAAAGATGCTTGGAAAGAATTTGAAGCAATTTTGTTATATGGCATACATGGAAAAACCTTCACTAAATCACCATATCATGCTGCATTGTTATTAGAGTTAGATTTGTGGGAAGAGTTAAGAGGCTATATTATTTTAGAATGTTTTTAAATTTTATTTTGCTTTTAGATTAAACAATATGTGAACATCTTTAAATGAAAGGATGAAGGGCCTAAAGAATGGATGATGAGTATCAATAGTAAAAATGTAAGTCACTGAGGTTGAAAACTGATGAAGGAAACTAAAATACTGATCAATCTACATTTTGAAAAAATTTCTCTGGTGGCCACATGGAAGGTAATTTGAAGAAAGACAAGGAATGGAAACACAGAAGACACTTGAGGAAGGTTTTTCTAAAAAGCAAGGGGTTAGAGTGAGGAAGAG
Source organism: Sciurus carolinensis (assembly GCF_902686445.1). Classification (NCBI taxonomy): domain Eukaryota; kingdom Metazoa; phylum Chordata; class Mammalia; order Rodentia; family Sciuridae; genus Sciurus; species Sciurus carolinensis. Next base: position 105,547,342 of record NC_062216.1, read on the forward strand.
AGATTCAATTGAATCTAAATTTTTTAGCTTGAGGGACTGAATAAAAGTAAATACAGTAAGGGCATTATGTTACCCACTCAGTTTCAGAAATTATCTAATTTGGGTGATAATTGACATTTATATTTTATTTCACTTATCTTAAAAATTATTTTGGCGTCTGTAAACTACCTTTTCCCAATCAAGTTGATATTTTTTACTTTGATTGTTCACAGTGACATGGAGCCACTGGTCCTTGAATTGCTTGTCAGGCATGTGGATGGGAAAGAAGAGCCAAGTGAGCACCAACATAACAGAGATGCTTTGCACTGAGATGCTTTAGAAAATGCTGAAGGAATGTGCAGAGTAGACCCATCATTGACCCATCAGGGTGGTAGTGAGGTCCTATGAGCCCTGCAACTAGCTTATTCTTGAAGCTTACTCCATACCAGGTCACAATTCAAGAGAGAATCACTTAACCAATCCAACCGCTCCACCCAACCCATTTTCTTCCTCTTTTGATGCTGCTTATGAAGTAGAGTGACTTACAGAAAGGAGAAGAGACACCAGAATCCCTGTTCAACTCATACTGTAGTGATAAGAAAGATAATGTATATTTTCTTCAATCCCAATTGGCCAAGTTCATTGCATAGGTGTTTAAAAACTAAGGCTTGCATGAGCTTCCAACTGTGTTGGAGTAATAGGCAGGATGGAAAGCAATGGGAGAGAGAAAAAACCGACCTGACACATCATGGCCTCAGTATGCTTTCCTCCCCTGACCCACAAGCCCCGAGGTGCCCAGGATACACAGGTGAAAATTTTTAAGTTTCCTGGATGTGACAAAGAAAGCACCTATGGGAAGTAGAAGTCATGATTTCACAATAAGAATCAGTTCTTCATCCATAGAACACCATCTGCCACCAATCCTTACAATACTCTAAAAATATTTAAATTTCTTTTCCCCTTCCAAATATGTTTTCAAAAATCCATTATTTCTGAGTCCAAGAAGAACTTGATAGGAATCTCAGAATTCTGTGAGAGGCATTAGAATAGACAGGAGGTGTAAGATTCAGGGGCTATTTGGAAAGTAGAACCTAAAGAATTTGGTCACTAATAAACCACATGCAAAAGGTAAAGCAAAGGAAGACAAGTGAATCCAATTAAATCCAATGTTTCTAGGCTGACAGACTGAATGAAACTAAATGCAATAAGAGCATTATGGTACCCACTCAGTTTCAGAAGTGATACTTATCAAGTGTTGCGGGACATGCTCCTGGAAGTGTCCAGTAGGAAGCTGGCACTTCGGAATCTGATCTTACCAAAGGTTGAAACTGGAAATCTAGATTTAGAAGTTATTATAATGTGAAATCTGAAGTCATGAGGGTGACTTAGTGAATCATAGTAATCATGGAAGCAAGAGGAGAATAAAAGGATGGACCCATAAAAACACTAGATCAGTGATACAGCAGGGATATCATATGTAAGCTACACACACATAGAGACATGTATGTATTCACGTTTGTATACATGTACACATACATATGTGATACACATATATGATGCTGCACATAAAATAATATACAACTTTTACCTTTCAAAACTGCACAATAATATATTTTTCACCTTTGAACCCACATTCCACTTTGTTCTCACAAAGCTCTGGAAACATGACAGCAGCAACAATCACTGTTTCCATTTTCAATGAACTGAAAGTCATGAAACAATCTTGTGTCCATCCAAATACACTAAGGAAATTATAATAGAATAACAATTTCTGGACCAATATTCTTTCCACTAAACTGTAGTGCCTCCTGCACATGGCATCTTTATTGATGCTTTACTGTCACAAACAGATTCAAGTAAGAGTACCTACTGAAAAAAGTTATATAAGTTAGCATTTTTAGTTCCTTAAGTAACTCACTTAGTAGTGATTTTTAAGAAAGGTCACTTTATACATTTGCATTTCTGTTTCCCAATTTGTAAAATTAGAATTCCTGTCTTCTATTTTCATCTCATGGATTATGTAATGTTAAGAGAGACATCTGAGTTCCTGTGATCATTACTATAAAATGCAATTTTGGTACTGATCAGAAAATCAAAGTCATAGAAACCAACATATAAGAATTATTTTTATTTTGTTGACCTTAAAGTTTCAGATTAAAAATTTTATTCAGAAATGTCTTTAATTTTTTTCCAATAAGGCCTCCTGTCACTAATAAAATACAGGAAAATAAAGTATAGTGATTCCAAAATCAAATTTAGAAGCCAGAAGAACAAGTTTCCAAAAATTACCAACCTTATTAGTTGCTTTAGGCATGTAGTGAAACACTATGAGTTTGCTATTAGCATTTTATACTTATCTCACCCTTGCATGAGACTAAAACCACTAAAACTACCAAGTCATATAACATCTTTCTGGTGATTTTCTGAATTGACTTTCATTATAAGCATCCCAAACTCAGACAAAAAATCAGTTTTGAGACTGACAATAAAAAATTTTAGCATTCAAATTATCTCTTTTTCTGTATGTACCAGGAACTCATTCCTTTCTATTATTTAATAATATTCCATTTTCCTATTTTACTTTTGATTCATTTTTTATTCATTTACTTATTGATGGGATATTTGGGATGTTTCCAGGTTTGTTTCTTTTCTGTAATGCTGAGATTGAACCCACAGTCTAGAGCATGCTAAGAGGTGCTATACTGTAACAGAGACAGTAGAGACATCTGGAAGATGTCTTTTTATTTTGCTTTGTTTTGTTTGTTTTATGTCCCCAGTACTTCATTATTTCCTCCATTCCTCCCTTCCACTATTCCCCTTCGTCTACTCTACTGGTCTTCCTTCTACTTGTTTATTTTTTTAATTGGTGCTTTATACATATACATAAAGGTGAAATTCACTGTCATGTATTCATATATTTACATAGCATAATAATGTGGTCAATTTCATTACACAGTTCCTCCCTTTTCCTGTTCCTCCTTTCTCCCCCATAATCCCCTTACTCTACTCCACTAAACTCTCTTCTATTTTCATGGGATCTCCACTACTTTTTATCTTGATTTTGCTCTAGCATTCACATATGAGAGAAAACATTCAACCCTTGAATTTCTGAGTCTAGCTTATTTCGTTCAGCATGAAGTTATCCAGTTTAGTTCATCTACCAGAAGATGCCATATCATCACTCCTTTTTATAGCTGAGTAAAACCTCATTGTGTAGATACACCACATTTTCTTTATCCATCCACCTGTTGATTGGCACTTGGTTTCATGCACAATCTTGTCCATCACTCTATTTCTAGAAGACTATGAATGTTCATTCTTTTTGGGACAAAGATCAATGTAAAATGAAATTCTTTTCAAAGCAAGGCAGACAAATTTCACATGAATTGACTATTAAGGAAAAAATAGATTAAGAAAAGGAGTCTCGAAAGGCTACAACCAAACTCTGAAAACCTGTCAACATGCCCATGCTGCTTTGAATCTTTTTAGCTGGAGTACTGATTGAATTTAAATACAAAATTTATTCAATTTTTTTATTTCTATTGTGTGCAGAGCCTTAAAAAAAATCACTAATAAATGACTAGTAGCATTTTCAAAGCAATGATTAATAAATAATGAAGCAGCTCTGAAGCAATAACAACAAAATACTCGTTTTTAGTCATGGAATTACTGGGATGGAATGATGAGTTTACATGTTGATGTAGTAACAATTTCTAGGGATTTGAATGTGTACTCTTAATTCCTTGCATATATATATATATATGTATATATCAGTCTCCTATGCATACATACTGCGATGCCTGGCTATCTTTACAGATTTTCAGGTGTGCAATTTAGCAGCGTTATTAATAGGCACAATACTGTACACTGACTGGGTTCTACATATTTTTTATCTTGTTAAATGAAATTGTGTGCTGACTGATTAGTCACCCCTATTTTCCCTACCTAGCCCCTGACAATCGCCTTTTCCCTTCTTTGATATATATATATATATATATGGAGTGAGAGAGAGAGAGAGAAACTGACTTATTTCTAAAATACAGGATAATTAATGCAGTTATGTACACAAATATAGGTGTTTACTAAAATACAGAGTGAGATTAGAGTTTGTTATGCATTATTTCTGTTTCTATTGTGCTGTTTCAATGTTTTGTTTTGTTTTCTTATTACAAATACCTCTTCTTAATGATGTATAACTGACAAATATAAATTATATATATGTGTGTGTGTGTATGTATAGTATGCAACATGATGCTTTGACATACATACATATTGTGAAAGGATTATCACAATCCAGGTAACATATCTATCACCTAATATAATTGTCATTTTTTTCTTCATGGCCGGAAAACTTAAGATTTGTTCTTAGCAAATTTCAAATATGCACTATAGTCCTAATAACTATACTCATCATTCTGTACATAAAATATACAGAATTCATTAATCCTGTATAAATGAAAGTTGGTTCCTTTGACCAATATTTCCCCATTTCCTACATTCTCTAGCTGATGGAAACTACCATTCTACTATCTACTTCTGAGTTCAACTATCTGAACCTAAATGCTATATGTAAGTGAGATAATACAGTATTTGTCTCTTGATGTCTGGCTTATTTCACTCAACACTGTTAGATTTTTCCATGTTGTTGCATGATTGCATTTTCTTCTTTTGTTTAAGGTTAAATAGCATTCCATTGTTGGTATATACCACACTTTCTTTATCCACTCATCCACTGGCAGACATTTAGGCTCTTGTCATAGTTTGGTTACTGTGGGCAATGCTGCAATGAACATGGGGATACAGATTTCACTACAGGCTACTGATTTCATCTCCTTTGGATTTATACCAAGAGCTGAGATTGCTAGAGAGGTGGTGATTCTACTTTTAATTTTATAAAAAAGTTCCATAGTGAATTTTCCATAATAATGGTACCAATTTACATTCTCAGCAACAGTGTAAGGGGTTCCCTTTTATCTATATGCTCATCGATACTTGTTATCATTTGTCTTTTTGATAACAGTCATTCTAACAGGTATGAAGTGATGTCTCATTGTGGTTTTAATTTCATTTCCTCAATGTCTAGTGATGCTAGTATATTTTCATATACTTGCTGACAGTTTGTGCCATTTTTTTAAGAAATATTTTCCAGGCCTTTGCCCATTTTTTAATTGGGTTATTGCTTTCTAACTATTGAGTTGCATAAATTCTTATACATTTTATATGTTAACCTCTTATCAAATGTATGGCTTACAAACATTTATTCCATTCTGTAGACTATATCTTCACTTTGTTGATTGTTTTCTTTTCTGTGCAGAAAGTTAAGTGTTTGATGTAATCCCATCTGTCTATTTTGCATTTGTTGTTTGTGCCTTTAGAGTCAAATTCAAAAAACTGTAGCCCAAACCAATGTCAAAAATATTTTTCTCCATGTTTTCTTTTAGTAGTTGTACACTTTCAAGTATTACATTTAAGTTTTTAATCATTTTGAATTAAATTTTTGTATATGGTAGAAGGTAAGGATTCGATTTATTCTTCTGCATGTGTTCTCCCAACACCATTTATTGAAGAGACTATCCTTTTCCTAGTATGTGTTTTGGCACATTTGTCAAAGAGCAGTTGACTAGAAGTGGGTGGATTTATTTCTTGGCTTTCTATTCTGTTCCATTGATCTATGTGTCTGCTTTATGCAAATATTATGTTGATTGATTATTATAGCTCTGCATTAAAGTCAAGTAGTGTGATACCTCTGCCTTGTTTCTTTCCCTCGAGATGGTTTGACTATATGGAGTTTTTTGTGTTTCTTATAAATTTTTAGAATTTTTTTCTATCTTTGTGAAAAATGTCAATGGAATTTTGATAAGGATTGCATTGAATCTGTATATTACTTGGGATAGTATGAATATTTTAACAATATTAATTCTTTAATATATAAATAAAGATATCTTCCATTTATTTCTGTCTTCTTCAATTTCTTTCAGCAATGTTTTTTAGTTTTCACTGTATAGTCATTCACTTCTTTGGTTAAGTTAGTACCTAAGTATTTTTGTGACTACTGTCAATCAGATTATTATTTTAATTTCTCTTTCAGATAATTCATTATTAGCATGTAGAAGTCTTTAAGAATTTTAAGTATGTCAATAATTTTAAAAAAAGTAAGGAGAAGGGATTTGTCCAACTTCTAATAACAAAAAATAAAATATTATTTTCTTATTTCGCAGTTGAGAAGTGTTTTAGTCAGCTTTTTTCACTACTGTGACTAAAGATCTGATCAAACAATTTTAAAGGAGGAAAAGTTTATGTGAGGGCTCACAATTTCAGAGGTTTAGTCCCATAGCAGGCCAGCTTCATTCCTCAGGGCTCGAGGTAAGACTGGACATCATGGCGGGAGAGGGTGGTGGAGGGAAGCAGTTGACATGGTTATCAGGAAGCAGAGAGTGACTCTGCTTGCCAGATACAAATATATGCCCAAAGTCATGCCCCAATCCCCTCCTCCTCTAGCCATACCCTGCCATTTTGGTTACCACTTAGTTAATTCCTATCAGGAGATTAAATCACTGATTGGGTTAATACTCTCACAACCTAATCATTTCTCCTCTGAACTTTCAGGCACTGTCTCACCTGTGAGCTTTTGGGGAATACCTCATATCCAAATCATAACAAGAAGTATCACTACGATTACCATCAGGAATCAAATGAATTTCCATGCACTGCACTGTGTAAAAGCTTGAATAGATTCTTCCCTACATAAGTGAACTAATGAAAATACCATATGTAAATTCAATTATAAAGTCTATCTAATCTCAGATATAGAACATTTGACTTAAATTGTTCCAAAACTCACCAAATTACCATTCTATATTTTTTCAATCTTTACTACAAAATGTTTTTACCTTCAAAATTCTGATTAGAAACACATGAAATTATTACTATTATTATATTTTCTGTCCATTACTCTTACTTTCCCTTCAATATGCCCATGCATTTATACTGCAAACTTTCAAGGAAAATTAATAGTAACAATTCTAAAAGTCATTAAAATTTGATCAACATTATGTATAAAGTTTGCAAAGTCTTTAAACATGAACAATCTCATTTAAATTTTATAAAAACTTTTATTAAATGGATTATTGGCTCCATTATAAAAGAAATTGTAGACTGGAAGAAAACGCACAGAGAAGCCAAGGCATTTGGGTATCATCACCATAACTGTTTCCTATCACAGCTCATTTCTATGAATCTACTATATTGGGAAATACCAAAAGCAATTCTGGCAGTATATAGAAATAAATACACCAAACCCAAGGGAAAGCATCAAGAACCTAACCCAGATGAATGGTTTCCTATTTTTATAAAAGTCCTACAGCACTACAGTGATCCATATTCCAGAGAGTAAACTTTTTATTTTAAATTAATTTTTAAACTAACTTTTCATAAAAGCATATTGTAAAAATAAATTTATTTTGATCTTTTGATTAATTAGGCTTTCAAATCCACAGGATTATTCCTATCATATAATCTTTCAGCTATATACTCTAATCTACTGAGATGTGAACTACAAGTTTAAAACAAAAAGCTTTTTTGATTTTAAGTCCCTTGGGTATAAACCAAAGAGTGGGATAACTGGGTCAAGTGGTGGTTCCATTCCAAGTTTTCTTTATGGGAGAATCTCCATACTGCTTTCTATAAGGTTGCACCATTTTGCATTCCTACCAGCAATGTATGAGTGTACCTTTTCCCCATGTCCTCGCCAACATTTATTGTTGTTTCTATTCTTGATACTTGCCATTCTGATTGGAGTAAGATGAAATCTTAGTTTTGATTTGCATTTCTCTAATTGCTAGAGATGCTAAACATTTTTTCATATATTTGTTGATTGACTGCATTTCTTTTTTTGTGAAATATCTGTTCAGTTCCTTAGTTCATTTATTGATTGGGTTTTTTTTTTTTTTTGGTGTTAAGTTTTTGAGTTCTTTATATATTCTAGAGATTAATGCTTTATCTGAGGTGCTGTGGTAAAGATTTCTCCCAGTCTGTAGGCTCTCTCTTCACATTATTGATTGTTTTGCTGAGAAGAAGCTTTTCAGTTTGAGTCCATCCTATTTACTGATTCTTGCTTTAACTTCTTGTGCTTTAGGGGTCTTGTTAAGGAAGTCAGATTTTAGGCTGAAATGGTGACGATCTGGGTCTACTTTTTCTTCCAGTAATCGCAGGGTCTCTGTTTTAGTGCTTAAGTCTTTGATCCACCATGAGCTGAGTTTTGTGCAGGGTGAGAGATAAAAGTTTAATTCATTTTGTTAAATGTGGCTTTCCATTTTTCCTGGCACCATTTGTTGAATATGCTATCTTTTCTCCAGTGAATGTTTTTGGTACCTTTGTCTAGTATGAGATACCTGTATTTATAGCAGCTCAAATCACCATAGCTAAAATATGGGAGTAACCTAGATGCCCTTCAACAGATGAGTGAATAAAGAAAATTATATATATATATATATATATATGCACATACATACATACACACACACAGATGGAATATTACTCAGCCAGAATGAAATTCTGGCATTTGCTGGTAAATGGATGGAGTTAGAGAATATGATGCTAAATGAAATAAGCCAGACCCAGAAAAACAAAGGCCAAATGTTTTCTCTGACATGTGGATACTAATTTACAATAAGGGGGTGGGGGTGGATATAGAAGAACTGAGTTACTTTATATTAGATAGAGGGAAGAGAAGGGAAGGGGAAGGGGTATGGAGGTAGGAATGTGTGAAACAAACATCATTACCTCATGTATGTATACTACTACATGACCAATGTGATCTTACAACATGTATAATCAGAAAAATGAGAGATTACACTCCATTTATTTATGGTCTATCAAAATGAATAATGTCAAAAAAAACTGTCAAAAATACCCAAAAAACAAAAAACTTTTAAAAAATACTATTTTCAAATAATTCTTCTTAAAAAAGTTATTGGGAACAACATATGAGCAATTTGCAACTTTTTTATGACACCAACTCACATCTAATGATACCACAACCTCACCCTTCAGAAATTGATTGCTCTTTTCATGACTAGGCTAAGACAGTATAAGGTATCATATCTTTAAGAAAGCTGACCCAGACATTCCTGTTCTACTTTCTTAATCCTATTAAATCCCAAAGCAACCTCAAAAGTTTTTTTAAATATGAAACTAACTATAATTTATTTTGATGTGAAATAAACATGTATCTTCATGTGTATTTAAAAAATGTATTATTAGTTTAATGTTGTGACTATCTAGTCATATAAGAACATATATAGAGTAATATAATCAGAAATCAGAAGCACAAGCATTAACCAACCAATAAAACAAAAACAAATTTCACTTTCTACTCCTGCATCTAGCAACTAACTGGTTGATTATAATCAAATCATTTGACTCCCATGTTGAAATTTTCATAAATAAAACAGAACAAAATATAATCAGGATATAAGGGGGTTATAAAAAATAAAATAGCTTTATAATTTGCAGCTTAGAATTAAAGTTTAAAATTTTATATGTAACAGATATAAGTTATTAAGATTATTCCATTTTATTTCTTTAGACTCCTTACCAACAAATAAGCTTTCATAAAAATGTGACTTCCATGCTATTCCTTCAGAAAGAGGAATACTGATCTACCACCATGAGTATTCTGGCTTAGTTCACTGTTACAATTCTCATTATGCATTAAAATTAAAATTGGCACTTGGGTTTATAATCAGATTAATGCTTTTGGCTAGTGGAAAGTTGTTCCTCAAAATCTCATCAGTGATATTACCAGCTGTTTTGATAAGCAAAATTGAGAGTAAATCAGCCAAAACAGCCTACTTCTATCATTTCTTCTTCCAACTACAATACTCCTCAAGAATAAGATCAAATATGCACATACATTAAGTAAATAAGAGATAATGATGATTGATGATGATGATGATGATGATGATGATATCCAGAGCTTTAATATATTATTTGTATTCCCTGTCCATCCTTCCTCTACCTGGGAATACTGGTCTCAACAACATCATTCAAACATATGTAGCTGATTTAAGATTTGGTAATGTGCTAAATTTTTAATGAAACCAATCTAAAAGATTTTATCAAATTAAACCCAAACTTAATGCCTACAATTTGTCAGTTTATATCATGAATCATATTTTGTTTAAAAACATAAGGAAAATTAAATTCATAGCTCTCATAATTTCCAAAACATCACTGACTAAAGCCATTGAAACCTTGAAAAATTGAAATACTTGAATTCCTTAAAAGAACAAAAGAACCACTTGAGTTTTTACTGATCTTGCCCTTAAAAGTACATGAAAAGGCTCAACTGCACCTTCATATACTGACAATAGCTACTGGTGTGCATGGTAAAGTTTTAACAAATTATCCACCTTAATATTAAAGTTTATAAATTCATTAATTAGATCACTTTTTAAAGAGCCATATAATGTATCTAGATATATCTAAAATATACATATTACTGTTTGTAAAGTGTTCATCTATTAAGAGAATTAATTATAAATGTAAAAGAGAAATATACTTAAACTAATTTTTCTAAGTGAAACTGAATGTAAGTAATCTCTTTATTTTCTTTGAGATCTGAATCAAATATTCATACAGTTTCTAAGAGTGAATAAAAAAGTTATTTCAAAAAGCTGGTTATCTTTTATCTACACACATGCAACTGTTTGATGTGTCTCTCATAGAATAACTAGTATAAAAAGAAGAAAAATATAACAGGATCAAAGCAGGATTTCCATTATTTGCCTTTAACATTTATTAGCACCTATTAATACACAGGATAATGAATATGATCTATACATAGTTTTATATCCATAAAATGTGAAGGTTATGAATTGTGAAACCACAGACTGCACAAGCAGCTTCTAACAAACTTAGCTGAACAGCCAAGGGGTAGTATCTAGTGCTTCATCAATAATGCAGAGGTGAAATGCTGAAATACCAAATTTCATCTTCCTCCTAATAGGCCAATTTGGCCTGAGACATCAATTTGAGAGTTTGTTCTGCTTTTACTCTTCTTTAATTATAATAATCAAATTATTCAGAATAACAATATATGAAAATATCAGTTATCATGATTAATCACCCTACCAAAATTGAGTTTCACTTTTCTACTATGATTATTTTTCTGTGAGCATTATAAAGTACCAAAGGACAAGGAGCACACTGCAATCAACTTCTAAATGCAGAGTTTCAGATCCTAGCCCTCATTAGTTTCTGTCCTTGTTTCCCCAGGGCCAACGTTTGCCTCCCTTTGGTTTCCTAGCCAGTTATGATCATGGTGCCAGAAAACGAGAGGTGGGGGTTAGAATTAATGTTTGCTGCTCAGAGATTCAATAAAAAAGATCTCTGGAACTAAAATAAATTGGGTCCCAGCCTCACCACATTGGCCCAGTCTATGAAGCTGAGCTTCTGCTTCAGTTTTTCAGTCTGAACTTCTACACTCTGTCCTGCACATCCATCTGCTTGGTTAAAGATTTAACACTGTGTCAGGATCTTGCCAAATCTCTTTCTTTGCTGCCCTTTAGGAATGGATAAATCTTTCTTAAATGTGTCAGAATGCTAAATCTCTCAAATGATGCCTGCCAGAATTAGCTGTGGGGACTGCTGGGTTTGACCCCATTCACAAGATTGGATGCCACACCCAACTCCCTCTCAATCCCACATGCTACCCATAGTCCTATCATACCAACTTCTTGATGTTTTCCCATCACTCAGTTTTCCTAAATGAAATTCACTATTTAAATGCCTACACCTGCAGAAAACACAGAAAATTTACTCATTGTCTAAATTCTGAACTTCACCTTGCTAGAAGCTATATAATCACCAGCAAAGATTTTTCCATCCCCAGAAGCCTCATATCTGAGTCCAGCATGCTTGTGTCTGTCCCATTTCAAAAAGAGATTTCAGCTTAAGTGTCATCCTAGACTAAGGATCCTAGCCCAATTTTCTATTAACTTTAGCTAATTGAACAAATATATGATCATAATCATATTGAGAATTTTGCAATTAAGATCAGTAATTTCACTGTCACAGACTGCTAGTTGTTCTCACATGGTAATAGCTTCCTATTTTTGCAATAATACTCTACTTTTATGTGGGCACAGGGGAAGCAACCAGTATCTTTTGCCCAGTGTCCTTTACAGCTTAAGTGACCAGGTGTCTTCACTCATGACCAATAGGATATGAACAAAAGTAATAGGTGCTATGACCAAGCTTTCTTGATTAGAAAGAAAACTCATTGCCTTCCACTCTTCCTTTCCCTTAGGAATATGATGAGAATGAGTCAACTTCTTCAACAAGGATAATAGTATTATGGAGAAGAAGACAGACAAAAACCTGGGTCTTAGAATAACTTAGGTTGCAGAGTTTCCCATCAGCCTTGAACTAACTGCCTGCCTCCAAATTATTATGTGAGAGAGAAGTAAAACTTCTTTTTCATTTGAGCACTGCACTTTGGGTCTCTGTCACAAGAACTTAGCCCATTCCCTAAGCAATACATCTCCCCACCTTTCCTATGACTCACTAAAGATGTTCCCCTGGGGTGTCATTCTTTAAAACAAGGATCAGCAATCTTTTTCTGCATAAGGCCAAATAGTAAATATTTTAAACCTTGCAGGCTATACACATCTCTGCTACATATTCTTTTTTTCTTTCTTTTTTAGATAAATATGCCCCAAATTTGGCCCATGGTGCCAAAGTTTACTGCCCTCAGGATGCAATATATATAGACAAATATTTTCCCTAGATAAAGAGAAATATTTTATGTATTTAGTTAGTTATGCTTATATCTAGGAAGGAAAATCAAAACATGTGATAAGAGGTTCAGTTAGAGAAATTACTAGATACTGTATAGGCAAATAAGTAAGAAGATAAACAATGTTATTTCCATCAGTAATGTTGATATGCATATTTGAGAATATATCTTCCCTCATCATGTGACAAGTTTTCCAAGCACAGAGATCAATTTTATTATTCTCCCTTTTTGTACAATGTTCTGCATGCAGAAAATGATGTGTGAATTACTTTCTTATTCATTGAAGACTTGGCCACCTACTTCTATGCTTTTTCATAATATAGAGTATAGTTTGTCCAAATAACCAAGCAAAGGTTATATATTTATTCTGCCCTCAAAATTTCTTGGCACTGTCACCTACTTTAATATTATTTAAAACACAAGTAGATGATAAACCCAATATACTAAACTAGAACACAAAAAAATCTTATAATAATGTTTTATATTCATATCAATTAAGGTTGAAAGACTGTTCTTTTTCCTTAGAAGATATAAACTGACAATTTGTGTGAGGATCCTATATTAATGAAAAAAATTTAGCTTTCTAAGATGAGCATATTTCTAGAAGAAGAACAAAAGAGGGCCTAAATTAATGCCACGTTCAAACATCCCTCTCAAATGACTATAGTGTCACTTGATTATTTTCTTATAAACATTATAAATTTCCAGAATATCAAAGAAAATAATTTCTATCTAAATGATCAGAAACATCTTCCAGAGCCCAGTGTAAACACTAGACTTTTCTTCTCTCAGGTTCGCTCTCAGTGCTAGGGTAGTTGTGAGTTGACCTACACAGAACAATCAGAATACTTAACAAATGTTTCTGCCTTTTCTGTTTATGCTGTATCAGATACAATTTTTCTTTTAAATTCAGGCAAAAAGTTGGGTGTTCTTCAAAATAACCATAGATAATTTCTTTTCTATATTTTAGACTCTTTCAAACAGAGAACTGGGCATCCAAATAATCCTGAAATTATACTGCAATCAGAATTTAACATTTCCATTTCATTTTCATTGAAGTTCTCTCCTTTCAGGACAGTCCACATCTCTGATGATTTCCTGTACATTTTCATTATTTTTTAGTCTAGCACTTTGTTCTGCCTTATATCTTTCTGTTTCTTGTCTAATTGCTTTATAGGACAGTCTTACATCCTCAGAAAGACCAATTTTAATCTCCTTTAAGGCAAGAACTCTATATTAAACTTCTCTTTTACCACAATAACTACCAGTCATTAAAGCCCAGGATAGAAAGAAGGGTTCAATAAATATTTGTTAAAAAGGTTTGGAAGATAAAATGAACAACATGCCCACCTTAGCTACATAAGGGTAAGTCACTTCCATTCCTCTTAATTCTCCACTGAAGCAAGGTGAACCACCCTGGCTCACTATACAGCTCTAAGAAGTATCTATAATCTAACAAACAAACAGTTCATAAGTTTATGGAGAGGTCCTGAGAGGTATAACCCACACTAATTACCAGATTCATCTCTTTACTCCAGGCTAGGAAAAGTTGTTAACTGAAAATTCTTTTGAAACTTTAACATCTGAATGGAGTTTAAAACAAGCTGCTCTCTCCCTTCCCAGCATTTCCTATCTGAACCCTATTCTAAGTCACAAGTTTTCCTCTTTGGTTCATTTTACTTGTACAAAATTCTTTTCTTTCCAGTGTTTGGAAGATAAAATGGGTATTTTACCATAATACCACATTTATGTCTCTGAATTAAGGTTTGATGTGATTGATTTAAATCGAACAGATTCTGTTGGATGAATCCAGTAGGCTGAACTCCACAACACTGGGCCCCTTGGTGTGCAGTGGAGAAACCTGGAAGCCAGTATAAGATAACTGAAAAAGCTACAGGTTAAATACTGAAGAAGGAAGCCAGCAGCTCAACATCAAATTGGGAAATCCAGGAAGAGGAAATAGTATATGTAAGGAAAGGAGATGTCATACCCATGAAGCTACCGGTATTTCACATTGCTAGAACATAAGGGATTGTGGGAGTGAGGGAGTGGGGTAGTGGAAGAAGTATAAACAGGTGGTTAGGAACAGATCATAGTTCTGGGATCATGCTTTTCAGAGATACTGTGTTACTCATAGAAATGCAGAGCTAAGAGGAAATCAAAACAGAAGCCCAGTCATATGAACTGGGCAAACAGAGTGGAGCATAAGGGAGAGCTATGACTCAGTCAGAATGCAGAAACACAGGGCTTTTCTTAGGAACACCAGACACCAGTCATTAGCACAATGAATTACAATTAGTTCTATCCCCACACTAGTGGGGTGAGGTCCCAATGTGTTCCTGAACTGGTTCAGGAATTGGGAATGTTTGGCACTCAGTGCCTTGGTTACCCAAGCCTAAAACTGCAGACAGTCCACCATTTATAGCTTGGTTTCCAGGGGAAACCATAATCAAACTTCCCACTTAGAACCCCTGCGAATGTCTCCCCTCGAAAGAACCTACAAAAGAAATACAGGCTACATTAGGATATAGGAGCAAGAGCAGCAACCATGAGAAGCTCCTGACAGTTTTGAAGGAATAAGGGGAAGAGATTATAGAAGAAACTCAGGGACCCAGAAGTAATCAAGAAAAACTAGGATATCCACAGCCAGTGGGGGAAGAAAGGAAGTCCTGGAATAAAGGTGGTTCTTCAGTTAGAGCGAGCATGTAAGAGAACTCTCCAAAGTATTCTCAAAGACACCAGCTGTATCAGCACATGTGTGAGGGTGAGGGGTTTGTGACCCTGAGGTATGGATGAGTATGTTAGTAAAGTCAGCACTAACATTGTTCTTATGAAATATCAGTGGATTCTTCAAGGTTTAGAAGAAAGGTTTAAAAAAATGAAGAAGAATCATTATACTTAGAGGGGAGGGAGGTATATAGAACATGAGGGTGCATAACAGTGAAAGATACTGTTATTCCTACAGAGCAGAGGGTACCTTTGCAACAAATTCTGAAGTCATAAAAACTAAGCTCTTCAAGGACAGGATCCAGGCCTATTTTGTTTCTACTGAATACCTGATGTCTAGGGTAGTACCTGGCACACAGTAAGAGTTCTACAAGTAGTTGTTGAAAAAGTAACAAGGGTTTCCATTTACTAAGCTCTTACCACATGATGCACTTTCTACATGCTGTCTTCGTATTAGCTAAATAGGTGCTATTATTATCTTTATTTTATATAGAGATCTGGTTACTTCTTATAGGTCAGAATTCCTCAACCTTAGCACTACTCACAGTTTGGATCAGATAATACTTTGAGGGGGAGGCTACTCTACCTATTATGTGATGTTTAACAGTATCCTGGCCTTCAGGAGGACACCACTCCTAAAGGTGACAATTAAAATGTCTCTAGATATTGCCAAATGTTCCCTGGGTAACAAAACTGCCATTGATTGAGAACTAATTCTTAAGCTTTCCAGCTGATAGGCATACCAGGATTTGAGTCCTGACATCCACTCCAGACACTGTGTTCTTCACCTCTACACTCCAGCTGCCAGATGAGTGTGTGACAGCATTTAGCAATTGCTTACTATGACCCATGCTGAGTGCCTCCATATCATCCCATTATTTATCATCATAGCTGTGCATGTAGATAGCTACCTTTGAAACCAAACATTGTAGAACAGTTTTTTCCTTAACAAGTTGGTTCATAAGTGACAGATAATTTTCCAAATATTTTTGCAGTTCTCAGAACTACATTTTGACTTCCTGATTGCTAAGGCCCTGACTTCTCTGTCCCATTTTTGGTAACAGCAATAATGCTCCTTACAAAAATGAAAAATGGATTAAATTGTCCACATTAAATCATTTCTGATTTCTATGCAGCATTAAGGACTTAGATTGTGCGAGTTGCATTATAATATTCTAAAATCAACCTAAAGTAGAAGTAAAAATCACTGGAATACAGCTTTCTAAAGATGCAAGTTCTATGGGTAAAATGGCCTTTGAAAAACCTGTGTGAGGGGCTGCTTGATTGTAATGCTGAGAAGCCTGAGTCTTTCTAAGAACACGAGCAAACTACAATCCATAGAGCTTACCTCTCTCACCTTTCAAATTTCTCTAGAAACTGAAGTCCAAGGAGTTCCATTTCAAATCTTTGCTTTAGTATTTAGATGATGCAATGTGAAAATATTCTTTATTAGAAGTAATGAACTCTACTAAAATATATAGTACCAGAATTTGTTGTCATGTCATTCCCCAAAGCACAAAAAAGTATGCCTGAAATTATGGCAGCAGAGAATACCTTAAAAGGTCAGTAAAAGCATATGTTATTGACTATATTGAGAAAATCAGTAATTACTACTCATGTGTAACAGTGCTGAAAAATGGTTTTTGTAAATTATGGCAATATGAATCACTTAGATGGTATACATGTTGTAAGTATCAATCCTTACTATATAAAGTATCTACATTTTGAATAATCACTCTTTTATCTTTATTTTAACTCATACATAAAATTCTTACATATTTATGGGGTGCCATAGTGACATTTCAATACATGTATACATTGTATAATGTTCAAGTCAAGATAAACATGTAGTTCCTCAAAATATGATTATTTCATTATGGAAAAGATATTGAAATTCCTTCCTTATAGCATATATATACATTATTATCTTCTACAGTTATTCTACTGTTAATAAGCACTTTTTAATAAGTGTGTATACAACAGAGTCAGCATATATTTAATTTCCATGCTATTTCTATCATTTTCTACCTTAAGCAAGTTATTTAACCTCTTTGTTACTTGGTTGCCTTTGTTCCCATCTACAAAATGAGAATAATAAAGGTACATTGGATCATTTTCAAGACTAATGTAAATAAAACACTTAGGACAGTGCCTGGAGCATAACAATATTCAATTAATATATCACACATAGGCACTTATGCAAGTATACACACACACACACATTTTGATAATCTGTATTTGGATAGTCTGGGTTTTTTTTAGCTTTCTTGTTTTGTTTTGTTTTGGTTTTGGTTTTGGTATTAAGGCTTGAACTCAGGGGTGTTCTCCCACTGAGCAGTATCCTTATCCCTTTTTTATTTTTTATTTTCAGACAGGGTCTCCTTAAGTTGCCTAGGCTGACTTCCTTAAATCACTGAGATTAGAGTGTACATCAACACACCCAGTTTGAATTGATATGTTATTACTGTGTGAATATAAATAAATAGCCAAGTACTGATGTCAGGTAATGGATATGTCTATAGTTATTCTAACAGAACTACAATACTTATGTATTTATTACATGTTATGAGTGACAGAAAGATCATGGGAAGAATAGAAAACTTTTTTAATACATATGAATATGAACAATCATTTCAACATGCATATCATCAGCTTTTAATAACCATAATTGTAAATTAGTTCATCAACTAAGTGGGAATATGTTGAACTAAGAAATTTTCTTCCGCCGATCTGGGAACATAACTTCAACATCTGAGAAGGAGGAGGACCTGACGACTGCAAGATGGCAATTTACAGAGTGTGATGAGGGGGTTTTAATTTTGTGCATCTCCCACATCTCCCCACGCATACTTCAATCTGTGCCACACGAGTGAATTTATATTATACAATTTCCTGTTCTCATTATGTTCTTTGTAAAATTTTCCTCATTCCTTTATACCATCTGTGAAGGACTATTCTCTACCATTGTACTAATTATTCTTCTGCAGAATATTTACACATCTCTTTGGTAACCCTGGTAACCCAAAACAAAAATTTTAAGAAAATTAATACATTATGGTCATTATTGAAAAAAGTCTGTCTATATTTGTGTTTCTGTATTGCTTACAACAATGGCAGTAAAGCAAAACAAAACTATATTAGAAGACCCAAAATTGACCCATATAATACAAATTATATGCAATAGCCCTCATGAAAAAAATAGTTGTAACAATGACCCAGATCAATGTTTTAAGCAGCTATAATATTTCTCTTCATTAATATTAAGAACATAAGCATTAACGTGAAACCAGGAAAACTGTGCTATCCAAAGAATAGTATCACCAAAATGTTTTTCAAAATGGGTCCTTGAGTTGTTGTTGTTGTTTTTTTTAATGGGTTCTTTTAGTTATACATGGCAATAGAATCCATTTGATATAATTATACAAGCATGGAACATATCATATTCTAGTTAGGACCCCATTCTTGTGGATGTACATGATGATGTTTTGAGTTTTATGCAGAAATAATAATCTGAAATACGTATGTATAATGACCTAAGTTCTGCCCTCTATCAGAATGTTTTTCAACTTCTAGCACAACTTACTCAGCAAAGTTTTTACTTGGGCACTACCATTCCCCCAAGTTGGCTTTCAAGGCTCCAATCACCATGAAAAGTTTTCAAAATGACATTACTAAAAATACCTTAAAATTTTGCTTTTCACACCCCAAACACAATTTCCCTGCCATCTGAGAAGAGTTTTGGATTGTTTTTCTAGCAGTTGGGCTTGGTTGTGTTGCTTAACCCAGACACCCAGACATTTCTCAGTTCTTGCCATGGCCAATGGCACACACTTGCAAGGCAGATGCCTAAGGTCAGGTTTCCATTCTAATTCTCAGAATTCAGTGTTGTCTAATTCTTGATGTCCTTTCAACTTCATCCTGGACCACTTTCTCACATGCCTGCTGCATTCTATCCATACCACACCACCTTACAAGCCTTCAAATGTGCCAAGATCTTTTGAACACCCCACCTCTGCAAATGCTGTGCCTGTGACTGAAATGTCCTTCTTTACTTCATTGGTCTGTCAAACTAGCATTTAAATGCTTTCCAAATTCCAACTCAGTAAAGCACTGTGCTTGATTGAAAAGGTAGTCCTGAAGACCCCATTAGAGTTAGTTGAGTTAAAGATTCATTCCATAAGGTCAATTCACTGGGACCTGCCTCCACTACAAAATTATGGCACTGTATTGCAGGGCATTTACTTGATTTTACTGCAGTGTCATCTAATCTGAGTTCCTTGAGGACAGTACTTAGGACAATACTTATCTACGCCAAATTAGTCCAATTGCTGGAGTAATTTAAAACTCAATTAATGTGAATAGATGAATAATATCCTCCATTTTCCAGGATCTCATCATGAAGTAAGATTATATTTTTAATCTCATTCAATAATCCCTTGAGGAAATGGTAAGTGATAGAAATTAGATTTTTAGTCACCTTTAGAAGATCATCTCTCCAGTGGTACATGCACAAAATGAGAAAACTACTGAATGATGAATAAAATATTTCTGGAATGTTGGGGCTAGTGATCAGTCACCACCCATGGATTCTCTTTTCCATTCCCATGACTTCCACTCTAGTTCAAACTCTCAACACCACTTCTGGCCAATTACAATACTCTCCTGGTCTCCATGCCTCCAATCTTTGCTTCTTTAATTCCAATCTACAAGACTGTTTATTAAATTGTACATGCATAAATACATTCCCAAGAGTCTGAAGTTCAGCTAAAAGAATTATACCATTCTATAACTTATTAAGATAGCAATTTTTAAAATATCAGTATTAATATATTCTCAAACATTTGGAAAATCACCTTCTTCCTAATGGAGAACTGTCATAAAATTCTACCACCTGCCTCTCCTGTTGATCATTTCATTGACCCCAGAAGTAGTATTTTAATTGTAACAGAAAAATGTGAAAAGATACATGTAAATAATACACATAAGTGATTGTTTTAGGCCAAGAGATAGGCAAGTCACGTCACTGAATATTTTAAGAAGAAAAGTTTTGTAGTATTAGAAATGGCATGTCTGAGTCATCCAACAGTACATAAATTATGTTCAAAAAAGCCAGCATGGTAGGCATCGAATATGCTGTAAACAGCAATTTGTGTTCCAGCAAAACATTATCCAATGTGGAGCTGGGGTTGTGGCTCAGTGATAGAGCACTTGCCTGGCATGTATGAGGCCCTGGGTTCAATCCTCAGCACCACATATAAATAAATGAAAAAATAAATAAATAAACAAAACCTTATCAAAAAATATTATCCAATGTATTAAACTAATATTTTTTAAAATCTATTGACAGTCTTCTTATCTTAAAATTGTAAATTTTCTTTTAATTTACAAGTATTATGTTATTATCCCAAGTAATCTATACTGTGGTGATAGGAATGTAAAGAACAATATGGTACACATAATTTAGGTACATAATGGGTATCAACAATAAATTTTTACCATTAAATAAGGTTTATACAATACACTTGATTTAGAAATACTAAGTATGCCATCCCAGACATTTCATATAATGACCCTTTTTAAAGTAGTAAATGTTGCTTTATAACTAGAAAGTCAAAATCCAAACTGGCCCAGAGTAGATGCAACCTGCATATATCTACTGCTTTGAAATTGGCTCATATTTTCCTAAGCATGGCTCTTTTCTTCTTTTGAAATGTCATAATACATACCATAATGGTTCTTAATAAATCCTAAGTAAGCAATGAATCAAACACATTCCCTGACCAACAGAAAATGCAGCCATTTATTAACAGACCTCTAGCCTAAAATGAAGTGTGCTATGAGTAAGTCAAAAGTGCTAAAGAACATGCAGCAATTCATCTTCTTTCCCGTTTTTCTAAGATAGGAATAGGTCAAATACATGGAGAAGACAGAACTTTTAAAGTGCTGAAGATGTTTTTCTATGGCAGTTGTTTATGTAACTGAATTTAAGGATTCCCAGAACAGTACGGCAAGCAGTCCCCCAAACTCGATATTTTTAATATTCTAAAAACTGTGTTCTTTGATAGTATAATGACCAGTTGGGGGAAAGCCATAATAATTTTATTAAAATTCAACAGTTTAAAACTCAATAGACCAATGCACACTCATGCACTGGGCAATGCCTCAGAAATCTATTAGTTGAAAGCACAATGGATGGAAGAGAACAGAAATTGGCAGGCTATATAGTATGACATTTCAAAATTGCTGCAATATCCTGATTACCAGAAGTAATTGAACTTCTTAAAATGCACCCTGTGGTCTTTTTCACATTCCTTATTTTATACTATATACTTTGTCTCAACTTTCTATAGATCAAATCCTTAAACATCTGATACCATCAAGAATCTAATTGACTGTAATCCTATTTGCATTTTTCTTCCAAAAGGAAAGTCCAGATTTTCTGTCCCAGTCAAATTTCAGTAATGTTATCAGACTGACTTTCTATCATATCAAATAATAACACTTTGCAAAATATAGAAAGTAACTATTTTTAGGCATTTGACAACAGACAGCACAGCTGTGATTCTTAAATGAACTCTTGCTTTCTGCCTAGGGGAACCTTGCAAACTGAGGTACAGGAAAATGCCTGGAGCTCAAAGACAGAGCAGCATTCTTTACTGGACAATGACCAAAGAAAGGAAGAGCTCTGCCACAGAGTCCCCAAAGCATTCCATGAATTTCCCAAATTTGGCCAATGAGAGTTGTGTGCACATGAGGCAAGACTCTAATCAACTGGCAGTGAATAACTCCTAGCGGAATAGAGATTCCAGAAATCTTGCAGCACTGGAAGACACTGAACTATGACCATCCAAAATGAAGCAAACTCTTTGAACCCTCAGAGATCTTGATCCCAGAAAGACCTCATGTCAGGAATGAAGATACTCTAGCTTTTCCAGCCACCTAAGCAAATTGTAAAATCAAGCCAGAACAAAATAATGATAACCTTCCGATAAAGTAATTGCCTGTCAGAAAATAAATCTAAAAGACGATAACAAAATTCAATAAAATGCAGAAGGCCTACAATAACCAAATCCCAGCTTGGGAAGGAAGAAAAGGAGGGAGGGAAGTCGGGAGGCTGGTTAGTTGGAGGAACCACACTACCTGGCTTCAACAATTACTCTAAGTCCACAGGAATCAGGGCAGTGAGGTATTGGAACAGCTCAGAGAGTCTCAGAACAGAGGTATATTTATATGCTCAACAGATTTGACAAGAGAGTCAAAGAAATTCAAGAATGATGTCCTCAATAAATAATGGTGGAAAACTGAATATCTATATTAAAAAATCACCCTTGATTTCCATCTCACACTATACAAACAAATAAATTTAAAATGCATTATAGACCTCAATATAAAAGGTAAAATCTATAAACTATCTAGAAGAAGGCATGGAAGAATATCTTTGAGAACTTGGAATAAATAAATATTTATCAGATAAAGTATAAAAAGAATCAGCTACAAGATAAAATAGATAACTTAGTTTTCATCAAAATGAAAAGTTTCTGTTCATCAAACAAGAATGGAAGTAGAAATTGGAATGATGGAGTTAAGAGCAGGGATGGTCAAAGAGTGATTGCCAAGAATGATCAAAAGCTACAAAGCAGCAAGAAAGAATTCAGGGGAGCCTTGCCAACACCTTGATTTCAGACTTCTGATCTTCAGAACTGTGAGATAATAAATTTCTGCTGGTTTACACTATTAAGTATATGTAATTTGCCACTTCAGTCCTAGGAAACTAAAATGTCTATTTATCAACAACAACAAAAAACTTCATTAAGGAAATAAATATCAGAAAGTTATAAATGCAAGAAAAAAATTTCAGGAATTTGTAAGGAGCATACGTAAAGAACTCTTAAAACTCAACAATAGCAAAGAAAAACTAATTAGAACTGATCAGTAACTTCTTAAAGAAATGGAAAATAAGCACATCAAAAAGCACATTATTTGTCATTAGACGAATACAAGTTAAAGTCAGAGCAACTACAACAAAAGTTTCATTGGAAACCCTAAAAATAAAGAACCTTACCACACCAAATGTAAGGGGAAAACATGGAACAACTGGATCTCTGACATTGCAGGTAGGAATATAAAATAGTATAACCACTTAGGAAAATAGTTTGGTGCCTTCTTACTAAGCTAAATGTACAACTAGCCTAGGAGCCAGCAATCTCATGCTTAGGTATTCACCTAGAAAAATAAAAGCATGTGTCCCCAAAAAACTCATACAGGAATGTTCACAATAACCCCCAAAGGGAAACATGCAACTATGTAGCAACAAAAGAAAGAAAAAATAAATCATGATTAGTTTATACAATAGCATATTACTCAGCAACAAAAAAGGACAAAGTTCAAATATATCTCAATATGGATAAACTACAAAAATATGGGGGAACAAAGAAATCTAGGCACACGAAAAAAATGATGCAATATATGATTCCATTCCTACAAAGCAACATAACAGCCAAAACTAAGCTATTGTTACAGAAATAAGAATTTCCTCAAAGATGGAGAGTAGGGAAGGAGTATTGGCAAGGATCACCTGGAAAAGTCATAAGGATGCTTGAAAATTGTATACAGGAAATACTGCGAGATCCTAGAGTGAGAAGATATAGCATACACAGGTTTGAGTTGTGCACGTAGTGTTTGTGCATTTCTCTGTAAACAAATTAATATTTTTAAAGATAAATATAAATATAAATCCACTCAATTTTGAAATCCAGTTCAAAATCTTAAATAAGTCACAAATGTATTAGGCAGTATTCATTTCTGAAGATCTGTGCACTGCAAACCTCTTTTTCCTTTCTTTATGTTAGTGAAGAATAACACCCTAGTACAGTTTATCATTGTGTACAACGGACATAAAAGGAATCTACTTTTTTACAATTACAATTAGTAGCTATTCTATTATCTCAATTCTGAAAATCCATAACCTTCCAGGTAAACTTGTCACTTATTGAATATTTATCCTCTTAATCCCTGATATTTTCTACTCAAAAATGGAAATAATGAAAGTCTCAAAGTTCCAGTAAAGTTTTCTTAATCTGGGGTAAGCCATGTTCCTTTGCAAACTAGAAAAATTCAGTCATCAACCATTTCATAACTTAAGGAAAATTGTGATTAAAAAGTTCAAGCTCCAAATTTTATTCTAAAAAGTCATCATTACTAATTTATTTTTATACAGGTCAAATGAAACTTTCCCTATAACAAACAAGCACATATATAAAAAAACAGGAACCTTTAACTGAGGCTCTTCTTTTTCAAGTATTATAATATCTGACCAAAAGTTCACCAAGCACATGGAGGAGGGACGGGAATGGCAGACAGCATTTAGAGTCCTGCTGTTCACAACAGTTCAGTGTGATACACAGTGCAGTATTCCATGGCTAAATCAGTACACTGGCCACATAAGGCCAAATCATTAAAATTAAATAAAAAGTTTAAATTCAGCTCCATATTCACACCAGCCATATTTCAAATGCTGAACACGTGGCTAATGGTTACTATGTTGTACTGGACATCCATCACCTCATTCTATGGGACAGCTCTGATTTAGAGAAAGAGCTGAGGGCAGAAGAAATTCCTAAAGGAAACCCTACACTTTAAATTTAATGGAAACTCAGTGTTCTAAAGTGAAGGAAATGACCCAAAGCTAAAGATTAAGATTTGGAACTTTGTGAGTCAAAGAGTCTTCATAAATACTTGTATGTGTGCTCATGCACTCACTCGTGCTCTCTCTCTCTCTCCCCCCTCTCCTTTCCTCCTCCTCCTTCTTCTCTCTCTATCTCTATCTCTCTCTCTCTCTCCTCTCGCTCTCTCCCCTTCTCTTTCTCCTCTTTCTTCTTCTCTCTCTCTCTCTCTGTCTCTGTCTCTTTCTCTCTCTCTCTCTCTCTCTCTCTCTCTCACACACACACACACACACACACACACACACACAGCCTTAAGGCAAAAACTAAGGATCCACCCATTTCATTATCTTGCCTCCTCTCCAGTCATATAAAAGTTACCACCCTAAAGAGCTTAAAGCAGGATAATTCAATTTGCCTCCACTTCTGGGGAAAATCTTTAAGCCAACATGTACTTCTCTGACTCATTTGGTTAGTCTCTATGTCAGAGTTTAATCCTGAAAGCTTTTAAAACTCAAGATCTTAGATTAGAAAATGACTTGAGCTCCATATTAAGGCAGAGCTTATTCTGAACTTATAAAAATGCTAATATAATGAAAGGGACTTGGAACATTCACACCAGGAGCACTAATAACCATATGGACTAATGATTGGAGTAGATCCCTTCAAGTTACTTGACTTGACCGTGTACATGGTTTAAGTCCATTTAAGGGACAACTTAAAGGCCAGATGTCTGCAAAAGTGCTCTTATAGCATCTGTGGTTCATTATGCAAGGATGTATTTAGAGATTATTGACCCCCAAAGACCACAAAAGTTCCTTTGAAGCCATCATAGTTAACAATGTATTTGCATTAAGGAAAAATTCCAGCATTGCCTGGAAGTTTATGGTGTCAGCATCAACATGGACATTCTGTTTTTATGAAGACTCTTGACACTGCAGATGGGAATGGCTTCTTTAGTGCCACTGTGGTCCAATCATATCAAAACCTGCTAAGAGAGTTCTCAGTTTATGGATCACTAGCAATATTGATCAGCACAACTCCTCTGGAACCATTATCATTTGTCATGTCAATATTATCGCTACTACAATCCACTGCATTTTTAAGTTGCTGCATCAGTGTAGTAGTCTAGGTTCCAGGTGAAAAAAAGTTCTAATTTTTCTTCCATATTTTCCCCTAAGCCAATATGCTAAAGCTTTATGATATCTTACTGTAAGCAATGGAACTCATTTAAAACAATCAAAACAAAATAAATCTTAAAACATTTTTTCTAGTTTTTCCAAGACCAGTGGCATCTGTGTTTCATTATGCAAGTATATATTTATAACTCACAATTTTTTACATTGTTCAAATAATCTTTCAATTTCCATTTAAGCTCCATATAAATGATACAAACAAATATTACTTGGATTTTTTAAATTATAACACCATCCAGAATTAAAAAACATTCATCTATATACCATGGCATCTGACACTTCATAAACAATGTTCTAAAGTCAGTGTCAGTCATAGGTCTTTTGAGAATGCCTTTTTAATGCAAGAATATCTTATGGAAGTGCTAGAGCAGCTGCTTATTGCCAGGCAAAGTTTTCTCCCATACAATACAATGCCTGATACCAGAGCTTAGAGTATTATATAACATTCTATGCTTCTGATAGCTCCCGGGCTAACAGATCAGGACAAAGGACTACAATAATGGGCTCCCAGCTCGTATAGCCACCACCATCACCATTATTACCATTGGCAGGGCAGTAACTCACCCTATGCTAAGAACATCAGTTCAATATGGATGCAATGAGGGTTAAAAACTAAATATTTGAATTCTCTTTCTTTATGAATTAGGTGTATTATATGTATTATTAGGTGTATTATATGTATTATATGTAAAAAACATATATTAATATGTTTTTACATATATTAATCCTATCTTCCAAACTAAGGCAAAGGTTCCTTAAGTATTATGATCACATAGCCTATTACAATTTACTGTTTAACTCCATGGAGACTAATACAGTAGATTTAACACAGTGGATTTATTTCTATTTTCTTATGTGTAACAGGGATAATATTTTATAAATAATGAATGTGCCTTTCTGAATGCACTCACCTCAGCTAGCTTAAGCATCCTTCTGCCTGGGAGGAAGATTTTGGCCCAGTACAGAGGAATGTAAAGGAAAAAAAAGCCTAGGTAATATTCAACTTCTATAATTCAAAATTAGGATTTTGCAGAAAGACTATAGCGTTGCAAGCCAGCTACTATCTCTAGAGAAGACTTTATAAATTTCACAATTCCTTCCTTGCATATATCAAGGGCTAGGCATGTTGAATGTGGCTCAAAGATTTCCTTAGTAGTGTATTAAATATACCCTTTCCATGAATGAGAGGGCACAAGACAGAAGCAAGAAGATAAAATAATAATAGTTTCTAAAAATCCCACTCCTTGCAAAACTGCATGAGTTGAGAAGAAAATAAAGAGGAACAAAGAGAAAAGATCTTCCTCTCTTGGGGCTTTTAAACAATGGGGCAGAGAAAGACTCATGCTCACTCCCTGTTTGAACTCAAGTAAATGATGGCTTTGGGGGCTGCAATGCATCCACTTAGGGCATGGCTACATCCAGGTAAATTCAGAAGTACAACCAGTTACAGAGAAGGAATGTTCTGAGATTTATCCTTCCCAAGGTCGGGATGGACACCTTGCCAGAAAGGGCATCAGAGAAGCAAAGAGATGGCATTATAAAGAGTGATACAGAGGAGCTAGTCAGTCAGACCAGGCTCAAACAGGATTAAAATCAGATGACAAAAGGTTCCAGAACACCAACAGGAACCAGGACATGGCAGTCATCCAGGAGATACAACTGAGTTCTGACCAAGGGAACAGCAGGCCAATATACAAGTGACAGCAGCCATATACCGGGACCTCAAACATCAGCAGAACAGGTAGTAACAGGAGGACAAGCATAAAGCAGCAGGAAAAAGACACAGGACATTGGCCCTCATCCTCCCCCAACCCCATGAAAAGCCATAAGACGCTCCTCCCAAAAGTCTCCAAACTTCTCTGCAGGTATAAGGTCACCAAAGTCATAACCCTTCTCCTCATGATCCATCATTATTTTAGAAAAAAGCAGGAAAGGAAACACTATAACAAACTGGATTTTTGTTCTGTTTTAATCAATAGACTGGTCATTACTTCCCATCCACAAAGAACTCATACTTTAAGCAGTGGTCACTGGACAAATATCATTTACTAAGAACACAGTCCACCAATTTCTTAAGGCAGAGGTCACAAGCCAAAAAACCCCAACTGTGTCATCCATCTTCATACAAGTACATTTTAATTAAAAAGGTTCCAAGTTAAGCCTGAACTTTGCACTTACCCAATGGTCTCACTACTTCTTATAACTCATTCAGGTTCAGTGAACCCATTTTTTTAATTACCTAGACTGTGTAAGCAAAAATATAAGGTCAGACCACTTCAAAATTAAAATTATTTAGGTCTGTTTCCTTTTGTTGTATTAGCATGATTGGGAAAAAAAGAACTTTCAAGTTACAAGTTTTGTGTAAGTAATAGGATACCAAATTTCTTGGACAACACAAAATACACAAACCATGAATGAAAACAAAATGATAAAGTGGACACCTCATCAAAACTAAATATACCTGCTTATCAAAAGATTCTATTAAGAAAATGATTGAAGTCAGGTGCCATGGCACAAGCCTGTAATCCCAGCAGCTCCTGAGGCTGACTCAGAGGATCACCAGTTCAAAGTCAGCATCACCAACTTAGCAAGACCCTAAGCAATTCAGCAAGACCTTGTTTGTCTCTGATAAAAAAAACAAAATAAGGTTGGGGATGTGATTCAGTGATTAAGTGCCCCTGGGTTCAATCCCTGGTATAAAAACAAAAATAAACAACAACAACAACAAAAAAAAAACAAGAAAAGAAAATGATGGGACAAGTTCCACTTGGGCAAAATATTCACAAAACAGATATCCAAATGATTTGTAGCTGAATATGTTTAAAAAAAACTATATATCAACATAAAAATATGAAAAACACACATTCAGGACAACTGCACAGACATTTTACAAACAGAAAATATATGACAGTCAGTGAGTATAGCATAAGACATCAGGGAAATGTGAATTAAATCCAAAATGAGATAGCACTTTGCAACGACTAAATTGGATAAAAGCAAAAAAAACTTCAAGAAACAAATGTTCATGAGGATTCAGAGCACTTGGAACTCTCTAACATTTCTTTATTAATATAAAATTGTAAACTACTTTGGAGAACTGTTTAATAGTTTCTTACAAAGTTAAATAAACATCTCCCAAGAAGTTCCTCCCTGGGCATTTATCCAAGGAGAAAAAAAACATATATCCAAAAGAGACATTCAGAATATTTATGGCAGACTATGCCAACCACTAGAAATAACTCAATGTTTATCAGTAGAAAAGTGAATTATCAATTTATGGTATAGTCATACAAGAAAATAATAATTAGTAATGAAAAGAAAAGTATTAATGATACATGTAACATGGATAAAAAGACATTTTGTTAAGTGAAAAAAGTCAGACACAAAAGAATACATACTACTTGATTTTACTTATGTAAAATCCAAACAGAAAAACTACTGTATCCTGTGAGAAATCAGAAAGTAGTTGTGGGAAATGGGGTGGAAAACTGACTGCAAAGGGGAACAGGGAATTCTCTGGGGGTAATGGTAATGCTCTGGATCTTAGCTTGGAGGTGGTGACCTGATTATATACAATTATCAAAGCTCACCAAAATAAGTACTCCTGAATTGTTCATTAAATTACATATTAATTAGGCTTTAACAAAAATAGATAAAAATAAAAAGCAGAAAAGTAATTTACAGGATTAATGATAATTATAAGGGAACTACTAATTTAGTAGTCCTGAAAAAGATTTTTTAATTGTTATTTTTAAAGATAATAAAAGTAATGCAAACTTACAAATAATTCCAACCATATGTAAATGAATTAAGAAGAAATGAAATTCCTAAAATGGGACAGTGTTAGAGATGGAAGTGTCAACGATGTCTATTCCATGTACTTTTTGGTAATTAGTTTTAAAAAGTTATCATAAGAAGTATTTTGAGAACCTGGCCCAACCACCACACCGAGGTTGGTTGCCATCTCAGAACTAAGCAGGCTAGTCATCCCACCTGCATCACAGAGCAAACCCACGGACGAGCCAGCCTGCCTGATCCCAACATCTGGTCAGTCGCCATCATGGAGAGAGCCGAATGGTGAGCCAGCCCACCCAACCCCACGCCGAGGTTGGACACCTTCACTGAGCAACCCCGCCTGACCCCCACACCAAGGTCAGATGCCATTGCTGACCCTGCCTGCCTGTCCCCCCTACTGCTGAGGGACACTGCAAATGCCTCTATGCTGACTCAGCACACTCTCCCTGAGACTCCCCAGCTTCTTTATAGGCTGGTTACAGGCATTTTGAATTATTCCTGAGGGCGTGGCCATCATCAATGGAAGGGCAGCTCCCTTTCTGAGACACCTACAGGAGACTAGAGGACCTTTAACAAGATCCAGGAGTCAAGAAGAGGAGGTATTGAGAGACTGGGACCAACTTAGAGCCACCGGGTGAGTCTCTACCACTGGGCGGGCTCCCCGGATGGGGCAGTAGTTCCAAAATGCAGGGAACCTCGTGGAGTAGAGTGGCCCAGTGAGACTCCCCCACTGGAGCCATGAACCCAGTCAACCGGGAGCACTGCAGAGGAGGGCTACACAGTGAGAGGCTTTGATGCAGAGTGAGGGTCCCAGGCCCAGGCGGCAGGAGCACCACAGGCAGATTCTTGGAGGAGGGCCACACAGCAAGAGACTTCGGTGCAGGGTGAGGCTCCCTGACCCAGACGATAGGTCCAGATCCCTGGGAACATCACAGAGGAGGGCTGCCCAGTCCAGACGGTAGTTCTGAACCAAAGGGAACTTTTTGTAGGAGAGCTGCCCAGTGAAACTTCCCACCGGGTGAGTCTTCCCCACTGGGTTAGGCTTTCCCACCAGGGCAGAGAAACAGAGTCACAGGCCCAGACCAGATGTGCCCAAGTCTGTAGTCTAGTCCCCCTTTAGCTGATCATCAGTCAACAAGTGGAGGCACCTCTGCCCACTGACAGGGAATAAACCCCACCTGAAGGCCACCACTCCTAGAGGGGCAGCTTCCTTGTGGAGCACTGCATTATCAAGTTCCTCCAAGACTTCAGGCTACTGAAGGCTAGGAGGTGAGTTACTGGAAATCTACAGGGACAATAGTAGTCAATAGAGGAAATGTGCAATATCCCAGAGTTTCACTACTAGAAGGATAGATACCTGAGCAATACGAGAAAACAAGGGAAGAATATGTCCCAAACAATCCTAGATGCTACAGCAATAAAATTCAATGACAGCATGGCAGAAGAAATGTCTGAAAGGGAGTTCAGAATGTACACAATTAAAATGATCAGAGAAGCAAACATGAGATGAAAGAGCAAATGCAGGCTGTGAATGACCGCACCACTCAACAGTTAAAAGAGCAGATGTAGGAAGCAAAAGAGCATTTCAATAAAGAGTTAGAGATATTGAAAAAAAAAAAAAAAACACACAGAAATTCTTGAAATGAAGGAAACAATAAACCAAATTAAAAACTCCATAGATAGCATAACCAATAGGATAGAACACCTGGAAGACAGAACCTCAGACACTGAAGAAAAAATATTTAACCTTAAAAACAAAGTTAACCAGAGAAGATGGTAAGAAATCATGAACAGAATCTACAAGAATTATGGAATATCATGAAAAGACAAAATTTAAAAATTATTGGGGTTGAGGAAGGCACAGAGAAATAAACCAAAGGAATGAACAATCTATTCAATGAAATAATATCAGAAAATTTCCCAAACCTGAATAATGAAATAGAAAATCAAATACAAGAGACTTATAGGACTCCAAAATACAAAATTACAATAGACCCACACCAAGGAACATTATTATGAAAATGCCAAACATACAAAATACAGACAGAATTTTAAGGGCTGCAAGAGAAAAAAATCAAATTACATTCAGGGGGAAACCATACGGATATCAGCAGATTTTTCAATCCAGACCCTAAAAGCTAGAAGGGCCTGGAACAACATTTTTCAAGCCCTGAAAGAAAATGGATGCCAACCAAGAATCTTATACCCAGCAAAACTTACCTTCAGATTGGACAACAAAATAAAATCCTTCCATGATAAACAAAAGCTAAAAGAATTTACAAAAAGAAAGCCAGCACTACAGAACATTCTCAGCAAAATATTCCATGAGGAAGAGATGAAATACAACAATGTAAATCAGCAAAGAGAGGAACTAGCCTAAAGGACCAGCCAAATAAAGGAGAAACCAAGTTGTGTCAAAAAACAAAAATGAGCCAAATGACTGGGAATACAAATCATATCTCAATAATAACCCTAAATGTTAATGGCCTGAACTCATCAATCAAAAGACACAGACTGGCAGATTGGATTAAAAAGAAAGATCCAACAATATGCTGCCTGCAAGACACTCATCTCATAGAAATAGATACCCACAGACTAAAAGTGAAAGGATGGGAAAAAAACATACCATGCACATGGGCTCAGCAAAAAAGCTAGAGTATCCATCCTCATAACAGATAATGCGGACTTCAAGCCAAAGGTAGTCAGAAGGGATAAAGAAGGACATTTCATACCGCATTAAGGGAAGCATAAATCAGCAAGACATAACAATCATAAATATTTATGCCCTAAACATTGTCTCATCCATGTATGCCAAAAAAATCCTTCTCAATTCCAGAAATCAAATACACCACAAAACATTAATACTAGGTGATTTTAACACACCTCTCTCACCACTGGACAGATCCTCCAAACAAAAATTGAACAAAGAAACCATAGATCTCAATAACACAATCAATAATTTACACTTAAGGGACACATATAGAATATACCATCCAACCAAGAGCGAATACACTTTCTTCTCTGCAGCACATGGATCCTCTAAAATAGACCATATTTTATGCCACAAAGCTAATGTTAGCAAATATAAGAAGATAGAGATACTACCTTGTATTCTATCAGATACTTCCTTGTATTCTATCAGATCATAATGAATTGAAATTAGGAATAAATGACAAAGTAAAAAACAGAAACAACTCCAACACCTGGAGATTAAATAATACATATTGTATGATGAATGGATAACAGAAGATATCAGGAGGGAAATTTTAAAAATCTCAGAGGTAAATCAGAACAAAGATACATCATATCAAAATCTATGGGACACTACGAAAGCAATACTTAGAGGAAAATTTATTTCAAGGAGCGCATTCAAAAGAAAAAGAAAAAAACAACAAATAAGTGACCTAACACTACACTCAAAGTCCCAGAAAAAGAACAGAGCAACACCAAAAGTAGAGGAAGACAGGAAATATTAAAATCAGAGCTGAAATCAACAAAATTGAAACAAAAGAAAATAACCAAAAAAATTGACAAAATAAATAGTTGGTTCTTTGAAAAACTAAACAAAATTGGTAAACCCTTACTAAAATTTGGAATGAACAAGGAAACATCATAACAGACACGAGTGAAATACAAAACATAATTATTTTGAAAATCTATACTCCAACAAAATAGAAAATATCGAAGACATCAACAAGTTTCTAGAGACATATGAATTAACTAAACTGAACCAGGAGGACATACACAATTTAAATAGATCAATTTCAAGTAATGAAATAGAAGAAGTCATCCAAAACCTACCAACAAAGAAAAGTCCAGGACCAGATGGGTTCTCAGCTGAGTTCTACAAAACAATTAAAGAAGAGCTCATTCCAATTGTCCTCAAAGTATTCCATGAAATAGAAGAGGATAGAACCTTCCCAAACTCATTCTATGAAGCCAGTATCACCCTGATACCTAAACCAGATAGAGACACATCGAGGAAAGAAAATTTCAGACAAATATCCTTAATGAACATTGATGCAAAAATTCTCAACAAAATCTTAGTAAATTGCATACAAAAATATATTAAAAAGATAGTGCACCATAATCAAGTGGGATTTATCCCAGGGATGCAAGGTTGGTTCAACATCCAGAAATCAATAAATGTAATTCATCATATCAACGGACTTAAAGTCAAGAATCACACGATTGTTTCAATAGATGCACAAAAAGCATTTGATAAAATATGGCATCCCTTCATGCTCAAAACACTAGAAAAAATAGGGATAGTGGGAACATTCCTTAACATTGTAAAGGCCATCTATGCTAAGCCCATGGCCAATATCATTCCAAAGGGTGAAAAACTGAAAGCATTCCCCCTAAAAACTGGAACAAGGAAGGGATGCCCTCTTTCACCACTTCTATTCAACTTCATCCATGAAACTCTACCCAGAGCAATTAGACAGACCAAGGAAAATAAATGGATACAAACAGGAAAAGAAGAACTCAAAACTATCCCTATTTGCTGATGATATGATTATATATTTAGAGGAACTGGGAAATTCCACCAGAAAACTTTTAGAACTCATAAGTGAATTTAGTAATGTAGCAGGTTACAAGATCAATGCTCATCAATCCAATGCAATTTTATACATAAGTGATGAATCTTCAGAAAGAGAAATTAGGAAAACTACCCCATTCACAATAGCATCGAAAAAAATAAAATACTTGGGAATCAATCTAACAAAAGAGGTGAAAGACCTCTACAATAAGAACTACAGAACACTAAAGAAAGAAATTAAAGAAAACCTTAGAAGATAGAAAGATCTCCCATGTTCTTGGATAGGCAAAATTAATATTGTCAAAATGGCCATACTACCAAAAGTGTTATACAGATTCAATGCAATTCCAATTAAAATCCCAATGATGTAATTCACAGAAATAGAGCAAGCAATCATGAAATTCATCTGGAAGAATAAGAAACCCAGAATAGCTAAAGCAATCCTTAGCAGGAAGAGTGAAGCAGGGGGTATTGCAATACCAGAACTTCAACTCTACTACAAAGCATCAGTAACAAAAACAGCACGGTACTGGCACCAAAATAGACAGGTAGATCAAGGGTACAGAAAAGAGGACCCAGAGACAAACCCAAATAAATACAGTTTTCTCATACTAGACAAAGGTGCCAAAAACATGCAATGGAGAAAAGATAGCCTCTTCCACAAATGTTGCTGGGAAAACTGGAAATCCATATGCAGCAAAATGAAACTAAACCCCTATCTCTCACCTGCACAAAACTCAACTCAAAATGGATCAAGGACCTTGGAATCAGACCATAGACGCTCCATCTATTAGAAGAAAATGTAGATCCAAATCTTCAACATGTCATCTTAGGATTAGACTTCCTTAACAGGACTCCCATAGCACAAGAAATAAAAGCAAGAAGCAATAACTGGGATAGATTCAAACTAAAAAGCTTTCTCTCAGCAAAGGAAACTATCAGAAATGTGAAGAGAGAGCCTACAGAGTGGAAGAAAATCTTTGCCACTCATACTTCAGATAGAGCACTAATCTCCAGAATATATAAAGAACTCAAAAAACTCTACACCAAGAATACAAATAACCCAATCAACAAAAGGGCTAAGGAAATGAACAGACACTTCACAGAAGATGATCTACAAGCAATCAACAGATATATGAAAAAATGTTCAACATCTCTAGTAATAAGAGAAATGCAAATCAAAACTACCCTAAGATTCCATCTCACCCCAATTAGAATGGCAATTATCAAGAATACAAGCAACAATAGGTGTTGGTGAGGATGTGGGGAAAAAGGTACACTCATACATTGCTGGTGGGGCTGCAAATTATTGTAGCCACTCTGGAAAGCAGTATGGAGATTCCTTAGAAAACTTGGAATGGAACCACCATTGGATCCAGCTATCCCACTCCTTGGCCTATACCCAAAGGACTTAAAATCAGCATACTACAGAGATGCAGCCACATCAATGTTCATAGCTGCTCAATTCACCATAGCCAGATTGTGGAACCAACCTAGATGCCCTTCAATTGATGAATGGATAAAGAAACTGTGATATATATATATATATATATATATATATATATATATATATATAATGGAATATTACTCAGCCATAAAGAATAATAAAATTATGGCATTTGCAGGCAAATGGATGAAACTAGAGAATATCATGCTAAATGAAAAAGCCAATCTCAAAAAACCAAAGAATGAATGATCTCACTGGTAAGTGGATAAAGACACATAATGTGGGGGTGGGAGCGGGGCAAGAATGGAGGAAGGAGGGACTCTATGGAGGGAAAAGAGGAGTGGGAGGGGTGGGGTTAAGGGAAATAAGTAACAGAATGAGTCAAAAACTATTATCCTAGTTAAATGTATGTTTACACAAATGGTATACCTCTACTTCATGTACAAACAGAGAAACAAGATGTATCTCCCATTTGTTTACAATAAAAATAAATTTAAAAAATAATATATTGAAAATATTTTGATTAGTTGTAAAGTCACAACAGATTAATGGTTTTGTTAACAAATTGTTACTTATAGATTATTTGTTATAGTTTAATATATGAAAATTACATTTAATTAGAGTTGAAATTTCATTTATCAATGAGGGAATCAATACAAACAGTAATAGTAATTTTTATTCTATAAAATGTTAATATCAGAAGCATATAAAGGCTCACTGAATAATGTACATTCATGAAACTGGACTTTGTGAGTCACTGCAAAATATACCAAGCTGAAATACAAGGAAAACAACAATAAAATGAAAAAATAATTGAAATGATAGGCAATGCCATTAAATTCCTGGGAATACTATTAAATGGCGCCTGCTTCACCGGACTCCAGAAATCTTTGCCAACAGTGATAACACATATGTCAGTGTTAAGGAGGGCATCCAAAGAGATCAGGAAGGACAAAAAGTAATTTTAGGAGCACTGGGTCCAGATAAAGGAATTAGAAGAAACAGGCAAACATGATTTGACTCCTGGGGCTAAACAGGAGGATGTAGGAGTCTGAGATTATCTTACATACACTATACTTAAAATATTGATATATTATATGTATTTATATAACTATGAACAAAATTAGGCTAAAATGCTATATCTGTTTTATTAATGAAGTAATCCAATACTTCCTTTTTAGTTCAAAGAAGCAACAAGATTAAACTAACAATTATTGCTTATAACAGAATCCATCTGGAGAGCACACTATTCTTCTGGAATTAGAAGACAATATCTGGTTGTATTAGTCTTCCAAACTCACTCACCCATCACGGCACTTTATCATAATTAAGAGGAGTAACAGATTCACATCAATAAATAAATATTAATGGTTAAAGCTTCAGGAAGAATTTTGTAAAAACTTTGGTAAAATCACTTCTATGCATTTGTTTCAGGTTAATAGTGAAACATAAATGTCCTAAAACTTCAAACAAAGCCAAATTTGGATTCTTTGTTTATGATTACATGTTAATAACAAGATATGTACATGTAAAACTATAGAGGGATGAGGACATAGTTCAGTTGCAGAATGTTTGAATAGCATATAGGACGCCCTGGGTTTAATCTCAAACACTGTAGAAACAGAGAAAGAATCAAATGCAATTACTACATGGCAGTGTGAAAATGATATAGATACATCCTGCACAAGGCCATGTTGTTATTTTCACTTCTTGCCAGTAATTTGTGTATATACAGCTAGAGCTAAAGATAGAATTAAACTATAGCTCCCAACATGAGTGCTTCAAATCAAACTGCAAAAATGCTTAGCAGGTCTATCTGAAAAGGGAAGAATGGCTGACTAACACTTATAAATCCCATTCATCCTATAGAGGGATGATGTGCCATGCACAAAATGACCTGTTTTTTCCAGGATTGGCAGGCATCTGTAACAAGAGACTTGGTTCCAGAGCCAGCAGTGTCCAGCTCTATTCATGCATCACATACTGACAGCTGAATCTGTTTTATGAAATCTTATGCCATAACTTGTTCTTCCCTCAGTACCTACAATGCCACAAGAACAGATTTTGTCATTTAAAAACATTTGATCTTTTGTTTATAAGCACATTTCATTCTACCTTCTATAGTTATAAATAAATGTGTCTGCAGAAAGAACTTAGAAAACTTACTTCACACCTCCCATGTCTCTTGTTTATATTTCCAATTTATTTTGAATGAATCCTGTTATTTAACCCACTAAAATATAAATGTACTCATTGTCAATATCAACAGAGTATTTGATTTATTCTTTTTTTAGAACAAAGAATCTTTTGCTGGAATTCTAGATTTCAATTTAATAATTAGAAGATTTCTTTCTATTGATTCATATTTGAAAATACAGTTATTTAAAAAAATTATATTTTCCTTATCTACCTCTTCTATTAAGATAGTGTGGAAAAGAAAATTTTCCAGTAACATATATTTTTGAGCAGCTATATTATAATTTCCAGAGAGCCTAAAATGAGGCAGCATGCATTTGTATCTCTATTCATGTTTTTCCCATGTGAGAAAAATTTCATTACACAGATGGTTACAGTTTAAATATTCCTTCTAGTTTCTTCCTAAGGCAACTAAGAAAGTATTTTTTAAGCCTTTCTCTTGCTTGTCTGACATCTGTGTAATTAACACCAGTCACAGAACATCTTTGAAATAGGACTGAGCCTTACAATCTACAAGCTAACTGCCCTTATCCCAACATCACCCTCAGAATTCACTACTTTACTGACCAAAATAACCAAAAAGTAATCATCCATTAAGTAGGTGAGTTCTCCCCACTCAACAGTTTTCTGCCTGGTCAAAGATTCACAGAGTGAACACCCATTCTTTTCCATTAGTCTTTGAAACATGTTGTAATTTGAAAGTATGTTATCAAAGAACAGTTTAAATTACACTATTGTCATTGGAAATGCAACCTAATTATTAAAAATTGAAACCATGGCAGCAAAGGGATAAAAAGGCTCTATGAGATGCTTTGTTGTGGAGAGGCATCTAGAATAAGGATAATAAAAATTTTTGTAGCAACTCTTCAAAAATTGACTTCTATGTCAGAGTCAGTGTCTTCAAGGTGAGTGGTAATAAAAACATATCTATTCTATTCTCTTTCTTTCCCTTTAAAGTCCTCATTTTTTTGTGAATTTCCAAAATTCACAAATTATGCTCCAACTTCATATCCCAAGTCAAATTCTTATATCCACTTCATTTCAACTTCAAATCACTCTTACTTTTAACCCATAACATTAGTAGGTCTTATAAAATGTATGCTGAAATAGTGTCCTATATCTTCAGGGTTAAAATTTAATCAAAAAATTAATAATGAACTTTCGGAAGAATTGAGTCAGAACAACTCAAATTTGATTTAGGGATGTTAAAAGTCCAGTTAAAATGAGTTCTAGTTTCTAATCCTTGAATTTTAAATTCAAGGAATTTAGTAAAGTCATCTATGTATTTTCTTCAGAATAACAGTCAAACACTAAGTGTATTAAACTCACAGCAAACCCGAATCCAAAGTTTTTGGATTCAAATTTAGACTCAATGGTCCTTCCCCCTTGAAGCATTTTAAAGTATTTCTTCCCTTTATTTGGGGAATGCTTCTTTTCCCAGAGAGAAAAATCCCTATTTTACTTTGAAAGGCAAAAACAATAAACCATTTTTGTGGTACTGGGGATCGAACTCAGTGCCTTGTACTTGTGAGGCAAGCACTCTACCAACTGAGCTATCTCCCCAGCCCTCCAAAAACATAAAACCTACAGTCATGATGATTTTCTAAGTTGCCTAAATTAAATTATCTATTAAGTATTCTATATAAATTCACTCTGAACATTAGGGAATAGAAAGTATTAACAGCAATAATACTAATACCGTACACTGGAACTTTTGAAAATCAGTCTCACAAGGAATAACAAACATATGAAGGATAGTATCATAAAATAAGTTGCCTCTCTGAAGTACTCACTTTAAATAAATATGTATTTATAATACAATTAGTAACTTGATGAAATATAGTAAGAATATATCATCAAATGACATATCCTCCTTCAAACAAAGTCGACACGATTGCAGGAAACAACTAGGTTCAGCATTCAGTTACTACAAGTGCTGCATCTCTTAGGTAGCCTAGAGCAAACATTTTTATATGCCTTTTTAGTTTTCTTTTTAACAATCTGTCATTCTCCAGAAAGAACTCTGCCCAGTTACAAGTACATGTCAACAAACACAATTCATGGTGAGGATAGTCAGCTACCAATTACTGCTGGAAATTTAAGTAAGTTCTAAAAATATAGGTTATGTTCCATTCTGAAATACTTAATCTATTTGGCACTTTTCCTGTAACATTTAATGGTCCATCCGTACAATGTTTTAGAATGTATGAACACAGAATTAGACACAGTGCTTGCCTAGGGGATTCTCAATTTAAAAAGATAAGCAAAATAGATTAAACACTAAACCATCAGTGCATAGAAGAAATAAAGTACCATTACAAATGAATATTTACAAAACAGATATGTAGTACATAGCACACTAGTAAAAGGTTATCTCTAAGTAGCAAACTTCAGAGTGCTAGAACAATTCAAAAGGCTTTTGAGAAAGTATTGCTTTGACATGTTAAGGACTGTAAGATAGATGGAAAAATAGGATGTTCTAGACATCAGAGAGGACAAAAAAAAGAACAGTTAATTTAAAAAGACGAGAAAATAATCTTTTGGTTGAAAATCAAGTGACCATAGAAATCATTTATTCTAACTCCCATTCATATTTATCCATTTCAATATTTCCCCCTGTTCACCTAACCTCTTCTTGAGTATATTGGAAATATGCTGGATGGATGGATGGATAGATATTCCTTAAAACAAGCCACCAGACTTGGGGGGACTTTGTGAGAAGCATTTTTGTCAAATTGACTCAAAATCTGACACTTTCTGACTTTATAAATCCTACTTTTGCCACTTACGCCAGTGCTGGTAAAAGTAAGAGAGCCATAAAAGTGAGTCATATAAATATTTTAAATTTCTAGCAGTTATATCAAAAGGTAAAAAGAAACAGATTTATATTTTAATAACATATTTTGATACACTATATCCAAAACAGTATTTCAACATATAATCAATATAAAAATATTAGTGTTATTTTACAGTTTTTTTTACTAAGTCTTTAGAATCCATCCTGTAATTTTATACTTACACTGGGTCTCAATTTATACTAGGCATATCTCAACTACTCAATAGCCACCTGTGGTCAGAGGCCACCATATTGGATAGCTCAGTTTGGAATAGTAGTTCACAAATATGAACAAACAGAATCTCAGGAAACATTTTCAAAATACAGATTCCTGGGATTCATCCAAGTTCAGGTTCAGTAGGTTTAGGAGGGCAAGGGAGTATTTTTAATATGGCAGTCAATAAACCACATCAAGTTGACATTTGGGAATCACTATTGTTACAACAACACAAACTCAATCTCAGTCCTCTTACACATGACTGTCCTTCCAAAAACTAAAAGAAATTGCCACATCACTGTCTTTTATTCTCCAGGCTAAATTTCCAAGCTCTTTCAACCATTCCTCATCTGGCATGGTTTCTAAACCTTTCAGCTCCCCAGTTGCTCTTCTCTGGATTCGCTCCAGTATGTCCTTATTTGCAATAATGGAGAAGTACCACAGCATAAATAATACAAATTAATCCTTATCTGTCTTTGAAATGTTTCTCAGTACTTATATATGAATGAGTGTCTTTGCTAAACTTTGAATTCACAACTTTTCAAACTAAAATTTTAAACCGTCATTATTAAGAAGAATTTGGGATGTCCAGGTTCTTCAAAAAGCTGTATAACTCATTGTGGGCTAGAAAAGAGAATTCTTATAGTAATTCAGAGCACTAGGTTAAGCAAAACTAACCTTTTTACATGTTTTTCAACCCTCTTACCTTTTCTATGACTAGAAAAGAAAGTATTTTGATTTAAAAGAAGGGCTATTCAACCATGTATATATATATATGTATGTACATATATATATATATATAACACAATAATGTCACCAGAAAAAAAATAAGATTTGCCATGAATAAATGAACTAAATTTGATTCCACAAGTATTTATTCACTGGAGGTTTACTGAACACATTAAGAGTACCACATGGTAGGGTAGGAGACCACCACAAAGAACAAGAAGATAACAATTTAGTCAGTATATTCATCTATCATATATTTATGGGGGTTTTAATACATATAAGACATTTGGTATACATATGAGTGAATAAAATACTCAAAAATCATTGCCCTTCTGGGGATGTGGCTCAGTGGTCAAGTGCCCCTGAGTTCAATCCCCAACACCATCCCCCAAAAATCACTTCCCTTATGAAGCTTGCTTTCTACAAGGAGATACACACAGTAAACAATTCAAATGGTAAATAAGGGAATAATACAGTATGTTAGATGATAAATGTAGAGAAACTAAGAGATGAGAGTAAGGGGTGTCAAGAATATTTATGGAGAAGACAAGTTGAAATTTCAATTGGTGATTATGTTAGTCAGTTTTTTGTTTTGTTTTGTTTTGTTTTTCCCACTAGGACCAAAATGCTTCACAAGACCAACATAGAGGAGGAAAAGTTTATTTTGGGCTCATGGTTTTAGAGGTTCAGTCTACAGTTGACTGATTCCATCCCTCTGGGCCTGAGGAAAGCAGAACATCATGGAAGAAAGGCAAGGTGGGGGAAAGCTGCTTTGCTTATGGCATCCAGGAAGCAGCAGGAGAGAGAGCCAGGAGGCAGGGGCAAAACATAACCTGCAAGGGTACACCCAATAACTAATTCTTCCAACCATGTCCCACCTGCCTACAGTTTACCACCAGTAATCCATTCAAATTAAATTATTAATTCATCACATGGATAATTCACTGATTAGGTTACAGTCCTCAAAATCTAAGCATTTCA
Source organism: Sciurus carolinensis (assembly GCF_902686445.1). Taxonomy (NCBI): domain Eukaryota; kingdom Metazoa; phylum Chordata; class Mammalia; order Rodentia; family Sciuridae; genus Sciurus; species Sciurus carolinensis. The sequence goes on from NC_062216.1 coordinate 105,590,446, forward strand.
CCTTTGAACATTCCTGCATTAACTAACACGTGAGCTTTTTCTGTTTTCTACTCACATTCCTCACAGTAAACTTAGCTAAAATCTGCCAGCAATATCTATGCCACTGACTGAATGCTGTGCTGCCTTGAAATTTTTTCCAACAGATTAATTAGTTCATCACTTTTAAATTCAGCCTCATACAAAATCTCATGCCATGGGCAAAACTTTGCCAAGTTCTTTGCCAGAATATAACATGAGGGATTTCTAGTCCAGTTCCCAGTAGAGTCCTCATTTCCCTCTGAAACCTCATGAGCACAGGCCACATTCCTATTGCCTTTATGGTCTTCTGAGCTCCCACCAGAATTGCCCGTTAAGTTCCCCTTCCAATATTCTAAAGCTTTTCCAGCTTTCATCTCTAAACTTTTCAAAATTCCTCCTGCAATCCAGCTCCAAAAACTTCTGAACCACAATCAGATTAGTCACAGGAATGGACTCACTCCTAAAACCAATTTCTGTTTTAGTCAGCTTTTGTATCACTGTGAACAAAACACCTGATAATAACAACTTAGAGAACAGAAATTTGAGATTCACAGTTTCAGAAGTCTCAGTCCATAGAGAGTGAACTCCATTGCTTTGTCGCCAAGGTGAGGCAACACATCATGGGGCAAGGGCACAGCAAAGGAAAACTGCTCAGCTCATGGAGGGGTCAGAAAGCAGCAAGAGAGTGGGAAAAGAGACAAGGGGCTTCAGAAAAGAAGCATCTTTCTAGGGACTACCCTGCTGGTGACCCATTTTTTCTATCCATGCTCCACCTGCCTACAGGTATCAGTCAGTCCATTCAATCTAGCATGAACTGATTAGGTTACAACTCTTACAATCCAATTATTTCCTTCAAATATTCTTGCATTAATACAAGATCTTTTGGGGGACACTTCATATTCAAACTATAAAAGGGAGACATCTCAAACCCAAACCATAATAATAATCATAGAAATCCTCATTACAAAATTGATAACTGAAAAAGCATTTAAAGAAGGCAAGGGGCAAACATACAGATATGTGGAGAAAGAGCATTCCAGGCAGAGTGAACAGTCAGTGCAAAGGTCCTACAGCAGAAAATTACCTGGTTTATTTGAGGAAAAGTAAAAGGCCAGTGGAGCTGAAGCAAATCAACGAGAGACAAGCAACCAAATCAGAAAAGCAATGAGGTGGGGTTGAGAGTGTTCATGTAGGACTCCATAGATCTAAAAATTGTATCTTTTATTGTGAGCGAAATGGGGAACCTTTAAAGGTATGGGGCAAAGCAGTGAAAAGATATGTACTATGTATATGTATTTTCTGTCTTTCTAACTAGAAAATAAGTTCCATAAGAGCAGAGATTTTCTAATGTTTTAAAAAATGTTTTAAAAGGATCACTCTTTTTTTAATTACTTATTTATTTTTTAATTTTTTACAGACTGCATTTTGATTCATTGTACACAAGTGGGGTACATCATTTCGTTTCTATGGTTGTCCACAATGTAGATTCATACCATTCGTGTAATCATACGTGTACATAGGGTAATGATGTCTGTCTCATTCCACCAATACCTGCCTCTCTCTCATTTCCTTCTACATAATCTGAAGCTCCCCCATTCTTCTCTCTCTACCCCCAATCCAACCCGATTATATGTCTTTCTCCACTTATCAGGGAAAACATTCAGCCTTTGGTTTTTTGGGATTGGCTTATCTCACTTACCATGATATTCTCCAATTCCATCCATTTATCTGCAAATGCCATAATATTATTTTTCTTTATGGCTGAAAAATATTCCATTGTGTATATATACCAGAGTTTCTTTATGCATTCATCTGTTGAAGGGCATCTAGGTTGGTTTCACAATGTAGCTATTGTGAACTGAGCTGCTATAAACATTGATGTGGCTGTGTTACTGTAGTTTGCTCAATTTAAGTCCTTTGGGTATAAACCCAGGAGTTGGAGAACTGGGTCAAAGGTGGATCCATTCCAGGTTTTCTGAGGATTCTCCACACTGCTTTCCAGAGTGGCTGCATCAATTTGCAATTCTACCAGTAATGTAAAAGTGTGCCTTTTTCCCCACATCCACACCAACATCTACTATTGTTTGTGTTCTTGATAACAGCCATTCTAATTGGAGTAAGAGCTGTTTTGATTTGCATTTCTCCAATTACTAGAAATGTTGAACACTTTTTCATATGTTTATTAATTGCCTGTATGTCTTCTTCTGTAAAGTGTCTGTCCAGTTCTTTGGCCCATTTATTGATTGGTTTCTTTGTATTTTTGTTGTAAAGTTTGGTAAGTTCTTTATAAATTTTGGAGATAAGTGTTCTACCTGAAGTGTGTGTGGAAAAGATTTTCTCCCACTCTATAGGCTCTCTCTTCACGTTCATTGTATGCTTTGCCGAGAAAAAGCTTTTTAGTTTGAGTTCATTCCATTTATTGATTCTTGTTTTTATTTCTTGTGCTTTGGGAGTCTTGTTGAGGAAGTCTGATCCTAAGCCAACATGATGAAGATTCAGGCCTACTTTGTCTTCTTTTAGGTGTAGGGTCTCTGGTCTAATTCCTATGTCCTTGATCCATTTTGAGTTGAGTTTTGTGCAGTGTGAGAGATACAGGTTTAATTTCATTTTACTGCATATGGATTTCCAGTTTTCCCAGCACCATTTGTTGAATAGGCTAGTATGTTTTTGGCTCCTTTGTCCAGTATGAGGTGACTGTATTTATGTGGTTTTGTCTCTGTGTCTTCTATTCTGTACCATTGGTCTGCCTGTCTATTTTGGTGCCAGTGCTAGGCTGTTTTTGTTACTACTGCTCTGTAGTACAGATCCAAAAAACTCCACTAGAAGACTTCTAGAACTAATAAATGAATTCAGCAAAGTAGCAGGATATAAAATCAATATGTGTAAATCTAATGCATTTCTATTCATAAGTGATGAATCCTCTGAAAGAGAAATTAGGAAAACCACTCCATTCACAATAGCCTCAAAAAAAAAATAAAACACTTGGGAATCAATCTAACAAAAGAGGTGAAAGACCTCTACAATGAAAACTACAGAACATTAAAGAAAGAAATTGAAGAAAACCTTAGAAAATGGAAAGATCTCCCATGTTCTTAGATAGGCAGAATTAACACTGTCAAAATGGCCATTCTACCAAAGGCACTATACAGATTCAATGCAATTCCAATTAAAATCCCAATGATATTCCTCATAGAAATAGAGAAACCAATCATGAACTTCATCTGGAAGAACAAGAGAACTCAAATAGGCAAAACAATCCTGAGTAGAAAAAGGGAAACAGGAGGTATCACAATACCAGATATTAAACTATACTACAGAACAATAGTAACAAAAAGGATCACTCTTTAACAACTATGTTGAGAATAGACTTCAGGGGACTAAGAATGTAAACAGAGATACCACTTATATAGCTATCACAGTAATCCAGATGAGAGAGGGTAGCAGCTTGGACCAGAAGGGTGAGGAAGTAAAAGGGAAGTATTGGTATTTTATACATTTTAAAAAACTAGCTATGACACAATGTGGTGCTTATTTTAACGGAAGATGTTGAAAGAGAACAGAAAAAGAAACAATAAATCACCCAAAAGAATGATGTGCAGCCAAAGTGACAACTTACCTGAGTTGTACAAGTTCAACAAAAACAAAATAAGAACAATCCAGGGTAGAAAATTAGCTCAGACTTGTTAATGGAAATTGAAATATAGGGAATAATTCTTTCTCTAGGGAACTTATGTTCTCAATAGGGAAATAGGAGAAAACCTCAGCTAAACTTTGATTATGCTTGAAAAGTATTGTATGTTGGTGTAACTATAGAAAGGAGCTACACCATGATCCTTCTGTTGGTTATTTCTATGCTTCCAGTAGTTCAACAAAGCAGAATATACTCATTCCTATACTAATTTCCCATCTGTTCTCATCCCCTCTACCCAAATCTCCATATCCTCTTTTCCCCTATAAGGCAAAAAACAGCAAAAAGAAAACAGTAAACACTTCAGGGCCAGTTTTACCCTAGCCCAGATTACCTTCATCTGTTCTCCACCTTATCATATGAAAAGTCTTCTTTCCTTAGTCCTGCACAAAACCTAGCACTTCCACCTAGGAGCCCCCCAAAATCCACCAGAGTAAGACCTGCTGCTGAGTCAACTAAAAAATAAAAATAACAGTTAACATTTATTGAATGCTTAGTGTCAGGCATGGTTTTATTCCTTTAACGTACATCTCAATCCTAAGAAGCAGGATAAGCACCAAGATCAAGTCCACATGAGTAGTTAATGAAGGAGCCAAGACTATAGCCCAAATTAGCTACTTCCAGAGCCCATGCTCCTAAATACTACTGCACATCAGCATGAACTCATAATTACATCCATCATTTCTTCCCTTTGTCTAAATAAGTTGAATGTTACCTTCTGAAGTAGCAATTTGTTGTCATTCTGCATCTTTCCTTTGTAGGAACAGATACTTGGTTGTCTTGGTTCCTCATTCCTTCCCCAGAATGAAGGCTATCAGCAGAGATGCCATCAAGAACAGATCAGAAAGTACATATTTAATTGCTCAGTTCCTGGCATAAGGTCAAATGAAAGAGATGGAAGCTGTATTCCACACATTTCTTTCCCAACAGCACCATCTCTAATCTATTTTACTTAAACAGGAGAGAGAGTAGGTGCCTGAAAGAATGGGTCCTGAAACCAGCAGGAAAAGGATATTCAGGAAAAGCCAAAAGAAAACCGTTCTTACTTTTGTTTCTTGGGGTAGGATTTAACCATGATATCCTAAGCCATTGACTGGCCAGAGTCTTTCAAGATGACTCTAGTGCTTTACTCAAACCAAATTTACTTAAAAACCCTCAGATATCCCTGGCACTTTTTCATAGGAGACTGTTTATGCTTGCCCTAGTCAATAAATGTAGCTCCTATACTCAGTTTTTTGAGTTGCTGGGGATCTAACCCAGGGTTCTGTGCTTGCAAGGCAAGCACTTTACCAACTGAGCTATCTCCCCAGCCAACTCCTATACTCAGTGAGTGTCAAAGAGCATGCTACATTCAGTCCATTCTATTGCCAAAAGATTCATGCTTCCTAATTTTACTCTCTCCATTAACCTTTTGAGGAGAAAGCATGCTTTGTTTTGTTTTTTAAAGACTATACCTGAAAACCTGACACCTTATTTTATTATTTTTTCTGAGAATTAGCTCACAGTTAAATGATGGGGAAAATCCTCTAAAGACAACATTTACCATAAAACACTATTTTAAATACCAAATGACTAAGACTTTTTTACTGTCAAGATCAATTTTCCAATCACCCCATAAACACATTTTTATTCATAGTTTGGAGTTTGGTGAGGGCTCAAAAGAAAATTAATTGAATTAAAATTAAATGAATGCTAATGTTCAAGAGATATCTTAGTTTCCTCTTGCTGTTATAACAAATTACCATACCTTAATGGTTATATCAACACATATTATCACACAGACTTAGAGGTTAGAAGTTCAAAATGGCTAAACTAAAATCAAGGTATAGCAAGGCTGTGTTCCTTTTGCAGGCTCTAAGGGGAAACTTACTTTCTTCCTTTTTATAGCTTCTACAGACTATGGCCTATGTCTGTCCTCTAGCCTCAAAGACAGCTATGGTCAGTTGAATCTCACAATGCATCACACTGACATTAGCTCAAATATCTTTCTATACCACCTTTTAAAAACCCTTATGATTGCATGGGGATGAACAGATAATCCAGGATAATCTCCTTATCTTAAAGATAGCTGATTAGCTTAACAATCTTAATTAAATCTCCAAATTAAATTCCTCTTTTCCATGTATCATAGCACATTCATAGGTTCTGGAGATTCATATGTAGACATTTGGAAGATTATCATTCAGCCTACCACAGTCTGTTCCCTGATCACCAAAGATTCACATCCATCTGTCATACAAATACATTCATGCCAACCCAAAATATCCACAAAATCTCATCTAAATCTTTATCAATTCAACAGCCTTAGAAACAAGACATTGATGATATATTGGCAAAGTAGGACTTTTAGGGGATCATCCTCTGTGAAAAACATCAATTTGAACAACTATCCACACATAAAAATACTATCACACAGAGCTAAGGAAACCAGATGTGATATTACAGCACCTGGATGTAGTACAGAAGTAAGAAAAGACAGATTGAAGAGGGGAGAAAGGAAAGTTTTATATTATCCATGTCATCCCTCCCCAAACCACAGGCAGCATAGCTTGGGGAGACATGCTCTGTACCTGGGAGAAGAAAAGAGAAGTCAACACCAGTCTTTGTATCAGACCTCCAAAATAGACTTTCCCCAGTAAAGTACAGCTCTAGGCAGGCCTCCATGGCCCCAGGTTCCAAGGCAGTACCCCCAGACAGAGCTTAGAGACCACTCTAGTGCCATATCAGATCATGCAGATCAAGGCTCAGGACTAATGTGAAGACTCTGTCTTTAAACTCACCCACTTCCAGGAAAACTCCAACTACACTAAGTATCAGAGTAGCACCAACATGAGGCTGGCCTTCACTGTCTCAGGTTGCAGGCCACCCCACAGTCAGGCCAGGCTCTAGGCCAGTCCCAGTACCAGTCAGGGCCCCACAGTCCCAGGCTTCAAGCCTACCTCAACACCAAACTGTCCCCACAGTCCTACTCATTAGACTCATCCCAGAAAATAGAGGTTACAGGCCAATATCAGCACCGGTCAATCCCTGTGGACTCAGGGTACAGATCAGTCCCCCATGAATGTAGGCTCCAGACCTGATACACAGATTCAATCAATAGGTCCATACCACTGGATCCAGGCAACAGTTCTGATCACCTGCTAAGAAAGCACCAGCACTGCTAAGAAAGCCTGCCCAAGAACTTCAGCAATAAGCCCACCTACAGAACACAATAGATAGCCCTGCGGAGAATCTCTGGATACAATGACTGATGAAGGGCTTTCCCAGACAAAGCCAGGCTACAAAGACTAGAAAAAGTTTCTACTTTTTCAAATGTAGAGACATTAATACAAGGCAACAAGAAACATGAAAAACCAGAGACACAGCACTATCAAAAGCACACAATAATGTCCTACTAGTTGGCCCCAAAGAAATGAAAATGAATGACCTGCATATCAAATAATTAAAAAATAAATGCCTTGAAGAAGTCAGCAAGCTTTAAGAAGATACTGGAAATAATACAACAAAATTAGGGGAAAACAAAACCAATATGATAAATTTAATGAGGTAACTGAAATTATTCTTTGAAACTCAAATAGAAATTATAGAGCTGAAAAATACAGTGAAAGAAATGAGAAACATGATAGCAATATCAACAGAACTGATCAAACAGTGAAAGACTAGATGAACTTCAAGACAAGTTATGTGACAATACACAATGAGAGGGGAAAGAGAATGAAAAGGAATAAAGAAACTGTGGGATTTATAGGACAACTGACATCAAAACAGCAAATTTTAGAATTATGAGAGTTTAAGGGAAAAAAAGAGGGTAGAAATCTTGAAGAAATAATAGCAGAAAACTTTTCAAATCTAGAAAAATATACAAATATACAAGGTACAGAAAGGTCAAAGTTCTCCAAACACATTCAATACTAACAATACTGGCACAAAACATCATCAGCTGTCAAAATTCAAAAATAAAAGAGAACCCTAAAAGCAGCAAGAAAAAAAATCCCACGTAAAGAAGTTACAAAAAGGCTAACAAAAAATTTCACAGAAGAAATCTTAAAGGTCAGCAGAAAATGGAATAATACAAAATTCTGGACCAAAAAAACCTACCAACCAAGAACACTGTAATTGGCAAAAATGTTCTATAAAAATAAAGTAGAAGAAAGATTTTTCTAGGCAAACAAAAGCTGAGAAAGTTAATCAACACTAGACATGTCTTATAAGAAAGGGTAAAAGGAGTTTGTCAAGTTAAATGACAAGGACAAAAAGGAGTAACATGAAAATGTAATAGTATAATACTTACTGGTAAAAATAAGTACAAAATCAAATTTGCAATAGTCATACTGTAACAGTATTGTGTAAATCACTTTTATCTTAAGTATGAAAGATAAAAGAACACAGTATTAAATGATAAAAGTTACAATTATTTGTTAAGAAATACACATATAGAAATATGTAAACATTGACATTGGCAACATAAAATGTGTGTAGGTAAGGTAAAGTGCAGAGGTTTTATTTTTTTTGTATGATCAAATTTAACTTGTTATCAGTTTAAAACAGCATGTTATTATACAAGATGTTTTGTGTGAGTCTCATTATAACCACAAAGGAAAAATCTAACAAAGACACAAAGGATAAAAAGTAAGGAGTCAAAGCATATCACCAGAGAAAGTCATCTAATAACAAAGGAAAACTGCAAGAGAAAAAGGAAGTAAGAATCTACAAAACCAAAATGCAATTGACAAAATAACAGTGGTAAGTCCTTATCTAGCAATAATTACTTTGACTCTAAATGGATAAAATTCTCTAATCAACAGACAAATGTTGCTAAATGGATTTCCTAAAAAGAAAAGAATCAACTATATGCTGCCTAGAAGAGACTCACTTCACCTTTAAGATGTGGAGGATGAAGGTGAAGGGATGGGAAAAGATATTCTATGCAAATGAAAAACAAAACAAAAAGCAGAAGTAGGTATACTTAAACTTCAATGTAAAACCTGTAAAAAGAAAAACTGTCATATAAACTATGGACTTAATTCATCAAGTGTATCTAACAATTGTAAATATAAATGCATCCAAACCAGAGTAACTAAATATACAAAGCAAATATTAATAGATGTGAAAGGAGAAATAAACTATAAACCAATAACGGTATGGAACTCCAATAACCCACCTTCAGCAATGCACATATCATCCAGACAGAAAATCAATTAGAAAACATTGGACTTAAACTACACTTAAGATTAAATAGACCTAATAGATATGTATAAAACATTCTATCCAATAACAGAAAAATACACTTTATCAAGCACTCATGGAACACTCTCCAGAATAGATCATTTGTTAGTCTAAAAAAATGATTCAACAGATTTACAAAGACTGAAATCAAATATCTTTTCCAACAATCATGGTATTGCTATGTTTTAAATATATATGTCCCTCAAAAATTCATATCTTAGGACCTAATACCAAATGTGATAGTATTGTGGTGTGGCCCTTGGAAAAGTAATTAATAATAAGTGTTCCACCTTCATGAATGAAACTAATGTTCTTATAAAAGAAGCCGAATGGAGCACCCAAGACCCTTTTGTCCTGCTGTCATATGAGAATACATTAAAAGACACCACCTATGAGAAACAGCTGTCAACAGACACAGATTCTGCTAGTGTCCTGATTTTAGTTTCCTAGACTGCAGAACTGTGATGAAGAAACCTCAATTATTTATAAATAATTCAGTGTAAGGTATTTTCTTTTAGCAACCAAACTAGGGCAGATATGAATCTTGAAATGATTGAGAGGAAAAAAAAATCAGTGAATTCAAAATATGGAAATTGAACAACATGATCACAAGCAACCAATTGGTCAAGGAAGAAATTAAGAGGAAATTTTAAAATATCTTGTGATAAATGAGTATAACATATGCAACATGCCAAAACTTTTGAGATGCAGTGAAAACAGTTTTAAAAAAGGAAATTTATGGAAATAAATGCCTACAATAAAAAGAAGAAAGATTTCAAACAAACATCCTAATGTTACATCAATACAAGAGAGAAAACAACAAACTAAGCCTATAGTTAGTAGAAGGAATGAAATAATAAAGATCAGAGCAGAAATAAACAAAAGAGAGAATTAAAAAATGATAGAATAGAGATAATAAAAATTGATAAAAAAGATAAAACAAACAGTTGATTTTTTGTAAAGATAAACAAAATTGATATAACTTTAATTAGAATAAGCAAATAAGAGAGAAGACTCAAAGAAATAAAATCAGAAATAAAAGAGACATTTAAACTTCTCCCACAAAAATGCAAAAGATTATGAGGCTACTATGAACAATTATATGCCAACAAACTGAATAACCTATAAGAAATGGATAAGTTCCTAGACACATAAACCTATCAAAACTGAATCATGAAGAAACAGAAAATATGATCAGACCAGTAAAAAGTAAGGAGATTTAATCATAAATAGTTTCCTGTCAAAGAAAAGCCTATGAACCGATGGCTTCACTTTTGAATTCTACCAACATTTAAAGTATAACTAACACCAATATTTTTCAAACTCTTCCAAAAAATGTACAATATTCTCAAACTTACTTCATGAGGTCAGAATTACCATGATATAAAAAGCAGACAAGAATACTATAGGCCAGCTTCTCCAGGTTCTCAGAGCAGGCCCCCTAGTGAGAGCCTTTCTGACCAGAACAAGCTCCAAGTCCCGGAGCCAGCGCAGCGTACTCCCAGCGTACTCTGGCACACAAGCAGCTTCAGGGACCAGGATAGGGCAGCCAGAGACTTCCCCAAGCAGCCTGGACCCCTGCAGTGGGAGGTGCCTTTCAAGGCTAGCTTCTCGGACCAGACCGCCCAGTGAGAGGCTTTCTACATAGAACCAGCCACAAGTCCCCGAACCAACGGAGAGCTTCGATCCGCAAGCAGCCTCTGGGATCAGGGCAGGGCAGCCAGAGACCTCTCCAGGCGGCTCTGCCCACTCCGGCCGCAGGCTCTTTCCACAGGGCGATTCAAGATGGCGGCCTAGACGGTGACTGCATCCCCAGTCGCTAAAGAACCCAGAAGTTAAGGAGGGGAGGTATTGAGAGACTCAGACTGAAATAGAGCCACGGGTGAGTCTGCCCACTGGGTAAAGCTCGGCCCGGGTGGCAGGCACAGATAGAGGTGGTTTATCAGAGCAGGGCAGGGCAGCTAGAGTCTTCCCCAGGTAGCCTTCCACACTCCGGCAGTGGGCTCCTCCCACACGGCCAGCTGGACGGTGCAGGCCCCCAGTGAGAGCCTTTCCGCACAGAGCCAGCTCCAAACCCTGGAACCAGTAGGGGGCTAGGGGCAGCTTTCTTCGGATGCACTGCATTATCAAATTCCTCCAAGACATCAGGCTACTGAAGGCTGGGAGGTGATACACTGGAAATCTACCGGGACACTATAAGCCAATAGCGAAAATCTGCAATATCTCGGTCCCACTGACAGCTGACCAATATGAGAAAACAAGGGAAGAAAATGTCCCAAACAATCCTAGATACTACATCAATAAAACCCAATGACAGCACAGCAAAAAAATGTCAGAAAGGGAGTTCAGAATGTACATAATTAAAATGATCAGGGAAGCAAATGAGGAGATGAAAGAGCAAATGCAGGCATTGAAGGAGGAGATGAAAGAGCAAATGCAGGCATTACATGATCGCACCAATCAACAGTTAAAAGACCAAATACGGGAAGCAAGAGATCATTTCAATAAAGAGAGATACTGAAAAAAAAACAAACTGAAATACTTGAAATGAAGAAAACAATAAACCAAGTTAAAAACTCCATAGAAAGCATAACCAATAGGATAGAACACTTGGAAGACAGAACCTCAGACATTGAAGACAAATTATTTAATCTTGAAAACAAAGTTGGCCAAACAGAGAAGATGGTAAGAAATCATGAACAGAATCTACAAGAATTATGGGATGTCATGAAAAGGCCAAATTTGAGAATTATTGGGATTGAGGAAGGCTTAGAGAAACAAACCAAAGGAATGAACAATCTATTCAATGAAATAATATCAGAAAATTTCCCAAATCTGAAGAATGAAATGGAAAACCAAGTACAAGAGGCTTATAGAACTCCAAATATACAAAATTACAACAGACCCACACCAAGGCACATTATTAAGAAAATACCTAACATACAAAATAAAGACAGAATTTTAAAGGCCACGAGAGAAAAGAATCAAATTACATTCAGAGGGAAACCAATAAGAATATCACCAGATTTTTCAATCCAGACCCTAAAAGTTAGAAGGGCCTGGAACAACATATACCAAGCCCTGAAAGAAAACGGATGCCAACCAAGAATCTTATATCCAGCAAAACTTACCTTCAAATTTGACGATGAAATAAGATCCTTCCATGATAAACAAAAGCTAAAGGAATTTACAAAAAGAAAGCCAGCATTACAGAACATTCTCAGCAAAATATTCCATGAGGAAGAGATGAAAAACAAAGATGCAAATCAGCAACAGGAGGCGCTAGCCTAAAGGAATAGCCAAATAAAGGAGAAACCAAATCATGTCAAAAACAAATATGAGTCAATTGACTGGGAATACAAATCATATCACAATAATAACCCTGAATGTTAATGGCCTGAACTCATCAATCAAAAGACATAGACTGGCAGATTGGATTAAAAAGAAAAATCCAACAATATGCTGCCTGCAAGAGACTCATCTCAAGAAAGAGACACCCATAGGCTAAAGGTGAAAGGATGGGGAAAAACATACCATGCACACGGACACAGCAAAAAAGCTGGAGTATCCATCCTCATCAAAGATAATGTGGACTTCAAACCAAAACTAGTCAGAAGGGATAAAGAAGGACATTACATGCTGCTTAAGGGAAGCATAAATCAGCAAGACATAACAATCATAAATATCTATGCCCCGAACATTGGCTCATCCACATACATCAAACAAATCCTTCTCAATTCCAGAAATCAAATAGACCACAACACAATAATACTAGGCAATTTTAACACACCTCTCTCACCACTGGATAGATCGTCCAAACAAAAATTGAATAAAGAAACTATAGATCTCAACAACACAATCAACAACTTAGACTTAACGGACATATACAGAATATACCATCCAACAAAGAACGAATACACTTTCTTCTCAGCAGCACATGGATCCTTCTCTAAAATAGACCATATTTTATGCCACAAAGCTACTGTTAGCAAATACAAGAAGATAGAGATACTACTACCTTGTACTCTATCAGATCATAATGGATTGAAATTAGAAATAAATGACAGAATAAAAAACAGAAACTTCTCCAATACCTGGAGATTAAATAATACACTATTATATGATGAATGGATAACAGAAGACATCAGGAGGGAAATAAAAAATTCTTACAAGTAAACGAGAACAAAGACACATCATATCAAAATCTCTGGGACACTATGAAAGCAGTACTTAGAGGAAGATTTATTTCATGGGGCGCATTCAAAAAAAGAAGTAGAAATCAACAAATAAACGACTTAACACTACAGCTCAAAGCCCTAGAAAAAGAAGAGAAGACCAATACCAAAAGTAGTAGAAGACAGGAAATAGTTAAAATCAGAGCCGAAATCAACGAAATCGAAACAAAAGAAACAATTGGAAAAATTAACAAAATAAATAGTTGGTTCTTTGAAAAAATAAACGAAATTGATAAACCCTTAGCCACACTAACAAAGAGAAAGAGAGAGAAAACTCAAATTACTAAAATTCGGAATGAACAAGGAAACATCAAAACAGACACGACTGAAATACAAAACATAATTAGAAGCTATTTTGAAAATCTATACTCCAACAAAACAGAAAACCTCGAAGACATCAACAAATTTCTAGAAACATATGAATTACCTAAACTGAACGAGGAGGACATACACAACTTAAATAAACCAATCTCAAGCAATGAAATAGAAGAGGTCATCAAAAGCCTACCAACAAAGAAAAGTCCGGGACCAGATGGGTTCTCAGCCGAGTTCTACGAAACCTTTAAAGAAGAGCTCATTCCAATACTCCTCAAAGTATTTCATGAAATAGAAGAGGAGGGAACCCTCCCAAACTCGTTCTATGAAGCCAATATCACCCTGATACCTAAACCAGACAGAGACACATCGAGGAAAGAAAATTTCAGACCAATATCCTTAATGAACATCAACGCAAAAATTCTCAACAAAATTTTAGCAAATCGCATACAAATATATATTAAAAAGATAGTGCACCACGATCAAGTGGGTTTTATCCCAGGGATGCAAGGTTGGTTCAACATTCGGAAATCAATAAATGTCATTCACCATATCAACAGACTTAAAGTTAAGAATCACATGATTATTTCAATAGATGCAGAAAAAGCATTCGATAAAATACAGCATCCCTTCATGCTCAAAACACTAGAAAAAATTGGGGTAGTGGGAACATTCCTTAACATTATGAAGGCCATCTACGCTAAACCCATGGCCAATATCATTCTAAATGGTGAAAAACTGAAAGCGTTCCCCCTAAAAACTGGAACAAGGCAGGGATGCCCGCTTTCACCACTTCTATTCAACATCGTCCTTGAGACTCTAGCCAGAGCAATTAGACAAACCAAAGAAATTAAAGGAATACGAATAGGAAAAGAAGAACTCAAACTATCCCTGTTCGCTGATGACATGATTATATATTTAGAGGAACCTGAAAATTCCACCAGAAAACTTTTAGAACTCATAAGTGAATTCAGTAAAGTAGCAGGTTACAAGATCAATGCTCATAAATCCAATGCATTTTCTATACATAAGTGATGAATCTTCAGATAGAGAAATTAGGAAAACTACCCCATTCACAATAGCATCGAAAAAAATAAAATACTTGGGAATCAATCTCACAAAAGAGGTGAAAGACCTGTACAATGAGAACTACAGAACACTAAAGAAAGAAATTAAAGAAAACCTTAGAAGATGGAAAGATCTCCCATGTTCCTGGATAGGCAGAATTAATATTGTCAAAATGGCTAAACTCCCTAAAGTGCTATACAGATTCAATGCAATTCCAATTAAAATCCCAATGATGTAATTCACAGAAATAGAGCAAGCAATTATGAAATTCATCTGGAAGAATAAAAAACCTAGAATAGCTAAAGCAATCCTCAGTACGAAGAGTGAAGCAGAGGGTATTGCAATACCAGATCTTCAACTGTACTACAAAGCAATAGTAACAAAAACGGCATGGTATTGGTACCAAAATAGACAGGAAGATCAATGTTACAGAATAGAGGACATGGACACAAACCCAAATAAATACAATTTTCTCATACTAGACAAAGGGGCCAAAAATATGCAATGGAGAAAAGATAGCCTCTTCAACAAATGGTGCTGGGAAAACTGGAAAACCATATGCAACAGAATGAAATTAAACCCCTATCTCTCACCCTGCACAAAACTCAACTCAAAATGGATCAAGGACCTCGGAATCCGACCAGAGACCCTTCATCTTATAGAAGAAAAAGTAGGTCCAAATCTTCAACTTGTTGGCTTAGGATCAGACTTCCTTAACAGGACTCCCATAGCACAAGAAATAAAAGCAAGAATCAACAACTGGGATAGATTCAAACTTAAAAGCTTTCTCTCAGCAAAGGAAACTATCAGCAATGTGAAGAGAGAGCCTACAGAGTGGGAGAACATCTTTGCCAACCATACCTCAGATAGAGCGCTAATTTTCAGAATCTATAAAGAACTCAAAAAACTCTACACGAAGAATACAAATAATCCAATCAACAAATGGGCTAAGGAAATGAACAGATACTTCACAGAAGAAGATGTACAAGTAATCAACAGATATATGAAAAAATGTTCAACATCCCTAGTAATAAGGGAAATGCAAATCAAAACTACCCTAAGATTTCATCTCACCCCAATTAGAATGGTGATTATCAAGAACACAAGCAACAATAGGTGTTGGCGAGGATGTGGTGAAAAAGGAACACTCATACATTGCTGGTGGGGTTGCAAATTAGTGCAGCCACTCTGGAAAGCAGTATGGAGATTCCTCAGAATGCTTGGAATGGAAACGCCATTTGACCCAGCTATCCCACTCCTTGGCCTATACCCAAAGGACTTAAAATCAGCATACTACAGAGATACAGCCACATCAATGTTCATTGCTGCTCAATTCACCATAGCCAGATTGTGGAACCAACCTAGATGCCCATCAGTTGATGAATGGATAAAGAAACTGTGGCATATATATACAATGGAATATTACTCGCAATGAAGATGATAAAATTATGGCTTTTGCAGGCAAATGGATGAAATTGGAGAATATCATGCTAAGTGAGATAAGCCAATCTCAAAAAACTAAAGGACGAATGATCTCGCTGATAAGCGGATGAGGATATATAATGGGCGGTGGGAGGGGTTAGCATTAGGTTTAGGGTTAGGTTTAGGGTTAGGGATAAGGAGAGCGGTAAGAATGAAGGAAAGAAGGACTGTATAGAGGGAAAAGAGGGGTGGGAGGGGTGGGGGGGAAGGGAAAAAATAATCAAACATCATTGCCCTATGTAAACGTATGATTACAGAAATGGTATGCCTTGACTCTATGTACAAATAGAGAAACAACATGTATTCCATTTGTAAAAAAAAAAAAAAATAAGAATACTATAAAGATATTATAAGCCAATATACCAATGAATTAAGATTCAAAAATCCTCAACAAAATACCAGCAAATCAAATTCAACAACACATTAAAAGGATCATTTATTTACCATGATCAAGTAGGAATTATGCCAAGGATGCAAAAATGGTTCAACATACAAAAATCTATAAATGTAAAACACCAAATTAAAATAATTAAGGACAAATACCATATGATCATATCTATAAACCAAAAAAGGCATCTTTAATGCTGAAAACCTTCAACAACTTAGAAGAAATGTATTTCAACACAATATCACGCATGTATGATTAAACTACTGCTAACATTATACTCAATGTTAAAAAAAGTTGAAAACTTTTCATCTAAAAGCAGGAACAAGAAAAAGATGCCCAAGCTTGCCAATCCTAATTGAAATAGAACTGTTAAGTTCTAGTCAGAGCAATTATACCCTTACCTCAAACCATATACAAAAACAATCTCAAAATGGATTACAGACTTCAATGTAAGACCCAAAACCATAAAACTACTAAAAAAAAGAAGGGGGAAAAGCTCAAGGGTGTTTGTCTGGACAACAATAGTTTGAATATCATACCAAATACAACAAAAGCAAAAATAGATAAGGATTACAGTAAACTAAAATGCTTCTGCATAGCAAAAGAAGCAACAAGTGAAAAAACAATCTACTGATTAAAAGAAAATATTTGCAAACCATACACTTGACAAGGGGTTAATATCCAAAATACATAAGAAACTAAACAACTTAATAGCAATTAAACAAGTAAACCAATTTTTAAAAACACAGCTAAATATACATTTCTCAAAAGAATATTTACAATAGGCTAGCAGGAATATGAAAAAATGTTTACCATCACTAATTATCATTAAAATCCCAATTAAATCCACAATGAGATATCACCTAAACCTTTTAGAATAGAATAAATCTTATCAAAAAAAAAAAAGGAAAAATAACAAACATTGCCATGGATGTGCTGAAAAGGGAACCTGTGCATACTGCTAGTAGGAATATAAATTGGCTCATCCTTTACATTATTGAAAACAGTGTGGGAAGTACAAACAAAAAGTTAAAAACAGAATTACCATATGATCCAGTAATCCCATTTCTGGGTATAAATTCAAAGGAAATTAAATTAGTATGTCAAAGAGATATATGGAGTCCTTCCTTCGTTGCAGAATTATTCACAATGGCCAAAATAAAAAATCAACCTAAGTGTCCATCCAGATGAATTAATAAATAAAATGTGGTGTATATATAGACAAGGGAATACTGACCCACATTAAGGAAGAAAATTCTGTCACTGGGGATGACATAGATGGACCTGAAGCCATTAGAGTAAGTGAAATAAGACAGGCACAGAAACACAAATACCACATGATCTAACCTCTATGTGGAATTTGAAAAAGAACTCATACAAGTAGAGAGAAGAACAGTAGTTACCAGGAGCTGAGTGCGGGAGATCATCAAGGAGATGTTGGTAAAAGGATATAAAGTTTCAGTTAGATGGAGAAATAAGTTCAAAAAGTCTACTGTACTATATGGTAACTGTAATTCTAGAGAGGAAAATAAAGGTAGGGATAGAGCTCATGAAAATCAAAGGGAGATCAACAGAGTAGAGGAAAGAGACTAGGGAGAGAGAGAAGGGGAGGGAAAGAGGAAATACTGGGGAATAATATTGGCCAAATTATATTGTTATATTGTATGTATGTATACAAAATAATGAATTCTATCTACCATTATAAAACTTATAATGCTCCAACAAAAAATATTTTAAAAACAATGTATTGTACTTTCAAAAATCTCTAAGACACTAAATTGTAAGTGTCCTCATCAAAAATTTGCAAATATGTGATGAAATGAACATGTTGATCAGCTTTATTTGGATATTCCACAATGTACATAGTGAAAACACGTTGTACCTGACAAATGTTACAACTTATATTTGTCATTAAAAAAATAGATTAAGAATAATAAAAGTCTCAAATCTTACCTAAATCAGGTATGAATGAGGCTCCAGGCATAACACATTCTTAGGCACAATAATAGAAGTAAAAAGAGGCTGGTCACCAGACATAAGCAATGATGAAATCCAGCCAGGAAAACCACATGGTATCAAGTTTTGAGAATAATCCTTTATGATTCTTAACTCTATCTGCTGGCATCTCAATTCTTACCTTTGATTAAACCTTCTTTTTTCATGAAAGGTGACCCAAGTTCACAATGAAGTAGGTTTATCAGTCTGTTTCTTGCTTTTAGAAATTTTAGGATCTCATGACCTTCTTTAATTTTATCCTCTGACTCAAGCAAAACCAGCAGCAGCATTTTTCCTGGTACAGTGTTCTTAAGAACCTTATAGGTTTCCCATGTATATCATGGAGATTCAGTCATAGTGGGAGAAATAGATATTCCTCAGATAAAAAGATAACTCCACAGATATTTCCTGAATAATTCCATTTCTATTCCTGGCCTCCAGCTAGGTGTAGTGACTCACACCTATGACTCCAGCAACTCAGGAGGTCAAGGGAGGAGGATAACAAGTTTGAGACCAACCAGAGCAATTTAACAAGACCCCATCTCAAAACAAACAAAAAAAGACTTGGTATGTAGCTCAGTGGGAGACCACCTCTGAGTTCTATCCTAGTACTGCAAAGTAAGAGGGAAAAAAAGGTAAAATAAAAAGAAAGTGTCTTTTAAAAACTCCTGACCTCTGCTGAAATAATTAAGGGGATCCATGAATTGTATGTCCTTCAAAGAGCCCTAAATGCAATATGACCTTTTATATTTCTGAGACACTACCAAAAAATTTTCCAGTCATACTGTTGGTTTTCTCTCTAGAACAGCCATTCCAGAACAGTGAATCTCCTATTTTAATTTTTTCTTTTTGTAATATAGATGGGCAGAGGATTTCTCAAATATCAAGTTCTGGACCTTTTTGCTAAACAATTCTCCCCAAACTCTCTCCTTCATTTCATATTTTACTATAAGATGCAAGAAAAAGCCAGAGTGCACTTTCAACATTTTTCTTACAAATCACTTCAGCTTAATATCCAAGTTCATTGTTTAAAAGTGCTGCTTTCCACATAATGGAAGGACACAATTCAGTTAAGTTTCCTACCACAACACAAACAAGGATACTGTTTCCTCTAGTTTATAATAACAAGTTTCTCATTTCCATCTGAGTCCTCTCTGGAAGTGTCTTTAATGTTTATATTTCTACCAACCGTCTGTTCATGATGATTTAGATATTGTTTAAGGAGATTTAGATTCTCTACCATGCTCTTTACTTTCTTCTGAATCCTCCCTAATAGTCAGCAACATCTGTATTTCAATTAAAATCATATTCAGAGCAATAAAGACCTTCTCTAGTATGTTCTCAAAATTCTATCTGCCTATTGCCAACTCCAAAGCTACTTCCACACTTTTAGGTATTTCTTACAGAGTACCCCACTTCCATATACCAAAACATATATTAGTTTCCAATTGCTGCTAAAAACCAATCACAACAAACTTAATCACTTCAATCAACATAAATTTACTACATCACAATTCTGAAGGTCAGAAATCGAAAATCAGCCTAACTGGACAAAAATCTAGGTGTCAACTATGCTGTGTTCCTTCTGAAGACTCTAAGGGGAAAAAACTTTTTTGATTTTTCCAGCTTCTAAAGACTTCGTAGATTCCTTGATTCTGGGACCTCTTCCATCATGAAAGCTAGCAACTGCTGGTCCAGTCTTTCTCACATCACAGAACTCTGATACTGACTCTGATCAAAGAATTCTGATACTGACTCTTCTACCTGCCTCTTACATATTTAAAGGATTTGTGATTACATAGGGCCCACCCAGATAATCCCTGACAGCTCCTTATCCTCTGAACAGCAGATTAGCAACCTTATCATATAATATACATAAAATTCTCAGGTTCCAAGAACTAGAACATGAACATCTTTAGGGGTCTATTATTCTGCCTACCAATACATGTTTATATAATGATAGCTTTTCAATTCTGTTATATTAGTGTGATCTACAATGTAACCTGGTCCTTACTATACTTATTTGCTTCATTTCATATTAGAACCCCTGTGTCTCCACTCCTCTAGACTTCTTCTGTTTACTCAATGCACCATGCTCATTCTAGGCTCAGGACCTTTGTTCATACCATTCCCCTTGCCTGTGTTATTTTTTCTCCATGAATTCCCTCAGCCTTTCTTCTCCAGACTCCTCTTATATATCCTTCAGCTATCAGCATAAATGACTCTTCCTCAAAGACAATTTTCCTGACCTTTTGATTCTCCAAACTAAAATACAGATTCCCATTACACCCATAGTTTTTCATATAATTTATCTCAATTGTGATTAAGTTATCTGTGTAATTATTTAATGGCTGTTTTTAAGGCACTATGATGACAAAGGAAAGTTCTACTTCTTTACCATACACCTAGTAACACATAGGAATGATTCATTTGGATGAATGAACGTAACTTGTTTAATCTTCATAACATTGATCATTTTATAATCAAGGATACTGAAGCTCAGAAAAATAAAGGGCCCTCACCATAGTAACATAACTAGTCTATTTGGTTTCTAAGTTCATTTCTTAATTACTGTGTTATTCTACTCCACTGGGACATCAATAACCAGCATCCCTAAGTTTAGACAGGCCCATTAACTATCATACAAGTACTCATTGACACCTTGCTTTCCTTAATGCAGTTACCTTGGTCTTCTAAGACAATGTCCTTATTACATTCTATTTTCAAACTGCCATAAGAGTAGATTTGTGAACAGTTTTTTTCTTTTTAAATCTTAAAGTCCTTTAAAAATAATTACTAAACATTTTGAAATTATCAGCTCAGGAAAAAATATACTTTGATTTTATCTACTTTGGGGGAATTAGTGAGATTATAAAATCTATGAACACTTCAGAAGAAATTTTCTTAAGCCAACAGATAAAACTATCTATATTTGGAACCTGGACAGATGAATTGTTAAAAAAATCAAAGATCTAAAAATCATGCTAACTTTTCTAGAAAGGCCTAAAACTTTGCTTCTGTGCACTCTCATTCCTGATTTCTTATGTACACAGAAAAAAGAACATTGCTATGATCATTATCTTGTAAAATACTTCCTAGACTTTAAAACAAGGTAGGCAAAATTCTATGTATAACTGCACTAGTCCTTAAGATTTCAGGACTCTATAACCATTCACAGCTTTTCCTCACTGTCAGAATTCACTCCTCTATTTTTTAAATAATAAGAAGTGTATTTTGTGGCTATGAGAAAGACTAAAGCTTGAAGTCACTAAAAGATTCTAATGTAATTCTATACTACTGCCTGGACACTTTTTTCTTAGGAAATCTAATATAATAGGGACCAACTGAAAGCCATATTTATTAAGTGATGATCTAATTTAGTATCTTAGTACCTAAATTTATAAAGCAGCCATAAATTAAATTTCAGCAACAATAAAACCATCTTAGTGATACTATTGTTGCTATTACAATAAAAAGGTATGACTTTGAAATATATTCCCATGTGATTATAAACATATAATAAAGTGTTAATAATATATATATTCATGCTTCATACTAATTTACAAAGATTATTTATAGTTTCAAAAAGTACTGAATTGCATCTCAAAAATCACTAAAGACAAAAATAAAGTAGCCAAAAGGAAAAATTAATATTAAATAAGTAAAAAAATCACTGGACAAATATATATATAGAGAGAGAGAGAGAGAAATTTATTTATTTTAAAGCTAAGAGACAGAAGATAGTTTTATTATTGCAGGAGAAATCTGACAATTCAAAATCTCTTCTGTCTATTTAGAACACATCTAATAGCACAAAGAAACTTGTATGATAGATTCTTGAAATCTAAAAGCATCTCACAGATTTTGTAATTTGTTACTATTCCTGCTGTGATGTTTTACACACCATATAAAATATCTGCAGCACCCTCAATTCACTATAAATGGATCTATAAAATCTCCAGAGTCCCAATGCTTTTGTTTCTCTAAGCCCATGGAATACAATGAAGCAGCAAGACTCAGAACCGACTTAACAAAACCTTCCACATCCTAAATGCATTACCTTTACAAGGCAATGCAGAACTACATGCAGAGTCAAAGGTTCACTTGTTGTCAATTTTGGAATCCCAATTTTAGAAAAAGAGAAATCACTAAAGCATAATCAATACATCAGTACTATATGCCTACTGAGAACACAGCATTACTGAATGATTGGCTACATGAAATAAAGTTCATAATTTGACAGGAAATAAAATCACATCTTCAAATTTCATAAACTATATTTCTAAGGCATTTACTCTGTCTAAATATTGGACTTGGCATCAATTGTGAAACAAAAATAACCAAATCATCAATGTACATAGATATCTAGTTACTGAGGATGATTCAAAGAAAACATATTTTATGTGCCTTGCTATTTGGAACATAATGGCTACCTTAAAGAAGTTGGCAATTTAATAAAAATAAGTGGTAAACATTCATTTTTAAAATAGAAATTAACCAGGAAAAAATATTAGTTCCTTAGACTTTTTCTAAGAAACTGTCTAATATCTAGTTTTCCAATTGTCTCATATAAAATGTACAATCCTGAGGGTTCCTATATGTGACAGTTCAGGCAGTCTTCATATGGAGCCAGGAAGAACACTAATAAAATTTAAAGGCTCCTTAGAAATATTAAGAGCACTTCAATACCATTTTTTTTTATTAGAAGCTTTAGATTCTGTAAAGTTTTCCAGTTACTGGAATTGGCAGTCATGAAATAACTTGTTTTCCATTTCACAGGAACTGAAAATCAGAGATAAAATAATACACAACAAAAAACAAAAGCTTAGCCCTGATAACATGTTTATTAAACTCTGCAATTTTGCTGACAGCTGTGGCTTACTTCCTTTATTAGATTAGGGTATTGTTTTTAAAAGATTCAATATCTAAGCCCCACCCTCCAAACAAAACAAGGTCTTTAAGGATATAAGATATTATCTTAAATATCTGTCACAATAAAAACACTAACTTAAAAATAAAATCAAAATGACAGTTTTTAAAATGAAAATTACACTTTAATTTCCAGTAAGAGCAAAACTTCTTTTAAATAAATGCAACACATGTCAATTTCCTCCTTTCCCAACTGTGAGCTTTGGTGTTAATGTCCATGGTGACACATACTGGTTATAACAGGCAATGACACCACTAGAGAAACACTCAAGTTTATGTGGTTGCAATTTCTTGGTGGAAGATCTGCTGGAGTGGATGTATTTTGCACATTCAACCCCTTAGTAATTATGAGTTGCACTCCTAATGAAGACATGGTCCCAAAATGGCCAAAGAAAAACCTAGGTGGCATGGGGAAAGATGCCTTACTCCATCAGATATGTTGAATCATACTCCATTTCTTTTTTGCTTTCATCTATTCTTCACCATGTGTAACTCTACTCTTTCTGTATATATTTAGTACCTTTTAGAAGCTCAGATTACAGCATCTTTCCACAAACCAAGTAATTTTCAAAAACTTTACTAAATTAAAATTAAAGGCTTATTGAACTGGATTGTGATTGTACCACATATTTAAATATAATTTGAAAAGTAATCATTTGTGCATAGCCAATGTCCATTGACTTCAAAAAGTTTTAAAATCCTAAGCATACAATTAATGACAGTAGAAGACATTAAGATTGTTTACTTGAAATATTTTCAAAATATTTTAAGAGAATATTATTCCCTTTCTCTTGTCATTGGTGGAGAAGGAGGAACGATGATCTTTCCATAATGAATCTTGCCACAATTATAGTGTACTTGTGATATACAGTAGAAAAAAATACTACTAAAAGGTGTACATTTTTCCGGGAAACTACCCGCACAAAGAAATGCTTCCCAGTAAGGTACCACCATACCTGAAACTTTCAGAGATCAATGTCTTAACTAAGATTAAGCTATCTTGTTTCCTATCTAAATCAATTTCACCCAAATGAGGCGTTTGTGTTATAATTCATTGTTCCCCAGACTCCAAAATCAACCATCTGCCATCGGGGTTTCGGATCTGTAATTAAGGGACTCTCCATTAGACTGGCAAGAGTACAAAGTGAGGAGGAGGGTGCGGGAGTGGAGAAAACCCAAGCCACTTGAAAAGAGATCGGGTAATGTGTCTTACACTCAACCCTCAGCTCTGATACTGTCATCCATGAAGAAACACAAAGTTAGGAGAGGCCAGGCCAACTCCTCCCAAGGCTATCGCAACTGAAACCACACTGAGGACTTACTGCACAGGATCATACCTTGAAAGAGAAAGGCTTTCGTCCCATTATGCAGCCCCGGGACCTGGCGCACTCCAGCTGTGGACTCTCCAAGTTCTAACTCTGTTAAGACGTCGATCTGCAGGGAGGGGTCTACCCCAAGCCCCCAAACTGGTGGAGTGGGTAGGAGGAGGAAAGAAAGAAAAAGCTCCATTAAAATGCAAGCCTCTTACTCCAGGGCAGCAAAGAACCGCGTCTTCGCGACAATATTGGGAAGTGATGACAAGAGGCGACTCCCTCCTCCACCAACAAGAGCCTTACCTGAGATCAGCAGCCAAGCTTTAAATAGCGGGGCACCCAGTCCCATTTCCATGACCTACTTTAAGCCCCTCTCTGTAGGAAGTTCCCCCTTAGCCCTCAAACCTGACCAGGGGCGTGACCCGCCTCGCTGTCTCCGAGGCAAGCACACACACACACAAAAAAAATTCTAAATCCAAACCCGCCCCCCACTCCAAGCTTCCCACTCCAGACCTACTTCGGGTCCAGGAAAAACGAGGCATTCCCGTGGCGGGAGCCATCCCTTTCCCCGCGCCGGCTCTATGACCACTCACCTGCCCCGAGACCGAAGATCAAACAGAATGTTCTCAGTAAGACCCGAGACTCCATGGTGTGGATCTGCTCAGTCCATCGTCTCCCTCTTTAAAAATAAAAATAAAAATCGAAGAGGTTCTTGGAATCAAGCGAGAAAATAGCGTGTGCCTCTCCTCCGGCTGCCTCGGATTTACTGATTAGTAGGATTAACACGATTTGGTTGCCTAAGAAAGAAAAGGGTGGCCCCCGGAGACGCGTGAAGAACTTAGAGCCTCCAATGCGCTCATCATTCCCACACGCAGAGCCCAGGCGGCGGCGCGGGCTGGGAGGGGGCCGGGAGGGAGGGGTTGGGCTCACCCAGGACCTGCTACGCCAGGGAATTAGCTCCCGAGCAGAATAAATACAGCCGAAGACGTGCACACCCTGAGGAAGGAAGGCGGCCCCAAGAAAGCCGGGGCTGGGGCGGCCCCGCACCCGCCCGTCTTCCCCGCCGCCCGAACCTGTTGTAAAGGCAGAGACAATGGAGAGAGCTTCGGGAGACGCGCGGAGGAGAGACTGCTCCTCCGGGAGGGAGGGGCGGGCCCGGAGGCGGGGAGAGGAGGAGGAAGGAGGGGCTGCCAGGGCGAGGCCGCAGCTCAGTATCCCTCTCCCGCATGGGCTCCCGGGTTCCAAGCCGGGTCTGGCGAGCCCCCGAGCCACTGCAGCCTCCGCCCTCCTCCTCTCTCTCTCTCTCTCTCTCTCTCTCTCTCTCTCTCTCTCTCTCTCTCTCTCTCGGGGACAGTCAACGCCAATTTCCTTTCGGGATTGAAAGATCTAAAATCAAGGTGCTAAGTTGATGGGCGGTCTTTGCTCTCACCCCTAGATTTCGGGCGTGTCTCGAAAGACAGAGAGAGAAAGGACCACCCAGCTGCTGGAGGCTAGGCTAGAACGAGAGGCACTCTTAAGGCAAAGGGGTGAAGCCAGAGTACACTGGTGCACAGGGCTCGGGAGCAGCACCGGGCGCAGGGAGAAAGCCACCAGAGCTTAATGAACTCAAAGGAAGGAGCAAGACTGGTGTAGATGGGTGGCGAGCCTGGGACATCCTGGGAGCCCTACTGGAGATGTTCCCAGTCTGGGGCGGGGCGCTGAAGAGCTTCCGAGGCTTGCAGAGTCGGAGAAAAACTTAGGAGCTGCTGGACAGCTCCGGGACCTCGCGCGCCCCCTGCCAAAGTCAAAGTGGAGAACCTAGGCTCTAGTTCACCAAGCACACAGTTGGCAGGAGTCCAGGCGACCTAACAGGATGCCTAATGAGGTCCGGAAACAGTGGACAGATGATAGCTAGGTAGGTAGTGAACGGATAAACAGACGATCGGAAGGAAGGAAGGAAGGAAGGAAGGAAGGAAGGAAGGAAGGAAGGAAGGAAGGAAGGAAGGGAGGAAGAGAGGAAGGGAGGAAGGGAGGAAGGGAGGAAGGGAGGGAGGGAGGGAGGGAAAAAAAGAAAAAAAAAAAAAAAAAAAAAAAAAAAGTCCGGGTGAGAAAGAAGAGAGAGAAGGAACACCACATTATCGACTACACTCAAGCAGGCTCTACCCAACCTTCACCACGCATGCTCTGGACCATAAAAGTGAGGTCAATCGTGCTCTACTTCTCAGCAGGCAAAAAGTACATTCAGAGTCAATGGCACATAATACTTTTCAACAAAGACCTAAAACTTTGAGGTACATTTTTAGGAAATGTACTTTTTTAGGAAATGTAACTTTTCCATTTCGGAAAAGTTAACGATTTCAAAAGGATTCGAATGTTAATCAGAACAAGGGCAGGTTGTGTTTCTTAACCTTCCATTCAAACACATGAATTCTGACTTCTCCAACTGGTTCTGACACGGCTTGTTTTAAAATGCTTACTGAGTAATCTGAGGTTCCTACAGGGCAGGATATTATGACAAATGTTTATAATATGCTTAATATACATTCTCTATATATGTATGTACATGTATATATATTTACATGTAAGTATATGTAGACACAACAGTATAACAGTGTAGTGAAAGTGGAACTTTTTAGCTCTGGTCTTGGATGTTTTAGAGAAAGAAATCATAATTTGAGAGTTTTTTTTCCAAATTAATTGTTAGTACTCTCTGCTTATGAAAAATAATCCACTTAATTATAATTTTGTAAACTTTGAGAAATATTCCAGTACTTATATGTGATGAAGTTGATTGTTATAAAACTTCCCAAATTTTTAAAACTACACCAAATAAAGTTAATTTAATTTATTAACTAATTCAAAGGAAATAATTCTTCAAGGAATTAAAAGCCATTCTATGGAAGTACATACAAAATATGACACTGTAATACATACCTGCAAAAGTTACATAAATTTTAGGTAATGTCATTATTTAAAATGCTATTGGAAGAGAAAATGAGAGAATATAAATATATGTATATACACATAATTACATATAGAAGTTCTCCTAACCTAGTTGTACTCAATCAAATCATAAAATTAGCAATATTCTCCAAATTCTCTGACTCTCACTTATGACATGCTAAAAGTTGATGACTTGTCTCCAGTACCCCATGCACACTTACACTTCCTCCAGAAGAGTGATATTATGTACCCCAAATTATTCCAGCTGAACCTGCTACTTCAACTATCTGACCTAATTAAATATTATGGAAATTATTAAAATAGGAGTACAGACAGGGGCAGAAATTTGTTTTAATAAAATCAAAGGGTAAAATTTGGAAATCTATAATAGAGGTGAGTCACTATATTATTTAGGGCAGGGATTCTCAACCTTAGAGCTACTGACATGTTTTTGACTGTTTTATGATTTATAGAATGATTGGTAGTATTCCTAATCTCTACCCACAAGATGACAGTATTTTCAGAATTTCATTTTATCCATTTAATTACAATGGATAATAATGTTGCTGCTGTAACAAACTTTATCTGTATGTCTTTTGACTATGTCTTCTTTTGCAGTTTTTAAAATTCGTATCCTAGAGAATACAATATGCTGACTTAACTTTTTGCGCTCTACCTAGAGTTGTATGTTACCATTTCAACTGGAATATAGAAACATTACCACTATATAGTGTATCCTCACCTCTCTAGGCTGTGATTGTCTTCTTATTATATCAATATACACTGAAACTCATTTTACACAATGTTAAAATTCTTTGCTTACAAGCACTGTGGCAGGCAAAACACCCCTACCTACACCCCTGCAAAAAAAATTTCCATGTTCTAATCCCTGGAACTTGTGGATGCTAACTTACATGGCAAAGGGGATTCCAAGTTACAAAGGAAATTAAGATTGCTGATCTCAAGACCTTAAAATAAGGAGATTCTTCTGGATTATGTTGGTATACCCAATATACTCACAAGGATGTTGGAAGACGGAGGCAGAAGAGGAGATCAAAGTAATATAATACCAGAAGAATTTGACTTGCTATTGCTGCAAGTGAAGATGGAAGAATATAGACAGGCTACAAGTTACAGAATTTGGGTAACCTCTAAAACCTGGAAAAGGCAAAAAGAATGAAAATAAACAAAGGATCTCCCCTAGAAACTCCACAGAAAAATATAGTAGTGTCAATATCTTGATTTCAGGCCAGCGAGACTCGTTTTATACTTCTGAATCAGAAATGTAAGATAATAAATTTGTGTGTTGTTTTAATCCACTGAATTCATGGCATTTTGTCATATATGCATAGAAAACTAAAATAAATATTAACCACAAAGTGAGAAGTTCATTCAAAGTGGTTAATTCCACTGACTTTGAAGGGATCCCCTCTTACCATAAGCATAAATCAAAACTAAATAAAATGTTCAATATATTTCATTCATAAATAATCGTTAAGAAGAGAAAATCTCTAGATGCTAGAAAAAGAGGTACTGGAGATGGGAAGATGGTTGTATTAGTTTTGATGATTGTATTAGCTTTTCTGTTCCTGCTATAACAAATTACCACAAATTTAGTGGCTTAAAAACAATACAAATTTATAATCTTGCAATTCCACCAGATGCCCCAAGCTAAAATCCAACTGTTGAAAGGCTTTACTCCATTCTGAAAGTTTTAGAGGAGATTCATTCCCATGCCTTTTTCAACTTCTAGCAGGTGTCTGCATTCCTTGTCTCATTGCCCCTCTGTTTTCAAAGCTGGCAGCAGTAAACTAAATCCTTCTCATGGCACACACTGGTTCTCTGACTACAGTTTGGAAATTCCCGCTGTTAAGGATTTATATGATTATATTGGGGCCACTTGATAATTCAGTGTATAATCATTGTTTCTGAAGGCCCTTAATCCTCATCATATTTCCAAACATCCTTTGCTATGTAAGGTGAGTTATCCCAAATAACTTGAAAAAAGAAAAAAAGTGTTAGAAGAAGGGCAGAAAAAAAGGATGGACTAAAGACAAAAGAAAATGACAGACCAAAATCCAGGAATGTTAATAATTGTACTCAATGCAAGTGATCTAAACACAACAATGAAAAGGAGATTGTCAGAACAGATTTCAAAAACAAAATCCAACTATGTGTTGTTAAAAAGAAAACCATTTCAAACATAATAAGGTGAAGAATAAAATACATCCTATGCAAATATAAATTAAAATAAAATTGGAGTTGCTATATAGTTATCTGAAAAAGTAAACTTTGGAGCAAAGAAAATTATCAGGACTAAAGAGGTACATTATATAACAATAAAAGAATAAATTCACAAAGACATAACAATCCTACATATGAATGAACCTAACAACAAAGTATAAAAATATATGAAACATTTGCCTAAATAGTGAGAAAACTAAGGGAATAAATAGACAAATTCACAATTATATTTGAAAACTCCCACCTTCCTTTCTCATAATCAACAAAAATCTCTACTTCCATGTAGTTTCAAGGCCAAAGTCTGCCAAATATTCAAAGAAGAAATAACATCATTTATACACAATTCTTCCAGAAAGTAAAAGAGAATAGTTCCTAACTCTTATGTCAAAACTGGACAAAGACAATACAAAAACAAAACCAACAACAAAAATGTCTGAAACATACTCTGGGGAACACACACACACACACATATCTCAACAAAATATTGGTAAATTATATACGGCAATGTGTAAAAGGAATAATAAACCACAACCAAGTAGGGTACATTCCACAAACCCAAAGTTGATTAAACAATTTAAAATTAATCAACAAAATCTACCATATTTATAATTTATGGAAGATAGTGATCATATCAAATGATGCAAGAAAAGCATTTGAAAAAATTCAACAGCTAGTCATAATAAAATAACTTGCTCCAGAGTAAAAATAGAAGGGAATTTCTTCAATTTAATATGCACAACTAAAAAGATCCTACAACTAGTCTAACAAGACAACATTGTATTGAAAGTCAGGCAAGTAAAAGAAATAAAATTCATTCACATTAGGAAGAAATAAAGTTTTCCCTAGATGATATGGTTATCTCATTTAAAAATTCCCAAAGCATCTATGAAAAAGCTTTCAGACTTAGTAAGTCAGTTTGAAAGGCTGCAGAATACAATATTGACTTAAATCAACCAACCATACTTTTATATACAAGCAGTGAATAATTGAAAATAAAAAAGTTAAAAATATCATTCACAATAGCATTAAAAACACAAAATAATGCTGGGTGCAGTGGAGCATGCCTACAATCTCAGGAACTAGGGAGGCTGAGGCGGGAGGATTGCAAATTCAAGGGCTGTCTTGGCAACTTATTGAGACACTGTCTCAAAATAAAATAAAAAGGGTTGAGGGTAAAGTACTTGTATGGGTGAGGCCCCAGGTTCAATCTCCAGTACTGAAAAAAAAAAGGAACATTTATTTTTAAAAAATAAAATAAAATACATGTGGGGAAATCTAACAAAATATTGCCAGATTTTACACTGAAAACTACAGAACATTGCTAAGTGGAATTTAGAAGACATAAATCAATGAAAAGATCTACCATGCTCACAGATAAGATTTAATATTACTAAGGGATCACTTATCTTCATATCATCTTAAAGATTTAAGACAATTCCAATCAAAATTCTAGGAAGCTCTTTTGTAGCAATTGATAAACTGTTTATAAAATCTATATGTAAAATAAAAGCAAACAGAAAATTCAAAAATATGTTTGGAAAAAAAATGGAGGATTTGCACTGACTTCAGAACAACACTACAAAGCAACTCTTATCAACACAATGTGGTATGAGACTAGTCCACTTAGTGTGATTATGAAGCAGTATAAGCCACCATGCCTGGCTTAAACCTTACAGTTTTTTGAAAATATCATTGTCATTAAAAGTCAAACTACAGAATAAGAAAAAAATATTTGCCAAAATATATCTAATACAGGAATTCTATTCAGATTATATAAAAAGCTATTTTAATTCACTGAATCCAAAAAATATCAGCTAAAAATACCAGGCAAGGTACTTAAATATATTCTTTACCAAAAATGATGTACAGATGGCAAACAAAAAAAGTACATGAAAAAGTTTCAACATCAGTAGTTATTTGGGAAATCCAAATTAAAATCACAGTATGATATATACTTTATTAGAGTGGCTAAAAACAAAGGCTGACAATTCCAAGTGCTGACAAGATGTAATGTGACCAGAGAGCTCATTCTTTGCTAGTGGGAATCAAAAGATACAAGACTTTTGGAAAACTGTCTGGAAGCTCCTTATACAATAACATGTTCACTCCTACATATTTACCCTAAATAAATGAAAATATATTTCCTCATATATGCCCATTGCTGAGTGTTTACAGCAATTTTATTCATTTTAACCAAATATTAGAAACAGCCCAAATATCCACCAACTCATATATGAATAAACAAAGTATAGTAAATTCATACCCTGGAATACTACCCAGCATTGAAAAGCAACTAACTACTAATACATGGAACAGCATGCTTCTCTCACATGCTGTTACCCTTCACAAAATCTGGGATGGCTATAGTGTGATTCTGATGTGTGTGTGGGTATGTGTGTGTGTGTGTGTGTGTGTGTGTGTGCACGCGTGTGTGTGTGTTTTCCCCTCAGTATATGTAAAATAATCAGAGTATCTCAGTTTCTATTTCAGGGTATAAGACAAAATGGCTGTGGCTTATTTCACCAACCACACACTCTGACACTTCCCTTACTCCACATGTGGTTCAAAGGGGCCTGACACTTTAAGACTTTGGGGACCACATATAATAACAGAATGATTTTGGAATAGAATTAGAAAGAATGCACAAATAGATCAAAGGAGATCAAAGAAATAAAACATTGAGAAGAAAAACTATAAGAGAAAAAAAGATTAAAGAAGCAGAATGATTAAATATAATATAGACCAAAAATGGTAAATAGGAGAAGATAATTTGTGAAACAAAGATGGCTTTCCTCCCAAAGCACACTCTCATTTGTTGACAATAGAAAGTAAAAGAGATGCCTAGCTGGAGAATATGGGAGGAGATTAGGTTTCAGTCAACATTCTTTGAATTCACCACACACCTCCAACTATTCACATGACTCAACTAAAGCTCTCTCTCTTTCTAAAAAAAAAAAAAAGTATTTCTTCAAACATCTAGAGGCATCATGACAAAAAGAAACAAGCTTGGAACTTGATTAGGATCTTTCAGGTCAAGTTCCTTGTCCTTTCTTTCCAGGGCCAGACACAACCTCCCTGCACCTGTTAGCAGGATAGCATGATCATTAATGCCTATCTATCTCAGGGCTGCTGGGGGTCGTCTGCGTTGCCATGCAGTATATGAACGCTTGTTCTTTCTGCTGTTATCACATCCAACCAAACCACATCAGTACTGACCTACTTCTATCACTCCCCTTTGTGATTCAGTTATCACAATGTAAAATCATGGTAAAGTTGGTCCACAGGAATAGGCACAGAAAAGAGAACTAGAAATGTGAATAATGTTAACTAAATAGCACAATTAGTTAGTGCACTGCTGGTTAAAAATACATATATAGCATTCTGAGCATAGAACTAACTGGCTTATCAAATGTATCAGTCTCCAAGAGCTGTGAGTCATCGGTTCAAAAGCTTATCCCACCATGCAGCCCTTATTTTTAACTGCCAACAGTCAAACATAGTGAGCATTGGCTGCTATTGCCAGTACATTTCAGTACTTAATGTTCATCTGAATAGAATGAAGCATCCACATGGACCCAGCTGGTCTGCTGGCTTCTGGCCTTGTTTTAGATTTTCTATTAAAAGATAGGGTTTTGCCTAGCATTAGGAAACAAGTAGCCCTCCTCTGAAGGGCTAAAGACCAGAGTATTCTTAGTGATACCCAGAAATCAGTTTTGCTTATGTGAGATTTCTCCCTTCATCCTATAAACACTCCAGAAATGGTAACTAGAAAAGTGATGAACAATTCCATTTT
This sequence comes from Sciurus carolinensis, assembly GCF_902686445.1. Lineage (NCBI taxonomy): Eukaryota > Metazoa > Chordata > Mammalia > Rodentia > Sciuridae > Sciurus > Sciurus carolinensis. The sequence continues at coordinate 105,624,062 of NC_062216.1, forward strand.
CAAAGAAAGATTTTTATTTGATTCTCTCTGCTATCATCAAAAAGAATTTCTTTTCTAAGGCTATATGTTGCCCTCACCTTAAAGAAAATGTATTAAGTTCAGGCCTAAAGACACAATAATTCAAAATCCTTTCTGACTCATCATAGAATTCTTGCTAGTGCTTAACTACTGTCATTAGAATCTTCATTTTGATGAATATGCAGTTGCTAGATGAAAAGCCCAGGCCAGGTTTCCCAAATGCATGGCTTGGGAACAAGATAAGTTTATGTTAGTACCTTAAAAGGCTGGAAGGGACCCAGATTCAGCATTATCTCTGCCAAAGTGTCTGTTCATACATATCATCCAATCCTCTGACAGGAAGAAGTGCCCCAAGAGTTTGTCACACTGCCAGAGCCACCTCTATCTCCAGCTTAACTATCTTGGCCAAAACCTAGAACTAAGAATCTGAAAAGGTAGACAGAGCTGCTGAATGAGCAGGTAGACAAGTGGGGGAGTAGTACTGGGGTGTCCAGGTCATCCTTATCCTTTTCCTATACAAGCTGACTCTTGGTATTCACGATGTAAAGGAAGAGATTTATGGGAATAATGGTCATTTTTCATAATCATATAATAGAAACGTGAAAAATTCTCAGTTTGCAAACGAAGTCTCAGACAAATCAAGCAGTCTGTCCAAAATCATAGTGCAACTAATTCAAGGTTAGTTCTTCATACCTATTTTCCTAATTTATTCATTGTTTCAACAGATATTTGTGGAGGTCCAATTATATGTGGTGAGTATGGTGCTTCATGTTTCAAATTACAGAATCTCAAACAAGGTTCTGGCACCACTTAGATCAAAGAACCCTTCTGAAGGATCATAGACTCATTAAAAAATATAACTACTAGATCTTCAAAAGAAATGATGCACCACCCCAACAGACTTCCCTGACCACCTACATGAAGGGTTACTTAGGCCCCATGGACACCTCCCTGACCAAAGATTTCACTGTTTCCCCTACCCACTCTGCTGTTCTTGAAACATTCATCATACTTCTGTCCCAGGAACTTTGCACATGACAGCCAGATGGCTTGTTCCTTCACTTTTTTCAAATGTCATCTTTTCAGTGAGGCCTTCCCAAATGACTCTACTTAAAATTGCAAGTGGAGTCATATACCTAGCACTCCCTATCTGCTTTCCTCATACTTATTATATATTTTCCTCCTTATATATTTTACTCATTAATTATTTATATATTTTATTATATGTGTGTGCATATATATATGTATATATGTACGTATGCATGTGTGTGTGTGTATATATATATATATGTCTGTATCCCCCCATTCTAGGATATAAGCTCCATTTTTGATGATTTTGTTCACTGCTTTATACATTACACATGTACATTAGACACACTGGCTGAATACAAGAATAATGTATATAAATATACCTAATATATATATGGCATGTAGAAGGCATTCAAAAGCGGTAGCTATTGTTATTTAGAATTTACTACAGAGAAAGTTTGTGTGCTATTGATCAAGAGGGCATCCTCCAGGGCACGTGAAGTCTCTGTTTTAACTTTTTTACAACATTCTATCTAGTTGCTAAGATATGGCAAAAGCTTGCTTCTTTCATCTCTAAATCACTACTCTACATTCAAAATGGGTTCAACAAATGATTTTTGATGGAGGTCTAAGTTTCTGAGCAAAACCTCCTGTGTAATATTTGCAGCAGTTCTGTAACAATTTTTCAGCAATGAAAATAAATTGACAACTTATTCTCACTTGTTATTTATCTCAGTATTTCAGGTTCTTATTGATTGTACACAAAAATGTTCCTCAAAATACCTCCAACTTAGGATAAACACATTCTTTTCATTTCCTTTGGTTCCCTCCCTTTCCCACAGCAAATTATATCAATGTGACTGACAACTATTTCACAAACATTATAGGTACATTTTTCAACCTTTTGCTTTTCTGCTCCATTTATCCACACATCAATTTATTTTTCTTTCCCTTTGGCTTGACTACAATTTTCTAGTTTCCTTCGGTAGAGCATATGCTATTTTAATTGTCAAAACTCTAGTGGGTAAAAGTGTGACTTTTTCTCTATGTTTCATTGAGTATTTATTATGTGTCAGATGATCAAAGAACATTAACTCTTTAATTCTCATGATTGTTTCACCAGATACACATTCTTTAAATAAAGATGAGGAGAGTGAGGTAAGAGAGGTTAAATATCTTCCCCGGAGTCTTACAGCTGATAGTGACAGGAATGGAATTCAAACACAGTGGTATGACTACAGAGTTGATCCTCAAAACCACTCCACTATAGTTACCTCTTTTTAAAGTTGCTAGAAATTTTAATCTAGTGAATCTCAGGCTTATTCAATCACTTCTGTGTTTTCTCAGCTTACTTCCAGTTTAACCTAAGTTCATATTTCTCCCCCTCCATATCACTGCCTCCAAGCATGCATATATTTCATCAAGGCAGAAGTAGAGAAAACATCATTCCCATTTTTAATCCTCCAGTCTAGGGTATGCTACTGGTGTCCAAATTTTTCCTTATACTTTGGTCATTTGCCCCTTTTGGGGTGTTCCTCACTCAGAGGACACCAAACTTGTTCCCTGTGCTCTGCCAATATGGTCACAGTTTTCTGAGTTTGATGGACCTGCCAAATATCCATATAACAATGTCAAATAGACTGGCACCAAGAAAAGAGGCTTGGGGCTAGCCCAGAGATGGAAATTAAAACCGTGGGAGGAAGTCATGCTAAAATTTTCATGCCCTCATTTCTGGCAGATCCATATGCAGTGTGCCCTCCACTCCCTACAAAAGGTGTTGTTCTTCTAGTTCTCCTGCAGGATAGTCCTATAAAGGGTCTCTGCTCTTGCCTTGGTCACTGCCACTATGGGAGCTCAGGCTCATGGGAAGGTCTTTATATTATTGTTGTTGTTATTCTTTTATCATTGACTTTTTGTTCATTCTTACTTTTTAAAGAGGTTACACGTTTTTCTCTTTAAATGTTTTCTTTTTATTTCTATGACTGATCTTTTCCCTCCTTTGGGTTATGATTCTATATAGAAAAAAAAACTTTTTCTCACTTTTCCCACTAGACTGAAAGTTCTCTAACAACAGAGCTCATGCCTTTTCTATTCATAAGATTAAGGGCCCAACATAATGTCATGCAGACAGTCAGAACTTAATACATATTTCTTTAATCACATTGAAATGCAATTTCCTCTATCTCTTTTTTCTTATACAATGCATAGAATGTGGTTCCATTCCCTGTCTTGAGAGGATCTCAGAAGAGTATGTTTTACTAATTAGATAGATACATTTATCCAATACATCAGTAAAGTACACTATAATTTCAAAACTGAAAATTTGCTTTCAAATACATCTCAGTAATGGAACAAGCCCATTCTAACAATAGATGCACAATGCCTGGGTTTCCTGGGAGATTGTTCATCACAGGGTGAGACATCTAGCAAAGCTGCAAGACTGCCACACAGTTGAGAAAATAAAGGCAGAGTCAGGAGGAAGTTTTCCTTACATCTTTTTCAAGATTTGAGTATTTGAAAAAGGAATCTGTGTATAAAGAAGAATCTGTGAAGGCACATGAGTAAGAGTTTACTAGAAAGACTAGAACAGAGGTAAAAACATCATTAGATTGACAGTATCCAGGATTCTACTTATAATTTTTCCAGTCTCCAATTGGACAGGTCAAAGGATAATCTCCATCACCACCAGGTCTCTATCATCAACATAATTATAATAATATCTAATACATATGAAACACCTATTAGTTTCCAGAAACTGCATTTAAAAGGCTTTGTGAATTATTTCAGTTAATCAATCATTACAAATAGCCCTCTAAGGCAAATACTATTATTATTTTCAAACTATTACTGATGAAACCAAAGCAACACCAACAGTAGTAAGATACACAATTGAGCTTTGCATGTATTGTAACAATGTGATTCTCAGATCCAAACTATTTTTAAAGCATCAATATCCAGAGAGGATGTTATTTAAACTCATCTGGAAATTCACACATCAAATAAATTGTTATTCACAATATGCTATCCATCCATGTATTATTTTCCTAGGGCTGCCATGACAAATAACCAAAAAGTGAGTGACTTAAACAACAGAAATTATTTTCTTACAGTTCAAGAAGTTAGAAATCTGAAATCAAGGTATTGTCATGGCCATGAAGCCTTTAGAGGAGGATTCTTACTTGACTTTTTTTGCTTCTGGTAACCCCAGGTGTTACTTGGTCTGTTGTAGCATACTACAATGTCTTGATTCCAATAACTTGTGAATCAGTTCTGTCAAACCCCTCTGAGCCTCAATTTTCTCCATCAGAGATTAAGTTGAAAACATCAAATCTTTTCAGCTCTAAAATTCTATTACTTTACGTAAAACATAGCCAAATTAATCTTTCACATATTTAGTAATAATACAAAATCAAATAGTCACAATAAAAATTAAGCATCAATGGTCAGCTCTCACTTAAACAGCAATTATTAACATTATTTATTGCAGTTAAATAAAGTACTTTTGGAATAGACTGATAACTCTTTACTGCTCAGAGATGATATAGAAAAATTTCATGGTTTTCTTATTACACATCATAGCAGAGTAGGCAATCATATGGTCTTAAAATAGTCTAAAGGATTTGAGGTTAGTTGTTCCCAGGAATAAGCATGACAGCTGGGATCCCTAAAAGCCTCCTAACTGTGAATGACCACCCAGCATCCTAAATGAGAATAGGAGATATCATTGAAAAGTCTTCTTCCTGTCCTTAGGACAGCGTCCAAAATCCTAAACCTGGCCTCAGATGTGCTTCTCAAACTATCTGTAGAGACAAACTAATGCTTTTTAAATCTCTTCCATTATAAATCAATAGATTAGAAAATGATATATTTTTGTTTGTAAAGTATAAGTTTTTAGGAAAAATAAGTGAAAAAAGACATACAAATTCAACTGACCTGAAATTGCAATTCAATAAATCTAATCAGAACAAATAATAAGAAAATTAGAGAAATAATATACAATGTTTATCAAAAGTGTGCCTTTAGGAGAATAAAATGGAGAACTCCTGATTATGCTCATAACTTTTCTCATTCACTATCATAAAAACAGAAAGTTATAAAGGAAATAGCAATTCCCAATATTAAATTGTATTACACACACTTTGAATGAACATCATGTATATCAACTATTGAGCTTGGTTTCTGCTTTTGAAGTTATCCAGATTGGAATGATGGCAATGCTACTCTCAGGGAATAACATCCATCTATGTCCTGTTTTATTAACATTCAAAATACAGAAATCAGTCTCACAAAAGTAAATTGACTGGAATGGAAACAAAGAAATAACAGTAAACTCAGGATATTTATTTATTATTTATTTCTATTTAAAGTAGGATAAGTGATGCTGTATATTCAAAATCCTTCTTTAATCCTTTATCAGTAAATAGTTACAATAACTTATCCTACAGATAATCTTTCAAGAATTGAAAGGGATGATGGATCCACTATTTTTTTTCATGTATGTATCTATTTAGATGGAAAGAAAAAATCCAAACACTTTGGATATGTCTCACAGATTTGCAATATCAAGATCATCAAGGACCTCAACAATAAATTTTGTTAAATTTGTTATAATTAACACTCTTCAGACATTGTTTTTTCAAGCTTCCAACTCTCAATATTATCCTTCAGTTTTACCTATTATTGAAAAATATTGTGCATCCCTTCCTTGTATCAAGATATTAAGATCATTGAAAGCATCAAAGATGTCAGATTTATAAATAAACCTACGCTACACAGTTTATAGTTTTAAACAAGAGGGATGAAACTGATTTTATGTTTTCTATAAAGACTGAGAATTTCTGTTATGGTTTGCATATGATTTGAGTGCCATGGTTCATATGTTGAAAGCAAAACCCACAAGGTGGCAGTGTTGAGAGGCAGTGGGCCTTTAAGAGGTGTAACTTAGTGCAAGGTAATTAGGTCACTGGGGGCACTGCACTTGGACAGAATTAAGATAGTTCTCCTGGGACCCATTTAGTTCACATGAGAGCAAGTTGTTATGAAAGAGTGAGCCTGAACCCTGAAACTGTCTTTGATTTCTTATCTTGCCATGTCATCCCTCTCACATGTGCTCCCACCATGATGCCATTCACCATGAGACCCTCTCCAGAAGTCTTACAAGTGAGGCCACTCAATCTTAGACTTTCAGCCTCCAAAAACTGTGAGCAAAATAAACCTTTATTCTTAATACATTATCCAGTCTCAGATATTTTGTTATAACAATGAAATGTAGACCAACATAGGTTGTTTTGTAGTTCAAACATTGCCAGCAGAACGTTTTGTCTATAACCATCATAATTCAGTGTGCATAAATTGCTTTTGATCAGTTTTTATATCATCCATATCATCATATAACAAGAGAATACTGTAAAATTTAACATATTAGCCTTTACATGATTTTTACTATGTCACTAAGCACACTATTTAATTCAGCTGCCTTTTTTCTCAGAACAAAACATTCTTAGTGAAGGAAATAGTTTCTTTAAATGACACTCTGACCCAAGCTTCTTACTCTGGGTATTATTCCACAATGTTTTCCTATAATTGTAGTTGCACCATTAGCAGATACTCCTACCACAGATGCTGACAATGATCACATGCTTAAAATTGTGGTAATATCAAAATGTTCTAAGAATTTCAAAATACTTGCTCATTTCTCTCACATGGATTCATTATACAGAGTTTTTAAACTGGCGTCACACTTTGAGTAATGTTGGTCTGCAAGACTCTACAGAATCCATCCCTTACCCAGCTTTTCAGACTCATCACATGCCATTTCCTCCCTCCTCTTATTCTCTGGTCACATATAAATACACCATGTTCTCTCCCTCTTCAGGCCCTATGTTTTCCTATTAGAACTTGTCCTTATAACTATTTGCTTAATATCTGTATTCTCTTCAAGAATGTAACTACAATAATGACAGAATCCTTCTCTACATTTGTTTATCATCAAATTCCCAATTCCAGGGACATCAAAGTTGTCAGTATTCACTGAACTGACTCTTTAAAGTATCAGTCACAATAAAAGTCTCATATCTTTAGTGAAAAATGTAAAATAACATTTTAAGACTCACTGGATAGCAAAAAGTGAAAATGACTCTTCTCTTTGATAATACTAATCTCCTTTTTCTTTTTTAAATTTTTTCATTTTTCTTTTATTTTTTAATTTTGTTCTAATTAGTTATACATGACAGGAGAATGCATTTTAACACACTGTACACAAATGGAGTACAACTTCTCACTCCTCCGGTTGTACACGGGTACAGAGTCACACCGGTTACTAGTCTCCTTTTAAAAATTATTTAGATCTGAAGCCTTTGGAAGGCAGAAAAATAAAAGGAATAAAGGAAAAGTGGAGTGAGAAAGAATGGGAGGACGGTAGAAATAAATGAAGAAGGAAGTCAAGTTGGATCAGCAGTACAAAAGCTGCTAACTTTTCTGTATTGTGCCACTTACTCTACCTAGAATAGTCTTCCACTCTCACCCCAGTCCTCTCCTGATGAGCTTCCATTCATCCTTCAAGACTCACATGGTTATTACATCCCTTACACAAATTAACACACAAACACATGTGGGCACATATACACACAGAGCACCAGCTGGATGCTCCCTCTCTCTACTGTAGTCTTCAAATCTACAGCATTCTGTGTCCACCTATATTGTAGCACATCTCAGACATTGTTACAAAGTTGTTTACTTGTCTATCTTTTCTCTACCCAGACTGTGTCTTCCTTAGGTGGTATTTTTTTTTTTTCACCTTTGAGGTACGAGAACCTAGCTTCCTGCCTAATTCAGAGTTCTAGTCTTTTTAGGTCGCTAAAACAACATAAGACTGAGTAATTTTATAAACAGATTTATATTGTTCCCAGTTCTGGAGGATCAAAGGACTGTAGGATTTGATGTCTGGTGAGGGCTCACTCTCTGCTTATAAATGGCACCTTCTATCAATATTCTCGTGGGATAAAAGAGGTTAATAAGCTTCCTTGAGTTTCTAGCATAAGGGAACTAATCTCATTCCTGAGGGTTCTGTCCTCAGGATCTATCAGTTTCTAAAGACTCCTCCTCTTAATATTCCCATACTGAGGATTAGATTTCAGAATATTAACTTAGAGAGGGACACATTCAGACAATAGCACCAACTGTAATTTCAATGCACATTTACTAATATAATGGTTGATCATGGCTTATGTCTATTTTCATAGCCACAAGGAGTCAGTAGGGTGAGACAGGGCATCAGAGGTTAGGGGAGTAGCAAAGGGCAAAAAGAAAGGACCCTATATGGTGTGAGGGTTGGATATTAGAACAAATGGCAGTAAAACGAACTCTTTAAGGGGGAAGGAAATGAAGACAGAGATGTGGGTGAAAAAATAGATAAGAAAAAATAGATAAGAAAAAAGTCACAAGAGATCATTTTGAGTTATTTCACAAAACACTTAATATCCTATGAAATTTTATCCTTTTTGGATACTCTCCAATTGAGTATCTTTGTTTTTATTCATGTATTTTTTTCAACAATCTCTCAGTGAGAAGCTACATTAAGGAAGAATGTTGTGCTTTGTTCTGGAAACAAGATAGAGAACTAAGCTAATGAGAAAATAGAAAACTGTGCTGTCACAATCAGAACAAGAATAAAGACATATAGAATAGAAACAGGCAGGAAAAAAAAGTGTCATCTAAACCACCAGGTCCTGCATATTTACTGATCCATTCTTTTGGCTCCTCAATCAAAGAATGGACTCATAATTTGTCAGTCTTTTCATGACATGAGTTCCCAAATGCTGTGCCTTCAGATGATAAAACACTCTGTGATTTGGAATGTCTTTTCATATTTCTCAGTGTTCAAATTTAGACTTCTGCCTTTAATCAGTATAAATAACTGCAAAAAAACTATATCAGATTTTTCTATTTTAAGACATCTTCTAAATCTGACTACATAGGTAAATATTTTTTCACATCTTATAGACTATTTTTATTCCCAATTTTCTGCAGCATAGAGATAAATTCTATCCTATCTAAAGTAATAAAGAAGATACTGATTTCTAGATTTGTTAATTACACATTATTGGCAGTTTATCTTAACTATATAACATAATTTCATAGTAGCCTAAGGGAATATATTTATTTGGACCAGATTTATTACCATTAGTATTTGCATTACTGCCACTTCTGCAGAACTTCAGATTTGACATTTGAAGTCTTCAACTGTGTGTGCAGTCTTTAAAATGGGTAATGTGATGAAAAGTAATTATATCATCATTTATAAATCCTATTCACTTAAAGTCATGTAGTGATCACAGGTAAAATAAATGTTTAAGTTCATCTTTATACAAAAAGTTTCAATTTTTAAAAATTTGAGCTCAATTACATTCTGGTTTATAAAATAGCTTTGTAGCATGATGGAGAAGGGGAAACTGACTAAATTGCCTACTGGATTTTCAATTACTGATACTACTTGTTTTTATAACACTCAAAGACATTGTGAGGAGGGAGAATATAGAAGAGAAGTTTTAATCACTTTACCAAAAAAAATTCTAGCTGGAACCTCAGATAGAAGCTATGATGGCAGATACAAAATCCTGGTTAAAAAATAAAAGGAAGCTAAAAGATATAACGAGCAGTAGACATATGGATCAAAGGTATGAATCACAAAGTAGGTAAAAGGAAAAAGGTGACATTTATTCTTACATTTTGTTCTTCCATTTGATTGGCTGGAGTTGGCCAGTAGAGAACAAGAAGTAGAGAATGCAGAAAGCAACCCTATGGAGGAAGGAAGTCTTCCCCTGCAGCCTTTCCCATGGTATTTAGAGAACATTTTGATTTAGAGAACAAGTTTGATTTCTTGCTGCAGTACTGGAAGAGCACTTATTAGGGTGAGTGAATGACAACTTGGGTCAAAGGATACTATAATGAGATTACAACAATTTAATAAAGACCCATTAGTTCAGTTAAAAGGAACAAAGAGAAACTGTTGAAATGCAAAAGGAAATCCTAATTTGCAACCAAGATTATATTTATCTTAGTCTTGCTTAAAATCATTTTTTCTTTTTCTGCATCTATTTATATAATAGACTAGTATCCATACTGATGATTAAATACAAAATTTTTTAGATAAATGAAAAAACTTACTTTGATCTAAGTCTGCATTATAAACACAAATCACTGTCATGAGAATGTGACATCCTGTGGAGCTGAATTAGAAACCCTGAAACCTACTTTAAAATCTATGTTCCTTTAATAAACATACCCAAGGAGATTAAGATTTATATACATATAATGCAATAAGATTTTTTCTGATATCTATTTTCTGTAATTTAAATTATGAAATCATATATCATGTCTCCCCCTTTCATTTGATACCACCACCACCACAAGACACATTCTTCCACTTTAAGATCCATAGTTGAAAGAAATTCTTCAATTTTTCTTTAGTGGCATCATATTATCAACAAAAACAGAGATGGAGTAAACAACCAGCTTACATTATCACCTAACATGTCTACACTAATAAACTCTCAATTCAACAATTGATAAGTCATAATTATATGCATTATAAATTCAAATTTTTCATTATTTAAGTCTTATAAAGTGCAATAGCCTAATTATTTAGACTAGGAAAAAATAAAACATTTAGTGTTTTAGGAAGGAAGAAAAATAAACACAAAAGAACTTAAGATTCCCATTTGGGTCAAAGTAGTTTAAATAGTGACCATTCAGAAAGATCGGAAGAGGAAGGAACTATTAGTATAGGTCTTTGGTTCAATAAATTAGAAAGCAAGAAGATGTCATTTATTAAAGGCTAAAAGTTTTACTATTTCACAAAAATAATCCAACTCAGCAATTCTTGATGGTTAGTAAATATATATGCTAGTGTAAGCTAATATGAAATACACAGCAAAGTTTAAAAAGAGAAGAAAATGCATTTTTTAGTTCAAAATATCTAGCTGAGGTTAGCTTTATAGGCTTCCTTAAATAAACTGAGGAAATTTCTAACGTTTTTAACTCTTAGTTAAGTGACCTTTCATTAATAAGTGACAGAAATTAACATAATTTTAAAATTTTAGTTAAAGGTGTGTACAAGAGTGATGAAAGCTACAATTGTTTTTATTTCTAAAGGTCTATGCTTCTAAAAACAGTACAAGCTAGTCAAGGAGAGATATATGAATACATAAGATATTTATTGGCAAAGCAATATGCAATTGATTCTATAAGAAAAATATTATCCAAGTAATAGAAGAATACAGACAACAAAGATAATAGATAAATAAAGACCAGAGGAGTTTTCAGAGGATAAAAATAGGAGGTTTTAAAATAAATAATTTTAAAGGGCAAATGAGGAATATTTCAGATGGATGACACAACAGAAGCAAAAGTTCACTCCCTGCGTAACAAATGAAAGTCTAGTTTAGACATAAGGTGAAGAAAACAGCAAATAAGGATGGGCAGGCAAGGGTGGCTCCATACTTTGAAAGCTACAGAGATCCTGGGCTTTATTTTAAAAGAGTAGGAAACCATTGAAGGTTTTTAAGCAGAGGAATGACTGAATCAAAAAGGAACAAATTAGGGGCTGGGGATATAGCTCAGTTGGTACAGTGCTTGCCTCACAAACCCAAGGCCTTGGGTTCAATCCCCAGCACTGCAAAAACAAACAAAAAAGGAAACAAGCAATTTAAAAAAAGAGAAACTAAAGTGCCCTTTGCTCTTGTTTGGGAAAAAAAAACTATATTATTGACATGTTTTCTTAAAAAGACTCATCTATACAATGCTGATGAAGTCAGAATGTTAAAAAGAAGCACTGCTTCATTCCACCATCTTTTCTATACCCTGCTCCTTCCCCTCCCCTCATTTCCCTCTACATTGTGTACAACCAGAGAAATGAAAAGTTGTCCTCCCTTTATGTACAATTAATCAAAATGCATTCTTCTGTCATGTATAACTGAATAGAACAAACAATAAAAAAACAAGCTCTGATGCTTCTCAAATTTAACAAGATGACCCAGAGTAATAATCACCCTCTGGGGTTGGTAGAACACCTGTCAGAGTTGCCAGATCACTGAACACAGTGCAGAATCTGGTCATAACATTCTCAGAAACCACAGAATAGTTTTCTAATGAAGGGTGACACGAAATTATATAGAGAGTAGAAAAGCGTTTTCTTCTGTTATGACAACATCTTCAAAATCTAGTCAAAGAATATATTTGGCCAGGATCACTCAAAGCAAATCTATCTAATGTCAAGGACTCTTTTTGTTTTGGGATTGTTTGTTTTTTGTTTTTTGGTGTTTTTTTTTTTTTTTTGGATTGAACTCAGGGGCACTCAACCACTGAGCCATAACCCCAGCCCAATTTTTGTATTTTACTTAGAGACAGGGTCTCACTGAGTTGCTTTGCACCTCGCTTTTTGCTGAAGCTGGTTTTAATTTGTGATCCTCCTGCTTCAGCCTCCTGAATCACTGAGATTACAGGCATGTGGCACCGCACACGGTTTAGCACTCTTTTTGGATCACTAATTTATAAAGATAGCAAATTAAAGAATAAATGTAAAAATATCCAAAAGAAAACTCTGAGGTCTGTGAAGATTAAAAATTTTTTTAAAAATCACGGAAAGAGGTTAGATTCCCTGAATGACTTCACCAAAATGTTATGCTATAAATACAATCAAATTTTCAGTACACTTTAAAGTTAGAGAATGATTTAAAGGAAAGGGCCAGAATCACTAATCTTTACATCTGTAATGCTTATATTTCCTTTTCCAAAGTAGTTTATTGCACACTTACTCCGGGAAATTTTTGCAATAAATCAGTAGCCTCTTTAGATATTGGTGAAAATGAGATAACACAAGGGCATTTGGGATCTTTCCTTAAGTAGAATGCTTTACTGAAACATCCATCTTTACCCTAGGTGGTGAGACATGGTCTCCTAGCTCTCATTATTTTCTCCACACACTTGATTGAAAATTTTAGAATCTAAAAATATAACAGCAGGATGAAGGAATAAAGTTGATTTCTAAATTCTGCTTTATACTTTTTCTGAGTTTCAAATTTTCCACTCTGGCTACTGTCTCTGTCCACTTTCTGTTGTTAAGGCAGAATAAATTAGACTGGGTAATTTATAAGGAAATATATTTTTCACAGTTAGGGGTGCTGGGAAGTCAAGAGCAAAAGTCATAACATGATGACTTTGAGCTAGTGGAGGGTACCCTAGTCCAGTCCCCTGAAACCATTCTGCCCTCCTAGAGCTCTGGATCTACAATAGGAGAGGCAGGCCTCAGATACTCTGAAATCCCTTTGGGATCTTTCTCCCATTGTCTTCATTAGTAGAGCCTAGTTTCCTTCTATCCATGCATAACTCTTCAGCCAACAGTTATTTGGCCGCACAGTTAGTATTCACTCCCATATATGCTTTTTGACTCCTTAGATGGCCAAAGAGTCTTCCAAATTTTTCTTCTCTGCTTCTCTTTTAATTATAAATTCCATCTTTAAGTCATCTCTTTACTCTCTCATTTCACTATAAGCAGTTAAAAGCAGCCACACCACAGCCGGAATGCTTTGCTGCTCAGATATTCTAATTTGTCACTATTAAATTACATCTTTTGCTGGGTGTGGTGGCACATCCCTGTAGTCCTATTGACTCAGGAGGCTGAAGCAGGAAAAACACAAGTCTGAGGTCAGACTGGGCAACTTAGTGAGACCCTCAGCAACTAATTAAAAAAAAAAAAAGAACCATCTTCCAAAAAGCCTAGGTCATGGACATAATACAAATTATGTGTAATTGCATTATAAGGTGAACTTTATTCCAGTTTCCAGTACCTTGTTCTTCCTTTCCATCTGAGATCTCATCTGAACGGCCTTTATTATCCATTATCCATATTTCTAGCAAAATTCCAATGGTGACCATTTAAGTAATCTCTAAAAAGTTCCAGACTTTCCCTAGTTTTTTCTTCTTCTGAGTTCTCACCAGAATCACCCTTAACACTATATTCACAGAAATGTAGGCCTGGTCTCCCAAATTCTTCCAGCTTCTACCCATTTCCCTATGCCAGAGCTACTTCCACATTTTCAAGAAATTTGTCACAGAAACAATAACACTCTTGGTACCAATTTTCTGTCTTAGTTAATTTTCTGCTTATATAACAGAATACCAAGGGCTAGGTGAATTATATGGAGCAGAGACTTCATTTTTACAGTTGTGAATGCTGGGTAGTCCGAGATCCAGGGGCCACATCTAGTGAGGACCTTCTTGCTGCATAACATGGCAGAGGGCACCACATGTGCCAGAGTGCACACAGAAGAGTGGAATTTATCTCTCCTGTGCTTACTAACCCCCAATCTCATGGTAAGAGCATAAATCCATTCATGAGTGGAGCTCTCAGGATCTGAGACACCTCCCCTTAGGCTTACATCTTAATAGTATTACAATGGCCATTAAACACACATTTTGGAAGGCACAGACATTTAAACCACCGCAGATAAGTCTTAGTTTTGTATTTAGGAAAAAAAAATGTTATTTAAAAATTCAGATTTCAAACTAGGATTATAAAAACAGTAGAGTATATTAACTCTGTTTTTCTGTCCAATAACCAGAAATAATTTAGAGGTCAAGGTAGTATTCAACATTGTTTCAAATTAGAAATTGTTGTGAATTTGCCAAAGAAATTTCAAACATCTTAATATACTACAAAATTTATGAACATGAATATATTTTAAACAAAAACAATATGATTCACACTGAAATCACAGATATTTGAAAATCCAAGTCACTGTACCTTCTTCAAAGAATTGTTTTAAATGGCATTCAGAGTTAAATTAAAATGATATGAGAGAATTTAAGAACTCATATTTTGAGGATTAAAAACAAGAAATCAAGGACTGGGAATATAGCTCAGTTGGTACAGTGCTTGCCTTGCAAGCACAAGGCCATGGGTTCCATCCCCAGCACCGAAAAAAAAAAAAAAAAAAAAAAAAAAAAAAAAAAAAAAAAAAAAACTTGCAAGGTACAGTGGCACACGCCTGGAATCCCTGTGGCTCTAGAGGCTAAGGCAGGAGGATCTCGAGTTCAAAGCCAGCCTCTGCAAAAGCAGTTTGGCTAAGCAATTCAGTGAGACCCCGTCACTAAATGAAATACAAAATAGGGCTGGGGATATGGCTCAGTGATCAAGTGTCCCTGAGTTCAATCCTTGGTGCAAAAATTAATAAAAAAAAAAATAGGAAAGAAATCTTACAGACATTTTATAATAATAAAAGGCTTTTACCCCTTCCAGATTGAATAAAAGCATATTCCTCATTTCAGTAAATGCTAGATGGATCCTTCTGATTATTCATGCCAAAAAGCTTGCAGTCATTTCTCTCGCATCCCACATTCAATCACTGAGAACGTCCTGTCTGCTACTCCTCAATATGCATCTAGAATCTGGCCACTTAACACCTCTACCCACAACCACATAAGGCCAAGCCACCATCTTAATTGATCTCCCTGCTACTGTCCTCCTTTCCTTCAGTGTATGCTTAAAATGAGTGATCCCTTTAAAATATAATTTAGGTCCTGTCATTCCTCTGTTCTAAACCCTCAGCAATTCTCCAACTTAACTGAAATAAAAGCTGAAGTCCTTGCCAAGTGTCCCATGAGCAGGTCGATGTTACCCCTCTGGTCTCACTCTTCATCCATGGTTCCATTTAGGTTTCTGTGGCCTCCTGACTGTTTCCAGAACAAGCACTCAGGTCTTTACACTTGCTCCTCTTTCTGCCAAGAATGCTTTAGGCAGAGCAGTCATTTCTGCAAGTGTTCACATGACTTACTCCCTCACCTCCTCTGTACTTTGCTCTAATGTCAACATGTCAATATTTTCCCTAACACCCCTCTTTCAAAATTTCAAAGTACCCCATTCACATATTTCCCACAACCCTTCTCAGAATTTTTTCTACACAGTATTTAACATCATCTAATATTCCTTATTTATTCCATCCTACATCCTCAGTAAAAGGAAATCTTCATGAGGACAGAATTTTTCTCTTTTCTTGCTGGATGTATTCTCAGAGCCCATACCAGTGCTTAGTACATACTAGTTACTCAATAAATACTTATGGCTATTAAACAAAAGTGAAAATTTTGAGCATACTATTAGTTATACACTCTGGAATTTGGAGAGTCCTGGATGGGAGATATAATTTTATCAATTACCAGAGAAGATGGCTTTAAAATTAAAGAGACTAGATTCAGTAAAATCAAAATGTTCCGAACTTAGTCTCACAATATTTGTTGGAAAAGCACAATGATAAAAATATTTGCATTTCGATGAAAAAGTACAGTGATAAAATAATTCATTTTCATAAACTTTAAACTAGCAAAATTTACAAAAATGAAGGTATTAAAAGATTCAATATGCAACTAATTTCAGAAGTCTGAATCAATAATTTTTTATTTACTTCTAATTGCATTTTGCTTTGTTTCATATTCAAGGTTCTCTTCTTAGTAAATGAAGAACATGAGAGACTTCTCATCCTTCTGTTAACCATCTAATCTGAACAACCACTACAGAACACTAATAAGGAACTGAAACACAAGCAAGGTGTTTTTCCTAATGAATTCCCATCTCTATTCTTCATCTTCTGTGACCATTTGATTGTACTGGTGACTGGCAGGACATGTGGGAATTGAAAGTAATATACTTGGAAGTAAATGGAGATTACAATTCTCTCTCCAATAATTTAAAACTTATTCTGAAGCATCTTCAAAGAAAATAATAAATGCAGAGCCCAAGGTCAGACAACACTTTACTGAGAATCAGTCATTAGAATGCAGAACAATCTTCTCAAAGACTCGGCTATCTGCAGAACAGATGTGAAAGTGGGGAAAGTATTATACAATAACCACCACCACTACTTAGTAATTTGTGTTAATTGTATGTATGAAGTTGTCACCCATTGTACTTCTTAAATGACACTGCTAATCAATTGCTACAATTTGTTTCATCATAATGAAAACACAGCTGGGTTGGACAATACCTAGCTTCAGAGTAATCTGAAAGCTTCTTCAAACACCTTTAAAGCATATTCACAGCCATCACTTTCCAAAATGTCATATTCCGCCACCTACTATATTTAAATTTCTAAAATCTGCATTATATATTTCAAGTATGTTTAAATCAAAGCTAAAGTATTGGAAAAGTCTACATAATTTAACAAGTGACATGTATTAGAGGGTGCTGACTCAGCAAATGATAGGCAATCGACAGGCCAACCTTAGTTCTATGAAAACTGCAAATAACTGCAGGTTTGAAGTTATGAAGAAGGTTAGAACAAATTTAAAATTTTCATAAAGGAAACAGACAAGGGGAATCAAATAAGAAAAAGTATAAAGGCAAGAAAACTGAACATATAAAATCTGCCTAAACAGTAAGTAGAAGCAGCAAGCAAGGCAAACAAACTGGGCTCAGGATCTGACAAAACTAAAACTAAGTTGGTATTAATCACTCACACTGGCTCTGCATTTTTTAAATGAAAATTATGACAAATGAGGTAGTAGTAGAGGAAGCAAGAGAATTTCTGGAATATGGTAGAAACCAATATTAAATAGGTCATAGCTGTGAATTTTTCTTAGTCTCCTTTGCAATAAAATATCTAGGACCTTCTTTACTCCAGCACACCTCCCTTGCAGTCCTCATTGCACCCAGAATTATAAACATAAATCCCACCTTCCTTAACTCAGCAGAATGATTTTTCCTGGAAGAGATTTGTAGAGTGTCTGAAAGTTGAGAAAATAACAAAATTTGAAAACCTTCAAGTCAAACTATTATAAGTCATGTTTAACATTGATTGAATACCAGTACCACAGAATCACAAACTAAAAGTCAGAAGACATGTTAAAGGTCCTCTAGTCCAACCAAGTATTCATTCTCAAAGTTCCTCTAACCTTTCCTTCAACCAGCTAGATTATTATTACTGAGACATGTGGATTGACAGAGAATCCATCATTCTCCAAAATGTCCCATTTCACCTTCAAACATTCCTCTGATCCATTATTTATTCAATTCTTATTGCTACTCAAACTGAACG
The DNA here is from genome assembly GCF_902686445.1 of Sciurus carolinensis. NCBI lineage: Eukaryota > Metazoa > Chordata > Mammalia > Rodentia > Sciuridae > Sciurus > Sciurus carolinensis. The sequence continues at coordinate 105,642,196 of NC_062216.1, forward strand.
ATTTACCTAAGATAGTTGCTGACAAGAAAATAAAAACACCATCATGACTAGCCTACCCCATAGAAACCACTTTGTTATCTGATTGTCACATCATGAGAATTAGTGTATTTTTAAAGATCTCCAAGTGATTCTAATATGCACCAGGATTAAGAGACATCACATTAAACTGGGTTTAGTACACACCATGGTATAGTCACTGTTATAGAAAATATCAGAGGATCCATCTCTCTAAAAAACTTTTACACACTAATCTCCATTGATGATTATACAAAAGAATAAGCAACTTTATAATACAGAGAAAGTACAAGATTTGAATTCAGAGAGATGTGGCCCACCTACTTCCTAAGTGAGGGATCTCAGTAAGGTATCAATCTGTCGAGTCTTAGTTTCCACAATTATAAAAGGAGGATAAAAATAACCAATTAAAAGGCAACGACATTCCACTTGGCCAGAAAGTGATATCATGTCCTCCCAAACCTTCAAAAGGTAAATGTGTTGGGCAGACTCTGGAGTGGCTCCATGATTCCCACCCCTTGATATTCATTTCCAATACAATCCCCTCCCCTTGAGACAAGAAGCCTCCATTATGTGGGGCCAGTGACTTGCTTCTAACCATTAGAATATGATTAAAGATGAAGTGACTTTGCAAAAGCAATTAAGATCCAAATTAGTTGATTTCAAATTGCTAAGCATAACAAAGGTGATCCTGGGTGGGCCTGACTTAATTAGGCAAACATCTTAAAAGAGCAACTGGGTCCTCACAGAAGCCCAAGACTCCCAGTATGAGAGATTCTTCTGTGGGGTTGAAGAGTAAATGGTAATGTTATAGAAGTAAGATTAAGAGGTCATGTAATAGAAGTTCCTTGGCAAGTAACTGTGGATGACAAGTAACTAGGAATTACAGGTGGCTTTGAGGACCTAAAGGTAGCTTCTGGTCAAGTCAGGAAAAAAAACAGCTCTCAGCCACAAAGGAAAAGAAATAAAATGAGCCAGCATCCTGAACGATTTGGAAGCAGATCTTCTCTGAAAATCTCTAGATGAAACTGTAAATACAACCTGTAAGACCCTGGGCAGAATATCCCAGTTAAGTTGTACACAGACTCCTGAGTCACAAAGAGATAATGTAAATTATTTTAGTCACTAAACTTGAGGCCATTTTGTTGGCAGCAGAAGACTAATGTGGCACCACCTGTAATCCCAGCAATTCAGGAATCTGAGGCAGAAGGATCACAAGTTAGAAGCCATTGTGGGCAACTTAGGGAGAACTGTTTCAAAATTTTTAAGAAAAGGGAGCACTGGGCATGTAGCTCAGTGAAAAAGCTCCTGCGTTCACGTCCCAGTACAACAAAACAAAACAAAACAAAAAACCAAAACTCTTAAACATCGCTTTTTTTTTTTTGAATGTTTTAAGTCCTTTCCTCATGAAAAGGATTTTGAAAGGGCTTGCCTGGTCACTGTACCCCAAACACCTCCAACTGTGCCAAATTTATTTCAAGGTATGACTTACAAAGTATATGCCACCATCACAGTAAAATGTACACTTTGGATTAGACAAAGGGGAATGAAGGGAAAGAAGTGCAGACAGGAATAGGAAAGATAGTAGAATGAATAGGGCATTACTATCCCATGTGCATATATGATTACCCAACCAATGTAATTCTACATCATGTAAAACCAGAAAAATGAGAAGTTATATATATATAACATGTCAAAATACATTCTCATGTATAACTAATAAGAACAAATAAAAAATATATAAAAAAAGAAAAAATGTATTCAGGCAGAAAGCATCAAAGGATACTACCTCTAGGGTGGTGGTAGTGATAGAAATTTAATGAAAAACATAATATTTACAATCAATTTTGCTATATCCTGCTTTTACCCTAAGGTACACATCCATTCTATTATGTGACCCTGGCATTTAGAAGAAAGAAAAAGGACTCCATTATTATCAAATTGTTTTGCTAATGAGTTTCTCTTTATTCATCTAGAATATAACCCATCCAATCTGAAGTTTGTATTAACTTCAAAGCTTGCAAAGTATATTTTAGAAAGTTTCATAAAGTCATAAATATTTCTACTGTAGTCTATATTAATCAATTACAATTTGTATTAATATTTGAGTTGCATAGTGACCTCATTAGTCTTATGTTAACTTGGCATATTTATATGCTCAGGCATGAATGTGCATAGATTCTCTTATCAATATGAAAAACCTTAGAACTTTAGTATTTCTCTTTCCATATTTGCACAGGAAAAGTACATTAATCAATTCATATCCAAAGACATCATAAAGCCTCACTCTTCCATCATTGCTCACTAATCATTTTTGTCAGACTACATACATTGTCTATTTTTAATTTCCAGAGGAAGCCTTTTAATTATCCTTTGTAAAGTGGTAGCAGAAGAGATTAACCATACCCCTCCTTTGACAGATACTACCTAAGTCATCCATTGATTCTTTCCCCCCTGCATGCAGTCCCTGTTTTCCAATATAGAGACTCTTAGGACCATATAGGTATCCATTACCCATTCTCCTCCTATCTCTCCTGCCCACTGCCCTTCCCACGCTGTAGTAATCACTATTGTACACTCAGACTGGCTAAGCATTCATATACAGGAGAGAATACATGGTATCTGTCTTTCTGGTTCTGACATATTTCACTTGACATAATGTCTACTAGTGCCACTCATGTTGCTGAAGAAGATACAGCCACATTCTTTTTTGTGGTCAAAAAAAAAAAAGGAGAAAATAATTGTATCTCAAGAATATTGTGGAAATTCAATGACATAATGAATTTACATTATATTACATTTACATTATACTAGTGTCCAGCATATATTAAATATGCAATAAAAATAAACTATTGCTTTTAATATTAACATAAAATAATAGTAATATAATACAAAACTACATGGATACACAATAACTATATATTGAATGTAACTGCATTGTTATGGGTTGATAGTGTCCCTCAAGAGTTGTTAAGTCCTAACCCCAATTACCTGTAACCATGACCTTATATGAAAATCCAGTCTGCAGATGATCAAGTTAAGACATGTTCATTAGAGTGAGAACTAATTCAATATGAATATATCCTTTAAAAAGGGGGAAACCTGGACACAGAAACATGAGCACAGGGAGAATACAGTGTGAACAAGAAAACAGAAATCAGGTGAAGTACTTATTGACCAACACCAAAGATTGTCTGCAAATATCCAGAAGCCAGGGAAGAGGCCTGGAACAGATTCTTCTTTACAGCCTTTAAAAGACCAACTCTGCCAGCATTTTTATCTCAGATTTTTAGACTCCAAACTATGGGATGATATATTTATGTGTTTTAAGACTCCCCGTTTGTGGTCCCTTGCCATGGCAGGCCTAGAAAACTCAGAAAATGAGGGTTCACTTTTTCCATAGTCATATGTTTATAAGCTAGTGTTTATTTTCATGGATATTTAATGGCCACGCAAGAAATCTGATTCTCAAAATAAAGAAATAAAGTCATTACACACGGATTTTATGGTAAGAAACTAGAGAGCATTTTAAAAGAAAGAGGAATAGTCACACACAAAGAAAAAAGAATAATTTGAAAGTTATGCAATATATTTTAATAGAATGAGGAAACAAAAATCTAACAGAATTTTCAAATATAGAAATGAAGCAGAATAATGAAGAAGATTAAGAGACAAGTACATTTTCTTAATAAAATGGTAAAATCACAAATGTTAAAGTAGATTAAGAAGATAATAAGATGTGAGAAGAGAATACATTTAGACATATCTTTTCAATTTTAATTCTTTAGAAAGTAGTGTAAATTGTTATATTTGCATATTTAATCATTACTTTTTAGGTATTCTTAGTTCCTTGAAATTTTTCAGTAAAGAATTGCCAGTAAAAAGATGTGGAAGATGTTTTGTATTAAATTTGAATATATTATTCACTTAATTACAACCTTCATGTAACAAAGGTTTCTAATGTAGTCTCATCTAAAATTAATAGGTATATACACAGTGAATCCAAATGTTTAATGAGCTACAAGGTTTATTAACATTCCCATTTTATTTATTTTTAGCTTTATTAAATCTCTTCTATTGCCCACAGGCTTGTGATGCACATATCACATAATAAAAAGGTAAAATTAAATTTAAATTCTTATGTAGCAGAATTTCCTACAAGCAAATGAATACCAACATGCCAACTTTATTTCAGGATCGCCAGATTTTAAATTGAAGATTAAAGCTATTTGCTTTTAATTAATCTTATATTTATACAAGAGTGCAAACAAGTGGAAAAGTTACCAATAGGGCTATTAAATGACATATTTTACATAAAAATGAACAAAATTCTGCAACTCAGGTATAGCTCACTGCTCAAATATCTCCCCCATTTATTGACTGATAGCTGAAATGATAAATTAATTCCTGTGAAAAGACAAATGTTATTGAAGGGGTTAACACTTTAAGTTACTCTCAGTGACAACATTTTTGAGAACCCAGCCTAAGTGCAAATTATAACTCACAGGTGGGGACTTCAGGAAGGAGATTTCAAGTGCCCAAATTGACATTTGTCAGTTTCCCTCTGTTATTTATATCTATTCAGGATTCTATTTTTTATATAAACATCTTTTTATTCAAATCATGACATAGAAGTCAGAGACCTAAACACTGGATAGCAATGTGAAACCATGATCTAATGTCCATTCATTTATAAACATTGGTTTTATGGGATATACAAATGTAAGGACATGGTGGCCAAGTTCTCAGAAGCTTACAGTTTGGCAGAGGTAGGAAACAAGTTTAAAACTCATTATCTCAGGCAGCACAGCATGATAAGGAAGAGCATGAACTCACAATTAGATTGGTGGGGTTGAATTGTGGCTCCAGCTTACAAGTTATATAACATCCCTGTGACTCCGCCCCTCAACTGTGCAATAGGAATGGGATATTACAAAGACTAATTGAGTCAGTGCATGCAAACACTTGGAACCATACAAGCAATAAATACAATATAAGGATCATTTATGAAAATGGGAAAAAAGTGCTAACAGAGTTCAAAGGACACAAGATGATGCATATGATGGAAAAAATCAAGAATGACTTTTCTAAGACAAAGAGCACGAAGCAGAAAATATTAGTAACCTCCCACCCCACCCCACACATCATACACAAAAGGACTTCTCCACCTTTTCAGAGAGTACTTCTGCTATTCTTTTGCTTGACAGGTTCACTTCACAAGTGGATAGTACTGTAACTTATTCTTCTCCTTTTGTTTGCTCATTCTCCTTGGTCACAATGAGAACAACTTGCACTAAAACTGTCATTTTTTAACAAAATATGTCAACATCCTACACACAGTCTTTGCAAAAATGTCAGGGTGAATTTTTATGATGTGAGTGTCATGAATATCCTTCCACATTCATTTATTTTTAATACATGAAGAAGCAAGTTCTCATATGCTATGGGAATAGAGAACATAAGATCAATCTGGTTCATATCATATGATACTTTAGAATGGTATGGATATTGATCATATTAAGCTCAACCAAATAGTCTAAAATAAATCAAAACAATGCATCATACATACCCAACTTTATATACAGTTTATCTAAAAATAAATCATTTTAAAAAGCACACTACACACATTTTTAATTTGTTTTTAGTTCTGGGTAGACCCAATTCCTTCGTTTTATTTATTTATATGTGGTGCTGAGGATGAAACCCAGTGCCTCACATGTGTTAGGTAACCAATCTACCACTGAGCTATAACCTCAACTGTATAAATTTTTAATATGAACTTTTTAGATTTCCTTTTACTGAGAGAAGTATGCATATGAGTTGAGTTTTTGAATGTGTCCCCCAAAAATATAATAAAGTCCTAACAAAACATCCTGTCAGTCAACTTTTCATCGCTGTGACAAAATACCAGAAAAAATCAACTTAAAGGAGGAAGAATTTTTTTGGTTCATAGTTTCAGAAGTTTGTTTTTGGTTTCTTGGCTCTGTTTATACTGGACCCATCATGAGGCAGAACATCATGGCCAAGACAGAGCTAAGCTGCTCACTTTATAACAGCCAGGAAACAGAGAGAGAAATCCAGGAACTGTTGACAAAATATAGACTTCAAAGGCATATACCCAGTGACCTACTTCCTCCAACTAGGGTCCACTTCCTAGTGCCATCACCAGTGCCATCACTTGGGGACCAAGCTTTCAATACATGAGCTTTTGAGGGACACTTAAGAATCAAACCACACTACACACCCCTACTCCATATCTGATCTTATTTGGAAATAAGTTCTTTGCAGATGTAACCACTTTAAGATGAGGTCATACTAGATTAGGGTGGTATATCACATGACTGATATCCTTATTATTTTGTTTAAAGGAATATTCAGACACAGAGAGAGGAGACAAACATACAGAGAAGAAGGTCAAGTGACAATGAAGGAGTCACGTGGTTGCAAATCAAGGAAAGTCAAGGATTGCCAGCAAACACCAGAATGTAGAGAAGAAGGTCAGAAAGGAGTCTTTCCAGAGACTTCATAGGATGAATGGCACTGCTGACACCTTTACTTCAGATTTCTACCCTCCAAAACCACGATATAATAAATTTATATTGTTTTAAGGCACCTGGTTTGTTGTCCTTTGTTACAGCAGCTTTCAGAAACTAATACAGTTGCCCAATTCATTCATTCGGTAATACTGAGTTGGCTAGCTGCTGCATACTATAACTTGCTTGGGTACTGTGTGAGCAAGCACAACAAAGTTCCTGTTCTTGGGAGCTTACATTTTTACAGAGAAGACAAAAATATCATCATTATTTAATTGCAATTACAAACATCCTAACTCAAGTAACTCTCTCAAATCATTCTCTAACACAATAGTCTATTTATAATATTTGTTCCCATCTGTAATTATTCTGTTTTGTTCTATGATGTGGTTTATCTCTCATTCCATTCCCAGCTTTTAGAAGAGTGCATAGCATGTAGACTTCTAAACTGCAGCTATTCAGTGAATGAATGAAAAAAGAAAGGGTACAGGGTGATGAGACAGCATTGACTAAGGAGATGTGACCTTTACTAAAAGATCAAAATGGAGAATGATGTTTCAGCAGAGTAATGAATAGGAGTTAACTGATCACTAGGGGCTAAAAAAGTAGACATGGAAGAATATTTTAAGCAAAGAAAATAGTACTATGAAGTCCTATATAGGGAAAAAAGGCATATTTAATAAACCCATATGTCAAGTGGATGGTGTCCAAAGAGTGAAGGGGAGGCTACGTCAAGGTGAATCTGGGAAAGAAGGTAGGGGCTGGATCTTACTGGGCTTGGGACTGCATTAATGTTTGAGCTTATTCTAGTGGATAATGAGAAATCTTTGCAGAGTTTTCAAAAGGAGAGGTAATGATCATATTTGCCTTTTAATAAGTTCTTTTTGGTTCTTGACTAAATATTGGAAACAGGCAAGAGTAAATATGAAGGGATAAGTTAGTGGCTATGGCAACAGTCTAGATGAGAGGGGAGAGTGGCTCAGAGAAGAGAAGGAGCTAGGAAGAAATGGACAGACTCAAAGGTTGTGGTTAAAAAAAGAAAAAATGCAAAGAACAGAAGATTGTGATTGTGACAGATTGCAGTGGAAAACTGAAGATAGGGACAAGGCCTCTGGTTAATGCTGTTGGGTGATCCTTTCTTCTGATGAGAAATTGGAAGGGAATCAGGTGTGGGGGACGGGTAACCATTTAGTTTTAACCATGTTGAGTTAAGAGTTCATTGAGACACCACCTGCAGGAACTAAACAGTCTGAATCTTGGCAGAGACTCCTGGTTTAGAAACATGGATGCAAAGAAACTTAGACCCACAGGTGGTAATTGAAAGCCCTGGCACTGAAGAAAGTATTTAGGGAGGAGAGAAAACAGTCTTGTACTGTGTCTTAAGAAACTAAAATACTTGGGTATAACCTTAATTTCATTACAATCTAGGCAGTTTTTTAATTTTTATTTTCCTGACTTTAACCCATCCATTGCCTAGTTGTTATCTTCTAATCAAACACACACAGAAAAACATCAAATCTTCTGAACTTTTTGAGATCCTAAATTTAACTTAATGAGGATTACAAAATTTAATGTTTTAGATATATCTATCAATGACAAACTTAGAGTAATTAAATCACTGGACATTTTTCAACTCCAAGTAGGTTTTAGATAAATAATCCCCATACAAGAAACCAACTTGCCTCATAATATTCAAGGTTATTATATAAATAGCTACATACAATCCACAAAAGTTACTGTCACAAGATTGAATCCTCATAGTCTTTGAACTGGCCTTTCATTTTTCTGATTTGCTTTTGGATTATTGAAACTGAAAGAGAGGCAAGAAACAGCAATGACTTAATGCCATGACTAATTCACAGAACTAACTTCAGGTCACAGGAGTGTGAAAACACACACAGGAAACAATAACACATACAGTTTTCTTTCCAGAAACTGACTTTGAAATAGCCAACATTAAGAAAATGTTTATGAAATCCAATACTCAATACAGAGGAAGAACTGCAAATTTTAAGATGCCTCTTTATTATGGCAAAACAAAAATTTATTTCTAACCAACCAATCTTTGAAGAGTCTTGCTTCTTAAAATTTATTTATTCTGTCCCTTCCAGCATCCCTAATTCAACAATTGATCCTAAGTTATACTCTCTCTCTCCTCTATTTTTCTTATTATTTACAAATCAAATTATTTGTGTTAATCATATAGAATTAGAGAAAATTTGAAACAAAAGTCTTCAGAATTCACTTGGTTCATACCTCTTTTCACAGGTGAGGAAACAGAAGTTTGAATACATTAAATAACATCCCCCCAAATACATACTAATATAGCAAACTATATTACTTAGTCTTACTTTAGTTCAAACCAGTAGACACCATTTATATACAATAAAATTTTTCATATTTTGGAGGGAAATCTCTGTGAAGCTAGACATTGTCTATCACCATACACACATTTTACCCTGCTGTAAGTTAGCTTCACTTTAATGGACATTAATCAACTTCCCAATTATCTTTCAAAGGTTACTGGCATATCTTATTACATACTAAAGATCTTATAAAAGAATATCGGTATACTTTGGTTCCAAGCTTTCCTTCTCTTTATCACCATATGAGGTCATATTTAGAATATTCCTTTACCCCAGAGTAATATAAAATCATCATTTCTCTGATGAGTCTATCTGTGCTCTTCCTTAATTCATGATACCAAGCATACTAAGGGGAAATCATAAACCCATAACTCTTTATCACAAAATAGAAATTTGGTTCCCACTCTTCCAGAAATCTTACTGAATAAAAAGGGTTTGTAAATGCTGAATTTCTAAATAGAATACAAATACCTTTTTCTTCTCCTCTTAGAGTTTAACATATTTGCTTCTCAATTCTCAATGTGAACTTTGGAAAAATTGCAATTTTTAACTTATGAACAGGAAAGATATTCTTATTTTAATGAAGTAATTTTACAAATGAGTTTCAAAGACAAAGTAATAGCATACCACCAATATTTGGCTAAGTAGGCCTCAGGATCCACAATTCAAGGTTATACATTTATATAACAGGATAATTAGGTAAATACTTAAGACTCTCTTAGATTTCCATTGCAAATGGAATAAAATCCTCACACCTTACTAAGGTTTTACCCAACACCAGCTCAAAAGCAATCAATTCCATCTTCACCTCAGACTACTTCCTTATTCACTGCCTCTGTGTTCCTTGAAAATGACAACTTCTATCCAAAGCAAGATCTTTGCTTTAGTTTTTCCCAGTCTCTAGAATATTCTTACCCTTGATATTGACACAGCAGAGTAGCCCTCCTTCACCATCCTGTACATACCCTCTTTCTATCCTGTAGGAAACTTGTTACTATCTAAAAATCTAGTGATTTTACAAGTTTAGTATCCATCTTTTCTCATTAGGTTGTAAACTACATGAAGAAGGACCTTAATCCAATTTATAGCTAGACCTACAAGCATGCAAATTAGTGTCTAGCACAAGGTTGATGCTTGATGAATAATTACTAAATGATGAATTCTTCAAATTCCTAAAATGGGGGAAACACAGATCCTAAAATTATAAAACTTTGGTGTCAGTCATGAACTTAGAGCCCTTCAACTGTAGCTTCTTTGTCTTACATAGGAAGGAACTAAGGAACAGAGAAAATAGTGAGTTTCCTGAGATAACATGTTTTTATTGCATTTCTAAAAATGAAGTTGCTAAATCAGAACTTCAGTTTAATATTTAAAGCACTAACAGGACAGTTGCTTCCCACCAATAGAGCAAAATTTACTAACTGTATTAGAATTAGTATTATAAAAATTATTACTATGATTACTATAACTACTAGACGACTGTGTGGATGTATCAAAGCACTTCATTTACTAAATATGTGATTATGTCTAAGAAAGCATCAGATCCTTTAATCACCAAGCAATTAGATCAACTCAGTCACTCAACCTAAATCTCACCAATTCTTTAAAAATTGATAGATTATCACTTGCTCAAAATTAGCTGACCATAAAAAACAAGGACTGGGGCTGGGGAGATAGCTCAGTCGGTAGAGTGCTTGCCTTGCAAACACAAAGCCCTGGGTTCGATCCCCAGCACCGCAAAAAAAAAAAAAAAAAAAAAAAAACAAAACAAGGACTGAATCCCAAAACAGCTCAGTCAGCTGTATTGTAAAATACATAATCACATATGGAGGCAAATACTTGAATTGATCATTTAATTTTATGTATAAGTTAAAACTTGGTAGTACAAAGTGCCTATAACAAAGAGATCGATAGATACTGAATTGAATATGCTACAAGTACTATGTAACCATCAAATGGCAGTTGGAAAAATGGATGAATGAATGAAGGAGAGTGATCGAATCAACCCACCCAATTCACAAAAACTTCTATTAGCATGTTCTATTGCTGTTCCATTTTATACTGAAACTGTGCTTTGTGCAATTTTAAGCATAGCCCAGTGTACCTTTCTGGCATCATTCCGGAGTCAAAAATCTTAGAATTGGGATGCATTTGGGGTTGGAATAAGCCTTAAGAATTTGATTACTTTATGATAAACTTCACTTCATCCAAACCTACATCACCAGGATTAACTACCCACTTTTTAAAGAAATTCACAATTGTGATTCTTTTTTTTTTGTAAACAAATGGGATACATGTTGTTTCTCTGTTTGTACATGGAGTAAAGGCATACCATTTGTGTAATCATAAATTTACATAGGGTAATGTTGTTTGATTCATTGTTATTTTTTCCCTTCCCCCCACTCCTCCCACCCCTCTTTTCCCTCTATACAGTCCTTCCTTCCTCCATTCTTGCCCCCCTCCCTAACTCTAACTCTAATCCTAACACTAATTCCTCCCACCCCCCATTATGTGTCATCATTCACTTATCAGCGAGATCATTCATCCTTTGGTTTTTGAGATTGGCTTATCTCACTTAGCATGATATTCTCCAATTTCATCCATTTGCCTGCAAATGCCATAATTTTATCATTCTTTATGGCTGAGTAATATTCCATTGTGTATATATATACCACAGTTTCTTTATCCATTCATCAATTGAAGGGCATCTAGGTTGGTTCCACAATCTGGCTATTGTGAACTGAGCAGCTATGAACATTGATGTGGCTGCATCTCTGTAGTATGCTGATTTTAAGTCCTTTGGGTATAGGCCAAGGAGTGGGATAGCTGGGTCAAATGGTAGGTCCATTCCAAGTTTTCTAAGGAATCTCCACACTGCTTTCCAGAGTGGCTGCACTAATTTGCAGCTCCACCAGCAATGTATGAGTGTACCTTTCTCCCCACATCCTCACCAACACCTGTTTTTGCTTGAATTCTTGATAATCGCCATTCTAATTGGAGTGAGGTGGAATCTTAGGGTGGTTTTGATTTGCATTTCTCTTATTACTAGAGATGTTGAACATTTTTCCATATGTTTGTTGATTTCTTGTAGATCTTCTTCTGTGAAGTATCTGCTCATTTCCTTAGCCCATTTGTTGATTGGGTTATTTGTATTCGTGGTGTAGAGTTTTTTGAGTTCTTTATATATTCTGGAAATGAGTGCTCTATCTGAAGTATGATTGGCAAAGATTTCCTCCCACTCTGTAGGCTCTTTTTTTGCTGATAGTTTCCTTTGCTGAGAGAAAGTTTTTTAGTTTGAATCTATCCCAGTTCTTGATTCTTGCTTTTATTTCTTGTGCTTTGGGAGTCCTGTTGAGGAAGTCTGGTCCTAAGCTGACATGTTGAAGATCTGGACCTACTTTTTCTTCTATAAGATGCAGGGCTCTGGTCTGATTCCGAGGTCCTTAATTCATTTTGAGTTTAGTTTCGTGCACGGTGAGAGATATGGGTTTAGTTTCATTCTGTTGCATATGGATTTCCAATTCTCCCAGCACCATTTGTTGAAGAGGCTATCTTTTCTCCATTGCATATTTTTGGCCCCTTTGTCTAGTATGAGAAAATTGTATTTATTTGGGTTTGTGTCCGTGTCCTCTATTCTGTACCATTGATCTACCTGTCTATTTTGGTACTGATACCATGCCGTTTTTGTTACTATTGCTTTGTAGTAGAGTTGAAGATCTGGTATTGCGATACCCCCTGCTTCACTCTTTCTGCCAAGGATTGCTTTAGCTATTCTGGGTTTCTTATTCTTCCAGATGAATTTCATAATTGCTTGCTCTATTTCTGTAAGGTACGTCATTGGGATTTTAACTGGAATTGCATTGAATCTGTATAGCACTTTTGGTAGTATGGCCATTTTGACAATATTAATTCTGCCTATCCAAGAACATGGGAGATCTTTCCATTTTCTAAGGTTTTCTTTAATTTCTTTCTTTAGTGTTCTGTACTTCTCATTGTAGAGGTCTTTCACCTCTTTTGTGAGATTGATTCCCAAGTATTTTATTTTTTTCGAGGGTATTGTGAATAGGGTAGTTTTCCTAATTATTCTTTCCAAAGATTCATCACTTATGTATAAAAATGCATTAGATTTATGTGCATTGATCTTATATCCCACTACTTTACTGAATTCACTTATGAGTTCTAAAAGTTTTCTGGTGGAATTTCCTGGTTCCTCTAAGTATATGATCATATCATCAGCAAATAGGGATAGTTTGAGTTCTTCTTTTCCTATTCGTATCCCTTTAATTTCTTTGGTCTGTCTAATTTCTCTGGCTAGAGTTTCAAGGACAATATCAAAAGCCTACCAACAAAGAAAAGTCCAGGACCAGATGGGTTCTCAGCCAAGTTCTATAAAACCTTTAAGGAAGAGCTCATTCCAATACTTCTCAAAGTATTCCATGAAATAGAAGAGGAGGGAACCCTCCCAAACTCATTCTATAAAACCAATATTACCCTGATACCTAAACCAGACAGAGACACATCGAGGACAGAAAATTTCATACCAATATCCTTAATGAACATCGACGCAAAAATTCTCAACAAAATTTTAGCAAATCACATACAAAAACATATTAAAAAGATAGTGCACCATGATCAAGTGGGCTTCATCCCAGGGATGCAAGGTTGGTTCAACATCTGAAAATCAATAAATGTAATTCACCATATCAACAGACTTAAAGTCAAGAATCACATGATTATTTCAATAGATGCAGAAAAAGCATTTGATAAAATACAGCACCCCTTCATGCTCAAAACACTAGAAAAAATAGGGATAGTGGGAACATTCCTTAACATTGTAAAGGCCATCTATGCTAAGCCCATGGCTAATATCATTCTAAATGGTGAAAAACTGAAAGCATTCCCCCTAAAAACTGGAACAAGGCAGGGATGCCCTCTTTCACCACTTCTATTCAATATCGTCCTTGTGATTCTTTTAATCATTTTTAGATGCTTAAACAAGACTATGCAGAAAATCTTCCCTACAAAGAGCACATAAAGTCCTTCAGTTGAAATATAAGTGTGAGCATAAAAAAATGAAAACTCTTTTATTTTAAGAATTTAACAGCATTTTGGAATAGATTTCATCTTTTGATTAAGTGTGTTGCAAAGTAGTAAGTTTGGTGGATTTCGAGTATTTTTAAAATACTTCAAAAGGGCTTGCATTAGCTTATATGCTGTGCACTGAAAAACTGAGATGGGGAAATTAGAATATGAGAAGAAGGAAAAGAAGGAAATAAAACAAGAACTTACATATTTTCAAACGCCATACTCCCATTTTTTTCCCATGATAATCTGGTAAGCCCTTGAAATGATCTGGTTGCTGTCTAAATCATGATAACATAACAAATCCCCTTTGCAAATGTTCTTGCTGTGCTTTAAACGGACATCAAAATTCAAAAGCCTAAGCTACTCCTAATATTAAAAACACAAAATTCCATAATAAATTGATAGATTTCATTAAAAGTTACCAGACATGGCAGTGATACACACAATATAGGTTAAAGGTTTAAAAAAATGTTCTGGAATAACAGGAATTGGCCTTCAGATCCAGTTTCCACTCACCAGTTGCCTGACCTTTAGTAAATTATCTCACTTCCCTAAGCCTCAGTGTCTTCATTTGTGAAAGCAGAGTAATGGTACCAACTCCATAACATTATTGTATGAATTAAATACCTGGCACATAGTAGGCCTTCAAAAATGTAATTAGTAGTAGGGGTAATGAGAGTGTAAATGGATTAAATATTTCAAGCACCAACTAAAAGTGTGAACATGTCTGCTAATGTGCATTCAAATATTTTAAACTAAACCATGACTTTTCCACCCACTCACCACTATAAGATTCAAATAGAAAGAAATAAAAGTGAACCACAACCTGTCTTCTCTTTTGCAAGAGTTTTCTAATTAGCACTTTAACTAATTCACTCCTTACAAATGTGCAAGTCATAACATAAACTGTTGTCTCAGACATTGATAACTTAAGTGATTTTATAAATGTAAATGCATTACAAACTCAATGTAATTAGATATAATTAAGAATAACACACACTGATTTATTCATTTTCTCTTGTTACTTGGACTTTCTTATTTACTAAATGTCTAAGTAATAAGGGACTACATGAGAACAATAATTAAAATCTTTAGTATTTTGGGTCAATGTATAATTTTCATTAAATGGACCCAGTATAAAGTGAATCTCAAAAAGAATTCACTCCAAGGCCTAAGGGGTAGAAGACAGAGAGGGAGGGGGAAGTGCTGAGGAATGATATTGTTCATATTATATTGTTTTATTGAGTGCACATGTGGATATGTAACAACAAAACCCATCAATATGTACAATTATAATGCACCAATAAAAAATGGAAAAAAATATAATTCACTCCTAAATATGAAAACCAAGTCTTCTGGTCATATTTTAAGCAAAGTGTTTTTAAATTATTTTTCAGATTTAGTAGATCATAAGAAAGTAATAATTAAATTTTATTCTCTTTGATAGATCATATTGAAACTGTTTTTCGCACATTAAAAGGTTCAAAATCATTACTACAAATTGATTTAAACATAAATTTATTTGGAAACAATAAAAATGAAACTAAAATATTTAAATATTAAAACTTAAATAATGAAACTAAAAATATTTAGAACAAAAGTGAGGAAACAATGAAACATTAAAATATTTAGTTTTAAAAGTCAGTCCTATATTAAATATGTTTTTCTACATATAACTAAAGGAATTGTGCTTTTCTTTTTACCACTAAACATTCTGAAGACTTTGTTGTGAGATCAGATAGACATAAGTAACTCTGGCTTTCCTGGACTATCATAAGAAATGAACTGAGACACTGGCACCAGGACCCACATTTGTAGTCTCAGGTACTTGGAAGAGTGAAGCAGGAAGATGTTGAGTTCAAGTACAGCCTGAGGAGCCAGTGAGAACACAGTCTGAAAAAAAAATGAACTGACGCCTATGTGAGAGTTATGGAAATTACTACAACAATCATTATTACAATCTTGTTATAGACTTCAAAAACCAATTGGTGATTTGCTCATTTTGAACACCAAAACTACAATACTAGACCATTCATAAATGACTCCTAAATAATTTTTAACTTAGACCATGTTTGAAATGTTTATTTCTCTTAATAAACAATTATTCAAGTAAAAAGTAGTACAAAAATAATCTCATTTCTGTATATTTTTTGTTGTGTACTAATTCCTGTATAAACAATTCTATGCCTATTATGTACTAAATATGGTCTATCATGAAAAGACAGACTTCTTACATTCTTTCTTTTATGTCACTTTTGTATGTAAAGAAAGGGGGAAAAGGAGATACTTTTAAAAGTAAAATACAACCCTGGGCTGCCAGATTCCAAATAATCAGAAGAACTACAGCGCCATCTTGTGGAATGAAAGATCTAATTAGTGAAATACTTTGATTCCATTAGAAAAGACAATGATTGAATTTCTTGGCCATCAATTCTAGCTTCATTTAGTGATCCATTACTCTAAAACACTTTAGTCTGGAACATCTATCAAATGGTGAATGGAACTATTACCATACAGCAGTAGCATATATAATACAGTATATGATACAGAAGTTAAGTGATTTCCAACTTTTATATATAAAGAAAAATACAAGGACAGTATCTTTATTTGAGGTTGCCTTGGAACCAAAGAAAGAATCTATACAAGGGTGAGGGATGGGAGAGGAATCAAGATGAAGGTCTTGGCTCTTCCATCATTCTTTTAAAATTGAAAGGAAACCCTTAACATGGTTAAAGTTCCTGAAAAACTCATTAAGGATGCACATCCTTTAAAATCCACAATCAGAAAGAAGAGAATAGGTCAAGGAAGTGTGGGGAGAAACAAATTTAAATAGGTGAGATCAGTAGAACATTTAGAAGAAGTGGAATTTCTCAGTTCAACTAAATGCAACTTATTGAGAGGCTACAATGTGCCAAATACTTGGTAGCTTAAGAATAAGATAGATAGATAGATGATAGATAGATAGATAGATAGATAGATAGATAGATAGATAGATAGATACAATATATTATATAACTCCAAAGACTCTTTAAAACCCAAGAAGTGCCTAAAGAAACGCTGAACTGTAAGAAATTCTCAGAGAAGCCAGGGATGCCCCTAGATTAGTCTGTGAGTTCATGGTATCTGCAGAACAGACCTTTGAGGGATGAGAGAATAGAAAAAATATTTTTCTCTCATTCTCCCAAATGTGTGAATGGATACAAATGGTGAAATCTTGTATGACCCTATACTCTAAGATACTTTTGGAAGTACTTTTCATATTACTGTGTGTATCTCATAAAAATTGAAATAAAAATTGGAGTGCATAATAACCATTGTGTAGAATTAAGCATTCTCTCTTCCATCTGTGCTCCATTAGCATTTTGTTCATAATCTAATAAGGAATTAACTTCCTATGTATCATTATTAATAATTATTTACCTGTTTCTCCTAAAGGACTATGATCTCTTTGAAAATCAAGACCATCTTACACATTCTTTCATAGCTACACAACACATTTGTTGAATTGAATTAATTATACTTTATAGTAGTATTTTTGTTTGGCCAAAGTGATAACCTCCTGAGTTAAGAACCACAGGGCCTTCCTTAAGGTGCCCAGACCAGCATGGAACACAAGCGCTACCAATTTCCAAAGTTGTCATTTATCAACCTCTGGTTTTGATGCCTCCAGTCCTGAAACTACCTTTATAACTCCATCTTCTGACCAAACAAGGTCAGTAAATAAAATAAAAGTTGAATCTATCTTACATCTATGTTTTTGTCTGGGGATGGGGATTTGGAGTGATTTTTTTCTAAAATGTTCTTTCTTTACAAAAAGAAGCAGATTGCTTACATGACAGAGAACTAAAAAATATGAACCAAGAAAAAGTAATAATTACCAAGATGATGTAAATCCTCCAGTATGATACATTTGTTCTCAATTCCCTCCTCTTTACCCTTGTCTTCTTGAAATTCTTAGCTCCCACTCACCCTTCTGCATGGATGTTATTTTTTATCTAAAATGCTAACAGCTGATTACAAAAGATTTATCATCTATGAAAGGAAATCTTGTTATAAATCATTAACAAAAACAATTTGAAATCCAATTTCCATTGTATTTGACTAATTTTTACTTTTTATTTTTTTATTTTATTTTTTTAGTTTTACAGACTGCATTTTGATTCATTGTACACAAATGGGGCACAATTTTTCATTTCTGTGGTTGTGCATGATGTGGATTCATATCATTCATGTAATCATATATGTACATAGGGTAATGATGTCTGTCTCATTCCACCATCTTTCATACCCCTGCCCCCTTCTCCCTCTCATTTCCCTGTACATAATCTAAAGTTCCTCCATTGTTCTCTTAGCCCCCAGCCCCCTACCCCCATTATGTATCATCATCCACTTATCAGGGAAAATATTCAGCCTTTGGTTTTGGGGATTGACTTATTTCACTTAGCATGATATTCTCCAATTCCATCCATTTATCTGCAAATGCCATAATATTATTCTTCTTTATGACTGAATAATATTCCATTGTGTATATATACAACAGTTTATTTACCCATTCATCTGTTGAAGGGCACCTAGGTTGGTTCCACAATCTAGCTATTGTGAATTGAGCTGCTATAAACATTGATGTGGCTGTGTTACTGCAGTATGCTAGTTTTAAGTTCTTTGGATATAAACTGAGGAGTGGGATAACTGGGTCAAAAGGTGGGTCCATTCCAAGTGTTCTGAGGAATCTCCATACTGCTTTCCGGAGTGGTTGCACCAATTTGCAACTCCACCAGCAATGTAAGTGTGTCTTTTTCCCCCACATCCACACCAACATCTATTATTGTTTGTGTTCTTGATAAAAGCCATTCTAATTGGAGTAAGATGAAATCTTAGAGTGTTTTAACTTGCATTTCTCTAATTACTAGAGATGTTGAACACTTTTTCATATATTCATTAACTGCCTGTATATCTTCTTCTGTGAAGTGTCTGTCTAGTTCCTTGGTCCATTTATTGATTGGGTTCTTTATATTTTTTGTGTAAAGTTTTGTAAGTTCTTTATAAATTTTGGAGATTAGTGCTCTATTTGAAGTGTGTGTGGAAAAGATTTTCTCCCACTCTGTAGGCTCTCTTCTCCCATTATTGATTGTATGCTTTGCTGAGAAAAAGCTTTTTAGTTTGAGTCCATCCCATTTATTGATTCTTGCTTTGATTTCTTGTGCCTTGGGAGTCTTGTTAAGGAAGTCTGATCCTAAGCCAACATGATGAAGATTTGGGCCTAGTTTCCTTCTATTCGGTGCAGGGTCTCTGGCCTAATTCCTAGGTCCTTCCATTTTGAGATGAGTTTTGTGCAGGGTGAGAGATACAGGTTTAATTTCATTTTACTGCATATGGATTTCCAGTTTTCCCAGCACCATTTGTTGAACAGGCTATCTTTTCTCCATTATATAATACCAGACCTTAAACTATACTACAGAGCAATAGCAACTAAAACAGCATGGTATTGGCAACAAAATAGACAGGCAGACCAATAGTACAGAATGGAAGATACAGAGACAAACTCACAAAAATACAGCTACTCATACTAGACAAAAGAGTCAAAAACATAATTTTTACTTTTGTCTTTTGGGTGGATTTTGGGGACCACATGTAAGCACTCATCTTGATATATTTACATCAATATGCTTGACTGCCAAAAGAAGTAATCATTTGCCAACTTTTAACCAACAAATTGACATTAAGAATTCTAAAGAAACCACTGCTAAATAAAACAATCAAAACATCCTACACTTAATGTCTTCTTGGATGCTAAAATAGAGGTTTTAATATGATTTTGCCATATGTGTACAGATTAAGGACCTAATTCCCAGTAACTATTTTTTTAGTTGAAGACCAATAGTTTCTTAAACTGATTTGCAAAGAAGAAATGCCTCACTAGTCATTAAATAAGAGGAAAAAGCTGGATGTGAAATAATTCTTTTAGTTCTTTGTAGGGTCAAGAATTTAAGCATCGCATATAAAATGTTTTGCTGAAATGAGGAAGTCATTATAACACATTGCAAATCTCTCTAATTTAAAATGCCATTCATGTGATACAAAGTACTAAGCATGAAGTTTATATTACCCTCTATATCTTAACTCCTGTTTTTGATTAAACAATATGATCACACAAAAGTTTCAGGCATAGTATTCAGCATTTCATTATTTCCTTAACCTTTCCCTTTGAAAGTAAAAGGATTGTGAGCATGCTAGTGAATGCTATGAAAAAAATTTGTCAAACTTTCCTGAATCTCAGTTTCTCCCTGTGAAGGATGATAACACTATCTCAAAAATAATAACAAGGAATAAAATATATAAAAGATATAATTAGTTGATCATAAGTAGTTACTGATAGAAAGTAGCTATCATTATTATCACTATTATTTATTTTAGAGTGGTTTGATATAAACTCCATAGTCAGTCTTCTTTTATAATATTCATCAAAACTCAAATCTACATAGACAAACTGTGCTTAGTTCTTGTTGGTGTTACGTGATAGAAAACTGCTAGGATAGTTAAACAATTTTATTATGATGATACTTTTAAATCATGAGTTTGCAGAAAGTGTCAGCTTTTGGTTCTTAATAATAAATTGTAATTATATTCAGTTCATTCTTCATCATAAATCAGTTTTCAAAAAGAAAACCTAACTTCACCAATGTAAAAGTTGTAGTAATGGAAGAAAAAATCTGAGATCTTGAAACGGCAATAAGAGATTCTTTAGCAGCTCTCACATAGTTAAACTGAAAATACTAAGGAAAACTGTATTTTTGTGTTGCTATCTTATCACCCTTTCCAGCAATTTTGTACTTGAATACCTTTTTTATTTATTTTTTTAGATATACAGACATTAGAGTATATTTTGACATATTCATACAAACATGGAGTATATCTTATTTTAATTGAAATCTCAGTCTTGTGGATTGCGCATGATGTGGAGATTCACTGTGATGTATTCTTACATGTATAGAAAGTTGTGTCAGAATCATTGTCTTTAATATTCCTATCCCCTATCCTTTCTTTTCATTCTTCTTTACTGTATTTCAATATGGAAAGCAAATAACTTAATCAAAGACCCAAAACCACCAAGAATTTGGGTTCTATTTCTAGTACTGATTTTGTTCTTGATTTTCCACTAGTTAAATTAGGATAAACTGACTAATTTCAGAACCATGTCATCATGAACTCATTGACTTCACTTTTGGATTGCCCCTCCTCTTTCCAAGGCCAGTGCCAGAAAACATTCATGGAACTCAATTTATCACAGTAAAACTGCTTCCATTAAAATATCTAACATTAAGTAGAATTCAGTATAAAATGATCATAAATTATTTTTCTCATTCCTACAAACTATGCTTATTCCCTTTGCAACACAGTTCTAATGGCCTCTTATAAACCTATGAAATGAATTTCTTCTGGATTCAGTCACTCCAATCACTTCAGCAAGCCCAAGAATGCCAAGTCTGACTCTGGAGGATGTCATTATTTAAAAGTCAATATTTAGGGCTGGGGATGCGACTCAGTGATAGAACGCTTGCCTAGTATGTGAAAGGCCTTGGGTTCAATTCCCAGCAAAACACACACACACACACACACACACACACACACACACACACAGAGTCAATATTTAAAGGTCCAGAGAAGAATCCAATCGAGATGAAAGTCTGATTGGATTTGTCTTGAGAATGAGAGTTGACTATGGAAACATTAAGGTTTAAGGCAAAAGATGTTAAATAAAGTGATACTAGGGCTGGGGTTGTGGCTCAGTGGTAGATCACTTACCTAGCATGTGTGAGGCAGTGGGTTTGATTCTCAGCACCACATATAAAAAAATGAATAAAATAAAGTTCTATCAACATCTAAAAAAATATTTTAAAAAAGATCAGTTGACAAAAATGTGGTCTCCAAATCCTCTAAATTCAAATCTTAAAAAAAAAAAAAAGTGATACTATAGGAGGCTTAGAAAAAAGGGAAATCTCTCTTCTACCCTGTTTAATTTTTAGCACACTGTGGCAAAGAGGAAAAGAAACATGTAATAATGATGCAAGACAGGAAAAGATTATGTCAGCAAAGTCACTGATTAAGTAAAAAGAAGTTGAACCCAGTGCACAAGTAAAAGGATTAAATTTGGGACAGAGACAACCCCATTATAATAGAAGGATACAGTTGTGAGAAGCTGGTTGGTGGGAAAATGGCACCATCTCCCACCAAACAACATTGTTCCTGTTTTCTCAGCAAAGATATGAAGCAAAGTCATCAACTGAGAATGAGGAACAGGGAGCAGGATTTGGAAATTTGAGAAGAAAGAAAAAGATGTGACATAGAAATCTCTGTGAAAGAAAAAATAAATCAATAAGAAAATGATAACTATAGTCAGTTGAATTTCAGGCATTTCTCCAGTTGAGAAAGACAATCATGAACATTACAAAAAGAAATCAGTCAACTTAATTAAATGTTTTTCTCCAACCATCAGCTGAAGACTTGGGAAATTATTACATGTCAAGCACTGTTCTTAAGACTTCATTTTTATCAATACTTTCAAGCACATAACAACCCCATGAGATACATACATCTGAAAAGTGAAGTACAGAACTATTAAGAAACCTACCTTTACCAAGGTATTTCATAAAGTTCGTAAATGTTGGACACAGGGTTCAAGGATTGTGGGCCCAGAGCCTACACTCTTAATCTCTAAACTATACTACTTTTATGTAAATCATTGAGATTAACTAGTGTTGGTGTTCTATCATTTGAGTGTAACAGAGTCAGGCTAGAAAGCAAGAGTTATTTGCAAGTAATTGGACAATGGAATCTACGATGGAGGGAAAGTGAAAACAGGAACTAAGGGTGGTAGGCACTAAAAATGGTGATAGTCAATGAACTGGAAGTCCCAGAGTGGCTAAAAAACGTGGTGACAGCTGAAAAGAGCAGTGTTGACATACTGGAGACAAGGTGTCAGAAATTGATATTTTGAGGATGGTACACTTATTCATAATAGCGAAGTCTGATTTGATTACGAGAATTGGCAGCTAAGGTCAGGACAGGGTAAAAAAGAAGACTGAAATGGAAAAGGCCAAGGAACTGAAAATAAGGGGTAGGTGGATTATATACCTGTACAAGGGCAGCTATAAAAAGAAAGAAGTAAGCCTGATGTTAAAATCTTCACCAAAATGAAAAAATTGGCAAGGATTAATTATTGCAGGATAGAAGGATGAGTATGCTCCAAAGAAGGGTTCCAACTCTGCCCAGTTTACCAAGAACTTTCCTGGTGTGCCACATCCTAGGCCTCCATGAACAAGGAAGGAATTTTTGAGAGAAGAGGATAAATGAGATATTTTCTGGATGAAATAATAAAAAGATGATGCCAGTTTATTTCCAGGTCCTATGTGATATCGATGTTATGAGGTTTTAATTTTAAAACTTATCATGTGGTAGTTACAATTACTATCTTTGTAATTTCTCATCTCAAAATGAAATGCTTTGCTTACATTGGCTGATGGACCTGAGGCAAATATTTCCAAGAAAATTTTCCTCCCACTTTGGGTTACTTTGATTCCTTAAAGGTAATGATCACCTTATAGGTAATTTGCTCTAAAGCTATTATTAATTCTCTATGGTCAAGAGATATTTTAAGTGCCTGAAAAGTCCCAGTCTTGCTCAGGAAAAGATGGGTACTGCAGCATCACCCTATAATGAGAAATCTCTTCCACAGAAGTGTCTCCATTTCCCACTCCACTATTTCCAAGAGTTCAGGACCTAGAGTATGGAGAAACATAGTTTTTCATAGATAGGAGAAACCATAAAGATACTTTAGAAGTATTTACAGAATCATAAAAAACATCTTCTTGGTGAACTCTTGCATGAACCCTTCACTCAGATTATGCACTAAATGTAGTTTCTGTGTACTTCCACTTTCATATGCAGCAAATGCTAAATGTTCATTTCCATTTTTAAAAAACTGTACATATACAAAATTTGGGACATATTAAGTGGCCTCAAAATAACATATGCAAAAAAGACTGAAAGAATACACAATAGATTAACTGTAAAATAATTCAGAAGTTGCTGCTGGTTCAAACTGTCTTTCAAGCCTTTCCTACATTTTAACCACAAATTCTCTGTCCTTGCTGTCACCACTGAACTTCTCAAAAGCAAAGTCTATATTTCTCAAGTCCAATTTACTCTTTGTCTTACAATCAGACTTTGGCTCATACTCTTAGGCTGAATGACTATTTGGATAGTTATTTTTGAGAAAAATCCCAGTTTCCAAAACTTTATTTTGAGTATATACAGAATAAACTATGTAACTACGTATGAGCTGATTTTCATACAATTATTAGTCCTATGCTAGCTTACAGATCAGGAAAAAATCCTTCAATAAACTACACATCATAATTTCAGGTTGAAACTCCCATATCCCTTAACTCAGTTTCCAGGCTGCCTTGAAATTTTAGCAACATTTAAAATACTTGGCTATCCCTTTTCTGTGAAAATCTTGTTCCTTTTAAAATAATGTTTCTTTCCTTCTCCTACTATTTTTTTCTTCCTTCTGCCTCTAAAATTAGTTCATTATTTTCTATTGTTTTTTGAAGTCTAGAAGAAGAAAAGTTAATAAGGTATCAAAGGTCAATCCTCAAAAATTTACATTTGAACTTCTCCCTTCTTTCTACAAGATTGATTTCCATTACTCATGTTATTTATTCTCATGATTTCAAGGGCTATTCCTAAACAGAATGTACCTTCAAGCCAAATGTTGATAGAATTCTTACCTGCAGTTTTAATCCATTGCTGAACATCTCCATCTGTGTGTCCTACATTGACTTCATAATCAATCAAAAGTCACACTCATCTTCAGTCCTCAAACCAATTGTTCTCTTAACTTCCCTAAATCTGGCTAAAGATGCCACCAATTTCATGGTCATTCAAACTTAAATCTCTGTTTTTAATCCACCCTAGTCAGTGAGAAAGGTTGACTTTTTCTACCTTCAGCCTAGGTCTGATAATCATTGCCTCTTATTCACCTCTGCAATCAATGATTCCTTAATTGCCTCTAGTTTTTCCGCAGTTCAGTCCATTCAGAACATTATTGCCAAATTAATCTTTCAATGTCCAGTTTTTATGACATCCTTTATTCAGAAACTTTTAACTATCTTATATTGGATAGCAAAATAAAGTCAACCTACCTAACCTGGCACCCAAACCCCTCCAGGATGCTTGTATTTCCCTGTTGATACTTAACTTACAACACAGTCAAGATTACTGGATTCTAAACTCAGAAACGAGAAAATCATGAATAATCAAAATTACCTTGGAAATGTCCTTCGACAGGCATTCCACTGGAGACCATGAGGTGGTTCATCACAGCCAGTTTTTTCTCCAGCATTGGAACAGATTCCTGTTTTCTTTGGTTGAGCACCAGATGAAGTAGTTGGCTTGCTTTTAGGGTCCATTTTATATGAAAAATGCATATATGCATATCTTTAAAATTAGAATCACACTCAGTTCAGTGATATGCTTGCATTTGAGAGGTGCCCAGAACAGTGACAAGCCCAGGTAATCACAGATTCATGTCTCCCCTGTCATGGTTACTCCAGGCAATTATTGAAAGAAATGATGGACAGTGTTGTCAATACTATTTGAATTGCAACTTTTCTGTCTTTTGAGATGTTAGTTTGCCTTTGCTTTGCTGAGATGATGGGATTTCACTGTTATGTCCTTTTAAATTTTTATTTAGGTCTTTTCCTTAACTTCTCTCCTGAACTTTGAGGATAAGAATCATATCATAATTCCATTTGACTATTATACAGCACTTAACACAGTACTGCATTACCCTGTGAATATTTTCTCAACACATCAAATTTGCTTCAATTTGTTAATAATAATTAAGTGGATAATAGTGGTTTTTAACAGATATGCCTAAAGAAAATGTTATTTCCTATTTTACTAAAATCTATATCATTTTCTAAGAAGCTATACTGATAAAGTCTTTCCATTGCAATTATTTAAAAACAACAGCAATGTTTTCAAAATATATTGGTTTATATTAAGTACAATAATAAATAATATCAGTAAACTCCAGTAGACAATGAAATAAATATATACTTGGTAAGTGTGCTTAATAACCAAAATATACATGTTAAAATATATGCATATTTAAATACAGACTTGTTCATGTTTTAAAAATAGTAAGAATAAGTTGGACATTGTGGCACATGCCTGTAATCCCAGAAACTTGTGAGGCTGAGGCAGGAGGATCACAAGTCTGAGGACAGACTCCACAATTTAATAAGGCTATAGGTGAGACCAGATCTCAAAATTTAAAAAAGGGTTGGGGATGTGGCTCAGTGGTTAAGCACTACCAGGTTCAATTCCTGGTACAAAAAATAAGAAGAAGAAGAATCTAGTTGTTAAGTTAAATTAATAACAAGGAAATGATTAATATGTCATCATGATTATATTAAACTCATGTAAATACTGATAGTATTCCTATATTAGACTATGTAAGGCATCCCAGTGTTATTTAAATATATCTTATAAACATAATCAACAACATCTCAGAGAATCATAAACATACTACCCCACGTAACCTAGGATTGTGACTAGAGTTATTTAAATATTTACCTTGGGGAAATATAAGATATCCAAAGCTGCTTCTGGGAGTCAATTTATATAAGCCACCCTGTGCATTTTGACGACCAAACAAAAATAAATTTTGAACTTGCTGCCACATCCTCTAGATACCTGTATTTGACTCTTCCTGAATTTTTGTGACAGAATCTACCCCGTAGCATCCAAAAGCGTACACTTGGCAGGCTGGAGAAGTCATCTTGAGCTGGGGCAGTGTTAGTGGACATGCCCCAGTAGCACCTAAAGGGAAGCCATGAGGGCGACTCTAGGTGGTGTCACACCGCCTTGCTTCCCTGGGCAACATCTGCGGGGCTTGGAGAATGTTCCTGGAAACGGAGATCCGCTAGGGAAGGGTGGAGCCTCCTAACGACCACTAGAGGGCTCAAGGGGCTCTTTGCTACAGGATGCCTTCTGGGGGCTGTAGGAAGGAACCAGTTAGGTGATATGACGAAATGTACATGAATGCCCATGAGCTCTGAGGCTAAGGGAAATAACTTTTGAATGTAGGGAATGAATCTCAGGTATTTGGAGCTAGATGGTGAGGCTACCTGGGTCACTGACATCTCGTGTGCTTAGTAGTAGGTGACCTTCCACATGCATTTCTAGCATTTCACACATATGCAAAGAAGTATGATGAAAATTTGTATGTCAGAACAAGAAAATAATGGTTAATATATAGGCTTAAGGCCAAATAAACTAGTATTCAGATTCCAATGTTGTCATTTATTAGCATGAGATGATATTACCTTTGGGAATTAGTTCTAGGATCCCTGTGGTGTCTCTTTGAATCCCTGATAAAGTCATATACTACTTGCATACTATGTACATTTTCCTATATATTCTAAACCATCTCTAGGTTAATAGTATTACCTAATACGATATAAAATGCCATGTAAAAATTGTTGTATTGTTAGGGAATAACAACAAGAAAGTATGTCTATACATGTTCAATACAGACACATTTTTTTTTCAAATATTTTCAATCCCTAGTTGGTTGAATCCATGAATGTGAAACCTGCAGATACAGAAAACTAACTCTATTTAATCCCTCTAAACTTCAGTATTCTTATCCTGAAACTACAAAGTACTTATGATCTGGAGGTGCTTCAAAATTAGAATGTATTCAAATAAAAGTAAGTTTTATACTTGGTTTTGTTATTTTCATCTAACCTAATACAGTTTCAATCACTGAGTCTTTAAGTGGTATCATTCAGTGCTATCTCCAGCTACCTTTAATAAAATCTGGGATCTCTGTCAAGATCTACCCAGACCAAGAGCTAGATGTAGTGAGACACAAGATGCCCCAGAAAAGTCTACTGCTTCCAAACCTGCTTTGTTTTGTACTATGGGCATAGATTTTTAATTGTTCTGAAGAACTTTAGTCTGTAGCCTTCCTACCTAAACCCCTAACAAGTATAGCCAATATTCTAAATGGAACTTCCTTTTGCATATCTGGCTTCTTTGGTTCTTTTTCCTAGATTGAAGTTGCCAGAATCAGCAGAGTGGGGAGCAGAGGTAATAATATTGCAGGGACTAATCTACCCAACTAACCCCTTCCAGTTCCTTTCCCTGGTATTGCTGGCGGGTTTAGTCTACCCTCCTCAGGATCCACCTGTTAAACATCCTGTCAGTCACATCCAGTTCCCTGTGTAATGATTTTAATCCCCCTTGATGCTCATTCAGAAGGTTCTCCTTTCCCACTGTCTTTGAATTAGTTCCTTGAATACTGGCTTTGGCCCATAATAAAACTGTTACTTTCTCAGTTTAGGTTTTAAACTTTGGATCTCATTAGAGTTAATTTTCCCCAGCCCTTGCTGACAAATATCCCACCTTCATATCTTGAAAACTCTCAAAAGACCAGTTAGTTATTGATTCTTTTTTATGTATAAAAAGAATGAGATCTAGAATTATTGTCTAGAGTCACTGCACTAACATTCAGATTCTTAACAGAGAAATGGCTATAGAGATAGAATCAATTAATTCCATTAGCTATTTTTATAATTAATATTTTCATTAAAACATACAGAAATGACTATTAAAAGAGTTTCTCATCCTTTAATTAAGAAGTTAACTCATGTAAAAATTTTAACTAATATGATATAGCTTTTGTCTCTTTGTGACATAGTATGTACTTGAAGGTTTTGCATTTGGTTTGGTGTTTTTGTGATTGTTTTGCTTCAGTTTCATTTATGTTTTGGTATGTTCCCCCTGTATTAATGGTAGATTTCCACTTATCCATTCATTTTCTCCTCCAAAACCTGTTATGACCAAGGGCACAGATTTCCAGATTGCAACATGGGAGGAAGTGGCACATAAATAAATCTGTGGCCCCCAAATTGCAAGGAACACTAAATGGTTCATTGAGACATTACACTAGAATTTAGACCTTACCAAAAGTGTGTCATGACAGACTGGATACTATACTCATCTTGAAAAGTTATAGAGTACTTCTCATTTACTCTCCAGTTGCAACATTCTAGCTTACTATTCTTACTGATTGAGAAATTAACAATTAGTTGAGAAGGAAAAATTAACGTGGTTGACTTGATTTTTATCTAATATTCCTATGAAAAAATGTACAAATGCAATACTGGTACTTTCTGTCCCACAAAACAATGTCTCTATCCAATCTACAATAACAGAAAATGTGCCACACTGGTCAATTATGAAAATTAATTCCCATGTTACTTTGCATTAAACATCAAAAGACTGCTAGAAAAGGTAACAATAGTTTTTTTTTTCCATACCCACATTATAAAACTGCAACTCTTAACAATATTTTTTTCTAGGAGTTTGCTGCTTTCTAAAATCACTGTCATGAAGTTTTGATATAAAGTATTTCAAGCACCCAATTTAGAAAACAAACAGCTATTAAACGTCCAAAACCTCTATTGCCATAGATGTTTTAATAACAGAATAATGTTAATGTGTTTGTCTCTGACTCCGTCTCAAAAAATTAGGCAGTTCAAGGTGTGTTTATTCATTTTTACAAATATATTTCCCCACTCTGTCAAAAAGAAAAGCATAATTCAATTGAAGTGTATCAGAACTGTGCTTCCTTATGCCATATTATGTGACAAGCTGTAAATAAAATGAACTATTTATGAATACATTATGCATGGGATATGTTCCCAGGGTTGAATATAAAGAGTATTTTAATGACATACATTTTTCTAGGTAACCAAAAGCATGTTGCTATTTCAATATCCTCTGGACTGGATATAAAGCAATTTTCAAGTGTCCTAGAACAAACTGAAATATTGACATGCCAGCATGGTAAGCTTAGTTTGGAAAACTATTTCTTCAGGAAGTTATGTCAGCCACCACAAATTTCTTTTTTTAATACTTTTAGAATTTAATACTCTATGAATGGAATTTCTATTTTAATGTTAAATTTCTTAAAATGATGTCAATCACACATACTCTTTAGACATAAATGAGCACATACAATTATATCATTTTAAGTGAAATGATAACACTTCATATGATCAAGTTATTAATCACAAAAGTGACTGGAAAACACATAATAAAACTAAAAATTTTATAACTTTTTTGGTTGTTTGTTTTCATGGTACTGAGATGAAACCCAGGTCCTAATGCAGTTAGGCAAGCATCCTGTCACTGAGATACAGTTTTGGTCCCAAAATTTTACAACTTGACTTGGAAAATATTAAACTAAAAAGCATGCATTTTCATATAATATAATATTGTATTTTAAAACTGCATGTAAATTTATATAAAGAATAATCTTCATTTCACAAAAAGAAAATGTATCTTCTTGAGAAAACCTGGAAGAATCTAATAAAATGCTAACAGTAACTATCTCTTTGGGGAATGCATGTTCTTTGTATCTTTCTGTATTTTTTCCATACTTTACAATAAATATTAGTTTTGTTTTCAGAAGAAATAATGTTCCTTTATGAAACTGATATTTTTTGAGCACCTACCACGTTTCAGGCACTGTTATAGGCATAAGGCATAGTAGGAAATAAATGCATTGAAAAACTCTGATCTTAAAGTGGGCTTGGTGTGGTCTGGGGAAGCATGAGTGCTGGAACTCCCTGAGTGTGGAGAAAAGGGGAAAAGTGATGAGCTCACAGAGGGAGCCTATAATTCACACTTGAAAAAGATGAGACATGAGTTTAGGGAGAACATTTCAGGGCTTTAAGAAGGGGAGTCATGACCTGACTTAATTTTAAATGGGTGACCTAGCTGCTGTGAGCAGACTGAGTGGGTAAGAGGTGGAAGCTGGAAACAAGCCAGGAGTTATTTTAGCAATGCAAGGAGAGATAAAGGTGGTTTGGATCAGAATGACACTGACAGGATAGTGAGAAGAGGTCAGATACCAAGTGCACTTATTAAGGGTGAACCAGTGAGGGACTCGGAAATTAATCAAAACAAAATTAAATTGTGTATTTGCATATTTCCTTTTATGAAAGATCAAGTGTCTAATAACTAAATGTCTCAGTTTTTCTGTATCAATGTTCTTAGTTTTAACAACTTTTTGCAAAAATAAATGTATTGGGTTTTTATTTCAGCACAGAAAAAATTAGTAAAATTTTACTTTAATTATGCAGACTCAAACCTTAACAAGCTAGATTATTTTCCACATTTTCTGTTTTCTTTCCATTTCTTTAAGAATTGATGGCATGCATCCAGTAACATTCGGTAGACAATTTTTTTCTGAAATTACAGTAGACTCATCTTTTAAACATTTAGGTTTCTAGATGGAGAAAATGAGCTTATTACATTCTAATTGATGTACAATCCCTATTTTTTAATAACTAGTTTGAAAATATGGTCATGTGATGACTCCAAGGGACTGGTTCTATCAATAGTGACATAAATCACTAGTTCTTCTGGATTTCAAAGGACATTGAAAAAAAAAAAGTCACCTCTGTAAAGAACTATGTTTTTAATGACAGTTCTAAAATACAGAAGAAAAGTTTCTAAAAGTTAAGAATTCAAGCTTTAAAGCATACATCCTTGAGCCTTTGGGTTTGAGTCCCTGCTCTCCCCTTGCTAATTGTGTGATGAGACAGTTACTTAAACTCTCTGACCCTGTTTTATCAAGTGTGAAATGTAACAATTGTGCATACCTCAAAAATCATTATGAATATTAAATCAGACAATTCACTTGGAACAGGCTGAACACATAGCAAACATTTAATAATTGTTAGTTAATATTAGCAATATTACATTTCCATTGTGAAGGATGGGTGAGGTCATCACTTTCCCAAAGTCTCCTGGGTAGTCTGTGCTTCCTTTTAACTCAGGATTTTCCATTCCAACCAAATTTTCTTACAGTCTCTCAAGGGTCAC
Source organism: Sciurus carolinensis (assembly GCF_902686445.1). Lineage (NCBI taxonomy): Eukaryota > Metazoa > Chordata > Mammalia > Rodentia > Sciuridae > Sciurus > Sciurus carolinensis. Next base: position 105,674,165 of record NC_062216.1, read on the forward strand.
AACTTCCATTAAGTTCTTCTCATTTAATTTTAGCAAACACCCTGAACCATAAATGTTGTCATCCTATAGTAAGCAGAACAACGGCTTCCCAAAGATGACTATCTCTATCCATTTGGGCTCCTATAACAAATACCTTAGAAACTGGATAATTTATAAACAGCATACACTTATTGCTCATAGTTCGGAAGGCTGAGAAGTCCAAAATCAAGGCACCAACAAATTCTGTGTCTGTAAGAACCTGCTCCTCATATGTGGCATCTCTATGTGTACCAATAAGAGAAAAGGACAAGTCATTCTAAAGGGTACTAATCTCACTCAGGAGGGTGGAGTTCTCATGACAATCACCTCTTGGATGCCCACTTTGGGATTTTAACATCTGAATTGTGGAGGTAAGGGGACCAATATTCAGAACATAGCTTCTAGTCTCCACTAATCTCCACAGGCTGTGATTATGTTGCATTACATAAAAAAGGAGAATTTGCAGATATTATTAAGGCTTAGGTTTGAAATGGGGAGATTTTTCTGAGTTATCCAGTGGCTACAATCTAATCACATGGGTCTTGCAAAAAGTTGTTATCAAAAAACCAATGAGATGGCAATGTGAAAGTTAGACTTGTTTTTGAGAGCTTTGAAGATAGATGAAGGGAACCACAAGCCAAGGAATATAGATTACCTCAGGAGGTTGGAATAGGCAAGGCAATTGTTTCTCTACATGGGACTCCAGAAAGGAGCACAGGCACACTGATATCTTGCTTTTAGCCCAGAGAGACTCTTATCAGAACTTTGAGATAATAATTTTGTCTTGTTTTAAGCCACCAAGTTTGTGAAAATTATTACTGCAGCTATGAGAAAATAATAAGCATCCCCTCTCATATGATTTTAAAGCTACAGTTTTTAAGAAATAAGCTCTTCAGGTCTACCTTTAGTTTGGCTTCACCTTCTGGGCCCTTCTTCCTTATGTCTATTTAATCAGCTTTCTCTCTGCAGGTCTAGCCACCCACCTTTTCTGTCACACATTTAAAGCAGATTATCACTTCATTTATGTTGATATCAAAACACCAAATTTTTATCTATTCCTTATTTGGTGGCAAATGTGCAGAAAGAAAAACTGTGCAGAAAAAAAGTTATGATAATCTTAGCCAAAAATATAAATATATAGGACCTTAAATATGAACTTATTATGAATTGAAATTGGGTTGATGTGTCAAATACCTTACCTTAGCCTTAAGTAAATAGAATAGCTCAATGTGCCTATATTAGTTAGCTTTGAGTCACTGTGATAAAATAGCTGAGAAAAACAAATTAGAGAATGAAAAAATTTGGCTCAGGGTTTCAGAGGTTTCAGTCCATGATTGGCTACCTTCAGTAATTTGGGCCTGAGGCAAGACAGAACATTGTGACAGAAGGGTATGACAGAAAACTGCTCACTCTTGGCAGCCAAGAAACAGAGAAGGAGCAGGGAGGAAAGGGTAGAAAACAAGATATGCTTTACAGGGCATGCTTCCAAAGATCCACTTTCTCCAACTAAACCCCATTTCCTACAGTTTCTATCACCTACGAATAGTCCATTCAAATTATGAACGCATCTGTGGATTAACCCATTGATGAAGTTAACACTCTCACGATCCCATCGCTTCCCAAAAATCCCAGCCCTAGAAATTGTTGCATTGTGGATCAAGCCTTCAACATCTGAGCCTTTGGGAAACATTCCATAGCTAAACTAAACTAACAGTATAGCTTCTCCATCTGGGTCTAGGAGATAAATCAGATTGAACTTTCACTACAGGAGAAACAGAATGGGAAGATCCATTCTAGCCTCAGACCTAACACTATCACAGATTCATGTTCTTGGGGAATGATTGGTTTGTCTTATAAACATAAATCCTGATTCACCTCATACGTAAATGGAAGAAATGAAATAGTCTTTCAGGTTTGTGAATGGAATATACTGGATTCTAATTTTACATACATTACATTGAATTGTGAACTCTCTAGTTTCAGTGCTGTGTTCTCAGCACCCAACATAGTTCATGTCACTGTGAGAAGGCCCAGTAAGTATTGAATAATCAATTCATTAAATAAGAGGGTAAAAGAAGGAGCAAGTCAGGTTTATTTTACTGTCTTGGTGCCTTCTCTGGCAGTACCTTCCTTCCATGTGTGAGTCCTGGTTTTATTTCCCTACCTCCCAATACTCTCTTTGGTGATGGCCCCTTTTCATGCTAGTCCCTTCATAGGACTACCTGCCTCCTGCTCGGTTCAGCCCTATACTTTCCCACCACAGGGAATTAAAGATAGAAATCTCTAGTTTTGAACATATCTGACGTGAGATGGTTTCACTTTTCTGCACAAGACAAATATTTATAAATGACTCTGCTACTTATGGATGCTACTGAAGGTTCAAATAATATCATCAGAATGTCCTCAGCCATGCCCCTCAGGCTATAGCTTCAGTGAAGGGGGAAATACCTCCTTTCCCTGACCCCTTTCCTTGCAGTCCTTGGCTTTGCTGTGCTCCATGCAGTCCCATCCTGGAAATGCACTTGGACTTCAAATGACTCTAGACATTTCAGTGGCTTTCTACTCTGTGAACCATATCTAGCCTGCAGAAACACCCACACATCTAATCCACAGCTGGAGAGGAGTGCACATACTCCCAAGACATAGCAACTAGTGCTCACTCTCCCACAAAGTAGCTCATGGTGTTCTCTGCTGTACTCAGGATCTCTTGGATAGCAATCAGACCCCAGTTCCTTTGTCTCCCAAAGTTCAGAAGACAGCTCAAGCTGTCTTGGAATAGTCCTACTAAGCCTTGCTCTCTAGGCTTGAGATAAATGTGCTAAAACCCCTAACCAGACTCTTCAAAAGGGAAGTAGTGAAATAACAACCAACCGGATAGAATTTCTCTTCTAGGAAACCTTTTAACAAATACTCTGTTTTCACTCTTTCTACCCTTTATGTTGTTAATAGGATAATGAACCTTCCCAGTTTGTCCAGGACTCTCCCAGTTTTAGCACTGAAACTCTTATATCCCAGCAAATCCCTCAATCCCAGGCAAGGTGGGACAGTTGGTAACCCTATCTCTGGAAAAAGGAGAGGTAAAAGCTGGTTTTTGTTTGGAGGCTTTCAAAATCTGCATTTGATGTGGCCCTTCACTTCAGTATGCAAAATCAGTTTTATCCTATTGTCTCAAATTTTCAATTGAGCATATTATTATTTATATTCATATATGCAAATGCATATATGCCTGATAGGGCTGTTGTGATTATCCTCATTTTACAGAAGACAAAAAGAATACTTACAGGATTCAATAACTTGTTCAGTCAGCACCATCTTCATTTTCCCTTTCCCAGGGTTATCCCTAAGGGAAATTTCTGCCATGTCATTCTTCCTTATTCCCGTCTACATGAGCCTTACCAGTATAGGGAGTCTGCTAATTTTATGCCATGCATAAGGAAATAGCAACTTTTGACCCTTGTGTACTAGACTAGCACACAAGAATAGCTACCTGGATTGGTGGACATCTTGTTTCTTTGAGGTGTAAATGAAATCGGAGTTTGAGATGAAACTAGTTTCTCTGCTTCTGCTGGTGAGCAGGGTATGCGTAATTTGCAGGCCTCTGCAGCTGAGATAGCCCCTTTCAGTGTTAGCAGATAATCATGGCAGGAGATGCCTGCCGGCATCAGCTCCAAGGGTCGAAACCAGCAAAGTCCAATTCTTCTCCACTACTCTTGGGTGGCAGGTTGCAGCTCTTAATGGCAGACCCTTGCAGCTCACTGCCAACTTCTTTCTGGGTTTTTGTCTCACAAATTCAAATGAAATTCACAGACAACAACAGAAGGCAAGAGTGAAAGGAATGGGATTATTTTGAGTATTAAAAAGAATTGTGCTCTCAATAGCCAAGAGGAGACCTGATAGCAGGTTACAACCTAAATCTACTAGTTTAGGGGCTTATAGGATTTCCTGGTAGGGGCATTGAACAAAATCCATCTTTTGCACAAAAATGCCAAGAATAGTGATCAAAATCTGTGTTAAACAGGTATTGGAAAGGTGTTAAGGCTCTTGGTTATCCCTTGAGTCTGCAGCTATACTCAGGTCTACTGCCTCCCCATTCCCATCACCTTGAGACAAAAGAGTTGGCTGGAATGTTTGAAATATTTCTACAGGTTAACATCATGGAGTGGCCTTTATATTGAAAAAAAATCTTAATTAGTACACATTAACTATCCCATCTTATTCATAAGGCTGAAGTCTCTAGGGTTATGCCATGTAAAATGGGAGACAGGATATACTGAGATCTCTGATCTTGAATTCTTTTTTTTTTTTTTTTTTTTTTTTTGGGTGCTGGGAATCGAACCCAGGGCCTTGTGCTTACAAGGCAAGCACTTTACCGACTGAGCTATCTCCCCAACCCAGAGATCTCTGATCTTAATAGGTCTTCCTGGTGTATACCCTTCCTAGCCCAGATATTTATTTCTAAAAGGGAGAGAAATCCCTTCTCTGCCTTATGCTTCTTCACTCTCTTTCTTGTTGTTTGTGGCAACTAGAATAATTTCCCTTATCATAATGGACTTTTGAAAATCAAACTTGTAAGAATTTTTCTTTCCTTCCTGCTATATCCCTTCTCTGAGCCAGAGAATACAAAACTAACTATCATCTGCTTGAATATGAATGACAATAAAAGAAGAAATATTAGGGGGAAATTGGCTTTGTCAAAAAAATTGAACTATCAGAAAAATAAATGAACATTAAAATTACCATATTGGCCTCTCTTTTTTATTAACTTTTTAAACTGCTCTGGCTCCTATGAAGACTAGATAATGGAAAGACTCAGGAAAAGGTGAGAACAGATTAGTTGGAGATTATGGCAGTAGTAAGCATGAGAGTAGCCATGGAATGGAAAGAAGTAATTAAATAGGTAATACTTAAAGAGATGAAGCCTGATACTCTTAACCACTAAGTAACATTGCCTCCTAATAAATGGCTCTGAGAAATTCATTAGCTCTAAAACATGCCTAGTTAGAACTTTGGAACTAGCAAGTCAAAAGTATTAGCATGTTAACAGAGAATTTTCCCTTAATAGAGTAGGGGATGTATACAGGAAGAACTTGGGTTGTATTTAACTCCTCACACCTCCCTCAGAGGGAAACTGAGTCTAATCTAGTTTAAATTACTTTCCCAAGTTCCCAAACTAGTAAATGGGTTGCAGGATTCGGATGTCTAATAAAAATATTTCAATGGTGACCTTTGCATGTCAGCCACTGACTTGTAGGAGTTGATATTTTTAGATGGAAAATCAAATCTATGTGCCTTATTTTTAGTATTCTTCCATTGATAAACTGTAAGACAAAGGGCAATAAAATATAGACATCATGGCACTCATGACAAAGACAAACTTCTGGGTTGGGCTGCTGCTTAGAAAGATCAGGCGGAGATTAATCATGCCACATCACATAGAAAGAGACATAATTAGGTAATATACTGCTTCTTAGTGAATTGGGAATTCCAGAGCTCAGGTATCACCTTTTAGCCTCCTATCATATATCAAACAGATCAATGTAAGAATAAATAAATCACTGGGTAATTGGTCATCAGGATGGATTTCTTAGGCTTTGGAGACCATAGCATTAGAAGCTGTGCCACGGAGAGTATGTGGCAGACTGAGGGATGAAAGAGAAACCTGCAGCATCAATTGAAAACTGGTCTCCTACGAGGGCCTCCTAAGTTAAGTGTGTATGCTTCCCCTCATTTTACAAATAAGTAAGGTGAGGCATAAGGTGAGACCTTTGATAAGGTCTAAATACCTTATCAAAGAGTAAGCAGAATTTGGATTATCCTGAGTCCAAGGTCCATGTGTCCTCTTCAGTATATGGTTACTCTGCATAGGGGTCCAGTACAGGGATATCGCTGTGTTCAGCAGAGGCTGCATCCCTGGGTTCATCTCCAAATCAGTTCAGGCTCATTTAACAACATGTCTATCTATCAGCATAAGCAAGATTCCAAACTACTTAGAAAAGCCAATTGTACAAATCCAAGTGTTGGATTTCATGACTGTTACTCCTAAAATACTCTCCATCTCAGGAAAAAAAAATTTTTTTAAAGACTTAATGATGGCACTTGCCTCCTTGAAGCAAGATAGAGTGTTGTGTTCTTCACTACCAACAGAGGGACAGAAGGAAACACAGAAAAAAAAAAAGAGAGAGAGAGAGAGAGAAAACAAAATAGACAAGAAGGAGATTTAAAAGGAGAAAGGAGTTTAGGAGCTAATAGTCCACATTGTTTAACTTGATCTTTTTATTAAACTCAAATCTAATCAACATTATTATTGCCAGTTCAATGAAGTAGCAATAACTAAACTCTAAGGGTAATATTCAGCACCTACTTTAAATTGCTGTGGGGCCTGAAATACCAATACCTGTGAAATTACTTTATTCTTAGGTCAAGCAAAGAACTAACATCTCTTTTCCAAAATAACTGAATCGTGTTTGTTAAATCAACAATGTTTTAGAAAATACATGATTGCAAGTTTTTCAAATACCAAGTTTCAGAAGATATAAAATTAAGTGTTCTAAATGCCTTCAGTAATGCAGAGTTCAGTGTTATTTATGGACATGGTGGAGGACTTCAGAGAACACATATAGTATAAGTGTTTTTCTAGATGAGACAATGTGTGGCTATTTTCTATGTTCTACTTTCTGTTTGTGGTATTGTCCAAATTTAGTTAAATGAGCATTTGACATTTTTATACTTAAATGAAAAAGTACCAGACTTCTGACTTTTAGTACCTACTGCTGTCGCAGCCTGTGAAATACTCTTTCTTCACAAAATAATTTTAAAAATGCAGAAATAAGATGAAAAAGTAACATTGGAAATTTCGCTTCAGATTCAAGAAGCAAGACAGTTTCCCAATCGCCAGCCTCCTAGACCATCAGAGTACAATAGTGACCTACACAAGTAACTTGAAGTCACCTGATCTAAAGAGTTAGAATATGCTAAACTTAAGTGAAATTGTGACATGTGTCAATTAACCCCACAGTAAGACATCCAGAGAATTTGTAAGGGATATTAGTGGAATAGAAATTATCAGCCCTGTTTAAAGAAAAAAAAGTCACTGACATTTGTCCCTTTCCACCCTAGTTTAAAACATCAGAAAAATGTGACAATGCAACATTAAATAACACTGAGTCTAAAACATCAACAAGCATGACAATGACCTTGAATGCAATATTCTGCAAAAGGAAAAAAATAAGATAGCTATATGTTGATGACATTTACATTCAATTAGACATTTTCTATGACTTTTTTATTTCATAGGCAACTTTTTTTTTTGTATCAAGGATTGAACACAAGGGGTCACATTCTCAGTTCTTTTAGTTTTTATTTTGAGACAGGGTCTTGCTAAGTTACTCAGGCTGGCCTTGAACTTGCAATGCTCTCTATGTTCTACTTTCTGTTTGTGGTATTGTCCAAATTTAGTTAAATGAGCATTTGACATTTTTATACTTAAATGAAAAAGTACCAGACTTCTGACTTTTAGTACCTACTGCTGTCGCAGCCTGTGAAATACTCTTTCTTCACAAAATAATTTTAAAAATGCAGAAATAAGATGAAAAAGTAACATTGGAAATTTCGCTTCAGATTCAAGAAGCAAGACAGTTTCCCAATCGCCAGCCTCCTAGACCATCAGAGTACAATAGTGACCTACACAAGTAACTTGAAGTCACCTGATCTAAAGAGTTAGAATATGCTAAACTTAAGTGAAATTGTGACATGTGTCAATTAACCCCACAGTAAGACATCCAGAGAATTTGTAAGGGATATTAGTGGAATAGAAATTATCAGCCCTGTTTAAAGAAAAAAAGTCACTGACATTTGTCCCTTTCCACCCTAGTTTAAAACATCAGAAAAATGTGACAATGCAACATTAAATAACACTGAGTCTAAAACATCAACAAGCATGACAATGACCTTGAATGCAATATTCTGCAAAAGGAAAAAAATAAGATAGCTATATGTTGATGACATTTACATTCAATTAGACATTTTCTATGACTTTTTTATTTCATAGGCAACTTTTTTTTTTGTATCAAGGATTGAACACAAGGGGTCACATTCTCAGTTCTTTTAGTTTTTATTTTGAGACAGGGTCTTGCTAAGTTACTCAGGCTGGCCTTGAACTTGCAATGCTCCTACCTCAGTCTCCCAAGTCACAGGGATTACAGGTGTGTACCAGCTAACACCTGACTAACAACCTTTTTATATATTTGTTTTTTTACCATAAGTATCTTAAGTGCTTGTCATATCAGTACAATAGGGAATGCACACATGTGCACATACAGAAAGATGTTAGAACGAACTTCTTTAATCTAGTGAAACCAATTAATTTTCTTTATTTCATATGGAAAAATTAATTGGTATTTAAGTTGGTTTGAACTATATTCTGTTTCTAAAAAATAATGTCAGGTCAATCAAGAGACAGTCCTTGAAATGTGTGAAATAACAATTATTTTATGTCAAGGAATGCAAATAATTATTTTAGGTATCTTTAAAAATGAATAATCTGAGTATTTGTTAATTAGAAAATATTAATGTGAAATATAAGAAAAATATTTACCAAACCCCTGTTCAGATTATCTTTCATCTAAGACTTGAGAGTATCCTATTTTATTATGTTTGATGTATATACACGATGGATATATACAAGTACAATCTTGGGGAAATATTTTAAAAACTAAACTTCTCCCCCAACAGAAATTTTCTCCACCAATATAGTAGAGAAAGAAAACTCTTATTAAATAAGTGTTAATCCAGAATGTGATGTGCATCAAAGGTAATCTGCTAAGATGTTATCAAGACAGAACAAAATGTTACCATATTACATAACCAAATAGACATATCCCATTACATGCATTATTTTTTTTTTAGGAATGCAATAATCTTCAAATAAGAGAATTTGGCAATATCATCTATCCCATACAATTGGCCCTGAATTTACCTGGTAATTGAAGTGACCATCTGCATTAGCTAATTGCCTTTGTTCTGAGGAAAAAGAAACCTCTCATATCTTTCTAACAAGAGGTTAGAACTTTTGCAACTTGGAGCAACACGCACCCTGAAGTTAAACTCGTCCCCTCCCACAGGGGATTGTGGGGTATGATCTCCCTGGGTGCCTGCATTCAAAGAGATAACTCCAAGGTCTTTGAGAGAGGCATTCCTGGGTCACAAAGTTAACAAGAGCTCTATCTAGTTTCCAAAAGGGTTTATATACCTTTAAAAGAGAGGAGAAAGTACTTACAACTGTTGTATAGTATATACTCTAAAAAAATGGAGTGGAGAGAATTCTCCTCCCTTATTTCCAACAGGAAGGATTGTGCTTCTTATTTTTCATTTCTACCTGTCCTTATAACAACTATAAAAATATATGTACAAACTGGAAACAGTGGTGTAATCCTGTAATCTCAGCAACTGGGAGGCTAAGGCAGGAGGTTCATAAGTTCCAGGCCATCCTCAGCATCTTAGGGAGAGCCTCGGAAACTTAGTAAGACCCTATTTCAAAATAAAAAAATAAAAAGAACTGGAGTTGTGGCTCAGTGGTAAAATGCCCCTGGGTAAAATCTCTAGTACCAAAAAAAGAAAAATAAAAGTACAAAACTGTATGAAAATTGCCTTTCATATACATTTATATATATGTATATATATATGTTAACATATATATATACATATATATATATATGTATATTAACTACATATAAAAGAACCACCAAAAGGGATTAGATTGTAAAAATACACCAAGAAATTAACATCAGTGCCATAGTTTGGATATAAGGTGTCCCCCAAAAGTTCCCATTAATTCAGGAATGTTTTGAGGTTAAATGATTAGATTTTGAGAGCTGTAACCTAATTAATTCATCCTAGTTTGAATAGACTGACTGGGCAGCGACTGGAAGAGATGGGTCACTGGAAGAGGTGAGTATCTTCTCTGTGATCCTTCCTCCTCCACCAACTCTCTCCCTGCTTCCTGACCTCACCATGCACTAAGCAGCTTTCCTCCATTGGGTCCTTCCCCCAGGATGTGCTGCCTCACTTTGGGCCCAGAGCAATGGAATCAACTATCTGCAAACTGAGAGCTCTGAAACCATGAACCCCAAACAAACTTTCCCCCCCGAAGTTGTTCTTGTGGGTATTTGGTCACAGCAACACAAAAGCTGACTAAACCAATCCGTTATGTTTCCCTAGTAAGATTGTGCCATTTTATTTTCTCTCTTCTGCTCATATATATATATATATATATGTCAAGTGATTTCACCACAAGTATGTATTTTGTTTTTACTTGAAAACAAAATGAAAGGAAAAAATAGGTTGTTTTTCAAAATATTGAAAAAATATTTATATCCTAAAAGTTCTCTGCACACAACTCCCATTTGTAATAAAACATGATGCCAATTTTTTAAAATAAAAATAATACAAGGCATTCAGTACATAGTTATACACAATGCTTTGTTTTATTGGTTTCATAGCAGTTTATTATTCAATAAGACAAAGACCAATAGTGAGTTTCCTTGAACTTGGTTTCCATAGTTCCAAGTGCTCACAATTTTGGCAGAGGAGAAAAGCATATTGGCTGTGAGAACACTAAGTACAGAGGCCCAGACACAGGTCCAGAGACTGAGTCAATGAGTAATATCAACGAGCAATAAAAGTAACTGGTGATTCATAACAGTGATTTAAGGAACAGTCACTAGGCTATTTTCTGTATATCTGCTCTCTCCTGTGATATAAGAAATTACTATTGTTTTCCCCTTTAGGAATTATTCTCTCACAGGAGAAATGGAATTCTCTCTCTTATGTATTTCAAACTTTTCAAGTAGGCACACTGGTTCAGACAGTTCCAAAAAGTTTCTCAACCTCCTTACAAATAAATGCTATCTGGATTATCTCAGCAGGTCACCAAACAGATCATAAAACCTCTGAAATTGGGAAATAAAAACAGAAATAAAACCATTTGGGGATAAGATTGACAACTCTAACAAAGGAACAAAGAACAGAAATCAGAATGCACCTGGCGTGTATTCTGCTGAGACCTTTGCAATTGAGAATACTTGGAACACTCCAGCTTAGAATACTAGATGCCTCAGGATGGGAAGCTCTGTGGGGATGAAAGATTCCAAAAGCATAGTGCAAGTTGTCGGAATAAATGCAAACCTGGAAGAGCCTGAAATTCCTGCTTATTTATTTACTAGTCAAAGGACCATGGTAGGTTATTCTTATCCACTTCTGCTTACTTGTCTTGGAAATGGAGATATTAAAGGGTCACTGTAAAGAATAAAAATGTATTTTCAATTCCTAGCACAATACAGGCACTTGATAATTGGTAACATTTCATGGTTTGGATCTGGATATTCCCCAAAAATCTCATGTGTTGAAGGCTTGGTCTCCAATACAGCACTGTTCAGAGGTGGTGCTTTCGGGAAATTATTGGATCATGAGACTCTGAACCAGTAGACTAATCTATTGATAACTGAATGAACTACTGGACAGTGATGGAAACTACAGGCAAAGGGGCAAGGTTGGAGGATGTAGGTCACAGGGGAGGACCCTCAAAGTATATTTCTTGTCCCCAGCTGCTTCCTCCCCCACCTTACCACCCCCACCAGTCAAGGCAGAGCAGCTCTCCTCTGTCACACTCTTCCAGCAGTGGTACTCCACCTCAAAGCAATGGAGTCAGCTGACCATGGACTGAAACCTCTGAAACCATGAATCAAAATAAATCTTTCCTCTTCTAAATTGTTTTTCTCAGGTATTTGTCACAGAAATGAAAAACTGACTAAGACAGTATATATATATATAGCTGGGTGTTATGCACACTTATAGTCCCAACTACTAGAGAGGCTGAGGCAAGATCTCTGTAGCCCTGCATTCAAGGGCAACCTGGGCAACACAGTGAGACACCCCCATCTAAAAAAAATGTAGCTATATAACATTCCCACAGTATTACCAGGACAGATTGATTTGGGTAAGAATTAACCTATGTATGCAATTTTTTAGATTTAACCCACAGTAATTTTTTTTTTTTGCATATTCCTTCAACACTTTTTACATGTTATACCTTGAGGCTACTGTATCCACTTTATATTTTAAATGTATCATTTCCCACACTAAAGTTGAACTCTTTGAAATGAGTAACCATTAAATTTAAGAATAGTTAATGTTCTGTCCTTCAGGCATTTTTATGTACCTTCTGATAACAGATACAAGAGGGGCAAGTTGTATTTTCTAAAAGATCAAAACAAATGCATATTGCCTGCATATCTGTGTTTATAACCAATCATTTTATGAGAAATGTAAGCAGGAAAATAATTTAATTCGTTGGCTTGTGAGAGCTTTGTTTACATTTTTTCACACCAAGCACATAAGGTGCTTTACAGGGCTACAGTTCATCATAGTAAGTGGTATAAAACAACGGAAACAAATTTAACTACACAAATTTGGTTTGAAATAAAGGGGAACTTTATTCATTTAGTTCAATTCAATAACTATTTAGTCTTGCCTCTCTCTCTCCTGCCCTCGCTTCCTCCATTGCTTAGTTCTCTCCTATCCTTCTTACTTCCCTAACTTTATGGACAGTTTGGGTTAAAGCCACTAGGCACAGTCAAGCAGGAGAGCCCCCCCATCAGCCTTTCCATTTACTTGTTCCATTGCCCACTTCATGAAATTTGTTCCAAGTGAATTAAGCCACTTGTGTTCCCCCTCTGTTCTTTTATTCATCCTGATGGGTCTTCTGGGTAGCATGTGGAAGATTCATTCCCAACGACCCTGTTCAGTGTCTAAATCAATTCCAAAGCTTAATATTTCAAGGACCACCACCAGCACAAAATACTATTTTCCTCTCCTTAACTTTCTCAGAACTTTCTCTGTATCTGTCTCACAGCATATCACTTTTGCTGTTGCATTATATTTGGGGAATGTACACCATCACCAGACTGTGATCTCATTAAGAGTAGAAAGGGAAGGATTTGCATCTGATGAATCTTGTCACTCCCTAAAGTATATAGCATAGGACTGTACAATACCACTTGACTTTAGTTTGGATCTGTTAATGATTTCTTAGAGACCAAAAAGGCAAAAGCCCATTTTGGGCAACAAGAGCAAATAAATGAGGGCAAAAAATCAATGCATTTACTCACTAATTTTACCTATACAAAGTTCTTGCTATGTGTCAAGGAGAGAGAGAGAGAGAGAGAAAGAGAGAGAAAGAGAGAGAGAGAGAGAGAGAGAGAGAAAGAGAGAGAGAGAATAGATGGAAATAGTGGGAGTCAAGCAGTGGGCAGAGGTCAAGCAGCTATGTGGAGCTCATCAAAGTTCAGGCTGAAGACTAGGTATTTCAGACTAGCAATGATAAGAAGTCTGCATGGTGATTTATGATTTATTAATAGCTTATCTTTTATAAGGATTTATTAATTGTTTACTATGTCCCTTTATATACATCATTTCATTGATTGCACCCTGATTTTTTAAAAACACGATGTAAGGAACATTGTTGAGACAATTGAGGGAATTTGGATATTGACTCTACATTAGATAATATTATTGTATCAACATTGAAAAGTCCTGGTTCTTGAGAGATGCTGAAATGCCAAGGAAAGTGGTAGCATGGTGCTTGCAACTTATCTTCAAATAATTCTGAATACATATATAAAATATATCTGATGTGTAAGAGAAAGGAAAAGTGACAAATGATGCACCTACTTTATGTTATACAGATATTACTTCTATCAACTTTGAAATTTTTCAAAATAAGAAGTTAAATTATCATCATCTTAGACAAGCAGTGATCCTTTCAAACCTGTATCAAAAAACTTTTAAAGCGTAAATGGATTTACACACTAACAAATATTCACTTGCTAAATTATCATCAACATGGAAATTTCTAGAAAACCATATAAAAATATCCAGCACCATCACTGACTTTTATAAATCTTGAGGCAACTCATGTTCTTTAACATTTGTGTGAACTTTCAAAGCAGAAGTAAACCTCCGTTAAAATTTCAAGCTGAAATAATTAGGAAACTAAGCAGCAAATGTTCAAAGCGCCCTAATAGTTTCCTGCATTAATGGAAGAGCTTTGAAATGTTTAACCATAATATTCTTGTGGCCTGTTACAAGGATTAAAGTTATTTTAAAAATGACTTTTTTTAAAAGTAATCTTTGTAAGAATGAGGTGGGAGGGGAAAATTTGTATAAAAATCATTAAGCAGAAAATCTTAAAGAATTATATACTGTAGAAATTCACTTCTGTTATTTTCTCCCTACAGCTCTCCTGCACAAGAAAGGACTGAGGTTGTGCCAAGAATTTTTTACTATAAAACATTATGATGCCAGTGTGGCTTACACATCCAGACAACATCTGGCACACTCAGGAAAGAGAAATGAAAATACAGAAGGTCTGCTAAAAATGTAAGATGTCAAGGCATGAATCTTTGATACTTAAATCATAGTTTCTCTTAATGATCAATTCATTTTAGAGATAAGGACACATAATTTCAGATTTTTATCATTAAGTACTTCAAACAGTGGAAATGAGAAAAAAAAAAAACTTATTTTTCTCCCTGCACTGGAATTCTTGGAATCATTACTGAACTCCTACTTTAGTGTGTGACTTCAAAATATTCTGAAAGTTAGTTTCCTCTGATATATATGAGTTTATAATAATTTCTATAGATCTTTTCATTATAGGAACATTTTCAAAATGTTTAAATATGTGATATTTCTATCAATTACCTGCTTAAATCTAGAGTGACCTAACCATGTGTCAAGATGTAAATTACTAAGTGCTTGGCTAGATTGGTTAGGAAGAAAAGTTTGCTTAACCGTATTTCCTTTGAATATGTGTTTCTTTCTGACCACATCCGGTGGTGGTAGCTACTGTACTGAGGTTTCCAAACCTAAAGAACATCAAGTACTAACTTAAAATCAAGCATACGTGTCTCTGTACTAAGAAAGTAGACCATGACCACATGTTAATGGTTTTTCTGCAAAGGTTCCTTGGTCCCTTTGGAATGGTATGTCATTTAAGGAGGTTTAGTCATAAATTTCCTTGAAAATATCATCCTAATACAAGTACTATTTCACGGACAATAATGACTGACAAAAAGATCTCCAAACTGTAGCACAGATGGTGTACATTTGTAAATAATTACTCAAGATGATAACATCCTGTTGATTTAAAAGCACAGGAAGCCTATTTCATCTAAATTCCCTTTTCATTCTCCAGTCATCGTTGGTGCTGCCCACAGAATGCTTCAAGTTATACTCCAGGGGCCCTAACGGGATGCCCTCGGGCCTGTTTGGAGATACGTGTGATCTTATGACACGCCTTGGCCAATGAAACGTTAAGTTTGACTCATCTTACATTAGCTGAACTTATTCACACTCCATCTCTCTTCTAGCATCCCTTCAATGTCACCGATTCTGTAACATGACAATGGGTCCACCATGGTCCCAGCTCTTGGGGAAATTCCCAACTGCTTGCTTCAGTTCCATCGTAGTGTGCCCCAACCACATGCAAGAAGTATGAGCCCCCAAGTTCTGCAAGGCTAACAAGTGCCCAAGATTCTGGAACCTTGAGTGGCCCATATTCAAGGGCAGCATGACTGGAGTCTCCTCCACTTTACTCTCCACTCCTTGAGCAAGCTTTCTTTTCCTGCTCACTGGAGAAATTCACTCTGTCCTGTGTTCCTCTTTTCTCCCGGTCATCACCTTGAAATTCCTCTTCCATTCTTCCCCTTTCCAGACCTAATCTTTCAAAGTAGAAAAAAAAAAAAAAAGGTTCTTTGTGCAAGTCTTGGAAACTTGGGTCTCAAATTTGGTGACCAGTTTCTTAAATCTTTTCTGCATCTAGTGGGGATGGAGTAACTTCAAGAAAAGAAAGGTTAGAACTCAAGTAATAGGTTGAGATAAAATATTGCATACTTTCATTGACTTCCCTAAGAAGAAAGATCTGATTGAACATCCACTGAGCAGTTAATTAATATACAGGTGCTCTATGCACTATGATTAGCCTATCTATTTGACTCCAGGTCAGGCATTGATCCCTGGATTTATCATCTAAAGCCAAAGTGTTAGGATCACATGCAACAAAGAAAAGTGCATTTTTTTAAAATATAAAAGGCTGGTTGCAACCCCTTTTTTGCCAAAAAGGTAGTTTTCCTGAGAATGGTCCTATAGATAGATAAGCCTGCCAGTCACATTGGATTCAGTTCACTACTGTTATCTGAAACCTCCTTTTAAAAGGTAGTTAATTGACCTCTATATATAATTAAAATTTACTTTATTGACTTGAAAATCCATCATCTCTCACTTAATAGGGAGTCCTCCCTCACTAGAAAGGGGAGTCCTCCAATTCTATTTATTTACTTATTTTTATTTGTTCTAATTAGTTATACATGACAGTAGAATGCATTTTGACACATTGTACGCAAACAGAGCAGAACTTCTCATTCCCCTGGCTGTACATCATACGGAGTCACACCAGTAGTGTGACCATGCATGTATATAGGGTAATAACATCTACCTCATTCCACCATTCTTCCCGCCCCTGTACTCCCTCCCCTGCCCTCATTCCCCTCTGCCCAATCCAAAGTTCCTTCATTCTTCCCTATATCCCCCCAATATGGATCAGCATTTGCTTATCAGAGAAAACATTCAGCCTTTGCTTTTTTGGGTTTGGTTTACTTTGCTTAACATGAGTCTCCAGCTCCACCCATTTACCTGCAAATGCCATAATTTCATTCTTCTTTAAGGCCAAGTAATATTCCATTGTGTATATATACCAAATTTTCTTTATCATTCAGACCAATAAGCACGTATTAAGGACTTTTTTGTGCCAGAGAGTTATGCACTGGGAAAAATACAAAGATAAATAGCACATAGTCCCTACCCTCAAAGAACTTAGCATTTCATGTGTAAGAGAAATATGGGGGTTATTCGAATTTTTTGGTGTTACATTTTTTGTGTTCTTTGTATATCCTGGAAATTAACATCCTATCTGTTAGCCCACAATAAGGGGGCAGGGGAAGAATAGAAGTTCAGTGGATTAGGCAAAGGGAAATTAAGGGAAAGGAGAGGGGATAGGAAAAGGAAAGACAGTGCAATGAATCTGACATATCTTTCCTATGTACATATGTAACTATACCACAGTGAGTCTTACTATCATGTACATCCACAAGATTGGGATCCTAATCAGAATAAAACATACTCTGCACCTGTATAATTATATCAAAATGGATGCTACTGTCATGTACAACTAAAAAGAACCAATAAAAAGGGAAATGTGAAAAATATTTCAATAAAGTATTGTACATGTGTGAAAAAGTGTATTTATGAAGACATTAGTCCAACCTTGGGTTGTATGAAAAAAATTATGGAGGAAATATGTTTGAAATAAAGAAGGACAGTTTTGAAGAATTGAAGTATTAAAATCATTAGTTTGAATTGACCACACTATGAATTAATTAAGAAACAGTTTACCCTATGAAAATGTAAGCTATTTCTGCCTTGCTGGCACCCTTATTTCAGTGAAATCGTCTTTAGGAAGGGACCATATCCCATTTACTTTGTACACCCCTGAGTTCACTTGAATCAAGAACTGTCAACACAGATGAAGGTGCAGATAACCACATTTAGAATTACAAAGATTTTATTGTTACCACAGTATCATCATAGAATTGCAGAATTTTACAGCTGAAATTGGAATTAATCTCCAAGGGCATTTAATCCATGATGCATTTATATAAAAGAAACCAAAGTCCAGAAAGAGCCACACTATTGATGACTGTATCTCAAACTTAAAATTCTTATTTTTAAAAAGGTATTATATAGTATGATCATAGTTCTATGAGTTTATATAGATGCATTTATATAGAAGCTTATTTGCAAATATGTATGTAAAAGCATATGTAAGGTGCATGTACATAAACATATTTGGATTTAAGGGGATATAAGTATCTTTGTTTTAGTATCCCTTGAATTATAACTATCCATATACTTCATTTATGAGGTGAGGAGAGGTTCAGACCTTAAGCCCCTCAATCATCAGAGACAAAATTTCCTTTTGTTCCCAATTCACAGAAACTTTGAAGTTATTCTAATTTAGAATATCTTGTCTTCTGTTGCAAAGAAAGCTAATAAATGATAGGTGTATATTCCAATGTTGAGAAAACACTTCTGACAGAAGTAATATTCTAAATTATACTTACATATGGGGGATTTCAATAAACTGAGTTGCCACTGTAAATTGCATCAAAATAGGGTATCACTAGATACTTACACTGGGGGAAGTTGATGGTCTTAGAATTAGTTCCAGATACATAAATACTGCCCTTAATCAACCACCTCTGCCTGTCAAGTCACTGGAGGAACTGTAGGCATGTGGAGCAAAACTAAACCATGGAATACACTGTTTTTAACAAGGGAGTTAGACTCACACTCAAGTCTAAAAGCCAGGATGGATGATAAGCACAAGATATGTGCATTCCAATTATTTTCTCCCAATATTTGGTTTATCTTTCATTGTTTTAACAATGTCTTTTAAGGAGCAAAAATTTTTGTTTTGATGGAGTCTAATTTATCTCCCATTTTATTTTTGTATGTGGATTTCCAATTGTTCAAATACAATTTATTGAAAACACTATCCTTTCTCCTTTTGATTGTTTTTGCAAGCTTGTAAAAATTAAGTTGTGTATATATGTGTGTCTATTTCTGGATTTTATTATTTTCCATTGGTCTACTTTTCTATCTATTACACATTCTCTTGATTTTTCTAGTTTTATGAGTCTTCAAATTATTTAGAGTTTACCTTTTAACTTTATATTCCAGAAATATTTTTTCATTCTAGGTCCTTTGCTTTTGTATATGAGTTTAGAATCAGCTTGTCAATTTCTAAAAAACTTGTTGGTATTTTAATTGAAATTGCATGGAATCTAAAAGTCAATTTGGGTTGAATTTACATCCTTTGACCATGAATGGGGTCTATCTTCCCATTAATTGAGGTGTTATTTCATTAATCTCAATAATGTTTTTCAGTCTTCAGTATATAGATCTTTCATGTATTTTACCAGATTTTCCCTAAGTATTTAGTATTTATGGATATTATTAAAATAGTATTTAATGGGGGAACTTTAGAATATGTAGAAGAAAATGAGAGGGAGGGGGGTATGAAAAATGGTGGAATGAGACAGACATCATTACCCTATGTACATGTATGATTACACAAATGGTATGAATCTACATTGTGTACAACCATAGAAACAAAATTATGTACCCCATTTGTGTACAATAAATCAAAATGCAGTCTGTAAAAAATTAAAAGCTAAATAAAAAAAAGTATTTTAACTTCAATATCTGATGCTAGCATATGTAAGTATGATCTATTTTGGGAATATTGATTTTGCATGCCAAAAACTTACATAACTGACTAGTTCTAATAGATTTTTATAGACCCACTGAATTTTGTATATAGATGGTCATGTCTTCCTCAAATAAAGACAGTTTTACTTCTTTCTTTCCAGTGTCTGCTTTTTTCCCACTTGCTATGTTACACAAGGTAAAATCTTAAGTACAATCAATGTTGAACAGAAGTGCTCTGGGGGAACATCTTTATCTGGTTCCTAATCTTATGAAGAAAGCATTTAGTCTTGCTCCATTAAATGTAATGTTAGCTGTATTTTTTCAGAGATGCTTTTCATTAGCTTGAGGCAATCTCTTTCTATTCTTACTTGGCTGAAACTTTGGAATCAGCAATGAATATTTGTTTCTGGCAATGCTTTCCATGCATTTGTTGACATAATCTTTTTTGAGTTTTTAATATGCTGAGTTACATCAATTGATTTGATTTTCAAATAGTATTAAACCTAACTTACATTATAGGGATAAATCTTATTTGGCCATGATGCATCTTTTAAATATATTGATGGATTTAATTTGCTACATTTTTTAAAATTCATGCATCTTTGTGAATGAGAAATATTGGTCAGTTGTTTTCTACGTTAATGCTTTCTGCAATAATGTAGCAAAAATTACCTACCCTTCAATTTTTTGGAAGTTTGTGAAGAAAGTTATTAGTTCTTTAAATATTTGGTAGAATTCACCAGTGAATCTATTTGTGACTCTCCCAAATTCTCTCAGTGGGAAAGTTTTTAAGTTATCAATTCAAATGCTTTAATAAATATAGGGCTATTTGGTTTTTTTTTTTTTTTTTTTGGTGTGTGTGTGTGTGTACCTAAGTACTTGTCATTAAATAAATGAATCTATTTAAAGTAATTTTTAAAATTTATTAGGATAATATTGCTCATATTTCTTTGTTGCTTTTTTTTCAGTTTTTGAGAACTGTTTTAAAGAATAGAGTATGGTCTATCTGGGTAATGTTTCATGTGCACTTGTAAAGAATGTTTTCCTGTGGAGAGTGTCCTATAAATGTCAAATAATTTAAGCTGGCTGATAAGATTGTTTAAGGTCTTTCAAATCCTTAAAGTTCTGTCCACATGCTTAACGTTTTGAGGAGGTGACTTCCCACTCACATTCCTTAATCTTCTTAAAATTGCAGTAACCTGGTTCCATGGAGAATGTGCTCATCTATTGTCTTCATTATCAATTTGATTCTGGTTAGATCTACTTTGGGACCAATTTCCAAGTTGTATCAAGTTGTAAGAAATAGACATACAGTCAGACTGTCTCCACTAATGAGTGGTAATTTTAAGAAAACACAGGAAATTTAAAAATAGCTGGATACAGCAGCAAACCAGGGCTTATAAAACATGATTCCTCAATTTCACAAAAGAGGTGTAAGACCTCTACAAGGAAAACTACAGAACACTAAAGAAAGAATTGTTCTTGGGTAGGCAGAATTAATATTGTCGAAATGGCCATACTACCAAAAGCGTTATACAGATTTAATGCAATTTCAATTAAAATCCCAATGACATTTCTCACAGAACTATAAAAAGCAATCGTGAAATTTGTTTGGAAAAATAAGATACCCAGAATAGCCAAAGCAATCCTCAGGAAGAAGAGTGAAGCAGAAAGCATCAGAATATCACACCTTAAGCTATACTACAGAGCAATAGTTAAAAAAAAAAAAAAAAAAAAAAAGGTGAAGCAAAACAAATCAAAACAAAAAACTGGCATGGTATTGGCACCAAAAGAGACATGTAGACCAATGGTACAGAATAGAAGACACAGAGACAAACCCACCTGTCTAGTTATTTCATATTAGACAAAGGTACCAAAAACATACATTGGAGAAAAGGTAGCCTATTCAACAAATAGTGCTGGGAAAACTGGAAATCCATATGTATGAAAATGAAATTAAACCCCTATCTTTCCCCCTTCACAAAACTCAACTCAAAGTGAGAACCTAGGAATTAGACCAGAGACCCTACGCCTAATGGAAGAAAAAGTAGGCCCAAATCTTCATCGTGTCCGCTTAGGACCTGACTTCCTTAACAAGACTCCTAAAGTGCAAGAAATAAAATCAAGAATCAATGAGTGGGATGGACTCTCAAATTAAAAAGTTTTCTCACAGCAAAGGAAATAATCAAAAACATGAAGAGAGAGACTACAGCATGGGAGAAAATCTTTACCACATGTACATCAGAGTACTAATCTCCAGGATATATAAAGCACTCAAAAAACTTAACACCAAAAAACTAAATAAACTAATCAATAAATGGGCTAAGGAACTAAACAGACACTTCACAGAAGATACACAATTGATCAACAAATACATGAAAAAATATGCAACATTTCTAGCAATGAGAGAAATGCAAATAAAAAAATACTATTAGATTTCATCTCCCTTTAGTCAGAATGACAATTATCAAAAATACAAGTGAGATCCAAGATGGCAGACTAGAGGGTGACTGCATCTCCCATCACTCCAGAACTCAGGATTCAAGAAGGGGAGGTATTGAGAGACTCGGACCAACATAGAGCCGCAGGGTGAGTGTTTCCCACTGGGTGAAGTTTGGCCTGGGCAGCAACCTGGACAGTGGGCAGCTTCTCAGAGCAGGTTAGGGCAGCGAGAGACTTCCCTAAGCAACCCGGATCCCTCCAGTGGCAGGCCCGGTCCACAGCCAGGTTCTCGGAGCAGGCCTGCCCAGTGAGAGTTTTTCCCCAAGAGCCAACCGCAAGCCCTGAACCCAGCAGCGGGCTCTGGCCTGCAGGCGGCTTCTGGGACCAAGGCAGGACAGGGAGAGGCTTTCCCCCAGCAGCTGTGCCCCCTCAGTCAGGGCAGGCACTGTCTATAGCCAGCATCTAGGAGCAGGCCTGCCCAGTGAGAGGATTTCCACACAGAACCAGCCCCCAGCCCTGGACACAGTAGCGGGCTAGGGGTAAATTTCTTTGGAAGCACTGCATTATCAAGTTCCTCCAAGACTTCAGGCTACTGAAGGCTGGGAGGTGATACACTGGAAATCTACAGGGACACTATAAGCCAATAGAGGAAATCTGCAATATCTCAGAGTCCCACTGATATCTGACCAATATGAGAAAACAAGGGAAGAAAATGTCCCAAACAAACCTAGATACTATATCAATCAAACCCAATGACAGCACAGCAGAAGAAATGTCAGAAAGGGAGTTCAGAATGTACATAATTAAAACAACCAGGGAAGAAAAACGAGGAGATGAAAGAACAAATGCAGGCATTGAAGGAAGAGATGAAAGAGCAAACGCAGGCATTAAATGATTGCACCAATCAACAGTTAAAAGAGAAAATACAGGAAGCAAAAGATCATTTCAATAAACAGAGATACTGAAAAAAAAAAAAACCAGAAATCCTTGAAATGAAGGAAACAATAAACCAAATTAAGAACTCCATAGAAAGCATAACCAATAGGATAGAACACCTGGAAGACAGAACCTCAGATAGTGAAGACAAAATATTTAACCTTGAAAACAAAATTGACCAAACAGAGAAGATGGTAAGAAATCATGAACAGAATCTACAAGAATTATGGGATATCATGAAAAAGCCAAATTTAAGAATTATTGGGATTGAGGAAGGCTTAGAGAAACAAACCAAAGGAATGAACAATCTATTCAATGAAATAATATCAGAAAATTTCCCAAATCTGAAGAATGAAATGGAAAACCAGGTATAAGAGGCTTATAGGACTCCAAATCTAGAAAATTACAACAGACTCCCACCAAGGCACATTTTTATGAAAATACCTAACATACAAAATAAAGGCAGAATTTTAAAGGCTGTGAGAGAAAAGAATCAAATTACATTCAGGGGGAAACCAATAAGAATATCAGCAGATTTTTCAACCCAGACCCTAAAAGCTAGAGGGCCTGCAACAACATTTACCAAGCTCTGAAAGAAAACGGATGCCAACCAAGAATCTTATACCCAACAAAACTTACTTTTAGATTTGATGATGAAATAAAATCCTTCCATGATAAACAAAAGCTAAAAGAATTTACAAAAAGAAAGTCGGCATTACAGAACATTCTCAGCAAAATAATCCATGAGGAAGAGATGAAAAACAATAATGCAAATCAGCAATGGGAGGAACTAGCCTAAAGGAATAGCCAAATACAGGAGAAACCAAATCATGTCAAAAAAAAAAAAAAAAAAAAAAAGAGTCAAATGACTGGGAATAGAAATCATATCTCAATAATAACCCTGAATGTTAATGGCCTGAACTCATCAATCAAAAGACATAGACTGGCAGATTGGATTAAAATGAAAAATCCAACAATATGCAGCCTGCAAGAGACTCATCTCATAGAAAGAGATACCCACAGACTAAAGGTGAAAGGATGGGAAAAAACATACCATGCACAAGGACACAGATAAAAAGCTAGAGTATCCATCCACATTTCAGATAATGTGGACTTCAAGCCAAAACTAGTCAGAACGGATAAAGAAGGACATTGCATACTGCTTAAGGGAAGCATAAATCAGCAAGACATAACAATCATGAATATCTATGCCCAGAATATTGGCTCATCCATATACGTCAAACAAATCATTCTCAATTCAAGAAATCAAATAGACCACAACACAATAATACTAGGTGATTTTAACACACCTCTCTCACCACTGGATAGATCTTCCAAACAAAAAACGAGTAAAGAAACCATAGGTCTCAATAACACAATCAACAATTTAGACTTAAGGGACATATATGGAATATACCATCCAACAAAGAACAAATACGCTTTCTTCTCAGCAGCACATGGATCCTTCTCTAAAATAGACCATATTTTATGCCACAAAGCTACTGTTAGCAAATACAAGAAGATAGAGATACTACCTTGTATTCTATCGGATCATAATGGATTGAAATTAGAAATAAATGACAGAATAAAAAACAGAAACTTCTCCAATACCTGGAGATTAAATAATATGCTATTATATGATGAAGGATAGCAGATGACATCAGGAGGGAAATAAAAAAAATTCTTAGAACTAAAGGAGAAGAAAGACACATCATATCAAAATCTCTGGGACACTATGAAAGCAGTATTTAGAGGAAGATTTATTTCATGGAGCACATTCAAAAAAAGAAGAAAAAAACAACAAATGAACGACTTAACACTACAGCACAAAGCCCTAGAAAAAGAGAGCAGACCAACACCAAAAGTAGTAGAAGACAGGAAATAGTTAAAATCAGAGCTGAAATCAACGAAATTGAAACAAAGGAAACCATCGGAAAAATTAACAAAATAAAGAGTTGGTTCTTTGAAAAAATAAACAAAATTGATAAACCTTTAACCACACTAACAAAGAGAAAGAGAAAACTCAAATTACTAAAATTCGGAATGAACAAGGAAATATCACTCCAGACACTATTGAAATACAAAGCATAATTAGAAGCTTTTTTGAAAATCTATACTCCAACAAAACAGAAAACCTCCAAGACATCAACAAGTTTCTAGAGACATATGAATTACCTAAACTGAACCAGGAGGACATACACAACTTAAATAAATCAATTTCAAGCAATGAAATAGAAGAAGTCATCAAAAGCTTACCAACAAAGAAAAGTCCGAGACCAGATGGGTTCTCAGCTGGGTTCTACAAAACCTTTAAAGAAGAGCTCATTCCAATACTCCTCAAAGTGTTTCATGAAATAGAAGAGGAGGGAACCCTCCCAAACTCGTTCTATGAAGCCAATATCACCCTGATACCTAAACCAGAAGAGACACATCGAGGAAAGAAAATTTCAGACCAATATCCTTAATGAACATCGACACAAAAATTCTCAACAAAATTTTAGCAAATCGCATACAAAAACATATTAAAAGATAGTGCACCATGATCAAGTGGGTTTCATCCCAGGGATGCAAGGTTGGTTCAACATCAGGAAATCAATAAATGTCATTCACCATATCAACAGACTTAAAGTTAAGAATCACATGATTATTTCGATAGATGCAGAAAAAGCATTCGATAAAATACAGCATCCCTTCATGCTCAAAATAGGGATAGTGGGAACATTCCTTAACATTCTAAGGGCCATCTATGCTAAGCTCATGGCCAATATCATTCTAAGTGGTATAAAACTGAAAGCATTCCCCCTAAAAACTGGAACAAGGCAGGGATGCCCTCTTTCACCACTTCTATTCAACATCATCCTTGAAACTCTAGCCAGAGCAATTAGACAAATCAAAGAAATTAAAGGGATACGAATAGAAAAAGAAGAGCTCAAACTTTCCCTGTTCGCTGATGACATGATTATATACTTAGAGGAACCTGGAAATTCCACCAGAAAACTTTTAGAACTCATAAGTGAATTCAGTAAAGTAGCAGGTTACAAGATCAATGCTCATAAATCCAATGCATTTTTAAACATAAGTGATGAATCTTCAGAAAGAGAAGTTAGGAAAACTACCCCATTCACAATAGCCTCGAAGAAAATGAAATACTTGGGAATCAATCTAACAAAAGAGGTGAAAGCCCTCTACAAGGAGAACTATAGAACACTAAAGAAAGAAATTAAAGAAAACCTTAGAAGATGGAAAGATCTCCCATGTTCTTGGATAGGCAGAACTAATATTGTCAAAATGGCCATACTACCAAAAGTGCTATACAGATTCAATGCAATTCCAATTAAAATCCCAATGATGTACCTTACAGAAATAGAGAAAGCAATCATGAAATTCATCTGGAAGAATAAAAAACCCAGAATAGCTACAGCAATCCTTAGCAGAAAGAGTGAAGGCGGGGGTATTGTAATACCAGATCTTCAACTCTACTACAAAGCAATACTAACAAAAACGGCATGGTATTGGTACCAAAATAGACAGGAAGATCAATGTTACAGAATAGAGGACATGGACACAAACCCAAATAAATACAATTTTCTCATACTAGACAAAGGGTCCAAAAATATGCAATGGAGAAAAGATAGCCTCTTCAACAAATGGTGCTGGGAAAACTGGAAAACCATATGCAACAGAATGAAATTAAACCCCTATCTCTCACCCTGCACAAAACTCAACTCAAAATGGATCAAGGACCTCAGAATCAGACCAGAGACCTTTCATCTTATAGAAGAAAAAGTAGGTCCAAATCTTCAACATGTTGGCTTAGGATCAGACTTCCTTAACAGGACTCCCATAGCACAAGAAATAAAAGCAAGAATCAACAACTGGGATAGATTCAAACTAAAACGCTTTCTCCCGGCAAAGGAAACTATCAGCAATTCAAAGAGAGAGTCTACAGAGTGGGAGAAAATCTTTGCCACTCATACTTCAGATAGAGCACTCATTTCCAGAATATATAAAGAACTTATAAAACTCTACACCAAGAATACAAATAATCCAATAGACAAATGGGCTAAGGAAATGAACAGACGCTTCACAGAAGAACATCTACAAGCAATCAACAGATATATGAAAAAAATGTTCAACATCTCTAGTAATAAGAGAAATGCAAATCAAAACTACCCTAAGATTCCATCTCACCCCAATTAGAATGGCGATTATCAAGAATACAAGCAACAACAGGTGTTGGCGAGGATGTGGGGAAAAAGGTACACTCATACATTGCTGGTGGGGTTGAAAATTAGTGCAGCCTCTCTGGAAAGCAGTATGGAGATTCCTCAGAAAACTTGGAATGGAACCACCATTTGACCCAGCTATCCCACTCCTTGGCCTATACCCAAAGGACTTAAAATCAGCATACTACAGAGATACAGCCACATCAATGTTCATAGCTTCTCAATTCACAATAGCCAGACTGTGGAACCAACCTAGATGTCCTTCTATTGATGAATGGATAAAGAAACTGTGGTATATATATACAATGGAATATTACTACACCATAAAGAATGATAAAATTATGGCATTTGCAGGCAAATGGATGAAATTGGAGAATATCATGCTTAGTGAGATAAGCTAATCTCAAAAAACCAAAGGACAAATGATCTCGCTGATAAGCATATGATGACATATAATGGGAGGTGGGAGGGGTTAGTGTTATGGTTAGGGTTAGGGTTGGGGAGGGCAAAATGGAGGAAGGAAGGACTGTATAGAGGAAAAAGAGGAGTGGGAGGGGTCGGGGGAGGGAAAAATAACAGAATGAATCAAACAACATTACCCTATGTAAATTTATGATTACACAAATGGTATGACTTTACTCTATGAACACAGAGAAACAACATGTATCCCATTTGTTTACAATTTAAAAAAACAGAATGCAAGCAACAAAAAGTGTTGACAAGTATGAGGCAAAAAAGGTACACTCATACATTGCTGGTGGGAATGCAAAATGGTGAAACCACACTGGAAAGCAGTATGGAGATTCCTTAGAAAACTTGGAATGGAACCACCATTTGATCCAGCTATCTCCCTCCTCAGTCTATACTCAAAGGACCTAAAATTAGCATGCTACTGTGATGCAGCCACATCAATGTTTATAGCAGCTCAATTCACAAAAACCGTGGAACCAACATAGATGTCTTTCAATAGATGACTAGATAAAGAAACTGTGATACATATATACATATAAAATAGAATATTACTCAATCTTAAAGAAGAATTAAATTATGGCATCTACTGGTAAATGGATGGAACTGGAGACTATCATGCTAAGTGAAATAAGTCAATCTCAAAAATCCAATGGCCAAATGGTTTCTCTGACATGTAGATTCTGGTATATAATTGGGGTCAAAGGAAGGATGGAGGAACTTTGGATTGGACAGAGGGGTTTGGGGAAAGGTGAGGGGGCATGGGGGTGACAGAGATGGTGGAATCGGATAGACAGACATTATTTCCCTATGTACATGTATAGCTGCATCGATGGTGTGACTCTGCATCGTGTACAACCAGAGAAATGAAAAGTTGACTCCATTTGTGTACGATGAGTTAAAATGCATTCTGTCATGTGTAACTAATTAGAACAAAATTTTAAAAATAACAAAAATAAAATAAAATAAACATGATTCCTTCCTATTCAGTGTGTCCTGTATGCATTATGCAGTCTTTAAGAACAGATAGCAACTCTACCTTTCTGTCAACTTCATGACTATTCTTCTGCCTCATCCTCTATCTGTTCTTTAAGTTCTTTAATATGAATATGTCATTCCCTCTTTTCTTTGTGACTCATTGCTTACACATCTTCTGCTTTTTCACTGCTGCTTCTTTCTTCTTTCTCTTGGAGTATCCCTTGGCTTCTGGACTACTGTATCACTTTTATTCCCTTGTCTCTCTCATTCAAATACTTGCAAAGAGGTTCTCTGGCTTGTTTTTTACCATCTGTATAAATCACTCCTCTTGCACAAAGGTCTAATACCTGGTTTTTAACATATATCACTAGTTTAAAGTATAATTTCTCATTTTCAGCTGTCTATTGTCTCCTTCAATCGTTAAAAAAAGCCCATTAAGAGTTTACTACATGCATGAAGTTCTGTCAACATATTAATGGAAAAGAATGAAAGTTTTTATGGTATAGTGTATTCTAAGTTTCTTTAACCTGTAAAAACAAGAATCAAAAGGAAAAGCACTGCAAAATTTAGCATAATTGAATATGACCAATAAAATATCGCTAAAACAATCTTTTGTTAAAAATAACCTTTAACCACACCATTTCTACTTGATTCTCAAAATAAAGATTGAGATCATTTACAGAAACAAAACTCATTCAATGAGGTAAAATTCACAATGTGAAGTCATTCAAACAAAAATTAGGAGGCAAACAAGGAAACCAGCAAAAAGAACCATAGTGAGGAGGATAGACTTTTTGTGTCAAAATTAACAAGCTGATTCTAAGGTTTATGTAGAAATACCAAGGACCTAGAATTGTCATACTAGTTCTGAAATAGAAAAAGAACTTAAAAAGCTAACACTATTGTGAATTCAGTTGTTATAAACATTGATGTGGCTGTATCTCTGTAGTATGCTGATTTTAAGTCCTTTGGGTATAAACCGAGGAGTGGAATAACTGGGTCAAAAGGTGGGTCCATTCCAAGTTTTCTGAGGATTCTCCACACTGCTTTCCAGAGTGGCTGCACCAATTTGCAACTCTGCCAGCAATGTACAAGTGTGCCTTTTCCCCCACATCCAAACCAATATTGCTTATATTTCTTGTGTTCTTGATAATAGCCATTCTAATTGTAGTAAGATGAAACCTTAGAGTTGTTTTAATTTGCATTTCTCTAGTTACTAGAGATGTTGAACACTTTTTTATATATTTATTAATAGTCTGTGTATCTTCTTCTGTAAAGTGTCTGTCCAGTTCCTTGGTCCATTTATTGATTGGGTTCTTTGTATTTTTGGTGTAAAGTTTTGTAAGTTCTTTAGCCCTTCAACAGATGAATGGATAAAGAAAATGTGGTATATATACACAACGGAATATTATTCATTCATAAAGAAGAATAATATTATGGCATTTGCAGATAAATGGAAGGAATTGGAGAATATCATGCTAAGTGAAATAATCCAATCCCAAAAAACCAAAGGTCAAATGTTTTCTCTGATTAGTGGATGATGATATATAATGGGGGTGGGAGGGTGGGGGTGAGAGAAGAATAGAGAAACTTTAGACTATGTAGAGGGAAATGAGAGGGAGGGGGAGTACGAAAAATGGTGAAATGAGACAGACATCATTACCCTATGTACATGTATGATCACATGAATGGTATGAATCTACATCATGCATAACCATAGAATTGAAAAGATGTACCCCATTTATGTACAATGAATCAAAATGCAGTCTGTAAAAATAAAAAAAAATAATTAAGAGAAAAAGCTAACAGTAGTTGGTTTTTAAGAATTATTATAAAGCTACCATAATCAAGTTGGCATGCTATGGGTATAGACAAATAGAGGAATAAAATAGAAAAGAATAATCTAGAACTATACTCACACATATATGGATGACTGACTTTTTATAAAGTTACAAAAGCAGTGCAGCATAAAAAGGATCATTTTTTCCAGCAAGGTACCACAGGGCACACCTGTAATCCCAGCTACTCAGGAGGCCGAATCAGGATCACAAGTACAAGGCCAGTCTGGGCAATTTGATGAGACCCTGTTACAAAATAAAATTTTGTAAAGACGGGGAATGCAGCTGAGTGGTAGCTTAGTGGTAGAGCACTTGTCTAGTACTTGCAAGGCCATAGAGAGGTTTATTCCCCAGTGCCATCCCTAAAACAGAGAGAAAGGGCAGTGGGGGAGACAACATAGTCTGTCAAAAAGATAGCACTGAAAGAATTGGATATTCATATTTTCTAAAATGAACTTGCATCCATACCTCTCATCAGACTCAAGAATTCACTTTTCTACATTTAACATGCCTAAATGTATAATTAAAACTATAAACGTAGGAGAAAAACATAGAATGAAATCTTTTTGATCTTGAGGAAATTAAAATCAAATTCATAATATATGAAAGAATAAGTAGATAAGTTGGACTCTATTAAAACAAAAACCTTCTCTTCTATATAAAATACTGCTTAAGAATGAAAAGAAAATCACAGACTGGAAGAAAATATTATAAAGTACATACCTCATGAAAAACCTGTATCCAGAATATATAAAGAATACTACAAGTTAATCAACAACAACAACAACAACAACTACAACAACAAAAAATAAGTCAGTTTTTTTTTAAATGGCAAAGGTTTAAACAAATATTTTACCAAAGAAGATACACAAATGAAAAATGAGCTTTTGAAAAGAGGTTCAATATCATGCATCATTACAGGAAATAAAACCCCAAAGATACCACTATATACTTATTAGAATGCTTAAAATTAACATATTGACCACATCAAGTGTCATCAAGAACATAGAGCAAGTGGAATTCTCACACACTGTTGGTAAGAATATAATGGAGGTAAAAAACTTTGGAAGTTCCTTAAGAAGTTAAGCATACACTTACCCTATGATCCAACCATTCTGTCCCTAGATATTTTCCCAATGAAAATGAAATATACGTACACATGTATGTATGTATGTGTGTATCAGGGTTATCCAGAGAAACAACTCATAGGATATATAGAAATTTATATAATGTATAAGAAGGAATTTGTTTATTTATTTATTTATTTTGGTACTGGGAATGAACCCAGGGAAGCTTAACCCCTGAGCTACAGTCACTGCATTTCTTATTTTTTTATTTTGAGACAGGGTCTCACTAAATTGTTTAGGGCCTCACTAAGTTGCTGAGGCTGGCTTTGAACTTGTGATCCTCCTGCCTCAGCCTCCCAAATTACTGGGATTATAGCAATGAGAAATGATGCCCAGCTATAAGAAGAAATTTCTTATGGGCAGTTGCTTACATGATTATGGATGTTGAGAAGAACCACAATATGCTGTATTCAAGCAGGAGAATCAAGAAAGTTAATGGAGTAATTCATTCCAAATCTGAAGCTCTTAGAACCATAGAAGCCAATGATGCAATGCTTAGTCTTAAGGCCAAAGACTGAGAATATGGAAGGGGTTGGAGAGAGGGTACTGGGTAAGACCTAGAGTCTGAAGACATGAGCACCTGGAGATACCTTGTCTGCAGGGAGGAAAAAGTATATATACCAGCTCAAAGAGGGAGAAAACAGATCTACCAATGTATTAGATGATACCTGCCCGCACTGGGGAGGAAAGATTATCTGTATTGAATCTACTGATTCAAATGCTAATCTCTTCCAAAAACACCCAGAAAAAAATATTTTACTAGCTATCTGGGCATCCCTTAACCCAGTCAAGCTGATGTATACTATTAGCTATTGCCTTTAATTATCTACATGAACACTTGTACACAATTCCTGTAGCTCCTTTATTTGTAATAGCTGAAAGTTGAAACAATGCAAATGTCTATGAACAGGTGAATGAATAAAGAAAGTGTGGTCTATCCATACAATGGAATACTACTTAAAATATAAGGAAATGAACTACTGTTACAATGTAGATGAATCCCCAAATAATTATGCTGGTAAAAGAATACAAACTAAAGTGTTCATAATGTTTTATTTCATTTGTATGAAATTCTTGGAAGTGAAAATGTAAATTAAAGTAGAGCAGTGGTTTTCAATTCCATGATAAAAAAAAAGTCTGATTTCAAAATGAACAGAGGACCTGAATAGATATTTCTCAAAAAGAAAACATAAAAATAGCCAGCAGGTATATTTTTTAAAAAAAATTAACAACATTAGTAATAATCAAGGAAATGCAAATTAAAACAATGAACTTACATTCACACTTGTTAGAAAGTCTATCAGTCAAAAATATCTAAGATAAATGTCGGCAAGGATGCAGAGAAAAGGCAAAGTTTGCACACTATTGATGGGAATGTAAGTCAGTATAGCCATTATGGAAAACAGCCATTATGGAGAGTCCTCAAGAAATTAAACAAAAACAACCATATTATACAGTCATCCCACTAGTATACATTCAAAGAAGATGAAACCGGTGTGTGAAAGAGTTATCTGCATTTCTATGTTCATTTCATCACTGTTCATAGTAGCAAATATTGCATCAACCTAAGTGCTCATCAACAGATAGAAGGATAAAAAAATGTGGTATATGTACACAATGGAATACTATTCAGACTTAAAAAGAAATAAATTCTGTCATTTGCAATAACATTAATCTGGAAGACCTTTTGTTCAAATGATTCAAGCACAGAAAGACAAACACCTCATGACCTTTCTTATATGTGGAATTTAAAACATTGAAATCATAGAAGCTGAAAATAGAATGGCAATTACCAGAGGCTAAGGAATTGGTGGATTTGGGAAATGTTGGTCAAAGGATCCAAAATTTCAGTTTAGACAGGAGGAATAAATTCAAGAGACCTATTGTACATCATAAATACTGTACATAGTAATGATATATAGCTTAAAACAGTATAGTATATGTATTACATGTCAATATACTATATATCTTAAGTATACAACATGTTGTACACTTATATCTTAAGTATATAACACCTTGTGTACTTAAGAGATTTTAAGTGCTCTTACCACACCAGATATACAAACACACACACACACACACACACACACAACATGTAAGATAATACATATTAATTAACGTGATTTAGCCATTCACAATTTATACATAGTTCAAATCATCATGTTGTACACCACAAATATATGCAATTTTATGTCAATTAAAAATAAAGAAAACTAGTAGAAATGAAAATTGAAGGAAAATAGAGCAGCAACTGTTTAGAAATGGGACCAAGGGATAAAGGGGACAAGAATGAGGAAACTTTTTAATTTTTTTTATTAAAGCATTATATTTATATATGGTATTGTATTTATTTTGACATGATTATACATACAGGGAATTTCATTTCAATCCTCCTTTCTCCTCTTATTCCTCCCACTTTTCTCTCTACTGTCCTGGTCTTCCTTTTGCTCCTTTATTTATTCTTGATTGGTACTTTCTACATAAACATAAAGGAGATATCCCCTTTGGTACATCATGTATGTATGTAACATGATTCTGTTAGATTCATTCCATATTTATGTCTTGCTCTCTTCCTTCCTCCCTCGCTCTCATTCTCCTACTTCTACTGTACTGATCTTCCCTATATCTTTGTGATACCCCTCTTCTACTGCCTTCTGTCCTTTATTTTGCATTAGAGTCTACATATGAGAGACAGTGTTCAACCCCTTGATTTTCTGAGTCTGGTTTATTTCACTTTGTATGATTTTCTCCATTTCCATCTATTTACTAGCAAATGACATTATTCCTTTCTTCTTTATGGCTGAGTAAACCTCCATTTGTATATATACCACATTTTCTTGATCCATTCATCTATTGATGGGAATCTGGTTTGATTTCATAATTTGGCTATTGTGATGAAATAAATATTGTAGTGGCTATATCACTACAGTATGCTGATTTTAGTTCTTTTGGATAAAAACTGAGGAGTGGAACAGCTGGATTGTATGTGGGTTCATTCCTACTCTTTTGAGGCATCTCCATATTGCTCTCCAAAGTGGTTGTACTCATTTGCAGTTCCACCAACAATGTACGAGTACACATTTTTCTCCACACCCTCCCCAATATTTATTATTATTTGTATTCTTGATATTTACCATTCTGATTGGAATGAGATGAAATCGTAATGCAGTTTTGATTTGCATTTCCCTGATTGCTAGAGATGTTGAACATTTTTTTTCATACATTTGTTGGTCA
This sequence comes from Sciurus carolinensis, assembly GCF_902686445.1. Lineage (NCBI taxonomy): Eukaryota > Metazoa > Chordata > Mammalia > Rodentia > Sciuridae > Sciurus > Sciurus carolinensis. The sequence goes on from NC_062216.1 coordinate 105,708,815, forward strand.
TTTGTGTTTTTTTTTTAATTGTAAACATATGGGATACATGTTGTTTCTCTGTTTCTACATGAGGTAAAGGCATACCATTTGTCTAATCATAAATTTACATAGGGTAATGTTGTTTGATTCATTCTGTTATTTTTCCCTTCTCCCACCCCTGCAACCCCCCTTTTCCTTCTATACAGTCCTTCCTTCCTCCATTCTTGCCATCCTCCCTAACACTAACCCTAAACTAACCCTAACCTAACATTAACCCCTCCAATCCCCCATTATATATCATCATCCACTTATCAGAGAGAGCATTCTTCTTTTGGTTTTTTGAGATTGGCTTATCTCACTTAACATGATATTCTCCGATTTCATCCATTTGCCTGCAAATGCCATAATTTTATCATTCTTTATGGTGTAGTAATATTCCATTGTATATATATACCACAGTTTCTTTATCCATTCATCAATTGAAGGACATCTAGGTTGGTTCCACAATCTGGCTATTGTGAATTGAGAAGCTATGAACATTGATGTGGCTGTATCTCTGTAGTATGCTGATTTTAAGTCCTTTGGGTATAGGCCAAGGAGTGGGATAGCTGGGTCAAATGGTGGTTCCATTCCAAGCTTTCTAAGGAATCTCCATTCTGCTTTCCAGAGTGGCTGCACTAATTTTCAACCCCACCAGCAATGTATGAGTGTACCTTTTTCCCCACATCCTCGCCAACACCTGTTGTTGCTTGTATTCTTGATAATCGCCATTCTAATTGGGGTGAGATGGAATCTTAGGGTGGTTTTGATTTGCATTTCTCTTATTACTAGAGATGTTGAACATTTTTTCATATATCTGTTGATTGCTTGTAGATCTTCTGTGAAGTGTCTGTTCATTTCCTTAGCCCATTTGACTATTGGATTATTTGTATTCTTGGTGTAGAGTTTTATAAGTTCTTTATATATTCTGGAAATGAGTGCTCTATCTGAAGTATGAGTGGCAAAGATTTTCTCCCACTCTGTAGACTCTCTCTTTGAATTGCTGATAGTTTCCTTTGCTGAGAGAAAGTGTTTTAGTTTGAATCTATCCCAGTTGTTGATTCTTGCTTTTATTTCTTGTGCTATGGGAGTCCTGTTAAGGAAGTCTGATCTTAGCTGACATGTTGAAGATTTGGACCTACTTTTTCTTCTATAAGATGAAGGGTCTCTGGTCGGATTCCGAGGTCCTTGATCCATTTTGAGTTGAGTTTTGTGCAGGGTGAGAGATAGGGGTTTAATTTCATTCTGTTGCATATGGTTTTCCAGTTTTCCCAGCACCATTTGTTGAAGAGGCTATCTTTTCTCCATTGCATATTTTTGGCCCCTTTGTCTAGTATGAGAAAATTGTATTTATTTGGGTTTGTGTCCATGTCCTCTATTCTGTAACATTGATCTTCCTGTCTATTTTGGTACCAATACCATGCCGTTTTTGTTAGTATTGCTTTGTAGTAGAGTTGAAGATCTGGTATTACAATACCCCCGCCTTCACTCTTTCTGCTAAGGATTGCTGTAGCTATTCTGGGTTTTTTATTCTTCCAGATGAATTTCATGATTGCTTTCTCTATTTCTGTAAGGTACATCATTGGGATTTTAATTGGAATTGCATTGAATCTGTATAGCACTTTTGGTAGTATGGCCATTTTGACAATATTAGTTCTGCCTATCCAAGAACATGGGAGATCTTTCCATCTTCTAAGGTTTTCTTTAATTTCTTTCTTTAGTGTTCTGTAGTTCTCATTGTAGAGGGCTTTCACCTCTTTTGTTAGATTGATTCCCAAGTATTTCATTTTTTTCGAGGCTATTGTGAATGGGGTAGTTTTCCTAACTTCTCTTTCTGAAGATTCATCACTTATGTTTAAAAATGCATTGGATTTATGAGCATTGATCTTGTAACCTGCTACTTTACTGAATTCACTTATGAGTTCTAAAAGTTTTCTGGTGGAATTTCCAGGTTCCTCTAAGTATATAATCATGTCATCAGCGAACAGGGAAAGTTTGAGCTCTTCTTTTTCTATTCGTATCCCTTTAATTTCTTTGATTTGTCTAATTGCTCTGGCTAGAGTTTCAAGGATGATGTTGAATAGAAGTGGTGAAAGAGGGCATCCCTGCCTTGTTCCAGTTTTTAGGGGGAATGCTTTCAGTTTTATACCACTTAGAATGATATTGGCCATGAGCTTAGCATAGATGGCCCTTAGAATGTTAAGGAATGTTCCCACTATCCCTATTTTGAGCATGAAGGGATGCTGTATTTTATCGAATGCTTTTTCTGCATCTATCGAAATAATCATGTGATTCTTAACTTTAAGTCTGTTGATATGGTGAATGACATTTATTGATTTCCTGATGTTGAACCAACCTTGCATCCCTGGGATGAAACCCACTTGATCATGGTGCACTATCTTTTTAATATGTTTTTGTATGCGATTTGCTAAAATTTTGTTGAGAATTTTTGTGTCGATGTTCATTAAGGATATTGGTCTGAAATTTTCTTTCCTCGATGTGTCTCTTCTGGTTTAGGTATCAGGGTGATATTGGCTTCATAGAACGAGTTTGGGAGGGTTCCCTCCTCTTCTATTTCATGAAACACTTTGAGGAGTATTGGAATGAGCTCTTCTTTAAAGGTTTTGTAGAACCCAGCTGAGAACCCATCTGGTCTTGGACTTTTCTTTGTTGGTAGGCTTTTGATGACTTCTTCTATTTCATTGCTTGAAATTGATTTATTTAAGTTGTGTATGTCCTCCTGGTTCAGTTTAGGTAATTCATATGTCTCTAGAAACTTGTTGATGTCTTGGAGGTTTTCTGTTTTGTTGGAGTATAGATTTTCAAAAAAGCTTCTAATTATGCTTTGTATTTCAATAGTGTCTGGAGTGATATTTCCTTGTTCATTCCGAATTTTAGTAATTTGAGTTTTCTCTTTCTCTTTGTTAGTGTGGTTAAAGGTTTATCAATTTTGTTTATTTTTTCAAAGAACCAACTCTTTATTTTTTTTTTTTTTTTTTTTTTTTTTTTACTGGTGTGAACAGAGTTGGATTTATTTATATTAGCTTTTACAGGATGTTTGAAGAAATAATAAAAGGCCTTAATTTAAAAAAATATTTAAATAAAATTACTGTGAAAAATTTGAATAATATTTGAAAGATTCTTTTGAAAAACATGTTTGAACTCTGTTTTCAGAAGATATTCATCACATATAAAACTAAATCATGGTGATGGATGAAAAACACTTTTTTGGTTATACGGTAGATGATTAAGCATGCCTTTTTTTTTTTTTTTTTAGTTTTTTTTTTTATTATAAAATTGTAAACAAATGGGATACATGTTGTTTCTCTGTCTGTACATGGCGTAAAGGCATACCATTTGTGTAATCATAAATCTACATAGGGTAATGTTGTTTGATTCATTCTGCCATTTTTTCCCTTCCCCCCCTCCCCTCCCACCCTTCCCCTCCATCTATACAGTCCTTCCTTCCTCCATTCCTGCCCCCCTCCCTAAACCCAACTCCAACCCCAACACTAACCCTTCCCACCCCCCATTATGTGTCATCATCCACTTATTAGAGATATCATTCTTCCTTTGGTTTTTTGAGATTGGCTTATCTCACTTAGCATGATATTCTCCAGTTTCATCCATTTGCCTGCAAATGCCATAATTTTATCGTTCTTTATGGCTGAGTAATATTCCATTGTATATATATACCACATTTTCTTTATCCATTCATCAATTGAAGGACATCTAGGTTGGTTCCACAATCTGGCTATTGTGAACTGAGCAGCTGTGAACATTGATGTGGCTGTATCTCTGTAATATGCTGATTTTAAGTCCTTTGGGTATAGGCCAAGGAGTGGGATAGCTGGGTCAAATGGTGTTTCCATTCCAAGTTTTCTAAGGAATCTCCACACTGCTTTCCAGAGTGGCTGCACTAATTTGCAGCCCCACCAGCAATGTAAGAGTGTACCTTTCTCCCCACATCCTCGCCAACACCTGTTGTTGGTTGTATTCTTGATAATTGCCATTCTAATTGGGGTGAGATGGAATCTTAGGGTGGTTTTGATTTGCATTTCTCTTATTACTAGAGATGTTGAGCATTTTTCCATATGTTTGTTGATTGCTTGTATATCTTCTTCTGTGAAGTGTCTATTCATTTCCTTAGCCCATTTGTCGATTGGATTATTTACATTCTTGGTGTAGAGTTTTTTGAGTTCTTTATAGATTCTGGAGATTAGCGCTCTATCTGAAGTATGATTGGCAAAGATTTTCTCCCACTCTGTAGGCTCTTTCTTTGCATTGCTGATAGTTTCCTTTGCTGAGAGAAAGCTTTTTAGTTTGAATCTATCCCAGTTATTAATTCTTGCTTTTATTTCTTGTGCTATGGGAGTCCTGTTGAGGAAGTCTGGTCCTAAGCCGACATGTTGAAGCTCTCGACCTACTTTTTCTTCTATAAGATGCAAGGTCTCTGGTCTGATTCCGAGATCCTTAATCCATTTTGAGTTTAGTTTTGTGCATGGTGAGAGATATGGGTTTAATTTCATTCTGTTGCATATGGATTTCCAATTCTCCCAGCACCATTTGTTGAAGAGGCTATCTTTTCTCCATTGCATATTGTTGGAACCTTTGTCTAGTGTGAGAAAATTGTATTTATTTGGGTTTGTGTCCGTGTCCTCTATTCTGTACCATTGATCCAACTTTCTATTTTGGTACCAATACCATGCCGTTTTTGTTACTATTGCTTTGTAGTAGAGTTGAAGATCTGGTATTGCGATACCCCCTGCTTCACTCTTTCTGCCAAGGATTGCTTTAGATATTCTGGGTTTTTTATTCTTCCAGATGAATTTCATAATTGCTTGCTCTATTTCTGTAAGGTACATCATTGGGATTTTAATTGGAATTGCATTGAATCTGTATAGCACTTTTGGTAGTATGGCCATTTTGACAATATTAATTCTTCCTATCCAAGAACATGGGAGATCTTTCCATCTTCTAAGGTTTTCTTGAATTTCTTTCTTTAGTGTTCTGTAGTTCTCATTGTAGAGGTCTTTCACCTCTTTTGTGAGATTGATTCCCAAATACTTTATTTTTTTCGAAGCTATTGTGAATGGGGTAGTTTTCCTAATTTCTCTTTCTGAAGATTCATCACTTATATATAAAAATGCCTTCGATTTATGTGCATTGATCTTATATCCCGCTACTTTACTGAATTCACTTATGAGATCTAAAAGTTTTCTGGTGGAATTTCCTGGTTCCTCTAAGTATACCATCATATCATCAGCAAATAGGGATAGTTTGAGTTCTTCTTTTCCTATTCGTATCCCTTTAATTTCTTTGGTCTGTCTAATTGCTCTGGCTAGAGTTTCAAGGACGATATTGAATAGAAGTGGTGAAAGAGGGCATCCCTGCCTTGTTCCAGTTTTTAGAGGGAATGCTTTCAGTTTTTCACCATTTAGAATGATATTAGCCATGGGTTTAGCGTAGATGGCCTTTACAATGTTAAGGAATGTTCCCACTATCCCTATTTTTTCTAGTGTTTTGAGCATGAAGGGGTGCTGTATTTTATCAAATGCTTTTTCTGCATCTATCGAAATAATCATGTGATTCTTGACTTTAAGTCTATTGATATGGTGAATGACATTTATTGATTTTCTGATGTTGAACCAAACTTGCATCCCTGGGATGAAACCCACTTGATCATGGTGCACTATCTTTTTAATATGTTTTTGTATGCGATTTGCTAAAATTTTGTTTAGAATTTTTGCGTCGATGTTCATTAAGGATATTGGTCTGAAATTTTCTTTCCTCGATGTGTCTCTGTCTGGTTTAGGAATCAGGGTAATATTGGCTTCATAGAATGAGTTTGGGAGAGTTCCCTCCTCTTCTATTTTCTGGAATACTTTGAGAAGTATTGGAATGAGTTCTTCTTTAAAAGTTTTGTAGAACTCGGCTGAGAACCCATCTGGTCCTGGACTTTTCTTTGTTGGTAGGCTTTTGATGACTTCTTCTATTTCATTACTTGAAATTGGTCTATTTAAATTGTGTATGTCCTCCTCGTTCAGTTTAGGCAATTCATGTGTCTCTAGAAACCTGTTGATGTCTTCGAAATTTTCTATTTTGTTGGAGTATAGATTTTCAAAATAGCTTCTAATTATGTTTTGTATTTCGGTCGTGTCTGTTGTGATATTTCCTTGTTCATTCCGAATTTTAGTGATTTGGGTTTTCTCTCGTCTTCTCTTTGTTAGTGTGGCTAAAGGTTTATCAATTTTGTTTATTTTTTCGAAGAACCAACTATTTATTTTGTCAATTTTTTGTATTGTTTCTTTTGTTTCAATTTCGTTGATTTCAGCTCTCAGTTTAACTATTTCCTGTCTTCTACTACTTTTGGTGTTGGTCTGTTCTTCTTTTTCTAGGGCTTTGAGCTGTAGTGTTAGGTCATTTATTTTTTGAGTTTTACTTCTTTTATTAAATGTGCTCCATGAAATAAATCTTCCTCTAAGTACCGCTTTCATAGTGTCCCAGAGATTTTGATATGTTGTTTCTTTGTTCTCGTTTACCTCTAAGAATTTTTTAATTTCCTTCCTAATATCTTCTGTTATCCATTCATCATATAATAGCATATTGTTTAATCTCCAGGTGTTGGAGTAGTTTCTGTTTTTTACTCTTTCATTAATTTGTAACTTCAATCCATTATGATCTGATAGAATACAAGGTAGTGTCTCTATCTTCTTGTATTTGCTGACATTAGCTTTGTGGCATAATATATGGTCTATTTTAGAGAAGGATCCATGTGCTGCTGAGAAGAAAGTGTATTCGCTCTTGGTTGGATGGTATATTCTATAAATGTCTGTTAAGTCTAAATTATTGATTGTGTTATTGAGATCTATGGTTTCTTTGTTCAATTTTTGTTTGGAAGATCTGTCCAGTGGTGAGAGAGGCGTGTTAAAATCACCTAGTATTATTGTGTTATGGTCTATTTGGTTTCTGAAATTGAGAAGGATTTGTTTAACATACATGGATGAGCCACTGTTTGGGGCATAGATGTTTATGATTGTTATATCTTGCTGATTTATGCTTCCCTTAAGCAGTATGAAATGTCCTTCTTTATCCCTTCTAACTAACATTGGCTTGAAGTCCACATTATCTGAAATGAGGATGGATACTCCAGCTTTTTTGCTGAGCCCATGTGCATGGTATGTTTTTCCCCATCCTTTCACCTTTAGTCTATGGGTATATCTTTCTATGAGGTGAGTCTCTTGCAGGCAACATATTGTTGGATCTTTCTTTTTAATCCAATCTGCCAGTCTATGTCTTTTGATTGATGAATTCAGGCCATTAACATTCAGGGTTATTATTGAGATATGATTTGTATTCCCAGTCATTTGGTTCATATTTAAAATTTTTGACACATCTTGGTTCCTCCTTTATTTGACAGTTCCTTTAGGATAATTCCTCCCTTTGCTGATTTGCTTCTTTGTTTTTTATCTCTTCCTCATGAAATATTTTGCTGAGAATGTTCTGTAATGCTAGCTTTCTTTTTGTAAATTCTTTTAGCTTTTGTTTATCGTGGAATGATCTTATTTCATCATCAAATTTGAAGGTAAGTTTTGCTGGGTATAAGATTCTTGGTTGGCATCCATTTTCTTTCAGAGCTTGAAAAATGTTGTTCCAGGCCCTTCTAGCTTTTAGGGTCTGGATTGAAAAATCTGCTGATATCCGTACTGGCTTCCCCCTGAATGTAATTTGGTTCTTTTCTCTCACAGCCTTTAAAATTCTGTCTTTATTTTGTATGTTAGGTATTTTCATTATAATGTGCCTTGGTGTGGGTCTGTTGTAATTTTGTGTATTTGGAGTCCTATAAGCCTCTTGGACTTGATTTTCCATTTCATTCTTCAGATTTGGGAAATTTTCTGATATTATTTCTTCAAATAGATTGTTCATTCCTTTGGTTTGTTTCTCTAAGCCTTCCTCAATCCCAATAATTCTCAAATTTGGCCTTTTCATGATATCCCATAGTTCTTGGAGATTCTGTTCATGATTTCTCACCATCTTCTCTGTTTGTTCAACTTTGTTTTCGAGGTTAAATATTTTGTCTTCAATATCTGAAGTTCTGTCTTCCAGCTGTTCTATCCTATTGGTTATGCTTTCTATGGAGTTCTTAATTTGGTTTATTGTTTCCTTCATTTCAAGGATTTCTGTTTGGTTTTTTTTCAATATCTCTAACTCTTTATTGAAATGATCTTTTGCTTCCTGAATTTGCTCTGTTAACTGTCGATTGGTGCGATCGTTCAATGCCTGCATTTGCTCTTTCATCTCATCGTTTGCTTCCCTAATCATTTTAATTATGTACATTCTGAACTCCCTTTCTGTCATTTCTTCTGCCATGCTGTCGTTGGATTTTATTGATGTAACATCTAGATTTGTTTGGGGCATTTTCTTCCCTTGTTTTCTCATATTGTTCAGGGAACAGTGGGTCATTAAGATATTGCAGATTTCCTCTATCAACTTATAATGTCCCTGAAGATTGCTAGTATATCCCCTCTTATCCTTCAGTAGCCTGAAGTCTTGGAGGAGGTTGATAATGCAGAGCTCCACGAAGAAGCTGCCTCTCTAGGTGTGGTAACCCTCAGGTGGCGTATATTCCCTGCTAGTGGGCGAAGGTGCCTCCACTTGTTGACCAATGGTCATCCAATGGGGAAGTAGACTGTGGGCTGAGGCAAGGCCTGTTTGTGCCTGTGTCTCTGGCTTTACCGTCCCTGTGGGAAAACCTCCCCCGGCCGGGAAGAGTCACTCGGTGGGGACGTCTCGCTAGTCAGTTGCCCTCCTAGAGGTTCCCCTCAATCTACAACTACCACCTGGGCTGGGCTGTCTTCTTCTGCAACGATCCCAGGGGCCTGGACCTACGTCCTGGGCCTGGGAGCCTCACCCTTCGCAGGCGAGTCTCCTTAGGCTGCCTCTCCCAGAGAATCTGCCCGCCGCCCTGGAAACTTCGCTCCGCCCCTAGGCGTGTCTCTGTGCGGCTCTTCCAGCAAGAAGCCACCTAGCTCCTGGGACCCTGCTCTGCACCAATCGCCTGGCTATGCGGCCCCTCCCCTGAACCACCACCTGGAGCCCCGTACAATAGCTCCGAGATACAGAGACCCGCCACACACCTCCTCCTCCGGACAGCCGCCCGGTTTCAGACGCAGTCACTAGGAATCCAAACAACTCACTTCGGGTCTCCTCCTCCCGCCAACCACCCGTAGCCCTAGGCAGTCACTCCAAGTCCAAGTGACCCGCCCTGTTCCTCCTCCTCCTCCTTGGGGTAGCCCCCCAGGTGTTCAGGAACGGTGGCTCCGAGACCAGGTGACTCACCACGCTCCTCCTCCAGGCAGGCCACCGGTGTTCAGGAGCGGTTGCTTTTAGTCCAATCAGCTCACCACTCGCCTCCTCCTCTGGCAACCGCCTGTGGTTCTGATGCAGTCACTCCCAGGCTAAGCGTCCCACCGCTCTCCTCCTCCAGGCAGGCCACCAGTGTTCTGGAGCAGCTACTCCGAGTTCAAACAGCTCGTCACGCAGCTCCTCCTTTGGCAACCGCCCGCAGCTCTGATGCAGTCACTCCCAGGTCAAGCAACACGCCGCGCTCCTCCTCCTCCTCTGGGCAACCTCCCGGCACTCAGGAGCGCCCACTCTGAGTTCAAACAGCTCACCACGCAGCTCCTCCTCTGGCAACCGCCCGTGGCTCTGATGCAGTCACTCCTAGACCCAAGCGACCCGCCGGGCCTCTCCTCCTCCTCCGGGCAACCCCCCGGTGTTCGGAAGGGGTCACTCTGGGTCCAAACAGCTCGCCATGCAGCTCCTCCCCAGGCAGCCACCCGGAGCCCCAGCGGCTGCTCGAGTCCAAGCGCTATGCTGAGCCGCCTCCTCTACAATGATCCCAGTTGTCCGTGTTTACCGCTCCAGCGGGGGGAGGGGCGTCTCGCCGAGCAACTCCACTTCACAAATTCCCTGCGTTCCGGGGCTACCGCCCCATCCGGGACGCCTCCCCAACAGGAGAGACTCACCCGGCAGCTTTGAGTTGGTCCCAAGTCTCTCACTATCTCCTCTTTTGAATCTTGCGTCCTGGAGCAGCGTGAAATGCAGCCGCCCTCTAGTCCGCCATCTTGGCCCCCTCCCAACTCTTTATTTTGTTAATTTTTCCGATGGTTTCCTTTGTTTCAATTTCGTTGATTTCAGCTCTGATTTTAACTATTTCCTGTCTTCTACTACTTTTGGTGTGGGTCTGCTCTCTTTTTCTAGGGCTTTGTGCTGTAGTGTTAAGTCGTTCATTTGTTGTTTTTTCTTCTTTTTTTGAATGTGCTCCATGAAATAAATCTTCCTCTAAGTACTGCTTTCATAGTGTCCCAGAGATTTTGATATGATGTCTTTCTTCTCCTTTAGTTCTAAGAATTTTTTTTATTTCCCTCCTGATGTCATCTGCTATCCTTCATCATATAATAGCATATTATTTAATCTCCAGGTATTGGAGAAGTTTCTGTTTTTATTCTGTCATTTATTTCTAATTTCAATCCATTATGATCCGATAGAATACAAGGTAGTATCTCTATCTTCTTGTATTTGCTAACAGTAGCTTTGTGGCATAAAATATGGTCTATTTTAGAGAAGGATCCATGTGCTGCTGAGAAGAAAGCGTATTTGTTCTTTGTTGGATGGTATATTCCATATATGTCCCTTAAGTCTAAATTGTTGATTGTGTTATTGAGACCTATGGTTTCTTTACTCGTTTTTTGTTTGGAAGATCTATCCAGTGGTGAGAGAGGTGTGTTAAAATCACCTAGTATTATTGTGTTGTGGTCTCTTTGATTTCTTGAATTGAGAATGATTTGTTTGACGTACATGGATGAGCCAATGTTCGGGGCGTAGATATTTATGATTGTTATGTCTTGCTGATTTATGCTTCCCTTAAGCAGTATGAAATGTCCTTCTTTATCCCTTCTGACTAGTTTTGGCTTGAAGTCCACATTATCTGAAATGTGGATGGCTACTTCAGCTTTTTTTCTGTGTCCTTGTGCATGGTGTTTTTTCCCATCCTTATGCTTCCCTTAAGCAGTATGAAATGTCCTTCTTTATCCCTTCTGACTAGTTTTGGCTTGAAGTCCACATTATCTGAAATGTGGATGGCTACTCCAGCTTTTTTTCTGTGTCCGTGTGCATGGTGTTTTTTCCCATCCTTTCCACCTTTAGTCTGTAGGTATCTCTTTCTACGAGATGAGTCTCTTGCAGGCAGCATATTGTTAGATTTTTCATTTTAATCCAATCTGCCAGTCTATGTCTTTTGATTGATGAGTTCAGGCCATTAACATTCAGGGTTATTATTGTATTATTGTGATATGATTTTTATTCCCAGCCATTTGACTCTTTTTTTTGGACATGATTTGGCTATTCCTTTAGGCTAGTTCCTCCCGTTGCTGATTGTTGTTTTTCATCTCTTCCTCATAGAATATTTTGCTGAGGATGTTCTGTAATGCCAACTTTCTTTTTGTAAATTCTTTTAGCTTTTGTTTATCATGGAATGATTTTATTTCGTCATCAAATCTGAAAGTAAGTTTTGCTGGGTATAAGATTCTTGGTTGGCATCTGTTTTCTTTCAGAGCTTGGTAAATGTCGTTCCAGGCTCTTCTAGCTTAGGATCTGGATTGAAAAATCTGCTGATATTCTTATTGGTTTCCCCCTGAATGTAATTTGGTTCTTTTCTCTCACAGCCTTAAAATTCTGTCTTTATTTTGTATGTTAGGTATTTTCATTATAATGTGCCTTGGTGTGGGTCTGTTGTAATTTTGTATATTTGGAGTCCTATAAGCCTCTTGTACCTGGTTTTCCATTTCATTCTTCAGATCTGGGAAATTTTCTGATATTATTTCATTGAATAGATTGTTCATTCCTTTGGTTTGTTTCTCTAAGCCTTCCTCAATTCCAATAATTCTTAAATTTGGTCTTTTCATGATATCCCATAATTCTTGGAGATTCTGTTCATGATTTCTTACCATCTTCTCTGTTTGGTCAATTTTGTTTTCAAGGTTAAATATTTTGTCTTCACTATCTGAGGTTCTGTCTTCCAGGTGTTCAATCCTATTGGTTATGCTTTCTATGGATTTCTTAATTTGGTTTATTGTTTCCTTCATTTCAAGGATTTCTGGGTTTTTTTTTTTTTTTCAGTATCTCTGTTTATTGAAATGATCTTTTGCTTCCTGTATTTTCTCTTTTAACTGTTGATAGGTGCAGTCATTTAATGCCTGCATTTGCCCTTTCGTCTCCTAGTTTGCTTCCCTGATTGTTTTAATTATGTACATTCTGAACTCCCTTTCTGACATTTCTTCTGCTGTGCTGTCATTGGGTTTGATTGATATAGTATCTAGGTTTGTTTGGGACATTTTCTTCCCTTGTTTTCTCATATTGGTCAGATATCAGTGGGACTCTGAGATATTGCAGATTTCCTCTATTGGCTTATAGTGTCCTGCAGATTTCCAGTATATCACCTCCCAGCCTTCAGTAGCCTGAAGTCTTGGAGGAACTTGATAAAGCAGTGCTTCCAAAGAAAGTTGCCCCTACCCCACAGCTGGGTCCAGGGCTGGGGGCTGGTTCTGTGTGGAAATCCTCTCACTGGGTGGGCCTGCTCCTAGATGCTGGCTATAGACAGTGCCTGCCCCCACCAGAGGGAGCCAGCTGCTTAGGGAAAGCCTCTCCCTGACCTGCCTTGTTCACAGAAGCTGCCTGCGGGCCGGGGCGCACCGTTGGGTTTAGGGCTTGGGGTTGGTTCTATGTGGATAAGCTCTCATTGGGCGGGCCTGTTCCGAGAAGCTGGCTGTGGATTGAGCCTGCAGCCAGAGGTAGCAGGGGGCTTGGGGAAGTCTCTCTCTTCCCTTCCCTCGTTCCAGAAGCTGCCTGCGTGCTGGGACCCACCTCTGGGTCCCGGGCTTGGGGTTGGCTCCATGCAGAAAAGCTCTCACCGGGCGGGCCTGCTCCAAGGAGCTGGCTGTAGATCGTGCCTGCCGCCGGAAATAGTATGGCTGCTTGTGGAAGTCTCTCGCTGCCCTGCCCTGCTCAGAGAAGCTGCCCCTGTCCAGGCTGCCACCAGGGACGAGATTCACCTGGTGGGAGAGACTCACCATGCTGCTCTATGTTGGTCCGAGTCTCTCAATACCTCCCCTTCTTGAATCCTGAGTTCTGGAGCGACAGGAGATGCAGTCACCCTCTAGTCCGCCATCTTGGATCTCCCTGTGTTTCTTTTTTGATAAATTTCTGTTTAGTTCTTTTGCCTATTATTGATTGGGTTATGTGGAGTATTTTTGGAATGAAATTTTTTAAGTTCTTTACATAGTCTATACTCCACCTGTCAGAGGAGTAGCTGGCCAAGATTTTCTCTCATTTTGAAGGCTCTCTCCTCACTCCCTTAGTGATTTTCTTTGCTGTGTAGGAGTTTTAATTCAATGGCTTCCCATGTGTCGATTCTTGGTTTTATTTTTTGAGCATTAGAGGTCTTGTTGAGGAAGTCAGTGCCTGCACCTACATGATGGAGTTTTGGCCCTGTTTTCTTCTAGCAGGTGGACTTTGATCCATTTTGATATGACTTTTATGCAGGGTAAAATACAGGGATCTAATTTCATTTTTCTACACATAGATACCCAGTATTCCCAGCACCATTTGTTTGAAAGGCTATCTTTTCTCCAACATATACTTTTGAATCATTTGTTCAATATCACATGACTGTAAGTAGGTGACTTTGTCTCTGATCTTCCATTCTGTTCCATTGGACTTCATGTGTATTTTGATGCCGATACCATGCCATTTTTGTTACTACAGCTCTGTATTATAATTTGAGATTGGGTATTGTGATGCCTCTTGCAACACTCTTCTTATTCAAAATTTCTTTGGCTATTCTGGGTCTCTTATTCTTTCAAATGAATGAAAGGACTGCTTTTCTAGTTCTGTGAAAAACAATTCCGTGAATGTCTTTACCTGTGAGATGAATCTCTTGCAGACATTATGTAGTTGGATTTTGTTTTTTGATCCATTCTGCTAATCTGTCTTTCAAATTGTGTTATTATAGGTATACATTTGTGATTTACTACCATCTTGATTTTTTTGTTATATTTAACTCTGTCTTGATTCTCGTTTAAATGATTAGTCTCTGATTGAACTTCATCTATATGGGAACTTTGTTTTTTTTTTTATTTTTCCTTCCTCTGTTTGCAGTTTATCTTTGAGAATCTGTTGTAGTGCTAGCTTGGTTGTGAATTCTTTTAGTTTACTTTGTCACATGAAGTTTTTTCCTTATTGAATATGAAGAAAAGCTTTGCTGGGTATAGCAACCTTAGTTGGCAATTGTTTACTTTTAGAGCTAGAAATATTTCATTCCAGGCCCTCCTTACTTTTCGTGTTTGAGTTTAGAAATCAGATGTAAGCCTTATTGGTTTGCCTCTGAATGTGACCTGTTATTTCTTTCTTGCAGTTTTTGATAATATTCTTTCCTTGTTTGATTATGATGTGTCTTGGAAAACTCCTCTGGTTAGGTCTATATGGGGTCTTGTACCCCACCTGTATGTGGATATCTCTTTTCTGATATGGGGAAAATTTTTTTGTTGCTATCTCATTGATAATGTTCTTAATGTCTTTAGCTTGTTATCTCCATGTTCTCTTCTATCCCAGTGATTTTCAGGTTTGGTCTCTTGATGTTGCCCCAGAGTTTTTGTACATTCTGCTCATGTTCTATTTTTTTTTTTTTTTTTTTTTTTTTTTTTTTTTGCCTATATTGCATACTGTGTACTCAAATTCACTGATCCTGTCTTCAAGGCTTGAAGTTCTGTCTTCAAGCACTGAAGTTTTATTTTCTATGCAAGCTAATCTGTTGGTGATGCTTTCAAGTGAATTCTTAATTTGATTCATTGTGTCTTTCATTTTCAGGAGTTCTCACTGGTTTCTTTTTAATATTTCTATTTCTTCATTGAATTGCTTTTTCATCTGTATTTGCTCCCAATTCATTCCTTAGATCTTCTTTTAGTCCATTGAACATTTTAATGATTAGTTTTTTTTTTTATAATTTTCCCCTGGAATTTCATCCTTTTTCATATCTGTGTGATCCTTTATTGGGGGATTTTGAATTTGAGGGGAAGATTTATTTCCCTGTTTCCTCCTATGTTTTGGAGGTCCTGAACTGTGCATCAATTGAGATGGATTCCTCTTCCTCTTCCTCTTTTATATGTGTATCCTTACATTTGTAGTTCTTTTTTATTCTAGGATGTATTTCTGTTTTTGAAATAGTAGTAGATGTTGAGGGGTTGGACCCAAAGTTCCCCTCTAGTTGTTTTTCCTTGGGTCTGGTTTTTGGTTTGGAGTGTTTGTCTCCATAATTCAAAGTCTTCATAATTCATAATATTTAGGCTCATGTGTGTCTAGATCATGTGTGGTCAAGATTCACTGTTGCTTAGCTGATTTATGAGTATTTCTTTTATTATTATTATTATTATTATTTAGTTTTTAATTTTTTACAGTGATTTGTGAGTATTTCTTGACAGCAGGATCTCTACTCTGTGGTCTTGAAATGTGCCAATCTCTTTCCAACCCCTCTTGGAGGGAGGAGCCAGGAGTTGCACTAAAATCAGCCACAAATGTACAGTTTTGACATAAATTTCCAGTGTCTACTTTGACATCTATAATAATAATTGTCACATATATAGAAATGGTGTGGTCAGCATTTAACAGCAGCACCAGCAATATGCAACCGTGGACTACATCAGGCATTCCACATCAGGCGTCTATTATTTCATTCACCGTATTAATAACCACCACAACATGAATGGGGTATAAATTACATAAACTATATAATTCTATTATTTAGCAGAATTACAGTTTCTTAAGCACAGAGAAAGTAGGGTGGGAAAGTAAAAGTTTGCAATATTTACAAAAAGTGATCAAAGTGTTCTCTTCTATCCCAGTGATTTTCAGGTTTGGTCTCTTGATGTTACCCCAGAGTTTTTGTACATTCTGCTCAATGTTCTATTTTTACAATAGAACATAGAATATTTTTAGGTGGTAGTTAGAAGAGGTTGGCTGTGAAGAAGAAGGAATAAAAGATTTGCAGGAAGTAATAAAAAAAGAAAGAATGTGGAATAGAGCAATTTGGTTGTTAATGGGGGAAGAGAGTGATCAAGGGAACATAAGAGGGACAAGAGCAGAGGTATGGACAAACCAACAATTGTAAGATCAAACCAGGTCAAAATCACACATAATTGAACCCCATTTGAGACAAAACTGGCTAAATAATAAACAGGTTCAGAAGGAAGCAATTAATGTCAAAGTAAAATTATATTAAAATGATATGAGTATACTTTTTTTAATCTGTTCACATAGTTCATACACTACATGTACTCACTATGTATGTATACCCCCTATACACACAAAATTATACATACTGGAAAACAAGTAAAGAGAAATACAATATGATGAGGTGACATTTGAAAAAAAATTAAATAGCTAAATTTAAAAAAAAGAATAAAAATAATTAAAAATATAAGTATAAAGGATAGAAAAAAGAAATGAGGGAAAAAATAAAGAATAAAAAATAAAAACTCTTGCTGAGAAATAAAGGACTTATATCCAATGAGGTGATCAAAATTTGTTTTGGGCTTTGTAACCCTTGGGTTGAGGATTGGGAATTATTAAGTGCAACACCTTCGTGCACCTTTGGGTTCCTCTCTTAGCTCCCAGCCCTTGTGAGTAGGAGGCATTGCTGGTTGTAGTAGATCTCAGGTTCCAGTATCCCAGTATACATTGAGGTAGCACAATGGGGAACTGACACAGACAGTGTGCTTCTGTGGTGGGGGTGTTACAGAGTTCTAATTTGAAGATTCCAGCAATTGGGGTTTAGTCTAGATAAAACTTTCGAACTCTGTGGGTATGTGTTTGAGAATTGCTCAACCCACACTCTTTGGAGGGGGGGATGTCTGTCTCCGAAGGATATCTGGAACTGTAGGGTCTCTGGTAAAATCCCCTTTTAGGACGTAGGGACCAAACCTCTACAGGTTTCACTCTCACCACTATGAATATGATATACGGGTGTCTGCCCTGGAGTGCAGATGCTGAATCACCGGCAACAGGGGGAGATTTCTCGCTTGGGATCGAGAGCCTGACCGGTCCAGGGAAATTTTTCTTTGTGCCTACTTCAGTCTTTCTGTTCATCTGCCTTCTAGAAATTTTTGGTTAGCTGCAGGTGTTCCCCATCTCCTGTCTCCAGGCTGCAAGAGGATTGCAGGTAGTGGTAGTGGGGTGGGGTGGTGAGGGCCACACAAGTGTGTGCTTCAGAACTGACAACTGTGGAAAGCGGTCACTTTCTCCGGCAATGCTATTGCAATGGGTGACGGCCTTCCCAGGTAGAGAGCGCATGTGCTTTTGCTAGCAGTGGGGACCAGGGAAGAGAGCTCCGCAGTGGTTTTCCCTGCCCAGAACGCTTCCCCTCCTGTGGGAGTTATTTTTGGATTTGCTTTCACTGATTCGCTTTCCCTACTGTCTCTGTGACTATTAAATTCCGCTTTCCTCTGTAATCCACAGGTTACCCCAAGTCAATTCTTCTTTATTTTTTAACTTGTTTATCTGCAGGCCATGCAGTCCTGTTTGTCTGTGCTTCCCTTCCCCTTTGCTACAGCTGCTGGCAGCCACCCTGGCACCCAAGCTGGTGCTTCTCTAACGAATCATTTCTCAGATTTGCATTTATGACTTTTGTAACTTTGGATTTCTCTTTTTTACAGTTCAGTATTAAGTTTCAGTGAGATCCTCCAGTTACGCACCTTACCGAGAAGCCATCGTCCTGCCTTTAAGGCCAGTGTTGAGGTGCTGCTGGGATGCGCACCTTCCTCTAGCCCATCTTCCTCTCTGGAATGAAGAAACTTTTGAGAGTGAAATATTTTCATTAATTATGGTTCCGTTTTCATAGGTGTATAAAATGCAAAATTTACACAATTTAAATTTGTGTATTCTACTGTATACATGTCAATCATCTTCAACAAAACTGTCAAATTATATTTTTTAAAAAATTAAACTATAGGTAATGGACCATATTAGATCCTGGATTATCTGGCTGAATGTAGAAATGGAATATCAGGTCTTTTATTTAATACCCTCACTGAAAACTCTTACCTGTAGCCCAAACTCTGAGGTATCTGAAAAACCATGATAACAGCCAATATTGTTAGTTGATGGGTTGGCAAAGACAGAGAGTCTAGAATTAAAATGTGAAATAAATGTTGTGAGAAGGCAGTTCTCAGAGAAAGGTTGCTAATAGTTCTATCGAATTTGAAGCAGAGATGGAGAAAGCTTTTAAAGTCTTTTAAGCATACAACAGGAATGAGTAGGTTCTATCTTCAAAACTGAGCTTACCAGTAAAATATTTCTATTAAGGAAGAAAAGTGGAATCAGATTATAAGTCTTGAGTACCTTATCTAGGAAGTTGTTATATTATGTATGAATTTCATTTATCTTTTTTTGTGGCTTTTTTTTTATTATTGTAAACAAATGGGATACATGTTGTTTCTCTGTTTGTACATGGCGTAAAGGCATACCATTTGTGTAATCATAAATTTACATAGGGTAATGCTGTTTGATTCATTCTGTTATTTTTTTTCCCTTCCACCCCACCCCTCCCACCCCTCCCACCCCTCTTTTCCCTCTATACAGTCCTTCCTTCCTCCATTCTTGCCCCCCTCCCTAATCCTAACTCTAACCCCAACATTAACCCCTCCCACCCCCCATTATGTGTCATCATCCACTTATTAGCGATATCATTCGTCCATTGTTTTTTTGAGATTGGCTTATCTCACTCAGCATGATATTCTCCAATTTCATCCATTTGCCTGCAAATGCCATAATTTATCATTCTTTATGGCTAATATTCCATTGTATATGTATACCACATTTTCTTTATCCATTCATCAATTGAAGGACATCTAGGTTGGTTCAACAATCTGGCTATTGTGAACTGAGCAGCTATGAACATTGATGTGGCTGTATCTCTGTAATATGCTGATTTTAAGTCCTTTGGGTATAGACCAAGGAGTGGGATAGCTGGGTCAAATGGTGGTTCCATTCCAAGTTTTCTAAGGAGTCTCCACACTGCTTTCCAGAGTGGCTGCACTAATTTGCAGCCCCACCAGCAATGTAAGAGTGTACCTTTCTCCCCACATCCTCGTCAACACCTGTTGTTGCTTGTATTATTGATAATCACCATTCTAATTGGGGTGAGATGGAATCTTAGGGTGGTTTTGATTTGCATTTCTCTTATTACTAGAGATGTTGAACATTTTTCCATATGTTTGTTGATTGCTTGTAGATCTTCTGCTGTGAAGTGTCTATTCATTTCCTTAGCCCATTTGTCAATTGGCTTATTTGCATTCTTGGTGTAGAGTTTTTTGAGTTCTTTATAGATTCTGGAGATTAGTGCTCTATCTGAAGTATGATTGGCAAAGATTTTCTCCCACTCTGTAGGCTCTTTCGTCGCATTGCTGATAGTTTCCTTTGCTGAGAGAAAGCTTTTTAGTTTGAATCTATCCCAGTTCTTGATTCTTGCTTTTATTTCTTGTGCTATGGGAGTCCTGTTGAGGAAGTCTGGTGCTAAGCTGACATGTTGAAGCTCTGGACCTACTTTTTCTTCTATAAGATGCAAGATCTCTGGTCTGATTCCGAGGTCCTTAATCCATTTTGACTTTAGTTTTGTGCATGGTGAGAGATATGGGTTTAGTTTCATTCTGTTGCATATGGATTTCCAATTCTCCCAGCACCATTTGTTGAAGAGGCTATCTTTTCTCCATTGCATATTTTTGGCTCCTTTGTCTAGTATGAGAAAATTGTATTTATTTGGGTTTGTGTCCATGTCCTCTATTCTGTACCATTGATCCAACTTTCTATTTTGGTACCAATACCATGCCGTTTTTGTTACTACTGCTTTGTAGTAGAGTTGAAGATCTGGTATTGCGATACCCCCCCGCTTCACTCTTTCTGCCAAGGATTGCTTTAGCTATTCTGGGTTTTTTAATCTTCCAGATGAATTTCATAATTGCTTGCTCTATTTCTGTAAGGTACATCATTGGGATTTTAATTGGAATTGCATTGAATCTGTATAGCATTTTTGGTAGTATGGTCATTTTGACAATATTAGTTCTTCCTATCCAAGAACATGGGAGATCTTTCCATCTTCTAAGGTTTTCTTGAATTTCTTTCTTTAGTGTTCTGTAGTTCTCATTGTAGAGGTCTTTCACCTCCTTTGTTAGATCAATTCCCAAGTATTTTATTTTTTTCGAAGCTATTGTGAATGGGGTAGTTTTCCTGATTTCTCTTTCTGAAGATTCATTGCTTATGTATAAAAATGCCTTAGATTTATGTGCATTGATCTTATATCCCGCTACTTTACTGAATTCACTTATGAGATCTAAAAGTTTTCTGGTGGAATTTCCTGGTTCCTCTAAGTATACAATCATATCATCAGCAAATAGGGATAGTTTGAGTTCTTCTTTTCCTATTCGTATCCCTTTAATTTCTTTAGTCTGTCTAATTGCTCTGGCTAGAGTTTCAAGGACAATATTGAATAGAAATGGTGAAAGAGGGCATCCCTGCCTTGTTCCAGTTTTTAGAGGGAATGCTTTCAGTTTTTCACCATTTAGAATGATATTGGCCATGGGCTTAGCATAGATGGCCTTTACAATGTTAAGGAATGTTCCCACTATCCCTATTTTTTCTAGTGTTTTGAGCATGAAGGGATGCTGTATTTTATCAAATGCTTTTTCTGCATCTATCAAAATAATCATGTGATTCTTGACTTTAAGTCTATTGATATGGTGAATGACATTTATTGATTTCCTGATGTTGAACCAACCTTGCATCCCTGGGATGAAACCCACTTGATCATGGTGCACTATCTTTTTAATGTTTTTGTATGCGATTTGCTAAAATTTTGTTGAGAATTTTTCTGTCGATGTTCATTAAGGATATTGGTCTGAAATTTTCTTTCCTCGATGTGCCTCTGTCTGGTTTAGGTATCAGGGTAATATTGGCTTCATAGAATGAGTTTGGGAGGGTTCCCTCCTCTTCTATTTTCTGGAATACTTTGAGAAGTATTGGAATGAGCTCTTCTTTAAAGGTTTTGTAGAACTCGGCTGAGAACCCATCTGGTCCTGGACTTTTCTTTGTTGGTAGGCTATTGATGACTTTTTCTCTTTCATTACTTGAAATTGGTCTATTTAAATTGTGTATGTCCTCCTTGTTCAGTTTAGGCAATTCATATGTCTCTAGAAACCTGTTGATGTCTTCAAAATTTTCTATTTTGTTGGAGTATAGATTTTCAAAATAACTTCTAATTATGTTTTGTATTTCAGTCCTGTCTGTTGTGATATTTCCTTGTTCATTCTGAATTTTAGTGATTTGGGTTTTCTCTCATCTTCTCTTTGTTAGTGTGGCTAAAGGTTTGTCAATTTTGTTTATTTTTTCGAAGAACCAACTATTTATTTTGTCAATTTTTTGTATTGTTTCTTTTGTTTCAATTTCGTTGATTTCAGCTCTGAGTTTAACTATTTCCTGTCTTCTACTACTTTTGGTGTTGGTCTGTTCTTCCTTTTCTAGGGCTTTGAGCTGTAGTGTTAGGTCGTTTATTTTTTGAGTTTTACTTCTTTTATTAAATGTGCTCCATGAAATAAATCTTCCTCTAAGTACTGCTTTCATAGTGACCCAGAGATTTTGATATGATATTTCTTTGTTCTCATTTACCTCTAAGAATTTTTAAGTTTCCTTCCTAATATCTTCTGTTATCCATTCATCATATAATAGCATATTGTTTAATCTCCAGGTGTTGGAGTAGTTTCTGTTTTTTATTCTTTCATTTATTTCTAACTTTAATCCATTATGATCTGACAGACTACAAGGTAGTGTCTCTATCTTCTTGTATTTGCTGACATTAGCTTTGTGGCATAATATATGGTCTATTTTAGAGAAGGATCCATGTGCTGCTGAGAAGAAAGTGTATTCGCTCTTGGTTAGATGGTATATTCTATAAATGTCTGTTAAGTCTAAATTATTGATTGTGTTATTGAGATCTATGGTTTCTTTGTTCAATTTTTGTTTGGAAGATCTGTCCAGTGGTGAGAGAGGCGTTGTTAAAATCACCTAGTATTATTGTGTTATGGTCTATTTGGTTTCTAAAATTGAGAAGGATTTGTTTGACATACATGGATGAGCCACTGTTTGGGGCATAGATGTTAATGATTGTTATATCTTGCTGATTTATGCTTTCCTTAAGCAGTATGAAATGTCCTTCTTTATCCCTTCTGACTAACATTGGCTTGAAGTCCACATTATCTGAAATGAGGATGGATACTCCAGCTTTTTTGCTGAGTCCATGTGCATGGTATGTTTTTCCCCATCCTTTCACCTTTAGTCTATGGGTATCTTTTTCTATGAGGTGAGTCTCTTGCAGGGAACATATTGTTGGATCTTTCTTTTTAATCCAGTCTGCCAGTCTATGTCTTTTGATTGATGAATTCAGGCCATTAACATTCAGGGTTATTATTGAGATATGATTTGTATTCCCGGTCATTTGGTTCATATTTAAAATTTTATTTATTTATTTATTTATTTTCTGACACATCTTGGTTCCTCCTTTATTTGACAGTTCCTTTAGGGTAATTCCTCCTTTTGCTGATATGCTTCTTTGTTTTTTATCTCTTCTTCATGGAATATTTTGCTGAGAATGTTCTGTAATGCTGGCTTTCTTTTTGTAAATTCTTTTAGCTTTTGTTTCTCATGGAATGATTTTATTTCATCGTCAAATTTGAAGGTAAGTTTTGCTGGGTGTAAGATTCTTGGTTGGCATCCATTTTCTTTCAGAGCTTGAAAAATGTTGCTCCAGGCCCTTCTAGCTTTTAGGGTCTGGATTGAAAAATCTGCTGATATCTGTATTGGTTTCCCCCTGAATGTAATTTGGTTCTTTTCTCTCACAGCCTTTAAAATTCTGTCTTTATTTTGTATGTTAGGTATTTTCATTATAATGTGCCTTGGTGTGGGTCTGTTGTAATTTTGTGTATTTGGAGTCCTATAAGCCTCTTGGACTTGATTTTCCATTTCATTCTTCAGATTTCGGAAATTTTCTGATATTATTTCATTGAATAGATTATTCATTCCTTTGGTTTGTTTCTCTAAGCCTTCCTCAATCCCAATAATTCTCAAATTTGGCCTTTTCATGATATCCCATAGTTCTTGCAGATTCTGTTCGTGATTTCTTACCATCTCTGTTTGTTCAACTTTGCTTTCGAGATTAAATATTTTTTCTTCAATATTCCGAGGTTCTGTCTTCCATGTGTTCAATCCTATTGGTTATGCTTTCTATGGAGTTCTTAATTTGGTTTATTGTTTCCTTCATTTCAAGGATTTCTGTTTGTTTTTTTTTTCAATATCTCTAACTCTTTATTGAAATGATCTTTTGCTTCCTGTATTTGCTCTGTTAACTGTCGATTGGTACTATCATTCAATGCCTGCATTTGCTCTTTCATCTCATCATTCAAGGCCTGCATTTGCTCTTTCATCTCATCATTTGGTTCCCTAATCATTGTAATTATGTACATTCTGAACTCCCTTTCTGTCATTCCTTCTGCCATGCTGTCGTTGGATTTTATTGATGTAACATCTAGATTTGTTTGGGGCATTTTCTTCCCTTGTTTTCTCATATTGTTCAGGAATCAGTGGGTCATTAAGATATTGCAGATTTCCTCTATCGACTTATAATGTCCCTGAAGATTGCTAGTATATCCCCTCTTATCCTTCAGTAGCCTGAAGACTTGGAGGAAGTTGATAATGCGGAGCTCCACGAAGAAGCTGCCTCTCTAGGGGTGGTGACCCTCAGGTGGCGTATATTCCCTGCTAGTGGGCAGAGGTGCCTCCACTTGTTGACCAATGGTCATCCAACGGGGAACTAGGCTGTGGGCTGAGGCAAGTCCTGTTTGTGCCTGTGTCTCTGGTTTTACCGTCGCTGTGGGAAAACCTCACCCGGCAGAGAAGACTCACTTGGGGGGACGTCTTGCTGATCAGTTCCCCTCCTAGAGGTTCCCCTCAATCTACAACTACCGCCTGGGCTGGGCTGTCTTCCTCTGCAACGTTCCCAGGGGCCCGGACCTACCTCCTGGGCCTGGGAGCCTCACCCTTCTCAGGCGAGTCTCCTTAGGCTGCCTCTCCCAGAGAATCTGCCCGCAGTCCTGGAAACTTCGCTCCGCCCCTAGGCGTGTCTCTGTGCGGCTCTTCCAGCAAGAAGTCACCTACCTCCTGGGACCCTGCTCTGCACCTAATCGCCTGGCTATGCGGCCCCTCCTCTGAGCCGCCACCTGGAGCCCCATACAATCGCTCCGATACCTGGAGACCCACCACACACCTCCTCCGGACAGCCACCCGGATTCCAACGCAGTCACTAGGAGCCCAAGAAATTCACTTCGCGTCTCCTCCTCCCACCAACCGCCCATAGCCCTAGGCAGTCACTCCGAGTCCAAGTGACCCACCACGCTCCTCCTCCAGGCAGGCCACCGGTGTTCAGGAGCGGTCTTTCTGAGTCCAAACAGCTCGCCACGCAGCTCCTCCTCTGGCAACTGCCTGTGACTCTGATGCAGTCACTCCTAGATCAAGTGACCCGCCACGCTCCTCCCCTTCCTCCAGGCAACCTCCCGGTGTTCTGGAGCGGTCGTTCTGGGTCTAAACAGCACGCCACGCAGCTCCTCCTCAGGCAGCCGCCCGGAGCCCCAGTGGTTGCTCCGAGTCCAAGCGCTGTGCTGAGCCGCCTCCTCTACAATGCTCCCAGTTGTCCATGTTTACCGCTCCAGTTGGGGGGAGGGGCGTCTCGCCGAGCAACTCTACTTCACAAAGTTCACTGCGTTCTGGGGCTACCACCCCATCTGGGACGCCTCCCCAATGGGAGAGACTCACCCAGCGGCTTTGAGTTGGTCCCAAGTCTCTCACTATCTCCTCTTTTGAATCTTGCGACCTGGAGCAATGTGAAATGCAGCCGCCCCCTAGTCCGCCATCTTGAAACTTCACGGTGTTCACTCTTGAAGCAGTACTTCTAGGTCTGTAGGATCAAAATTGTGAGCTCAAAAATACAGCATTTAAGAAAAATAAAGTCCAATTTTGGAGTCCGGTGTTGTATGCAGAAAATTGGGCATCCAGGTAAATGGAAGGTGAGCCTGAATCTGCGGGCGCAGGAGCAATCGGATGGGGTTCCGCTTGCTTCAGCGGAAAAAAAAAAACCATCCCGGGTCTTTCCGCACCAGATGTTAGTTATATGTAAAGGGGGGCAGTTTTGGTTCGTCGATAACTCCCAGAAAAGACGCTCCGCAGATACAGGTCTCACACGAGGAACTTTTATTCAAGCGGGCAAAACGTGTCCGCTAGGGGAAAGGGGAAAGGGAAAAGGACTTCATTTATCTTAAATCAAGGGAATGTTATCAAAATTTTATGCAGGGGGTAACAAAACGAAATCATGAACTTTGGAGTCAAACAGTCCTAGTTTAAATTCAGGATCTGCAATTTTATAGTCATGGAATTTAGGAGAACTTTCTTAATATGTTTAAACTTTGGATGTCTCATCTACAAAACTTTTACAATAATATCAACTTTTCAGGATTAATGTGGGGATCAGAAAACATGTAAGCTTCTAGCAAAGTGTCCACTGCCAATGAAGACTCAATATGTAATAGCATCATGATTGTTTTAAGAAGAATAATACATCATTGGCATGGGTTGGGGGTGGAATAAAAGAGAGAAACAAACTATGATGCACATAATTAGTACTAAGTGAATGTTGCCAACTACTTAGCTATCAAGTGGAGTAAACTGTTGCTCTTTTTCCAGGAACATGAAAGTACATTCCACTGGCTACCAAGCTACAAAGACTTGCTCTCTGACTACATGGAACCATTCTTCAGCCTCCTTGTAGAGATTGTTCAGTCCTATGAAGATCCTCATACATTTTGTTTAATTCCTTGGACCTGTATAGCAACAGTTCTCTACGTACTTTTTTTTTTAGCACACAAGTATAACAGACATGAAATCAAACACACAAATGAAAATTAACAAACACGTTTTAACCGATGCTGATTATTCTGTGCATATCAGAAGGCAATAATTTTTTCCCTTTTTTTATTTTAATTATTTTTATTGTAAACAAATGGGATACATGGTGTTTCTGTTTGTACATGAAGTAACAGCATACCATGTGCCTAATCATACATTTACATAGGGTAATGATGTTTGATTCATTCTGTTATTTTTTCCTTCCCCCCCACCCCTCCCACCCCTCTTTTCCCTCTATACAGTCCCTCCTTCCTCCATTCTTGCCCCCCTGCCCACCCACCATTATGTGTCATCACCCACTTATCAGTGAGATCATTCATCCTTTGGTTTTTTGAGATTGGCTTATCTCACTTAGCATGATAATCTCTAATTTCATCCATTTGCCTGCAAATGCCATAATTTTATTATTCTTTCTAGCTGACTAATATTCCATTGTATGTATGTATATGTGTATATATATTCATATATATATATTCATATATATATATATATATATATATATATATATATATATATGGGTCAAATGGAGGTTCCATTCCAAGTTTTCTAAGGAATCTACACACTGCTTTTCAGAGTGGCTGCACTAATTTGCATTCCCACCAGCAATATATATATTACAGTTTCTTTATCCATTCATCAATTGAAGGACATCTAGTTGGTTCCACAATCTGGCTATTGTGAATTGAGCAGCTATGAACATTGATGTGGCTGTATCTCTGTAGTCCACTGATTTTAAGTCCTTTGGGTATAGGCCAAGGAGTGGGATAGCTGGGTCAAATGGTGGTTCCATTCCAAGTTTTCTAAGGAATCTCCACACTGCTTTCCAGAGTGGCTGCACTAATTTGCAACCCCACCAGCAATGTATGAGTGTACTTTTTTCCCCACATCCACACCAACACCTATTGTTGCTTGTATTCTTGATAATCAACATGCTAATTGGGGTGAGATGGAATCTTAGGGTAGTTTTGATTTGCATTTCTCTTATTACTAGAGATGTTGAACATTTTTTCATATATCTGTTGATTGCTTGTACATCTTCTTCTATGAAGTATCTGTTCATTTCCTTAGCCCATTTGTCTATTGGATTATTTGTATTCTTGGTGTAGAGATTTTTGAATTCTTTATATATTCTGGAAATGAATGCTCTATCTGAAGTATGAGTGGCAAAGATTTTCTCCCACCCTGTAGGCTCTCTCTTTGAATTGCTGATAGCTTCCTTTGCTGAGAGAAAGCTTTTTAGTTTGAATCTATCCCAGTTATTGATTCTTGCTTTTATTTCTTGTGCTATGGGAGTCCTGTTAAGGATGTCTGATCCTAAACCAACATGTTGAAGATTTGGACCTACTTTTTCTTCTATAAGATGAAGAGTCTCTGGTCTGATTCTGAGGTCCTTGATCCATTTTGAGTTGAGTTTTGTACAGGGTGAGAGATAGGGGTTTACTTTCATTCTGTTGCATATGGATTTCCAGTTTTCCCAGCACCATTTGTTGAAGAGGCTATCTTTTCTCCATTGCATATTTTTGGCCCCTTTGTCTACTATGAGAAAATTGTATTTATTTGGGTTTGTGTCCGTGTCCTCTATTCTGTACCATTGATCCACCTTTCTATTTTGGTACCAATACCATGCTGTTTTTGTTACTATTGCTGTGTAGTATAGTTGAATTTCTGGTATTGTGATATCCCCTGTTTCTTTCTTTCTGCTAAGGATTGGATTGCTTTAGTTATTCTGGGTTTCTTATTCTTCCAGATGAATTTCATGATTTCTTGCTCTATTTCTGTAAGGTACATCATTGGGATTTTAATTGAAATTGCATTGAATCTGTATAGCACTTTCGGTAGTATGGACATTTTGACTATATTAATTCTGCCTATCCAAGAACATGGGAGATCTTTCCATCTTCTAAGTTCTTCCTCAATTTCTTTCTACAATGTTTTGAAGTTTTCATTGTAGAGATCTTTTACCTCTTTGGTTAGATTGATTCCCAAGTATTTTATTTTTTTTGAGGCTATTGCAAATGGACTTGTTTTCCTCATTTCCCTTTCAGTTGTACCATTGCTTGCATATAAAAATTCTTTAGATTTATGTGTGTTGATTTTATAGCCTGCTATTTTGCTGAATTCATTGATGAGGTCTAGAAGTTTTCTGGAGGAGGTTTTTGGATCCTCTAAATATAGAATCATGTCATCAGCAAATAGTGACAGCTTAAGTTCCTCTTTTCCTATTCATATCCCTTTAATTTCTTTAGTCTGCCTAATTGCTCTGGCTAGAGTTTCGAGGACAAAGTTGAATAGAAGTAATGAAAGAGGACATCGCTGTCTTGTTCCCGTTTTTAAAGGGAATGGTTTCAGTTTTTCTCCATTAAGAATGATGTTGCCCATGGGCTTAGCATAAATAGCCTTTATAATGTTCAGGTATGTTCCTACTATCCCTATTTTTTCTAGTGTTTTGAGCATGAAGGGCTGTTGTATTTTGTCAAATGCTTTTTCTGTGTCAATTGATAAGAATCAATCAACCATATGATTCTTATCCTTAAGTCTATTGACATGATGGATTACATTTATTGATTTATGAATGTTAAACCATCCTTGCATTCCAGGGTTGAACCCCACTTGATCGTTGTGCATGATTTTCTTAATATGTTTTTGGATACAGTTTGCCAATATTTTGTTAAGGATCTTTGCATCTTTATTCATCAGGGATATTGGTCTAAAATTTTCTTTCCTTTATGTGTCTTTTCCTGGTTTGGGTATGAGGGTGATATTAGCTTCACAGAATGAGTTCAGTAGGGTACCCTCCTTTTCTATTTCCTGGAATACTTTGAGAAGTATTGGAATGAGTTCTTTTTGAAGGTCTTGTAGAACTTGGCTGAGAATCCATCTGGTCCTGGGCTTTTCTTGGATGGTAGGTTTTTAATGACTTCTTCTGTTTCATTGCTTGATATTGATCTGTTTAAATTGTGTATGTCCTCCTGGTTCAGTTTGGGAGGAGCATACGTCTCTAGAAATTTGTCAATGTCTTCGGTAGTTTCTATTTTGTTGGAATACAGATTTTCAAAGTAGTTTCTCATTATGTTCTGTATCTCAGTGGTGTCTGTCGTGATATTTCCTTTTTCATCATGAATTTTAGTAATTTGAGTTTTCTCTCTCAGAAGGCAATAATTTTATGCAAACATGACCCAACTCCCAGTACTATCTCCATCTGTTACTTCATTTGAGTCTCATCAATTTATTGATTCAGGACCACATCAATTTATCAATACAGCCCCCAGTCTTATTCCTCACCAGATTTTGTGCCTGTCTCTGTAATTACCATGACTTTGATTCTATGATTTCTGAAGTTTCTCCACAGGATTTATGACTCATTAACTATTATTTACCTCTTCACCTTGAAAGAAATTATGTTCCATGATTCAAGACCTGAACACTGTAAACTCTTTCTAATAAAACTAGTTTCTACTATCTCCATCAAGCTTCTAATATAGCTGGCATGATGAATTTCCCTTGGAAAATATTATATAGTACCCTCAAAATCCCAAATACCACCATTTTATTTATTTTCAGAAATGTCTTATTGATGCATTATAATTAGACATAATAGTGGGATTCGTTATAATATACATGCACATAACATAATTTGATCAATTTCATTCCTCAGCACCTCCCTTTTCTCCTCCCTCCTCTCTCCCCCTGGCCATTTCCTCTGCTCTACTGGTCTCCTTTATATTTCCATTAGATCACTTTTCCTCCCCTTTTTCTCTTTTTATGGTAGGGACCTTTAATGCCTCCCCTAAAAACTCATATCTTAGGCAATTCAGGAATGTTCAGAGGTGAAATTGTTAGATTATGAGAACTGTAATCTCATCAGTGCATTAATCAACTTGATGGATTTCTAATTTGAATGAACTACTGGTGGCAACCAAAGGCAGGCAGGGAATGGCTAGAGGAAGTAAGTAACTGGGGTGTAATTTTAGGCCACCTATTGTCCCTGGCTCCTCTCTCACTTTCTCAGCTTCCTATCTGCCATGAGCTGAGCTGCTTTTTTCTGTCATGACCTTATTGCATAATGTTCTGTCTCATCTTGGTCTCAGAGCAATGATATGAGCTGACCATGGACTAACCCTCTGAAACTGTAAGCTAAAATAAACTTTTCTTTCTCTAAATTGTTCTCATCAAGTGTTTTGGTCATAGCAAGGAAAAGCTGATTTACGCATCTCCCCAGCTTCCACATGTGAAAGAGAACATCTGACTTTTGACTTTTTAAGTCTGGCTTATTTCACTTAGCATGGTGTTCTCCAATTCCATCTATTTTCATACAAATGACATAATTCATTCATTTTATGACTGAGTAAAGTAAAACTTTATTGTGTATTTATAGCACATTTTCTTTATCCATTCAGCAGCTGATGGACACTTAGGCTGATTCTAAAACATGGCTAAGGTGAATTGCACTGCTGTAAACATGGGTACAGCCTTCCACTTAAAAGAAAAATTCTACATATTCTGCATCACTTGGAAATGTTTGTGGTGGTTGAAATATGAAATAACTAAGATAATTATCCAAGCCTTATGAATATCATGTATTTTCACATTTTGTCTATGTTTTTCTAGTTGTTTGGATTTTTTAAAAGTCTTGGGCTCTATAACTTAGTATTTTGTGACCAAAGCACAGTGAATAATGGAAATTAGTGTCATGATCAATTCTATTAGGAGTCTTTCATTGTCCAGTGAGAAAACCCCATCTTAAACCAACCTGAGGAAAATAGAGACTTCATTAGCTTAAGTAAATAAAAAATTCATGAGTTTCAAGTTTTGGGAAGAGCAGAATCTGTGTTCCACAAATGGCTCTCACTGTCCCTTTCTTGGACAATTAGCTCTTTTGGACACAAAGAATTGTTGCATCCTGCAACACCCATACCATGTTATCTTAATAACCTTTCCAAAAGAAAGAAGCTTCCCCATTAGTTCTGGCAGTCAATTATGAGAAAACTCTTTGTGAACCTAATACTAGGACCAGGAACGGGGATGCTCTAATTAGTCAGATCTGGGGCATGTGTCCTCTGCACCTGGGAGATGTAAAATTAAAATGTAATACCTACTTCAGTGGATATTGGATAATTAAATTATCCTATCACAGTATCTGGAACACAGTAGATACTCAACAAGTGGAAAATCTGTCATTACTACTAGTGCTCATATGTTTCCTGTGCAGAAATAACCTTCTTCCCTTTATTCCCTTGTCAAATCTTCCAGTATTTTCTTTCTTCCTACTGGTGGATCCCCAGGGCCCAGAAATGTGCCTGAAACATAATAAAAAGCTCAATAGGTATGTGTAAGAAGTGATCAGCCTTATCTTCTACTCCAAATTGTTGACTCATTGAGGATTCTCTTTGATTAATTCTCTTTGATTCATTCTTTTTTAAAATTAATTTATAAGTTTTACATATATATGCATATATATAATTTCTTTTTTTATTTTTACAGCTGTATTTTGATTCATTGTACACAAATGGGGTACAACTTTTCATTTCTATGGTTGTATACACAATATAGATTCACACCATTCATGTAATCATACATGTACATAAGGTAATACTGTTGTCTCAGTTTATTATCTTTCCTCTGCCCCAATCCCTTCTGCCCCATTTTCCTCTACACCATCCAAAGTTCCTCCATTCTTTTCTTGCCCCCTGTCACCCCTCCCCCATTATGTATCATCATTAACTTATCAGAGAAAATATTCGGCTTTTGGTTTTTTGCGCTTGGCTTATTTTATTTAGCATGATGTTCTCTAACACCATTCATTTACCAGCAAATGCCATAATTTTATTCTTCTTTATGACTGAGTAATATTCCATTCTGTATATATACCACAGATTCTGTATCCATTCTTCAATTGAAGGTCATCTAGGTTGATTCCACAACTAGCTATTGTGAATTGAGCAACTACAAACATTGATGTAGCTGCACCACTGTAGTATGCTGATTTCAAGTCCTTTGTATATAAACCAAGGGGTGGGATAACTGGTGGGTCCAGGGCTGGGAAGATAGCTCAGCTGGTAGAGTGCTTGCCTTGCAATCACAAGACCCTGAGTTCGATCCCCAGTACCGCAAAAAAAAAAAAAACAAAAAAAAAACTGGTGGGTCCATTCCAAGTTTTTTGAAGAATCTCCACACTGCTTTCCAGAGTGGTTGCACCAATTTGCAACTCCACAGCAATGTATGAGTGTGCCTTTTTCCCCACATCCACACCAACATTTATTATTGCTTATGTTCTTGATAATAACCATTCTAATTGGAGTAAGATGAAATATTAGGTTGGTTTTAATTTACATTTTTCTAATTACTAGAGATGATGAGTTCTTTTTCATATATTTGTTGATCACCTGTATACCTTCTTCTGTGAACTGGTTGCCTAGTTCCTTAACCCATTTATTGATTGGGTTCTTTGTATTTTGGGCGTAAAGTTTTTTAATTTCTTTATAAGCTTTGGAGGTTAGTGCTCTGTCTGAACTGTGTGTGGAAAAGATTTTCTCCCACTCTGTAGGCTCTCTTTTCACATTATTGATTGTTTCCTTTACTGAGAAAAAGCTCTTTAGTTTGAATTCCTCCTATTTATTGATTCTTGTTTTTATTTCTTGGGCTATGGAGGTCTTGTTAAGGAAGTGTGGGCCTAAGCCAACGTGATGGAGATTCGGTCCTAGTTTTTCTTTTATTTGGTGAAGGGTTTCAGGCCTAATTCCTAGATCCTTGACATAATTTGAGTTGAGTTTTGTGCAGAGTGATTGATAGGGGTTTAATTTCATTTTAGTGCAAATGAATTTCCAGTTTTGCCAGCAACATTTGTTGAAGATGCTATCTTTTCTCCATCGTATGTTTTTGGCACCTTTGTCTAGTATGAGAAAACTGTACATGTGTGGGTATGTCTCCGTGTCTTCTGTCCTGTACCATTGGTCTACCTGTCTATTTTGGTGCCAATACTGTGCCATTTTTGTTACTATTGCTCTATAGTAGAGTTTAAGGTCTGGTATTGTGACACCTTCCTACCCAGGATTGCTTTGGCTATTCTGGGTCTTTTGTTCTTCCTGATGAAGTTCATGATTGCTTTCTCTATTTCTATGAGGAATGTCATTGGGATTTTAATTGGAATTGCATTGAATCTGTATAGCGCTTTTTGCAGCATGGCCATTTTGACAATACGAATTCTGCCTATCCAAGAACATGGGAGATCTTTCCATATTCTAAGGTTTTTTTCTTTCTTTCTTTCTTTCTTTAGTGTTCTGTAGTTTTCATTGTAGAGGGTCTTTCACCTCTTTTCTTAGATTGATTCCCAAGTATATCATTTTTTTTCCTGAGGCTATTGTGAACGGAGTTGTTTTCCTCATTTCCCTCTCAGAATAAAAACTCATTAGATTTGTGTTGATTTTATATTCTGATATTTTGCTGAGTTCATTTATTAGGTGTAGAAGTTTTCTGGTGGAGCTTTTTGGATTCTGTAAATATAGAATCATGTCACCAGCAAATAGTGTGAGCTGTGTTCTTTTTTTCCTATTCATATTCCTTTAATTTCTTTGATCTGTCTAATTGCATCATTGCATTCTGTTGAATAGAAGTAGTAAAAGAGGTCATTCCTGTCTTGTTTCAGTTTCTAAAGGGAATGCTTTCAGTTTTCTCCATTAAGAATGGCGTTGGCTGTGGGCTTCTTAGCATAGATAGCCTTTACAATGTTGATGTATGTTCCTACTATCCCTATTTTTTCTAGTGTTTTGAAAATAAAGGGGTATTGAATTTTGTCAGAAGCTTTCTCTGCATCTATTCAAATAATCACATGATTCTTAACCTTAAGTCTATTGATGTGATGGATTACATTTATTAATTTCCAGATGTTGAGCCAACCTCCATCCCTGGGATGAACTCCACTTGATTGTGGTGCACTATCTTCTTAATATGTTTTTGTATGCTATTTGCCAGAATTTTGTTAAGGATTTTTGGGTCTATACTCATGAGAGATATCAGTCTAAAATTTTCATTCCATGATGTGTCTTTATCTACTTTTGGTATCAGAGTGATACTAGTTTCATAGAATGAGTTTGAAAGGGTTCCCTCCTTTTCTATTTCATGAAATACTTTGAGGAGTATTGGTGTTAGTTCTTCTTTGAAGGTCCTTGTAGAACTCAGTTGAGAATCTGTCTGGTCCTGGGCTTTTCTTGGTTGGTAGGCTCTTGATGGCATCTTGTATTTCATTGCTTGAAATTGATCTGTTTAAAATGGGTATGTCCTCCTGGTTCAGTTTGGGAGGATAATATGTCTCTAGAAATTTGCCGACGTGTTCAAGATTTTCTATTTTGTTGCAGTATAGATTTTCAAAGTAGCTTCTAATTATGCTATATATTTCAATGGTGTCTGCCATGATATTTCCATTTTCATCACGAATTTTAATTTGAGTTTTCTCCTTCTTTTTGTTAGTGTGGTTAAAGGTTTATCAATTTTGTTTTCTTTTTCAAAGAACCAACTTTTTGTTTTGTCAATTTTTTGAATTCTTTTGTTTCAATTTCATTGATTTCAGCTCTGATGTTAATTATTTCCTCTCTTCTACTATTTTTGGTGTTGTTCTGTTCTTCTTTTTCTAGAGTATTGAGATGTAATGTTAGGTCAATTAGTTGTTGACTTTTTATTCTTTTCTTGAATGTGCTCCATGCAATGAATTTTCCTCTTAGTACTGCATTCATAGTGACCCAGAGAATTTGATATGTTGTATTGTCATTCTCATTTACCTCTAAGAATTTTTTAGTCTCCTCCCTGATGTTTTCTGTTATCCATGCTTTATTCAGTAGCATATTATTTAGTCTCCAGGTGTTGGGATAGTTTTTATTTTGTCATTGATTTCTAATTTATTCCATTATGATCTGATAGAATACAAGGTAGTATCTCTTTTTTTGTATTTACTAAGGGCTGCTTTTTGGCATAACATATGGTCTATTTTAGAGAAGGATCCATATTGTGCTGAGAAGAAAGCGTATTCCCTCATTGATGGGTGGAATATTCTATATATATGTGTTAAGTCTAAGTTATTGATTGTTTTATTGAGTTCTATGGTTTCTTTGTTTAGTTTTTGTTTGGAAGATCTATCCAGTGGTGACAGCAGTGTGTTAAAGTCACCTAGAATTATTGTGTTGTGTTCTATTTCATTCCTGGAATTGAGAAGGATTTGTTTGATGTACATGGATGTATCATTGGGGCATAAATATTTATGATCGCTATGTCTTCCTGATTTATGGTTCCCTTAAGCAGTATGAAATGACCTTGTTTATCCCTTCTGACTAACTTTGGCTTGAAGTCCACTTTATCTGATATGAGGATGGAAATCCCTGCCTTTTTACTGAGTCCATGTACATGGTAGGTTTTTTCCCATCCTTCATGTTTAGTCTGTGAATATCCTTTCCTATGAGATGAGTCTCTTGCAGACAGCATATTGTTGGGTCTTTCTTTTTAATCCAATCTGCCAGTCTAAGTCTTTTGATTGATGAGGTTAGGCCATTAATATTTGCAGTTATTATTGAGATATGATTCACAGTCATTTGAGTTTATTTTTGGTTTTTAATTTGACTTGCTTTCTCTTTTGATTGACTTTTCCTTTAAGGTTGTTCCTCCCTTTGTTGACCTACATTGTTCTTTTTCATTTCCTCCTCAGGGAATATTTTGCTGAGAATGTTCTGTAGTGCAGGTTTTATATGTGTAAATTCTATTAACTTTTGTTTGTCATAGAAGGATTTTATTTTGTCTTCAAATCTGAAGGTTAGTTTTGCTGGGTATAAGATTCTTGGTTGGCAACCTTGTTCTTTCAGAGTTTTATTATTATCTACAGTATAACAAATGGATTTGCAATGAGGTCTTCAGTTTCTAATGGAAGACAAAGAGGATGGGGAGGGGTGTTGGATGTAACTGCTAATGGGATAAGAAAAGTGTATATAGAAGTTCTAGATCGTAGGAAGAGTGAAAGTGTAATCAAAAGAAGTTGGTTTTTAATCATGAGAAAAGGGAGAAAGGGACTCTGAAGAAACAGATAAACAAAAGGAAAATAGAGAGCAAGAAAAATAAAGAAATAAAAACTTAAAATTTTTCAAAAAGGAGAGGAAAAATATACGATAACAGTCATATACTATTCAAACCTCTCAGTCTTCAGTAACCTGATGCATGAGAGGTACCTGACAATGAGCTTCCAATTTCCAGCAGGCATTTCAGAATGGGATTTGCCCCACCAAAAGATGAGAGCTACCACTTCAAGGATAAATCTAAGATGGCTGCTCTGTCTACCAAATGTGTTGGCAAATGGGGAGCTGCAGTGTGGGGCATGGGTGCCGAGTCTGTGTGGGGTGCGGTTGGTTGGGCCAGGGGTCCTGCAAGTCCTAGCTATTGTCCCAAAATTGTGGCAGCCATGTGTATCAAAACCTGTGGGTACCGTGACAATGGACTTCCAGGAAACAGCAGGCAGCTGGTGATCCACTGGTGGCCTGTGGGCAGTC
This sequence comes from Sciurus carolinensis, assembly GCF_902686445.1. Taxonomy (NCBI): domain Eukaryota; kingdom Metazoa; phylum Chordata; class Mammalia; order Rodentia; family Sciuridae; genus Sciurus; species Sciurus carolinensis. The sequence continues at coordinate 105,745,453 of NC_062216.1, forward strand.
TGCAGGCTACCGGCAGAAGAATGGCAGGTGGGCCTTGGGCAGTGGGTGATGAGTAGATGAAAGGCAGACAATGGGCAGGCAAGAGGCAGGCAAATGGGCAAATGGCAGATGATAGGTGGTAGTCAGTGAGTGATCTGCACTCAAAAAGTAATTGATATGCTGGCAGACTTTGGGAGATCAAGGTGGACAAATGGCATGAACAGCAGAGAATTGATGAACAGCAAAGACTGCCTCACAGAGAAACAGATTTTCCTCTGCTTGAAACCCGAGTTACAGAGTGACAAGGAATGCAGCCCTCCCTTTAGTTTGCCATCTTGGATCTCTATGATTAATTCATTTCTTATCACCCCAAATTCCTGGTTCATAACCTAGAATTTGTTGAACATATTTGAAGTACTTGTCGAATGAATGGCTGAATGGATAAAAACCCAAACAATTGCCTCAGTACTCTATTTTCACTTCTTCATAATTATAATCTCTAGGGTATAAGATCCTTAATTAGAAGGGGGAAAACAGGGTACAAATAGCCGGGAATGGTGGTGCATGTTTGTAGCCTAACCTATTGGGGAGTCAGCAGAAGGAAGACAACAAGTTCAAGATCAGCCTAGGCAATCTAGTACAACCCTGTCTCAAAATATAAAGGGCTAGGGGTGTAACTCGGTGGTAGAGCACCTGTATAGCATGGGTGAGGCTCTGGCTTCTATCCCCAGCATCACAAGGGAAAAAAAAGGGGGGAGGGATGCTAATTACACACCATCATGTTCAATCAAAAACACATGGAAAGTAAAGTTAAAAGTATAAGGATTGATATTTATTGTTCAATGGCAGTAAAATACAAAGATTGCTCAATGAATTGGAGTGCACTTGTCTTAAAGCTGTCTTCTTTTCAACCTCAGAATAATAAATAGCAAATAGTATGCATTTAATAAAACATTTCTGAAGTCAGAGCACATATTGAGTGATCAATAAAATGTGCCTTTTAACATATACACAGCACTGATATCATCAGTTCCTTAATGAGTCCCCAGACCACAGAAGAAAGTTTTATAAATTCCAAATTAGTGAGATTTTTATGAATATTATTAGCACACTTGTTCACCTAAGAACTTTACAACATATCCTGGAATTTAAAACTGCTTTAATGAGGCAACAGTTACAATTTTGCTTTATTAGCAATTTAATAAACCAAAGATCCATTTAACCATCACTTAAGTCATCCCTCAAGCATTTGCATATTGAATAAGCATGATAAAATAAGGACCAGATTACATGTTTTCACCAAATCTTGATGAACTGTGCATATGAACATGGCTTGAATCCGTGTTAGTAAATTTCCTAATGGAAAAATATGACCTCCTACCATTAAAAATTAAATAACCCTTTTGAGACTTACTAAAAAAGAAGGCTTATCCAACTTTGCTGACATCAAATGACCCATTCAAAATAACATCTTGATGTATTAGTACATGAATGAAAAGCATCTGTTCTCATGGTTGGCTTAATATATACATTGATTTGAAAATAAAGTGGAAAGTTGTTTTAAAGACGTGTGCTTTGTTTCAAAGAAACTAAACCATTAAACACATTTTTGGTACTCTTCTAAAATTTAATTTGTTGTTTGAAATAAAACTAAAATAAATCTTTCTAAGACTAGATACAGCCTGTCAGTGGTGAGTTTTGACCTGGGACCAACTGACTCAGAGTGGGTCTATTAACAGGCCGCGGGAAGTCTGTAAATTCCCTGAAACTGCATTCAAAATTTTAGGTGTCTTGCAGACATGCCTTTATCTACAGGAGCATTTCTTAACCTTAGCACTACTGAAACTTTGGGGGCAGATAATTCCTTGTTTGGAGTGGATGTTGTCCAGTAAATGAAGAATATTTAGCATCATCCTCAGCCTCTACCCAGTAGAAGCCATTATGAGACATTATCAAGAACTACTCTTCTGAACTAAGCACTAGGACCAGGGGACTTGGATGCCGTAACTAGTCAGACCAGGGTATGTGTCCTCTTCTGCATCTCTCATACAGAAAAGAACACACGTTCCAATACAGCCCCAATTGTGACTATCAAAAATGTCTCCAGACATTACAAATGTCCCTAGAGAACTACTGATCTAGAAAGAACATCCAGATTTTTTATCAGATTTCCACACAGGTCAAGAGTAACTGCTTCTGAATATAAACAAGAGAACTAATTATCTATCTACTGGGATCCAGAGATAATGTACCAGTCTGGCCTTTGGGATTTGCCTAGGTTTTACCTAAAATGAAATGTATTACTAGTACTCTCACATCAGGAAGAAAGATGGGTTCCTCCCATCCCCACCTTTCACCTTGAGAAGCATATCCACTAAAGTTCAGTTTCTTTGTCTCAGATCCTCCAATTGCCATATGGCTTCAGAAAGTCTCAGGATAGTGTTTAAAGAAGCATCTGGCACAATGTAATCCCAGAAACTCCAGAGGCTGAGGTAGGAGGATCTCAAGTTCATAAAACAGCCTTAGCAATTAAGTGATTCCATCTCAAAATAAAAAATAAAAAGGACAAAGGATGCATCTCAGTGGTAAAGTGCCTTTGGGATCAATTCCCAGACAAGAAAGAGGAAGAAGAAGGAGGAGGAGGAGAAGTCTTATAAACCTCCAACATTGGTTGAAGTCAGGGTTCCTATTTTGTTCATCTTGGTTTGATTCCCCATCATTCAACTCAGAGCCTGACTCATCAAATCAAAGTACTATTTGGTTAAGTGAATTTTGAAACCCATGGCATATGTGAGTATTATTCTTAATTAAAATATTCATAAGAACAAGGTCATTGTTCTTCCCAAAGTTCTGATTCTCTCTACTTACTCTAAACCTATAACTTCATAGATTCACCCTAGGGAGAACAGAGTCCTGTGAGCCCATTCTACGCCATTAATTTGGATTCTTTGGTAGAAGATTCCGTCTGTGCTACGTGCAGGTTTGGTCCCGTGTGCAGATCAGTTATTCCAGAAGCTGTGTAAGATGGATATTATCATCTCCCTTGGTAGCTGCCATGCTCTCCTCTTTCTGATAAACAATAAAACTTCTCTCCCTAAAACTGCTACCAACACCCACTTTATCTGATGTTCTTTTTCAAATCTAATTCTGAAGTGGGATATGGACTCTCCAGCACCCTTCTACCAAACCCCACACAACTTTCTTGCCTACTCCACAGCAAGATAAATGTGTTTTTCAATCTAAGTGTTTAAAGAACTTAATGAGGAGAGATATTAAGTTATACTCTTATAAACATCTCACAATTTTCTAACTAGTCTATATTTCCTCACCTCTTTTTAAAATGTTAACTGGAAGCTTTACTGGCTTTTCTCATTTTTATTTATATAAATGGAACTTACCAGGCTTATATCTTTCTTTTTTACTCCTGCCCTTATGTAGATCTGTGGCTACCAAATGCTGGACTGTTCCTGTGAAAGAATCACAATCATCTGGAAAATTTCAAAAGTAAATATTCTAGGGTCCTGCCCAGATGAAAGGACCAAATAAACCAATCTGAACATCTTAAATCCCTAAAGAGGGAGGGGGAAAGTAGTCTTTTCCACAGTCCTTCATTCAAGAACCCAGACTGGCAGAGATACTACAATCTTTAAAACGGGGCTTTCAAGATTGCCGAGAGTGTTGCTATCCATTCTGTCAGAAGGAAGCACACAGAGAAGCATGTGTAGGAGGTGTTGGTAGATCAAGCTGGGAAACGACACATGTTCCCCTGGGTAGAACTCAGTCACATGGCATACAAACTGCAAGGCTGACAGGAAAATGCTGCCTAGTTGCATCCCCAGAAGCCAGAGGAGAACATGAATTTTGGGGAACAGTTAGCAGTATCAAGGATTTGAGATAGCTCCTATTCCTTTTTTTAAAAATTTTTTTGCTATTTATTACTCTGACAAATGATTAATATCTAAATATATGATGATTTTTCTTTTTTAATTTAATTTAATTTTTTAAAACTCATTGTACACAAGCTTTCATTTCTCTGGTTGTACACAATGTAGAGTCACACCATTTGTGAAATCATACATGTACATAGGATAATGATGTTTGTCTCATTTCATTATCTTTCCTTACCCCCACCCCTCAATTCAACACAATCCAACATGCCTCCATTCTTCCCTTACTGCCTCTCCCTGTTATATATCATCATCCACTTATCAGGGAAAACATTCGGCCTTTTGTTTTTTTGGATTGACTTATTTCACTTAGCATGATGTTCTTCAACATCACTTTACCTGCAAGTGCCATAATTGTATTCTTCTTTATGATTGAAAAATATTCCATTGTGGATATATACCAGTTTCTTTATCCATTCATCTATTGAAAGGCATCTACATTGAACTGCTATAAACATTGATGTGACTGTGTTACTGTGGTATGCTGATTTTAAGTCCTTTGGGTATAAACCTAGGAGTGGAATAACTGGATCAAATGGTGGGTCCACCCCAAGTTTTCTAAGTAATCTCCATACTGCTTTCCACAGTGATTACACCAATTTGCAACTCCACCAGCAATGAATGAGTGTGCCTTCCCCCCCCCGCATCCTCACCAACACTTATTATTGCTTGTGTTCTTGATAATAGCCATTCTGATTTAGTAAAATGAAATCTTAGAGTGGTTTTGACTTGCATTTCTCTAATTACTAGAGATGTTGAACACTTTTTCATGTATTTCTTGATTGATTATATATCATCTGTGAAGTGGTTGCCCATATCCTTAGCCCATTTATTAACTGGGTTCTTTGTATTTTTGGTGTAAAGTTTTGTAAGTTCTTTATAAATTTTGGAGATTAATGCTCTATCTGAAGTGTGTGTAGAAAAGATTTTCTCCCCCTCTGTAGGTTCTCTTTTCACATTATTGTTTCCTTTGCTGAGAAAAAGTTTTTTAGTTTGAGTCCATTCCATTTATTGATTCTTCTTTCATTTCTTGAGCTCTGAGAGTCTTGTTAAGGAAGTCTGATCCTAAGCCAACATGATGAAGCATACTTTTTCTTCTAGTTGTTGCAGGGTCTCTGGTTTAATTCCTAGATCATTTATCCATTTTGGGATGAGTTTTGTGTAGGGTGAGAAATAGGGGTTTAATTTCATTTTACTGCATATGGATTTCCAGTTTTTCCAGCACCATTTTTTGAAGAGGCTATCTTTTCTCCATTGTATATTTTTGGCATCTTTGTCTACTATGAGAAGATACTTTGAAAATCTATACTCCAACAAAATAGGAAATTTTGAAAAACTTGATAAATTTCTAGAGATATGTTATCTTCCCAAATCAGGAGGACACACACAATTTAAACAGATCAATTTAAAGCAATGAAATGCAAGAAGCGAGAAGTTTTCAAGATGGTGGACTAGAGGGTGGCTGCATTTCATGTTGCTCCAAACTCAGGATTCAAGAAGAGGAGATACTGAGAGACTTGGGACCAACTCAAAGCCACCTGGTGAGTCTCTTCTATTGGAGAGGCATCCTGGATGGGGCGGTAGTCCCGGAACGCAGGGAACTTTGTGAAGTAGAGTTGCCCAATGAGACACCCCTCCCCCATGCTGGAGCAGTGAACTAGGACAACTGGGAGCATTGTAGAGGAGGCTGCTCAGCACAGCGCTTGAACTTGGAGCAACCCACCGGGGCTCCAGGCAGCAGCCCAGAGGAGGAGGTGTGCTGCCTGGAGCGACCACACAGAACACCGGGTGGCTGCCCAGAGGAAGAGGCATGAGGCGGGTTGCTGGGACTTGGAGTGACTGTAAGGGGCTCCAGGTGGCTGCTCAGAGGAGGGGCCACATAGCCAGGCAATTAGGTGCAGAGCCTAGGCGACTTCTTGGTGGAAGAGCTGCATGGAGACAAGTTGAGGGCTGGAGTGAAGGTTCCAGGACTGTGGGCGGCTTCTCTGAGGAGGGGCAGCCTAAGGAGACTCATCTGCGAAGGGTGAGGCACCCAGGCTGAGGAGGTAGGTCCGGGCTCCTGGGAACGTTGCAGAAAAAGGCAGCCCAGCCCAGGCGGTAGTTGTAGATTGAGGGGAACCTCTAGGAGGGGAACTGACCAGTGACCCTCCCCACCGGGTGAGTCTTCCCTACAGGGTGAGGTTTTCCCACAAGGATGGTAAAACCAGAGACACAGGCCCAAACAGGCCTTGCCTCAGCCCGCACCCTAGTTCCCCTTTGGATGACCATTGGTCAACAAGTGGAGGCACCTCTGCCCACTAGCAGGGAATATACCCCACCTGAAGGCCACCACACCTAGAGAGGCAGCTTCCTTGTGGAGCACTGCATTATCAACTTTTTCCAAGACTTCAGGCTACTGAAGGCTAAGAGGGGATATACTAGAAATCTTCAGGGACATTATAAGTCAATAGAGGAAATCTGCAATATCTCAGTGGTCCACTGATACCTGAACAATATGAGAAAACAAGGGAAGAAAATGCCCCAAACAAATCTAGATGTTACATCAATAAAATCCAACAACAGCATGGCAGAAAAATGACAGAAAGGGAGTTCAGGATGTACATAATTAAAATGATCAGGGAAGCAAACGAGGAGATGAAAGAGCAAATGCAGGCATTGAATGATCACACCAATCGACAGTTAAAAGAGCAAATACAGGAAGCAAAAGATCATTTCAATAAGAGTTAGAGATAGTGAAAAAAAAAAACAAACAAACAGAAATCCTTGAAATGAAGGAAACAATAAACCAAATTAAGAACTCCATAGAAAGCATAACCAATAGGATAGAACACCTGGAAGACAGAACCTCGGAATATTGAAGAAAAAATATTTAACCTTAAAAACAAAGTTGACCAAACAGAGAAGATGGTAAGAAATCATGAACAGAATTTCCAAGAACTATGGGATATCATGAAAAGGCCAAATTTAAGAATTATTGGGATTGAGGAAGGCTTAGAGAAACAAACCAAAGGAATGAACAATCTATTCAATGAAATAATATCAGAAAATTTCCCAAATCTGAAGAATGAAATGGAAAATCAAGTTCCAGAGGCTTATAGGACTCCAAATATACAAAATTACAACAGACCCACACCAATGCACATATTATGAAAATACCTAAAATACAAAATAAAGACAGAATTTTAAGGCTGTGAGAGAAAAGAACCAAATTACATTCAGGGGGAAACCAATACGGATATCAGCAGATTTTTCAATCCAGACCCTAAAAGCTAGAAGGGCCTGGAGCAACATTTTTCAAGCTCTGAAAGAAAATGGATGCCAACCAAGAATCTTATACCCAGCAAAACTTACCTTCAAATTTGACAATGAAATAAAATCCTTCAATGATAAACAAAAGCTAAAAGAATTTACAAAAAGAAAGCCAGCATTACAGAATATTCTCAGCAAAATATTCCATGAGGAAGAGATGAAAAACAAAGAAGCAAATCAACAAAGGGAGGAATTATCCTAAAGGAAATGTCAAATAAAGGAGGAACCAAGTCATGTCAAAAAAAATAAATAAATAAAATTAAAAATATGAGCCAAATGACCGGGAATACAAATCACATCTCAATAATAACCCTGAATGTTAATGGCCTGAACTCATCAATCAAAAGACATAGACTGGCAGATTGGATTAAAAAGAAAGATCCAACAATATGTTGCCTGCAAGAGACTCACCTCATAGAAAGAGATACCCACAGACTAAAGGTGAAAGAATGGGGAAAAACATACCATGCACATGGACTCAGCAAAAGCTGGGGTATCCATCCTCATTTCAGAAAATGTGGACTTCAAGCCAAAGTTAGTCAGAAGGGATAAAGAAGAACATTTCATACTGCTTAAGGGAACCATAAATCAGCAAGACATAACAATTATAAACATCGATGCCCAAACAGTGGCTCATCCACGTATGTCAAACAAATCCTTCTCAATTCCAGAAATCAAATAGACCACAACACAATAATACTAGGTGATTTTAACACATCTTTCTCACCACTGGACAGATCTTCCAAACAAAAATTGAACAAAGATACCATAGATCTCAATAACACAATCAATAATTTAGACTTAACAGACATTTATAGAATATACCATCCAACCAAGAGCGAATACACTTTATTCTCAGCACACATGGATCCTTCTCTAAAATAGACCATATATTATGCCACAAAGCTAATGTCAGCAAATACAAGAAGATAGAGACACTACCTTGTAGTCTGTCAGATCATAATGGATTGAAATTAGAAATAAATGAAAGAGAAAAAAACAGAAACTACTCCAACGCCTGGAGATTAAACAATATGCTATTATATGATGAATGGATAACAGAAGATATTAGGAAGGAAATTTAAAAATTCTTAGAGGTAAATGAGAACAAAGAAACATCATATCAAAATCTCTGGGACACTATGAAAGCAGTACTTAGAGGAAAATTTATTTCATGGAGCGCATTCAATAAATGAAGTAAAACTCAACAAATAAACGACCTAACACTACAGCTCAAAGCCCTAGAAAAAGAAGAACAGACCAACACCAAAAGTAGTAGAAGACAGGAAATAGTTAAACTCAGAGCTGAAATCAACGAAATTGAAACAAAAGAAACAATACAAAAAATTGACAAAATAAATAGTTGGTTCTTTGAAAAAATAAACAAAATTGATAAACCTTTAGCCACACTAACAAAGAGAAGACGAGAGAAAACCCAAATCACTAAAATTCAGAATGAACAAGGAAATATCACAACAGACATGACTGAAATACAAAACAGAATTAGAAGCTATTTTGAAAATCTATACTCCAACAAAATAGAAAATTTTGAAGACATCAACAGGTTTCTAGAGACATATGAATTGCCTAAACTGAACAAGCAGGACATACACAATTTAAATAGACCAATTTCAAGTAATGAAATAGAAGAAGTCATCAAAAGCCTACCAACAAAGAAAAGTCCAGAACCAGATGGGTTCTCAGCCGAGTTCTACAAAACCTTTAAAGAAGAGTTCATTCCAATACTTCTCAAAGTATTCCATGACATAGAAGCAGAGGGAACCCTCCCAAACTCATTCTATGAAGCCAATATTGAAGCCAGAATTAAGGACAGGTAGTTAGTGTAGAAATGGGGGATTGGGTCAAATGGAGGAAATGAAGCCATGAAGCCATCTGCCTCTGGAAGTTGGAGATTGTTCCTGGAAGAATGGAATGTCAAGGATCTCCAGAGCCCATTGATTACCAAATTTACCTGCCTTTATCAAGGACTACAGGCAAGGAGCTGCTAATTAATGCCCCTGGGCCCTTGCCTGGCTGAATCACCTTGGCCCTCCCCCTGCCCATGCTAATCACTTTATGCAAAACCAGGCCTAACTTAGGCAGGAAGGAGAGATAAGGGGGGAGAGACATGGAGAACAAAAGAGACTTTAACCTATGAAACATTTAGGGTGTGCTCACTTCTTGGGACTTTAGAAAATCAGCCATGGCCCCCTTCTTCCTACTGGCAGAAGTCTGTATTATTACCTTTAAATAAAATCTGCCTAATATGCTTGCCTTGGCGTGCTTCTCTAGTGTTCAAACTTCAACATTAGAGGGAACAGAACTCATCACCGGTAAACGGCGGTATCAATATTACCCTGATACCTAAACCAGACAGAGACACATCGAGGAAAGAAAATTGCAGACCAATATCCTTAACGAACATTGACACAAAAATTCTCAACAAAATTTTAGCAAATCACATACAAAAACATATTAAAAAGATAGTGCACCATGATCAAGTGGGCTTCATCCCAGGGATGCAAGGTTGGTTCAACATCTGAAAATCAATAAATGTAATTCACCATATCAACAGACTTAAAGTCAAGAATCACATGATTATTTTGATAGATGCAGAAAAAGCATTTGATAAAATACAGCATCCCTTCATGCTCAAAACACTAGAAAAAATAGGGATAGTGGGAACATTCCTTAACATTGTAAAGGCCATCTATGCTAAGCCCATGGCTAATATCATTCTAAATGGTGAAAAACTGAAAGTATTCCCCCTAAAAACTGGACAAGGCAGGGATGCCCCCTTTCACCACTTCTATTCAATATCGTCCTTGAAACTCTAGCCAGAGCAATTAGACAAATCAAAGAAATTAAAGGGATACGAATAGGAAAAGAAGAACTCAAACTATCCCTATTTGCTGATGATATGATTATATACTTAGAGAAACCAAGAAATTCCACCAGAAAACTTTTAGAACTCATAAGTGAATTCAGTTGAGTGGCAGGATATAAGATCAATGCTCATAAATCCAATGCATTTTTATACATAAGTGATGAATCTTCAGAAAGAGAAATTAGGAAAACTATCCCATTCACAATAGCTTCGAAAAAAATAAAATACTTGGGAATTGATCTAACAAAGGAGGTGAAAGACCTCTACAATGAGAACTACAGAACACTAAAGAAAGAAATTAAAGAAAACCTTAGAAGATGGAAAGATCTCCCATGTTCTTGGATAGGCAGAACTAATATTGTCAAAATGACCATACTACCAAAAGTGCTATACAGATTCAATGCAATTCCAATTAAAATCCCAATGATGTACCTTACAGAAATAGAGAAAGCAATTGTGAAATTCATCTGGAAGAATAAGAAACCCAGAATAGCTAAAGCAATCCTTAGCAGAAAGAGTGAAGGAGGGGGTATCGCAATACCAGAACTTCAACTATACTACAAAGCAATACTAACAAAAATGGCATGGTATTGGTACCAAAATAGACAGGTAGATCAATGGTACAGAATAGAGGACATGGACACAAACCCAAATATATACAATTTTCTCATACTAGACAAAGGAGCCAAAAATATGCAATGGAGAAAAGATAGCCTTTTCAACAAATGGTGCTGGGAAAATTGGAAATCCATATGCAACAGAATGAAACTAAACCCATATCTCTCGCCCTGCACAAAACTCAACTCAAAATGGATTAAGGACCTCGGAATCAGACCAGAGACCCTGCAAATTATAGAAGAAAAAGTAGGTCCAGATCTTCAACATGTCGGGTTAGGACCAGACTTCCTCAACAGGACTCCCATAGCACAAGAAATAAAAGCAAGAATCAAGAACTGGGATAGATTCAAACTAAAAAGCTTTCTCTCAGCAAAGGAAACTATCAGCAATGCGAAGAAAGTGCCTACAGAATGGGAGAAAATCTTTGCCAACCATACTTCAGATAGAGCACTAATCTCCAGAATATATAAAGAACTCAAAAAACTGTACACCAAGAATACAAATAATCCAATCAACAAATGGGCTAAGGAAATGAATAGACACTTCACAGAAGAAGATATACAAGCAATCAACAAACATATGAAAAAATGTTCAACTTCTCTAGTAATAAGAGAAATGCAAATCAAAACCACCCTAAGATTCCATCTCACCCCAATTAGAATGGCGATTATCAAGAATACAAGCAACAACAGGTGTTGGAGAGGATGTGGGGAAAAAGGTACACTCATACATTGCTGGTGGGGCTGCAAATTAGTGCAGCCACTCTGGAAAGCAGTGTGGAGATTCCTTAGAAAACTTGGAATGGAACCACCATTTGACCCAGCTATCCTACTCCTTGGCCTATACCCAAAGGACTTAAAATCAGCATACTACAGAGATACAGCCACATCAATGTTCATAGCTGCTCAATTCACAATAGCCAGATTGTGGAACCAACCTTGATGTCCTTCAATTGATGAATGGATAAAGAAACTGTGGTATATATATATACAACGGAATATTACTCAGTCATAAAAAATGATAAAATTATGGCATTTGCAGGCAAATGGATGAAATTGGAGAATATCATGCTTAATGAGATAAGCCAATCTCAAGAAACCAAAGGACAAATGATCTCGCTGGTAATTGTATGATGACACATAATGGGGGGTGGGAGGGGTTAGTGTTTGGGTTAGAGTTAGGGTTAGGGAGGGGGGCAAGAATGGAGGAAGGAAGGACTGTATAGAGGGAAAATTGGGGTGGGAGTGGTGGGGGGAAGGGAAAAATAAACAGAATGAATCAAACAACATTACCCTATGTAAATTTATGATTACACAAATGGTACGCCTTTACTCCATGTACAAACAGAGAAACAACATGTATCCCATTTGTTTACAATAAAAAAAAAAAGAAATACAAGAAGCCATCAAAAGCCTACCAATCAAGAAAAGCCTAGGACCAGACAGATTCTCAGTTGAGTTCTACCAGACCTTAAAAGAACTAATACCAATACTCCTCAAAGTATCATGAAATAGAAAAGTAGAGAACCCTTCCAAACTCATTCTATAAAGCCAGTATCACCCTAATACCAAAACCAGACAAAGACACATCAAGGAAAGAAAACTTCAGACCAATATCCCTGATGAACATAATGAAAAATATCCTTAACAAAATTCTGGCAAATGGCATACAAAAACATATTTAAAAGATAGTGCACCATGATCAAGTGGGGTTCATCCCAGGAATGCAAGTTTGGTTCAACATCTGGAAATCAATAAATGTAACTAATCACATAAACTTAAAGTTAAGAATCATATGATTATTTCAAAAGATGCAGAAAAACGTTTGATGAAATACAGCACCACTTCATGCTCAAAACACTAGAAAAAACAGGAATAGTAGGAACATATCTCAACATTGTAAAGGCTATTTATGCTAAGCTCATGGCCAACATCATTTTGAATGGCAAAAAACTGAAATTATTCTATCTAAAAACTGGAACATGGCAGGGATGCTTTCTTTCACTACTTCTATTCAACCTCATCCTTGAAACATTAGCCACAGCAATTAGACAGATCAAAGAAATTAAAGAGATACAAATAGGAAAAGAAGAACTCAAACTATCACTATTTGCAGATGACATGATTCATATTTAGAGGATCCAAAAAACTCCACCAGGAAACTTCTAGAACTAATAAATGAATTCAGCAAAATAGCAGGATATAAAATCAACATGCATAAATCTAATGCATTTATTCATAAATGACGAATCCTCTGAAAGAGAAATTAGGAAAACTACTCCATTCATAATAGCCTCAAAAAAAAAAAAAAAAACAACTTGGTAATAAATCTAAGAAAAGTGGTGAAAAACCACTGCAATGAAAACTATAGAACACTAAAGAATGAAATTAAAGAAAAAAAAAAGAAATTAAAGAAAACCTTAGAACGTGGAAAGAACTCCCATGTTCTTTGATAGGCAGAATTTATATTGTCAACATGGCCATGCTACCAAAAGTGCTATAAAGATTCAATGCAATTCCTATTAAAATCCCAATGACGTACCTCATAGAAATAGAGAAAACAATCATGAAATTCATTTGGAAGAATAAGAGACCCAGAATAGACAAAGCTCCTATTCTTTTGACAGAGCCACCAGAATGGTCTGATGTGAAGAAGACACCATGCATCTTCTTAAGCATGCAAAAAAGTTATCATGCACCTGCAGCCATCTTGAAGTCAGATTCTTATGTCTCCATCCTCAGAAACAAAATGGATTATTTTCACTCCTTCTGCAGAAACTGGAGCAATAGATGTCTTGCAGGACTGAAAATAATTAGGAAAGTCCAGGTAACATTGCTTTATCCCAGTTGCAAAATGAAAACTAGGGAAGCAAGTCTTCTAGTTTCTTCCTTAGAGAGGCAGGACTCATAAGACTAGACATTGACCCAAACATTTCCAGGATGTTAAAGAAGTGTAAGCAAGTAAAAAAAAAAAGGAAAAAAATTCACACCATACAGATAACTATACAACACATAAGAAATAACCCAAAATACATCAGGAATTATGACTAATACAGGACAGTAATTGCCAGATTTGATTAAACAAAACAGTTCAACTACATACTGTTTACAAGTGACATCCTAAAATATAATAACATAAAAAAGTTAAAGCACAAGTATGAAATATTACCCAAGAGAAATGTTATGCAGTAAGGGGACTTTAAGCACAATGGCATCACCAAAGTTAAAGAGTTTTTTTTTTGTGTGTGTGTGTGTGTGTGGTGACAAAAGGCTTCACCCACTGGAAATAAAAAATAAATCTAAATTTACATAAGGCTAATAAAGTAACTTCAAAATATGTGAACAAAAATTTGACAGAACTATACAAGCAATGTAACAAATCCTCTATTACAATGAGATTTTGTCATAACTGTCTCAGTACCTGGATCAAATCAACTCCAAATTAATAAGTGTGCATTTTGCAATACTACTAAGTTTATTCCAACATATGTATGTCTTTAAAACTTTTTTCTCTGCTCCTTTGCTTAACAAGTTTTCTAGTAAAACTACATGCTGTCTGCCAACATCTCCATTTTTATACTCTCAAATCTAGTATAGTTGAACTTTCATAACAAAATGAACTTTCATAACAAATCCACTGAAACTATTCTTGTCAAGTTCTAAACATTGCTAGATCTGATAGTTATTTCTGAGTTCCCATCTTGCTATATGATTGTAAACATTGACCCAGTTGATCCATCTCTCCTTCTTTATTCATTTTCTTCATAGGTTTCTGGCACACCAACCTTGAATTTCCTCTCATTTCCAAAGCTTTTTTTTTCTCAGTCTCTCACTGGTTTATTGTTTCCTCTTGGACCTCTTAACACTGGAGAGAATCAGTTCTCCATCACTGATCCTATTCTCTTCTCTTCCCATATCCATTCCCTTGGCAACTTCATCTAGTCTCAGAACTTAAATGTCATACTCATGCTAATGACTTCCAAAAGTCTATCTCCAGCCCAGGATCCTCTCCTGACGTCCAAGTTTAGATACAATTACGGGCTCAACACCTTCACTTGAATAGCTCAGTGACATCACAAATCCAACATGTCTAAATCCTCTGGACTGGGGATGCAACTCAGTGGTAGAATGCTTGCTTAGCATGCATGAGACTCTGGATTTGATCCTCAGGGAAAGAAGGAAAGAAGGAAGGAAGGAAGGAAGGAAGGAAGGAAGGAAGGAAGGAAGGAAGGAAGGAAGGAAGGAAGGAAGGGAGGGAAAAGAGTAGATTTAAATTTCTATCTCTCCTGTGAAAACCTAACTCACCCACAAGTTTCTCTGTCCCAATTAACATGTCCCTCCATTAAACCAGGCAAAACCTTGGAATCATCCTTGAACCCCCATCTCATACCACCTCTGTTTCACACCACCATGAGCCTGTCAGGAAATCTTCATGGCTCTATCTTTAAAATACATTCAGAATTCATCCTTTTCTCTCTGCTTCCACTGTCACTACCATGGTTAAAGTCAAGGTTATCTTTGCTGTGGATTATTGTACTATCCTCTTAACTGGTCTTCTTCCTTTTTGACCTTACCTTTTTAGTCTATTCTAAACACAAGAGCCTCAGTGACCTTTTAAAATTGTAAACACATCATGTCACATCTCTGTTCTCCATTTCTCAGAGTAAAATCCAAAGACCTACTCCCTTATCATCTGATCTCATCTCTTGCCACACTCCTTGTTACTCACACCCCTGCGGTTCCTTGCTGTCTTTTGTACTGAGTATACCACACACACTCCTGCTGACCAACACCTGCATCTGTTTACCATCTTCCCTCTTAGTCTTTGCATTGGTTATTTACTCTGCCTGAATTCTCCTCCCCTGGATATCTACAAGACTACTGAGGTTGGGTGCAAGGAAGCCAGAGGTGTCAGAAGTTCTGCACAGAATTTTAAAACATTGCCCAAAACCTGAAGGCAATTGAGACAGTATGAAGAGCAAGATGTGCTGAGGAGATGGTGGTGAATGATGAAGTTGTATTAGGAATTAAGTGTAGATGATTTATAAAGAACTGAATAGGCTCTAGTAGATAATTTAAACTTCATTATAAAAGAATGGAAGTCTCCCAGTTCTGTGACCTCTGTATCATCAAAGACCTTTTTCTCTGCCATATTAGCCACCCATTCTACACTCCAACAACACTAAACCCTGCATTACTTTTAAAATCCTAATTTCAAGATAAGCATTGAGACACACATGTATAATCCCAGTTATGTGAGAGACTGAGGCAGGAGGACTAGAGGTTCAGGCCCAGTTTGGGCAACTTAGCAAGACCCTGTCTCAAAATAAAAGTGAAATATTAATTTAATACATTGTACTTTTCATCTTCCAGATCACTTGTTCATGTATTCACATAGCTAAAACCCTTTGCTTTCTCCAGGACTCCCACTGCATTGACCGCTCTCCTTTCTAACAATGGCCCCTACCTGTATCATCTCTTTCCTTGTCTGCACTACATCCCACAATCCACAATTATGGTGACACTCTTTCCAAAGATCCCCCAGCTCCCTTACTCTTTATCCTTCTGTACTATTCTCCCAGCAAAACTGCAACTGTTAATCTGCCTTCCTCAAAGATTCACTGGTATCTGAACATTGGTAGAGGAAAATCATATATATATATATATATATATATATATATATATATATATATATACACATACACATTTATCACATATATGATCATATATATACATAAATAAATGTATATATAATGTATATATAATCATATATATAAATGTGTATATATATATATATGCTTTTTTTTAACTTTAAATTTGCATCATAGTCCACAAATAAAACCCAGAAATCTTACTCTGTTTTTCTAAGGGACTCAGTTTCCCACCCTCATTTTCTCTCCTTTGTCTTCTAATGTCCACCCCACCATACCCTTCCTCAGCCTTTACCTTCACTCTCAGCTTCATGCTTCACTCAGAAACCACAAGCAGAGAGACTCTTCTTCTCACCCTCTCCCTATAAAGGGCCTGGTACCTGCCCTGTTCTCCACAAGTCCAAGTCTGTGGAGGAAGAGCTCTCTCCTCCCAAGGAAGGGCACCTGTTCCCCCTGTGACTCTTTACCCAGTCCCTCTTGCTGCCATGAAAACTTCCCTACACTGCCACCATTCCTTCCCAGGTAAATGACCCACCCACTCTTACCCTGGTACTCTCCACTAGCTCCCAACTTGAAAAAAGGAAAGTATCTCACTTCATTGCATAAACTCCTCCAAGTTTCAGCCTGTCTCTGTGCTTCCTTTCAGAGAAAAACTGCTTCAAATTTTTTTTTCAATATTCAGTTCTATCATCCTTCTCACTTTTAATATTTCTTTAACACATTACAGTCTGGTTTTACTCCCTACCATTCCAGGTAAGACTGTTTGATATGCCAAAGTCATTGCTTTCCTCTCCATTGTTAAATTCAGAGAACTCTTCTTTGCTTTTATCTTACACCTCAGCAGTATTTCGGGGGGGGGTGGTTATCCTTCTTTCATGAAATAATCTATTGACTATGTTGACACAATAACATTTGTGCTTTTCTTTTTACCTAACTACTCTGATTTTTTTTTTATGTTTTGCAAACCGCTGGTATTACTCAGAGTCATTCCAAGATCCTCTTCTCTTTTTTATCTACATTTTTCCAAGAAAGATCTCATCCAATAGTTTTAAATATTACCTGTATTTTAATGAGTCCCAAATTGGTAGCTCCAGTAATGTCTCCTCTCAAACCCAGATACTGGTAACCAACTTTGACCAATATCTTCTTGAATTTCTCACCATCTTGAGTCCAAAATCCAATTTCCAATCAAAACTTGTTCCCATACCTTCACCATCTTATGAAATGCTTTCATGGTTCATCTTATTGCCCAACCTGAAAAACCTCAGAATCTTCTTGGTTCTTTAATTTCCCTCATCCTTTATATTTAATCCATCAGAAATCCCTACTGACTCTCGCTTCGAAATCTACCTCAACTATGCCATTTTTTTTCCATTTACAATGCCATCAGCTTTGCCTAGGACACTATCATTTCCCATCTTAGCATCCTTTTTCTCTCTTACACATCCCTTCCCACTCCATTCCATACAGCAGGAATTTTAAAATTCCATACAGTAATTTTAAAAACAAGTTTATCCTAACACTCATCAATGGTTTCCCATTTCAGTTAGAGTAAAATCCAGACCCCCTACCTTATACAGTTGAGTTGGGTTCAGGCCCTGGACAACACTGTTCACTACTCCCCTTTGCTGATCAATGCTTACTCCCATAGACCTTGCTAGAGTTCCTTAGACAGAGAATGCTCTTCTGCTTCAAAGCATTTGAACACGATTTTTCCTCCACTAGTACATTATTCCCACCACTCATTGTATATCTAGTTTCTTCTCATCCTTCATGAGGGATTTGAAATATTACCACCCAAAGTTTACCCCATCCTTACTTTGTTTCTTTTACAGAGGTAATTCTAATTCAAAGAAACCAATTAGAAGGACATTTCAGGTGAGAGAGAATGATCTGGAATGGAATATGGAGAAAATGGATAAATATTGAAGATGTATAGCTAACTGTACTTTGTGGATAAACTATATGAGGGAAGAGACAGAAACGGTATGAGGTCCTATGGGTGGGGCCATAACCTGATAGGACTAGTATCCTTACAGAAGAAGAAGAGACACCAGAGATTGTTTTTCTCTCTTTCCACATACCTGCAGAGGAAAGGCCATGTGAGAACACAGTGAAAGGACTCCTACCTGCAAATCAAGAAGAGAGTCCTCACCAGAAACCAATTTGAACTGGGAGCTATACCATCAACTCCCCTGATTCTTAGTCTTTAAACCTGGTTTGAATCACATCACTTTCTTTCCTGGTTCCCCAGTCTGCAAATAGCACGACACTTCTGGGCCTTCATAATCATCTGAGCGAGTTCCTATAATAAATCTCCTGAGAAAGAGAGAGAGAGAGAGAGAGAGAGAGAGAGAGAGAGAGAGAGAGAGAGAGAGAGAGAGAGAGAGAGAGATCCTATTGTTTCTGCTTCTCTGGAGACCTGGACTAATATAATCAGATTTGCATACTAGAAGGATTCAATACAGCCCAGAGAAAGAGATGGAAGGCAGCTACAAAGAATGCAAAGAGACTTCTAAGAAACAAGAAGCACAGGCAAGAGAGGATGGTGAGTGGGAATATATTAGTGGCTATAGGAGCAGACTGAACAGATGAGAAACAGACTGAAGAGTTGTTTAGAGAAATGCATAGGCAAGACTCAGTGATTGATTTATATGAGGGGAAGAAGGAAGGACAGAATCAAGTTGCCTCCCATGTTGCTAAATTCAACAACTGGTCTTCTATTTTGTCATTTTCTGGAAGAAAAAAATGGTGAAGATTTCAGGTGAAAGAAGAGTATATGTGAACTTAAGATGTCTGGGATGTTTATCTGAGTCAAAACGTACATTTTCAGATTTAAGAAGTAATATATGTTATAGTAAATTATTTGGAAAATAGAGAACATAGAAAAGAAAGCACTCATCCTTAATCCCACTACCCAAAGACAGCCATAGTTAATATGAGTGTGTATAATCTTTTATCTAAACCTTCACAAACATAAGCAGAGGCGTGTGCTCACACACGATGGCAGTGTCATTAACCTATTATTGTGTAATCAATCCATTTTTCCCCTTAACAACAAAGCATGCTCATTTTTATAGGTATCATTCTTGTACAATATTATTTTCAATGGGTGCCCAGGATTTCATTATATTTGTTAAAATTGATTTAATTACTCTCTTTTGTGACAAAAAATACATTATGAGAGGATTTTTCTAGGGCAGTAAAGCTATTCTGTATGTCATTATATATTTGTCAAAACCCATACAATGTACAATACTGTGAATTCTAATGTAAATTATGAACTTTGGGTGATAATGATCTATCAATATGGGTGTGTCAATTTTAACATATAAAATATTTCACTCTGTTCCAGATGTTGATAGTGGGGAACACTGTACATAAAGTTAAGATTGTATGATAAATCTCTGTACCTTCCACTGAGCTTTGCTGTGAACCTAAAACTACTCAAAAAATAAAATGTGATACATTTATTGAGAGAGAAAAATCCTTATATACAAATTTGTTATGATAAATTCCAGTAAGTGATCAAAGGACATGCTCATTTGAGAAGTTTTTTATGTTACCAAATTTCCCTCTAGAAAGTTTTTATAACTTATATTCCTACTTAGTTGGCCTGATTCAATTTTCATTTCCTGATTCAACATTGTCCCTATTACATTTTGCTCCACACCTCCATTTATCCTTTCCTAAAAATTGTACTATGAAAACATTATTAGATATTTGTCAACATCCCCATTTTCTAAACCACAATATAGCACAAAGTTCATCCTGTCTTTTTGATTACCAGCTAGTTGCATCTCTGAGTTGCCTTGCTAGTTGTATGCCATGCAAATTTGTCTGTATTTAAAATTTCAAAGGAATTCCCACATGGACCCCAGATGTTGACCATTTAATACAAGAAGGTGTTTCCTCATTACGCAAATACAGTATGTGTCCAAAGTATTGGCATTGTTTAGTTTATGAATTACTTAAAATAACTACATCACAAAAAACAATGGCTCATGGGTGAGTCACAAATTAAACAATGCCAATTTTTTGATGTGTACCACATTTGTGTAATATGAAAACACCTTCTTGGATTAAATGGTCAACATCTGGAATCCATGTGAGAACTTTAAAAAAATTAGTGTTGCATTTTCTTAAAATTTTCCTGTGTAGAAAAAAATGCTAAATGGAGTCCATTTTCAAAAAAAAAATTCTCAGCTCCAAATATTCTCACAAGTAGTGAATCCCTTGGTTGGTACAAAAGCTTAAATCAAAGCAATAAAAGTCAAATTCTATTACAGGGAATGCCAAGGGAATCAGTGTTTTGCTTTTGTTTATTCTGGACTTTTACTCTGATACTGTAGAATACAACCAAGAGGATTGAATCATGTTCACCCAACAGATATTTCATTTCCTAATTCCTGAAAGCTGTGAATGTGGTCTTGAGAAAAAAAGCAAAACACACACACACACATTGCAGATGCAGTCAAGTTTAAGGATCTTGAGACATGACCACTCTGAATTTGGCGCTAATCTAATGACAGGTGTCCTTAAAAGAAAAGGGAAGAGGGAAATTTGGGAGTCAGACACATGGGGAGAATATGTACAGGAGACTATCCAAAGATAGAGGTAGAGATTGTAGTTACGTAGCTCAAGCCATGGAGCCACCAGGGAAGAGGCATTTTCTAGATCCCTCAGAGGGAGCAAGGCCCTGCTGACACCTTGATTTTGAATTTCTGGCCTCCACAATGTAAGAGAATAAATTTCTGTTGTTTTATACCTCCCAGTGTATAATATTGGTCATGACATCCCTAGAAACCACAACAGTTATTCAGTGTGTGGTTGAAATGGAATTCATAGCAATTGGAATATATATACATATATATATATACACACAGATATAATGAAATATACATATATATAATGAAATAATGACATTACTCTCTTAGATTTGACATGTTTGATTTTTTACCTTTCAATTAAGATCAAGGACTTGATGGTTCTGCTTTAGGTTTAAATAACATTAAATTTTTTCCCATAATTCCAGATGTGGAACACTTATGAAAACTTAAATTGGGCAATGAACATACCACTTATGATAACTTTGGAATATTTACTGCTATTAAAGTTCTATTCTTTTGAGAAAAGCAGGTGCACAACTAATTTAAATATATATTCATATATATGAACATATATAAAGCACATATAAGTCCTAGATTATTATTTTCAACTTATTTTAATACACCTGTGAAAATTTTGTTGAAATATTTGTTGAATTGAAAAATCGGAACTTAATGTAAATGTTCCCCATTTCTCTTTTGACTTTGGAATATTCTGATTCCAAAAGATGCTCCCTCAAATTTTTATTATTTAAGTAACTTTGAGAAAATATCCATAAAGTTGTAAGAATTCTAGACTAACTGGGCAAACCAGCCTTATCATTTCAGTCTTCAAAGTGATGATAGATGACTAGTCCCCAAGAGTTTGTTTGACTACTGCTCACTTTGTAGACAAAAATACAGACTCAAAAAAAAAAAATGCTGAATAATGTATTAATCAGACTGGAAAGTAAAATTAGATAGAATGTTACACTACATAATTATGTTTTCTGTGGACTATGCACTAAAATCTGAGCATTTATGTCCTTCTACTTGGAGTGATGGGGTTCATTTTGATAAGTTTCGTGGTGGCTTTCTGAAGAGACCCTTCCATTGGCATGTTTAATATTCCTTGATATCCAACCCCAGAGAAAGTATAACCTCAAGCTCCCTCACAAGTTTCATTCTGTTTTGTTTGCTGAGGCTTTATTTAGTTCAAAACATAAATTATTATTCTTAAGTACAGGATCCCATGACCATTATTTCTATGCCCTGTTATCTTTTGGCCCCATCCCTTGGTCCACCTCAAAAAGTAAAGGAGCTACAATGAAATATTATGCAGTCACTATAAATAGTTTCAAGTAACTTTTAATGACATGGGGAAATATTTCTGTGTACAAAGTTGAGTAAAAAATCAGGAAAAATTGGATATACACTGTGATCCAAACCTGTTGAGGCACATGTATTTTACATTACCATACATTTAAAAATCACTAATTTTTTTCATAGAAGAGCTAAGTTGGCTATCTCCAGAATGTGGAATTACATATGAATTTTATTTTGTTAGGTGTGTTTTTGAGTCTATTTCTTTATAACCAAAAATAATAATGCTAAGAACCATATTTGTGGCACACATACTATACATCATTAAGGTAATTGCTTAATTCAGAAGTGGTTTGAAAAAGATACAGATTAATCTTGCAACATCTTCCTTACATATTCAAGAACACTTATCATCCTGAACTTCCCTGCTTTATCTGCTTTTCTTCTCTCTTCCCAACGAAACTGAGAAGGCAAAAAGAAAAAAGGTGACAGAGTACACATTGAACAAAAGAGAACTGCTGAATTTCTTTCTGTACTCTTTCTAACTCCATCTGGATCACTATGGTCTGAAGAGGGAGAGCATAGAAAACCAACACTGTTGAGCAGCTTGTATTTTTTGAACAGTAGAGCACTTAAGAATTCTCCCCCTGAAAATAGAGAGTCAGGGGTTTTGGAGGATATCAAAAGTTTGTTTATTTTTGCTCCAAATTCAACAGATCCTGTCAACAGCAGCAGGGAATACTTCAAAAGTTGCTTGGCAAGAAGACTAACTTATAGACTATGTGAGGGTAAGGACTATGCTCTTTCTCATATTTGTTGGCACAGAGGCTAGGACATGTTTCCCAGAGTGCCCAATATGTGTTGAATTCCAGAAACCAAAATTACTGGGGGTATTTCAGATAGTTGATGCAGTGTTTAAGAAGCTTCTGAGTGGAATGAACTTCATGATGTATAAAGGTCAGAGACTGAGGGAACCATTAGCAACCGAGGGATGGATGGGTCATGGGACACATTGGGGCATATGTACCTTTTAAAGGAAGTGTGTAAAATGCATCAGAAAAGGGAGTGAAGGGGACCAGGAGGAACACATGTGGGTTGAACAAGTATATTAGTTTATGATTTTATATTTGAAAAGTGAAAAAGAATATGTGTACTGATTCTCAGGGGTGAAGTGGAAGGAATGGATGTTGGAGTATGTATGTCCATATCTGTGTGTATATCTAAAATTCATTGGAAGGTATGGCATGATCATGTGTGTGATTTTTAAATTCTGAGAACAACTGAATTATATAATTGGGTTCCCATGCAAACAATCTAACTACTACTTTAACATTTACTTTAAACATTAATGATCATGATCTTCATTGTCTCCAGAGCCAGTGATAATCTCTGTTAATATATTTCCAATCCAAAATACTTATAAAAAATGGAGATAATGCTCACCATTAATTTCTTCTCATCTGCTAAAGAGCCACTTGATAATTTCTTTTGAAATGCTTCAACCTCCTTCTATAGCCCTGGTGCCAATTAGAGCAGCATTTGTCTGGAAAGCAGACAGCAAATATGCTATTGCATGATCACCTGCAGAAAAGGAATTGTACTGAGATAACAGGAAAATGGACACACAAGTCCAAGGGTTGGACAGTTAGGAACATAAGCTAAGAGAGAAGGGAAACCCTGGTTGATGGAATAACAGGGCTCAGTCCTCCCCTCCAGCACTTCTGGAAACAGAAAGCAAAATAAACCACAAAGGGCACATGTATGCATATCGTGTATACGTCTTTGTGTATTTCCTAGGCACCACTAAAATATCCATCCACAGGGAACTTTGCTTACATCTAATTGCATTCCAAAATGGACGATAATTAAAAGACTGATTTGTATATTCAAACATCAGGCCAGTCATACAAAGTGAAGCCTCTGCTGGTCTCAGACCTTCCTGTTGGAAGATATGTAAGCACCAATTAGCCCATTTCTACAATCTAAGTAATAAGGTAGCCTTGACAGATTTCTCTCTTTCAAAATTCAAGTTATTCTTAAGAAACTTTGATCACAGACAAGCACTTCATGATTTTGAGCAGTGAGTGATTTAAAAAGAACAAAAAGCGTTACCATTGCACCCTAAAACACTCCCATGGCACTTACTTTCTCTAAACTTCAAAATTGACAGAAAAGAGAATACTCAAGAGAAAGCCATTCCAAAAGTAAGAGATTATAAGACAGAATGTGCTTCTGAATTTCTTTAATAAATCTCACCACAATCACCAAAATGTATCTCTTAAAGCATCCCACACCATGTGAATACATCCCACAGTGGTATGGACCCCTTGAGTCTGGTAAAGACCTCAAGATTTGAAATTTGACTGCCTGCGTCCAAATCCCATTTATTCACTTCATGACCTTGTGTAAGCATTCTAACCATATTCTGCCTCAGCCCCCTCGTCTGACAACAGGAACCCTGATAGTAATACTGTCTACATTGTAGAGTTATTGCTGTGAGGATTAAGTGCTTAGCATAGTGTCTAAAACATAGAAAGAGCCCTAAAAATGCAAATGAGGTTAACATCATATAAAAAACTATTTTAAATCACTTTAAAACAGCTCTTCAAATTTAAACTGTTGTTAGCAGATCCCTGCCCCCACTCCCAGCCATGAGGCATTGCGATGAGCTTCCAAGATGACTCAAGTGACAGTAAAAGATCATGCAATAAAGACATATACCAACAAAAACATGCCATTCATAAAAAATAATTTGCTAACATTGATTAAAAACCATTATCTTCTGAAATAGTGCTTTTTCTAAACACCAATCCTTCAAAGGCTATAGCTGAGAAGGTAAGCAAATTAGAAGCCGCCATCATTACGTAGCTTGTTCACTAACAAAATGCCACATAATGAACTTCTAGGAATGTTTCTTATCCACAGATTAATGACAGCTTGGTTCAAAACCACATCATTTCCTTTTTCTGCTTCATTTCCTTCAAAGTGAAACATAATTTTTTCTTGGACATGAAATTAAAATTGCTGGATTAACTAAGCAAATCGTTACCAGAAATGTAATTTTATAAAAACACTATTTCAGGGTTGTCAAAAACATAAAACATCTGTGTAGTGTTTGTTAATACATAAAATAACCCAATATACATAGTATATGCCAACTAAGTGGAAAATTGAGCCTGTAACTAGAAGTGCAAACAGAAATCATCATAGATTCCATCAGCATTGTGTTTTTAAGTCCATTTGGGAACATTTCAAGAACTATAACACTGCAACTTTGTTTATTTTGGGCCAGAGGTCACAAACTACTTGACACAGATGTTTTGTTTGGCCAACACAGTGTTGGAAAATTATTGAACTCAACTATCTTTAGGTAGGCCATGACTTTTATTTATCTGCCAAGTCCTCAAACATCCATTTTGTTTTGCAAACCCTGGTCTAGGCCTATCGCTACAGAGAAATAATCAAAAGATAATTATTGGTTAAATGGGTACCTCTCTCAGTGATGTCCTGATAAGGTGTAGAGACTTGAAAATTAAGCATATATGCTGTTATATAAGTTAAGTTATATTCAGGAATTCTAATTTTCTTGTTGGGTTCATTTTAATGTGTATCTTCGGTGTATGTATCTAACCGTGGCTCGTTTGATTAGCATTGCTGAGTTGCTAAAATTCACTTATAGTTGGATACCAAAAGAGGTCATGAAATAATATAATTTTCCTTTTCCTATATTTTCCTTTTTTAGTCATCCCGGGGATTGACCTAGGGTCTTGTGCATGATAAGAAGCAGTCTACTACTGAATTACAGCCCTAGCCCCTGAGAAACTTTTAAAACATATTCTTGTGATATCAAAGTTTGGACTAAAGTTTAAATTTTACATTATTTCCAAAAAAATTATAGCATTCTGTTGATGGTTTATTTTTCTTCATAAAAAAGGAAATGAACTTGCTTCATGCAGTGTTTAAAGAGAAATGAGTTTCTACCAATGTATTTTTTAATGAATATTTACATATATATACATACACATACAGACATATGAATATATACACATACTCAGAGCAGGGACCGAGCCAATGCTTGCTCTTATTCTTTTTAGTTTCATCATATTTCTTGGAAGATTCTATTCCACTTACAAGTTAAGTCTGAGTATAGGGCTAGATAAGAGAACACTGGAGTGAATTTCCTAAAGCATTAGTTCCTGTATCATTCAGAAGGTGTTAGGTTTTAGGTAATAATGAGGCACAAGTTAACTGGCTTTAGAGTTCAAATGTTGTTGGTTAAGTGTTCTTTTAACATGGAGGAATGCTTCCTTTCACATGGACTTAGTAAGTGCACCCTTGTCTCCAGTGTCTTCCTCAGAAGACAAATACAAGGCACCTTGCAGTGAATTTGCTTCTGGGGGTGGTGCCCCTGAACTCTCCTGGATTAGTTTTTCTGAAGGTTCTGGAGAATTCTCCCTCCATCTTGGACTTGAGGGTTGTTGGGAGACTTCCCATATTGAAGCACATGGAGAAGAGAAACCCAGAGCAGACTGTGAGAGAGGATCCTCTTGAAGGTTTATATCTTGGATGCACCTGTTGGAAAGTACTTCCTTTTCTTTGGAATTCCGCCATTTCATCCTTCTGTTCTGAAACCAAATTTTCACCTATTGATAAAATAATTGGAAAAAGTAATAATTTATTCCAAGCTATTTTGCTGCAGCATTTTATTATTTATTTATTATTTATTTGCAGTGCTAGGGATGGAACCCAGGGCTCAACCATGCTAGACAAGCACTCTGCCTCTCAGTTATGCCTCCATCCTCTTATTTTAGCATTTTATATTGTACTTGCTTCTAATATTCATTCTACAGAACACTTTATTACAAGACCCAAACTGGAAAGTCCCTGTGGCTTTTCACATTGGTTTCTTCAAGAATATCTAAGAAATCGCTTTAACATAGCATCCCCATATATATTTTAAAACAACATAACTGTGGTAAATTGGTTACATTCTGTAAGTCTCATGTCTTTCAAAATTGACTTAACTTTCTCAGGTATTTAAGCACATCATTTAGTCTATGCTAAATTTTTTATTCAAAGGAAATTTATGAACTCATAAGAGTATATGAGCAAGTATTTTGTACCAAGCATCAGGCCATGCACTCTAGGTGGATTTTATAATTTGATCATCACCATGGCTATAGGAAGTCTTCATTTCACATGTAAGACAATTGAAGTTTGGGAGATTAAAGAGCTCAAGATTAAACAGCTAGTATAAAGGAAGTGCTTAGGGTAGAATCCACGACTATCCAACTTCAGTATCCAGGTTCTTATAAAAATTCAGCCTCACTAAATTGATAATATATTTTATAATGCTTTGTTAAATTATAGGCTTTATATGATTTTCAAGTTTTGATTATGCCTAGGACTTATCAAACCATCATAATTAGGTTTAATAAATAACAGTTGATTGTAATTAAGCCCAAAGTTATTATGATGGTGGTCCCTGATTGAGACACACCTTCCCCAACGCACCCAGCATAATGCCATCTATATTATTATTATTTTACTTATATATTTTTGTCAGTGCATTATAATTTTATATATATAGATATATAGATACATATATACATATTAATAGTAGGGTTTCTTGTTGCATTCTCATACATGCACACAATGTAACAATATAATCTGGCTAATTCCATTTCCCAGGACCACCCCACCCCCAGACTCCATTCTTCTATTCTACTCCTAACTGTATTATTAGCCACCCTCTTCATCCACTGTGTTCTCAATGGTCCTAGAGCAGAAAATTTCTTAATTGGCTTTCCTGATATTCTGAAAGTCAATCACATTTTTTCCCCAGTCCCCAGTTCCCATTCTTTCCTTACACTAACAACTTATATTTTCATTTTTAAAACACAAACTGGAAACTTTTTACCTAGGTAAAGTATATCAACCAAATATTTTCTGCAATGAAGGAAAAAAATTCTGAGACGGTCCTTCCAGATTGACAAAATAATTTCTTTATTCCTTCAACTGGATTGGCAATGTTCAGAATGGCTGCAAAAGAAAACTACCCCAGACAACTAAGTACAAAATACTGCCATCCCAGTTACAACTGTGTGATTAAGACTTTTCATAAGAAAATAGCTCTGAAGCATACATACCAGAGCATTTGGTTCTATTCATGAACTCATTTTTTATTTGAAGTGGGCATTTACTCCTAGGAAGCAGGCCAAATATATCTAATGGGTTTTCACTGAGTTATTTGTTCCCATTAGTGATGCTTGTCTTTCTCATCATATTCATTATTTTCTTCTTCCCTTAGTCATTCTGTATGTCTAGAAGTATTTAAGTGCTATCATAATAAAGAAAAAAAACACAAAAAGAGTTTTCTCCAGTCCATGATCTTGAGACAAATATATAGATTTGTGAAAAGATAGAAAAGTTCTACCTCTCTCAACAAATACAAAAGCATATTGCATGTAGAAGTAACACAACTTGAAAACAAAACTACCAAAGTCCTAGAAGAATATATAACAGATTGTCATTATAATCTTGGAGCGATGAACTTTTAACATGTCATAAAATAATGAGACTACAAAGGACTTATCCTAGGTAGAACTGAATATATAAAAATAAGAAATTTATCTATGACTAAAGATATCAGAAACACATAAAAAATTCAAAAGCAAAAGAATTAAAAGCAGGGACTCAAAGAAATATCATATATTGTCATAGCAGCAATTAGGTATGAACAATTACCTAAACATGAAAAAAAAAAACAAGTCTGCAATGACAGATGAATGGTTAAACAAAAATGTGGTATGTACATATAATGGAATATTATTCAGCCTTAAAAAGAATATTCTGACACATGCTACAACACAGATGAACCTTGAAGACATTATGTTTAGTGAAACAAGCTAATCACAAAAGGCAAACACTATATGATTTCACTTATATGAGATTCTTAGAGTAGGCATTCATAGCAAAAGAAGTATAATGGTTATTGCCAGGGGCTGAGGAGAGAGAGAAACAAGGAATTGGTTTTGGACACATTTCCAGTTTAATAAGAACAAAAAGTTCTAGAGACAGATGATGCCAATGGTTGCACATTAATGTGAATGTACCTAATGCCACTGAGTGGTAATTCTCATATTTCTTTTACCACAATTTAAAAAACCCACAAACTTGGACAGAATTTTTACAACATCTCTAACAGGAAAGTGTAAATAACTGTAACACTCTAAATATGTTTATTAATATCCAAAATAATTGCTACATATCGACAAGACACAATATGATAGAAAAAAAGTCAGCCATGGAAAGGCCAATGATTAAAAGACCTGAAATTCTATAAGTTAAAAAAATTCAAATTTAAAAATAATAAATATCATTGCCCATAAGGTTGGTGATATGTAAAATGATAAACGGTGAAGGGTTTGCAAAAAAGCACTTTTTGTTAATTATATAACTCAGTGTCTAATTTGATATAATATTGTTTCGGAAAGAAATTTTTAATCTATCATACTTTTAAAATACACATACACCTTAACAAATAATCCCTAATGTACAATACTATTTTTAAAGTACATAGATAGATGCAATAGTGAAAACTGGGAGTAACTTAAAAGTTGATGTGGTTAATTGAATTATGCTATATCCACACAATTCTGTAATGCGACATACACACAAAGAATGAATTGGTGGATATGTACAGCCATGGAAGGAGGCATCCCAGAACATTCAAACAGGGAAAAATGTTAAATAAAAAATTCTCAGTAGTGTTACTCACAACAGTTAAAAATGGGAATACACATGCCCCCTTCAGTAGAATGAATTAATCGTATTATACCACGTAATGGTAATACCACACAGCATAAGTAGAAAGATCTACTGCTACATGCAACAACACAAAGAATCTCACCATCATATTATTACGTGAAAGAAGCCATATACAAAAGAATATGCACTGAGTGCTTCTGTTAAAGTACAAGAACGGGCTAACCTGATCTATGTTGTAGAAATAAGACTAGTAGATGTCCTTGGAAAAAGCAGGTAGTGACTGGGAGGGGATTTTTGGGGTCTCCCAGTTTCTACTGCCTGATCTGTGCACTGGGTTATGCAGGTGATTTAAACTGTTCTTTAGGAAAAGCCAAAATATATGCACAGTATGATCTCATTTATTGTTTTAAATAAATGCAACACACACAACTCTGAGTCTCAGTTTCTTCATTTGTAAAATAAGGGCAATAAAGGTAATTACTTCATGGGATCTTTGCAAGGATTAAATGCTACCAAGTATAAGGGCACTAGGTAAGCATAATGCTAGCTTTTGCCTTATTGTATGTTGGTACATACATAACTCACATACACATTTCTTTTTAAAATAACACAATGATTCAATAAATTCAAACAAGATACATTTTTAAATGATGGTAGTAACCAAGGCATTACACTGGAGAAAAGTAAGATGAGCTTGCATTTTTAACTTTACTGAATTTTAACTTTATTGAAAAATATGTTTTTAAGTTTAGCATAATAAATACCACATTAACTATGTAATTGATATATATGGAAACAAGAAATGCTAAATTCCTTTGGAGATATTCCACCAAAATCAGCAAGACAAAAAGCATGAATTCTGAGGCACCTGAATTTTAAACCCAATATATTTAAGGGAAACGATGTGCCTGTAGATAAGCAAAAGACAGCATACAAATAAGGAACAGGTTTCTGGGGTGAGAGAGATTATGTTCATGCCCCCATATATTTTTTTTAATATGGTGGTTGTATTTGCTTTTTAAGAATCTGTTTACAGGAACACAACACATACACTAACAGATTATCACACTTGCTTAGAGCACTGTAGATGGAACACTGCTACTTTTCATCTTTCAACATCTATGTCCCCTTTATTATTATATGGTCTTATGTTGTTATCTAACTTTTCATGAGTTTCTACCAGGTGTGTAAGTTCCTAGGGTACAAAAAAGTGTATCTTTCTCAGTACTTACCATATTTCCTCTTCCTGCCTACCTCACGCAGTGCCTTGCACACAAGAGACGGACTGTCAAGATACAGCTACTAATTTATCTGTTATATACCCAGAATTGCTCTGAGACCTAGAGAAAATTCCCTAATTGTTCTTGTTCTTTAAAGTGAGAAACCAAGGCACAGGGCAATCAGTTGAGGTTGTAGACTCATTAGTACCACAGTGCAAGAAGGGCACAGACTGACGGATCTAGGTCAATTATCCTGTACCATACCATGTACTGCATCCTACCACTCCAAAAATTTGGGCACGGGAAGCAGGCTGTAGAGACAGAGCATATCCCTAGAGAAAGAAAGCAAGGTTGAGGAGAGTTTCACATAATAATAACTGGTCTTAGTAAGGTCTAAAGTGTAGCCAGGTCATCTGTAGTGAGCAAGAGGATGGCAAGATTAAGACAGAGCCTCCGCTAGCCCTTTATGCTAACTGGCAAAATGCAGGTGGGTGTAGGTCTGACCAAGAAACCCATTCCGGCTGCCATCCTCCCCCAGCCAGATGCCTCTGAACAGTGAACACCCTGCACAACTGTATATAGGGGCTCTAGTTTAAGGAAAACACAAACCCCAGAGTCAAGTTTCCTAGGATGTAAGCCAGCTCCCAAACAGCTTTGCTACATGACACCAGACCTATATTCAGTTCTGTACATTTATTCATCTAGAAAAAAGGCTTATTACAGTGCATTGTGATGAGGAGGATTAAATAGGAAAATGCTAGTGCATTGTGTTTTAATTATTTGTAAGTGGGCAAAATTTTAGTGTAGTCTTCACTTTCAAAAAGCCAGAAAGTCTCATTCACAATTATATGAAATGTTAGTGAGCAAGAAAGGGGGGGTAAGTGCTGCAAATGTAAAGTAAACTGTACATGACATAAACCCAAAGTGAAAAATAATGAAACCCATTAACAGGTATTCATAAGTCACTCATTCATGCTTTGATTTTGGATTGAAAATGAAGAGAAAGTTAGAAAATTGGTATCTGCTTTTGAAGGAAATTATTTAGCCTGCTTCTCTGAATACAAAGCAAAAAAAAATTATGATATAAATGCTACATTCTTAGCATTTCACTTCATTTTGGAAGAATTAATCAGTCCAATGGAAAAACCTAGACCTCTCAGCCAATGGATCTATTTCCAAATAGGAATCATCTATTTCTACCCATTAAAAAATTATGAAAAGCATTTTGAGAACACCTCAGGGTTCTGCACCATGCCTACCACAAGAGATATTTGCCAAATGAATTGATTTCATTGTATGGCTTCAGAAAGGAGGAGCAGGAGACA
Source organism: Sciurus carolinensis (assembly GCF_902686445.1). Lineage (NCBI taxonomy): Eukaryota > Metazoa > Chordata > Mammalia > Rodentia > Sciuridae > Sciurus > Sciurus carolinensis. The sequence continues at coordinate 105,778,067 of NC_062216.1, forward strand.
TCTTCCTGCTCATTAGTACCTGTGATTCCTTTAGTCCCAAATTGATGGCAAGTTTCTTTCGATCTGTTTTGCTGATGTATTTCTGCTTCTGAAACATTTTCTCCAGAGCCTTTCTCTGGTCCTCAGAAAATACAGCTCTTCTTAAAATGCCCCTCCGAGCTTTGGAATTAGAGTCCTGTGTCAGCAAAGGCAGCACACTCTCTTCTCCTGCAGAAGGTGGAGGAGAGATACAAAAGCCTAGTTAGCAATGGAGAAAAGTCAATCTGCCTTCCCCAGGACAACATAGCATCCTCCTACTCTGCCTTGGCCAACGGATCTCATCCAAACTCCATGCACTCAGAGCAGTGCTTCCTAACCTCTTTGTGGGGGTAGACTCCTTTGGGGATCTGATAAATACTCTTCCAGCAGGAAGGAAAAGGGGCACATGTGCTTGCCCAAGATTATGTGTGCCTGTCAGGGAAGCCTGTGGTCTCAGATTTCAAAGCCCCAATGCAGAACAAGTCATAGGTGGTTTAAACACTTCATTTTCATCTAATTCTTTACTTATTTATTTTTTCATTCATTTTTTCAATAATTATTTCAATACTTACCATATGCCAGGCCTTCTGCCCAATACCACATATTGAGAAATAAACCATATCCATTTTATCTTTACCAGTAAAATCTCATAGATGGGCATTTGTTCAACTAGCAATAAACAAGTGATTAAGCATGTACTCTTTTTTTTATTTGGCGGTGCTGGGTAGAGTGCACCGACTGAGCTATCTCCCCAGCCCCAAGCATGTATTCTTTAAAAAGTCATCCTGGGAACACAAAATAAGGTGTCTAATCCAAATTTGTGATGTCAGACAAAGTTTTCAAGAGTCAAAGATGCTTAATCTAAGAACCAAAGGGAGAGGTGAAGGATTCTAAGTAACCTTGCTCACTGCTTAATTCCACTGACAATCAACTTCTTGAAGACAGAGACATTTTCTGCTTTGTCTGCCACCCTCTGAGTGTTCGCATGCATTCATCATCCATTCTCTCATTCTTCTTGCCAGGTATGTCAGGCAGAGTAATACACCCTGCACCCCTTGTGCTTGCAAAGATGTCTATGTCCTAAACAGAATCTGGCAAAGGGGAATTAAGGTTGCAAATGGAATTAGGGTTGCAAAACAATCGATCCTGAGCTGAAGAGAGTATCCTGGATCATTCAGGTGGGCTCAATGTAATTACAAGGGTCCTTATAAGTGGAAGAGACAGGCAAAATAGGTCAGAGTCAGAGACAGATTTGAAGACTCTACACAACTCACTTGGAAGATGGAGACATAACTGTGAGCCTCAAGGAGCTAAAAAAAAAAAAAAAAAAAAAATAGTAAGGAAATTGATTTTCTCCAGAAGCTCTAGAAGGAACACAATTAACGCCTTTGTTTTAGTACAATGAGACCATTTGAGACTTCTGGTCTCTAGAACTGCATGATGGTTAAACATGTGTTGTTTTAAGACACAAAGTTTGTGACAATTTGTTATAGCGTTAATAGAACACTAATGCACTTGGTATCAGGTCCACTGAACTAACTGCTAAGGAAACCAGACAAACAGCACCTAATCCCTGTCCTACAGACTATCCTGTCTCGTGGGAGTACTGACACATGATCATTCACTCCATAATTTAGGCACCAGGAGAACAAGGACTCTGGTTTATGATTGTAATTGGTCTGTGTTTTGGTGCCTAATAATTATTTATTGAATAAACAGTGAATAAATTTATTGAGTGCTAGAATAGAAAGGTCTGCAAAATGTTCTGATATCACAATGGAGGAAATGTTGACTTCAGAAAAAACAAGATTGAGCTTCATCTAAAAGAACAATAGAGAGAAATAGAGAGAAGGCTGGTCCAGACACAGTGACCAGCATGTCTGAAAGCAGCAGGCACAGAGGAATCAAATCTATCCAGGGAAAAAGAGCAGTCTGCAAGTGTGGGGAAGGGCATGAAGCAGAGGCTGCCAAATGCTGCCAACCATAACCGCCTGCAGATGGGCTTTGTTTGGTCTTAGAGTGTTGTTTAACAATTCTGGTTTCATTGTCCAGATTTAATAACTGGGAGGTTTCACACGAAGTCCAGGTTTCTGACACCTCTTCAAAGGTGATAAACTCACTACACCTTCCAATTATACAAATAGCTATGAGAGTGAGTGGCACACGCCTCCTTTAGATGGAGCATGAGGTCCTCAGCTTGCCATAGTTTGATTTTTACCTGCCAGGATCTTGAAGACCTTTAGACCTTTGGCAAAAAGATTATGGAGTGGAATGGAGCCAGATCATAGAGAACTGCAAGGGTTTGGGGCAAGAAGGTAGTGGAGATCAACAGAAGATGAATAAGCAGAACATGAAATGATAATAAACATACACTGAACTGAACTGTTACATTTACTCTGTGTTAAGCCATGGAAGCACAATATTCCATTTAATTCTCACAATGAATTTATGCCATGAATACTACTATTATTCTCACCATCTTACAGAAATAAAATGAAGTTTAAGAAAATCAAGTGACTTTGTTCAAGGTCACATAGCTAGGTTTTCAAACCCAGGAAGACTGACACCAAAACAAAATCTCTTAACTCTCCATAATACTGATATAATTTGGTTTGTAGTTTAAAAGAGAAGACAATAAATCTTGTTACTCCTACTTCTGCAATATGATCACTTCCTTTTCTGTTTGTCTAAAAAGATTATAAACATCTCCTGGCTATTCTCTCTGCCCTCAGGTATACCTCATTCTCCTTTATCCTCACACTGCAAGAACCACACGATCCCTTTCCTGCCAGCTCTGTAACTTTGCATCTCCAGAGAAATGCTGTACCTCTGGGATGCAATCAAGTCCAACTCTCCATCAACGTTCACTTCCAGTGATGTTCTTCGCCATTCATCCAAACAGGGGGTCTGGGCTGTTTCCTCTACAATGGCACTAATTCTTTTTGCCGGTCTTGTGCCAAGATCATACTTTGAAGTCAGGTTTTGACAACTGGACTTGCTATTCTTTGTCAGAGATGTAAGAAGTTTGTTGTTGTTACTTTTAGAAGTTTCATGAAATACTGGTCAATAATAAAAATACTGTGAATATCTCAACATGCTCATCTTTTCATAAATGCTTTTCTTCTCTGAATATTCTTTGGTATGAAGATCCTAGAATAGGCTCTTCTGTATTATTTCAGATTATAGCTTCACCAGCAGAGTCTTTAGGAAGACTCAGGATAAATAACTATGGTGTACAGAAGAACTGGGTTTAAATCTTGGCATTTACTGTGCGGCCTGAAGCAAGTTGAAAGTCTTTTCCAGTCAATCTTATAAAGCCGATCCAAGGATTCAATGAAATAGCATAAGAACAGTACAGAACCCAGCCCACATTAAGAATCCCACAAATCTGCTGGGTTTGGTGGTGCATGCCTATAATCCCAGCAGCCCTGGAGGGTGAGACAGGAGGATGGAGAGTTCAAAGCAGCCTCAGCAATTTAGTGAGGCCCAAGGCGACTCAGGGAGACCGTGTGTCTAAATAAAATATAAAAAGGAGCTGGGAATGTGGCTCAGTGGCAGAGTGCTCCTGGGTTCAATCCCTGGTACCAAAAAAATAAAGAATCCCACAAATTTATTTCACTTCCCCTTGTTGGATTTCATTACAAGAATCATAAGCTACATTTATCAGTACAGATGAAGAAGTGCTCAGAGTAATCAAGATTCAAAGTCACACAAAGGACACAGCTCAGTAGCACTAAGGCCTTCTGAACTCAATTCTCGACACTTTCCTTTGCATTCTGGCATTCTTAATTTGTAAATGTATCCAATCTATCATTAGTACAGTCACACATTTTAACAAGTAGGAGACAAACAGTAAATACCCAAAGGCAAACAAATGTATACACTATCCAATTTGTGACCTTTTAAGAAACCATTAAAGATGAGGACTATGAAGGCTAAGCAGCAGCAAAGAAATACTTACACTATAATTTTTAAAACATGATACAAAAGATATATACTATGTTTACAACTAAATAAAAATGAAAGGAAAAGACTGAAAAGGCAAGAATAAACATTAAGGTAGGCTATTGCAGAATTATGGACAAATAATCCATATACACTATCTACATTTTTAATTTGGTTCTATTTTCAAATGGAACAAGTAAATATCAGCAATCTTTTGGGGAATAACTTGGTAGAGTTATTAAGTGGATGCTGAGTGACAAGTGAAGAAGAATCCAATCCATCTTTAAGATACAGGTGATCAATCCATCTTTAAGATACAGAAGAGGTTCATGAAGGATACAGACAACCAAATATAGAGAGATGAGGACTGTAGACACAGCAGAGAATGCATTCAAGAGTGCTGGATAAAAAGCCGCTAAATCTGAAAGTCCTAAGATAACAATGCTCAAAGCGATTCCTTAGCTGGCAATCTTGGAAAAGGCAGGCAGAAGCATGAAGCCAGGTGAGGACCCGAGTGAAGCAGGGTGGGATGAGCATCACACAGCCTGGCATTGCAGGCTGCAGGATCTGACCAGGAAGGACACAGGAGATAAACTGGGAGAGTAGAAAAGGGCCAACGGTGAATGAAACAATGTGAGTTATGATGTGACAAGGGCAACTTCTCAAGAAGACACGACCAGAATAGTAGTTAGAAAGGCAAATATTTTCTGAATTAATAAAATATTTTACATCTCTACATAGATTCCAAAATAAATTTATAGACCTATAAAGGTAACAAAAAGAATCTACATTTTTTTTTCCTAGGTAGAGTTTTAAGTAAGGCTCATGACTCCACTCAATTTAACCCCTTCTTCAACAAGACCTACAGGTTAAAATAAAACAAAGGGGAACAAAGCTCATTTAAGTGCCCCTAAAACTTTTAATAGAAATTGTAGGTTTTCCTAAAGAGTTATTTTTAAATAAAGAGAACCAAGTTCCCATCAAGGGAATTTACAAATACATTATTCTCACATGTGGTAAATGCTAACATTTTGGAGGCATTTTGGATTTAACCAGATCTCAATCTTTAAAAGAAAGACCTGGTACAACTGTGAAGATTAAAGTATTAACTCCAGGGTCTGATTCTCTGCTTTTAGTGCCCAAAAATGAACAAGAATACAACCAGTAAATAAGCAAAAAATGCTACACAGATAAAGAATATTGCATTCTTCCTTGCTTTGCTATTGCCTAGTCTCTCCTACTGTGGTTCTCAATACATAAATTATCCTGTTCTGCTAAAGCGGTGCACCCTGAGTTCCCAGAAGAATTATATTACAATGCTGCCACTACTACCCTTGGTGCTCCTCCCCATGTCTCACCCATGAGTCTTTCACAGGCTATGTCCGAATCTAACCATAAACCACAAAGATGAACCCACAAAATTTTCATACCTTATACCCCTGCAAATAAGGACCCCAAATTTACACCTGCAAATATCACTTCAAGAACTTCTTGGTGACTCAGAAATCACTCAGAAGCTACTGAAAAGCTGTTACTAACAAATGCTTCCAACTATTCTTAAATTCATGACAAACGTCTGACTCCTATGAAGACTTTCAAGTGACAAAAATTAAATAATACAAAAATGAAATAAACAGATATGGGGCATAAGGTATTTAGGCACCTCTATTTGATGATATCATTAGTATTCATGTTATCATTAACATTATTTTATACTGTATCTTCCATGCATATCTGGGACTCAATATATGCCTATGTATGTGCCAACTACATGCATCATGTCATGTAATATTTACAACAATCCCCAGGGGTACATATTACTATCCCCATTTTCCACAGGAAAAAAAAAAAAACAAGATCTAGAAAGAAATTTTGTGTTTGAGAGCACATATCAAAGCAAAATGAAGCAAATTAATGTTCTTCAAAATTACATTGAAAAATTTTTAAATTATAAATGAGCAAGGGAAGAGGCAGAAAGATGGGGAGTATCACTAAAGTGGCAGAACAACCTAAGATAGAAAACATATCAGAGGTATGACTCTCTGGATCCTGGATGCTTCCCAACTGCCATCTTCCAGACAAGCGCTGTGGGAAGGGCCTGGTGAAGGGCACGCCTACGGAGGTCTGCCATGTGGGCCGCTACTGTTGGGAGTAGAGGTGGGAGAGACAGGAAAACCAGCACTAGATGATCTAGTGGTAACCACTGCCTTTCACTCTGGCCTTGACCTCTAGAAAAGATGACTTAACTCTGAAGACAGGGCAGTGCTATTCATAGCAAATGGACAGTCCTACAGAACAAAGATGTCATTTTCTAGACATCAGCCTATGAGAAAGTAGCTGCAGCCCTTGTCCTATCTTTCTACCCCTGCAATCCAGCAGAATCCTATCCCCAGAACAGTAGTATACCAGCAATTTGTGAGGCATTTGGGCTCACCTGGGCTCATCTGAATCTCTACCGCCCTTTCACTTATTGCTTCAGGAAGTCTTATAAAGGTTTCTGGATTGTGCATGTTGCCCTTTGTCCCATCATAGCCTCTAGCCCCTGCTGTGGTCCTGGCCCCCATCTCTGTTCCCTGTTCTGTTCCAGCCTCTGTGCCCAATCTGTGCTATGGTGGGGTCAGAGCAGGCCAAGGAGTGTTATCTCTAGCCACTCCTAATACATTGCATTACTTCAGGTTTGCTCTCTAGTTTCCCATATTAAAAACTAATTTATATCACAGCGACCCTCTGACTTTGTAAGGAAAGTGATAACTAGTCTACAAAGCACCACCGAATCCAGATCTCTCCAGACTTTTAGTAAAAAATTCATGGTTATTTCAGGATAACTGAAGCTGGGGACTATCAACACCCTTTCGGAAAGAGAATTCTTTCATCCTTTTAATGGATTCAATAACTTCTTAGAGCTGGAGTAGACAAGAGGTCATTTGTTTAATAGAGGCCTCTGCCACAGGCCAGCAGAAATGCCATCAGCCTCCATTCACGATTTCCTCAAATGTACATCATTTCAAACCTCAGGTTGGTGGTCCTCCGTTCTGGGATCAATGTCCCTCAAATGTGAGAGAGCTCTCCTTGGTGGGTGCATCTTTTCCTACAGAAGCATTCTAACAGCTGCAACTTCCTGTCTCCTACTTTCAATGTTCTTACCTAGGATTTTCTCTTCTATGAAAAGCTTCCTCACCCTTCTTTTCTTCTATCTTCAAATGTGTGTACACACAGGCCCTTGGGTACTTTTGGTAGATTTGAAGTTTGGAAGGAGAGGACATAGTATTTACCTAACCTGTCTATTTAATTAAAAGCTTGCTCCAACCTCCACACAGTCTAGTGTTTGGAATGCTATACTACCTATCACACACCTTGAATGTCCCTTATATCAAGACCCAATTTAACTTCCTCTGAACTCTACTCATTGGTCCTATTCTAGCCGCACATCATTCTACAGGCACATACTGAGCTCACAGTATATTCCCTTCCACTTTTGCTCTACCCAGCAGTTCTTTCCCTCCCTTATCCTGGACTTGCATACTTGTTCTGGGGAACCTCAAATCAGTATAAGCAGCACTATTAGATTTCATGTTATTCTCAGGAAGGGCTACAGACAAGATCAGGGACAAGCACTCGTACCTTCAAGCAGTTACTCCTGCCATCACCCTCTGGACTGAACATTTGGAGAGAAAAGGAACTCCATTCTAGGAACATAACTGCAACACTTTCACTGCTCTCTTGAACTGCTGAATAGAGTCATCAACTTGGAAAACCCATTGTCTCTGAGCCTCTGACTCCTTTAAACATTCTTCTTGGTTGACCGAATGTCATTTATCTATGGAGTATCCCTCCCTTCACTTTTGAGAAGACAATACCTATATTCAACTTACTGCACAAACTCAATTACATTTTAGACAATATAATTGGCTTCTTGCTTTATTAGAAAAAATGCTGCATCCCTTTTAAGATCCTACAGTGCTAAAAGTTTAGCATTCTATATATGTAAAAAAAAAACTTTTTGTGTGTGCGCAGCCTTATGTGGGTTTCCATAGGTCCTGGTTGGCTTCCACAGTCCACTCACCACTCCAGCTGAGACAGTAAAAGACTAACACCCAGGGCAGATAACAAGATAACTAATCAGAACACAGCCCATCATTGACAGTTAAACTCATAGAACCAATCTACATTTGCAACAATAAATATAGTGTCCCTTTCCTGTCACCTTCAGTAAAAGTCTAAAATCAAACTTGGAGAGCATATTACGTTCTCTTATGTTTTAACAAGGAAGGTAAAATGGTAAAATGATCTCAAAACATAGAATATGAGTTCCTATTCGAAGAAAAAGGCAGAGTGGTTTGTGTCTGGAAAATATTTTCCTTGTTCTCACTTGTATATTGCTCAAAATTGAGGCTTTGTCTTTTAAGATATAAAATGGTACTGGGGATCGAATTCAGGGCCTTGTGCTTGTGAGGCAAGCACTCTACCAGCTGAGCTATCTTCCCAGCCCAGGTATAAAATTCTTGAAAGGACAAATTCAAGTTGGGTACTTGAAGACAAAATGGAATAATTATTTGATTTAACTCAATTAGCTAAGCTACATAATTAAGATTCCTATTTTTCTCGGGTAGTGTTTTAAAAGTCACTCTCTAAATCATATCTGAAACTCACCCTTTCATTTTAGCTGAGAAATGTGTTATTTTGAAAAGAACCTTATGGATGTAATATGAAAGATTTTCCATGCACTGTTTTGGGGTAGGGGAGAACTATTACCACTGCCTTTTAATTTTCCCCCCTATAAAGGCTGTGCTTAAATAGCCTGTTAAACTATTTACTGCATGTGAGAAGGGCACTGGATGAATGACTGTTTCCACATTACAACAAGGAGTCAATTGTAAATCGAAGAAGTTAATAATTAAATCAATATTAAACAAATGAATCATGTTCACAGTCAAAAGGATATTCCACTTGCACAGTTACAACTATGTTGATCTGATCCTGTCCTTTTGGAAAGAATGAAGTCAACTTGTGAAACAATGATGAAGGCCATCAATGTCATCAGTTATTAAAATTTTTAGTATAAACCTAATTTTGGCTATCTAAGCAAAACTTAATACAAGTTTACTAAGACAGTTCATTTTCCTTCCTTTGCACAGTGGAAAATAATTTAAAATTTTAGGCATAAACATTGTTCTTATTATTAAAAGAAGTAGGGAAAAAAAAAAGAAAAATCCATTAAATGCCTTCAGTATAATGGATTGTACAGATGTATACCCCATTAACTGTTCCTTAGTATCTTGGTTATTTATGTAAAAGTCTTTATTGACAACGTAATTACACCATTTCATTATTAGTTGCTGCCAATATGAGTGAACATTATAAACAAAATAAATTCATTTTGGTGTATAACTAATAATAAGAGACATCACTCTTTATTGAAAACACTTGTAGCACCTGTAAACCATCTTAAATGCCAACTTTAGAAAGGCAGACAAACTAAGTGCAGCATTTCCTATCCTGGATCTGAGGTGCACTGACTTTCAACTGTATGTTTATTAAAAAAAAAAATATGAATCACAGGACTTTAAACCTGCAGGGATAAACACCATAATTTACGACGATTATGCAAAGGACACAAAATAGAGAAATAGATGGAGGAAAATCCATCTTAACCTCTCAATTAGTCTAGAAGAGGAAGTTATCTAGAAAATGTCTTTATCATCACTTTTATGTGTTCTGTTTATTAAATCGGCCCAAACTTCCGTGGCTTGGAGACTCTTAAAATGCCACTATAAAATGAATACATGTACACACACTAACATATACATATGTAAATGTCCCCCTGTTACACAGTAATTTTTTGCCTATTTCTACTTACCTCAACTGTACCACCAGAGATTTTTCTAAAGCAAAAGACAGTAGCATATCAGGGTGAAATAAATGAAGCAAAGTGTGGGAGCTCTTTTAATCTCCTCTTCCCAAATCTAACACTAAATATTTAATTTCCCAGAGATGCCACTGTGGGCATGGTACCAGATATTTGGGTTTTAAGTCTCCAGAATCGTGGCCTGCTACTCTAATATACGGTGATAAATGTCTCCTTAATTTGCACAACAGCTTTCAATCGTCCTCATAGCAGACCACCTTGAAGGAGCGAGTAAAAGGTTTAGTCATGGTTTCTATTTTGCTGTTTGAATTCAATACATTCTAGTTAAATGGACAATTAATAGGTCACTTCCAAAATAGTAGTGTATCAGTCCTGGTTAATAAACAATCCCCACAGTTGATAATAGGCCCTATGTATTCAGCAAGTCCCTGTATACACTCAGCTCATCCACTAAATCCCTTTTCAGGTGGACAGGGTTATATGGGAAGATGAGCTAGAATGAGTCTATAAAAGTCAGTTTCATTCACTGCTTTATTTTTCAGTCAAGTGCTTTAAATGGTGTCCAGAAATTCACTTGGAATGTGAGACAGGAGAAAAGACTGACACACAGGGCCTTGCTTTATGACCATACAAAAGGGCAACTGACCCTTGCCCCAGCCTTTTCCATGTGAAATGGTTCCTAAAGTTCATCTGCAGAGTGAAAAAATCGTGGTGAGGTCGCGTGTGGATGAGTCAAGTGAAAGTGACGATTGGTCACGGGTCTGTCACCCATTGTGCTGGGTCCCAGCCATGTAAAGTGCTCTGTGGGAAAGTATCAGCCCCCTAAAGAGATGCTCAGAAGCTTGAAGCTCATTAAACGGCCAGCATTTGCTGCCTCACTTGTCAGGAATCATTCTGTTGAGGAACTGCTCTCCTGAAACATTCATAAAACACATGCACGGAGGCAGCAGGGAGCTGAATTCAACCGTGGTAGAGCTCTGTACTTTAGTCTGACTCAACTCTAATTTCGCTTTTCACCTGACAGAGCTGTTAACTGAATAAATGTTTTCTCTTGGGCAGCTGAAATAAACACATCCCCCTACTGGACTTCTTTGTCATAAATACAAATTCTCTACCACCACTTCTTACCTTACCAAGACATCTCAAGATTCAGGTGAACTTTACTTTCATTTAGACATACGTCTTTGCAAGTGAGAGTATGTGTGTGCACGCACTATGAGTTCTGTCCTTCTCATTCCTGTCCCCAGCCCATGCTATTAAAATTCTGCTTGTATGATTTTTAATGTCCTCCTAAAAACATGTCCAACAGCTCTGGCTGGATTTCTTCAAGATGATGAGGAGGTATTTATCTCCTCTCATGATCTTGACAATCTTTAATGATTTTCTACAGATACCTTGTGACTTCGTGTCACATTTTAAGCTGGATGGAATTTTATACAGCAGTTTCTTTGCCTCCCTTCCTTTCTTTTTTCTTCTTTAAAGGACTGTTGCTACACATTTCAGAAAGAGTCAAACTGGTCCCTCAGAGATCTTTTATATCAAATGGAAAACAAGTTGCTTTCCTTGGTATGTCAGCCCTAGGATTCAAAGCCATTAGAAACTGCTCACAATTGCTCACTGTGCTGAGGTTTGATAAATCTCTGGAAGCCTTCTGAATAGGATCGCTGTGATTTTTAGTGAGGAATTAGCTCCTTGCCATTGCATTACCAATTAGCTTCCCTGAGCGCATTAAATCCTGCTGCTCTGGTTTACAGAATAACTGAGGCATTGCTGATGAATCATTAAAAACTTACTTGGAAAAGCGGAGGGGGATGCAGGGCGCCGGCAGGACCCACCACAGCACGCAGAGTAGAATGCTGGTGCACTCAGAAGAAAAGGTTTGGGAGGCCCTGCAGAGAAAGAATTGGTCTCATTGATTAGCCATTTCTTTTAGACAATATTTGAAATTCAACTTTCCTAAAAGTCATCAAATAAAAGCACTTCATTTTCTGAGTTATTCAGTTATATAACTTGTACAGAAATTAAAGTCACATTAAAGCAGACTTCATCTGTCAAAGTGCTTACTAAATAATTTCAGCAAGATTTGAAAGATGTAGTGGAAACATCAAAATTACTAGCTGATGTTCTGTGAGGTCATGTAATCACAAGTAGTGAATATCTAATATTCCTTTATTTAAGATATCTAGAGCAACACTGTCCACGAAAACTGTCTGGAATGATGCAAACATCTATTTCTGCCCTGTTGCACGTCGTAAAACTACTAGCAAATGAAGTTACTGAGCTCCTAAAATTTGGCTAATGTGATAAGGCCACTGAAATTTTAATTCAAAGTAATTTAAATTAAATAGACTGGTGTGGCAAGGGACTATGATATTAAATAACACAACTCTAAATATTCTACTTACCAAGAAACAATTTAAATATTATGTGTTTACATTTAATTTTGAAAGAGATTCTATCACTTTACCTCTTGTTTTTAGAATAAAGTTTATTTGAAATATATACATAGTTGAATTCCCAAGCTGGTGGAATTCCCAAGTTACTGAACAATTCCATAACAAAAAAATGATGTTTCTGATCACATTTTCATGTTTTTTAAGTACTTAAGAATAATCATATTTTATCTCCAGAGAAATTTAGTTAAATCAAAAGTATTTATAAGTGTTTACAGTGTAGTGATTTGCCAAATAATTCTGTTCTCATTTTATTTAACTTTCATAAAATTTTCCAGAGATATGTATGAAATAGTTATTATTCTTATAGCAAATGTCTGTAAAGGAGACCCATTTTAGTGTCCAAAAATTCTATATTTTTGAAGTTTCACTATTTTCAGAGATTGTTCCAAAATTTTGAGTATAAATGCCATCATAGAAATGATGTATCACTTCAATTGAATTTAACATTTTAAATGAAATTTTTAACTCTGTTCCTTAGTGGATGAAAAAAATAGTCATAAAGGATATTACAGAATGTGAATAACAATTCTTCTTTATTGAGAACTTTCCAGATGCCAGGCTTTGGTTAAGTGTCTTACATATACTATCCTTAATACAATGAGTTTAAAACAGTATAAATGTGGTTGAGATTTCCTGAAGGTGGGCACTTGCTTTTACCATGGCATACCAAGCAGAGTGCCTAGCACATCATAAATAGTCAGCGTTTTAGTAATTAAACTAATGATGTTCAAGACTAAGAAATAAGACATTTCCGTCATTTTCTTAGGGAAAAATCAAGGATCAAACTTTCCTGCTCCCCCATACACACCTTCCTATATGCTATCTTCCAAAATTGATGACCTTGGAGCCTAAAACATGACTTTAAAATAAATATTTTTTTTATTCTCCTGTCATATTCAAGTGACAAATTCTTTTCTTTTTTGTACTTACACAAGGAAATTTTTTTTGTTTGTTTGTTTTGTTTCCTTTTGCGGTGCTAGGGATTGAACGCAGGGCCTTGTGCTTGCAAGGCAAGCTCTCTACCAACTGAGCTATCTCCCCAGCCCAGAAAAATTGTTCTGATATGACTACATAACCTTTTTGAAGAACACAGTACTTTCAGATTTGCATTTTAATAAATTGATAAATGTATGCTTATTTTTACCAATTCTTTAAAGCATACGTCAACACAAACATATTGCCCAGTAAAAAAATTATAGTATTTCAGGGTCCTGAAGGCCCTAAAATTAGAAATTAGTCATTAATGCAGATTTCTTCTTATAATACAATGGAAAGTTGTCAATATTAATGTTTTTAGTTTTCAAATATCTGGATTTCCAGAGAATCGTGTTTGTTTTAACACTGTTTTGAAAACATGTAACTAAGGCAAAGGCATGAAAAAGAGAATATTTTGGTGTTCAAAAAGTCCAAAAGCTGTTTTTTTAGTTTCATTGTTATCATAAATTGTTCTAATATCAACTAGAAAACCATCATAGAAATGAAAAATCATTTGAATTTTATATCTTTAATTATAAGAACATGGCATTATTTAGGCAGATTTATATTTCCATGATTACTATGGACATATGGAGTACTTTGAAAAATAGAATTATATTTCCAAGTATAAATATTGCCTCATTGTGTTTATTCTTAAGCATTTCTGCTAGCTCACTTGTTTCCCCTCCAAAATAAACATTCCATAGATAATTAAGTCATGTTTATTATGCTGTTAGGCTTTTCCTTCTTCCTTCCTTTTTCTTTTTTTCTTTTTATTAGGTAGAAGGAAAAAAGTCAGTAATGTTGCATTTACATACAAAAATTAAACATTTATTGTGCTAGATGGAAATACCAAAGAAAATTCGTTTACTTGATCTTTGTTGCTCAATATAGAACACAGAAAATAAGACTGTACGCTAGTGATACCATTGAAATAATAATGCAATGTATATATAAATTACACATTTCCTATTCTAGCCAAAATCAGTCTAACTCCACGGCCCTAAAAATGAGAAAATAAAAGATTAAAACAAATAGATGGTTTCCTTAAGTAATCAATTAAATGCATGTGTGATAAATGTGGTTTGAAGATGTCTAATTTTAACATTGGATTTAACAAGAAAGATTTTATTTGAACAGTCCCTTGTACTGCTATACATTACCTTACGTGAAAGTTGTAATTAAAACGACAGTATCAAAATCCGTAACTACAAAAATGTCGAAATCTACAGTAACGATTCCAGTTTGGGCTAAAAAAACTAGCTCTCACACTTTGTGACAAGACCAGTCTTGAAGTTCTATTGTATAGAAGTTCTTCGCCATCTGAAATCATCTCTTTGACACATATATTTACAAAGGAGATTAGTCAATTCCTGACTGCTATACATAAATACACCTTGTTTAAGCTGGTTTATGTGGAAATCACTGTGAAATTCCAATTAAGTGCTCCCTTTTTTTTTCACAAGCTCCTACTCTGACATAAGTCAAATGCTAATCAATCTCTGGGCATGTGATTGCCTCAGTGCTCAATGACAACAGGAAACAATCATTTAAAATAATGCAATGCACTTAAAATATATTTTAGACTTTTAACATTTGTAAACAGACTTTTTTAAAGAAAAGAGGAAAAAAGAAAACTCAAACTTCATGAAAACAAAATGATAAGTGAACAGATGTATGAAAACTTTTGCAAGTCTTAAGAACTACTTTGAAGATGTTCTGAAAAATGGAGGGGGGAAATGGCCATTTAATCTTGGATGATAGGCATTCAAGCCCCATCCATGCAGTTTAGATGCAATTACTTCATCATTCACTGTGTTATGAATGATTCATGGTAGGCTTACTGAACAATAGTCATAATGATAATATTTAAGGAGTGTTTACTATATAGTCAGGCACTGGACTGGATATGAATTTAACACACGCCATCTCATTCATTCATTCATTAACATTCAACCTTAAATGGGCCTGCATCTAGAATGTGATTATGATTGCTTTCAGCAAAGTAAAAAAGTAGGCAAGAGAAACAATAGGATTTTAGGATAGTAATAAGTTATTAGCTATGAGGGGTGGGGATTTCATTTACAGACTATGACAATTATTCAAAGCTGGAGTCTGGAAAATAGACACATCTCCCAAGATGTCTATGGGAGAAAAAGAATGTCCTTTCCTATGAAAAGAACACCCATGGGACAGGTCCTAAATGAGCTCAGGTCCTCTTGGTACAGCATTTCAGGTTACTCCAAATTCCACATTCCACCAATAAATCAAATTTTCATTTTCTATGGGAAGTTATTACAACTTAAAAACAAAAGGGCTTAAACTTTTGGGAACAAAACCAGGGCCTGTCTGAAACCAAATGACTAAATTTACAGAAAACTTTATGAACTTTCCATAGTTCATCACAGGTTCTAATTTATTTGAAGACACAGATGCAAAATGTCTTTTAATTATTTTGAATATCTAGTTAAGATGGGAACTTAGAGCCAACTTACTGGTGAACTAGCCTTACTTTTGCAAAACTAGATCTAAGTAGATCTAAATAGATGGCTATGTGATATAAATATCCCAAGCAAAGGAGAGTTACAAGTCTAACTGTAAAGAAATTATTTTCAAAATTCTGTTGTCTAGAAAACAATAATTTTAATTGGTTTTTGTTACTTTCATTCTTCTTTATTGACAGAAAAGGACAATGGAAATTAATTGGCATGAAACCAATTCTTTTTATTATCACTGCAAACTGTGGTACTGACTTGTGGTGACATTTCAAAGACTGAATACCAAAGATCACTAGTAAAACTTTCAAATAAATTTCAGGGGTCCACTGCAATGCAGTGCAGACTGGACAGCACATTTCAAGAAAGATGAGGAGAAATGAGACAAGATTCCAAGATATCTTACTAATGCAGAAGGCTTAAAAATAAAAGCCTCTGGGAAAGAATAAAAGGAAATTAAATAAATTTAAAAGGCACTCCTTTAATTGCCAGGTACACAGGCTCTGGCAATAAAGAAACCTAAACTTCTGATTTGAAAATAATACGCAATTAAACAGACTACCTGGAGACAAAACCCCAAAGAATTGCAAAATGTTTGTTTTGAGTAGTTAGACCTAAGAAATATCAATCATGTAATGAGATTTGATTTATCTATCACATAGTGAAACTAAAAGTAATTCATTTAGTGATTCAATTGCCATCCTTCCCTTCAATCAGCAGGGAAAACAAGTTAGATAAATTCGTCCTTTCCCCTCTGTTCATTGGGAAACAGTAGAAGTCAGCAGTTTTTGCCTCAAGAGTATTTTTCAAACAGAAAAAAATAGGCCTTAATATTTTAATACAGCTCTTTAAGAAGCCAAGTCAAGTACAGTTTGATTCTTTCCTTTCAATTCAAGGCAAATAATATGTATCACGGATCATCTGTCAAATGCAAAGTGTTGCACTGTGTGCTGGGACTAGTTTTCCTTCCTACAAGAATTTATGCTTCTAAAAGAAAGAAAAGTTCCTAAACTTAAATATCTGAACATGCTAATGAAAAATGAAATATAAATTTCTCAGTATTCTACATTAGATGTGTTCTGTCAAAGCTGATGAACTCCCCAAGGAAAAGATGAAACTTAAGAATTTCATACTATGTATTTTCCAAAACCAGAATTACCTGGGCTACTTTTCAAAGATACAGATGCCTGGGCCCTGTATCAACTGGGTTAAATCAGACTAGGTAGGAATGGGTAGACTTGTACAGCATTAAAAACAAAAACAAAAACAAAACAACAACAACAACAAAAACTCTACAGGTGATTATAATGGCTAGCCAGTATGAGATCACTAAAAAGAACATAAAACAACGCCTGATATTTAACAGGCATGCAATAAATGTTAGCCTTTCTCCTGCCATTATTATGTAACTTGAGATCTATACTAAGATAACACATAAAGAGAAACAATATGGTCCAGACTTTTACTGAAATAGAAACAAGTGAAAAGAAAAGAATATTGTTAGGAAGGTTTGGTCCAAGAAGGCTTTAAGCAGGACAAACATCTCAATTAGGACCTTTATCTATGTGAGAAGCACTTGCAATGACAAAAGAAAAGAAAGACAGCATTGGGGGTAAGTCACATGAACAAAGGAAAGGAGGTAAGGATGGTTAGGATGCATAAAAAAGGTTAAGAAGAACAGTCTGGTACTGGGACAAGGTCAAAGGGACAACACTCTAGAAGAGATCAATGTGGCTGAGGAAATGAAAGTCTTGAAGGTCAGAGAGAATTTCATTTCATTTGCCATCAACAGGGATAATTTATGTTTTCCTGAGTAGCTAGGTGATATAATGAAAGCTACATTGTAGAAAAATTCACCTGGTCGTGGTGGCTGAGATGTAGTGGAATAAGGAAGGGCTGCAGGGAAGGCTGGGACTGCAGCAACACTGTGTGCAGCAAGAGGCAATGAGAAGCATTGTTGGGACACTTCCATCAACATCTCATGGATCCTCACAACAGCAACTACTGGATAGGATCTGGCTTCCTCTCCAGCTATGGGACTTTAATCACTGTGACCATCATAGTTATCTAGGGTCACCAGCACTGGTGCCTCACCCTTCTAGAAGCCTTCATTAGCAGCTAAAAAAAAAAAAGTTAAGTTTGAGGATTTGTCTTGCTGTATTTATAAAGTCAAGGTCACAGAAGAGAATATTCTAAGAAATTGTACCTGCAGCTCTTGAAACTACTTCTAAAAGCCTTTGCAAAGGCTTTCTGAGCCTCTGACTGTATGTGATTAATTCCTACCTGATCTACTCCAGAACAAGACAGGTGGAGTGGGAACTGTCTGATATTCGTTATCCTTATTTCACCCACTGGCAGATTTAAAATCCCTACAAAATATTTGGTGTTCCTCCCATTGAAAGGTGAGCTCTCCCCTTCTCTTGAATTTGGGATTGTCTTAGTGACTTGCTTACTCGAGAGATATGGCAGTAGTGACATTCTAGAACTTGCTAGACTGGTTCATAAGTTAAAATGATAAGACCTAGCCTGGGAGGATCCAGAATGTCATAGAAGTTCCAGAATGTCCAGAATTTCGACAGTTCCAAAACTGTGGGGTTTTTGGAATGTTTGCTCTCTCAGAACTCTCCCTTTCAGAACCCAGTCTCTGTACAATAAGGAGGTTAAGACACCAGGAAAATCCAAGTGTGGATGCTGCAAATGAACAGCTCCAACTGAGCACCTGGTCAACAGCCAGTGTCAACTGCCAGTCAGGTGAGTAGCCCTGGACATCTGGCCAATAGATTCTTCAGAGGACTGCAGCTCCAACTGGCAACCAACTGCAACTGCTGTATCAGATTCTGAGTGAGAATCTCCCAGCAGAACCCAGTCAATGAATGCACAAAACTGTGAGAAAAAATAATAAATGATTTCTTTAAGCCACCAAGTTTTGGGATGGGTTCTTGTATAGCAATACCCCTTTTACCAATAGTTCATTTATGGTGAAACAGTGGGAAGAAGTTTTTCACATTTTTTTCCTGTTCCTTATCAATGAACTTCTGACTTACATGCTTGAAAGTCAAGTGCTGACTCTACCCTCTGTTCACATTTTGAAATTAAAAAAACAGGTTCAGTGAAGTTACACAAATTGCTTACTTATTCAATCAGTACCATATGGAGCTTAGACTTGAATTTAGACCTTAAAATGATACAAGTACTACTAAAATCAGATCAGAAAACCATATGGTTGTTAAAAATTTGCCAAATTTGTTATTTATGCTTTGGAGAAAGCATTGTCAACATTTATTATATTTATTATATTTTTATTATTATAAAGGACCTAAAAGTAAATTTGTTAGGTTTTATGAGTCACAAATTCTCTCAGGTTAATTGCAATGCAAAAGTACCTATAGAAAATTTGTAAATCAGTAGGTATGATCCTAATCTTAATTGAAGAAACAGAACGTGTTTTTGTTTCAGACCTAATATAACTACAGGATTGGTATAATGCACTTAAACTCAATCCAGCCTCAGGTTAGTCTATTTAAAAACCCACCAAGCAGTCATGCTTCTATTATCTTGTGAATGTACATAAATTTTTTCAAAGAATAACTAACTCCTTCCCATGTTTTAATTGAGAAAAGTATTAGAGATTTAAAGTTTTAAAGAACATGAAATTTGGAGTCTTCTCAAGCAGACGTGTAGAACTCTGTCATATATTCTATTTCTGATGGTCATTTAGAATTACTAAGATTAAGGTTGTTATTGAAAAGTGAAAAACCTACTTCATCTTGTAATATTTATAAATAATAAGTCAATTAAATATCCCACAATATATTTTAAATAGATTAATTTTTCCCCTTTCTTTCTTCTTTTTTTTTTTTTCTCTTTACTTTTCCTAGATTCTTTGGTTCTAAAAGAAAAGTCTAAAAACTTCTAGAGGCTTTTTGATCTTTACTTCAGAGAGAATTTTAGTGCCTCAAGTTTACTGTTCACATAACTCACAAAACTATGCCCCTGAAATATTCACAACTAATAACTGGTTGACAAAATGAATAATGCTATTAAAAATGAAATCAGTTATGGTAACTTTATATAAAGCGATGAATCATTTGGCATTGCCAAGTTAAGAACTGACTGGAGGCTAAAAAGAATGAAAGGGAGAGATTTCATTAAAAGTGGAAACATTACTGAGAGGAAAATAAAATATTTTGGAATAAAATATACAAGGGTCTGGTAAGCATATTATGTGTTAAGGCAAAAATCCAATTTCTTACTAACAGAGTATAAAATAGAAACATGATCTAATGAAGTCTTAAATGAGGATTCTAACAAGCATTTCTAGATAAAATCATATTGTTTCATTTTGCAATTGCCTTTTACTCCTGGCAGACTCCAGGTGCATTTGAATAAAAACTTAAGTTATTTAAACTGACTTAAAAGTATGAACATTACAAATATAAAGGAGCTTGTGTGGTAGTGCACCCCTGCAATTGCAGTGACTAGGGAGGCTAGGACAGTAGAACTGTAAGTTCAAGACCAGTCTCAGCAACTTAGTGAAGCCCTGTCTCAAAATAAAAAATAAAATAGCTCTAGGTGTAGCTCAATGTAAAGAAGCACCCTTGGGTTCAATCCTCACTACCACAAAAAAAAAAAAATTGAAAAAAAAAAAAAAACAGAACAAAACAAAACAAAACAAACCTATAAGAGAAAACTTTAAGGTTGGCAATAAAATTCCCTCAAAACAAAAACGATGGATTCTGAAGTTATGAACATTGTCAACAGAACATTTTACTTTTGTAAAAAGCTTTCCTAGTCAAAGAATGTCAAAGCATTTTATGAACATAACTATTAAAACAGAAATCATGCATGGATGTTGGTCCTTTACTTTTCAAGTTGTTATCATTTCTAACATCATTCAGCAGCAAACATAACCATGAAATGTCTACTTACAGCAAAGAGAAATGTTTCCTGGTGGGCACAAGAAGGGGTACACACAAAGAGGAAGTCCAAAGCACAGTTTGGGTTCCAGGATTTGAGCCACAATGATGGCAAATGAACATAGATAAAGGGCTGGGGATATAACTCAGTGGTAGAGTGCTTGCCTAGGTTGTGCAAGGCCCTGGTTTCTGTCCCTAGTACCACACAAAAATGTTTGGATAGATAGAAAAATCAATAGAAAAAGTCACCCTTCACAGTCCCTTTAAATAACCCATCACACTTGACACCCTTATTTAGTATCTTATGTTTAAATGCTACATAAGCCTGTTCATAAATTTCTGGGCATTCAAACTATTGTACCTCCTAAAATAATGCCTCAAATATCTAAAGTGAATAAGAGTTAAGTAAAAATCACACTAGATATTCCTACTTGACTTTTGGATTCACTCCTGCTTTATTATTAAACCTCAGTAGCAACAACCCAAGTTACCATATTGACATTGACTTGGTTGAACAAAGTAGAGATGTGTGTGTTGGGGGTAGGAGATGAACAGATGCTAAAGTTGCAGGCAAGTAAAATGCACATAAATTTTTGCCCCCCTGTAGCTCCAACTCAAATATTATTTTCTAAGGAGTGTGGCTTACTCAATCAGTACCAAACATAAATGGACTGTTAGTTCTGTTTAGTACTATTGAGAGTAAGAATTTCTCAAACCTGAAAGTATTGATGAACTTAGGGGCCATATAAAAATTTGTTCATAGCTGTTTATTCAAAAACTATGTAAAAGTTATTGTTATGTTAACTACAAAGATATAATAAGCAGATTAAAAAATATATACAGACAGAGTAAAAATTTGGTTCTGATACTATCTACAAATTCCACCAAAGGATGACTGGGATAATGGCCAAGTAAAGAACATCATTGTCCTGTTCTGGGTGCCCACTCTCATCCTAGTTCTGGGTCAGCATTAACATGTAAGATTGCAATGTTTCAATTTTCCAAAACAAATCTAGAACTTAGTTTAGCAACAAAAATTATAGACTGATTTAAATTAGATCACAAAGTCTTCAGTTAGACTGGAATCCCCACTTTGAACACAGATTCATTTTATTCATGCCCCAAGTGCCTAAAATGTATGACAGGCTATGTTATTTCATACTCGGAGTGTATCTCAACAAAGGAGGTATATACTACTATTTTGAACTCAACACGTAAGTGTAAGCAGTTTCAGACAAAATCAAGGAATAATAGGTAAATAACCCTCACTGAATGACAGCAAAAATACTCAGGATCTTCCATTTCTGTACTATTGAGTACAACTCACTTGGCAAAAATTACTTTTTAACAAAAAAAGAACAAACTCACTTATCCAGAATAAACATTAGCTTTCCAATCATTTTGTATGCAGCACATTTAATACAAGATAGTTTTGTCAATTATTTTGAAACTGTTTTAAATAACACATGTTACTAAAAAGCAAAACTATTTGTTCCACTTATTTTGAAGAATTCATGGCATTCTCAGAACCAAGAGAAATTTAAAATGTTCAGTTTTTCACTTTCCAAGACCTTCTTTTATACATAAACATATGCATATTTAAATCTATAACAGCACTTTCCAAATAATAACATTAGTGAACTTATAGGGGAGGATCTCTGATCATTAGGATTTTACTGAGAAAGTCTTCTGGTTTCTACTAACAAACTATAACAAGTCTGAGACATTTTTCCCTCAGATAAAAAAAAAATGGAGGTGAATCTATTCATTACTCACTATTGCACTAAATGTGTCTCTCTCAAATCTTCAAGGATATCCTTTGATTTAAAACAAAAGTTTTTAAATTACTCTATATAAACAATTGGACAACATATAGTATGGTGTGTTCCTTTTCTTGCTGGAAATATTCAAACCTGCCAGTTTTCTGGGATGAAGCACTGACAGCTATACTTTCATCTATGACCTGTAAAGCTGGGTTACCACTCACCTGTCAACACCTTTCAGATGTGTTTTATGACAAGAAAGTCAATTTCTTTCCTTAAAAGCTGAGGTATAAAATCATAATCTGATTTATTAGGGTGATTTGAATGCAATTAGTTGTACCATCCTTCATCAGTTTCTCATAGTCAATGAAGTTTACTAAAGTATCAATCTAAAGATTTTTTCTCCTTCACGAGTCCACAGATATTTCAAGTAGTATTTGGGAAAAGAAACAAAATTAGCAAGTGAAATAATTTTTTCATTGTAGAAAGAGATATGAATCCCAATAGCTAACTGGTTGGCCCTTTATGAAGATTAAAAAGCTAATGATTGGTAACCTATAAAATAGTACAGAACAAGGAATGTAAGCCCCACAGGGCAGTTATTTCTTTTGTTCCATGATTATGCCAAGATCCTAAAACAGAAGTTGACACATGAGATAGCCTCAGTAAGCATGTGCTGAATTAAATATGTAGTATAATTAGAAGTAGGTAACCAAAGAAATTAAGCAAAAATACACAGAGTGGCATAAATTCTCTAAATTTTAAACAATGCTATATTTCATCACTGCACTTAAAAACTACTCTGAGTTCGCTTATTCAACATCTAGACAGATGCAATCAACATATTAAGGTTGAAATAAAGTGAATTGTCAATAAGCTCAAATTATTAAAATCACATTTTATAATTTTCTCCCTAGTGTCTAAAACATCAGTACTAATCATTCACTGATATTTCAGAAAGAAATATTGTTACCTTTCATGCTCTCTACAGAATATCAATTACTAGTTCATATTTACCTAATTTCCAGATAATAGATAAAATGGTTGGTACTCATTTCAACTTCATAATCTATACTATATAAAGAATTTCCATCACATTTAGTAAGGTAAGAATCTGTCACTTAAACTAGGACAATGTTCAGAAACTTTGTTAAATTGTAAAAATAAATGTGAATTCCAGTTTTAAAGAGCATAATTGTAGGTACAAACTTATGGGGCTTTTTCTTCCTTCTTTAGATGTATTTCCACTTTCAAAAATTACATGCATTCTTTACAAAAATGTCTTTTGAAACAAAAGGTTGTTTGTTCAAGTGAAAATCATTATAGGGACACATCAAGTCTCCATGAGGGTTGACTAAAACATTTGACAATACATATGCTTCAACTTTCATTTGAAAGGAAATATAAATTCTTGTACCCTCTTATTTATTCCAAAAAATACATTTTTTGAGTTGTTACACTTTAATATGTGTACAAGAATGAATATGTTCCTGAAAATAAAAACAATGTAGTTAGGAAATCCTTTGCCCACTCATTGCAATATTTTGAATGAAATGAATATGTGTATGAAATTATTTTAAGGGTTATTGAACAATCTACATTTGATGTGCATTTGATTTATTTAATCTGTAAAATCCTCACAGTGTAAAATTATGTAGTTTTTCATGGTTGAGAGACAATCATTAACAATTTAAGAATTCTTGAAAAGTAACTTCTCTGAACACAATGCCAAATCATCAAGATTTTCTTCATAATTTATTAGATTATTTACTAATTCTTTGTCTATGTAGACCTGCTTTACACTTTTCTAATCTTCCTCATACTTCAAAAACAAAGCGGTTCACACTTACATGGCACATAAGCCTCGCCTTAACTTTATCTGTTCCTGTTCCTAAATGGATTTAGGTTTTACACTATGTGAATGAGATCTGTGTTCATATAATTATATTTGTTCCATTCTGTTAGTAATCATTTCAAGCTGAAAGACTGGGACAGGTTCTAAACATGTTAAATTCTATAAAGCCATTAGTAATAAATTTGATCCGGCAGTTTGCTGGGACAATGGAAACTGCTGAAAAAGCGTCTATTAGTCATTCTGGACAAACCCATTGGGATTAAAAGAATGAGTTAAGATCGTCTGAGGACGCAGCCAAAAAATTAATTCAATTGGAGCTGAGTTTCCAAGTCTCTAAGAATCGTAGTCCTTTTATCATCGCTAATTTCGGCAGCCTCTCCATAAACTTTACCTAACAGTCCGCATCCTTCCTTCGTCCCAATCCCCCAGCTAGCTTTTATATGGTAATTAAAATAAACCCAAACTATCCTTCTCTTGGTAAATTCCTATTTATTAGTGAACTCCCTACTCCAGTTGCCAATTCAGCTGTTTTTCAGCTCAGCACGAAGAAAAAAGTCGGCCTTGATTTCTTTGCGCCTTGAATGTTCCAAAATGTTAAAGAGGCGAGAGAGCCAAAACTTTGCGCAACTCTTCTTCCAAAGACCTTCGCAAGCCTTCCTGAACAACCCGGACCTTCGCAAAGGTGAATGGCAACAGCCCGCACAGCAGGCCCCGCGAAGCTCTCCTCGCCAAGAACTTTCCGCAGGGCCGCCTCCGGGACAGGAGCGGCGGACTAGAAACGCTATACTTGGGAAACCCCGTGAAACTGGTCCAGCTCCACAGGCATCTAGGAACCCAGGCGCCCTTTCCAGTTAGAGGCGCCTTCGGGGTTTTCCCGTTAAGGTCAAAAGTCCAAAGTAGCCCTACTACCTGTCCAAAGGAGGAGACAGGAAGGAAACTATGGGCTGGGCTGGGGCAAAAAATAATCACAAAAGTTGTGGTTTCCTCCTTACTCCCCAAATGGCATCTCCACTAAATCTCGACATGCTCCAGGAAGGTCCCAGGCTGGCACTCCCTTGGCGCAGTGCGCAATACTGGCGAGCCCAGGTCCCCGGGCGCCCGCCGGGGCGTCAGCGCTGCTGGGAAGGGGAGAGCTGGCTCACCTGGGGCAGAAGGCTGGAAAGCACAGTCTCGGTCCTCCGGAGCCCGGCCCGGCAGCCTCGCGCCTTCCGCCGAGGGGCCGAGCACTTGAAATGCCCACCGCGTGCCGTAGGGTGCCCCGGCTGGGCTGACTTGCTCGGCCGCAGGGCACAGCTTGAGGGGAACGGGACTGGCGGGCAGCGGCCGGAGCTGCGCGCCCGCGGCTGTGGGTAGGGAGGCCGCCGGGCCGTGGGGCGGGGGTGGCTGCAGCCCGTGCGCCGGGGCGCCTCCGACCCGCAGCAAGTTCTCGATCAGGAAACTCTTGCCCAGGTTGCCAAAGCCCGGTGCTGCCGGGAGATTGAGGAGCGCGGAGGAAGCCACCACGTCCCAGTAGGCGCCCGCTGCCACGGCGCTGGGGAGCATAGTGCGGCGCCTGCGGGCCCGCTGCACCCGTCTCTAGCCCGCGCCCCGCCGGACCCGGCCACTGTCTCTCGCCGCCGCCTCCCCCGGGCTGGAGCGCTCTGAGCCCAGCGGGGAGGAGAGGGCACCCAAGACGTCGCAGGCTCGGAACGGTATTATTTATTTGCGTTGGTCGTTTCTCTCTCTCTCTCTCTTTTTTAAGGGATGGGAGGAGTGAGGGTGGGAGGGGGAAGCTGCGCGTCCCCCTGACCCGCGGCGTAGGCTCTGGGAGCGCCTGGGGGAATCTATACAGATCCGCACGGGGTTTTTTTCTGGAAGGACGGAAGGTGTGCCTAGCTCATCAATTCATGTCACAAGGCCCACAAAGTGACAGACAGACGCGGCCAACAATAAGGGCAACCCGAGAGTCCGTGCAGTGGCAATGGGAGGGGACTCTTGCAGGAGGAGGTGGACGTGGAGGCGACGTGAATAGGGCGCTCTTGCAGTCTCCCAACGACTGGCCAAGTCGTGGCCCTAGCGCTGGAGCCCAGCATCCCTGGGCGTGAAGTCCGGTGGACACAGCGTGGAGCGCTTTGAAAGACACGCGGAAGAGTGCTCCACCAACTACCTGTCTGCTGACCCTTGGCATCCCTGTTTGTTGTCACCTCTGGAACCTATGGGCATCCGGGGCCATAAAGGAAGCCTCTGAAGGGCTGTTGTCATCAGGGAAAGTGGAACGTTTGATCTAGACTTGTGGTTGTACCACTGTAAAATGACTTTTTAAAGAGTGCCTTGTTTGTGTGTTATAAGAGGCCCCTGTTATGCAAAGGGAAAGGAAATATACTTTTCTTGGAGATATTTTGAGAAATTTCTTAGTTTTTAGCGGTTCGTGTTAAGATTTGTTTTAAGGATTTTGGAGAGAGCTGCCTACAGCTCCTTTGCACCAAAGAGGATGATCTAATAAATTTTTATCTAGAGAAGATCAATCACTGTCAGTTGGTTATGCCAAATGATAGCTGGTTAAGTCCAAACCCAGGGAAGAAATGGCCTCTTGGCCATTTGTTGGTTGGGTACTATTCTGCAGAGAAATGGGGATGAAAACACTGAATTATTTAAGATTATCGCTGCTCTCTTTATTTCCTGAAAATTTAAGTATTTTTAATTTATTAACAGTTTGCTAAGTGGAGACAACAGGTGAAAAGTGTGTGTGTGTGTGTGTGTGTGTGTGTGTGTATGTATAATAGGCCTTTTAATTACAAGGCAACTTTAAAATTTTCTCATTTTGGAAAGTATATCAAAGGAGTGTTAAAACTGTGACTTCTTTGTCAGTTAACACTTAGAATTGCCACTCTTCTGCCCAAATTTAGATGAACTTATTTAGAATGATGTTGTATAAGGATGTTTTCAAAGTTTGGAGTCACATGTATAGTTTTCTTCTTTAACCTAAAATAATTTGGTTCCTGACTTCTATTTCCTTAAAAGCTTAGCTAGAGTTACCAGGCTAAGGAAACAGATTTAAGGAAGTAGATTTCCTTTTTAAATTCTTTTTTCTTTTTCTTTTTCTTTTTTTCTTTTTTCTTTTTTTTGGTGAATTGGTTGATTTTATTTCAATTTCACTAGCTCTGTCTCAAGTTTTGTTTAAAAGTCCACCTTTTCCAAAAATAACCATAGGTTGCTAAGTTAGTAAAATTGGAATTGGTTTTTAATCTGATAGACAGTTTTATCATCTGATTGTAAATGGGGGTAAAGTGAATTGCAACACCGTTCTATGCTACCAATATTCATTTGCTTATTGATTTAATATGTATTGAGCACTTGTGGTTGTCCTGGGGAGAAAGATCTGGTCCTTGCCTTGTAGGGATTCATAGCCTAGGAGCAGGAGAAAACTAAGATCTGAGGAAGGGCTTCAAATGTGGAAAGGAACAGGTGAGAGAAAAATTTCTAGAGGAAGTATTCCCTGAACTGAGTCAAAAAGATAAATATTATAGTCATTGGGGTAGGATTTGAGATGGGCAGAGAAAAGAGAGATTACATGACCATGGTCATCCTCATATCACAGCCACCATTTTTACCGTGTTTGCAGCCATCCACAGTACTAAACTCTTTGTACCATGTTAACTCATTTACCTTCACAACAGTACTATAAGGTTGACACTATTATTATCCCAGTCTCAGTGTGCAGTGCAGAGAATTTAAATAACTTTGCTAAGGCTGCACAACTATCAGTGTGGTGAGGCCAAGTTGCAGCCTAAGATGAATGACTCCACAGTTTGGCTGTCATGCTGAATTGTGTCACCTGGCTATTCCTAGATGCAAGTGAGGCCAAAAAACATGGATATCTTTTTTTATATTTATTTAATTTATTTATTTATGGAAGGTAGCAAGGAAGATTTGACTCAAGACCGACTGTTGGGTCAGCTAGCTTGTCTTCCACAGCTTGCCTTCCACAGGAGGCAATTGGAGAAATCTAGACACAAATAAGTGGCTAGAAGAATGATAAGAAGGAACAAATGTAACACAGGTTAAATAGGTTACACAGGTTATAGGAGTAGGTTATGCTATAACGCAGCTTTTAACCAGAGGCAATTGCCCACTACCCAGGGAACATTTGGCAGTATATGGAGATTTGGGAACTTGATACAACACTGGAGAGGAGTATTCTACTGGCGTCTATTAAATAGAGGTTAGGGATTTTGCAAAACATCCTACAATGCACAGCAAAACTCCCACAACATTGACCCAAAATGTCAATGCCTCGGTTATGGAGGAGATCAGATGTTATGTAGGATCACTTCCAGTTCTCTGGTTAGATGACTGGGTAGATGCTCTCTTAACAAGATGAGGACTTACAAGAAGAAATGTAGGTTTTATGTGCAGGAATGAACAAAAAGATGAACTCAGTTGCTGTGGCCATTTATGGAATCTTCCAGAGAGAATATGTAGTGAGAAGATAAAGGGATAAAGAACAAAATACTGTGTGTATTTAGGGGGGGCAGCATTTAAGGGGACAGATAAAAAAAAGAACTATGTAGGAGAGAAAATAAGTAACCAGAATCTGAAGACAGAAACTACCATGGTTTGAATAGCGACTAGGCCATGAACAGATTAATACTGATTATAAAAGGGGTTCAGGCTGTAAGTTCACTCTCTTGAAATCTTATCCTCTCTTTTCCCTTCTGACATGAAATGACAAAAGAAGAAGGTTCTCCCCAAATACAGATACTTTCACATTGGATTTTCTAGCCTCCAGAACTGTGGGAAATTTCCTGTTTTATTGTTATTATAATTATACTTGATAGTAGACCTCATTGTTTCATATCCATACATATACATATTATAATTTTTTCAATTTAATTCCCCAGTACCTCTCTTTTCCCTCCCCTCCTTCCCCCTGCTTCTTCTACTATACTTGTCTCTCTTCCGCTTCACAAGATCAACTCCTCCACCCCTTTCTCCCACTTTTATCCCTCTGGCTTCCACATATGAGAGAAGATACACAACCCTTGACTTTCTGGGTCTAGCTTATTTTGCTTAACATGATGCTCTCAAGTTCCATTCATTTTCCTTTGAATGACATAATTTTATTCTTTATGGCTGAGTAGAAATCCACTGTATATACATACCATATTTTCTTTATCTATTTACCTATTGATGGACACCTAGGTTGTTTCCACATCTTGGCTATTGGAATTGTGCTTCTATAAACATGGGTATGTATGTACTGCTATAGTATACTGACTTTAATTCTTTTGGATACATACTGAGGCATAATGTAGCTCAATTTTTTTTTATGAATTACGTAGTCTATGTTGTTCTTTTATAGTAAAGAAAATGGGCTCTGTGTTAAGAGTTTTTATTTTTGAAACTTATTTATTCAACTTATTAGCTATGTATAGTAGATAAGTTTCATTTATAGTCCAAATTAATGGATTTTTTTTTGCCCAACATTTTGTAGTCTCCTCTCATTTTGACTCTGGACTCAGGAATGTGCTTTGCTTTGATTCAAATGACTGCAAATACAGGTTTGAAAAAGCAGTTGGGTGTTTCTCCTTCCTTTCTTGGACTCCTGTAATTTCTTTGAGAATAAACCTGGTAGAAGGAGATAAGAGGCCACATGGAGCAAATTATCCCAAAATCCCACTTAACAAGAGTTATCTGATTCATTCCCAGCCCAGAGCAGTGGATCCAGCCAGTGGACCCATAAGTCTTAAGAAATAGTATTATTTTAAGCCAGTAAATTAGGATAGTTTGTTATTCAAAATGTACTGTACACTCATGGGACAGTCATTTAACCTCTCATAGAAACTTTCCTTTTTTGTGAAAAGAGGATAGTTACCCTAAGTTACTGAGCTTTTGCCATGTGTAAGGGAAATAAAGCATTCAAAGCATCTTGCTTTACACTTGACACTTAGAAATCAAATTTGTCATTGTTGACACAAAATTAAAAACTAGGTTTCTGCTGAGGATGAACGCAAGAGATTAGAGACAGCTTAAGTGGGGAGAGGAGCTAGGGTGAGTCTTGGAATAGCCATTGACAAAGGGGAGAGAAAGACCTGTGTAATGACCCTTCAGGAAGCTCATACTGTTGTCTGATTTTCTCCAAAAAGATCTAAGAGTAGAAGGGAAAGAACAGACTGTTTTCATAATGATTTAGTTCCTCAGGTAGACTATGAAAAAAAGGACCTGGGAGCAACTCATGCAGCTGAAGCTAGGAATCTTTGAGGATAGGCTAGAGAAGAAAAATAGGAGAGAATTAACAAACCCTGAGAAGTCAGGGTCCAGTGATCTCGTTAGGGTACAAAATTTGTATTTCAGAAATGACATAGTGCGAGTGCTGGTGAAAATGATTGTGATCACTGAGATAGCTGTAAGGGTCAAGATTTCAGAGGTAGAGCACTTTCAATTAATTCAACAGTCCAGGATATGGTCCTGTGAGTGAAAGGCTAAAGTGACAAAAAGTCCAAGCCAACAAGCTTGTGAAAGTTGGAGACAAATGAGATCAAGGTTTTAGAGGGAACATCCCCATAGACACTGAAGCCACCAAGGGTGTCAAACCACCTTCTTCACATGGTAGAAAAATATAACTGGTGACAGCACCAAAGCTTCAATCTCTGAATTTTTTCTTTTCTTTCCTTTCTTTCTTTTTTTTAACTGTTTATTTTTTATAAATTAACATTATTTCCAGTTCAGATAGTGCTACAGGGGGCCTTGGTGACATGCCTGCACTGACATGCATGCATGGACCCAGTAGGACAGGGTGTGGTGGTTAGAAACAAATGACTGGATTGAGAAAAACAGCACATCCCCAAATGATGGAATGCTGTTCCCAGAAAAATGAGATGGAGGTTGGTACACTGAACCAAGCAAACAAATAGCATGTGTATGCAAGACTACGCTATCTTTGCACAGAAACTGTGGTCTGAAGCTCTAGCTCTAGGACCCAGATTGTGGTCTCTAAATATTCCCCAGTAAAAGGAACCTGGACTCCTTAGCATATAGAGATATGTCCTAAAATAATTATAGAAATTCCGAGTATACCTCCATAATGCAGTAAGCTTAGAAGATCTAGTCATACAAGAAACAAAGCAATCTGGAATCACATCAAAAATGTTTTACACAGGGACTCCTGCTAGGAAAATACTGGACAACCTGTATATCAAAAGGAATAATGATTACAGTGAACTAAGACATATTAAATGGGTTAAAAATCCATGAGTTAATTGTGACATCTAATTTTAAGTCCTTTGGGTATAGACTGAGGAGTGGTATAACTGGATCAAATGATGGGTCCATTCCGAGTTTTCTGAGGACTCTCCATACTGTTTTTCCAGAGTGGCTGCACCAATTTGTAACTCCACCAGCAATGTACAAGTGTGCCTTTTCCCCCACATCCATGCCAACACTTATTATTGCTTGTGTTCTTGATAATAGCCATTCTAATTGGAGTTAGATGAAATCTTAGAGTTGTTTAACTTTGCATTTCTCTAATTACTAGAGATGTTGAACACTTTTCGAGATATTTGTTAATCACCTGTATATCTTCTTCTGTAAAGTGTCCAGTTCCTTGGCCCATTTCAATGTTTATAGTAGCTCAATTCACAATAACTAGATTTTGGAATCAACCTATATGCCCTTCAACAGATGAATAGATAAAGAAACTACGGTATATATACACAATGGAATATTATTCAGCCATAAAGAAGAATGAAATTATGGCATTTGCAGGTAAATGGATGGAACTAAAGAATATCATGTTAAGTGAAATAAGCCAATCACAGAAACCAAAGGCTGAATGTTTTCCCTGATAAATGGATGATGATACATAATGGAGGTAGGGGAGTGGGAGGTAGAAAAGAAGGAAGAAACTTTAGATTACAAAGAGGGAAATGAGAGGGAGGAGGGACGGGGGTATGAAAGATGGTGGAATGAGACAGACATCATTACCCTATGTGCATGTATGATTACATGAATGGTATGAACCTACATCATGCATAACCATAGAAATGAAAAGTTGTACCCCATTTGTATACTATGATTCTTAATGCAGTCTGTAAAATAAAAAATAAATTAGCTAAAATATAGTGATATCTAAAAAAACAACAAAACTTACTGGCTCCCTTGGAATGCTTGAATGCTAAGGTAGTGACCACTGTTCTGAAATCTAGCAAGTACTTGGAAACAAGAATTTATCCTGTATTTCAACACAGTCAAATAATTGATGGGGAGTACGTACTCCTTTACAGAAAAATTTAAATGCAGGAAAATAAATGCAGAAGTAATTATAGAATTAGTGTGGAATCATTAATTGAAAGATAGAGGTATTAGGCAGATAACAACTGAATCTATTGATCAATTTGATATCATAATACAACCCAATGTTGTATATTTCCTGATTAAGGCCAAATTACTGACTTCCCATTCTCTGAACTTAGTCATGTGACCTACTTTGACCTGTGAATCAGAGCAAGTGCTGAGAAAGCACTTGCGAGTTTTTTCTTCCACCCGTGGGGCCCTGAAAATCTCTGAGAAGAAACCTGAAGTAACCTACTACAGGGAGACACCACATGGAGCAGTGAGAACTGATCCAGCTGAGGCCATCCTGGACCAGCCAGATCCCAGCCTCTGAAACAAAAACCTGAAATAAACCTTGAATCTAATCAAACCTCTATAGGAAATTAGAATAGAAAAACATATTAAATGATTCATCAAACATACAATCTCCAAAATCCAGAATATGGGACATTTTAGACAATGAATAACTGATTTCATTGGTAAGCAAATGACAAAAGAAAGAGGGAACCATTACAGATTAAAAAGA
This sequence comes from Sciurus carolinensis, assembly GCF_902686445.1. NCBI lineage: Eukaryota > Metazoa > Chordata > Mammalia > Rodentia > Sciuridae > Sciurus > Sciurus carolinensis. The sequence goes on from NC_062216.1 coordinate 105,811,192, forward strand.
GATAAGAGACAGATTTAAAACATGGGCATTGATAAATGAAACAGAACAAGAACAATGGGAATTATGTTCATTGGTTTCCAGTTGTTGAATCAACCTTGCATCCCTGGGATAAACCCCACTTGATTGTGGTGCACTATCTTTTTAATATGTTTTTGTATGCCATTTGCCAGAATTTCGTTAAGGATTTTTGCGTCTATGTTCATCATGGATATTGTTCTAAAGTTTTCTTTCCTTGATGTGTCTTTATCTGGTTTGGTATCAGAGTGACACTAGCTTCATAGAATGAGTTTGTAAGGGTTCCCTCCTTTTCTATTTCATGGAACACTTTGAGGAGTATTGGTGTTAGTTCTTTGAAGATCTTGTAGAACTTGGCTGCAAATTCATCTGGTCCTGGGCTTTTCGTGATTGGTAGGCTTTGTGATGGCTTCTTCTGTTTCATTGCTTGAAACTGATCTGTTTAAATTATGTATGTCCTCCTGATTCAGTTTGGGAGGATCATATGTCTCTAGAAATTTGTCGATATCTTTGAGCTTTTCTATATTATTGGAGTATAGATTTTCAACATAGCTTCTAATTATGTGTTTCAGTGATGTCTGTCATAATATTTCCTTTTTCATCACAAATTCTAGTCATTTGAATTTTCTCTCTCTTCATTAGTGTGGCTAAAGGTTTATCAATTTTGTTCACTTTTTGGAAGAACCAACTTTTTGTCAATTTTTTGAATTGTTTCTTTTGTTTCAATTTCATTCATTTCACTTCTGATGTTAATTATTTCCTGTCTTCTACAACTTTTGGTGTTGATCTGTTCTTCTTTTTCTAAAGCTTTAAGACATAATGTTAGGTCATTTAGTTGTTGACTTTTTATTCTTTTAATGTATGATCTCAATGCAATGAACTTTCCTCTTAGTATTGATTTCATAGTGTCCCAGAGATTTTAATATTTTGTATTGTCATTGTCATTTACCTCTAAGAATTTTTTTTATCTCCTCCCTGATGTCTTCTGTTATCATTTCATCATTCAGTAGCATATTGTTTAGTTGCCAGGTGTTAGAGTAATTTCTGTTTTTTATTTTCTCTTTGATTTCTAACTTCATTCCATTATGATATGAAAGAATACAAGGTAGTATCTCTATTTTTTTTTTATTTACTAATGGCTGCTTTGTGACATAACATATGGTCTATTTTAGAGAAGGATCCATGAGCTGCTGAGAAGAAAGTGTATTTGTTCAATGATGGATGAAATACTCTATGTATGTCTATTAAATCTAAATCATTGATTGTATCATTTCATTCTGTAGTTTCTTTGTTCGTTTTTTTTTCTTTACAAAGCATTTTTGTGCTTTACTTAAAGTGTCTGAAATAATATGTACATATTTTATTTATTTTTTTAAATTTATTTTTATTGTAAACAAATGGGATACATATTGTTTCTGTTTGTACATGGAGTAACAGCATACCATTTGCATATTCATACATTTACATAGAGTAATGATGTTTGATTAATTCCGTTAATTTTTTCCTTCCCCCCAACCCCTCCTACCTCTCTTTTCCCTCTATACAGTCCCTCCTTCCTCCATTCTTGCCCCCCTCCCATTCCACATTATGTGTCATCATCCGCTTATCAGTGAGATCATTCCTCTTTTGGATTTTTGAGATTGGCTTATATCACTTACCATGATATTCTCCAATTTCATCCATTTGCCTGCAAATGCCATAATTTTATTATTCTTTATAGCTGAGTAATATTCCATTATATATATATACCACAGTTTCTTTATCCATTCATCAATTGAAGGGCATCTAGGTTGGTTCCACAGGCTGGCTATTGTGAATTGAGCAGCTATGAACATTGATGTGGCTGTAATCTCTGTAGTATGCTGATTTTAAGTCCTTTGGGTATAGGCTGAGGAGTGGAATAGCTGGGTCAAATGGTAGGTTCATTCCAAGTTTTCTAAGGAATCTCCACACTGCTTTCCAGAGTGGCTGCACTAATTTTCAGCCCCACCAGCAATGTATGAGTGTACCTTTTTCCCCACATCCTCTCCAACACCTATTGTTGCTTGTATTCTTGATAATCACCATTCTAATTGGGGTGAGATGGAATCTTAGTGTAGTTTTGATTTGAATTTCTCTTATTACTAAAGATGGTGAACATTTTTTCATATGTTTGTTGATTGCTTGTAGATCTTCTGTGAAGTGTCTGTTCATATCCTTAGCCCATTTGTTGATTGGGTTATTTGTATTCTTGGTGTAGAGTTTTTTGAGTTCTTTATATATTCTGGAAATTAGTGGTCTATCTGAAGTATGAGTGGCAAAGATATTCTCCCACTCTGTAGGCTCTCTCTTTGCATTGCTGATAGTTTCCTTTGCTGAGAGAAAGCTTTTTAGGTTGAATCTATCCCAGTTATTGATTCTTGCTTTTATTTCTTGTGCTATGGGAGTCCTGTGAAGGAAGTCTGATCCTAAACCAACAAGGTGAAGATTTGGACCTACTTTTTCTTTTATAAGATGCAGGGTCTCTGGTCTGATTTCAAGGTCCTTGATCATTGTGAGTTGATTTTTGTGCAGGGTGAGAGATAGGGGTTTAGTTTCATTCTGTTGCAAATGCATATGGATTTCCAGTTTTCCCAGCACCATTTGTTGAAGAGGCTATCTTTTCTCCATTGCATATTTTTGGCACCTTTGTCTAGTATTAGAAAATTGTATTTATTTGGGTTTGTGTCCGTGTCCTCTATTCTGTACCATTGATCTACCTGTCTATTTTGGTGCCAATACCATGCTGTTTTTGTTACTATTGCTTTGTAGTATAGTTGAAGTTCTGGTATTGCCATACCCCCTGTTTCATTCTTTCTGCTAAGGATTGGATTGCTTGAGCTGTTCTGGGTTTCTTGTTCTTCCAGATGAATTTCATGATTGCTTGCTCTATTTCTGTAAGGTACATCATTGGGATTTTAATTGGAATTGCATTGAATCTGTATAGCACTTTTGGTAGTATGGCCATTTTGACAATATTAATTCTGCCTATCCAAGTACATGGGAGATCTTTCCATCTTCTAAGGTCTTCCTCAATTTCTTTCTTCAATGTTTTGAAGTTTTCATTGTAGAGATCTTCAACCTCTTTGGTTAGATTGATTCCCAAGTATTTTATTTTTTTGAGGCTATTGCAAATGAGGTTGTGTTCCTCATTTCCCTTTCAGCTGTTCCATCGCTTGCATATAAAAATGCTTTAGATTTATGCGTGTTGATTTTATAGCCTGCTATTTTGTTGAATTTATTGATGAGGTCTAGAAGTTTTCTGGAGGAGGTTTTTGGATCCTCTAAATATAGAATCATGTCATCAGCAAATAGTGACAGCTTAAGTTCCTCTTTTCCTATTCGTATTCCTTTAATTTCTTTAGTCTGCCTAATTGCCCTGGCTAGAGTTTTGAGGACAATGTTGAATAGAAGTGGTGAAAGAGGACATCGCTGTCTTGTTCCTCTTTTTAAAGGGAATGGTTTCAGTTTTTCTCCATTAAGAATGATGTTGGCCACGGGCTTTGCATAAATAACCTTTACAATGTTCAGGTATGTTCCTACTATTCCTATTTTTTCTAGTGTTTTGAGCATGAAGGGGTGTTGTATTTTGTCGAACGCTTTTTCTGCGTAAATTGAAATAACCATATGATTCTTATCCTTAAGTCTATTGACATGATGGATTACATTTATCGATTTACGAATGTTGAAACATCCTTTCATTCCAGGGATGAACCCCACTTGATCATGGTGCACAATTTTCTTAATAAGTTTTTTGATACGGTTTGCCAATATTTTGTTAAGGATCTTTGCATCTATATTCATCAAGGATATTGGTCTAAAATTTTCTTTCTTTGATGTGTCTTTTCCTGGTTTGGGTATGAGGGTGATATTAGCTTCATAGAATGAGTTCAGTAGGGTAACCTCCTTTTCTATTTCCTGGAATAGTTTGAGAAGTATTGAAATGGGTTCTTCTTTGAAGGTCTTGTAGAACTTGGCTGAGAATTCGTTTGGTCCTGGGCTTTTCTTGGATGGTAGATTTTTAATGGCTTCTTCTATTTCATTGCTTGATATTGATCTGTTTAAATTGTGTATGTCCTCCTGGATCAGTTTGGGAGGAGCATATGTCTCTAGAAATTTGTCAATGTCTTTGGTAGTTTCTACTTTGTTGGAATACAGATTTTCAAAGTAGCTTCTCATTATGTTCTGTATCTCAGTGGTGTCTGTCATGATATTTCCTTTTGCATCATGTATTTTAGTAATTTGAGTCTTCTCTCTCCTTCTCTTTGTTAGTGTGGCTAAGGGTTTGTTTATTTTGTTTACTTTCTCAAAGAACCAACTTTTTGTTTTGTCAATTTTTTGAATAGTTTCTTTTGTTTCAATTTCATTGATTTCAGCTCTGATTTTAATTATTTCCTATCTTCTACTACTTTTGCTGTTATTCTGTTCTTCTTTTTCGAGGGCTTTGAGCTGTAATGTTACATCATTTAGTTGTTGACTTTTCATTCATTTCTGGAATGTGCTCCATGCAATGAATTTTCCTCTTAGTACTGCTTTCATAGTGTCCCAGAGATTTTGATACGTTGTATTGTTGTTCTCATTGACCTCTAAGAATTTTTTAGTCTCCTCCCTGATGTTTTTTGTTATCCATGTTTCATTCAATAGCGTATTATTTAGTCTCCAGATGTTGGAGTAATTTCTCTTTTTTATTTTGTCATTGATTTCTACTCTCGGTCCATTATGATCTGATAGAACACAAGGCAGTATCTCTATTTTTTAGCATTTCCTAAGGACTGCTTTGTGGCATAACATATGGTCTATTTTCAAGAAGGTTCCATGTGCTGCTGAGAAGAAAGTGAATCTGCTCGTTGATGGATGGACTATTCTATATATGTCTATTAAGTCTAGGTTATTGAGTATGTTATTGAGTTCTACGGTTTCTTTGGTTGGATTTTGTTTGGAAGATCTATCTAGTGGTGACAGCGGTGCATTAAAGTCACCCAGAATTATTGTGTTGTGTTCTATGTGATTCCTGGAATTGAGAAGGATTTGTTCGATGTACAGGGATGCACCATTGTTTGGGGCATAAATATTTACTATCGTTATGTCTTCCTGATTTATGGTTCCCTTAAGCAGTATGAAATGTCCTTCTTTATCCCTTCTGACTCACTTTGGTTTGAAGTCCACGTTATCTGATATAAGGATGGAAATCCCTGCTTTTTTACTGAGTCCATGTGCGTGGTAGGTTTTTTCCCATCCTTTCACCTTTAGTCTGTGGATGTCTTTTTCTATGAGATGAGTCTCTTGCAGGCAGTATATTGTTGGGTCTTTCTTTTTAATCCATACTGCCAGTCTATGTCTTTTGATTGATGAGTTTAGGCCATTAACGTTCAGGGTTATTATTGAGATATGATTTGTAGTCCCAGTCATTTGGCTTATTTTTGGTTTTTAAGTTGGCTTGGTTTCTCCTTTGAGTGTTTTTTCTCTAAGGTAGTTCCTCCCTTTGCTGACCTACATTGTTGTTTTTCATTTCCTCCTCATGGAATATTTTGTTAAGAACATTCTGTAGTGCAGGCTTTCTATTTGTAAATTCTTTTAACTTTTGTTTATCATGGAAGGATTTTATTTCATCTTCAAACCTGAAGGTTAGTTTTGCTGAGAATAAGATTCTTGGTTGATAACCATATTTTTTCAGAGCTTGAAATATGTTTTTCAGGGCCTTCTAGCTTTTATGGTCTGGGCTGAGAAATATGTTGATATCTGTATGGATTTCTCCTTGTATGTATTCTGATGCTTTTCTCTCTCAGCCTTCAAAATCCTATCTTTATTTTGTATGTTAGGCATTTTCATTATACTGTGCCTTGATGTGAATCTATTTTAATTTTGTGCATTGGTGTTCTGTATGCCTCTTGTAGTTGATTTTCCATTTCATTCTTTAGGTTTGGGAAATTTTCTGATACTATTTCATTGAACATTTTGTTCAAACATATGATTATTTCAGTAGATGCTGAGAAAGCATTTGATAAAATACAGCTCCCCTTTATGCTCAAAACACTAGGAAAAATAGGGATAATAAGAACATACCTCAACATTGTTAAGGTTATTTATGCTAAATCCATTGCCAACATGATTCCAAATGGAGAAAAACTGAAAGCATTCCCTCTAAAAACTGGAACAAGACAGAGATGCCCTCTTTTACCACTTTTATTCAACATTGTCCTTTAAACACTAGCCAGAGCAATTAGATCAACCAAAGAAATTAAAGGAATACAACTAGGAAAAGAAGAACTCAAGCTATCTCATGATAACATGATTCTATATTTAGAGGATCCAAAAAATCCACTAGAAAATTTATAGAACTAATAAATGAATTCAGCAAAGTAGCAAAATATAAAATCAATATGCATAAATCTAATGCCTTTCTATTCATAAGTGATGAATCCTCTGAAAGAGAGATTAGGAAAACCACTCCATTCATAATAGCCTCAAAAAAAAAAAATACTTGGGAATCAATCTAAGAAAAAAGGTGAAAGACCTTTACAATGAAAACTACAGAACGCTAAAGAAAGAAATTAATGAAATCCTTAGAAGATGGAAAGATCTCCCATGTTCTTGGATATGTAGAATTAATATAGTCAAAATGTCCATACTATCAAAGATGCTATACAAATTCAGTGCAATTCCAATTAAAATCCCAATGACATTACTCATAGAAATAGAGAAAGCAATCATGAACTTCATTTGGAAGAATAAGAGACCCAAAATAGCCAAAGCAATCCCGAGCAGAAAAAGTGAATCAGGAGGTATCACAATACAAGATCTTCAATTGTATTACAGAGCAATAGTAATAAAAATGGCATGTTATTGGCACTAAAACAAACAGAATAGAGGACACAGAGACAAACCCATGTAAGTACAGTTATCTCATACTAGACAAAAGTGCCAAAAACATACAAGGGAGAAAAGATCGCATCTTCAACAAATTGTGCTGGCAAATCTGGAAATCCATATGCATTAAATGAAATTAAACAAAGGAAACAATCAATAATGTGAAAAGAGAGCCTGCAGTGGGGTAGAAAATCTTTTCCACATGCACTGCAGACAGAGCACTAAACTCCAAAGTTTATTAAGAACTTACAAAACTTTTCACCAAAAATACAAAGAACTCAATCAATAAATGGGCTAAGGAACTAGGCAGACACTTCACAGGAGAAGATATACAGGTGATTAACAAATATGTCAAAAAATGTTCAACATCTCTAGTAATTAGAGAAATGTAAATTAAAACCACCCTAAGATTTCATCTCACTCCAATTAGAATGTCTATTATCAAGAACACAAGAAATAAGAGATGTTGGTTTGGATGTGGGGAAAAAGGCACACTTGTACATTGCTGGTGGAGTTGCAAATTGGTGCAGCCACTCTGGAAAACAGTATGGAGATTCCTCAGAAAACTTAGAATGGACCCATCATTTGACCCAGTTATCCCACTCCTCAGTCTATACACAAATGACTTAAAATCAGTATACTACAGTGTAGCAGCTACATCAGTGTTTATAACAGCTCAATTCACAATAGCTAGATTGTGGAACCAACCTAGATGCCCTTCAGTAGATGAATAGATAAAGAAATTGTGAAATATATACACAATGGAATATTATTTATCCATAAAGAAGAATAAAATTATGGTATTTGCAGGTAAATGGATGGAATTGGAGAATATCATGCTAGTTTAAATAAGCCAATCCCCAAAAAAACCAAAGGCCAAATGTTTTCTCTGCTAAGTGGATGATGATATATGATGGGGGTGGGGGGTGGGGTGTAAGAGAAGAATGGAGGAACTTTGGATTATGTAGAGGGAAATGAGAGGGGAGAGGGGACAGTGGTATGAAAGATGGTAGAATGAGACAAACATCATTACCCTATGTACATATATGACTGCACAAAGGGTGTTAATCTATATCGTGAACAACCATAGAAATGAATTTTTACCCCATTTGTATACAATGAATCAAAATGCAGTCATTAAAAATAAAAAATTAAATTAAAATTATGCACATTAATAGGGAAAAAGAAAAATAGAAAATTTATGATTTTTAAAACTAGATGATGGTATGTTGGTCCATTAAACTATTTCATTTTTGCATATTTTTAAATTTCCATTATAAAATAATGAATGTCCTTTATCTCCCATCATATTTCCCAAAACTCCTATTAATATTAATAGTTTCCTGTGTATTTTTCCAGATATCTTCCATGTGCATGCAGGCAAATTCATGTTTATGTATTATTGATCAATCAGTTTACATAAGTTTTAGAGCAATGGGATCATACTGTACAAGACAAAATCAAATGAAATAAATCCCATAGGTATTGTTCTATGTATATAAGCAAACATCTGAATATCTGCATAAATAATAGGTATAATAGTTTGAAGGGAAATTTTGACATTTATAAAACTAGTCTGTCAGATTTGACTGTTTTTTACTTCGATGTTAAAAGTATAATATAAATATTTTTACATTAATAATAGTCCTCTCCATAAATAAAAATACATTTTGATGTGTGTGCAAAAATAATACACATTTTTGAAACATGGGTGGACAGGTCTTGTATACACTCTCCCTCTTCACCAAATGGCTATTTAATAGAGATTGTTGAAGACTTATGAAATATTTTCCTTAAGGAAATAAAATTTAAACATACTTTTACTTTAAAAAAACCTCAAAGTCTATGTGTTTGGCATGTTCTGTGAACCCCTATGTAAACCTTATACATAGCCTTACACTTAGGAATAATTCAATAAATATTGCATTACATGTGATACGTGGTTCATGACAATGGTGTTAATGATGATGATAAAATGTAGGTCCTAAGTAATCTATGTAATGGCCAGAAGGGAAAAATCAACTTGATCGCAAATCTTACAATTGGAAGCAATGTTCACAGCTTGACTTTCTGTGGAAACTGTAGCAAATTTCTTTTCTCATCAAGACCAAGCAAGAACATTTACCCTTAAATAGCCCAGGTCGCAGCTGTCTTCAGAACCTCATTACTCAGATCTCACTGCTGCCTGGTGTCTCGTACAGCCCTTGAACAGTATCAACTGCTGCTCTAGAAGAATATCACCCCTTTACAATTTGCCACCTGATCAAATGCACAAATACTTCTGATTTTTAGTTATATCAATTTTGCCAGCAAAATAAAGCAAACCAATCATTTTTCAACATGCATAGGAAAATTTCTGCCTAAAAATTCAAATTGATGTGTGTGCAAATTCTATCAAAATATAGGTAAGAAAAATATATATTTGATTACATATCTAGGAAATATGTTCATCTATCTGTCATCCAAATTCTATTTCAGTTATCTTTCAGTATTATTTTAGCTTTCTGGAATGCTGCATGTCTATAATGTGGTCAGTAATTTACTCTAAAATTCTTTAGCCTAAGAAACTGCATCCATAAAAGTGTGTTTTTATTTTTAGGTTACACATACTTCAGTGCTGGTTGGTTGGCATTTAATAAAACAGAGAGGCTACCATGGCACTTCAGATGCCTTTATCTACAGTTAACACCAGAAGACATTTTTGTTACCACAATGGACATTATTAATGATATTTCACTAAATGAATAAGAAGCTTTTAGGATGTGGAGAAATGCACTCCTACCTTTACACCATGGCCTCTGCTGTCCACAACAGAGCCTGTGACTTAGTTCTAAATTGATCCCTTTGTTCAGCTGCTGACTTAGCAAATTCATGTTGCCTAAACCAAACATGATATATGGCAGCATTCTTATTTTTATACCTCTTGTCAGGATCATGAAAATGGTTCATAATTAGTCATTGACTAATAACTAATTAGCTTAATAAGTTCTTAGAAGCTACTGATATTCAAGGAAAATAATAATCAAAAGAATCTAATAATAATTTAATGATAGGCTCAGGCCCTTTTACTGCAGATTCTTTAAGAACCACTTTGGGCTGTGCTGAAATCTGGTTCCCAAAAGGACATCGTTGAAAAGTAAAATCCCATCAGATCAGATGGCACAATCTATGGGGCATCCAGGGGTAAAACAATAGGGAGTGTGAATTAGCTATTAAAGGAGAGGAAAGAGTGCCCTCCCAGCAAAGCCTATGCCTGGACTCATTCTATCATTATGCTAGAGAAGTGGGCTAGGACCAGATCATGCCAGGCTTTGGGTGCAGCACTGAGGATTTTAGACTCTGTCCTTCAAACAATGAGATGTAATTATATTTGCATTTTAACAGAACACTTGGTGAGCCTGGAGAATGTGCTGGAAACTGAAGACACTAATTGGAGACTGTTAAAGTAATCCGAATGAGAGATCCTGGTGGTTTGGACTAGACTAGGTTTGAGGCAGTGATGATAGAGAGAAGCAGGAGAGTTTGAGAGTTATCTAGGTGATAGAATTCATTCTTCTATGAATTTCGAGTCTGAGGAAATTTTCACTCCTGACAACTAGTATGCTCAATTTTATCAGACTATGAGAACTATATAGCCCATTGTGTTTCCTGGTGTGTTTTGGCTGCCAAGAAATTAGGCTAACTTTAGAGTTCAATTGCAGTAATGCTCTTAGTCTGTATTTTTCTCATTTTTATCCTCTCTATTTGACTTTAGATCTTTTGCTCATTTTGATTTCTTTATCTATGTAGTCATCCCCTGCCAAGTCCTGTAAACAATAAATACAACAGACAGGTATGTCTTTTGTTGTTTTCTGCAAGAATTGGACTTAACATAAAGAAGTAATTTCTTTCCTATTCTCCCTGGTCAAGTGAATTCTTGCCTTTGGGCAGAAATGTCTCGGTGTATAGTGTAGAGACTCCTTCTCATGACCCTTGTCAGATGAATTCTGGATGGTGAGTTCAGTAATGGATTGCTTACCTCTCACTGAGAACCTCTGAGCACCCGCTCCAACAATCAGACCCCCTTTAAAAGAAGATGAAATTGTGAAGAGCTAGGTTCTTTTCTCAACTGGAAAATTCCAGAAAATCACTGTAGCCGCCTTTTTAGTAACTCACTGGAATCTCACTGATGCACAGTTACTCAGAGAGAGACATTTCCCAGTGACTGCTAGCTGTGTGAATTCCCTTCCCAGCCCCAACACTTGCTGCAGCTCAGGGCTGTGGGCAGATGATATCTTAGTCCTTGAGTTTTTTTCAAAGACGAAGGAGAAAAACACTTGTATTTTTTAAAAAAAAGTATAATAGGTTAAGAAGTAAACTCAAGTATTTCAATAATCATTACTTGATTAAATCCATATAGCTCTATACTTTCTTAAATATTGTCCTGTTCCCTCCACTCCATCCTGTCCCCCAAATACTATTCTGTCTTTGAAACTCATTCTGAGAGCCTGGCTCACCTGAAAGGTGTTTCTAAGCATGTTCCCCGTCTCGCCCTAGCAGGATGGTGCTCTCGCCCTCCTTTCCCTGCACCTGTCTTCACTGGCAGGCCCCGTTTGCCGCCTTGTACCCTGTTTGCCATGCCTCAGGCCTTGTTCATCTCCGTGCCCTGCATTCTACCTCAAACTCTTATTTTACTGACTTTCTTCTGTGACTGGGAGACTTCCCAGTTTCTTTCCAGGCCATTCAGTTTCTTTGGCATTACTTGCTCATTGATCATTTCTAACCACTTTTCCATGTCTGCTGCTTGGCCCAAAGTGAAATGTGAGACTACTGAAAGATTTTGAGGAAATTACACTGATGCTGCTGAGCAGCAGTCTTTCCAACCATTTTTCGTTATTTCAGTGTCCTCAGAGTCACAGGTACCTCTCATTCATATTGAAATCCTACCAAATTTTCCAGTTCGACCTGAATTAGTGCCCTGACAAAAGCAAGGACTATGAATTTTGTCATGTCCCCCAATATTTACACCAAAATATTCTTTGCAGATGAACATGAAATTAAGTGCTTTCTAGTTGCTGCTAAAATTACCAAGTGTACACAGAAAAGTTAATCTTAAAAGTTAAAAGAAGCATGAACTTCTGCTCTAAAGCAGAGACTCTGAACCAAATTTAGATGTGTTCATATCTCTACTCCCTTTGCTGTAGAGTGTAAATTCTCTGGTAAGAATTTGTCTCAAGTACAAAATAATAGCCATTTAAGGAAGATTAAAAGAATTAATCCCACTGGGCACTGTCTACCCAGGAAGCTGAGGTGAGAAGTTGTGAGTTCAAGGTCAGCTGGACATAGAGAGACCCCATCCCAAAACTAAACAAAATTAGTTAATTAATTCATCCCCTTTTATGGTGTGGATATGAGAAGCCCCCAAAACTCTTGTGTTAATAAAGAAATGTTCAGATGTGAAATGCAGGTGAAGTGTGTCTGGAGGAGGTGAGTCACTGGGGATGTGCCCTGGAAGGGTACCCTGCACATACACCTTTCTGCTAAGCTCTCATTCATTTTCATTCCCTCTCTCTCTCTCTCTTTCTCTCTCTCTCCCCTCCCCCCTTCCTGTCCATCCTGAGCTGAACAGCTTTCCTCCACCAAACCTTCCTCCTTGCTGCTCTGCATCACTTTGCACCAGAACCATTTCAACATTAAAGGTCCCTTTATCATTTGACTCTATGAATTTTATATATTATTTATAACTGTGGTTCTAAAATCCCTATAATTTAAGATCCACTCATTGAGTCCAAGAGGTCAAATAATACTAAATGTTGTTATTTTGACTTATTCTCATATAAGTGCACAGGGTAGTTTTTCAAATATGCGATGTGTCATGATGTTATGACTCTAGTAATTCTTGGGGTGCAGTTCTAATGGCTATTGGTACATATGACTATGCATGCTTGCATGTTAAATATTTCATATTTAGTTTCTAATATAGTAAAAATCAATAAACAAAAGCTATTTAAACAAAAGCTCTTCAGAATATTAATAATTTTTATTGGTGCATTTTAGTGAGGATTCATTATGCCATACTGGTATATGCATACCAATGTATATAGTAGCAAAATTTACAATAGTCAAGTTATGGAAACAGACTGACTATTTATTAGTAGATAAGTGGATAAAGAAAATCTCTCTCTCTCTCTCTCTCTCTCTCTCTCACACACACACACACACACACACACACACAATGAAGTTTTACTCAGCAATAAAAAAAATGAAATATAATTTTCTGAAAAATGGATGAATGGAACATCATGCTAAGTGAAATAAACCAGACTTAGAAAGTCAAGGGTTGAACATTTTCTCTCTCATGTGGAAGTTGATTTGAATGTGTGTGCATCCTTCATTTCTGCTGTTTTATTCATAAAAAAAAAAACAAAAAACTTTGCATTGTAGGAGTTCTTGCATCCTCTAGTTTAGCCACTGGAAAGGTTCTTGACCTACACATCAAGAAGACCACATCTTCCACTTGTCCATATACTAGATTTTTCCTCTTCACTCTGAAATTTCTTATAAATGACAAACACACTTCTGTGGAAGATTCTCAGAGATACTCTTAGCCTGGCACAGTAGTACACACCTGTAAACCTAACAACATGGGAGACTGAGGCAGGGGGATTACAAATACAAGACCAACCTCAGCAATTCGGCAAGACCCTGATACCCATATATCAGGTGATGAAAAGGAAGAAGAGAAGTCTGGATTTTGGTGGTTTAGGAAGAGTTTCAACCATTTCTTTAACTATCATGATTTCTGTCATTATATAAGGTTCTATTTTCTGGTTTCCCAGTGTCAGATTTTGCTTCTTTGCAGAACAACAGAGGCAGCCCTGTAGTGCCTGAAGTCACCCTCATGGCAGCAGCACAGGGCTGAATCTCAGAGGTGGAGTTCCCTGCTGAGCAGCCTAGGGTGCTGAGATGTGGTGGATGCTGAGAGTTCTGGCACATGGGCTAGGACTCCAAAGGTCTCTGGGCACTTTTGCAGTAGGCTCCACCTGCAAGGATGAAGTGAGACAGCTGCATCAGATTTTTGTACATTTTGTAAGTTATTCTTTTTTACTTCTATTTATTTATTTATTTATTTTGTGGTGCTGGGGATTGAACCCAGAGCCCTGTGCTTGCCAGGCAAGCACTCTACCAACTGAGCTATATCCCCAGCCCCATTTTGTAAATTATTCTATATAAACTACAGTCTTCATTTCTTTTTCTTTTCTTTTCTTTTTTTTTTTTGGGGGGGGGTGGGGGAGAAGGTGAACACTGAAAATTGAACCCAGGAGTGCTTTGACACTGAGCTATATCTCCAATACTTTTTATTTTTTATTTTTATATGGAATCTCCCGAAGTTGCTGAGACTGGTCTCCAACTTGAGATCCTCCTGCTTCAGCCTCTGAGTTGTTGGGTTTATGGGCAGGCACCACTGTGCCTGGCTACTGTTTTCATTTCTTCAATCTTTATAACAACTACTTATTCCCTAAGAATATGTAGTTTAATAAAATATTCTAGTTAAAAATAGAGGAGTTAACCACCCCCATCATCCACTTTTTTAAGAGTTAAAGATATTTACTTATATTAAATGTACCTTAATTATGCAAAAGATAAATATGTTGTTTTTCTGGTATTAGAGATTGAACCCAGGTCTCAATGCCTGCTAGGCAAGCACTCTACCACTGAACTACATCTCCAGTTCAAAAAATACACTTTTTACAAGTTAAAGTCATCTGACCTAAAGTTACTACTTAGCAAGCATTTGTCTGGTGTACTTACTTGTAAACAATTATCAACTGCCCAATCTGTACTTACAGTGGACATGGCAAAGAGGGGACTGTGGCGAATAAGACATAATGAACCCTGTCCTCACGGAGTTTAAATTATAACTAAGGATATAGAAAACACACTGTTAATTAAATAACTGAAATAATAATAATTTGTGAAAAGTGATACAAATATGTGAAATGGGTGCCATGTTTAGGAAACAAATTGAGATGGACTGAATATATTCTACAGTATATTTTGGAAATAAAATATATACTTGTTGATAGCTCATATATATAGGATGAGGAATAGGGAGAAATTGAGGATCACTCAATATCTAGCTAGATTAACAAGGTAGAATATGGAAAATAAAAGAAAATCTGGTTTTGGAGATAGTGGGAAGCATAGGTCTTTTATTTTTGATATGTTAAACTTGAGAAGTTTATTAGACATTGAAGTACAAACATCAAATAACAAGTAATGTATAATGTATGATATTTAAAATATGTAATATATCGTATGATGTAATTAATGTTTATGATACATATCATAAACATATAAATGATATCTATAAATACATAAATAGAGGGGGTAGAAAGAGTCAAACCAGTACCATGTATTAAAATAACCATCTATATGTACACACACACACACACACACACACACACACACAAAGACATTAACGACTTAGAACAAAACTCTGAAAAGTATGGTGTTTAAATTTAATATACATAATGGAATATTAACCTTAAAGAAGAATGAATTATGGCAAATACAGGTAAAAAAAAAACAAAGGCTGAATGTGTTCTCTGATATGCAGATGCAAATTCACAATAGTTGGGGAGGCCCTAGGGAAGAATAGAGTTAATTTGAATAAGGCAAAGGGGAGTGAAGGAAGGGGAGGGGGATATGGGAGTAGAAAGGATTGTAATATGAATTGTACATATATGATTGCATGACATGTATGATTCTACATCATGTACAACCAGAAGAATGAGAAGTTATACTCCATTTATGTATGATGTGTCCAAATGCACACTGTCATGTATAACTAATTAGAACAAACAAAATAAATTTTTAAAAAACCACAGTAAGTGAAGCCAGACAAGTATGCAGAGGAAAAGGTACACTTGTACATTGTTGGTGGAACTACAAATTAGTACAACCACTTTGGAAATCAGTATGGAGATTCCTCAAAAGACTAGGAATGGAAGTACATATGACCCAGCTATTCCACTCCTTGGTATTTATCCAAAAGAACTAAAATCAGCATACTATAGTGAGACAGGCACATCAGTGTTAATAGCAGTGCAATTCACAATACTCAAGTTCTAGAACTAGGTGTCTGTCATCAAATGAATGAATAAAGAAAATGTGGTATATACTGCAATAAAGAAAATGTGGTATATTCTCCAATAAAGAAGAATGAAGTGATGCCATTTGCTGGTAAATTGATGGAATTGGAGAACATGATGCTAAGTGAAATAAGCCGGACTCAAAAAGTGAAGGGTCAAAAGTTTTCTCTCTTATGTGGGAGCTTAAGAGGAAAAAAAAAGGAATAAAAAAGGGATCTCATGAAAATATAAGGGAGACAAGAGAAGAAGGGGCTTGAGAGGGGCAGAAGGGGAAGTATTGGGGAATAAAATTGACCAAATTATGCTATATCCATGTATGAATGCATTATAATGAATCCTATCTTTATAATTATAATACAAAAAATAATAATAGAAGGAAGACCAGTAGATTATAGGAAGAGGTTTGGGGAGGGAGGAGGAGAGAGAAAGGGGAGAGAATGGGAAATGAGATTGAACAAATTATGTGACTGTACAGACAGGTCACGATGAATCCCACTAATATGTACAATTATAATGCACCAATAAAAACCATAACAAAGGAAATGGAACTAGCAAAGAAGATGAACAAGAAGTGAAAAACTTTTCTGGTAGAGATAGTTTAGGCTTTCCAAATTATAAGAGGTCTCTGTTAACAACTACTTCTCTCTGCAGTAATGGTATAAAGCAGCTCTAGACAATACATAACAGAATGTAGTTAACTATGTTCCAACAAAGCCTCCTTTATGAACACAATATAAATTTCACATAAATTTTGACACTTCATGAAGTAGTATTATTCTTTATACTCATTTTCTGCCATTTAAAAATGTAAAAACCTTTCTGTGACTACAAGCAGTACAAAACCAGGAAGTGGGCCAGATTTATTCCATGAGCTGTAATTTGCCAACTTCTGAGGTTAACCCCACGTATTAGTTATCTGTGACTGCATAACAGATTACTCTGAGATTTTACAATGTAAACCAACAAGTATTTATTTTGTCACAGTTCATGTGGATCAGGAACCCAAGCTCCGTTTAACTGGGTCCTGTGGACTAGGGACTCTGACAAGCTGCAGTTGAGGTATTAGCTGGAGCTATGGTCATCTCAAGACTCAACTGGGGAGGATGTAGTTCCAAACTCACCATCTGGTTGTTGTCAAGATCCAGTTCCTCACTGGCATTGGTTGAAGATTTCCTTCAGTTTTATTTATTTATCATCATTATCATCATCATCATCATTAATATTGCAATGCAGACCTTTTCATAGGGAAGTTCACAACATGGTTTCTATAAAATGAAAAAGAGAGCAAGACAGAGCGAACAAGGTGGAAACCTGAGTCTTTTTGTAGTCTAACCTCAAAAATATCATCCCATCCCTTTGCCATACTCTATTCATTTAACCCTAAGTCCAACCCACGTTCAAAATGAGGGACTCTCACAAGGACACATGGAAAGTGCAAATCACTGGGAGCCAGCCAGGTGCTGAAGAGTGTGAAGTTGCACAAAGAGACCTAGAAGAGTGGTTCCAGAATGTGATAGTGGTCAACAGCATTAAATGTCGCTGAAGTTTATGAAGCTAAGAATGGGAAAGTCTTCATTAGGTAGAAGTGCTTGAAATGAAGGATGAAGTGCAGGAGAATTAAATGAGAATTGTGAAGGCAACTTTCAATAAGTTTGTGCTACAACCAACTAGAAATGAGGTAGTTGCTACAAAGGAGTATGAAATAAGGAAAGGTTAAAAGAAAAGTCAAGCAATACCATTTTTCTATACTGCTGGGAATAATTCAATAGCAAAAGAAGTTCTCGAGGTTAGGGAGATGAAGAAAAATGGAAATTCTGTTCTTAAGAATAAGGATTGGAAAGGAGAATAAGAAGGATAGGATACAGATTACTTTTGAAAGGATGGGTCTGACTGGAGGAAGAATACACCTTCCATTGTAACTGCAGAACACTGAAAGAGAGATTAATGCAAGTACTTTGTTGATTTGGTGATGGAAAGATAAAAGAGTTCCTGGATAACTTGTATATTCAGATACATGTGAGATGGAACAATCTGGTAACAAAGCTTGGAGGACGGAGGTGTACTAATGAAATAGAATGTTACTTTTTGGAAAGTAGAAAAGTAAATACATTTTAAAGAAAACTAAACACATTTAAGAGACTATATTTTAAGATTCTGGAATAGTTGAACTTTGTTCTCAAGTTTTTAACCATGAATCATTCAGTCTAATAACCTGATAATCGTTAGTACTTTTTAGTTGCTCTTATTTGTGCATAGAGAAAATGAGGTTTTGCTGATATGTACAAGGGCTGGGGTAGGATAAAGGTACTGACTGTACTAAAAAAAGAGTAAAGAAATCAGAGAATCATACTTTCCCATAAAGAGGTGAAACCAGGCCTCTTTGATAATGAGAGAGCAGTAGAATAATAGAAAGTGGATGCTTTATAGAAAGAGAGAGAGAGTTAGCCAGGTATAGTGACACATGACTGTAATCCCAGAGGCTGGGGAGGCTGATGTAGGAGGATCAAGAGTTCAAAGTCAGACTCAGCAACTTTGTGAGGCCTTTAGCAACTCAACAAGAACCTGTCTCTACATAAAATAGTTTTTAAAAGGGTTTGGGATGTGGCTCAGTAGTTAAACACCTCTGGGTTCAATCTCTGGTACCAGAGAGAGAGAGAGAGAAATGAGAAGCCAAGCATTTATAAATATTTTCCATAAAGTGTCATCAATAAGGGGACATTTTAAATGTGAATTCAAGTTTAATTTTGAATTAGTTTGACTTGATGGTTTTAAATTACTCAGGAAAAAAAGGGGGAGTGCTCTCCTTTACAAAATATGGTACTAAATGAAAAAATTATTCATATGAGAAAAGAATCATGAAATGGAAAAAAGGAAACTTAAGATCTTTAAAAGGAAAGGGAAGTTTGATAAGGAAGAGGATTGGAGGGTTGATGCTGAGATCCAAAGGGAAATCAGTGCTGCACCTCTGCTTTCTAACCCTATACTTTTCAAGCCTGTCTGTACAAAAGAACTACTGTGAGGGGCTTGAGATTAGATTGCCAGTTTCAGGAATTTGGGGTGAAAACTTTTCTATATAATTTGATAGACCAGGTGTTTTTTGAAAGGAAGATTTATACCTACTGATTCAGTTCTTTTAAAAATGAAAAACTAATCTGGTTTGTTGGTTTTCATCTTTTCAATAATTTTGTTGATTTCATCTTATCACTGTCCAATAGCACCCTAATCCAAGCCTTTGTTATTATTAACTGATTATACTGTAAGAACTGCATAATTTGTTCCATGAGGTTAGAATGTGTCTCTTATTTACTGCTGTATATTAAAAACTAGAACTATTAATAAACACCGAATGAATGGAGAACAATTCTTACTAGCCTTCTGTTCACCTTGTGCTTCCAAGATGATTCTCTTTTCTTTTTTATAGTTTTATTCTTGCATTATAGTTTTACATAATGAACAGTGGGTTTCATTTTGACCGAATCATAATGCGTGGGGTTTAAGATTGTACTGGTCTTCCTTCTACTTATTTGTTGCTTTTTAATTGATGCTTTATAGGCATAGGTAAACATGGAATTCACTGTGGTGTATTCTTATATGTACATAGCATAGTTTAGAGGTAGGTGTGTGATCCTGTACCTTATAACATTGCCAAGTTGCCTCTAATGTTCACACTCCCACTAGCGGTGTGTAAGAGTCCCATATGTTCTGTATCCTTGATATTACAATAACAATTTTTTCTAATCTGATATATGTAAAATGTTGCCTTATTTGCATTTCCCCAATTACTGGTAAAGTCAAGAATCTTGCTATCTCTTTATTGACCTTTGGGACTTCCTTTTCTGTACTGATTGTTTATATCCTTTGTGCATTTTATTTTTTGATTGATTGCATTTTCCTAGTTTTCAGTTCTTTTTAACCAGATTAGGATAATGATCATGAATCAGTTATAAATACTTCAAATTTGTCATCCAGGTGATAGCTTTTGTTTTTACTTTTAAATATCTCTTTATGTAAAACTTTTGAGTTTTGGGGGTTTTTTTCTGTACGAAGACTTGAACCCAGGGGCATTTAAGCACTGAACTACATCCCCATCCCTTTTTAATATTTTATTTCAAGACAGGGTCTCACTAAGTTTTTGGGGCTGGCTTTGAACTTGCAATCCTCCTGCCTCAGCCTCCCCAGTCCTTCAGATTACAGGCATGTACCTCTGTACCTGGTGAACCTTTGCATTCTTGTATGAAAAAAAAATTCTTATTTTCCTATGTTTTTATGACTGAAACCTGTTTTATTAACCTAAAGTCATAAGTGTGACCTCATATTTTCTCACAAAAGTTTAAAATTTTTGCTTTTCACCTGTAATTATTTAATTCATCTGCAGTTACTTTTTGTGTCTGGTGTGGGATGTGAATATACTTTGTCAAAGAATGAAACCGGTGCTTAATATCATGTAAAAAGATGTCTCGATTTGTTTCTCATCAGGCACCGTCTCACAAAGCAGAGTAACTATTGATCTTACATAGGGTTTTTGGCAATAGAAAGTTCAGGGATTGGTAGACTTTAGAAAACATAAGAGGGTTGACATCACTTGTGGTTGTAGTTGATTACTCAGGTAAGATCACAGTTGACTTGTTGGCACTGGATCTGTAATATTTTTGGAGTGAAGCTCTTCCCCACTAGCTGGCTTTCAGAAGCAGATGGCTGATACTCTTTGCTTGACTTATAAAAGTGTAGTTCCCTGGGTTAGTGAGCTTTCCATTACTATAGAGAATGGTTTACAGTTTTAGAATTTTCAGTTCACGATCAGTTGACCCCCTTCCTTTTGGCCTGAGGCAGCACATCATGGGAGAATGTGCGGTGGAGCAAAATATTTCCTGCATGATCAGGAAGTGAAAAGGAAAGATCAGATCCCATTAAGAGTGTGCCCCATGGTGACCTAAAGATCTCCCACTAGACCCTACCTCTCAAAGTGTCCACTATCTCCCCAAAGCACCAAGTTGGGAACAAACCCAAGATTAGGGGCCTTTGGAGGATGCTCAAGTTCTAAACCATATCATGTCTGAGGAGAGTAACTATTCATATATTGAAAAAGTCTCAAATTCAGGAGGCTACTTGTTACCCTGTTTACAGAACAATCTGTCTTAGAAAATGCCTTTGGAAACTTTTAAAATTCCCAGTTCTTCCTCTTCTTTTCCATTCATCCAAAGTTATAGAAAAGATAATAAATGACTTTCCAGATCTTACTATGATTATTGAATCAAGATTTGGTTTGTAGAGATCCGATTTTCAGAGTGACCATTGATCAGGGTGATTCTGTCCTATATGTGTATAGAATCATTTAAGTCATCTGTCAGGAAAGTAGCAGCCCAGAAGTATTTAAGATTCCTGACATGATATTCTCCAATTTCGACCATTTGCTTACAAATGCCATAATTTTATCATTCTTCATTGCGGAGTAATATTCCATTGTATAAATATGCCACAGTTTCTTTATCCATTCATCAACTGAAGGGCATCTAGGTTGGTTCCACAATCTGGCTATGGTGAATTGAGCAGCAATGAACATTGATGTGGCTGTATCTCTGTAGTATGCTGATTTTAAGTCCTTTGGGTATAGGCCAAGGAGTGGGATAGCTGGGTCAAATGGTGTTTCCATTCCAAGCTTTCTGAGGAATCTCCACACTGCTTTCCAGAGTGGTTGCACTAATTTGCAACCCCACCAGCAATGTATGAGTGTTCCTTTTTCACCACATCCTCGCCAACACCTATTGTTGCTTGTATTCTTGATAATCGCCATTCTAATTGGGGTGAAGGACAAATGATCTCGCTGATAAGCGGATGAGGACATATAATGGGGGGCGGGAGGGGCTAGCATTAGGTTTAGGGTTAGGTTTAGAGTTAGGCTAAGGAGAGCAGTAAGAATGAAGGAAAGAAGGACTGTGTAGAGGGAAAAGAGGGGTGGGAGGGGTGGGAGGGGTGGGAGGGGTGGGGGGGAGGGGAAAAATATAATAAACATCATTACCCTATGTAAACGTAAAAAAAATAAATAAATTAAAAAAAAAAAAAAAAGAAATGACAAGAAAAATAAAAAAAAAAAAAGAAAAAAAAAAAAAAGATTCCTGACAACAGACGTCAAAAAACTGAGAGACAAATAAATATAAATAGATGTATTAGAGAAGAGATTAGAAGATTCTCCAGAACTAGGCCTGATGAAGGAAACCATGCCCACCTTTTTCCAATGTCCATCTTAAATAAGCAGACTGCTTTTTATTTTAGCTGATAAAATAGATATAGATTGTTACCTTGCCTAAGGGTTTAATTCAGTACTACATGAAGTGTTACCCACAAGCGTGTTCTTTCCTGATTGGCCAGAAGTGTGTGTGTGTGTATGAGACCTCTATTTTTAGTTGCAGGATCCTATGTGTTTATGAAACAGGGTGTTATATAAATCTTTCATGGCCTCCCAGATAATTTATCTGTTTGATTTTTCCATTACTGAGATTTACTAAAATCTCCCATTCTGTTTTTTTTTTTTATTGTAGAAATGATTTTAGTTTATTTGGTTTATGGTTCAATTGAACAAAATCTCATATATTGAATTACTCCAGTAATTTAGAATTATCTTCCTTCTAATAACTTTTCATCTTTAAATTTATATTGTATAATATTTATTAGTTGCACCAGCTTTGTATTATTATTTCCTGGTATACTTTTTTGCATTCTTTCAAGTTTAAATATTCTGTGTCTTTATGTTTTTAGATGTGTGTTCTAGATACAGCTGGAAATTTGAAACCTCCTCTGACAACTTCAGTCTCCTATTTAATGAATTTGATTTATTTATATTCTCTGTGATCACTGATATTTTCTATTTCCTCCTATCCTTTTTATGTGTATGCTTTATACCCTAATCCTAACCCTTCACTTTTAGTGTGCTTTCTTATCCCTTCTTTCTTGACTGATATTGGATTAATAATTTTTTTTTATTTATTATCAGTTCCCTATCTATTGGATCAAAATATGTCTATGTTTTTCTATGTCTTTAATGATTAATGTCAACATTTTAACATTGGTTTAAAGTTAATGATTATCTTTATGGTTGTCCTGAAGAATTTAAATACAATTTTTTCTACATTATTTTACTTCCATCATGTTTTTATATCCTTAATGTGATGATTATTTACAAATACTCAACTAGCTACAAATTTCTTAACTTACTGATCCTTTTTGCTAATCATTAACTTTTTCTGTTTATAGTCCATCTTTGGGAAGTACATTCTTTCTGTTTTTTAATTAATGGCAATTCTTACCTGAAAATATCTTTAGTTCCCTGCCATTCTTGAATTTGAATGATGTGGCTGTATATGAATTTTAGATTTACAATTATTTTCTCTGACCTTAGAAGATATTATTCCATTGTCTTCTGAATTCTGTTGATACTGGTGCAATGTCTTCCATAAGTCTAATTGTCATTCTTTTATAGGTAATCTGTCTTTTCTTTCTTGTTTTCATTTTTTAATAGCTATTCACTGTGATTTACTCAGTGATTACTCTGTTTCAGTGTTTTCTTTCTTTTTTTTTTTTGGTATTGGGGGTTGAACCCAAGGGTACTTAACTACTGAGCCATATCCCCAGCCCTGATAAATTTTTATTTTAAGACAGGATCTCACTAAGTTGCTTAGGGCCTTGCTAAGTTGCTGAGGTTGACTTTGAACTTGAGATTGTCTTGCTTCCGTCTCTGGAGTTGCTGGGATTACAGGCGTGCCCCACCATGCTGGGTTTTTTTTCCTCTTGGATTAGTGAATTTTAATTATTTGAAATAATGGGTTTCATTGGGCATATTTGTGTATGCAAATACCATACCTTCATCATATCCACCCCCATTACCCTCTCTTGCCCTACTCTCTCCCCTACCCTGATACCCTTCCTTTTTTCTAATAGTTTTTTGTTTTGTTTGTTTTGTTTTGTTTTGTTTTTGAGGTGCTGGGGATTGAACCCAGGGCCTTGTGCTTGCGAGGCAAGCACTCTACCAACTGAGCTATCTCCCCAGCCCCTCTAATAGTTTTCTTATTGCTTTCATATTGTCATTTTGTTTCATAGATTCCATATGTGAGGGAAAGTATGTGATATTTATCTTCCTAAGTCTGACCTATTTTGCTTAACATGGTCTCCAGTCCCATCCATTTTTCTGCAAATGACATGATTTTTGTCCTTTTTTGTGGCTGAATAACACTCCACTGTGTATTCTATGACATTTTCTCCATACACATTTTGTATATACCATATTTTCTTTATCCATTAGTCCACTTTCAGACACCTAGACTGATTCCATAACTTGGTCATTGTGAGATGTGCAATGATAGACATGGGTTCGCAGGTGTCTCTAGAGGGTGCTATCTTTAATTACTTCAGGTGTATACCCAGGAGAGGTATGGCTATATCACATTAATTCAATTTTTTGTTTTTTGAGGAACTTCCATACTGATTTCCATAGTAGCTGTATCTATTAACACTCCCACCAACAGTGCATAAGAATTAATTTTCCCCACATTCTCAGAAGCATTTATTATTCATATTTTTGATTATTGATCTTCTGACTTGGACAAGATAGCACCTCAATATAATTTTGATTTGCATTTACCTGTTGGCTAATGATGTTGTACATTTTTTCATATAATTATTGGACATTATACTTCTTTTGAGAAGTACTGTTAAATTATTTGGCTGTTTATTAATTGGATTGTTTTGTTTCAGGGTTGGTGTTAAGATTTTTAAGTTCTTTACATCCCCTGTTAGAGGAATAACTGTTGTATTCTGAAGTTTGCCTCTTCATTCTGTGGTTTTCTTTGCTGTGAAGAAGCTTTATAATTTGATACAGTCCCATTTTCTGATTCTTGCTGTTATTTCCTGAGCTACCAGAATCCTATTCACGAAGTTATTGCCTGTGCCTTTGTATTTCCTACCCTTTGTATTCTAACAGTTTCAAAGTTCCAGATCTTACTTTGATTCATTTTGAGTTGATTTTTGTTCTGAGTGAGAGTTAGGCATCTAGTTTCAATCTTCTACTTATGGATATCTAGTTTTTCCAGCACCATTTGTTAAAGAGGCTATCTTTCTTCAACCTATTATTTTGGCATTTATCAAGAATCAGATATTTGACTGAGCAAATTTGTGTCTGTTCCCTATTATATTCCATTGGTTTACATGTTATGTTTTTATACAAGTACCATACTATTTTTTGGTGCTGTAACTCTGTAGTGTTTTGAAATCAGGTATTGTGATGCCTTCAGTACTGCTCTTTTTGTTCAAGATTATTTTGGCTATTTGGGGGTCTTTTTTGCTTCCATATGATTTTTAGAATTGATTTTTTTCTAGCTCTGTGAGGAATGTCATTGGTATTTTAATGGAGATTGCATTTAATCTGTAGATTGCTTTCAGTTATATGGTCATTTTAACAGTATTAATTCGTCCAACCCATAATCATGGGAGGTCTTTTCATCTTTTGGTGTCTTTTTCAATTTCATTTTTCAGTGTTCTATAATTTCCATTGTAGGTTTATTCCTAGGTGTTTTTTTTTTTTTTTTTTATAGCTATTGTGAATGGAATTGTTTTCCTGATTTCTTTCTTAGCAGGTTTGTTATTAGTATATAGAAAAGCAATTGATTTTTGTATGTTGATTTTTGAATCACTTTTTATTTATACCTTTGTTTTATTTATTCATTTTTATGTGGTGCCGAGGATTGAACCCAGTGCCTCTCAAGTGCGTGGTAAGTGCTCTACCACTGAGCTACAACCCCAGCCCCTTGTTCTGTCCGGGTCTTAAGCCCCCTTGCTCTTCTCGACCAGCGGCAAGGGAAGGGGACACTCCCCAACAAGGTCAGACGGGGATAGGTAGGGCAGACTGACCGCCCGCACCCAGCCCTCGGGCAGAGGACAATCAGATGTGTCAGGGAGACCAGTTACAGCAGGAACTCGTTTATTGAGGAAGTCACACAACTTTTATGTAGGGTGAAGGCTAGGCGGGAACCAATCAGCTTAAAGATCAGCAAGGCATGGGGGGTTCAAGCAGGCGAGAGTCCCATTGGACTATATGGCAAGCACGAGCTGATCACGTTCGTGGAACTGTTGTTAACCAATCCCTGACGGTGGTCCGATTTATCGTCATTAGCTTTTGAAACTGCCTTTGAGGCCTTGATCTTGCTCACTCACCAGAGTAAGGAGTCAGCCTGAGTTAGTTAACGTGTCATTAGTCCCAACATTGTTCCTTGCCGAATTTTTCAGATCTAAAAGTCTTCTGGTAGAGTCTTTAGGATCCTCTAAGTGTAGGGTCATATATCATCTGCAAATAGAGACAATTTGACTTCTTTTCCTATTTGTTTCCCTTGTATTTCTTTCTCTTGCTTAATGTCTCTAGTTAAAATTCCAGGTACCATGTGAAAGAGGGGTGAGAATGGACATCCTTGTCTCATCCCTGATTTTAAATGAAATGCTTTCAGTTTTTCTCCATTCAATGTGATATTAGTTATAGTTATTTTCATATACAGCCTTTATTATGTTGAGGTGAGATTCTTCTGTATCTAGTTTTTTCATGACTTTTGTCACGACGGGATATTGAATTTTGTTGAAGATTTTTAATGAATCTATTGGGATGATCCTGTTATTTTCATCTTTGATTCTCTTTATGTGTTTACTATCTTTATTGATTTGTGTATAATGAACCACACTTACATCCCTGTTATGAAACCATCTTGATCATGGGGTCTGATCTTTTTAAGGTACTATCAAATTTGGTTTACAAATATTTTACTAAGGATTTTGCATCTGTGTGCATCAACAATATTGTCCTATCATTTCCTTTTCTCAATGTATCCTTATCCAGTTTTGACATCAGTGTAATATTGGGTTCATAAAATAAGTTTGGAAGCATTCCTTCTTTTCCAATTTCATGGAACAGTTTGAAGAGTATCAATGTTAATTCTTCTTTAAAGGTCTGATAAAAGTTAGTAGTGAATCCATATGAACCTGAGATTTTCTTTGCTGGGAAATTTCTTATTGTTGCTTCTGTCTCATTGCTTGTTATTGATCTATTTAGGCATTTTATATCCTATTGGTTCAATTTTGATGGATTGTATATGTCTAGAAATTTATCCATTTCTTCTATGTTTTCTAATTTATTAGAATATAAATTTTCAAATTAGTTCCTAATGATCCTCTGGATTTCAGTGTTATCTATTGTAATATTTCCATTTTTACCTGTGATTTTATTAATTTCAGTCTTATGCTTCCCTCTTTAAAAAAAAGTCTCCTCAGAACTTGTGGGGCTTCCTGAGTCTGAGGACTCTTACACAGAGAGTCCTTTGCTTAAATGTCACTACTTAAAATTTTTTGACCTTACCATGGTACAAAAGTGCACCCTACAACCACTCCGTTTTTTACTTTCAGTATAGTACTCATAAGATAGTCAATACTTTATTATAAAATAAACTTTATGTTAGACAATGTTGCCCAACTGTAAGCTAGCCTAAGTATTCTGGACATGTTCAAGGTAAGCTCAGCTGATTTTCAGTAGGTTAGGTTGACTGGAATGCACATAACACCATCATCAATCAAGGATTGGTTCTGGACATTTTCTCAGCTATCTCTCTTCCATATTGCTTCTTTTCCAGCTATTCTGTAGCCTCTCTCTAGTAAAATCCTTTTAAGTCAGTTCTTCACTTTTTTTTTTTTTTTTTTTTTTTTGCTGTTTTCCATTTCTCTGATCTTCTCTTTCATATTTTCATCTCTTCAGTTTTTTAGATAATTTTCATATAACCATGTTGCAGACACTATTTCTCTTCAGCTGTTTAGTTTACTTCTTAAGTGAATTAAATTCCTACTTTGTTACATTGCCTATATTAATTTTAGATGTTCCACTAGTTCTTTCAAATTTCCTGACCATTTTGATAACATGTTTATTTTTCTTATGTTTTCTTTTTTAATAATAAGTTCTTTCCATAATTCTTGTTATTTGAAGATCCTAAGGTTTTATATTTACCTTTTTATGTGTCATATGATATTTGCTTCTGATAGATTGCCTCCTTATATATTGCAGTTTTAGATTGTAAAGCCACTTGTTCTTGAGTAATCCACCGTAGTCTGACTTTAACTTGTACCACTGCAGAGACACTTTGTGGTTACTTTTGTCAGTTTTCCCTCCCTACCAAGATGAGGTCTTAGGAAGATGCAAACAAAGGAATTTTGAAACTGAAATCCAATTATATGTTTAAAATGAATGTTTATCCTGCAATTTTAATTGTTTTATACCAGTAGGTTTTTAATGCTAATTTCCCCATATTACCAAAAATGGAAATGTTTTGTTTTTTTTAACAGAAATCAAATTAATGTTTTTATGAAGTATAAACAGTCATATAACTCCCCTGCTGAAAATGCTTAAGTTTTTTTTCTTTTTATTTTTTTACAATAGCATCTAAAATCACTAATATGTTTCTTAAAGCTCTGGACCATCTGACTCCTGGCAATACCACCAATCTCACCTCAATCTTTTCTCCTGTTACTGTTCTCTGCTCGGTTCCTCCAGGGTGTTATGAACCTCCCATCTCTGAACTTTTGCATATACTAGCTTGAAGTCTTATCTCTGTCCCAGCTTCACCTGGGAATGCCCATGAGTCTTCCATTGCAGCTGCATGTCACTTCCTCAGGAAGCCTTCCCTAAACTCCTGATCTCATTTCCAGTCAGGTTAGGTGCCCAGGATTCACTTTCAAAGCACCCTGAGGAATTCTCTAAGTGTAGTTTATCACCTTTAAAAATTTTTATTTAATGTAAAGGCTGTCCTCTTCACCTAAGATCCATGTGAGTGAGACTGGGTCAGTTGTGTTTATTCCTGACAAGTAATACACTACCCATGTTCCAGAGTAAAAGATTGCTTACCCTTGTGTTATATGCTTTGAAAAAGACATAAACATTTTTATTAATATGAACTTGCTGCAGAGAACTGTGTCAGGAAATCAAACTACTGTTTACAAGTAGTTGCAATGAAGTTTATAGAAAGTTGGCAAATAAAAGAGCTTAATTCTAGTCAGGAAAATGATTTTGAAAGTAATAATTCATGTTAAATTCCATTATTGTGGAAGTAATCAGTAATAAGCACAATTTATAAACTACTGTACAATGTTACTATTGTCTGCACTAGCCATTGTTAATTACTTTTATTATCTAAATTATGTTTCTAACCCTTGACATCTGTAAAAATTAAGAAATACATTTCAATAAGATAAGCTCTGTAATAATGATGATACTAAGTAATGCAAAAATTTTTTTTTACATTGAATGTCAGGAAATTCAACAAAGAAATACATCATGATAAAGCACAGGGCACAGTCAAATCTTAAAATATGATTAGTTAGCTATCATATTTAGCCCCCTTAATACATAGACATTTTATAAGAAGACTTCCAACTAAACAAAGTACTTTTGTTTCAAGTAATTTTTTTATATTCTCCCAAATATAAATTTTTTTATATTCTCCCAAACTTTAAAGCTGATTTGCTTCTTAAAGGGAGACATATTTCATTTTTTATTTAATGTTGAATATATGATTAATATTTTCTTTCTCAAAGAAGGAACTTACATTATTTAATCAGTATCTCCTCATGCCACACTACATGTAGCAATAAATATATGCCAAGTAAAATGATTAACAAACTGAATGTCATTTTCCAATGATTGATTGGATCTTATTCACTTTATCCCAAGAAGGCACCAAAATGACCTCTTGGATTTTTTTTTAGCTTTTGTCTTTTTTTCTTAAGCTTTTTTTCTGCAAACAATTCCCAAGGCACTATTCTAGCACTAATATTCATCTCTAACAGGTGTCCCAACCTCCTATCAGTTAAGTTTCCAACATTCCTTCATTTCCTTCATTCAAAAGTAAATGGATTTTGTTTAGCATCTCAATAACGGTCTAAGGACCCAAGAGTGAACAAAACTACTGCTCGCTTGGTCTCATAGACCTTATTTTCTTCAGGGGAGACAGACAACAAACAAATATAAATTGTGTTTTCAGGTAGAAACAACTGCTGAAAAAATAAATCAGAGTTAGGGGGCAGTGTCAAGTAGTGGTATTTTAAGTATGTAGGATTTTCAAAAAAGCTTTTCTAAAGAAACATTTGGACAAAAATATGAATAGAGAAAGGGCACAAGTCATGAAAATAACAAGTCAGGAGAATTAGAGGCTGAGGAACAGCAAGTACAAGGGCCTGAGGTCAGTGCACACTTGGTGATTTCCTTGAACATTGGAGGCCAATGCGGATGTGCCTGGCTAGCAGGGAAGAGAGGGGAGTGGTGTTGGAGAGGTAGCCCAGGGAGACCATCTCTAGCTTCATAGATCATCCAAAGGACTCTTGATTTTATTTTAAGTGTGATGGGCAACCAACCAATGAAGGGAAGAAGAAGAGCAGGAAAACGACGTGATTTGATTTACACTGTAGAAGAGTGGTGCCTCTGACCTCCAAATGGGAGAAGTGGGAGAGAATGGAGAGGCCTGGGTGAGGGCGGAACCCGGAGTGGAGGCAATTACAAATGGTCATGATTGGAGACTATTTTGAATTTAGCTCCTAGATTTACTGATGGACTAAGTACCAAGAATGATTCCTTTTTAAAATTTTACCCACATGCTATAATGCCATGAGGTGCCAATGAGATCAATTTTTAGTCTGAGATGTGAGTAGACATTAAGGTAAAGATGTTACTTGGGGAATTGCATGTATCCAATTAGTTTGTAATTTGTAGTTCGGAGGAAGAGTTAGAACCGGAAATCATCTACATATACACGATACTCAAAGCCAGTCAACTGGGTGAGATCATCTAGGGCCAGCGTTTTCCAATCTTTTTCATGCTGGGCCCACATAGAAAGTTCTAACATTTGTATACTTGAAGAGGCAAACAGAAAGCTGTCTGAAACTAAAGATAAGCCTCTGGCAATCACATTTTAGAAATAAGTATAATCTGTGTTCATACTGGTTAGGAAAATATTTTAAAAACCAGGGATTCTCTAACATTTAGAGGTCAAGAATTAGAAAAGGAATTAGCAGAAGAAATTGAAAAAGAGTTTTAGGTGAGGTAGTAAGAATAGAAGGACTATGTGGCACCCCAGAAGCAAAGTATAAAGAAAGCGACTCAAGAAGGAAGGAGAATCCCTTATTCAGCTGTTGCAGCAAGGTGAGATAAGGATAAAGAACTTAATATTCCCCTTTTACAGGTTAACACACTGAGGCTCCAAGAGGTTACCCCAAGCCTAGGAAGGGGCCTGAGATTCTACATTTCTATTAAGATCCAAGTGATATAGATGTTGCAGGTACATGAAGCACACCTTGGGTAGCGAGGCTCTTCTACACCAAAATCTTCTGCCTCATTTTTCTCTTTGTTTTATTAAATAATGAATGTTTTAATTTGACTATTATATTTAGAAAAATAGAGATGTTTTAGGGCCTTGACAAGAATAATTTTAGTGTAGTCATGAAAACGAAAGACTGATTAGAATGGGTTCAGAAGAATTTAAGAGATGAAACGAAGTGATAATATATTTAAGGAAATCTCTTGAGGATCAGAGTAAAGGAGCAGTACCCAATGGGCATCTGTGAAGTTGGCTATTTTGGTTGTCTTTGTTTTTGATTTTAGGATACTATTACAACACATTCATAGACTAACAAGACTAACTCAGTAAAAAGCAAAAAGTAGTATTTCAGGATACAAAGAAATCATTTCAGGAACTAAATCCAAGGTAAGGGAGCAGATCCCCACCTGCAGTACTGGGTTACTTGGGTTCTCATTCAACCATGCTATTTGGCCTTATATAGGAATAGGGACAATTCATTCGTTTTAACAGATGGAAAGGCAGACTGTGAGTACAGACATAAGTGGTTTAGTAGATGTGTTGGTGGGAAAAGAATGAAGTTGTTAACCTATTAAGCTTTTATAAAATGAAATGGAGATAACTATAATGAATATGTGGAGAAAGAATACAGTGTTAAAAAAAAAAAAGCCAAGAATGAGAAAGTGAACCGGATAGGTAATTGTTAGAGAGCCCACTTGATATTTGTGGTTATAAATTTAAAATGAGAGCATTTTATATGGTTGTGAATTCAGTTACACCAGGAGCAGGAGCAGAGAAGCTAGAGAGTTGGGCCTAGGTATAATTTGATTTTTTTCCCTGAGTACAGAGAGGAGCAGGAAGTTGAGGTTAGATGGAAGGACACGCTTACAATGATGAGCCATGGAATTTAGGCTGGGCAAAAAGAAGTGAAAGTATATAGGGTCTGTGCTAAACTGAAAGCACACTTTATGGTGCCGTGAAGAGTGATAATCCAAAATAGTTCTACAAAAGAAGATAGGTTTTTTAAATCAAGGAGGATAGAACAATGGGTGGAAAATAACATTAGAGCATCCATTCTACATCCATGCCCAGTGGCTTTTGAAATGGAGGGTAGGAGCAGCCATTGCTTGAGAAGACTCAGGTGATGCTGTGCACTTAGGAGAGTGCCAGATTTTGGTCAGAGCAAGAAGTTAAAGGGAAGATTCAGAAAGGGAATTTGAAAATAGATGGGACTTTGCTGGCGACAATGATTAGTTCCTGTAAGTATTTGGGGGTCGGTGGAATTTGGGTGAGACTATTGAATTTACAGTGACTATACAGGTCCAAGCAATGCAGGATGACTTTAAGAGCTTGGCCTTCTTGTGATGACATAAGTGGGAAAGTACAGCACAAGGGGGCTTTGGTAGGGGATTTGGCCCCTACCTTTCTAGTCTGATCTCAGCTATAATTCTCTGAAGTCCTCTACCCACTCAATGTAAAATTTTCTACCCATCATATACACCAGTTTCCCCAAAGGTTCTGGTATGCCTTTGCTTAAGCTGTTCCTTCTCCTTACTGTGACCTCATCGTTCCTCTCTCCTGCTTCCTCTAAGAAATTTCCCATATTCTCATCCCATCAAAATTCATCTCTCAACATGTCTCAATAATTGCCTAACCTAATCTCCCACTTGCCTATTTATGTATAATTTGTTCTCTTACAATACATTATGAACTCCTGAACTGCAAATATGGAGTGGTTCATATTCTCCATAGTACCCAAAGGTGCTATGCTCAGAGGTCAATAGAAATGTAATTATTTAAATTCTTTCTTTTATTCACTCGGAGGCCTCCAGACTTCAGCACTGTGTTCAATATGGAGGTAAAGATTACCATAAAAGACCCAGAAACAGATGGTTCTAATTCCTCTTCCTCATTCTCCCCAATCCCAAACTGGCCTGGTTAGTGCCTTTTGTGGATAAACAACAGAGGGCTATGAGTAATCAACTTTGGTTTGTGACTATGGAAGATATGGAAATAAAGTATTGCCTAAGTTGGGCTGGGAACTAGAACTAGCACTCAGATGCTCGCTCTTTTATATCAAAATACAATTGTATGGTGCCCAAGAGACCCTGATTTCATACAGCTGACTACAGCCAAGGGAAGCTTAATTTCATTTATTTTGTTTACCAGAACTAAATATACACATGAACACACACACACACACACACACACACACACACACACACACACATGTTTATGAACACTAATTTTGTGTTTTTACAATTAAAAATATTTAAAGAAATTTTGAATCAGTTAATCATATCAAAAAAGGTATAATTTTATCACAAAAGTATAATTGTTCTGTTATAGTATAATTTAGTAGTATGCATAAGTTCACTGTGAAGTGAAAATGTGTTGATCTCACAATTTTAAAACTTTTCCCCTACGTAAGTATATTTTACTGATTTAACTTTGCTGAAAAGATTTATTTTGAGATGTATCCATTTTATTTTTAAACGTGTCTTTGTATTTTGTGTTTCTTTTTCTGCTTAGTGATATTTAATCTTCTTATTATAAACCTTTTATGTGATTTGTATGCATATTACTGCTTTTCAAAGTTGATGAGCTGATCTCACATTCTTTCAAACACACTTGATTTTTAAATTTTCAAATGTTATAAATAATTATTTCTAAAAGAAGTCTATGTGAAATTAAAACCTTTCTGTAGAAAACAGATTAATTTTAGCTCCTTGAAGCTTCTTAATTATTGTCAATTAATTGCTATGAATACTGTAACAGAGTATCACAAAGACTGGGAGTGGCACCGAGAGTCAGTGCATAGCACACCCCCCTTATCTGTGGTCTTGATTTCAGTTACTGGTGGTCAACCACTGTCCCAAAATATTAAATGGAAATTTCTAGAAGTAAACAACTTACAAGTTTTAGAAAACTATTTTTACTGTATTGTGTTATCATTGTTCTATTTTGTTATTAGTTATTGTTATTCATCTCATACTATGCCTAATTTGTAAATTAAATTTTATCTTAGGCAAGTGTTTAGGAAAACCAGTAGTACATATAGGGGTCAGTACTACACACAGTTTCAAGAATTCACTGGGGGTCTTGGAACATATCTCCTGCAGATAAGGGGTCTAATATACCCATATTATTTTATGAATTCTGGGTAGAAAACTAAATCACAGTTAAAATGCATTGCTTTCAAAGTCCAAACTAGGCCAAGAATGGTTAGGTGTTCGGAGTGGGGTGTCCAGAGTTAGGCTGCCTGGGTTCAAATCCCAGTTCTACCACTTACTATAAGCGTGGCCTATGTGAATTGCTTAAGTTGTCTATCGTTTCCTATACAAATAAAATTCTCTACCTATTGTTCTTCGTATTTTTCTTATTGACAGAACCTTCACACCCCCACAGAGTCAAAAACACCAACTAATTTCCCATTTTCCCTGGAGTTAGTTATTGGCCCGTGATGCAATTCTGCCCAATGAGAAAATCGGCCAGAGATATTCTGGGAGAGGTTTCCCTCCCTCTTAAAGACAGAGTAAGAGGCAATGAAACTATAACTTTCTCCCAGTGCTTCTGTCACATGAGATTTTTTTTTTAAATTGTTATTTAACCCACCTTTAATTGGGTATTCTGTAACTTGCATATAAAAGTTTCTTAAAATGCTTTCTAGTTTGATTTTGGATAGATCACAGGCACTCTTTCTCTTGTTTATTTTTAATATATTTTTATTTTTTAAATTGACACATGAAAACTTATACCTATTTATATGGTACCATGTACTATTAGATACATGTATTCATTGTTTAGTGTTCAAATCAGGGTTGGCATGTCTGTCTCCTGAAACTTCATTTCTGTGTGATGAAAACACTGCAAACCCTTTCTTCTAGCTTTTTTGAAATAAATATACAGTATATTATTGTTATTTTTGGTCACCCTACTATGCAGGAAAAAAGCATACTTCTTCTTCTGCCAACCTCTTTATTTCAAGAGAAGGATTTCAATGTTTCATTGCATATGATGATATCTGTAGGGTCTTAAAGATGCCCTTTATGAGTAAACTCATTCCTATTTGTTGTAAATTCATTCTTTAAATTCTAAGTGGTTGAATTTTTCTAATTCAAATTCTCCCCCAACTTCCTATTTGCTGTAAATTCATTCTTTAAATTCTAAATGACTGAATTTTTCAAATTCAAACTCTCCTCCCAACTTATATGCCATGCATTGAGATTATCATGATTTTTTTCTTCCTTATTTTGTCAATGTGACAAATTATATTAACTTATTTGCCAATGATATCTAACCTAGAATTCTTAGAAACTTCTTTATGATGGAATTAATGCATTATCCATGTTGGATTCTGCTGGATTTGGGGTTGCTATTTTTTCATTCATGTTCTTAAATAGGATGGGTGTTTAGTTTTCCCTTTCTTATGATACAATTGTCAGATTTTGGATTAAATACATGTTAGCTTGATAAATAATTTGATAAAAGTCATAAAGTTACCCCTTCTTTTTCAGTTTTCTCAAAGAACTTTCAAGAGTGGAAATATTTCTTCCTTAAATATGTTTTGGAATTACCAATTAAACCATATGAGCCTGGAGTTTTCATTGCAGGAAAGTTTTAAATTCTAGATTAATTTCATTAAAAACCATGAGGTTATTCAGATTTTCTATGTCTTTTTAGATCAGTATTAGACCAAATATATTTTTCCAAGAACATATCTATTTTACATTATTTTTAAAGGTATTGATATTGTCTCTTTAAGGTTTTAATATCTACATGGTTTAATAACAATATATTCTTTGTTGTTCTTAACATATTATGTATATCTTCTCTATATTTTGTTAACCAGGCTTTTTGTTTTCTATTTCATGAATTTCTGCTCATATTCATTATTTTATGCTGTCTGCTTTCTTGGGGCTAATTTTGCTATTCTTCTAACTTTTTGAGATAGATAATGAGCTCAATAATTTCAACATTTCTTTTTTGTTTCATATTTTTATCCTAAGTTTTCACTTGTATTATTATGATTATCAGAAGATTCTCTAATTTCCAATGTAATTTCTTCTTTGATTCATACATTATTTACAAGTGAATTTTTAATATATTGTAATTTTCCAGTCATCTTTTTTGTCATTTTCTTTTCTTGCTCAATTGAATTTTGGTCTGAAAACATTCTTTGAAGTTTGGTGAGATCTTCTTTATGACCTAGTATACAGTCAATCTTAGTAAATTTTTTGTATAATATTGAAAATATATAGGTTCTTCATTTGTTAAGTAGACTAGTCTGTTTCCTTTATGTCTAGGTTGTTGATTGTATTCACATATTCTGTTCTCTTATTTTTTGGTTCGTTTGTTTTGAGGTGAGTCTTGCTTTGTTGCCCAGGCTAATCTTAAACTTTTGGATTCAAACGATAATCTTTTCTCAGCTTCCTGAGTAACTGGGACTGTTACTATGCACCACCATGATTAGCATATATTCTTGTTTTATGTCTGGTTCTCTTCTAATAAGTTAGTCAATATAACTGGGATTTTGTCCATTTTTTCTTTGTACAATGTCTTTTTTTTTCTCTGTATACTTTGAGATCATAGAATTAAGTTAATGCATCTTAATAATTGTGTTATTTTCATGCAGAAATGAATTCTCTTCATCCTGTTAACTTTAAGGACACTGGAATTAACTCTCCTCCCAACTTATATGCCATAATTGTTATATATTTTAAGTCTACATATATTTTTAAACTACATAAATAATAATAGATAAATGTCATTTACAGTTAGTACTAATTTATATTTATCCAGATTTTACCATTTCTGGTTTTTTTCCATTCCTTAAGCCCTGACTTTCTCTCTGGTATATTTTTCTTTCTCCTGAAGAATATTTCAGGTTTAAATTACTGTGGGTTTGTTCGTAATGAATTCTATTTTTGTTTATTTTGTCTTTTCTCTAAAAGGATATTTTGATTCAGTAAAGAATTCTAGATTAGCATGTTAAGAATATCATATTATTATTATCTTCTGAATTCCATTATTTCTATGGACAGATCAGCTTTCAGATTATTTCTTTCATGATAAATTCCTTTTTCCCAAATTTTTTTCATCTTTATCATTGTTTTTCTTAGAGATTAACTATACTGAATTTAGATGTGAATATTCTGAATCCAGCATAGACCTTCTCAAGTCTGAATTTGCTGTCTTTCAGTAGTTTTATTAAAAATTCAACCATTAGTTCTTCAAATATTGCTTCTCCCCATTTTCTATTATCTCTTTCTAGTACTCTGAATGTAAATTAGACATTTATACTTTTATATTTCATTCTTTATGTGTTTTTTTTGTTTTTCTATTTTCCTCCATATCTTATCTCTTCATCTGAAATCCAGACTTTTTTTCTGTACACTCATCTAGTTCACTAATTCTCTCCTTATCTGTGTCTAATATGCTGTTTGATACATCTGTATTTTCTCATTTATTGTATTTTTGTACTTATAAAATCTCTATTCAAATAAGAGTTTTTGGAGGAGTCAAATGTGCTGTATCATTTTTTATAGTTGCAAGCTCTCAAATGAAATTTTTAATATCATATTTTATCTCCTTATACTTAGTAAGTTATTTTAAAACCAGTATCTTATTTACTTAATAGTTGGATCTTCTGGACTCTCTTTTTATTGTCTGTTGCTTCTGCTGATTTTCTTCATGCTAACCAGTCTTATATGTGTCAGGTTATCTTTGATTGTATACCACACATTGTATATAAAAGTTTGTTTGGGAGATGATTTGAGACCCAGGATAATGTTACTTTTCTCTAGAGAAGATTTTCATTTGCTTTTGCCAGGAACCTGGGGATACTAGGAATCTGGTATCACTTTTATTCAATTTCAGAAAGTTTCGATTTCTAGGTCATAGTCGGGAGGGCTGAATTACTTATGATACACTTTTATTTTTAAAGTGTATCCCCTCAAGTGATCCAACGCAAAGCACTGGCCAAGTCCCTGACCTTGACAGATCCTAAACCCCAACCTTTTTTGCCCTTGCCATATGAGCCTATCAAAAGAACTTCTCTTAGCCATCCTTTGAAAACTTCCAAGTTCTAAGAAGGGAAATCTTTCCCTCTACCTATACTCTCTCCCACCAAATGCTGGACTTACTTCTTTGTATTCTACGTTCTCCTGGTTTTGGAGCTATAATTATTCACCACCTAGTCCTCAAACATTTTGGGTTTTGTTCCTCAACTTTCCTAATCATCAGTGAACAGTCCAAATTGCCCTGTCTTCCATTTCCTGAAGCCTCTAATATATTCTCTGAGCTCAATTATAAAATGAGGATATTAGTTATGAAGAGTCCAAGCAGTTATCAAAAATAGTATTCAAAAGGAAATATTGCTGAGTATAAAAATTATAGCTGGGTTAAGCTATTTCTAATAATTGTGACTTTTAAAAAATAATTTAGTAAGATCCTACTAATTATATTTTTCCTTTTTTCTTACTCAGGTTGTAGCTACCAGGATTATTTTAGTTGTGTATAACAGCAAAACCTAACATATCTCAGGACTCAAATGATAGTTCCATAATTAAGGAATCAAGAAACTCCTAATTTGCTGCTTTGCCATCTATAGGATGTTTCTAAAACCACATGTAAATGTGGCTGCTAGAGCTCCAACATCACATCTGTATTCCAGGTAATTGGATTTTGGGTAGAGAAAGAGCACACCTCCCTCCTTTTAAGAAGACTTCTTGCAGGATACACACAGTACTTAAGCTTACATTTTATTGGCCAGAACATAGTCATTATCATGTCCAGTCACAAGAAAGATTGGAAAATATGGTTCTTTACTTGTGAAAAATGTCCTTAGCTAACATTAGTGCTAATTCACTAGAGAAGGAGAGAATCAATACTAGGAGTTAACAACCTATGCTTGAAAGTGATACATATTAAGAAATAAAGAGAATCGTAGCCAATTTACTGAAAGACTAAATTCAGTTGTTATACAAATATTACATTTGCTAGGTGGCTTTATCTCTAGTGCAACCAATAACATGGAGGCATTATAAGGAAAGCCAAACTTGAGAGTCTGTGTCAGAGAAAAAAATATTTTGGGGGGAAAAAAGGGACCAAAATTGTGTGAAAAAGAAAGAAATAGCCAGGCGTGGTGACACAAGCCTGTAATACCAGCATCTAGGGAGGTTGAGGCAAGAGGATCACAAGCTCAAAGCCAGCCTCAGCAACTTAGGGAGACACTCTCTCAAAATAAAACATTAAAAAAGGGGGGCTGGAAATATGGCTCAGTGTTTATGTACCCCTAAGTTCAATCCCTGGTACAAAAAAAAAAAAAAAGAGGAGAGAGAGAATTTAAATATCGTTTGGAAAACTTGTACATAAGATGATGCCAAACTCCCATATTTAAGATGGAATATCTTTGCGTACACTACTATTGTACAAGAATTGAACTCAGAACACCTTCCAATGTGTGCCCATTACTTTCACAATGAATACTTTCAGAGAAAATCCTCAAACACTTGTATCTACCTCTTCTTAATGAAACACATGACATTGTGTTTCTCATTCATGAAATACTTCACACAGGACATGTGTGAAATAACACTTTGGCTGCCTAAGGTTGTGAGGAATTATGCAAAGCACCTTCTATTGCTAAATTCCATGGGACACCAGAGGATTTTTGAAAAGTGATGCCAAGGGTAATACAATATATTTCACAAAGTAGTTAAGCATGGACATTTCTAAATAATTACTTGTTTGGGATACCATTTACTTAAAATATTTTTCTTTAATTCTGTATTTGATAAACTGTGCCCTAAGCCTCAAATTCTAACACATATTTATGCTATTAATCTTCCAGTAACTCTTCTAAAATATGTCAGTATTGATCATGGGATCTAAATTCTAAGTGCCAAGCCATGTTTTAAAATGCAAAACTACATTATACAATAAGCTCTTGCCTTCTTTTTCCCTCACCACATTCTTACCTCTAGCCTGGACTTTAAAATAGTATAACCTAGTAATAGTCTGTCTTTGATTCTAGAAACCTAAGTTAAGAAAATTCATTTAATTCAACAACAAAAATTTTTGGAAGAACAATGTACTTTTCTTACTTCATTTAAGAGCAAATGAAAGTTTGGCTTTAAGGAGGAAAGGGAGATAGATCAAACCCTGTTTCTTTTGCCTGCTTGCCAGATGATGCTAACGCGTCATTGTCCTTTCTCACCCAGGCAGAAATGCCCGAAAATGCCTTTTCTTCAGCCTACCACTGCCTTAACCAGTAATACTCTTCTCAGACAGCAAGATACCTGAATGTCTAAACATTTATCTGTGCTAATACAGGCTCACTTCATGTGAATGCCTGCCAAGCAGGAACTAGGCTGTCAGCTTCATCCCATCAAAAAGACTTTCAGTCCCAAGGACTGATGGCAGGTTCCAATTGTTAAGTCATTCTTGCTTGAACTGAATTTTAAAGTCAGGCTCCTACTGTTAAAGAATGGAGCTCAAAGAGGATCTTTATCCAGAAATGTTGCAATTCTAAATATAACACTCTCAGCTATAGATTTTTGTTGTACTTGTCATTATTTTTAAAAATTTGAGTACTTGAGTGAAACTCTAGGGCAGCAAATAATGTGTAAGGGTAACCAATACTGCATAATAGTTCTTGTTTTGGTACATTCGCTTTGTAGTGATTTATTAAGGGAGACTGAAAAAGCCTGATTAAAATGCATAAACAGTGCTGAACAGTAAACAACCATGTCTAAGGATGAAAAAATGGGACCCACATGCTGTGCATGGAAATTGCCCTTAACAACATGGCCTATTGTTGAACAGATAGGAAGCCAAAGGTTACTTGTAATCAAATTTGAAGTTTCCCATCACTTATAAAAGCAACACTTCCTTGTGCAAATGTTTCAATTTGTTGTAGTTAAAAACTGCTTCCTGACTTAATCCTTGCAGAAACCAGGAGTTCTTTTGACTGTCAGGTGGATAGAAAAATTTAGACAGGGTACACACTAGACTTTACAAAATGAAACTCAGTTTGTATGTTGAAGGAGAAATAAAATCTAAAGAATTAACAGGAGCAAATTAAACCAGCTAGAGAGCTCCAGATAATGATTTCTTTCGTATTTCATTTAAACAGGGGGAGAAGTTTGGTGGGTTGGCTAGGTGCTGAAATCTCTTTTCTTACTTAAAATAGATTTTAAAGAAAAAAAATGAAAGAAATAAAAATCTGGCTCAGCACAGTTGAATCAAGTCCATGGAAAAATACTCAAAGGGAAAAATTCATTAAAAATAGGGCAAGACTTACTGATGAGGTGAATTACATGATTACAAATAGAGGCATTATTCTATAGTGATGATGCTTTAAATTTCTGTTTTTAAAGACTATTGATTGTTAATTAAGGAGAAAAACAATTAGCTACTAACTTTTAAGCTTTG
Organism: Sciurus carolinensis; assembly: GCF_902686445.1. NCBI lineage: Eukaryota > Metazoa > Chordata > Mammalia > Rodentia > Sciuridae > Sciurus > Sciurus carolinensis. Next base: position 105,853,025 of record NC_062216.1, read on the forward strand.
TTCAGTCCTCCACAGTATGGATATAATGAAGTATAAAGACAAATAAATTGAGGGAATTTGAATAAATTTTTTAACACACTGGTTAATGAGCATTTTAAAAATGTTTTAACATCCTTTTGCCTAGGAAATTTGAAGAATGAGCAAAAAAAAAGTCATCACCTTCCATCCTCCTAAGCAAATTGAAAACCACTTTACACATCTTTTATTATTAAATAGTTGGATTTTTTTCCAATAATAATATTGTGTTGGACAACCTTATACCATCATCTCTGTGTACATTTGTAATTTTTTCTCTGGGATAAATTCCCTCATGTATCATTTTCAGATCATTGGGGTATGAACATTTCACTTATCAAAAATGTTCATCCAGAAAAATCTGGCAAATTTTCTTCCTACCAGAAGTACATGTAATAAAACAAAACTTGAATTTGGTATTATATCTTTTAGTAAGTGAAAATGGCACTTTCACTTTTAGTAAGTGAAATTTTGATCTTAAAAATAATGTGTATATCTTTAATATATCCTTTATAATTTTAATAATTTATGATTCTTTTATTGTTCTCATGTGAATTGCCTAGTTATTAACATCTCTAATCCTTTCATAGGATCAATGGAAAAATTAAGTGAGATAATTCACATAAATTACTTGAAACAGTGACTAGAAAATCTTAATTTATTAATAATTCGTTATATTTAGGGGGTATTGATTTGTTTTATTCTTCCATACTACACATATAAACATGGTCAATGAAGAAACTCAATATAAATGAAGACAACCTTACTGTTATTCTGATAATATTCTCTCAATAGTAAAATAAAATTGTCCTTTCTAGAAAAAACATGAAATCACACATCTATGGATGTAAGAAGTTCATGGTAATTATTTATACCTCCCCAAATCCCTTGCCTTTCATAAGCACTAATACTTGCACTTCCATCTATTTTGGGAACATAGTGATCAGTTCAAGTTCTCAGTCTATAGAGAAACAAGGACATTTGCTGCACAAGAAGTGCCCTGTGCACTCTTAGCTATGTATGAGAATATTGCAGCCTGCAGTCCACTCAGGTGCCAGTCACAGGTAGACAAATGCAGGTCTGGGCCGGGTGTGACCTCAGAGGCCAGGATCAACAACAGAAACTGTATCAGTGGGGCTCCTACTCCACTTCAAAAATCAGAAAGTAGAATTTTCAGAACACTAAAGAGCGGGTAATTTTTATTAAAATCATGAATATAATATCTTAATCAGAAAGAACTGCAATCATCCTACTAAGGTAACCCCCTGCCTCAAGACTCCTGCCTCAGTCCATATTACATTGCTGCAAAGTTATCATCTTAAACACAGGGTAGATTGTGTGCTTCCCATGCTAGAATGTTTTAGGTTCTTCCTGTACCTCTTTTACTCATGAAATGAAGTTTTAATGATTACTATGATGTTTTAGTTTTTGTGATGCTGTGGCTAAAAGACTGACAAGAAAAATTTTAGAGGAGGAAAAGTTTATTTGGGGCTCACAGTTTCAGTGGTGTCTGTCCACAGACATCTGGCTCCATTCCTTGGGGTGAGAGGTGAGGCAGTGCACCATGGCAGAGGAGTGTGGCTGAGGAAAGAAGCTGGGAGTATGGCTCCAGGAAGCAGAGAGAGACTAAACTCAGCTCACCAAATAATATCCCAAAGTCACACCCCAATGACCCACTTCCTCCAGCCACACCGTACCAGCCTACAGTTACCACTCAGTTAAACCATGTCAGGGGATTAATTCACCGATTGAGTTAACTCACTGATTGTTTGATTAAGTGCTCTAACCCTATTTCATAACACAAGCATTTCACCTCTGACCCTTCTTGCATTGTCTCAGACATGAGTGTTTGGGGGACACCTCACATCTAAACCATAACACATGATATTCAGAATACTTCTTCATGTAACCCTAACCTTTTTCATTTCTCTTCATATTCTCTGCTCCAGATACCAAGACTGCTCACCACTTCTTAAACACCGACCATGGATATTCATTCCTTCAAGCTTTTGCTCATATTTAATGCTCTCTAAGCCTGGACTTCCCTTCCTCCCTCTCTGTTGACAGAGATCCTACTCATTCCTCAAAATCCTACCTAAATTCTTTCCATTAAACTTTTATCACTCCTTCCTCTGTAGTCTTAATGCACAATCTATTTAGGACATTTCCTTTTGCCTTATATTATTATTGATATTTATTTACACAATGGCTTTCCCACTATATTATGATCATAAGAGAAACAATGACTTTATTTTACTCATATTTGACTTTCCCACAGCCTAGCATCATACTTAATACATACAAAAAAAGTGTTCCATAATTGTTTCATGAATTGAATTGAATTTGCAGTGGCCAGTTTTAGTTGTTTTTAATATAACTAACTATGACAAGTTCCTCTATAAGAAAAATATGCTCCCCATTGATTCCAAAGTAGGGTTGTCAGAGACAGGGCACTCATTTTATGTTTTTTCCTCTAAATCAGGTAACCCTGGGATAAATTCATGCAGTTTCTCACTGTCAGGGTTAACTTTGGGGCAACTGTGAACTCATGTGGCCATAACACTGTTTCCACCCAGTTCTGCTGTATCAATGTGTGTATAGCCACCATGAATCCCCTACATGTAAAGGGAATGTAATATTTTGTGGGGGAAAAGAGCAAATTAAAGGTTGCTATTTATAACTTGATCCTTAAATTATCACAGGCACTTGGAGGCTATCTGAGGAACCCAGGAGCTATAATTCCAGAATCAATACAAATTCTTCACATAGTTAATTGTTCTGATCAACAAGACAGTATCATCCTTTGTCATCCTTTGAGGTCACTGATACATTCTGCTTTTGTGTCATTATCCAGGACGTTTCTTCACACTGCCCTTCATTCCTTTAATCATCTCTCTAGGGTCTCACTATAATGGGGTCATTATGTGGGCTCTGGTTGTGCCAACCTTCCATGCTCATCTCTGAGGATCAGTATCTGCCCCAAATTGTTTGATTAAGTGCTCTAACCCTATTCCCTACCCACACTTACCTCCAACCCTTGGCTCTTTCCTAGTTTCCTAGGCAACATAGTTACTAGTCTAATAATAAACCAATGTTTTCCAGCTTAATGTGAGAGAAGACCAATAGAAACCCCAGGATTCTCCTTGGCTCTTAGATAACATCTGCAATTTAATGATGACTTTCTGGGGACAATTCTTGGCACTCCCTTACTTGTCTGATCAAAAAGGGTTGGAATTTCCTGTCTGAGTGGGTGATGTACACTTTAAGGGAATTACTTTTTAGACAGAGAAACCTTGCAGTATCCTTCCGATCAGATTATGTGAACAGCTGTCTGCTGATGAGTTAAGCAGGATCTCTCTTATTTTCAGAAGTGTAGCTCATGTGTTCAGACCTCATCATTCTGATTACAAAGTAAACATTTATTTACCCAAATTCCATCCCAGTTGAACTCCTAGTCACCCATAAGGAACTTATTGCTCTTCAGAAGGGTGCTTTGAGCATCATCCTATTGGCCATAAGGGAAGAAACCCCCTGTGACCTTTAATTCTGGCCTCTGTCAAATCTCTATCTTTTTACTTTTGCAGACAAAGTCTCCCAGGAGACCCTGGCTTTACTGGAAAAATACTCCCTCAGAACCACAGACGCATTCGAAATAATACAATTGACTAATCACAGGGAATAAATTTCTGGCCATGCAACATACTGGAAAGATAAATGTAGAAGATAAAGCCAATGAGTTTGTCCACGTTAGCAACTGCAGTTTAATCAATCACACAAACTATTAACAGATACACGGAGGAGCCTGGAGGGAAATTGTGACTGCTGGATTAAGCAGACCGGAGGCTGGGCAGGCTTCCTCCTGCTAGCAGAGCGCTCCACACGGGGAAACTGTGAAGCAACCTTAGGGCCCCGGATGCTAGTAACTGAAACCAGTTGAGACAAGCTTAAAAGTAATAAAGAAAAAATTAATAGAAAGGCAAAATAATGTTTGAAGATTGAAGGGAAGAAAAGGCTTGGGATACTGAAAATGGGAGTGTCTAGTCCATCTACGCTGCTGCCTCTCAGCCCTCCCTCTGCGTCAGGTCACTCTCTTTCTCTTTGCCCACGTTTCCTCTGCTCCCTTAGCTTCATGGAGGAAGATGGCTTCTCACCATCTTGTAGTCATCCCCACAAAGACACTGAGAGCTTTTCTTGAAAGGGGGAATGTGTAGAGATCTTTCAAACGATATTTCTCAAAATTGCTGCCGAGGGCTTAACCTCAGTTGAAAGGAAGAAAAGGAAGGGGTCACTGTGGGCTGGGCAGACACTATAGAAGTTACAGGAAAAGCTAGCAGTTTCATAGTTTTTCCCTAAGATAATTTTGGAAAGGGGAATAGTAGAAACGTTGAATATCTGGTCTTATGCAGATGTTAAAATTATGATAAAGAAAATTCAGAATAGTACTAAAGGATACCAAAAGACATCATAATTCACAAAAGGAAACATTATATACATATCGGAAACTCCCAACAGCTCCCACAAACCCTAACTCTTCATTATTTGTCTTCTTTTACTGCTAAGCAGGAGATCTCTTAGAAAGAAAATTTAGTTTGATCCCATTTATTGATTCTTGATTTTACTTCTTAAGCTTTCGGAGTCTTGTTGAGGAAGTTGGTTTCTAAGGCAACATTATGGAGAGTTGAGCCTACATTTTCTTCTACTAGGTGCAGGGTCTCTGTTCTAATGCCTAGGTTCTTGATCCACTTTGAGTTGATTTTTGTGTAGGCTGAGAGATATGGATTTAAATTTCATTCTGCTACATATGGATTTCCAGTTTTCCCAGCACGTTTGTTGAAGAGGCTAGTTATCTTTTCTCCAGTGTATGTTTATGGCATCTTTGTCTAGGATAACTGTGTTTATGTGGGTTGCTTTCTGTGTCTTCTATTCTGTTCCATTGGTCTTTATTTTTTGTTTTCATATCTTTAGTTGTGGTTGGACACAATGACTTTATTTTGTTTTTATGTGGTGCTGAGGATCAAACACAGTGCCTCACCCATGCTAGGTGAGTGCTCTACCACTGAGTCACAATTCCAGCCTTTCTTGTCTGTTTCTAACCTACAGAATGGGAGAAAATCTTTACCACCTGTACCTCAGATAGAGCATGAATCTCCAGGATATAGTAAGAACTTAAAAAACTTAACACCAAAAAACAAATAACCCAGTCAATAAATGAGCAAAGGAATGGAGCAGGCACTTCATAGAGGAAATATGAATGATCAGCAAATACATGAAAAAAATGTTCAACATCTCTAGCAATTAGAGAAATGCATATTAAAACTACACTGAGATTCCATCTCACTCAGTCAGAATGGCAATTATCAAGCATAAAAGCAACAATAAGTGTTGGTGAGGATGTGGGTAAAAGGTTCAGTCAAACACTGCTGGTGGGACTACAAATTGGTACAACCACTATGGAAAGCAGTATGAAAATTCCTTAGAAAACGTGGAATGGAACCACCATTTGACCTATTTATTCCACTCCTTGGTCTATACCCAAAGGACTTAAAATCAGCATACTATAGTGATGCAGCCACATCAATGATTATAACAGCTTAGTTCACAAGAGCTAAGCTATGGAACTAACCTAGGTGTCCTTCAACAGATGAATGGATTAAGAAAATGTGGTATATATACACAATGGGATAATACTCACCCATAAAGAAGAATGAAATGATGGCATTTGTCAGTAAATGAATGGAACTGGAGACTATCATGCTGAGTAAAATAAATTAATCCCCCCAAAACAAAGACCAAATGTTCCCTCTGATATGTGTATGCTGACATACCATAAGGGAGTAAAGGGAATATATGTTCGTTGGAGTAGACAAAGGAGAAGAAAGGGAAGGGAGTGGAGATGGGAATAACAAAGACAACAGATTGAATTGGACAGAACTTTCCTATGTGCATATATGAATACACAACCAGTGAAACTCCACATCATGGACAACCACAAGAACGAGATCCTAATTAGAATAAGTTATACTCCATGTATGTGTAATATGTCAAAATACACTCTACTCTCATGTATATCTAAAAGAAGCAAATAAAATAATTAAATAAAATTTAAAAATTTAAAAAGTTTAACTGGATTAAGTTAAAATAACTCCATTTCATTTTGGCTCATAAAGATTATTTTGCTCTAAAATTGCTAATAGCTTATCATTGGCAATGTTTGGACCTCCTGTCTGAGTAAGTTTTCTCAGTGCAATCAGGTTTACATTTCAAATACTCTCAAAAGAAATGAAAACAGTTTTGCAAAAAGTAACTCTGAGATACTATTCAGCTCTATGATGGAGGATGAATAATGCCAACAAAGCCTTGCTCCTTACGTCTGTCTCACCCTTCCTCTTGTCTTTAGTGCCCCTTTCACTGAGTGGTTATACTCTCTGGTCATCTCTTACAGTACTCTCCAAATCATTTTTGATCATACATTGTTATCATAAAAAATTAGTACATTACTCTGATTTATGTGTACTTACTAAAATCATATGTACATTGTTATGGTTTAGATACGATGTATCCCCCAAAAGCTTATGTGTGAGACAATCTAAGAATATTCAGAGGTGAAATGATTGGGTTGTGAGAGCTTTAACATAATCAGAGCATTAATCTACTTGAATGAATTAACTGAGTGGTAACTGTAGGCAGGTAGGTTGTGGCTGGAGGAGGTGGGCCCCTGGGGGTGTGCCTTTGGGGTTGATATTTTGTATGTGGTGAGGGGAGTTTTTTTTTTTTTTTTTTTTTCTCTCTCTCTCGAGTTCTCTTCTCTTCTCTTCTCTTCTCTTCTCTCTCTCTCTCTCTCTTTCTCTCTGCTTCCTAGTGTCATATTCTGAACTGCCTTCCTCCACCACATTTTTTCTGCCATAAAGTTCTGCCTTATCTCAGGAACAGAGCAATGGAGTCAGCTCTCTGTGGAGTGGACTGAGATGTCTGAAATCATGAGCCCCAAATTAACTTTTGCTCCTCTAAAATTATTCTTGTCAGGTCTTTCGGTCACAACAGTGAAAAAACTGACTAAAACAATCCATTATAAAAGTAAGTAATTAAAACTTTGAAGTGTGACCTAAAATAAATAGAAGTGAGCATTATAGTATTTTCTTCCCAAACCCACAAAGACCATCTTGTGCAGAAGTCTGTGTCACAGGACAATGAGTTCATCTAAGTCAAGTTCTTGTACTGAATTATTTTTATGGTCCTCAAGGGCAGTCATAAACTTTCAGTATGAGATGTTCTTAGTAACCATATCTTAAAATGAATTCTCCAGAGCTAAAGTTTTAATTTATAAGTACCCTGAAAAATTTGTCTGTAGTGCCAAAACAATACTGAATGAGTATAAAGTGACCAGTATTAACTGGGCAAAGTGAATTTTCTTTTATAAAAAATGGAAATTTTGGAAAAGTCAAACATGCTTATACAGTTGGATCCTTGACACACTAAAGTAGGTGAGAGCCAGGGTTCAGGCTATGGCTGATGGAGACTAAGAAAAGTCTTAGAAGGGACAGAGGGGAGCCGATTTTGATGCTGATCCCCTACAGTGACCAAATTCTCTTGCTTTTTCTGCACACTGAGTCACTTTGTCCTCTCAGAAACCCAGGCCTTAGGTGATGCCAGCCCTGCAAGAATCAGAGCAAAGGAAATCATGAGATGTTGTAACAAACAACAACAAACCACTAACCTTAGCCTTTCATAAAGCCCTTTAACAAAGAGCATGACCAAAATTAAAAGCAAAACAAAGGCAACATGTATTCATAAAATGACAAAGGATTCATGTCTCTGATCCAAAATTAGGACATTCGGATTAATGAGAACACCAAGACCTTCCACTAATAAATTGGCAAAGACTGGTCACAGAAGAAGACATGATTGATTGGCAAATATGAAGAAAGTTTTCACTCTTCATTTTTCAAAATATCATGAGTTAAAAACAACAAAATATTACTTTCCCATGTTAAATTAGCAAAGATGTTAAACCGTTAAATAGTACTTACCTGTCTGAATCTGGTAAAGTGAGCTTCTGAATTCATCACAGATAAAAGTGCATATCAACTTGACCCTTTGGAAATCAGTTTTTCAGTACTATAAAATGTTTATTTCTTTATCTGGCAGATCCTCTTCTGTTCATTTGTCTTAGGGAAGTAAAAAAACAAGACAGCATGTCTATTGACCTATTACATAAAACACAGGAATTTTTAAAACCAGATTATTTGACAATATAAACATAAATAAGTAAATTACAGAACATCTACATTATCATTCAGCTATCTACATAACATTATCTTTCTGCTTGTAAATTTTATGTTTATTAGGAGATTTTGGTAATATGATTAATGCTTATGTTAACATCAGCAATGAAAAAAGTAGGATATGTATTTGTCCTAAGTAAGAAAAAAGGAAAATGTAAGAGACTCTATATAGTAACAGAATAATTCTATGAGTTACTTAAGTTATTTTCCTTGATTGGTGGATCCATGCATGAATTAGTATCTTCTTTCTGCAGTTTAGTTTCTATTTCTTATTTGTCTTTTCAGACTTATATCCCTGTAACAAATATTAATGAGGACCTACAGTGTTCCAGACACTGTCCTAGGTGCTTAGATAAAGCAATGATAGAAATAACATTTCTGTTTTCAATAGAGTTTGCATATTTATCAAAAATGTCACATGTTCAAACTGTTAATTTTGAAGTGCAAGCAATGAATTCTTTTTACTCTTAGTATTTTTTATCCAGCAACCCTAACTCTCAACAAATTTATTGGGGGATAAATTTCCTACAATGGGTATGAAATTTTTTCCCCTTTTTTATGATAAGATACATGCGGAATTTGCCCTTTTAGCCATTTTAGCCATCCTTTCCTATACTCTGCCACATCCCCATAGCAGGATGACCAGGGTCTTGCATGGAGTTAAGTTCATTTACAGTGTTCTGTGACCATCACTTCTACCTGGCTCAGAACCCTGTCACCTCAGGAAGATCCCATACACATTAGCATTCACTGCCCACTCCCTGCCCTCCCCAGTCCCTGGAAACCACTGCTCTGCTTTCTGTCTCCGTAGATTTGCCTATTCTGGATATTTCATATAAATTAAATTATAGATATAACCTTTTTTATCTAGCCTCTTTTACTTAGAATAATGTTTTTTCTAAGTTTTATTTATGCAGTAGCCTATATCAGACTTGTATTTCCTTTTGTGATTGGATAATATTCTACTGCATTTATATAACACATTTTGTTTATCCACTTAATTCATAGATATTTGGGTTGTTTCCAAATTTGGCTGTTGTGAAACACATATTAATTTTATACTTTTAAAAAATTAGTTTGATTTAAACCATTATCCCCAAAGGACGATGAAAATATTTTTCAGACTTTATCTAATGTTACATGTTTAAATAAATGCTGAGTAAAGTAGAGGATCAGGCAATATTCAGTCAACACAGAATAATGCATTAAGCAAAGTAAAATGCTTAGTTTTATTGCAGATAAAAAAGAAGCATAAAATGAATATCTTATCAGCAAGCAGCTTATACCATATTCTGATAGATTAAAGTCGAAATTTTATTCTTTAATCACAAACAAGGTTACTCTGTTTCTCTGCCAGACACAGCAGTTAATATTATCAATTTGGTTTGCCTTTGAACAATAAATAGGGTGCATCACATCTGCATGATTAAAATACTTACCAAAAAAAAAGTGAGAAACTTATCCAAAGATAAGTCATATTTTCCAATTCTGTAAACTACCCAAAGTTCAGAAATACTGGAGTCCCTCTTCCAGCATCTCCTCACAGCACATGTAAGGTAACTGATCTCTGCCTTCCCACATTTAGCTAGAGCTCTTTTGTTTTAGGTCCTCTGAGGCTTTCAGACTTACATCAGCAAATTCTTCCTTCCAACAGCTGGGGGAAGCTGGCTTATGAAACCCTGTGCTGGCATCAGCATAGCATTAGGAAGCATAAGACCCAGAAGCAGGTGTGGGGACACCACCGCACTTCTTTCAATGTTGGCAGAACATCAAGTAGCCAGTGCCAGACCCAAAGCCAAGGGAGGCACAGAGGGGTGAGGTCTGGTAAAATGGGGTGATGAAGCCAAGGGTCAGGGACGCAAGACTCAGTGTCCTCTGTGTCTCAGTTAGCTCATCCTCTGTCCCAGAACTTGACAGAACTTTTCTTCATCCATCCTTGCCCAAAGTTTCCTGCACTGCCTCACTACTTACTGCCCACTGCCAAATTTACATGCTGTTCCCTTGAGGCTGAGGGCAAATCCTACCTTCTCCAAAGAGGTTTTTCTTCTCAATAAAAATAGATGTGATTTCTTCCTTCTCTGAATTTTCTAATCTCACCATATTTATTCTGATGGCTGAATATTTTCTCCATTGGTGTTTTTGTCTTGGCTCTTTCTCTGTGCCCTTCCACCATCCAGCAACATTTACACAACCCCAGAGGGTTGTCTTGCTTTATGGAGATCAGCTGTGTTCTACTTGTTTCTAAACACTCCCCATCCTTTCCTGTATTCTGCCACATCCCCATAGCAGGATGACCAGGGTCCTGCATGGGTTTGAAATTCACAACAAAGTACTGAGTAAATGAAAAGTTAATTATTTGGAAACTCCCAATTTCAGAGACAAAGAAGTCTTTCCAAATGCAAAATACCTGAAGAGCAGGGCAGTGGTGTTCACCTGCCTACTGTAAGCTGCATGTCTCTGATTACTTCTCTATATTTACCTATGTAGATGGAATATCTTTTTTACATCCTTAAAAAAATTGTCTTTTAATGTGTAAAAGATAATTTAACTTACTTTTCTCTGAATATCTTCTAAGAATAACTTTCCTTTCGTTCCACTATTTTTTTATTTCTGCATTTAATTCTTCAATTTAATTTTCTACATCAGATCATATAAACTTTTAATCTGTTACCATTTTCATGATTTTCTTACAGTTTTAGCTCAAATACTACAAATGTTCATACATTTGCATAATCTTCATATTTATGTAAAACTTGATAAAAGAGTTCCTTGGTTTAGGACCTCATGGATTGCCTACCTAAATTTCTTTTAAAGAAACTATAGAGTTAATTCCTCTAGCCCAAAGTACCACATGGTGGTGGTTGTGACTACAAATCATGCCTCTCACCTTTATATGGCTCCAATTGCAGTATAATTGTCAACACAACTTCATGACCACATCCATCCCTTTGGTGATGGATGTATTGAATATGATGTCCATGGGGACCACAAGTACTATTTTCCTGTTCACTCTGACTGCTCTTCTTGCTCTCTTTTGCCACATAACTTTACCACCATCCCTTAAGCGTTAGTACTTTCCAAGAAATTTGTCTTCAAGTCTCATCCTTCTCATACTGGAGCTGACATCTGACCCGGGAGCCGTCACTTCCCTCCCGGGAGTCAGTGGCATACAGTACTTATCATTGACGGAGCTCTTTCCCACTATGCCTGGACATGGTCTTAAATTCTGTCTCAACACAGTGCTTCAGAAAGCCATCAATCATTTGGAGATGATATGCAACATAAAATTTGTCTTTGTCCCCTGTACCTTTCTCCCTGAATGATTTCATCTCCTATGACTTCCGCCTCTGCTCCTGTGAAGATTTCCAAAGTCTGTCTTCAGCCTGACACTTCTCCTTAATTCTAGATGTTTTTCCTGTAGCCTACAGTCTTTCTCCACACTCACCCTTATCTTGACTGCAATCATGCACACTTGTTAAAAACTGCTTTTAGATGTTACTATTTATTTATCCAAACACCTAACTGAGACTTACAGCTTATCTCTACTCTGTCTTATCTCCCATTTCCATATGCAGTTGATCATTAAATTATGGGTTCTACTTTAAGTCTCCTAACTGTAGGATTTCTTACTCTTTTCCATTCCTTGGTTTAGGACCTCATGAATTGCCTACCTGGATTTTTGCAATAGCCTCTATCATTCATCTTGAATGAATTGCTTTCCTCTTCAAATAATCTTTCACCTCTGTATCAGTGTTCTTCCAAAATCATTGATCTGACTATGTTAGTTGTTTCTTTCAATTCTTTCAGTGGACTTTATTATTTAATTAAAAGATGTTTTAGTTTTTGTTATTATAGTTTTTAGCACGTTAATTTTACAAATTAATGGGGTTCACTGATATTTAAATAGATGCATAAATTGTGCATTGATCATGCTCATCCACTCTTCTTCTGCCCTTTAAAATCTTTAAGTGCCATCAGGAGAAATATCAAACTCCATCTTAGGTATCCAGAGCCCCTCACACTCTTTTCCAAACACATTTCTCATCATTTCTACACCTTCTGGCCCTGTGCCTCCGATATACTGAACTCCCAACATACACAGGAACTCCCATACCTCTGTTGTGCCATCTGCTCCGAGTGCCCACTGCCCCCCACCACCCACGCCTGCCACTTACCACTGGAGAAACTCTCCTTGAAAGCCTGGGTCTCTCCTCCTTCTTCCATCTCCTCTGCTTCTCCCATCTCCAGCTCACCTCTTTTCATGTTGCTGGGTTGTATGATGGTTAGTTGGGCCTATCTCATCCCACCAGGCTAGTGACTCCTAGAGCAATCTGAATCAATTTTGGGTCCATAATATGAATAGCAAAGTTCCTACCACCTAACAAAGGATCAGTAAATATTTTTGCCATATGCCAAAGAGAAGTATACCCCAGTTCAAAGTCCATTTTTCCTTAAAAAGGAACTGGTAGGTAAAGTAAAATGATTATTTTGGCTTGAATCTGAGTCTTAATACATGGTCTTCAAAAGGAAATTGTTGAGTTGCCAATTTTTTTGTCCAAGCCTCCAGTGAAATTTTCTTAGAAAGTTATGCAGAGGTGAGGTGATTAATCCAGACTTTGTAAAACAAAACTGTCCCTTCATTTTCTTGTTTTAGAAACAAAAACAACCATCAAATCTTGATTGACATAAGCAGGAAAAACCCCTTTTGTTTTGTATAATCCGGTGTTTTCATTAAGTAATTTGCAGAGTAAGAGAGAGGAAAAGAGTCTTTGTAGGGGGTTCCAGAGGCATTCTGCCCAAGAAAATCTGATTAATTTGAATAGTGGAATTGGAGTCTCAATCTTACCTCATAAAAGCCATCCCTAGTAAAAAGGACTTCTCAGTAAGAAGCTGCTTCTACTTCTGGACAGAAATCCCATTTCATGCTGCCTACACAGTCCTGGAAGGAAGCATTTCATGACACTGTCAATCTGAAATATATTTTAATGAACGAAACCTAGTTATGGTAGTGGTTGGATATAAAATTGTAATATAATCAAAATTTCTTTGGTCTATGTAATGACATAACTCTACTCTAAAATATAAATATATTGGACTGTATATCAGCAGGTTAATGCACTGTAAAGCTAAAGTAGCTCTGTTGGTGGCAGGTCTCCCCTAAACCAATCAAACAGTATTTACCAGCATTATAAAACTGCATTTAATAAGGCAAATGGGATTAATGAATTACAGTGTAGTTTATGAGAAAATAAAGGTCTCCTGTCCAGATATTGCCATCAGCAATTCTCACTGGAATTCCTTCATGAACTGTGGAGGTTGATTTAAATTATGCAATCCAAAATTTAAGTGAAAGCATTAAGAACTGGAATGTAGAGAAAACCCCACAAAGCTAAAATACCAGTAAATGAATCTTTCTTACAAAGAAAAAAGAAAAAAAAAAAAAAAAAGCCAGATTACAAATGAGTGCTCTCTTTAGTGAGCAGGCTGAATCAGTGTGCAGGCCTGGATAAAGGAAACAATGGGCACCTTCTGACACCAGGCTGTGTGTCTGGTGAGCATCCCTCAGTGCAAATGTTAGTACTGTGTGAGTATTTATTGTGTTTCTATAAAGTCCTAATGAGCTCCTTGGGTGAGAGTGAAACCCTTTGCTTTTTCACACTGTGCTCAAGACCCCTAAACTTCATGGGGTCAAATCTAAAGAAAGGGTAATGGACCATGAGGTCCAGCTTAATAGACCTGATATTAACACAGCAGCAAGAATGTCACCAAATGCAAAGTTTAGGGCAAGCAATGAATGAAGTATTTGTTACACTTAAATAATATACAAAGGTTATAACAGAGTAGTGGCACTATATCAATGTCATCATTGCAGGACTTTGAAAATCTCCCATGTATGAAATAACCTTGTAACACATCTTTTGGTTACAAAAAAATTGAATTTGGTTCCCAGCAGAAAATGATAAATTAAAATAGAAAGTTATGCAACTGCTGTGACTAATTATTTTTAGATACTGAAAATCTCTTATCCATATAAGTAATCAGAATACTATCAGTATCTAATACTCATATAATGGAAATGCATGTACTCCTCATGCTGGTTATAAAGATGATACACTTAAATGTATTTTCCCTATATGAGGCAAATTTATTTTATTTTATTGTAGTTTTTTTGGATAGTGGTCTGTCTTAGGTGTTCCTTGCTTTGACATGAGTAGAACATAATGACCCTGAGTCTGAGATCAGTAGGCAGAACCACTTGTGTAAATATGGGACTCTTCCAGTAGAATCCTTCATCCATGCAGCTGTGGGCTCATCATACTACTAACCCAGGTCTCTTATCTAGGGAACTTCAGTTCAGATGACACAACATAAGCCACACACCTGGGATCTGATAGCATTACACTCCATGCTTTTGCTTGAACGTTAACCTTAACAATATCATCACTCTCTTGAAGGGGTAAAAAAGAGAAGAGAAGATATATGAATCGGTAAAAAATATTTGTGCGTAGGCTTTCCTTTCATGTTTTTTTTTTATTTTATGCTGGGCTTATTAAATTTCTTTGGAATTGACAACTAGATTATCAATTATTTGAAGACAAAATCTACATCTCTACTACTTATACTGTTTCACGTATCTAATCCCAGCACCAAAGCCAGACAGCATTCTCAATGTACTCCACACCTGATGGATATATATAAATGTTATTCATTGCTGACTGACTTTCCTTTTATCTGATTAGTTGCAAAAATGGAAAATTGATATTTACTTAGGAAATTCAGGTAGCATGTTGTCAGATTATTAAGCTAACATAGTCTTTCATCAACTTTCATAAAAATATTAATAGCTTACTTTCCACTTCACTCTGCATTATTGATTTGACTTCCAGGAGCTGAATTTTTGGAGATTACTAGCATATCACTTTCATATTTGTAAAAATGAGACCAGATTCAAACTGATGAAAAACTCATAGGTTTCAGACAACTACTTACAATGTTCAAGAACTTAAAGCAAGGATACTTAGAGACCAAAACATGCTCCTGACATCTGAAGTACTAATTGCCATCATTTCTCTTTGACTAATAGAGATGGAAAGAATGAATCATTTCATTTTTATTTGTTGCCATTTTTAAAAGAATAGAGAAATTTAGAAATGGAGGCCAAATAATTTTTATTTATAAAGAAAAAACCAAAAGCACTTATCTGTTGATGTGGTCAACCCAAAAGATAGAACATGAGTCACTAACCAAATGTGCATGATTCAGGAACATTCAAACTTTGACCTATCTAAAAATATTTCCACCAGCCTGTGGTAGTACCTAAATTTCTATCCATGGAGTCATTGCTATGCATGAAGACTTCCTTAACAAGACTCCTAAAGCACAAGAAATGAAAGCAAGGATCAATAAATGGGATAGATTCAAACTAAAAAATTTTTTCTCAGCAAAGGAAACAATCAATAATGTGAAAAGAGAGTCTACAGACTGGGAGAAAATCTTTTCCACCCACACTTCAGACAGAGCACTAATCCACTAACTCCAAAATTTATAAAGAACTTACATAACTTACACCAAAAGTACAAAGAACCCAACCAATAAATGGGCTAAGGAACTGGGCAGACACTTCACAGAAGAAGATACATAGGCAATTAACAAATATATGAAAAAGTTTTCAACATTTCTAGTAATTAGAGAAATGGAAATTAATACCACCCTAAGATTTCATCTCACTCCAGTTAGAATGGCTATTATCCAGAATACAAACAATAATAGGTGTTAGTGTGAATGTGGAAGAAAAGGCACACTTGTACATTGCTGGTGAGTGGCAATTTGGTGCAGCCACTCTGGAAAGCAGTATGGAAAATCCTCAGAAAACATGGAATGGATCCGCCATGTGACCCAGTTATCCCACTCCTTGGTTTATACCCAAAGGACTTAAAATCAGCATACCACATCGATATAGCCACATCAATGTTTATAACAGCTCAATTCACAATAGCTAGATCATGGAACCAACTAGATGCCCTTCAATAGATGAATGGATAAAGGAACTCTGGTATATATACACAATGTAATATTATTCAGTTATAAAGGAGAACAAAATTATAGCATTTGCAGGTAAATGGATGGAATTGAAGAATATCATGCTAAGTGAAATAAGCCAAGCCCCAAAAACCAAAGGCCAAATGTTTTCCCTGACAATTGGATGAAGATACATAATGGGGGTGGGGAGAGTAAGAGAAGAATGGAGGAACTCTGGATTGTATAGAGGAAAATGGGGGGGGGGTAGGAAAGATGGTGAAATGAGACAGACATTACTCTACGTACATGTATGATTACACAAATGGTGTGAATCTACATCATGTACAACCATAGAAACGAAAAGTTGTACCCCATTTGTGTACCATGAATCAAAATGCAGTCTGTAAAAATTAAAAATTAAAAAATAAAGAGCCATCATTTACAGACATATTAAAATGCAGACATAATATATATGCCCAATAATATCCATTCTCTCTTCAGTGTATATTATCCAAGAGTAAGAAACCTACATATTGTGTTACTTCCCTTACTTTGAATGCTCCAAAGCTTTCCTATCACACTTAGATTGAATTCAGATTTCTTACAATGGCACACCTAGATTATCTGGTTTCTTCTGATTTGCTTCCTGCCACCCCACCTGTTACCCATCTCACTCTAGCTAAAATTGGCCTTATAAGGTCATCAAAGTGGGGTCCTCATGATGAGACAATTGCTCTTATAAGAAAAGATATGAGAGAGTTTGCTGTCTCTGCCATGTGAGGACAGAGCTAGAAGATGGTCACCTGCAAGCCAGGAAGGGGACTTTGCTGGAGCCAGACCATGCTGCAACCTGCTAACCTCCAGAACTGTGAGAAGATAATTGTAGTTTCAGCCACAGTGTCTGGTGTTCTGTTACCACAGCTAACGTTGACTAAGATGGGGCTTTAGGACTTCTTCCTCCAACCCAGAACATTCTTTCCTCAGATCTTTTCGGGGCTCTAGACTTGACCCTCACACTTGCAGGGCCCAGAGCAAAAGTGAAAATAAAGGCTCTATGTCTTACGTTTAAAATCTTTAAGGCAAGATAACAAACTGCCAAATAAAATGTAGTCTACCCTCTTACCCTCACAATGACAATTTTTTAGTGTAAAGCTATGGTTATTTTATGATGAAGTAGGCAAAATATCAAAGATTACTAAATTTAACTAATTTTAACAATTTAGTCATTATTAAATTACTAAATTGAACAATGTTGTGTTCTGTTTGTTGAAAAACAATGTTTAGATGATTAATAAAACTCACATAATTAATGGTTATGTTTTAATTAAACTTTTTTATTACCTTCATTTCAACAAAATGGTTATTTTTATAATCAGGATTTTTACACAATGTATTTTATTGACCATACTGACCTGAAGGATTCAAAATAAAATATAATTATATTTGAAATATGCAACATTTGGATATATTTCAATGAAAAAGATACGTGTAGAAACATAAAAATTATTTTTTGGGTTTTTAGAGAAGTTAAAATTATCTATTAAAACTAAAAGAAAAATTATAAATGATAACTAATGAATATCAAAATTTTAATACAATTATTTAAATAAAGTTAAATTTTTATTTTATCTTTTTGAAACTTCACTTAAAATGTTCTAAATAGTTTTATGCATCTAAAATTATCCACAATTATAATGGTCAATGTCCACATAGTTGTCAATGTAAAAAAAAGCTAATTAATTTGTAAATATTTCCTAAACCACAAACCAAAACATAAAGAGAAAATAAATGGGCACAGCACTATGGGGAATAAGTTTTCATTATGCAAGAATCTACTCCTGAGAGACAGTAATTGTTAATTCAATTAACATTTCTTTTGTTCTAGAACTTCTGTTACACATCCTCTCCAACATGAACAGCAGCACAGCTCAGCCACCCTGGCCTTAGCACATGGTGACCTTTTGTTTTTTTTTTTTTTTAATTTTATTTATTTATTTATTTTTATTATTGTACACAAATGGGATACATGTTGTTTCTCTGTTTGTACATGGCGTAAAGGCATACCATCTATGTAATCATAAATTTACATAGGGTAATGTTGTTTGATTCATTCTGTTATTTTTTTTCCCTTCCTCCCACCCCTCCCACCCCTCTTTTCCCTCTATACAGTCCTTCCTTCCTCCATTCTTGCCCCCTCCCTAAACCTAACTCTAACCCTAACTCTAACTCTTCCCACCCCCCATTATGTGTCCTCATCTACTTATTAGCGATATCATTCTTCCTTTGGTTTTTTGAGATTGGCTTATCTCACTTAGCATGATATTCTCTAGTTTCATCCATTTGCCTGCAAATGCTATAATTTTATCATTCTTTATGGCAGAGTAATATTCCATTATATATATATATACCACATTTTCTTTATCCATTCATCAATTGAAGGACATCTAGGTTGGTTCCACAATCTGGCTATGGTGAACTGAGCAGCTATGAACATTGATGTGGCTGTATTTCTGTAATATGCTGATTTTCAGTCCTTTGGGTATAGGCCAAGGAGTGGGATAGCTGGGTCAAATGGTGGTTCCATTCCAAGTTTTCTAAGGAATCTCCATACTGCTTTCCAGAGTGGCTGCACTAATTTGCAGGCCCACCAGCAATGTAAGAGTGTGCCTTTCTCCCCACATCCTTGCCAACACCTGTTGTTGCTTGTATTCTTGATAATCGCCATTCTAATTGGGGTGAGATGGAATCTTAGGGTTATCGCGTTCCCTCTGCCCGCAGAGAGAGACACAACAAACGTCTGAAGCTTTGGAAGTTTATTGTGCACAGTCTTCCTTTCTTTCCCTCTTTTCTATCCCATTCTCTCTTTTCTTTCTCTCGCTCTCTTTCCCTCTGCTTAACTCTCGCCTGCTCCGGTCGCTCCGCTTCTCCTGCTCGGCTCACGTCTGCTTCGGCCACTCCGCTTCTCCCACTTGGCTCTCGCCCTCGCTCGCACTCTTCTTCCTCGCTTCTACTCCTACTCTCAGCTTCCTTCTTGCTCTCAGCTTCAGCTTCCTCTTACTCTCCCACCCACCAGGCTTATATACACTTCAACCAATCAGGGGAGAGCACACGAGGTAAACGCGCGGACAGCTGCAGGCATAGAATAGGTACACGAGGGGGGCATGCTCTAATCCCATCGTTAACTAGCCAATCATTGGAATTCGCTGGTTGTTTACTGTATAGCTGGCCGCTTTTGGCTCAGCGCCAGGCGCCATCTTGACCGTGCCCAAGGCTGGGGGTCCCGGAAACCCCGACATAGTGTGGTTTTGATTTGCATTTCTCTTATTACTAGAGATGTTGAATATTTTTCCATATGTTTGTTGATTGCTTGTAGATCTACTTCTGTGAAGTGTCTATTCATTTCCTTAGCCCATTTGTCGATTGGATTATTTGCATTCTTGGTGTAGAGTTTTTTGAGTTCTTTATAGATTCTGGAGATTAGTGTTCTATCTGAAGTATGATTGGCAAAGATTTTCTCCCACTCTGTAGGCTCTTTCTTCGCATTGCTGATAGTTTCTTTTGCTGAGAGAAAGCTTTTTAGTTTGAATCTATCCAGTTATTGATTCTTCCTTTTATTTCTTGTGCTATGGGAGTCCTGTTGAGGAAGTCTGGTCCTAAGCCGACATGTTGAAGCTCTGGACCTACTTTTTCTTCTATAAGATGCAAGGTCTCTGGTCTGATTCCGAGATCCTTAATCCATTTTGAGTTTATTTTCGTGCATGGTGAGAGATATGGGTTTAGTTTCATTCTGTTCCATATGGATTTCCAATTCTCCCAGCACCATTTGTTGAAGAGGCTATCTTTTCTCCATTGCATATTTTTGGCCCCTTTGTCTAGTATGAGAAAGTTGTATTTATTTGGGTTTGTGTCCGTGTCTTCTATTCTGTACCATTGATCCACCTTTCTATTTTGGTACCAATACCATGCCGTTTTTGTTACTATTGCTTTGTAGTAGAGTTGAAGATCTGGTATTGCAATACCCCCTGCTTCACTCTTTCTGCCAAGGATTGCTTTAGCTATTCTGGGTTTTTTATTCTTCCAGATGAATTTCATAATTTCTTGCTCTATTTCTGTAAGGTACATCATTGGGATTTTAATTGGAATTGCATTGAATCTGTATAGCACTTTTGATAGTATGGCCATTTTGACAATATTAATTCTTCCTATCCAAGAACATGGGAGATCTTTCCATCTTCTAAGGTTTTCTTTAATTTCTTTCTTTAGTGTTCTGTACTTTTCATTGTAGAGGTCTTTCACCTCTTTTGTGAGATTGATTCCCAAGTATTTTATTTTTTTCGATGATATTGTGAATGGGGTAGTTTTCCTAATTTCTCTTTCTGAAGATTCATCGCTCATGTATAGAAATGCCTTAGATTTATGTGCATTGATCTTATAACCCGCTACTTTACTGAATTCACTTATGAGATCTAAAAGTTTTCTGGTGGAATTTCCTGGTTCCTCTAAGTATACAATCATATCATCAGCAAATAGGGATAGTTTGAGTTCTTCTTTGCCTATTCGTATCCCTTTAATTTCTTTGGTCTGTCTAATTGCTCTGGCTAGAGTTTCAAGGACGATATTGAATAGAAGTGGTGAAAGAGGGCATCCCTGCCTTGTTCCAGTTTTTAGAGGGAATGCTTTCAGTTTTTCACCATTTAGATAATATTAGCCATGGGCTTAGCGTAGATGGCCTTTACAATGTTAAGGAATGTTCCCACTATCCCTATTTTTTCTAGTGTTTTGAGCATGAAGGGGTGCTGTATTTTATCAAATGCTTTTTCTGCATCTATAAAAATAATCATGTGATTCTTGACTTTAAGTCTATTGATATGGTGGATTACATTTATTGATTTCCTGATGTTGAACCAACCTTGCATCCCTGGGATGAAACCCACTTGATCAAGGTGCACTATCTTTTAAATATGTTTTTGTATGCGATTTGCTAAAATTTTGTTGAGAATTTTTGCGTCGATGTTCATTAAGGATATTGGTCTGAAATTTTTGTTCCTCGATGTGTCTCTGTCTGGTTTAGGTATCAGGGTAATATTGGCTTCATGGAATGAGTTTGGGAGGGTTCCCTCCTCTTCTATTATATGGAATACTTTGAGAAGTATTGGAATGAGCTCTTCTTTAAAAGTTTTGTAGAACTCGGCTGAGAACACATCTGGTCCTGGACTTTTCTTTGTTGGTAGGTTTTTGATGACTTCTTCTATTTCATTACTTGAAATTGGTCTATTTAAATTGTGTATGTCCTCCTCGTTGAATTTTGGCAATTCATATGTCTCTAGAAAACTGTTGATGTCTTCAAAATTTTCTATTTTGTTGGAGTATAGATTTTCAAAATAACTTCTAATTATGTTTTGTATTTCAGTCATGTCTGTTGTGATATTTCCTTGTTCATTCTGAATTTTAGTGATTTGGGTTTTCTCTCATCTTCTCTTTGTTAGTGTGGCTAAAGGTTTATTGATTTTATTTTTTCGAAGAACCATTTATTTTGTCAATTTTTTGTATTGTTTCTTTCATTTCAATTTCGTTGATTTCAGCTCTGATTTTAACTATTTCTTGTCTTCTACTACTTTTGGTGTTGGTCTGTTCTTCTTTTTCTAGGGCTTTGAGCTGTAGTGTTAGGTCGTTTATTTTTTGAGTTTTACTTCTTTCATTAAATGCGCTCCATGAAATAAATCTTCCTCTAAGTACTGCTTTCATAGTGTCCCAGAGATTTTGATATGATGTGTCTTTGTTCTCGTTTACCTCTAAGAATTTTTAAATTTCCTTCCTAATATCTTCTGTTCTCCATTCATCATATAATAGCATATTGTTTAATCTCCAGGTGTTGGAGTAATTTCTATTTTTTACTCTTTCATTAATTTGTAACTTCAATCCATTATGATCTGATAGAATACAAGGTAGTGTCTCTATCTTCTTGTATTTGCTGACATTAGCTTTGTGGCATAATATATGGTCTATTTTAGAGAAGGATCCATGTGCTGCTGAGAAGAAAGTGTATTCGCTCTTGGTTGGATGGTATATTCTATAAATGTCTGTTAAGTCTAAATTATTGATTGTGTTATTGAGATCTATGGTTTCTTTGTTCAATTTTTGTTTGGAAGATCTGTCCAGTGGTGAGAGAGGCGTGTTAAAATCACCAAGTATTATTGTGTTATGGTCTATTTGGTTTCTAAAATTGAGAAGGATTTGTTTAACATACATGGATGAGCCACTGTTTGGGGCATAGATGTTAATGATTGTTATATCTTGCTGATTTATGCTTTCCTTAAGCAGTATGAAATGTCCTTCCTTATCCCTTCTGACTAACATTGGCTTGAAGTCCACATTATCTGAAATGAGTACGGATACTCCAGCTTTTTTGCTGAGTCCATGTGCATGGTATGTTTTTCCCCATCCTTTCACCTTTAGTCTATGGGTATCTCTTTCTATGAGATGAGTCTCTTGCAGGCAACATATTGTTGGATCTTTCTTTTTAATCCAATCTGCCAGTCTATGTCTTTTGATTGATGAATTCAGGCCATTAACATTCAGGGTTTTTATTGAGATGTGATTTGTATTCCCAGTCATTTGGTTCATATTTAAAATTTTATTTATTTATTTATTTATTTTTTGACACATCTTGGTTCCTCCTTTATTTGACAGTTCCTTTAGGATAATTCCTCCCTTTGCTGATTTGTTTCTTTGTTTTTTATTTCTTCCTCATGGAATATTTTGCTGAGAATGTTCTGTAATGCTGGCTTTCTTTTTGTAAATTCTTTTAGCTTTGTTTATCATGGAAGGATCTTATTTCGTCGTCAAATTTGAAGGTAAGTTTTGCTGGGTATAAGATTCTTGGTTGGCATCCATTTTCTTTCAGTGCTTGGTAAATGTTGTTCCAGGCCCTTCTAGCTTTTAGGGTCTGGATTGAAAAATCTGCTGATATCCGTATTGGTTTCCCCCTGAATGTAATTTGGTTCTTTTCTCTCACAGCCTTTAAAATTCTGTCTTTATTTTGTATGTTAGGTATTTTCATTATAATGTGCCTTGGTGTGGGTCTGTTGTAATTTTGTGTATTTGGAGTCCTATAAGCCTCTTGGACTTGATTTTCCATTTCATTCTTCAGATTTGGGAAATTTTCTGATATTATTTCATTGAATAGATTGTTCATTCCTTTGGTTTGTTTCTCTAAGCCTTCCTCAATCCCAATAATTCTCAAATTTGGCCTTTTCATGATATCCCATAGTTCTTGGAGATTCTGTTCGTGATTTCTTACCATCTTCTCTGTTTGGTCAACTTTGTTTTCGAGGTTAAATATTTTGTCTTCAATATCTGAAGTTCTGTCTTCCAGGTGTTCTATCCTATTGGTTATGCTTTCTATGGAGTTCTTAATTTGGTTTATTGTTTCCTTCATTTCAAGGATTTCTGTTTGGTTTTTTCTCAATATCTCTAACTCTTTATTGAAATGATCTTTTGCTTCCTGAATTTGCTCTGTTAACTGTCGATTGGTGCGATCAGTCGATGCCTGCATTTGCTCTTTCATCTCATCATTCAATGCCTGCATTTGCTCTTTCATCTCATCATTTGCTTCCCTGATCATTTTAATTATGTACATTCTGAACTCCCTTTCTGTCATTTCTTCTGCCATGCTGTCGTTGGATTCTATTGATGTAACATCTAGATTCATTTGGGGCATTTTCTTCCCTTGTTTTCTCATATTGTTCATTAATCAGTGGGTCATTAAGATATTGCAGATTTCCTCTATCAACTTATAATGTCCCTGAAGATTGCTAGTATATCCCCTCTTATCCTTCAGTAGCCTGAAGTCTTGGAGGAAGTTGATAATGCAGAGCTCCACGAAGAAGCTGCCTCTCTAGGGGTGGTGACCCTCAGGTGGAGTATATTCCCTGCTAGTGGGCAGAGGTGCCTCCACTTGTTGACCAATGATCATCCAACGGGGAACTAGGCTGTGGGCTGAGGCGAGGCCTGTTTGTGCCTGTGTCTCTGGTTTTACCGTCCCTGTGAGTAATCCTCTCCCGGCAGGGAAGACTCACTCGGTGGGGACGTCTCGCTGGTCAGTTCCCCTCCTAGAGGTTCCCCTCAATCTACAACTACTGCCTGGGCTGGGCTGTCTTCCTCTGCAACGTTCCCAGGGGCCCATACCTACCTCCTGGGCCTGGGAGCCTCACCCTCTGCAGGCGAGTCTCCTTAGGCTGCCTCTCCCAGAGAATCTGCCCGCAGTCCTGGAAACTTCGCTCCACCCCTAGGCGTGTCTCTGTGCGGCTCTTCCAGCAAGAAGCCACCTAGCTCCTGGGACCCTGCTCTGCATCTAATCACCTGGCTATGCGGCCCCTCCTCTGAGTCACCACCTGGAGCCCCGTACAATAGCTCCGAGACCCAGAGACCCACCACACACCTCCTCCTCCGGACAGTGGCCGGGTTTCCGACACAGTCACTAGGAGTCCAAGCAACTCACTTCGCGTCTCCTCCTCCCGCCAACCGCCCATAGCCCTAGGCAGTCACTCCAAGCCCAAGTGACCCGCCCTGTTCCTCCTCCTCTTCCTCGGGGTAGCCCCCCGGGTGTTCAAGAGCGGTGGCTCCGAGACCAAGCGACCCACCGCGCTCCTCCTCCAGGCAGGCCACCGGTGTTCAGGAGCGGTCGCTTTGAGTCCAATCAACTCACCACTCGCCTCCTCCTCTGGCAGCCGCCCGTGGCTCTGATGCAGTCACTCCTATACCAAGCGACCTGCCGCGCTTCTCCTCTTCCTCCGGGCAACCCCCCGGGTGTTCAGAAGCGGTTGTTCTGAGTCCAAACAGCTCACCACACAGCTCCTCCTCTGGCAAACGCCTGTGGCTCTGATGCAGTCACTCCTAGACCAGCGACCCGCCGCGCTTCTCCTCTTCCTCCGGGTAACTCCTCGGTGTTCGGAAGCGGTCATTCTGAGTCCAAACAGCTCGCCACGCAGTTCCTCCTCAGGCAGCCGCCTGGAGCCCCAGTGGTTGCTCCGAGACCAAGCGCTGTGCTGAGTCGCCTCCTCTACGATGATCCCAGTTGTCTGTGTTTACCGCTCCTGTGGGGGGAGGGGCGTCTCGCTGGGCAACTCTACTTCACAAAGTTCCCTGCTTTCTGGGGCTACCACCCCATCCGGGACGCCTCCCCAACGGGAGAGACTCACCCGGCGGCCTTGAGCTGGTCCCAAGTCTCTCACTATCTCCTCTTTTGAATCCTGCGTCCTGGAGCAACATGAAATGCAGTCGCCATCTAGGGCACCATCTTGAAACTCCTGACCTTTTGTTTTTATATCCTGTTTTTGCCCACAGTACTCAGAATTGAACCTGGAAGTGCTCTACCACTGAGGCACTTTCCCAGTCCTTTTTATTTTTTGAGATGGGGGGTCTCACAAAGTTGCTGAGGCTGACCTTGAACTTGCAGTCCTCCTACCTGAACCTCTCTAGTAACTAGGATCACAAGAATGCCCCATTGCATCCAGCAGTGCAAAGAGATTTTTGACAAGTGTTTCCCTGGGACCTAAGAAGTTTTATTCCCAAGAAGAGATGATTAGAGTCACTAGCCATGCTGTGCCAGCACTGAGTGCTGGGTCCTGGGTAACAGAAGCACCCCTGTCTTCTTTATTAAATTTGTTGGTGTGTGTTTGTGACATGTGGGGCCCTCTAGCAGCAAAGTGCAGGTTATACCCTCTTGCCTGAGTCTAAAGGTGGCATTACTAAGCTTGCTCCTTTAATCCTTTAAGGCTTGTGTTCAAATATCATCTTATTAGACACTGCCACCACACACACATGGACACACACTCACTCACTCATCCATAAATGACTGTTTATACAACCATGTGCCCCTAGGATTCTCCAATTCCTCTTCCTATGCATTTAATTTTCTTCAGAGCACTTAGTCCTACATGACACATTTCACATATTAATTTTTTATTATTTGTCTGCACAACTAGGAGGTCAGCTCTGTAAAGAAAGATGCTGTAAATAAGTACTTTCCTCTGTCCTTTCTAGGTCTCTGCTGGCAATGTGTGCATTTGTTTTAGGGAGGTAGGAATAGGTGCACCAGTCACAAAGAAATGAAAGAAATTGAGGAAAATCACCAATTTGCCATTGTCCAGGAGAAGTTCTGACAAATACTAAAACAAAACAAAATAATAACTACTTTTTTTTTCCAGATTCATACATGTATTGTGAAAGCAAAGAGGACCTTCTGATCGGATTTCAGTAGTTTGGGAGCTGAGAAATTTAGACTGTATTTGCAGACCATTCTCTTCAGTGTTCTGCAGTGATGGGACCCTTGGAAGGTCTTTCTTATACTCTAAGACCATCCTCTGTTGTTTTCTTGAACAAGGTCACAATTACTAAAGTCAGGCCCTTGACTTCACAAATATGTCTAACACGATGGTGTTATTTACTGAATATTAAAATGTAAAATTATTAAGATAAGGATATTGTCTTCACTCAATATCACTAACATGGAAACAGAAATACAACTACAAGTGCAAACAAAAAAATGGCTTTGTTGGTGAAGAATTCTTATTAAATATGTCTTCTCTATTGCATGAGTGTCTTGTCCATTTTGTTGCTATAACTGAATATCACAAGGTGAATAATTTATAAAGAATAAAGTTTCATTCCACTCTTGACTCGGAACCCCAGGGGGAATTTAAGATAGAGCAGTTGCTTATGGTGAGGTCTTCTTACTGGTTTGGACACTCTGTAGAGTATCAAGGCAGCACAGGGAATCGCAGTTTAAAAGAGAATATTCTAGCTCAGGTCTCTCCTCTTTTAAAGTCACAGTCCCATCGAATTAGGTCCCCATCCCTATGGCTTCATTTAACCTTAATTACCTCCCCAAGGTCCCATCTTAAAATCCCATAGTTAGATTAAGTTTCCACCTTCTTAATAACCTCATAATGAGGATTAAATTTCAACTTGAGCTTTGGTGGGGACATCCCCACCATGGGAATGAACTTGCTTTCTTGTTTTCATAATTTTTCCCATTCCCTTTGTCTCTTTATCTCAAACCATCTTTTGTAGGTTGTACAAATAATAATGTACAAAGGAGATCACTATAAAAATAAAGTTAATATATCATGACCAAAGTCACAGATACATAGTTTCCTTAAAATAGCAGTGGAGGAAAAATATAGGACTCATCCCATTCAAAGGGTTATTAATAACACTTCACTAGTAACACAGACTTCACACGGTCAGCAGTTTAGTTGAAAAAGCGATCTACCTCATCAAAGTCTGGTTCCCTTTCTCTATTGAAATGTTTCTTCACTAAATTGTTGGTGGTGTGCCTGTGCCAAGGGCTTCAAAGCATTTCTTTCTTCCTTTTCTTTTTTCTTTTTTTTCCATTTTAGAACATTTTCTCTCCTTACAGAAGTTTCATATAATCTTTTAAGCTTTTGGAAATTGAATTATTTAATGCAGTAACATTGACATAAACATTCAGGAACTATCTAAAACATTTGTATCAAAGGCTAGATGTAAAATGAGATTTCATTTTTTTTTCTTAAAGACTTGAACTTTTTTATAAAGAATCAAATGAAAATTAGTAATAATTTGTGGTTTCCTAGGAAAACTTGGTTCCCTAGAATTTAAACATAGAAATCTACAGTTTGAAAAATGAAGTCGACTTCGCAGCTGTAGAGAGAAAATGTGTCGTACAATTCTGTGCAGTTACCTGTGGGAGAAAGTAGAAAGGGAAGTCTTTCTTAATCATAGAACCTCCATGTTTTAAGATAAGAATTCTGCAAAGTTGGGGCTGGGAGATAGCTCAGTCGGTGGAGTGCTTGCCTTGTAAGCACAAGGCCCTGGGTTCGATCCCCAGCACCCAAAAAAAAAAAAAAAAAAAAAAAAAAGAATTCTGCAAAGTTCACAAAGCATCTTTACTTCAGGCTTGAGCAGGTCTCACAGTCCAAATTGATAGAGTGCATTAGTAATCATAGCTCCAGGTCTTCCTAGACAGCACCTCTGGCTGTCTGTAGAAGATGTTTTCTTTAATACATCTTTCTTAGTTGTTATTTGTCAGGAAATGGGCTATTTACTGAAGATGTAAAAATTAGTTTACATTCTAAGGATTACTTGTAAAACTTCTAAGTGTATAATAGAAATATCACAAAGCACTGTGGAGTCCCAGAAGAGACTGTGATAATGTCTCCATCAAGCAGGGAGATGGCCAGACTCACAGTGGAATGGATAGCAAGTGGACTCCCACTAGCAAATACAAGGCACACTACTGTTTTGCTCAGTCAACACTACATAACACCAGATTAACCCAAACCTCCACCACTTCTGTAAACAGACTGCCTGATAACCAGTTGTAGAGCCCCATCCTCTGATATGCCCTCGACAATCCTCTGTCGCCCAATGTGTGTGCTTATTAAGAAACAAGAGCATTGATGCCCCAGTTTTTATGCCAGTGGTACCTGTTATTGCAATTAGTCAATATTTGTTACAGCATGAAAAGGAAGAGAATTATTGGTCTATAAAACCTAATGCATTGGAAAGACTCCATATAGTACTCACTATTAAAAACCTGGAATTGTGTTTACATTAGACACAGGTGAGGTACTTATAAATACTGAAAGAAAATCATAAACATTCAGAAGGGTTTTGCACTTAAATTATTTTGCAACTGCTTTTAAGTTTCTGCCCCTCTTTAATTTAACCAAACTAGAAATTGTAAAACAATGCAAAAGGACACAGAGGATGCCAGATGAACTATAAGAAACATCCATCAGGGAAACCATTCACAAAGAAAAAGCCTTGGTTCGATACTAAAAATTTGATAATGAAATGATAACATTTTATGTTTTAATCTAGGACAATTGAAATTTAATTAATATTTATAATTTTATATAGGAAAAAGAGGAATTGATAAAAGAGATAGATAAATAAATAGATTACCCCAACAATATCAGATGCAATTTTCTTGGTTAATGTGGTTAAGAATACACGGTGGTTAAGAATACACAAATTCTGCAACCCGATTGCCTGGGTCAAATTATGATTTTACCATTTGTAAACTATGTGACTTCAAGCAAGTATGCAAATTAATCTCTTTGTACCTTAGTTTTGTCATCTATTAAATAGAGCTAATAATAGTACCCATTTAGGAGATTTGTTTTAATGATTAGTCAGTGTACATAAAGCACTTAGAATAATATCTGATGCAACAAAGGATGTATAAGGATTAGCTATTGCAAGGACTAGCAATAGTACTAGTACTACTATTAATGCTACTAACTGTATTTTCCCTTGGAGAAAGGAGATAGAGAAAGATGGAAAGAAGAGAATGCATTTGGGAGGAAGAATAAACCATACCAACTGGAGGTGTGGTGCATTGGGGAGAGATGAACAATGAGGGGGTAGGGGGTAGACCCAAGTAGGGAAGAGGCTTTTCTGCTATCCCAGTCACCCTCTGCCTTTAATCCTCTCTGTTCTCTTGATCACTTATTTTGTATCAGGATTTGAGATTCTGATAAGCAGAAGGTAAAAAGTGATTTCAAACTCTCACAAATTTACAATTTAGCAGGAGATTCTGATTTATAAATAATGCATGATGTTAAGAATGCATTATACATTCTGAATGTAAAAATGTGTTATTGGTGAAGAGGAGGGTGCAAGAAATTGACCTGACAGAGTACGATGGAAAGTGATAATTGAGCTGGATGCTAAGGTTGAAAGAGAGTTTATTCATAAGGAATAGCATAAAATAATTAGCATCCAACATGCACAATTGCCATCACCAGGCTTAGTAGATAAGGGTATCAGAGTGCCCTCCCAAGTGGTTAGGATGACAAAGAAACCATCTCAATCCACTGAGAGATTTGGAAAGTATCACATCTCTATCACAAGGTCATGGTTATTTTCTTTTGATTTATCTTTGATAAAACTCTGAAATATGTCATTGAGGCAAACCACCTATCTATGATTAAGTCATCAGACTTCTGAAATATCTCTTTCTTCTATTTTTTAGCTCTCTAGCTTAGACATCTAGGAAGACAGAAGTGAACATGAAATGTTGAGAACAACCAAGAAAAGGCTGTAACCATTGTTCACTGTCTTTCATTCAATACAATGTAATAAAAGGAGATTCCATTAAATTGTTCCCCTTCGGTATCATGTATTATGAGCAATCTCCTTCTGACCATTTTGATTCTGTGACTTGTGTTGACATTGTAGACATGAGAAGACAGAACTCACTGTTTTATGAATGCTCACTAATGATTTGAAATGGACAATGATTAACTCAAGATTCAGCAGTGGGACTGGGCACAGAAAAGCAGCTATAGCACAGGGCCTCAAGGCAGCGCCACCGGGACCCAGTCCCCCGCCACCACTATTCACTGTGTGACATTGAAAGGGTTACTGAACTGTGAGCTTTTGTTTCTTCATCTGTAAAATACAGATACTAATTATTATCCTCTAGCATTTCTGGAAGATTAAGTAAAATAATATAGATTATCTGGTATAATGTAGATATTAATAAATGTTTCATAAATGAACAAAATTATAAAATACCTTTTTTCATTCCTCACTTTTTTTTTATAAAACACTTTATTGTTTTTTAATTACAATGGTAATTATGTATGTTTGCTATGGCTGCCAAAATTGGGTGACTTAAACAACAAAATATATAGCTTGACAGTTTAGGAGGCTTAAATTCCAAAACTAAAGATGAGCAGGATTGGTTCCTTCTGAGGACTGAGGGGGAAGGATCTCTTCCAGGCCCCTCTCCTTGGCTTGTAGACAGCCATCTTCACGTGTTCTCACATCAGGTTCACTCTATGCATGTGTTTCTCTGGGACTTTATTTCTTCTTTTTATAAGAAAATCCATCATCAGGATACCTATTCCAGTATGACCTCATCATGACTAATTTAATCTGCAATGATTCTACGTCCAAACAAGGTCACATTCTGAGGTACTGGGATTAGGACTTCAACATATGAATTTTAGGAAAACACAATTCAATCCATAACAATATTGAAGGCTTTGTGTAATAATTACAGCAATATAAAATTGAGAAAAGCAATAATCTCCTCTTCCAATCTAATTCCATTCCTTTGTTCTGAGCAATTTTTACAGTTTGAAATACTTCAAGTCTTTTTGTGACTACACACACACACACACAACACACACACACACACACACACATGCACCCCACAAACACATACATATATATAATCTTATATTTAAACATATACATAGCCTTTTTTTCTATAAAAATTAATGATGTTACATGTATTACTTAACCATTTTCAACATATCATTTCTTGCTATTTTCAATATATCAGTACGTGAGTATAGTCCTGTATAAATATTTACATAAGTCAATAGTATAATTAAACCATAATCTATTCAATATTTGTTCTATTGGTGTATATTCAGAGTGTTTCCAGGATTTGAGTGTCTTTTTTTTAAAATTCAGCAATATATAGTTTTGCTCATTTTTTCCCTTATAATCTAGTGCTTTTATTTATATAAGCTAAATTCCTAGAAGTAGCATTTCTAGGTTAAAGATACACAATTTTTAATTTAATATTTCCAGAAGATTTTTTTAAAAATGTTTTAGCAATTCATGTACTCACCAACAGTGTTTAATAGGTATCTATCTTCACACACTTTTGCCAAAGTGGATTTAATCAATTTTTTTAAAACAAAAGTTTAGATTTATTTAATGTTTTCTATGTTCTGGGTCCTTACATAAGCTGCTTATGCATAGTCTTTAATTATTCTCACCATGGCCATATCAAGTAGGTACCATCATCTTCTCTGGGAGGCAGAGAGATTAACTAAATCTGCCCACAGTCTCAAATTTAGGAAGAGAGGGGCAGGGTTTGAATCCAGACACTCTGGTTACACAGCCTATCATTTTTCTAGTGAAAGCTTTATTGAGTTATAATAAAGTTATATGCCATAAAATTCATGATTTTAATGTGCACAATTCAATGATTTTTAGTGTATTTATGAAGTTATGTAACCATTGCTATCATCAATTTCAGAACATTTTCATCACTTCAAAAGAAACTCCATACCTATTGGCAACCACTCCCCATTTCCCTTCAGTTCCCTAGTTCCAGACCACCATTTAATCAATTTTTTAAATTTTTAAAAAACTTCAGTCTTTCTGACACCTGAAAAATATGCCTTTTAAAAATACATACATATCCCTATGTATGGGTCATCTTTTCATGTTTATTGACTATTTTTATTCCCCTTCCAAAAATTGCTAGATCATCTTGTGCACCCATTTTTCTATTTAATTTCTTGTCTTTGATCCATTTGCAAGAGTCATTTGCATAGAAGGGAAATAAACACCTTGCTGTATGTGTTGTAAATACTCTTTCTCAGCCTATCATTTGTCTTTCAGCTTTGTGATTGTACCTTTGCCCTTCAGACAATTTAGTCTTTTGTGACTATGATTGGATGAAAGTATAAAGAAAATGTGATATGTATACACAATGAAATACTATTCAGCAAGAAAAAAAAAAAGAAATCCTGTTATTTGTATCAACATGAAAAAACACAGAGGACAGCATATTAAGTGAAATCAGCCTGGCACAGAGAGAAAATACTTCATGATATTGTTGATATGTGGCAACCGAAGAGGTTAATCTCACAGAAGTAAAGCATAGTCACTAGGGTTTGGGGTGATTAGTGTGGGGTTAGGTGTTGAAGAAATGGTGGTCAAAGGAAAAAAACTTCAGTTAGGAGGAACAAGTTCAAAGATCCTTTGTACAGCCTGGTGACCATAATCAATGACTATATATTGTATTCTTAAAACGTGCTAAGAGAGTAGATGTTCAATGCTCTCACCATAAAAATGATGCACAGGATAATTAACTCGATGCAGTCATTCCACAATGTATATATACTTTAAAATGTCATGTTGTACACAACAAATATATACAATGTATCTCAATTTTAAAAATAAATCACCATTAAAGACATTAAGGTATTTGTCATAAACATTATTCAAAAGAAACACTCTTTTGTTGGACATTTTCTTAAAACTATTCCTTAAAACAGAGTTTCATATAACTGGCTTCCTTCTCATAAAACTAAGCCACTTATATTTAATAATCTCCATAAGCTTCTCTGAAAACTAAATAAATATAAGTGCTATAGGCAACCAAAAAAATTAAGTTTTATGTAGTCAAGTCTGTCCATTTTTTCTTGGTTTCTGGATCTTTCTGTATTGCCCATGTAGTCCCCTGCCCCACACCCAAGGTTATTCATAGTCTCCTTCACTCTTGTCTGTTTGTAGTTATATATTTTTGTACTTAGGTCATTTACTCAGCTGTAATTTATCTTTTCTCTTTTTTTGACACAACTGAATCACCTGATTTTAATTTGCAATGATTTAACTTTCTAGAAGTTCTTAAATAGTCTATTAGGCAAATACAAACATATATATATAGTATCTATTTAAAAAGGTTCAAACATTTTTCTCTGGAAAACATCATAGCTATTAAATTAAAATAAGGTTTTTATAACATCCCCTTAGTTTTTTAATTTGTTCTAATTAGTTATACATGACAATAGAATGCACCTTGATTCATCATAGATAAATGGAGTATACCTTCTCATTCTTCTGATTGTATGTGATGTAGAATTACACAGGTCATGTAATCATATATGCACATAGGGTCATAATGTCCAATGCATTCTATTGTCCTTCCTACTCCCACACCCCCTCCCCTCCCTTCACTCCCGTCTGTCTAATATAAAGTACCTTCATTCTTCCCTAGCCCCCTCATTGTGAATTAGCATCTGCATATCAGAGAAAAAATTCAGCCTTTAGTTCTTTGAGATTGGCCTATTTCACTTACTTGATATTCTCCAGCTCCATCCATTTTCCAGCAAATGCCAGAATTTCATTACTCTTTAAAGGCCAAGTAATATTCCATTATGTATATATACCACATTTTCTTTATGCATTCATCTGTTGAAGGGCACCTAGGTTGGTTCCACAGTCTAGCTATTGTGAATTGAGTTGCTATAAATATTGATGTGACTGCATCACTATAGTATGCTGATTTTATCCTTTGGTACAAACTGAGGAGTGGGATAATTGGGTCAAATGGTGGTTCCATTCCACGATTTCTGAGGAATCTCCATACTGCTTTCCAGAATAATTGCACCAATTTGCGGTCCCACCAGCAATGTATGAGTGTACCCTTTTCCCTACATCCTCGCCAACACTTATTGTTGCTTATATTCTTGATAATTGCCATTCTGACTGGGGCAAGATGAAATTTTAGAGTATTTTTGATTTGCATTTCTCTAATTGCTAGAGATGTTGAACATTTTTTATATGTGTTGATCAATTGTATTTCTTCTTCTATGAAGTGTCTGTTTAGTTCCTTAGCCCATTTATTGAAAATCTTTACCATATGCACCTCAGATAAAGCATTAAACTACAAGATATATAATTTATCTTTGTATTTGTTATAACCTTTTTTTCTTTTTCTTCTTCTTCCAGGTGAATATACCATTATTTTACAAGGTGATTCTTTCTTTTCTCACCAAACTGACATGTCTGAACCCTCATATACCATGCTCTTACTTTAAAGAATATTTGAATAGGTTTCTGTGCTTTCTGCTCTGTCTCATAGACCAATTTGTTCATTTCTATGCCAATTACCATAATTTGTTGATTTAGTAGCCATATAGGAAGTTTTAATATCCAGTATGATGAATTCCCCTTTGCTATTTGTTTTCTTTCACAACTTCTTGACAATATTTGCATACTTACCTTGCAAATTACCTTCAGAATTATTGGATAGTTAAAAAAAAAAAAGTGATGACAATGGGTTAGACCAAAGGAAATGAGGGGAAAGGAATAGGAAAGACAGTAGAATGAATTGGACATAACTTTCCTATGTTCATATATGAATACATGATCAGTGAAACTCCACATGATGTACAACCATAAGAATGGGATCCTAATTAGAATAAGTCATGCTCCATGTATGTATAATATGCCAAAATACACTCTACAGTCATGTATAGCTGAAAAGGACAAATGAAAAATAAAACATTAAAAAAAAAACAATGACAAAGTGATTCTGAGTCAAGTTGCTGTAAATTTATATACAAATGTGTGAATATTAATGATATTTTCTATCAAGGAAGCACACACTTCAACCAGGTGAGGTAGACATGAAAAGGGCAACTTGGAAAGGTTCTATAACTTGCTCCAGGCCACACAGTCAGCCAAAGCTAGAGACTGGCTTTACTATCTCTCTAGTGCAAATTTCAAATTAATAACCTCTTTGTACATCTCTGAGAAGGAAAGCGATAAAGTAAATTACTATGATTCTCCTGACTAAACCACATGGCAGCTTAATCACTTAAGACTGCCGGATGCAAACTGAATTTGACCAAGCAAGGCACCAGTTTATAAGCCAATTGTTTTCTTTCATGCCATTAAATTGCTTCTCATTCTTCAAAAGATCTAGATAACCACTGTCCTGGCCCAAGCTGCAGCCAGTGACCTGGCAACAGTTGGTGCCATTCCCTAGGTGTTGCAGACAGTCATGTCTAAAATCTGATTTTTTTGTTTAAGATCTTGGATAATGGAAATGTAGGAATTGGCAAATCTTGCTTACTTCATCAGTTTATTGAAAAACGAAAACCTCAAAAGATGACTAATCATACATAGAAGTGAAATTTGGTTAAAAAATAATAATGTAAAGTTACAGATATGGGATACAGTAGGTCAAGAAAAATTCAGATAGTAAATTTACAGTGTAATGATACATGTATACAATATGTAATAATCAAATCTGGGTGGTAAACATGGAATTAAAAAGTTTGATCTTGGGGTTGGGGCATAGAGAACGATTTAGAAAACGTGCCAGCACCTCAGAGTAGCCTAGGCCAAATTAAATACTAGAGGATGGAAGACGTTTGGAAAGGAGACAGAACTTCACAAGCTCAAAAGGACCCAAAAGCTGTGTGAGTGTGTGAGTGTGTGTTTGTGTGTGTGCACGCATGCGTGCACACGTGCACTTTACTTATATAACATGTGCTTTACATGCATGAGGCCCTGGGTTCCATCCCTAGCTCAAAACAAAGAAAGAAGGACCCAAGAACTGGGAGATGTGGCCAAGTAAGAGGCAGGAGGCCACACCAATCACTTTTTGCTTTCTTTTAGGCTACTAACTTCTGCCCAGACCCCACAGATGACAGATAAGTCATCTCTGAGAAATGAGACAGGGGCCCTTGCTGCTCTGACCTCCTGTACCCAGAGTGCTGGAAGCCCTGCTGTTGGCAGAGCAACCACTAGTTTGCTTCAGTCAGTCCAGTCAGTTTGCCATCTCTCCTGCTCAGACAGAAAGCTCTTCTCAGAACATTTCCAAAAAGACAGCAAGAAAGTGATTGTAAGGGAAAAGCCTACCCTAAAGCTGGAAGCTCATTGATAAGAGTTGTACCCATGAGGTAGCAAACAGGAAGACAGGAAAGGAACGAACCAACCAATTCAATAAGTTGTCAAAGTCAATTGACCAGCCGGTACTATTGAGCAACAGTTTTGTGTGAAATCCTGGTTAGAGTCTTAAAAATTATTCAGTTTAATGGACTGATATTGGAGATCCATCACCCGAATACCCAACACTTTTGAACATCTCCAGCCTTTTTGTTCTTGACAGGCTGAAATTAGATTCTACCCTTTATTAAATCAAAGTGATCACGTCGAGCATAGATTTTCTATTCATTCTGCTTGTGTGTTATTCATATTTCTTTAAACCATCAGATCAAAGTCATACTTAACAATATTTCCTCAGAAGAAATCAATGGGCATGACACAAGCTGATGAGTGAGTAGTTTTCATTATAGAGAGAAGTAATGTCAAATTATTACCCCAGGAAGTAGGAAGAAATATATATCGAATATTCATTAACTTATTAAGAAGATTGGCATCTTTCTTAAGTTACCATAGTGGTATAATAATTTGCTTAAAACATTTCAGATAAAAAGGAGGTTATCTGAAAATGTAATGCTAATGTTCATTACTTAAAAGATGCACCTCCAGACTCTATACTAAATGCAATAACATTTTAATACAACCAGATTTCCAAAATAATTTACAATTAATGTTAAATGAAAATCTTACAAAACGAAAATCTTGCAAGAACAAAGTTTTATAAAAGTAGCACTGGATTAGAAGTACAGGTCCTGGGTTCTATACTAGATTGTGACCTTGGCACATCACTGTGCCTTTCTGACCTTCTGTTTCTTCTATCCAGGATATTGCACATAGTTGGTAGAAGGCAAAATAAAATGAGGCAGAGTACCTAGAGAACTGTAAATGCTATTAAATGCAAAGTAGTCTATTTTCATACAAAATTGGTATATATTACTGGTTGTGTCAAAATTAAAAATTTTAAATGCCAATATCAAATTGAAATTCAACAGATAAGTCTGCCCCTGGAAGAATTTTGCAGGGTTCTGTTTTAAATGTATATATACCATCTCTAAATAAAATTTTTGTGAATTTATTTGGTTTTCTTAAAATGAGATTGCTTTACTATCCATATATGACAGTTTTGTTATATTCATTTATTGATTCAAAACATTCTACACTGAAAGATCCACTCCTTAAATGGTTACTTTGGTAGTGATTACTTTCAATTCAAACCCTCCTTGTCCTGGACACAGAAAGCAAAGGCAGTGCTGCCACCAGCAGGAAAATGAAAGTCCCAGTATCTCCACTTAAACCAAGTTCTCCATTTTTCCTACGTAGAACTTTGGTTAAATAAATAATGAATGATGTGGGCAACAGAAAAAAATTTTTTGAAACAGCCCTTTAAGTATGAAATTTTAATTTAAAACTGAAGTATATCTCACAGCAGCAAAACAGACATCTAAAATAGTAGACTTCAAGGCAGATTTCCGGGTGCGAGGTGAATGGTGAACGTCCTTGGTAATGACTGCTCTCCATTAAATATCCACTAAAGAGTCTGAACAAAAATATTTTTCTTCATCTACAACACTCTCATGACTGAAATACAAAGAAAACGGTAGCATGCATTTAGTAGACATGATAGAGGTTCATGCCTGTACTGTTATATAAGAGTACAGATGTGTAATCTGCACTCCATTTGTGGCATTCTGTTGCTTCTGTTGCAAAAATAAGGATCTTATGTTACAAAAGCATCACTCAAAATGACCAGGAAAATTGAGTATTAACATTTTAAAAGTACGCAATATGATTTTTTTCTTAAAACTAAAAGGTTTTTTATAATTATAAATTGTTGTTCCCTAAATTATGTCTTAATATTGGTATATAAGTGATGGTTAGTTGTATTGTCCATTTAAGACTTTTCCTATATTTAAAGAGTCTCATAGTCTGTAGTCTAGAATCATCTTTGTGGGAATTACAGAAAGATTTAAAATGCTCTATCCTATCATCACTACAATGATAAGAAACGATGGGGTATCTAAAAAGTTCTACTACCTCCCAAAAGAATCACCTTGGGGATTAAGCCTTTAACATGTGGACCTTTGGAGGATATTCAACATCCCAACTGTAGCAATATTTGAAGATGTATTTATTCCATATAAGTATGTAATTTGTGTGTTTATTTATGTATTTGATAGCCAGTTGATGTTTGATTTTAAAGAAAAGTCTTTGCATTTTCATAAACATTATTAAAAGTCATAGAAAATCAATTTCAAGCAGTATGTTTTTTGATTTTTGACTTTTAGTCACCTATTAAACACTTATTATCAGCCAGCCCGTGTTTGAGGAAAATTAAAAAGAAATAATCTTCTTGATTCTCATACCAATAATTATTAAAGAAAATTTGTATCTCTAACCTATGAATATGCTCATTTGTAGGTACTCCATGGAGAGTTCACAAGATAAATGTGAAAGATTATAATAGCAATAGCTGGTGAAATCTGACAAGTCCAACTGTTTGATCCACCTCTTAGGTATGCAGGTTTCAGTACTCAATGTTAGTGCTGAGTAACATGATTTTTTCCTTCTATCAAATCACACAATTTGATACCATTCCAGTGTGTGATGCTTTAAGATGACATGATTGAACAAGTCTTAAAGTATTGGCGAGCACAGATGGTCCAAAATTCTCACACCCACATCTCTACTTTCTCAACCCATTGTGGACCACCAGACCACCATTCTTCTCACCTGGCATTTTCACAAGAGCATCCCTGTTAGAATTCGTGCTTCCAGTCTCCCACACATGCCAATTTATTCCCCAAATGTGCAGTATTGTCCTTCCTATTTAAAATCCTACACTGTTGTCTTAAACCCATCAAAATAAAACCCAAACTTCTTGAAATGGCATTTGAAGACCTTTGTGATATAGTTCTTCCTTAGCTCCAGCTGTTCCTACTTCTTGCAGTTCATAAAATCTACCACACTCTTTCTGCCTTCTGACCTTTGCATATTTTAGCCCTTCCATCTGGAATATTTTTTCTCTCCTCTGTTTCCTTATTTTGGCACACACACACACTTTAATACTCTGTTTAGCTAATCTACTCTGACATCTTCCCTAATCTGCAAAGGGACCAGGTAACTATGAGGGATAAGTTGGGTGCACATCAAAAATTACCCCATAGAAATTTGTGCTCACATCATTCTGTCTTAGTGTATATCATGTTTTCTGTCTGTTTAATGAGATGTCTCCCCAATTATAAAAAGCAGGGAGTCAGTCTTATACACACTTGAATCTTCAATTCATGATTACACAGTAGGTGCTGAATAACAGTACAATGAATGAAAAATTGAGCAGTAAGCTTGGTATTCCTAAAATGAAGCCTATAGATTAGACAGCCCCCGTTAGGATGATGTTTTAATCTACCAAACTGAGCACTCATGAAAGGTGGATGATTAATAGAAGATTCTCTTGTCATTAATTCTGCAAATGGAAATCTGCATGAGGATAATTGCTTAAAACATTTCCTTTTGGCTAAACATTAAGAATCAACCCATATCTGATTTATTGTTGAGCAGGGAAATACAACACATTGAAGAAGGGTTGGAGCATTTGATACAGATGGGGAGAGTCATCAGCCATTATATTTGTCCCAAAGGACTGCTCATTTGAAGGTTGATTAACAAGCAGCAATAAGTTGGTCTAATCACCTTTCAAGCTTTGTCAGATGTCCAACTATCCTCCCCAGATGACACCTTTGTCATCTCCCAACAGTGACAAATATCTACACCTGAGTATCCACAATTAGGTTCATTCCTCATCTACTAAAAGATCAACCAATAGGCTGACTAAAGACCCAGTCATGAAAGTGGACCTGGTCATAATGTATTTCCATGGCTAACATCAGATGTCCCTCTTCACCCAGATATGAACACTTTGACAAAGCAGTTCTTCCAGCTCCAGCGTCTAGGAGTCCATTCTCATTCTTACTGCTTACATTTTTCCTCATATACGTGTTGCTATTGCTTTCAATGATTAAACTTCATGCACTTTAAATAAGAAGCCAAGTTCAGCAAATGTCAGAAAATTCTTGGTACTGAGTAAAATGAAGATGATTGATGACCATGAGTTCCCAGACACCATTCCTGCTGCTGATAACAAGTCTCTTCTTCACCTGGGAAAGAAAATTCCTCCAGCTATTTAGGATCTTCCTTTTAAATGCTGAAAATGAAAACTGAAAAATTTTGAAGTGATCAGTATACTAATGCACAAGATTTCATTTTGAGGTATGGTTTACCAATAAAAGAAGAAGTGTTGATAGCACTGTTTTCATTCTCATGTTTAAACACAATGCCTATATAATTTTACCTTATTAGGTTAAATAGCATTATTCAGTAAAAGCAATATATTGAGGTTCACTGCAAGGTAGTCTCACTCTTCCACGATTTGATTAACTAACATTTTTCCAATGGGGGTTTCCCTTAGTAACAGGGTGATAAATGGCCTACATAAAAGTTAGCTTACAGCTAACTTGTGAATCACCAGAGTAACTAAATAATGGTTAATCCTAGTATATGTGTTTTGTGGAATTAAATACTTGCAAAGTAGTAAAAGGTATTGAGTTTTATATCTCAGTTCAACCATTGCAACTCTAGGCTTTTGATTTGGGACAAGTCAATTCATCATTCCTACCTGCCTGCCTGCCTTCATTCACTGAGCTAGGCAGTGAAAATACAAAAATGAGTTAATCACAGTCTCACAAGAAAACTCTGATTGTTTCCTTATCTATAAAGTGAGACTTTCATAGTGAGAATTAAATAAAATAAAGCATGTTAAAGGACTTTGTAAATGGTTAAGAGCCATGCAGATGTTAAATGTTATCAGACTAATTAAAAATATGTCTAGAGTATTTAATGAATCAGAAGATCTCATTAAAATATTTATCTTAACTGTAAATATGTTATTTGGTAATAAGTCAAATATACAGAAAAGTTACACAAAATAGGAATTGTATAAAGTATACCCATGTATATCTTTTGTTCAGCAAATGTCAGATTCATGAATTTATGAAATTTTACCCCACTTTCACTCCATGTTTTTCCTCCTGGGCCATGTAAAGATAAATTACATGCATCATAACCCACTCCTAAATATTTCAGTGTATTTCCTAACAACAGGAGTCTGTGCATATGTAACCATGGTACAATTTTCATCTTTAATGAAATAATACTTTTATCTAATTTGTTATCCATCTTCCAATTTTGTCAACTAGTATCCTTTATAACATTTTTTCCTCTTCCAGGACAGGATTCAGCCTAGATCAAGAATTGTATTTATTTATTCGTCATGTCTATTTAGCTTCCTTTAATCTGGAACACTTCCATGGCCTTTCTTTGTCTTTTAATACACTGACATATTTTAAAAGAATAACAGATCTCTTCTTTAGAAACAGAACATCTTCATTCTTTAATTATCTCACTTTAGAAGGATTGTTTTATTTTCATGAAAGGAAGGTCCTATTCCTACCACTGGGAATCCAAAAGCCATTCCTGCATATAAAACTTGTTATAGTGATAATAGAATATTAATTCTCAGCCCCCTGCCCTTCTGCCTTCTTTCTTCCTCTTGTTCTTCTATTCTGTTGATCCTTAGAAACATCCAACCAACTCTCCATTCCTGTTATCTGATCTAGATGGATTATAGACAGAAGATCATATCTGTTCCCATCATTCCCAAAAGACAGAGGTATCAGAAGAGTTCCTGACTTTGATGCCCTACAAGAGGGCACTGTCATTTTTGGCTTCTTGTTCTAAGTCACCCTACAGCAATCCCCATTCTCCTAATCTCCTTAGGCTCCTTCTACTAAGTGACAAATTCCCATCATAGTTGCCCTTCAGAGTTTTCAGCATGCTACCTTGACCTTAGAACAACCAAATGTTTTAGGTAGGATTTATTTTTATCATTTTTCAATAAGGAAACAGAAGCTCAAACATGTATATTTCCCATAATCTGGTGCTTAAAACTAATAGATTCACGCTCAAACTCAAGGCTCTGATCTCTTGTCCAATACATCTTTATGATAACTTTGTACCTACAGACTCCATTGGCATGGGGTCCAATGTCCAATAACTTGAGGCCAATTCATGCCTTCCGTTTAATAGACAGTAGTAAGGGTATTTTAAAATATTACATTTAGGGCATATGGTTCTGAAACTATTATTCAAAAACACTTGAAATTTGGCAAAAATATA
Organism: Sciurus carolinensis; assembly: GCF_902686445.1. Taxonomy (NCBI): domain Eukaryota; kingdom Metazoa; phylum Chordata; class Mammalia; order Rodentia; family Sciuridae; genus Sciurus; species Sciurus carolinensis. The sequence goes on from NC_062216.1 coordinate 105,896,050, forward strand.
GAAATACATTGGTTGTGATATGTATTCAGTAAATGGGAATATATGGCTCTGAGAAATTTCCTATCAGTATTCATCAAAATTAGTCTGAGATCTCAAGAATAACAACTTTTAAATGAGAACTTTGTATTGTAAGGATACTGATTTTCCAATACAACCCATCATGAAAAACATCAAACAGAGACAGGGAAAGAATTTAGGAGATCTTGGCCCATATCCTTAATAACATTGTAACACATGCTCATTAAAGAAAACTTAGAAATACACATTTTTTAAGTGGAGCAGCACTAATTACCTCATTTTACAAACATGGGAACTGCAAGATAATCTTAAGTGTCTTATATGTGGCTACAGTGATTGTTAGTAACAGCCACAGGATTAGAACTATTAGCCTAAAGAATGCATTTACCTGCGCTCTAAGAGTTAGTTTTATGATGTGTAAGTTCAAAGTTTTTCCAATCCTCTCATATAGAATAAAAATGTATGCTGACCTAAGTTAAATAGAGCCAAGATAGACTTTTAGAAAAATTAAATTTTAATACATTTTAATAAATAACTTTAACAAATTTCAATAATTTTTATGAAAGAAGAAAAATCATATGGGACTTTTTCCCTGAAAAATGCAGGTGAGATGCCTTTAACCTCAGGTAAACAAAGGAGGGTAAGGTGTACCAGAGCTGCTGTTTCTTCAAGAATTTCCTCAAATTGGGAAGTCAGCTGGGGCTTGGGGTATTTGCAATCATTAGATCATTTCGAGTTAATTTATAGTTGAAGGTGAGGGTTGAGGTTCATTTTGCATATGATTGTCCAATTGTTCCAGCATCATTTGCTTGATATTCTGAATAATAAGGTAAGAGATTTACTCCAGAAAAAAATCAAACATCAAAAGTACACATAAGAGACATGTACATTATATAAGCAAACTTTCTTCCTCCTTAGGCAGACTTCCCTAGGAGATAGAATTAATCTTCTAAAAATTCACAGAGGGATAATGAGGAATTTGGGGTTTTTTTTCCTCAAAATATAGTAAAATATAAGGTAAACCCCCACATTATTTTTCATCATAAAAGTTTTCATTAAAAATATTCTTAAATCACAAGTAGGAGTTAAAGAAGATAAATTTCAAGATGCTCAACTGAAGCAATTATTAGAGTTCATCAAAACACACAAAGCCTAAGAATGCACAGTATCAAATCTGCAACTCCTTAATGAGTTGCCAAAAATGCAGTCCAAAACCATTTGCCAGCTCAATGAGTTGAATTGTTCAAAAACCATCCACTTGGTGGCACCGTGGTGCTGCTGCAGGAACGAGCCTGTTGATTTGGGTAAAGGCTCAGTTAGGGACTGATTTCTTCTGTAGGGTTTTATGATTCTTAAGCATGTGGTCAGACCCCTGAATGTGCCAACAACAGACAATTGCCCTAGTCATTTGCAGAGGAATAAAAAGAAAAAGGCATTTATAGGTTGTTCAAGCAAAGGCAAAATGGGCAGGATTTAAGAGGACTTGTGGGGCAGGTTGAACAAGTAGATGGGTGAGAGCCAGCACAGCATGTTTTTATCTATATTTTTAGACACAAATCCTTCTGTAGCCCCTCCTCCCCTTTCTTACTACTTGATTTGAAGAATAAAAATTGACACTAACAACTTCAATACACATGAAAGCTTAAGTTGAGCCACATTTGCTCCTTACTTAATAAATATTTTTGGGGTACATGCTATGCCATCATTATTGAGCACCATAAGTTACATTTGAGAAAGCTAAACATGATTCTTACCCTCAATGTTTTGAAGTCTGTCTGAGAAGGCAAGATGAATACATGAAGTAGAAATTGCTGAACTGTGTGCTGAAGAGAGAGAACTAACTGGAAGCCATAATTAGAAAAGCCTTCGCTGAGCAGGTGGGAATATAGTTGGTCTTAAAGAATGGCTTCATTGTGGCAGGCAGCAGATTTCTGCACAGCTGAGTAGGAACAGTGCAGGAAGGCGCAGGGTTTCCATTGGCAGTCATTCTGGTGGTGTGGCTGAGAAGGGGATGTCAGAGCTTCCTGTTCTGCAGTGGTCAACTTTCCTTAAAAGTTAATGGTTTGAAAAGATAGTTCTGGAAATAGATAAGGCTGCACCTGAGATTAGGGGAGATGGGTTTATGCTGGAGTGTGGGAGATGAGGAAATAAAGCAGAAGTTAACATTAGGACCCACCAGCTGGGAAAAGCATTACTTACCAATTTTTTCTACCCAAAGCAAAATGGAATTGTCTCTCCTTTCAGGGAGATTTACTAATTAAAAAAAAAAAAAAAAAAAAAAAACCAAAAAACAAAAAACAAAACAAAAAAAAAAACTCTACGGGAAATGGATTACTTTTTCTTGATTTAACTCACCTGGCCACACCCAAATTTGGATTACCTGGGATAATCCAGGGATTACAAGATAATCATACCTATTAAACAAGATATGTGCACACACTTAACTTTTAAAATACTTTTATACAGATTCTCTCAAACACAAGAAAAATCATTCTCTCTATGTCTGTCCTCTAGAATTACACTGGCATTCTCTCCTGTCATCTGGAGTCTAAAGAAAAAGGAGTTATTAAGTCAAGAGCATTGGGAAAATTTTTTCTTTTAAAAAATATTGAAAAAAATGAGCTATTGTGTTAAAGTGGGCCAATCACATGACCAAAAGTAAAACAAAACAAAAACTAGCTTAGAATTCTGGTTCTTCCACTTTTGAGTTGTGAGATCAAAGATAAGTTACTCAAATTTTCTAATATCCAATGTCTGCCACTATAAACAAGGGTGCTAAGAACTTCACAGGTCTGCTGTAAGGAATAGATATTGCAATGAAGTGATTTTTTAAGTTTTTACTTATGGCCATAAATGGCATTGCAAATACTGTGTTCTCCAATTTTCCTTGTATGCACAAGTTCTGAAGTCCACGGTAAATAAGGATAAATATATGAGATTATAGAACATAGGTTCAATAGAGAACATACCTGAGTGCAGCGAGCTCCAGCCTGCAAGCGGCTTCAGAGACAAGGACAGGGCAGCCAGGGACTTCCCCAAGTAGCCCGGCCCCCTCCAGCGGTAGGCGCCTTTCAAGGCTAGCTTCTCGGAGCAGACCGCCCAGTGAGAGCCTTTCTACACAGAGCCAGCCACAAGTCCCCGAGCCAACGGAGAGTTTTGACCCGCAAGCAGCCTCTGGGATCAGGGCAGGGCAGCCAGAGACTTCTCCTGGTGGCCCTGCCCCCTCCGGCCGCAGGCTCTTTCCACAGGGTGATCAAAGATGGTGGACTAGAGGGTGATTGCATCTCCAGTTGCTCCAGAACCCAGGATTCAAGAAGGGGAGGCATTGAGAGACTCGGACTAAAATAGAGCCACGGGTGAGTCTCCCCCACCAGGTGAATCTCAGCCTGGGCAGCAGGCCCGGATAGAGGTGGTTTATCAGAGTAGGGCAGGGCAGGTAGAGTCTTCCCCAGGCAGTCCTGCGCACTCCAGCAGTGGGCTCCTCCCACATGGCCAGCTTCTCCAGCTTCTCGGAGCAGGCCCCCCAGTGAGAACCTTTCTGAACAGAGCCATCTCCAAGTCCTGGAGCCAGCATGGCGAGCTCTGGCCCGCAAGTGGCTTCAGGGACCAGGACAGGGCAGCCAGGGACTTCCCCAAGAAGCCCAGCCCCCTCCGGCGGGAGGCGCCTTTCAAGGCTAGCTTCTCGGAGCAGACCACCCAGTGAGAGCCTTTCTACACAGAACCAGCCACAAGTCCCCGAGCCAATGGAAAGCTCCGACCCGCAAGCAGCCTCTGGGATCAGGGCAGGGCAGCCAGAGACTTCTTCAAGTGGTCCTGCCCCCTCCGATCCCAGGCTCTTTCAACAGGGTGATCCAAGATGGCGGTCTAGAGGGTGATTGTATCTCCAGTCGCTCCAGAACCCAGGATTCAAGAAGGGGAGGCATTGACAGACTCCGACTAAAATAGAGCCATAGGGTGAGTCTCCCCCACAAGGTGAAGCTCGGCCTGGGTGGCAGGCACAGATAGGGGCGGCTTATCAGAGCAGGGCAGGGCAGCTAGAGTCTTCCCAAGGTAGCCCTGGACACTCCGACGGTGGGCTTCTCCCATGTGGCCAGCTTCTCGGAGCAGGCCCCCCAGTGAGAGCCTTTCCGCACAGAGCCAGCTCCAAGCCCTGGAACCAGTAGTGGGCTAGGGGCAGCTTTCTTCGGAAGAACTGCATTATCAAGTTACTCCAAGACTTCAGGCTACTGAAGGCTGGGATGTGATACACTGGAAATCTACAGGGACAATATAAGCCAATAGAGGAAACCTGCAATTTCTCAGAGTCCCACTGACATCTGACTAATATGAGAAAACAAGGGGAGAAAATGTCCCAAACAAACCTAGATACTATATCAATAAAACCCAATGACAGCACAGCAGAAGAAATGTCAGAAAGGGAGTTCAGAATGTACAAAATTAAAACAACCAAGGAAGCAAACAAGGAGATGAAAGAGAAAATGCAGGCATTGAAGGAGGAGAAGAAAGAGCAAATGCAGGCATTAAATGATCCCACCAATCAACAGTTAAAAGAGCAAATACAGGAAGCAAAAGATCATTTCAATAAAGAGTTAGAGATACTGAAAAAAAAACAAACAAACAGAAATTCTTGAAATGAAGGAAACAATAAACCAAATTAAAAACTCCATAGAAAGCAAAACCAATAGGATAGAACACCTGGAAGACAGAACCTCAGACATTGAAGACAAAATATTTAATCTTGAAAACAAAGTTGGCCAAACAGAGAAGATGGTAAGAAATCATGAACAGAATCTACAAGAATTATGGGATATCATGAAAAGGTCAAATTTAAGAATTATTGGGATTGAGGAAGGCTTAGAGAAACAAACCAAAGGAATGAACAATCTATTCAATGAAATAATATCAGAAAATTTCCCAAATCTGAAGAATGAAATGGAAAACCAAGTCCAAGAGGCTTATAGGACTCCAAATATACAAAATTACAACAGACCCACACCAAGGCACATTATAATGAAAATACCTAACATACAAAATAAAGACAGAATTTTAAAGGCGGCGAGAGAAAAGAATCAAATTAGATTCAGAGGGAAACTAATAAGAATATCAGCAGATTTTTTAATTCAGACCCTAAAAGCTAGAAGGGCCTGGAACAACATTTACCAAGCAGTGAAAGAAAACGGATGCCAACCAAGAATCTTATACCCAGCAAAACTTACTTTCAGATTTGACGACGAAATAAGATCCTTCCATGATAAACAAAAACTAAAGGAATTTACAAAAAGAAATCCAGCATTACAGAACATTCTCAGCAAAATATTCCATGAGGAAGAGATGAAAAACAACAATGCAAATCAGCAACGGGAGGAACTAGCCTAAAGGAATAGCCAAATAAAGAAGAAACCAAATCATGTCAAAAAACAAAAATGAGTCAAATGACCAGGAATACAAATCATATCACAATAATAACCCTGAATGTTAATGGCCTGAACTCATCAATCAAAACACATAGACTGACAGATTGGATTAAAAAGAAAGATCCAACAATATGCTGCCTGCAAGAGACTCATCTCATAGAAAAGAGATACCCATAGACTAAAGGTAAAAGAATAGGAAAAAACATACCATGCACACGGACACAGCAAAAAAGCTGGAGTATCCATCATCATTTCAGATAATGTGGACTTCAAGCCAAAACTAGTCAGAAGGGATAAAGAAGGACATTACATGCTGCTTAAGGGAAGCATAAATCAGCAAGACATAACAATCATAGATATCTATGCCCCGAACATTGGCTTATCCATGTATGTCAAACAAATCCTTCTCAATTCCAGAAATCAAATAGACCACAACACAATAATACTAGGCGATTTTAACACATCTCTCTCACCACTGGATAGATCTTCCAAACAAAAATTGTATAAAGAAACCATAGATCTCAATAACACAATCAACAATTTAGACTTAACAGACATATATAGAATATACCATCCAACAAAGAATGAATACACTTTCTTCTCAGCAGCACATGGATCCTTCTCTAAATAGACCATATTTTATGCCACAAAGCTACTGTTAGCAAATACAAGAAGATAGAGATACTACCTTGTACTCTATCAGATCATAATGGATTGAAATTAGAAATAAATGACACAATAAAAAACAGAAACTTCTCCAATACCTGGAGATTAAATAATACACTATTATATGAGGAATGGATAACAGAAGACATCAGGAGGGAAATAAAAAAATTCTTAGAAGCGAACAAGAACAAAGACACATCATATCAAAATCTCTGGGACACTATGAAAGCAGTACTTAGAGGAGGATTTATTTCATGGGGCGCATTCAAAAAAAGAAGTAGAAATCAACAAATAAACGACTTAACACTACAGCTCAAAGCGCTAGAAAAAGAAGAGCAGACCAATACCAAAAGTGGTAGAAGATAGGAAATAGTTAAAATCAGAGCTGAAATCAACGAAATCGAAACAAAAGAAACAATCGGAAAAATTAACAAAATAAATAGTTGGTTCTTTGAAAAAATAAACAAAATTGATAAACCCTTAGCCACACTAACAAAGAGAAAGAGGGAGAAAACTCAAATTACTAAAATTCAGAATGAACAAGGAAATATCACTCCAGACTCTATTGAAATACAAAGCATAATTAAAAGCTATTTTGAAAATCTATACTCCAACAAAACAGAAAACCTCAAAGACATCAACAAGTTTCTAGAGACATATGAATTACCTAAACTGAACCAGGAGGACATACACAACTTAAATAAATCAATGTCAAGCAATGAAATAGAAGAGGTCATCAAAAGCCTACCAACAAAGAAAAGTCCGGGACCAGATAGGTTCTCAGCCGAGTTCTACAAAACCTTTAAAGAAGAGCTCATTCCAATACTCCTCAAAGTATTCTATGAAATAGAAGAGAAGGGAACCCTCCCAAACTCGTTCTATGAAGCCAATATCACCCTGATACCTAAACCAGACTGAGACACATCGAGGAAAGAAAATTTCAGACCAATATCCTTAATGAACATCAACGCAAAAATTCTCAAGAAAATTTTAGCAAATCACATACAAAAATATATTAAAAAGATAGTGCACCACAATCAAGTGGGTTTTATCCCAGGGATGCAAGGTTGGTTCAACATCTGGAAATCAATAAATGTCATTCACCATATCAACAGACTTAAAGTTAAGAATGACATGATTATTTCAATAGATGCAGGAAAAGCATTCAATAAAATACAGCACCCCTTCATGCTCAAAACACCAGAAAAAATTGGGGTAGTGGGAACATTCCTTAATATTGTAAAGGCCATCTACGCTAAGCCCATGGCCAATATCATTCTAAGTGGTATAAAACTGAAAGCATTCCCCCTAAAAACTGGAACAAGACAGGGATGCCCTGTTTCACCACTTCTATTCAACATCATCCTTGAGACTCTAGCCAGAGCAATTAGACAAACCAAAGAAATTAAAGGGATACGAATAGAAAAAGAAGAGCTCAAACTATGCCTGTTCGCTGATGACATGATTATATATTTAGAGGAACCTGGAAATTCCACCAGAAAACTTTTAGAACTCATAAGCGAATTCAGTAAAGTAGCAGGTTACAAGATCAATGCTCATAAATCCAATGCATTTTTATACATAAGTGATGAATCTTCAGAAAGAGAAATTAGGAAAACTACCCCATTCACAATAGCATTGAAAAAAATAAAATACTTGGGAATCAATCTCACAAAAGAGGTGAAAGACCTCTACAATGAGAACTACAGAACACTAAAGAAAGAAATTAAAGAAAACCTTAGAAGATGGAAAGATCTCCCATGTTCTTGGATAGGCAGAATTAATATTGTCAAAATGACCATACTACCTAAAGTGCTATACAGATTCAATGCAATTCCAATTAAAATCCCAATGATGTACCTTACAGAAATAGAGCAAGCAATTATGAAATGCATCTGGAAGAATAAAAACCCAGAATAGCTAAAGCAATCCTCAGTAGAAAGAGTGAAGCAGGGGGTATCGCAATACCAGATCTTCAACTCTACTACAAAGCAATAGTAACAAAAACGGCATGGTATTGGTACCAAAATAGACAGGTAGATCAATGGTACAGAATAGAGGACATGGACACAAACCCAAATAAATACATTTTTCTCAGACTAAGAGTCCAAAAATATGCAATGGAGAAAAGATAGCCTCTTCAACAAATGGTGCTGGGAAAACTGGAAAATCATATGCAACAGAATGAAATTAAACCCCTATCTCTCACCCTGCACAAAACTCAACTCAAAATGGATCAAGGACCTCGGAATCAGACCAGAGATCCTGCATCTTATAGAAGAAAAAGTAGGTCCAAACCTTCAACTTGTTGGCTTAGGATCAGACTTCCTTAACAGGACTCCCATAGCACAAGAAATAAATGCAAGAATCAACAACTGGGATAGATTCAAACTAAAAAGCTTTCTCTCAGCAAAGGAAACTCCCAGTAATGTGAAGAGAGAGCCTACAGAGTGGGAGAATATCTTTGCCACTCATACTTCAGATAGAGCGCTAATTTCCAGAATCTATAAAGAACTCAAAAAACTCTACACGAAGAATACAAATAATCCAATCAACAGATGGGCTAAGGAAATGAACAGACACTTCACAGAAGAAGATATACAAGCAATCAACAGATATATGAAAAAATGTTCAACATCTCTAGTAATAAGAGAAATGCAATTCAAAACTACCCTAAGATTTCATCTCACCCCAATTAGAATGGCCATTATCAAGAACACAAGCAACAATAGGTGTTGGCGAGGATGTGGGGAAAAAGGTACACTCATACATTGCTGGTGGGTTGCAAATTAGTGCAGCCACTCTGAAAAGCAGTGTGGAGATTCCTCAGAAAGCTTTAATGGAACCACCATTTGACCCATTATCCCACTCCTTGGCCTATATCCAAAGGACTTAAAATCAGCATACTACAGAGATTACAGCCACATCAATGTTCATTGCTGCTCAATTCACCATAGCCAGATTGTGGAACCAATCTAGATGCCCTTCAGTTGATGAATGGATAAAGAAACTGTGATATATATATATATACAATGGAATATTACTCCACCATGAAGAATGATAAAATTATGGCATTTGCAGGCAAATGGATGAAATTGGAGAATATCATGCTAAGTGAGATAAGCCAATCTCAAAAAACTAAAGGACGAATGATCTCGCTGATAAGTGGATGAGGACATATATTGCGGGGTGGGAGGGGTTAGCATTAGGTTAGGGTTAGGTTTAGGGTTAGGGATAAGGAGGGTGGTAATAATGGAGGAAGGAAGGACTGTGTAGAGGGAAAAGAGGGGTGGGAGGGTTGGGGGGGGAGGGAAAAAAATAACAGAATGAATCAAACAACATTACCCTATGTAAATTTATGATTACACAAATGGTATGCCTTGACTCCATGTACAAATAGAGAAACAACATGTATCCCATTTGTTTACAATAATAAAAATAAATTAATTAATTAATTTAAAAAAAAGAGAGAGAGAACATACCTGGTATGAAATGAAAGCTTTCTGGGAAGAATATGAAAAACAGTACATTTGGCTGGTCTTCCCTAAGTACAGGACAAGCCGTAAGACTGGTGAGAAGGGAAGTAGGGAACCAACCTTCACCAGAGACTGATTATACAAAAAGCACTTCTTCCTCCATGTACAAGGAGGGTTTCTTTTATTTTTTCTAAATTTACACTCCTAGTGTCTCTTTGCCCTCTCACTTAACTCCTCCACCAAAGAGGAAGAACATATTTGATATGTTTGGGAAAAATAAGACAAGACAAACATACCTAGCTCTTTCCTTCTTTCTCACAGCATCTGCCTGCCTGCCTGCCAAAAAGCACGGATTCTGGTGTGCTTTACTAATGATAGCACTGTTTAAAATATAGCATAGGTCCATGGAAAAATGGACTTTCCAGTACTAAAGTCTAGAATTAGAACTATCCACATATTCTTCAGATGCTAGAAAATTGTGGACCTTCCCCACAGGGGGAAAATCCCCATGTATAGCTCAGTTTATCACATAGCTTGCTCAGTTCAGTCATGAAGTATATTTAGTTATTTATTTTATATTTTTATTAATACATGAGAGTTATACATAATGGGGGGTTCATTCTGACATATTTATAAATGCACATAACAATTTGCTCCATTTCAATCCCTAGTACTTTCCCCTTTCCCTCCTTTCTCCTTCCCCTTGATCCACTTCCTCTACTCTGTTGGTCTGTCTTCTACCAACAGAGTTGGTGCCTTATAGTTATATATAAAATTGGAATTCATTATGATATATTCATAACATAATTGGGTCAACTTCATTCCCTACTTCTTCCCCTGTTCCTTCCCTCTTCCCTCCCCCTTGGTCCCTCACTTCTATTCTACTGATCTCACTTCTACATATGATAGAAAACATTCTACCCTTGACTCTCTGTGTCTAGCTTATTCACATAGCATGTTCTCCAGTCCCATCCATTCAGCAGAGAATGACACAGTTTCATTCTTCTTTATAGCTGAGTAGAACTTCATTAGGCATATATACCACATTTTCTTTATCCATTAGTCTGTTGAGGGCTGGGGATATAGCTCAGTGGGTAGAGTACTTGCCTTGCAAGTACAAGGCCCTCGGTTCAATCCCCAGCACTGCAAGAAAAAAAAAAAAAAAAAAAAAGAAAGAGTTCAACCATTAGTCTGTTGACAATCACAAAAGCTGGTTCTATAACTTGGCTACTGTGAATTATTCTACTATAAACATCATGAGACTATATCACTATAGTATGCTGATTTTAATTCTTTTGGATAAATACCAATGAGTGGGATAGCTGGTTTGTATGGTAGTTCCATATTTAGTCTTTTGAGGAATCCCCATACTGCTTCCCAGTATGGTGGTTCTAATTTGCAATCCCACCAACAATGTATGAGTGTATTTCTTCTTCCACATCCTTGTCAGCAATTGTTATTTGTATGCTCAATGATTGCCATTCCAACCGAGGTAAGATGAAATCTCAATGTAGTTTTGATTTGCTAAAGATGTTGAACATTTTTTCCATATATTTGTTGACCATTTCTTTTTTAAGAAATGTCTATTCAACCATTTATTAATTTGTTAATGTTAATCCATTTATTAATAAGGTTATTTCCTTTTTGGTGTTTTTATATGAGTTCTTTATGAGTTCTTTATATATTCTGACTATTAATACCTTGTCAGAAGAGTAATTGGTAAAGACTCCTCTTTGGTGGGCTCTCTCTTCACATTCTTGTTTCCTTTGCTATGCAGAAACCTTTTCTTTTGATGCCATTCTATGTGTTCTTGGTTTTATTTCTTGAATTTTAGGAATCTTATTAAGAAGATGGTATGTGTGCCTTTATGTTGGAGTATTAAGTCTATGTTTTCTTCTAGCAATTGCAGTGTTTCTGGTTTAATTCTTAGGTCTTTGATCTACTTTAAGATGATTTTTGTGCAGGGTGAGAGGGATCTAGTTTCATTCTTCTATGTATGGATATCCAGTTTTCCCAGCATTATTTGCTTAATGGTTATCTTTTCTCCAGCATATGTGTTTGACACCTTTGTCAAGGATGACTGTTTCTATGTGGATTTGTCTTTGTATCTTCTAGTGTGTTCCTGTGTCTTTATATCTGTTTTTATGCTGATACCATGGTGTTTTGTTACTGTAGCTGCTCTATTGCTATACTGATACTTTGAGTACCTGATTCTTTGAGATTTGGTATTGTGATGCCTCCAGCCTTGCTCTTGTTGCTTTGGCTATTCTGGGTCTTTTGTTCTTGCATACAAATTTCAGAATTTTTTTATTTTTGCAATTCTTTTAGGAATATCATTAGTATTTTGATGGTGACTGCATTGAATGTATAGATGGCTTTTGGCAATATGGCCCTTCTGATGATATTAATTCTGCCTATCCATGAACATGGTCTTTCCATCTTCTAAGTTCTTCAATTTATTTCTTTAATGTTTTATAATTTTTTATTATAGAGATCTTTCACCTCTCTCGTTAGATTTTTTTTCCTGAGTGTTTTGTTGTTGTTATTTGTTGTTTTTAAGCTACTGTGATTGGGGTAGTTTTCTGGATTTTTTTCCTTAGCAGATTCCTTATTGAAGTATAAGAAAGTTGTTGATTTTTGTATGTGGATCTTATATCCTACTACTTTGCTAAATTTCCTTCTCAGTTCTAAAAGTCTTCTAATGGACTCTTGGTGTTCTTCTAGGTATAGGATTTTGTCATGAGAAAACAGATAATTTGACCTCTTCTTTTCTCATTTGTATTTTTTTAATTTCTTTCTCTTGTCTGATTGCTCTGCCTAGAGTTTCAAAAACTATACTGAACAGAAATGATGAAAGTGGACATCCTTGTCTTGTTCTGATTTTAGAGGAAATGCTTTCAGTTTTTCTCCATTCAGTATGATGTTGGCTTTGGGTTTGTTGTATGTAGCCTTCATAATGTTGAGATAAGTTTCTTCTATCCCTATTTTCTTCGGTGTTTTTAATATGAATGGGTGCTGGATTTTGTTGAAGTCTTTTTCTGTCTCTATTGAGATGATCATGTGATTTTTGTCCTTAATTTTACTTATGTGATGAATGACATATTATTGATTTACATATATTGAAACCATGGAATGAATCCAACTTGAGTGTGGTGTACAATTTTCTTAATGTGTTTTTGAATTCAGTTTGCTAATATTTTACTAATGATTTTTGCTTCTATTTCATCAGGGATATTTGGTCTGTAGTTTTCTTTCTTCAATGTGTCTTTATATGGATTTGGTATTAGGATGATGCTTGCTTCATAGAATGAGTTTAGGAGTATTCCCTCCCTTTGTATTTCATGGAATGATATGAGGAGGATTGACATTAATTATTTTATAGGTCTGGTAGAACTCAGCTGAGAATCCATCTAGTCTTGAACTTGTTTTTGTTGGAAGGTTTTTTTTTTTATTACTACTTAAATCTTACTGCTTGATATTGGTCTGTTTAGGTTTTCCATATCATCTTGGTTCAATTATGAAGTATATGTATATAATTATAATAAAAATATTGATTGATTATAATTTTTAAATTAGTATAGACAAAGTATAAGTGATACACTAGTTATAGAATAGGAACACAAGTGCTACAGGTCTTAATGATGTAAAAATAACATTATTATTCCACATATTCTCACTTGTGAAAACCAAAAAAGTTGGTCTCTTACAACTATGGGAAGGGAAGGGGTGGGGAGGAGGAGGGTTATTTAACACATGCAAAAAGCAGATAGAAGGATTTAATTCTAGTGTTCTGTAGCCCAGCAAGAACAAACTAGTTAACAAAAATTTATTATATCTTTCAAGATAAGTACAAGACAGCAATATGAATCTTCCCCACACAAAGAAATGGCGGATGTGTGAGGTGATGTATATGCTAATTACCCTGATTTGATCATTGCACATTGTATACACGTAATGAACCACCAGACTGTACCTCATCAATATGCACAATTATTATGTGTCAATTAATACATTTTTAAATGAAAATTTTAGCAAGAAAAAATAACATTATTACTGACCAATAGTGAGTGTAGAGGAGAGAGATGGTGATCTTTTAAAAGTGAGATGTTACTCCCTGCTTAAAACCTCCATGGCTTCCCACCTCACGTGGATAAAATTCAATCTTTATACCATGGTCTCTAAGGCCCTGTGGGATCTGCCTTGGCATCCTCCTGTTTCATCTAGCATACACTTGTCCTCAAAACATTCTAACCATTCTGGCCTCATGATGGCTCTTATAAAATGAATACTTTCCCCTACAGGGTCTCTGCCCTTGCTAGTCTACCTGCCTGGAACTCCTGTCCTAGATCTTCAGTTAACTGCCTTCTTTTCATCCTTTCAACTTCAACTTCAATATCACCTGTTCAATCTGCCCATCTATGTAATTTTTAAAATACAGTATCCTGTTTGTTCCCCCAAAACCCTAATAATAAATAGTAATTACTTTAGGTAGCTATGTACCTCCTTAATTATTTTCATTCTTTCTCACTTGATGAAAACTGTGAAGATGGGGATCCTACCTATCTTGTTTTCTTTTGTATATCCAGTATCTAGCACAGTGCCTAACTTAGCAAATTATTTGTTGGCACATGAAATAAATCAACAATAATTATTGAATCATGATATGGCTAAGTCATCATGGAAGACTTGGGTTTTGAGTAAACTTACAAATGTCTCTAATGGTAGGGGAGCAGCACACTCAAGATAAAGAAGATGCTGGAGCTCTTGGAAACCGTAGCCTGGAGAGTACCTACCCTCCAAGGGCATGGTAGGCTGTCAAGCAGTAGAGAATACTAGAACTTCCCAATAATTTTTATTTTAATTACTTTCTAATTTTTATTTGTATGTATCATAAATTCACATATATATTACTGTGTAATTTATATGGATATAAAAGAGAGTAAGACCCATATTGTTTTTATTAATGGGTTGTGTAATGAAAAAGCGTTTGGGCCCTTCATCAGAGAATAAGAAAGACAGTCCTGGGATCTAAGACTGGAAAGGAGGCAGGAGTGGCCATGAGCATCATGTCTTGCACTAAGGAGGTTAGGTTATGTTTTAAGAAAACTAGGCAGTTTAGCTCTTTCCTGAAAGAACACCTAAAGTAAGTGGGAAAGTTTTATTATCTTGATGACTCTTTCTTAAAACTCTTGTTTGAGAAACTAAAGAAAAAATATTCTAAAGATAATATAAAAATAACTGCATTAGTCCTCCAGAGTAATAAACATTGACATTTTGTTATATTTTAAGATTGTTTTTAAAGAAATAAAACATGACAAATAGTGAAACCTATTAAGTACCCCTCTCTCAAGGTGACTTTCTCTCTCACCAATGTATACACATTCATATTTTCAAGAGTCATCTTTGCCAATAAATGTATAGCTAGTTAGTTTTTAACTTAACTGCACTCTAGTGTCCCACTGTCCTAATCATTTCTCTAGTGATTAACCTTTGAATTGTTTCAATTTGCTGGATGTTACTAATAGGTTCTTAGTAGACATCTTTAATCAGAAGATAAGAGTCTATTTATATTCTTTCAGAACTTTTCACTATAAATGAACCAAAACATAAAATATTTTTAATGTGATTTTTCTGCTAAGATGTACATTATACATGATTTTATTCATTCAACCAATGCATTACATTGCTCAGATAGATTATCCAATGTTGAACTATCCCTGCATTTTTAGGATAAACAACATTGATCATGGTTACTATTTTAAAATATGGCTACCTAGATTTAGTTTACTAACATTTTGTTTTATAATTTAGAATCTCTGTCTACAAGTAAAACTAGTCACTCTGCTTTCTGACCATCATGTGAGCTGCTTCCCTCCACCACATTCTTCTACCATGATGTTCTGCCTCACCTTGAGCCCTGAGGAGTGGAGCCAGTTGTTCATGGACTGAGACCTCTGAAACCATGAGCTCCCAAGTAAACCTTTCCTTTAAAAAACAAAACAAACAAACAAAAAAAACACACACACAAAAAATTGGTCTGCCATGGCCTTCTCGACTCTGCTTTTAGCCACGGCCGTTAATTCAGGGAAAGAACCTGGATGAGGGGTAATGTGGGGATGAAGAAAATATAAACAGACACATATAGAGAGGAAAAGCTGGGACCAGGTAGGTAGTCAAACTGATGGAGTTTGACTGACCCAGAGCTAGCTCAGCACATTTATTATGTAGGTTTCATCAAAAAGTTATTTATGGGAAAGTTTCAGCAAAGCAGGCAATCTGAAGGACACAGGACTGGTGAGACTTTAGGGTTATCTTGCTATGCTCAGAATTTTCTATCCTTGGGGGTTGGTGCCTGAGCTCAAGGTCCCAACTGATACAGCTGTGCACCTTTGCATGTAGCCTCCTCAGGCAGGCATCACCATAGCAACTAGACCATCTCAAACTACACTTCTGCACAGTCAGTGCCCAGCACGAATGCAAGCCATGAGAGAGTCAGAAAGAACATGATTCAAATCACTGCTCTCCATACTAGACAGTAGGTTTATTGCTTAGTTTTAATTTATGAGGTTATGCTAGGCTTAAGCAATGAGTTGAGTATCGTTCTCTTTTTTCCCTTCTCTACCTGACCCTTGAAGCTTTATACAACTTATCTTTTATTACCTAAAACAGTCTTTTGGAAAAGTAGATTGGTGAAAACAAATGCAATTTACCTAATGATTGTTCATTCTTTTGGATTTTGTTATTTCTTCTGGGTTAAATATTTATACTTTCCTAGAAATTTGTCCACTTTAAGTTTTTATTCACTGGAGAAAAAATTGGTTAGTTATATATATACTTTTGTTTGTACTTGCATATGTGTATGTGTTTATATATACATCTATGTATATGTATAAAATTGTTTTGTGATTATATTCCTATTATTCTTATAATTATGTCCCAATGTTCCTGTTGTAATTAACATTTTTTTAAATCTGTTTCTTGGGAATGTATTTTTTATGTATTTTTTCAAAGAATAGGTATGAGTTTGTTGAGAATTACTAGTGGTGATTTTTCTTTGCTTGTTTTCTTTATTCATGTCTATTATTTTTGTTATTAATTTCTTGTATTTTCCTGTAGTTTTACTATGTCTCATTTGTGGATAATATCTTAAAGTAGGTCATGAAATGATTTATTAAAATTAATTTTCATTGTTTATAAGTAAATATATTAAGGCATAAGTTTCCTCCAGATATTCATTATATTCTACAAATTTTTAAATGTAGTGTTTTCTTAACCAGACTTAAACATTTTACCATTCCCTTGTGGTTACCTTCAGCTCACAATTATTTTGGGGGTGTTTGGGTTTTCTTTAACTATCATTTTGTAATTTTTTAAAAAATTATTTACATTAGGGTTAAAGAAATGGTCCATGTGATATTAATTCTTTGAAATTTGTTGAAGCTTTATTGACTAATGTGTTCAATTTCTGTAAATGTTCTAGCTCTCCTCAAAAGGAGTACACATTCTTTATGTTGAGCAGAAAGTTTGTGGGTATACATGTCTGTGTATAGTAAACTCCTAATTTAGTAGACTAAATATTGTTTGCTCTTACTAATTTTTATTTTTGCTTATATTATATATTTCTGATATTATATATTTTTGATTGACATTTCTTAAGTTCGGCCGTGACTGAGTCTTCCATTTCTCATTGCGGTTCTCCTAGTTCTGATTTTTATAGCTTGAGGCTGAACTATCTACCGAGTTCCTGGTTATTAGGCTTTTTTGTGACTGTTCTTTCATCATTGTGTAGGTTTGCTTCCACCTGTTAGTGCCAGTAACTTCCCTTCTGTTTGACCTTAGTGTTGCTATCATAGGATATATTTTCTATTAGTATCCCTGTGCACTTCACCTTGTGGATTTATTTATGGGTATGTCTGTAAGCAGTACATAACTTGATTTGAAAATCTTTTATTCATATTCTTAATAGCTGACTTTAACCCGTTTAACTTGTGATTATTAAAACAAAATTATTGATGTCATATTGTTTATGTTTACCATGTGTTTTCTTTGTGTCTCTGCTTTCCTCGTGTTGATTCAATAAGGCTATGTATTAAAAATCTAAAGATATCATTTATCCTCATAATAAAATTACAAGTTTTACAGACCAAGTTTCTCCCTCTCATTTAAAAGGCATTAATTAATTTAAAATGTGTTTACCAATTAGGCATTGCCCTTCCTCCCTCCAGATTTGTTATTGTTAAAATAAATCTTTGTAAAAAGCTCTTTGAGGGCTTATGGTCAGAAAATCTTTTTTGTATATTTAAATAATGTCTGTATTTTAAAACCAATCTTGAGCCTTTGTTTAGCTGGGATAAAATTATATTTTATGTCTGCCAAAATATCCTCCCAGGAATTGTGCAGACAAAACCTTCATGGAAGGGCAGCCCAGGCGGCACATCAGTGTCTACTATTCACTGCTCCACTGTCTTGAGAGAATATGGGGGATCCTGGACCAAGTCACCAGGCAGGCAACTTGGCCCGCATTCTAAACATTCCACTGTTTCATCTTCCTTTCCCTCCAACTTCACGGCATTATGAAGCTCTGAAGGATGTCATAGCTCTTTTCCAGCTTACCTTTACAGTTTGGGATATACTCATTTGCATTTATACACAGTAAAGCTGACACAAGTTCCCAGTAGTTGATTTTTTAAAATTCAATGTGAGAGAGTCTGAATTTTCATCAGTTCAACCCATTTATATTTATTTTTATTTGTACTGTGTTAGAACTTGCTTACATTATCATATTTTATGTTTCTGTTTACTGTACTTATATTTTATTTCCAATTTTCTACCTTTCACTGAACAGGTAAAATTTTGACTGATGTTGAAGTTACACATTCTATTTTTATTCTTCTTCAGAGAAGTCATTTTTGTATTTATTTTTTCTATAAATATTTTTAAGTTATCACTGTTCTATTTTTCCCTGAATAGGACCAGTACTTTAATATGACTTTAATGTGACTTTGATCTCTCCTAATCCACTCTTATCCTGAGTTGCTATGATAAAACCATTTAGACTTTTAGACTTCTGCTGTTAAGGGCTGTTAGACTGTTTTTAAGATCTAATTTTTTAGGGTACAAATAGATTTTACTTAATTGTCTAGTTACTCCTATTAGTCGAATATCTCTGTGTTAAATGCATGTAGAATTATGCTTCATGTGTTTGAATTTGATAGAAACTTTAATTTACTTACAAGTTTAAAAATTCAAAACTAGCAGTCTGAGATATGAATATTAAGGAAAAATTTATAAAAAGTGCTGAATAGGAAAGTTAAAAAGGCACATCACATTCTAAGTAAAATTAATGAATTTAAACCATCAATGGAATAGGAAAATTTTCTGAACTTTGAAAACAATGAAAAATTTCTACAGCCTTTCTGTCAGAAAATGTGGTTTCCTACAAAATAGCAAAATCTGGTCTTGCCTCAAATTTTTCTTGTAACACTAATGCCAGAAGATAATAAAACAAAGATTACAGGTTATGAAGGGGAAAGTATGAGAGGCAAGAATGTAAGAACCTGATGAACTGCTAATCCATCACTTCAGTAAGAGATATATAAGATAAGTATGAACTCAGATGAGTATGAACTCAGAATACATGCTATCCTCGAGAGAAGGGAATCAAAATGTATAATGGGAAATATGGGATCCACACAAATGTGGTTGAAAATATAAAATATCAACTAAAGATGATTTATTCTAGTTGTTGCAAATACAGTTACAAAATCAAATGCATATAGCAAAAACAACTCAAAATAATGTTTATAAAAGTATAATGTATTACGTATAATTTGAACTCAAGATTAGAGCAACAAATTGGGAAATGATAAGTTGGGTGTAGAAAGGAGAGAAAAACCTATAAATATGGAACTGGTTCTTCCTTCCCTCCTGAAATGACACTTAAGGCAAGTCCCATGATTTTTCTTATTACCATCAGGTAGCAAGTAAAATAACTTGAAACTTTACTCAAAAATAACTCCCTTTCCCAACTCAGGTCTTTTATAAGTGAACTGTTTTGTGAAAAAAGCATTGTATGTTGGCTTCTTTCTTTCCAGCATTGCCACGGCCTTTCCTCATTTTCTAAGCTGCTGCTTTTGACCAATTATGTTAGGACCTGGAGTAGGAGAAAAGGAAACAGGCAAAGGAAGAAACTATACCAATAGCATACATTTGAATGGAAACCAGTGGATAAAAATAAAGTTAATGATTATATTCAATGGGTCACAACTGGTCAGTGTAACATGACCATATCCACATTACTTCTTTGTCTTGTTTCCTGCTATATCTCTACCATCAAGAACTGTCCAGTACAATCACAGGTACTTAGCAAATATTTATGACAAGTGAGTGAACAGATAAACAAGGAAGAATATGTTGCACTTTAACTGAATGACAAAAGCTAAAGAGTGAGTCATAATATTACAGCCTGGTGCAAATTAAAACAAAGCACAGGAAGCAGAATAAATTGTGTAAAAAAGAATTCAAGTAAAAAAAAGAATAAATAGGAAAAGAGGTATCAGTACCCAATAAAGACATATAATTGACCTTTAAGTACTAAATAAACTAGTTTTTAAATATGGGAAGTAATAATTATTAAAAGATAAAAGCAGAAACAATAACATGTTTATTCTGTAAGACTATTAGATCATTTTTAGCTTTTAACAGGTCAAGTGTGCAAAGAATAAATGAGGACATGAAGAATTTTAAATATAGAGGGCAAAAAGTTCCTACAAAATAGGTAATGTCGGTGTCTATGCTAGATACTCTGGGTTGGCCTACTCACCAATCATGAACTCTGGTTTCTAAGACAAAGACTGGAAGACTGAAAACCAACCTAGCTATAGGCTCTCTGGTGCCATGTGGTTTAGTTCTGGTCAAGAGACATGATCACAAATCAACTTGTGCTCCTCATCATCTTCCTCTTGCTTCCTGCCTGGATCATACAGGAATGCAACACCAGAGCATGCTGGCAGAGCAGAAAAGAACAAAGCCTCTTTCTTCAAGAAAGTCCTGGACTTTCTCCTGTGGACTGGTCCTAGGGTACAGATGGGCTTCTTACTCATTCATGTCCCTCTGTTGGCTTTTCAGGCACTTCAGGCTAAGTGCAATGTGAACCCACACGGCCATGAAGTACACCAGCAATAAACCTGGACAGGTCATGTCCTCTAACCACAATTCAACAAACTAGACGTAAATAAGAATTTTAAAATTAAACTTCTTCTCAGTAACTACTGGCAAATGAGAAAATAAGAATGTGAATACTACCTAGATTTTAAAAAGATATTAAATTAAGGAATTCTAGAAGGTGGCATTTGTATTTTCATCATCTCCCCTTTCTGCTCTATTATTTTTCTTAGCATTTATATTTTCTCATAATTTATAACTTTTAAAAATTGTTTTCATTTTTATTAATTGTTTATTATTTTTTCCAACTTTCAGTTAGATCTACCTATATATTTACCAACTTATTTGCTCACTATTATTTCTTTAATTTTTTTCTTATACTAAAATATATGTAACTAAAATGCCATTTTTTAATGTTCAATTCAGCAATATTAATTACACTCACAATATTGTACAACCAGCATCACTATTTTCAAAACTTTTTCATCATTCCAAATAGAAGCTCTGTACCCATGAAGCAGTAACTCCTTGTGCCCCACTCCCAGCCTTGGTAATTTCAAATCTACTTTGTCTATGAATTTGCTTATTTTAGGTATTTCAATATATATATCATACAATATTTATACTTTTGTATCTGGCTTATTTCACTAAGCGTAATATTTTCAAGTTTCAACTATGTTGTAGCAAATATTAGAATGTCCTTTGTATGACTGAGTAATAATCCATTGTATGCATGTATCACATTTATTTATTCATTCATGTTATGATGGGCACTTGGTAATTTAAATCTTTGATGTCCCACATTTCCACCATTCCCTTCTACTTCATTCCCATGAAGCCAGGGATTTGGGTCTGTTGTGTTTACTGTTGTATCCCCAGCACCTGAAATATCACCTAACTTTCACCAGACAATCAATGACATTGTTAAATAAACAAAATAATTCCACTTAAGGGCAAAAACATAGTCTTAATTTTTATTGTTAAAAGATTTTAAAGGAGCTGGGCTATAGCTCAGTGGTGGAGTGCTTGCCCTCCACGTGTGAAGCATTGGGTTTGATCCTCAGCAGCACATTGAAAATAACTAAACAATAATAAAGGTATTTAAAAATTTTTTTAAAGGAAATAAAGACAATTACCTAATTCAAGTTGAAAGACATAAACAGTAGTCAAACAGATAAAATTCCTGTATTGGAGAAATAATTAATAAACAGAACTTAATTTCTGTTAATTTTCAAAGTTAGTTTTATTAATAAATGAGGAACTTCTTAGTGAAAAATGTAATTGCTAAATCCCTAGTAAACATAGTTAATGAAAATGGGAAATCAAACAAAATAGAGATGAAAAGGGAACTATTATAAAAGTCTAAAAAGGAGAATAATAAATGATAGGAGAAGACTATAATTCTGTGCCCATAAATTTTTAAAAATAGACAATTTTCTGTGAAAGTATAAATTAATAAAATTGACTTAAAAAGTCCAACAAAATCTGTGTAAATCAATATCACTAATTACCAAGAAATGCAAGGTTACCAAATCATTGTCTTAAAATATAAAAAGCTTTGGAATTAATTTTTCCAGTCAATTTGTACAATTTTTCCAGGAAAAATAAATCTCTGCATTATAGAAAATTATTAAGGAACATAGCAAAATATGAAATTGTTGTTGAATTTTATCAAGTGCCTTTTCACTATCCATCGTTGTTATTTTTCTCTGGGCCTATGGTTTTGATTTATGATGTTAATAAAAGTCCCAATAATAAATCATTGTTGCATTGTTGTGGTGGGAAGGTCTTTTACTATATTGTTGAATACAGTTTGCTGATCCATCTAAACAACAGAATATTAAACAGCCAATTAAAGAGGAGGTTCTGAAGAAGTTTTTATGACATGAGAAAATGCCTATGCTGTTTTCTTTATTTGATTTTATTCCCTCTAGTGGGTTGGAAGTTATACATCTGGATTCTTCCTGTGCAACATTTCTCAACCTTAAATTCCGCCTTCTCAAAAATTAACACTGATGCCTTGAATTTTGGTGTTTTTTATCCCTCATTAATAACTGAATTGATGGTTTCCAGGGATCCATCAAATGTTCCAATAATGATTTAACAATTTTAGAGGAAAAGGTGATGTAACAAAATTTTGTTCATGTATATTTCCCAAATTTGAAATGTTAGATTAATAATGATTTTGCTCTAGTTTGAATTTATATGAAATTTATGTGATAAAATTTGGTGGTCAATGTGATAGTATTAACAGGTAGAAGTTTTAGGAAGTGATGGTATTGATGACCTCATAAAAGTGGTGCAAGGGAGCATCCAGTCCCTTCCACCATGTGAGGACACATGGTATCATCTTTCAAAAAATATTTTTTATATTTTATGAGACAAGCTCTCACTATGTTGCTTAGGGCCTCATTAAGTTCTCCAGACTGACTTCAAGCTAGTGATCCTCCTGCCTCTGCCTCCTGAGCCACTGAGATTACAGGTGTGCACCACTGCGCCAGGTACATGATGCCTGCTACAAAAGTACCATCTATGAAGAACAGGCCACCACCAGACAGAATCTGCAGGTCCCTTGATCTTGGATTTTCCAGCCTCCAGAAATAAAAATAAATTCCTATTGCTTATAAATAACCCCATCTAAGATACCTTGTTATAGCAGCCCAAACAGACTAAAACAGATTTTCATAGGAATCCCATCACATTCTAATAACTGCTTTTTAAAGTTGTACAAATACTGAAAAAATATCATTTAGCTCATCTCAGCCAACACTGTTAATAGCATGATCTTCTCAGTGAACTTATTTTCACAATATTTGTATATTTGCACATTTGCATTAATTAAAAAGGACTGTATACAAAGGAGCTGTTTTTCTCTCTCTCATACTAAGCAACTGGTGGCAAACTCATTGCCAGACTAAAGTCCCAACAACCTCTACCTATGTTCTTCCTTTGAAATTTTGCATATTTCCACATTATTTGTACATTATTCACACTTCTACATGTTATTTATACTCTCCATACTTGCATTTTGCCATTTGCATTAGTGTTCAAGTTCAACAAAATGGGTCAGTGGGTCAAGAGTGTTCTATTGAAGAGTAAAAGTTGTAATTGGCAAGATGATTCTAAAATCTATATGGAAATGCAAAGGATCTAGTCAAAACTGCAAGTTTTATGAATTTTAAAAACAATTATTTATGATATTGAATGGTTTGTTCAGTATATATCGTATCTTGAATAGCTTGAATGTGTCACATTAGAACTTAGTTTTCCGGCTAATGTTTTTCACAATTATATGAAAAATAATGTATCAGAATTTTTAATAAGATGAAGCAAATAGCACAATGATAGAATAGTTGACCCTTTCCATCACTCAATTACCATCTTAGTCTACATGGGTTGCCATAACAAAATACCACAATCTGACTGGCTTAAACAACAGAAATTTATTTTCTCAGTTTGGGAGACTGGGGAGTCCAAGATCAAGGTGTTAACAGATACATTGTCTATCTAGGCCCATTTCCAGGTTCATAGATGGTGCTTCCTCACTGTCCTCACATGGTGGAAAGAGAAAGGCAGATCCATGAGTCCTCTTCCTTAACGGCACCAATCCCATTCATGAGGTCACAGATCTTGTGACATGTTTATTTCCCAAAGACCCTTCCTCTTGATGCCATCACCTTGGGGATTAGGTTTCAACAAAATGAATTTGGAGGAATGCAAGCATTCAGAACATAGCAGCTATAATTTTTTTCACTTGTCAAAAGGAGAAATTGACAATACTAGATCTGTTTTTTTAAAAATGCATTCAAATGCTCCAACTCTCCACCTCCTCTGGCAGAGGGGTCCAATTCCATTATGGAGGAGTATACTTGTGACTTGTCCACTGAAGTAGGAGTTCCCTGCCGTTCTTTGGTCCTAGAACCCACCATGCACCCCCACATCAGAACCTACTGAGCTCTGTTGCAGTTTCATGCTAAGAGAACATGGGAAGCTATGTTAGGTGTTACTGTATTGTGAGTGGTGTTTTTTCTTCTCTGTCCCAGCAGAAAAGAGGAGATGAAATAAACAAGCAAAGAAATCACTGATAAATTCCCTGAGGGTCTGAGAAGGACAGAATTGAGAACACAAGTAAAACAGGAATAACAACAGTTTTTCTTCTATTAACTACAGAGAACAAGAAAGGAAATCTGACAGCATGGACATCCTAGATAAATCATCCCAGTCCCTGACTTGTAAGAGGGACCTGTCTACTTACTGAACCCAATAGAGGTTAACTAATGAAACAAACTACTAGTTCCTTGTGAGTAAGAAAACGTGTCATTGAAACTCCTCATATCCAGCATCCAATCACATGGAAATTTATCATTGATATCTAGAATGAAATGTGGGCTGGGGAGACCATGCAGGTGATCTAATAGGGCAATTGGTATATTTGATACTCTCTTATTCCTTTAATTATAATGATTACCAAATGAACTTTACATTCAATGAAGTAGAATAACTTGCACCAATGACCTAAATCCTCTCTCACCTTTAAACATTCCTACAAGATTAAGGAAGGAAACTAACAAGGACTGAGCTCTGTAAGTGTCAGGCTCTGTGCCAAGCATCTTAATGCATTGTTTTATATGATTACTTGCTACAACAGTACTGAAGAAACTTCAAATTAAGCATCTTGCTGATGTCATGGGCCCCAAAATCAGAGCTAGTATTCACATTCAGATGTGCCTCACTTAAAAGCCTACTCTTGTCAGGAGTGGTGGCACATACCTGTAATGCCAGTGACTTGGGAGGCTGAAGCAGGAGGATGGAGAGTTCAAAGCCAGCCTCAGCACAAGCAAGGTGCTAAGAACTCAGTGAGACCCTGTCTCTAAATAAAATACAAAATAGGGCTAGGGATGTGGCTCAGTGGCCAAGTGCTCCTGCATTGAATCCCTGGTACCAAAAAAAAAAAAAAAAAAAAAAAAAAAATCCTAATCTTTCCACATGTCACAATGAAAAAAAGACAAAGAAAAGGAAGAAAGAAATGTCTAATCTCCAATAAATTAATTTCATACTAGAAAGATACAATCCAAGCATCATACAGAGAAAATGTCTAGCAGAAATTCACTTGACTTTTCTGTAGCTTCTATGAAGTGCCAGATTTGTGGGTGTTTTCAGAAAACTGACAACTTGTGGATGGTGCATAACTTTTTGTCCATCTCTAGGCTTCCCCTATTCTAGAGAGAAAGCAATTTTTAAATGCCCCCTATTTCTTTCCCTCTGAATTTGAGGTCCTCTATTATTTTCTGTTGTCAAAACTCAGACAAACCTTATTATTTTATTAGGTCATTGGATATGATTTATATGTCTCCTAGGAGGAGTGACTGAAGAAAGGGAGAGTGATAGGACTTATCAACCCTGGAGTGGACTGAGCTCACCCATTAAGTTAGCCTGCATGCCCTGCACTTGACAGTTATTAATGCTTCCACTTCCTGCAACTTCCAATATTTGTCCTTTTGGAGAGCCAGTTCCAGATGTTATTGTTGCATTGTAGTGACACTTACTGCCTAAGCATGCCAATGGTTTCCGTACTTTGGGCACAGATTGCTGTAACAATTCCGTGTTTGGTGCCCTTCCAATGCATGATCTAGGAAGCCCAAATGACCAACATGAGCCAGTCACAGCCTCTGAAACAACCAGCATATCTTGGCTCAGGCCACTTTCAGGTTCAAAGGTTTCTCATAAGCAATAATTTTGTCTTACTAATCCCCCACTAACCTGAAAGTGCCTGCTTCCCCTTAATCAACCCTCATTGTATTATGACTTGCAAGGCTGGTGAGCTTTTCAAGATGACCATTGCCCACTATAATAACTATCCAGGCTGAAGGGTAGTCAAATAGGGACTGCAAGAGATTTAATTTCTTTCATTAAGTCTGTGTAGGCTGTTACACTGTGGTAACAAATGACCCCCAAATCCAATTGTCTTTCAACAATGAAGGATTGCTTCTTAGTCATATTAATGTCTGTTGCAGGCTAACATATCTTCTTCACTCCAGAACCTAAGTTAAAGGAGACTCCTCTCTGGAAAACATTTTAGTCTGTGGTCAAGGTGAATGAAGAAAGGCAAAACAAAACAAAACAAAACAAAACAAAACAAAAAAAACCTCACTCTTGCAGTTTCTACTCTGTTTTATGAACAAAGCAAGTCACACGACCACTCCTAATATCAACAGAGAACATGAAATTCTCCTTCAGGGAGCATCCTCCCGGGAAGGGACAGCATACATTTTGATAGCTAGTATAATCCGCCACATTTTCTTTGATGGAGACCCATGTTGACATTCCCCAATTGCCTTAGAAGGACTGCCATCAATGGAACCCAAGTCTTGAGACTGTTCACATGATTCTGCCAGGATAGCAGACACCTGTTCATTTCCTCAGTTATGCCTGCCATGTTGAACTCCTCTGACATTGACAGATGGTACTGGTTTCCTAGAGACTCCCTGAGGTGAGTCAAGGTGTTATTCCTGGTCTTTGTAATTCCTGGACTGTATGATCTCCATACCAAAAGAGAGAAATCTCAAACTTCACCCAGACCCTGAGGCAGGGTAGGTAGTGAAGCTGCTCCACTGGAACCCCACATTTGTGTCAGTGAAGGACACTGTGCTCTGAGTCACTCCTTTTCACAGCCTGTCAGAGACCAAATTAGATCACTTTTGAAGGAATACATTATGACCCATCTGTCCATTCAAATAAATCACTGACCTTTCTTTTTTTTTCTCTAACAGAAGAGTGTTCAAAACAGTTGTCTCTGTGATAAATCTTTACCAGTTAAGTTGTATAAATGTTGTTATATTTGACATTTAATGCAATGATTATTTCTGTACTGAAATGAATAGGACTTTAGAAACTAATACTGTCCTTGGCAACATGAGACACATAACATACAGATGATCTGACCATTTGAATTATGCTAATATACATAAAATGCCCGTATAGGAGTTTCTTCTTCTATATAGAATTATGCAAAACCTAGTTGAAGGCCAGTTCAAGAGAGTTAATAATATAATAATTTTAAATAATTTTAAATTATTTTAACATTATTTTGGGCCTACCTACTCAAATTATACATATATGTATATGCTGTATATATTTTGAATATCAACCATCTGTTATTACTATATAAACTGGAGGGACATAAAGAAACAACATAAAACATATCTCCTATGGTAATGTAAGTAGCCTATAATTACCTTACAATCATAGTTGAGTTCTTAAGCTCACATTAAAACAACTGATATTCCATCATCCAAAAAGTATTTATTGTGCATCAACCCTGACCTAGGCACAGAGTTGTATCGATAGAGAATAAAGCAGACCTAGGGGAACTTGCATTATGGTAGGAGAAAGAGTCAATGAAATAGAGGGAGTATCTTTAGAATGCACCTTCTGATCACTCTCCAGTCTCCACCCAGATCGGTGCCTGGTGAGGCCCATCTTTTAGGGGCTGCATCAACAACTTCACTTGCCCTGCCTCCAGTTGGATTCAGTCAATGGGCAGCACTTGATCAGAGAACAAGAGAATAAAGTAGAGGAGCTCGTTCACTGAGGGATGGCTACATCTATCTCCCAAAGGCAGCCCTTTCCATGCTGCCATCCTCTCTAGATGCCCTCTCCATCCTAGTGACAGTTTCTTTTCACAGACTCAGGGGTGGCAATGGCTCCCACCTCGACCTTGGAGCCAGCAACAATGGAGAGGCCCTTGATGGTTTCTCTAAAGCTTGCCCACACCATTGTTAGTAGTTCTTTTATTATACTGTCCTCAAATCACCGAGTTCAAGGACATTGTTTCCTGTTATAACCCTGACTAATATGCAAAAGAGAGAAGGAAAGTATACAGATTATATGGTAATTTAGATGTTGGTATGTTCTGTTGCAAAATACCAGAGAAAGAAGATAAGGAGTACTGGGGCTGGGGCAGGAGGGTGTTTTAAACAGGGTGACCAGGGAAAGATTCATTGATAAAAGCCTGTCATACTATGAATTCACATATCTCCCAGCAAAACTGTCCTTCCAAAGTAAACCTTATGACAACCCCCAAATATAACACCCATTTGAAGCAGAGGCAGGGGTGGGGTTCTAAAGCCTTCCCTAAGCCCTTTTCTCCTCATACTCTCCAAACTCCCACAAACTCACTCACAACTTATTCTTGGCTTCTACTACAACCATACTGATCCTAGGGCTCTCAGATAGACAAATTCAAGGGGATACGAAATATTCAGTTCCTAATCCTCTCAAAGTTTCATACCATATCCAGAGAAATAACAAACTACTCATCTCACCCTGAGGGAATCGCTTCTGCAGAACCATAATTGGATGTCATGTCCATATCTCTTAACCACTACTGAAAATAGAAGTGGCCTCACATAATTAACTTTAAGGATTCTGTCCCTATTTTTCTCCACATTTTCTACATAAAGACTGAAATGATAAATTATCTCAATCTCAGGACCAAGAAAAAGTTTGTCTTTCCTGATGAACTGTGATGGTTCCTCCTGCTGGACAATGAGAAGCATGCATCCACCATGCTTTGCTCTTGACTGACAGGGAACTCAGTGCTCAGTGCCATGCTACATCCCTATGGCTTTTCTCAAGAATGTTTTCTTAACGTAAACTTCTTCTCTAGTTTCTCGTCTATCATTTTTGTTTTGTATGTTTTATTTTATTGCATTTATGATTGGTTTTCTTGTAGAGGTAGGTAAGTGTAAATATAATTCTATTGTTATTTTGCAATCCAAAATAATTTTTATTTTGGTTGTTTGCTTTCCCTAATGATATTGACAACATCAAAATATACAAAAAATTAAAAACTTTAGCCAATTAATTTTTGGTCTCTATGCTAAATAAATTAAACAATAGCAAGGACTTTTCTTTTCTTTTTTTTTTTTTTTTTTTTTTTTTTTTTTTTTTTTTTTTTTGTGGTGCTGGGGATCGAACCCAGGGCCTTGTGCTTGTAAGGCAAGCACTCAGGACTTTTCTTTTCTACTCCAGAGATTGTATTTCTTCATTTATGAAAAGAAAAAACAGTACTTCTGGATAATTTATTACTGCTAAGATCTGTGCTCAGTTCTGAGGGTTCAAAGATGAATATAGTACAGACCCTGTCCTCAAGGAATTTACTGTCTAGAATTGAAGAGTTATTTTATTCTTTCAAAATTCTCATTCAGAATCAGTTTTATTTGTAGTTAAAAACTAATTTGCAAAAGAATACACTTTTGAAAGCAAAATTACTTTTCCCACTTAGTTCTATTCTCTCATGCCTGTAGATACAGAGATAAAAGAAATAATTGTTCTAAGCATTTTACAACTGTAACTGGCCCTAAGCAAGTGTAAGCTTGCATTTAAAGTACTTTCTACAATAAGAATTTATGGAAACCAGCCAATGCTTCCAATAAGCAACTAGGGTCATGGTGTTTTTGCTCTTGATCTGTCCTGCTCCCTTCAACATTAAATCCTTTTAAAACATTTAAAATCAATATTTGGCTTAGAAAGCCTGAAATTTGTCCACCGAACAGGTCAAGTCAACTTTTAATATCAGTCATAGTTCCTAGCAAGTTTTATAGCTTTCCAAGATTGATGGATAGTTTTATACCATTGACCATGCTTAAACTCTCTGCCAAGGCATTTTAAGACCTCCAGTCCATATAACCAGACTTAGTGAATCCTCTATGTCTATACCACCCACTCATTTGACAAATATTCACTAAATACCTACAGTGTGTCAAGCTCAATACTAGGTCCTGGAATATGAAATAGTACACAATGGTCCTTTGCCTCCTCATGGAAACAAGTCCAACAAATAATACCAACCGTAAGCAAATAATTCCAGTGAAATGAGTCTAAGTTGAAGGAATTCAGAACACACCACCCCAAAATATGCCACTCTGGCATATTGGTGATTTTGAGTTCAAGACACCTGAAACCGTAGCAGGTTCAAGAAGGACATTCCAATCCCTCCTTCTCTTTCTTAAAAAACAAAAGAGGAAATCTCCATGCCAGCACTGCCCTATACAAAAAGAAAAAAAAAAAAAAAAGAAAGAAAGAAACATTCCTATCAACAAGGACAGGAAGTTGAGAACAACAGAATTCCATGTAAATAGACCTTGTTAAAATAATTTTCATCTTCAATTAGCCTAGTATTTAGTATTAGTAGCTTAGTATTTAAACTACTCTCTGTTCAATGCAGTATAAAAACATTTAGGTTTTGCCAATTGTTTGGGTCTTCATTTTCTTATGAGAGCTCCCATATCCTGTAAAACTCACATTTAATAAATTTTAGCTCTGTGTTTTCTCCAGTCTGCCAATAAAATGCCGATTTTATTCTCAGACCAAAGTGGAAACCCCAAGACAGGAGAGGCAAAGTCTGGCCTCCCCTTCAGAGCCCATAGGGGAAGGACTTTTGTCTGTAGCCCTACTGCTGTTCTCTCCCATGTCGGTGGCAGGGCCAGGCTCAGAAAATACTGACTGACGGCATGAAAGAGGAGGCCAGGGTGCTGCAGAGGCATCTGTGGCGGGCAGGCATCTTCTCACCTGGGGGGCTGAGGAATGTTATCTCCAGGAAAGAGCAGCCCCTCCCACATTTAAATGGTGAATTGGAGAGTGATGCAGGTGGAAGAAAAACTTTATTTGAAGGCTCAAATGTAAACCAACTGAAGTTTAAAAAGTCATTGCATAAATTATGCAGAATGGCTGATGGGAAGAACAAGGAGCAGAGCGGGTGGACAGTTGGATATTAGCCAACTCAGGCAGTTCCACCAAGCAACTTAAGAATTTTGTACTCCTTTTTCCAGGCCATGGGGAACCACTGTGTTTTTTCAGGTAGCTCGGTGATGTAATCAGATTTGTCTTTTTAAAAGGGGCCTCCAGGCATAAGCTGATGTTGAAGAGTGGTGTCTTGCCTCTCAAAATCCACTGCCTGCTCTTTATTCTCCTTTCTGCTGGCTCTGTAATATTCAATCTATAAGGTGTCCTTTTAAAATCCCACATTCCTCCCAACTCCCCCCTCAGAGAGTACAACATCTGTATCTCTTTTTCCTCCATGTACCCTTTCAATGATAAAAATGCTGTATCTTCATTTAAAACACCATATACACTTAACCTAGATTATGTATATATTCCCAGATCCACCCTTTTCTGTGACATTCAATATCCATTACATCCACACTAGCAAATAAAAACTCCTCTACCTCAGGACATCCAGAACCCTGAGAAATTCTGAGAACAGCCAGAAAATGCTTACTTTCTTCTGTTGTTGGTTGCTGTTTCATTCCAAGCTGCTGTCCCCAAAGTTCCCTAATCATGTCTGGTGTTTATATCATGACTTGTACATGATCCTCAACACTCTGCAGGAACATATGGCCCCCAAACCCAGACCTCCATTCCCCAAAGCACAACAAAAGGTTTAGAAACATAGCAAACTTTCAGTGAAGAAAAGGAGAACCTAAATTTGGCTATCAGCTCATTCTTCTCATTCCACCAGCTAACACCATTTTAGTTGCAGTACTCTATTTGTGGTCTCCTCCATAGCCTTCGGCCAGCTGCTATGTTGCTGGGACCATTGTCAGTTCAAATAAGAATCTGGCTCTTGCCCAACCTCTCCCCCTGTGTCTAGAGCCCAAACATTCCTTTTCCCTTAGCATCAACCAGCAGGGGCTAAGCTGCATAGTCCTATAATAATCTGCAAGAGTTGCCAACCTGCATGGGATGACAATAGCTATTTACACTACTAGAGGGAGGAGTTTTATTCCTCTCTTTCAACATTTCCCTTCCAGACAGCCTCTGGGATTTATTTAACTTTACAAACCAAAGGTTCTGTCAAAAAATTTCCAAACCAAAACATCTTCCTTTGAAAAACAATTCTGTTACCTTCCCCTAGAACACAGAGATGAGGGTGGTTTTTGAAATAATGTTTTTTATTCATTCTATAGATATACAACTACATTTAGTGGAATAAAAATGGTATATACACCCACAGAGTGTTTGTCAAATTTTTCAACCTAGTTACTCCCAACAAGTGAGAACTAGATATGCTATCTCAAAGCAGTCCATGGCAAGTACACTATTTCTTTGAAGTCTTTGTATTTTATTTTCTAAAATTCACATTTTTTTGCATTCTAGTGTGTGACTTGCCCATTTATTTTAATATATAACAATGGAATGAAATATATTTAAAACTGGCCATAGTGCTGTAAGTGGGGTCCATAAATTTCTGTCATATATAATTGCATTATTCAAGGATTATTGAACTCTTAGCATCTGGCCAGCCCAGGAGCAGCCATCCAGGAATGGAAGGGTATAAAGGGGAGATTCCAGGTAATCTGGGCTCCCATGGGTGCTTGTTATGGTTTGGACATGAGGTGTCCCCCAAAAGCTCATGTGTGAGTCAATGCAAGAAGATTTAGAGCAGAAATGTTGAGTTATGTGTGCCTTAATCCAATCAGTGGATTAATCCCCTGATGGTGATTAACTGAGTTGTAAATGAAAACAGGTAGGGTGTGACTGGAGGAGGTGGGCATTGGGGGCATAGCTTTGGGGAATATATTCTGTACCTGGAGATTCTCTTTCTGATTTCTGATCATTATATGAGCTGCCTCCTTTGGCCACACTGTTCTGCCATGATGTTCAGACTCACCTCAAGCCCTGAGGAATGAATGGAGCCAGCTGCCTATGGACTGAGACATCTGAAACCTTGAGCCTCCAAATAAATTCATCCTCTTCTACAATTGTTCTGGTCAGATCTTTTAGTCACAGCAGTGAAAAAGCTGACTAAAACAGTGTTCCTGAGCTGTAGTTCCTACTCTGAGAGTTCAGACCAGTTGTACCTCCCGGAACAACACTCACTCTGAGTGTGAGTCCCCAGGACCAAGCGAGTCAGCGTGGTTTTACCATGCAGTGTGGCTCCCCATTTCTGAAACCTCCAGAACAAATTCTGTGTCCCTTTTTCAGAAGGAAAAGCATCCTTGCCATCTGGGCCATGGTGACTCCAACCCTGGCTTCCTCCTGGCCTCACCAAAATGGCAGTTGGTGTTTCAAAAAGTTACTAACGAATGATGATGACAGAGGATAATTCCTGTTGCTTAATGATTCATGGTACGAGGAAAGATTCCATTATTACTTAATCAAGACAAGTTGAGATTAACCCATCCACTACAGTGAGACACTGTTTTGAAGAGGTTTTGGGAAGGAGATGTACAGGCAGATTTCATCATTAGACTCCCTGGATGCCAGTCATTGATCTTTCTCCATGTGATCTTCAAGACAATTTCTGTCTTCGTGAGGCAAAATCTAAAGAGGAAAGGATGGTGGCTCAGGGGTTAACAAGTTATTCTCAGGACTCAGTGTCCTTTGAGCATGTGGTTATGGACTTCATTCAGGAGGAGCGAACTTTGCTGGACCAAAACCAGAGAAACCTCTACAGACACGTGATGCTGGAGAACCGTGAGAGTCCAGATGGAGTTGGTGGTACAAAGAGAAGAGCTAAGGACAGTGGAGAAAGTTCTCCAAGACTAGGAGGTTTGTGTTAATACCAAATTGTCAGCACCTCAGCAGTAAACTCTGTAAGGAAAAACATCCAATATGGTGGAAATGGGGAGAAACCACATGGGGAAGGAACTGTTTAGACAATTTGAAAAAGCCTTGAGCAATACTCATAAATTAGGACTTGCAGGAGAACTTACTCTGATTACGCTCAGCATGAAAAAGCCTTCATGAAACATTAAACCTTTACTCTGCACAAGAAAATTAATATTGCATAAAAACTTCCTGTCAATGTGAAACAGTCTTCAGCCAAAATCCACATTTGGCTTACAAGAAAACCCACAGTAAGGAGAAATCACATAAATGCCATGACTGTGAGAAAGGATTACCTTTCCTTCTCATACCTTAGAGAATGGTGGAAATTGGCTATGTGATTTTCAGGATGTGCGAAAGCTTTTTCTCATTCCAAAGGTATTGTACCCATGCAAGCTCACAGATGAAAAATGTTCTATGAATGTAGAGAATGTGGGAAAGGCTTCACTTGGTCTTCATCTCCTACTCAACATTCAAGAACTCTCTGTGTACTGATGCTTGTGGAATGTAAGATGTTTAGGAAGTCCTTTACTTATTATCCAGGTCTTACTAAACATAGAAAACTTAGGAGAAAAAAAACTATATTTATAAGGAATGTTTCAAAGAATTTCCTCATTTCTCAAAACTTAACATCCTCATGAGAGTTTACACTGGAGAAAAAGCATTATGAGTACAACATGTGGGGAAGCCTTCGTTGAATTTTTGAGTTCTACAAAACACAGAACTCAGACTGGAGAAAAGCCTCATGCATGTAAGGAGTGTGAAAAGGCCTTTGCTAGCTCCTCACATTTCAGCATTCATAGAGAACTCACACTGGTGAGAGGCCTTATGAATGCAAGGGATATGGAAAAGCCTTTGTTCAATGCTCATTTAACATTGAAGAATCACAGTTTGTAAAGACCTTTTGAATATGAGGAGTGTGGGAAAACCTTCAGATACTCGTCACGCCTTTGACAACATAGAAGAATGCATACTGTAGAGAGGTCACATAAAGGTAAGACATGAGGCAAGCCCGCACTGTTTCATCACACCATCGCACATAAGAACTCACAGTGCTGAATGTCCTTTGGCTGTCAGGATGTGAGAAGCCCTTTACTCTATCCACGTTCAACACTCAAGAACTCACAGAAGGGAGACTCCATACATTAGTAATGTGGGAAAACTTAGTAATTCTGAGTGTCTTACCATATGGGCAAGAATTCACATTTGACAGAAGCTTATGTTTGGAAAGGATGTGGGAAGATCCTCCTTTCTCATAGTTACTGAACATGTGATAATTCATGGTGAAAGTAACCAGTCATATCTGAGGTAAGGAATGTAGAAAACCTTCCTTGAAACCTCAGATCTCAAGAACTCCAGTAGAAGAGAAGCCATGTGAATGCAAGGAATACAGGAAAACCTTGGCCCATCCCATGTGCTGTACTTAATCTTCATCTACATACACATCCCAAAAAACAAGCTGTGAGTATGTAGGAAAGTATGTAGGAAAACCTTCCCCCAGCCTTCACACCTTACTGAGTCTGAACTCACGCTGAAGAGACACTATGAATGTGAGGATGGTGGGAAAGCTTCCACTGCATTCTTCAGGCTTGTACAAGCCTGTGAGCACACTGGATATAAAAGCAAGTCCTCTGGATACAAGAAATGTGTGAAGTCTTTCTCTGTGCTATGATCTCCCAGGTGTGAAAAATCTTAAATATAAGAAATGTGGGCTTTTGGTTTGTTTTTCATCTTCTGCTTTGGGAAAATGTAAAAGTACACATTACTAAGAAATTCCATGAATTGAAAGAAATGTGGGAAGCCCTTTGATTATTCTTTATTATTAGGAAACATGCCTCACACATAAGAGGAACTGTAACTGTGGGGAAGGTGGAAAGGGCAGTATAAATATACTATATGTACAAAAATTCATACTAGAGAAATACTGTATGAATATAAAAAATCCTAAAAGAGTTTTTGTATGAAAAAAAAATTTGTTAACAAAAATTTTAAATAAAACCCTAAAGAGTAATAAGTGAAGTTTTAGGGTACAACTTTTCCCTTATTATACATAAGAAAATTGATGCTGAGAAAGAAAACCGAGTAAGTGTTCATTTAAGAAGTGTTGCTGGTGTGTCTTAAAAGACTAGTTATGTTGAATATCATGTGCTTATTTGTCATTTATATATCTTTGGTGAAGTGTATGTTCAAGTATCTTCTTTTCCTTTTGTTAAATCTTTGGCTGGTTTCTTAATAAACAGACTTATTGAGATATAATTACCATGCAAGCAAAACAAAACAGAAAACCTATAGAGCTGGGATTTCTGTGGGTTTCATAGCCCACAATCAAGTTACATATATATTTGCATTACTTTGCACATCATTGATATCCTGATGCTTTTTGAGAACATTATAGTATGTGATTTATATCAAAAAATGTGGTAAGGCATGAATGTAGACTAATCTAACTCCATTGTGATGTCGGATGTGGGTGCTTTCCAAAGTTCACTCAAACTATGTGACTTTATCCCACCTACCAATTTTGATAGGCATATGATTCAACTTTTTGGCCCCAACTAAATTAGAAATATCTATATATGATGAAATCTTGATGTGATTTTTCAAGGAGTTGAAACTTCCAATGTTTACTTTACCCATGTCTTCTAGAAAACAGGGCCTAGAACAAGGATTAAGATGCTATGCTTTATGGAGGAGGAACCAGCTGAGAGTAAGAAGGTGGTGGAAACAGGGAAATCAGGCAAAGTGCAAATGCAAAGCGAAACCTTTAGAGCAAGTTGCTCACCACAAGATCAGAATGATAATCCTAGAGATGAGCTGGACACATTCATCTAGCATATGGAAACTCTCTGGAAAGGTAATAAGGAGATACCAGATCTTGACTAGCCCCTGGGAGAAAGAAAGGAGGGAGAATCAACCTCCTTTCTCCATGATTGACTCCAAGCGGATCTAGCTCCCTATATAGCCATTCCTGCACAATTGCTCAGGACTATGTAGTCCATACTCAACCTCGAGGAGTTTCATCCAAGTCCCAAGTAGAAGGACTCTCATTGTAGGGAGCACCAAACAAGGAAAGGAAGTAGAGAAGATTACAAGATTTATATTGCAAAACAGACGATTTGTAAGAAAACGTCAAAGTTTTATCGTATTTACAACTCCTATAGAATGTCCAGCAAAAAAAGATTATTGTTCTGACCCTAAGATGAATGAATGAATTTCACATAAAGCTAATGCCATCCTCCCTCTAGTTCAGATTTCCCAAGACATACCAGTTGATAGTCATTTCTAGTCTGTAACTCCCAAACTTCATATTCAATAATGTATCCCTGAGCAGTTTTCTAAGTGTTTGTGTAATACTTTCTCTTCTCTCCACATGTATACCATCTAATATAGCATTACAATTAATATCATGGGCACTAGAAGAATTTATAAGTCTCAGTTTCTTCCTAACATCATTAGTTTGTAACGAATAGATGCGTTACCACATGAAAAGTACTTCATACAGTGCCTGCTGCTTAACTCTTAAGAAATATCATAATTACTATTAATAGTTATTTAACAAGCCTCACAGTTAATAAAGTATGAAACATAACATAAATGTTTAATAAAATGTGTCTACTAATTGATCCATGTAGACTTGAATCCCTACAGTTTCTTCACATCCTATACATTTATTTCATAGCACTCATAAGAATTGTAATTTGTTCACTTGGGGAAAATATTTATTCAGTGTCTCTTACACTAAACAGCAGGCTCCATCATATCAGGAACAATGTTGGTTTGGTTTACCTCTATCCCTTTGTGACTAGCACATGCCTGACATGATAAATACTTGAATAAATATCTTGAATTTTTCATATTCCTTGATTGGAGCAGACTGAAATAGAGTTTACACACTCTTTATCTTATATCAAATGATGTCAATAAAACCATCACATTAAGAGTCCTTCAATTGTGGGTTGTTTTGCAGACAATTTTCTTGTCTTACTAGAATACAGTCTACATCTTATATTCTTGTCACTAAAATACATCTAAATATGTTACCAGTTTGAAATGACAGCTTACAATCCATCTTTTCCCTGTTCTATCTCTAGCAGTAACATTTGACAAATTGAATTGCGATTCCCATATGTAAACAAAAATATTAAAAGAAATTGTAACATGCCAGAGCTTATATTTTTAATATTGAGGATTTTTTTTAATGGAAATATTGTTAAGGGAGAAGGATAAACTGAAAACATAAGTTGAGTCCAGAGGTATGACAAAAGAAGAAAGGGGGATCCCAACTAACATGTAAAACAATCAAATCAACCTATTTTTCCACATGTACAAGGAGCTGTAATCGCCAGGAATCAAATCGACATATTATTCCACCTGTGGAAGGATGTGTAATTGGAAGTAAGGACCAGTATCATCAGACCCGTTGGCTGAAAGTGAATCAGAAAAAATTCTCCTCTCTATAAAGTAAACTTCTCTAGTCAGGCTTCTAAAAGAGCTGTTAAGGGGTTAACAACATCCTGAAGACTGGAGCTGTGCCCGGGGCCACTGTCTGCTAAAGCAGCTGTGTAAGCAACAGACTCTGTAACCTTCAGAGCAGCTGTTAGGAGCAGCAGAGAATGAGGGTCGGCCCATATGGGGAGAATAGGTCAAGTCAGCAGTTTTACAGAGAAAAATTCAAGGTAAACCTTCTCGCAGAGTTTTCTGATAGTATGTTCTATAGTATCTAAAACCTCCTTCAATAACAACAAAACAAGTAAGCCCAGATTTTGTCAGGTTTCTCTTGAAAAATGACCCACAGAGATGAACCCCAAATTACGTTATTTGATGGTAAACTGAGCTGAATCTTAAGTATTCTTTGCACACTGTTACTGGATTCTCTTAAAGTAATATTTGTAAGATCCTTAACAGTAAGTCCAGAGAGTGAATGATCAGAGTCTGATTCATCCAGAATATCACCTGTTCCTGTGAATATCACTTCCTCTACTTAGCTACATGCTTGCGAGAGAAATTGCCATTAGCTGAGGAACCCTAGCTAATCACCAACACGTACCATCCTAAGGATGTTCATCTGGCAAAAACTGGATTCATAAGAAAATCACACACTCTGGACACAATTTATTGATCTGATGACTTCTCTTAAGGCAATTACAATTCCCTTAGGTTGTAGTGTGTGTTTGATTGTTAACCTGGATCTTAGAGAGAGCGGGATTTAATGCCCTGCAGTGGTGCAGGGGGAGAAATGAGAGGAAAGACTGCTATCATCTCTTTCCTGCTGTGTAGTAAAAGCTGTGTGAGAATGAGAGCAATGTACAAAGAAAAAGAAAGACAGCCTAGTGGCTGTCAAGTCCACGTTTCAGTTACTTCTAAACCAGCGGGGGCCCTGGCTGCTGCCACAATGTAAGTTATGAAAACCATTGTTGAGTCTATTGATTCTTAGACTAAAAAAGATTTCTCATATTTGTGATTTTCAAAATTAGATTTTTAAAAATATGCAAATGTTTGATGATGCTTTGTCAAATATTTAAGATATCATCTTTTTAAAAGTGAGTAGAATTTCCTGTGGTTCAAGAGGCAGAGGCAGGAGGATCATGAGTTCAAAGCCAGCCTCAGGAACTTAGTGAGGCCCTACACAACTTAATGAGACCCCGTCTCAAAATATAAAAATAAAAAGGGATGAGGTGCTGTGGTTAATTGCCCCTGGGTTCAATCCCCAATACCTACCCCCCACCAAAAAAGCGAATAAAATTATATGGTAGTAAAAATACTCTAAACAATCCAGGAAGTCTGAGTGGCATAATCTGGGTGCTGAAAGCAATGGACATCATCTAATAAGGCATGTACCTGTACGACTCCTCCAGGAACGAAGATAGTTCAGAATTGGAATTGTTGGAGAAGTAGACATGCACTAGACGTGTGCATCTTCCACATCTAACTGTGAACACATTTCTTAGGAAACTCTCATGTCAAAATGAATTATTCTCTACTCTTAATTCCTATAAAATTGTGCAGAATGTTGATTCTTCCATACTATGTACTATTGCTACTTTCAATGCTAGAGTATGAGCTTTTCAAAGGCAGATCATGTTTTGGGAGTGTCAGACAAATTGATTGTTCTCTCCTCAAAATAACTGAAGAAATGAATTAAAATTCATTGGGTAAAAATATTACATTAAGATAAGCTTACATTTCTGTTCTCTGTGAACAAAAGCAATGGCTATTTTTTGACCAAGGCCCATAGTGAGAAATACATCTTACTTTGTAACACAGTACACATAGTCACAGATAC
This sequence comes from Sciurus carolinensis, assembly GCF_902686445.1. Taxonomy (NCBI): domain Eukaryota; kingdom Metazoa; phylum Chordata; class Mammalia; order Rodentia; family Sciuridae; genus Sciurus; species Sciurus carolinensis. The sequence continues at coordinate 105,936,681 of NC_062216.1, forward strand.
ATCATACCAACAGAGAAACATCACAAAAAAGAATGAATCTTACATGACAAGTTCTTTTATTTGTTCTTTTTAGTATACATGACAATAGAGTGTATTCTGACATATTATACATAAATGGGGTATAACTTATTCTAATTAGGATTCCATTCTTGTGATTGAACATGGTGTGGAGTTACGTTGGTCATATATTCATTTATGAACATAGGAAACTTATATCCAATTCATTCTACTGTCTTTCCTATTCCAATCCCCCTTTTCTTCCCTTCATTCCCCTTTGTCTAATACAATGAACTTCTATCCCCTTCCCATTGTGTGTTAGCATCCACATATCAGAGAGAACACCTGACTTTTGTTTTTTTTGGGGGGGGATTGACTTATTTTACTTAGCAAGATAGTCTCCACAGATCCATTCATTTACTGGCAAATGTCATAAACTCATTCTTCTTTAAGGCTGAGTAATATTCCATTGTGTATATACACCACAGTTTCTTTATCCATTCATCTGTTGAAGGGCACCTATGTTGGTTCCATAGCTTAGCTATTGTGAACTGAGCTGCTATAAACATTGACATGACTTCATCAATGTAGTATGCTGATTTTAAGTTCTTTGGGTATAGACTGAGGAGTGGGATAATTGGTTCAAATGGTGGTTCCATTCCAAGTTTTCTGAGGAATCTCCATACTGCTTTCCAGAGTGGTTTCACCAATTTGAAGTCCCACCAGCAATATACGAGTGTACCTTTTCCCCCACATTTATGTCAACATTTATTATTACTTGCATTCTTGATAACTCCCATTCTAACTAGAGTGAGATGATATTTCTGTGTAGTTTTAATTTGCATTTCTCTAATTGCTAGAGAGGTTAAACCTTTTTTATGTATTTGTTGACTGATCATATTTCTTCTGTAAAGTGCCTGTTTAGTTCCTTTGTCCATTTATTGATTGGATTACTTGGGTTTTTTGGTATTAAGTGTTTTGAGTTCTTTATATATCCTGGAGATTAATGCTCTATCTGAGGTACAGATAGCAAAGATTATCTCCCATTCTGTGGGCTCTCTTTTCACGTTCTTGATTATTTCCTTTACTGTGAAAAAGATTTTTAGCTTGATGCCATCACATTTATTAATTCTTGCACTTTAGGAGTCTTGTTGAGGAAGTCAGTTCCTAAGCTGACATGATGGAGTGTTGGACCTATATTTCATTCTAGTAGGCACAGAATCTCTGGTCTAATGCCTAGGTCCTTGATCCACTTGGAGTCGATTTTTGCGCAGGGTGAGAGGGTTCAATTTCATTCTGCTACGTATGGATTTCCATTTTTCCCGGTACCATTTGTTGAAGAAGCTATATTTTCTCCAATGTATTTCATGGCACCTTTGATATGACAAGTTCTGATATCTATTCTAGTCTATTTCACCTCCTCCCCCTCATCTTCCTCCTTCTGCTTAATGCTGGTTATGATCAATTAAAATAATTGCATGACTTCTAATCAATCCTAACCTATAGTTTGAAAATGTTGGTCTAATGAAAATCTATGCCACAGTGCATGCATATCAGAGGAAAAAATGGGAAAGTTGAGTGGAATTCTCAAAATCAGGCACTTATGTTTATGCTTAATTACTATGTAGATCACAGAACTAAAATGTTCCAGAATTATTAGCCCAGAAGCAAAATTTGGAGAACTCATTCTCCTGCTCTCAGTATGTTTTTCATCTAATGACCATCAGATCTATAAGGTCAACAAAACCATACTAAGAAGAGCCTGATTAACTAAAAGCTGGGTGGGGCAGAATAGCAGCACCCGAACTGGACTACCCACATCCCGACTCCAACATGAACAAGAAGTGGTCTTTTATCTTCTGGAAATCATTGTTTTGGGAGGTTTACTGTTACTGGCTATTAAATCTAATCTTTAAAACTACAAAGATGCAGAGTGAAAAGAGGAGAAAAATAGAACTTGAGGGAGGTTGTTAGCTATGAACAGGGAAAAAGCAGATTGAGCAGATTGGGAAGGAATAATCAAAGAAGTAGGAAGAAAATCAGAAGAAAATGATATATGAGGACATGAGTATCTAAAAGAAGGGAGGGAAAAAAAAAAAAAAACATTGGATACTGTGTATCAATAGCTGTCAGGACCAAGGAATATCTAACCATAGACTAAGCAGTTCTGGAAGTGACTCCTGAGCCAGTGTCATCAGGAAGCTTATTAGAAATGCATATTCTCCTCCCACCCCAAACCTGAAGGAAGGATCTAGCAATCTATGATTTAGAAACTCCAGGGATAGGAACTGGCAGTATGCTTAACAAGCCTACCAGGTGATCCTAGCTCACACTGGAGTTTGGCAGCTGCTGTGGCTTGAGTGCATCCCTCCAAATATTGTGTGTTGAAACTTAACAGCCAATGCGACGGTATCAACAGGTTGGTGTCCTTAACAGGTGAGTAGGTCATGAGAGCTCCTCCCCAAGTGAAAGGGATTTAAAGTCCTTATAAATGAGGCTTCACACACGGTTCAACTAACTTTTGCTTCTACCTTCTGCCCTATGAAGACAGAGTTCCGCCTCACAAGAGAATGCAGCAGCAAGGAAGGCATTTGGGAAGCGGAGAGCTGTTCTCACCAGACACTGACCCTGACAGGGCCTGGATCTTGGACTTCCCTGCTTCCAGAACCATGAGAAGAATAAATGTCTGATCTTTTGCAGTGCTGGGGATTGAACCCAGGGTCTTACTCATGTTTAGCAAGCATTCTACCACCAAGCTACAACCCCAGCCCTTTTTATTTTATTTTGAGACAGCATCTCACTAAGTTGCCCAGGCTGCCCTAGAATTTGTGATCCTCCTGTCTCAGACACCCAAGTAGTTGGGATTGTAGGTATATACAACAGAGCCCACCAGTTTGTTCTTTATAAATTAGTCTGACTTAGGTATTTTGTTATAGCAGCACAAACAAGCTAAGACAACTACCATTGCTGAGGACAAATAGTACTAATGACTCTCACGAGACATCAGCTAGTGGACACGAAGTTGGTGTTAGAGGGGACAAGTTCTGGTGATCTATTGTATAGGGTGACAATAGTTAATAATAATGTATTGTGTATTTCAAAATAGCTTAAAGAGAGAATTTTTAATGGATTTTATTTAATATAATGAATTTTTAAAGAAATGATAAATTTTTGAGGTGATAGATATGACAATTAACCTCATTTATTATACCACAGTATATACCTGCATGGAAACATCAAATTGTACCCCATAAATACAATTAGTTAATAGAGAAAAGAGAAATAAAATGAAAACAAGAAGGTAAGAGACAGGGGAGAGAACATCTGCTTATTTAAGAGGGGAAATGTTCAGTACAAGAGGAGAAGCTTCAAGATACAGTAATGTGTTGGAGATTTCAAAGATAGGACTTGAGGACAATCGGGGGAGGGTGAATAAGGAATGAAACTTGTCATGTTATGAATGCTTCAAGGAAATGGGATACTTACCAGGAAAGGGTGGAGACTTGGGCAGAATACAAGAGTGAACTTTAAATATCCAGCATACTATAACATAGAAGAGGAACAAATCTTATTTTTATAGCCCCAGAGAGTAGACCAAGGAATGGAAGTTACAGATAGATTTTACCTTAAAATGAGAAAGAGCAGTCTAATGAAAAGTTAATTGAAAACAGAATGACTTACCCTTCGAGATGTGATTTTCTCACTTCCAAAAGCACTTAGGGAAAAGCTCTCTGACATCGATGAGGCAAATTGTACAAGGAATTCCTGTGAACTCATCTAGGGTTTTACCTAGGCTAAAATTCTGAGATTTGTCTCTGCATTTCCTGTTCCTTTGGTAAACCATTGAAGCATAGTACCATTTATGGCAAGAAAGACTTTCTTTGCATAGTTTTTAATCTTGAAGCCTTCCTATTTTCTTTACAAGCAATAGAGATGGGAAAGAGATGATTGCCTATATTTCTGGCTTTAACAAAATAATTCTTGTATTTGAGGTTATTTAAGACACCATTTAGATTTAAAATCAGGGATTCTAAATGCTCATATTTTTATATATCCTCCTTCTAATCCTGTACTCACTTTTCTTTTTCTAGATGATTGCATCAATATAAGCAAGTGACTAGATTTTCCTATCATGCCAAATTGGAGTCTCCTCATTATATCTTTTCGACATCACTACCTTGGTCATTTTTTTTTCAGAGTATTCTGCAGATATAATTGCAACTTAACAAGTAGAATGTCTCTTCTCCCACATCATAGATGTCATTACTTCCAAAGTAGAGGAGTCAAACTTCAATTTATTAAAGAAAAAACATAAAACCCAGCACGTATCTCAACAGATCCCAAATTGGCCCTGCAGAGGCTTGATCTGCTCTTTCTTCTCACAGTCTAAATTCAGGGGCATGACCTGAAAATGTTCTGGTCTCTCCACTGTGAACAATCAGATCTTTCAAAAGGGAACCAGAACTAAAGCCATCTGTCTGCCAAAAAGATGAACACAATTCACCATAGTAAGTGTTTGCTTTAAGCCTACTGGTTAAACTAAACAAAAAAAACAAAACAAAAAAAAAGCAAAACCCAGGCCTTGGGGTGAGCTCTGACCATCTGTTGCACCTGTTGCAGGGACAGTTGGTTCAGAGACCATGTAGACTGCTGTCAATGATTGGCCTTTCCAGACCTGCTGTTTCTTCTCAGGTTCCAATTCACTGCTATAGTTCATGCCTTGTGAAACATAATTTAAACTTAGATTTTGGAAAGTTGTAACTGACCACAACCCTCTGTCTCTTAGGTAAACTTAAGAAATAGGATGTTGACTCTTTGTTCTTGGCTTGTGAATTAAAAGGATGGTTTCTAAGGTAACACATAGTTTTTAGCTTGAATTACAACATGGTGATCCAAACCCCCTTGTCTGTGGTTTCACTTTCCAGTTTCCATTACCCACGTCAACAAGAAGGGTGAGGATAGAATAAGAAGAGAGATTGAGGGAAACCACCTTCACATGACTTTTATTGCAGTATGTTATTTTACTTGTTCTCTTTTATTATTAGTTATTGTGCCTATTTATAAATTAAACTTTTGTCACAGGTATGTATGTTCCTGCAGGAAGAACAGTATGTACTGGGTTTGGTACTCTCCTTAGTTCTAGGTAACCACTGGATTGTACCCACAGATAAGGGGGGACTACTGAAAGTGTTTTTATTTTAACCAGAATATTTTTTCCTTTCACGTTTCTTTAAAAGACTCGTAGAATGTAGTAATTAGTATATAATTATATATGCATTTGTATGTTTGTGTGTATATATATGAAGTTTTGGTGACTTGCCTCTGAAGCTTCAGACTGAAAGTAGAAACTCCAATTGACATCACATAACAGCAGGCATGCATGTATATAATTAGGAATCTTGGGAAACAATAAAAAGAATATGCAACATGCACAGAAGTATATTCCTTAGAAATGCAGAAAAGGAAACAATATTTTATGTGGAAGTATTATGTTACCAATATCTATTTCCTTCTCATAAGCCTGTATAGCAAAATTTATATACAAAATTGTCTAGAAAGCAGAATTCTAAGGTTTGTCATTTGCCTCAAAAATAATTTGCCAGTGGTACATGGAACAAAGTATTTCAAAAAAGCCCCCTACTTACTTTTCTCACTTCATAGAATTGTAAGTGAGCCTCATATGGACCTCTTCTATGTATTTGTAATGCAATCATGGCATTTAGGTAAATTAGAATAATTTTTGACAGAGTCATCTTTTCTCAAAATATTTGGAAGAACTAATTTGAAAGCAATTCTACAATATAGGTAAGAAAATTTCTTCTGACTCAATTCTTGAGTTGCTTGGTGAATCTGTTAGTTTATTCTATTTCTTCCTCTGAGGGGCAGGAGGGAGGGGAAGGGAGCCCACCTTGAGGGTGGTTCCTTTGGAAGCTGGGCTATTGACAGTAAACCGCCAGGAGGCAGCATAGAACTAGGAATCAGCAGATTGGCTTTGATCCTGCCCTGCTCTAGCTGTCTCCATGGTTATCTAAATTCTCTGGGTCTCAGGTTGCCCATCACAATAAAAGTGTAATCTTGATATACCTATTGTTATTGATTTAGGATTTTTAAAAAATTGTGACTCTACCTGATTTGGAGGGGCTGAAGTACTGGAGGACATAGGTTAGAAAATCAAGAATGAACCACCAAGCGTCTAGTTATTTGAGAAGACGGAAAGACTAGGGGATTTGCCATCCTAAGGCATGCTGGCTTGGTCCAAGTGCAGCAATAGGATTGGGAGAGGGAGAGACTTTGAGAATAGGGTGGTAGGGGCTGGTCATTCAGTTTCCCTCTGACATCTAATGTAAGATGGTTAGGGATGTATGTGATGTGATTGATTCTTGGGGTAGAGCAGATGCAGATAAATACCATCCTGCTAATGACATTGCTGTCTCAAGGATCTTTGTGATCAGAACCTTCACTTCCTTTGGGCAGTCTGATGTGACAAACAAAACAACAATCAGAAGTGTGCTAGAGATGATGCTTAAAGACTATCTGGGTGGGATACATCTGTCTCCTACAGGCACATTCTTATTGACGAGCCCTGAAGCCCCTTTTCCTCTCTTGATGTGCTATAAATGCTGCCCATTAGTACTATTTGCAATATTAGCTTTATCCACAAGCCTGGGGGTCCCCTATTTAGTGATTATGTAACTTAAAAAGAACTATAATAAATGATCTCTGATTTCTCTTCTGGGTTAGTGTTTGTGAAGCATAGCCCAGGACACATCCAGGCACTGCAGCCAGACAGCCTGGTTCTTATCTCGACGTTATGGTCTGCCATATCAGCCTCGGCAAATTACTTAATCTCTCTGTGACTCCCACCAACTTTATCTCTTTTAAGTAGGGAGAATAGTAATATTTATTTTATAAAATTGTCATGAGAATTAAATGAGTTAATACACATAAAGCATCATATGTGTATTATATGTTTGCCACGACATAGTGTTTGCCACGTTGTAAGCACTTACATTTTAACTATTTTGGAATTGTACCTGCCAATTTCCTTTGCAATTATATGTGTCCTAAATAACTCTAATGTAAGTAATGACTTAACATGTTCCACAACAATGTATAATGATCAAGGATTGAATATATACAGGGTGCCATTTTTTATCAATAGTAGTATTACTATTATTATTATGAAGAACGGGAATGCTAATATGAAACTTTTTCAAACTTAATGAGTATGTATTCTATAGGCACAAAGAAAATAAATATTTACTCCAGATTGAAGTCTTTTACACTACAACCATGGCCTTCAAAGAGAGGTGATATATTATTGATCACTTTCAGAGTTGTGCCCTGCCCTGGAAGTGGGGGTAGAAAGACCAGAAAAAGAAAGTCTTAGAAAAAAATGTTTTGCATGCATTAGCAAAGTCCTATGTGAGTTTTTTGCTTAAGTGTGTTTGTGCTACTTATTCTCACTGTAAGGTCAGAATAATTAAGGAAAATATCTAGTGCTGCAGCCTGTGTAAAAGTTGCAAAGTAAAAATAGGGAACAACTTTAAATCACATAGATGGAACTCAGCAATTCTAAGTAGATGCAAGATTTGCTTCTTTTACAGTTGCTTTTGAACCACTTGGTTCATGTAAAATACATTATCCTGAGCAATTTTTAAATCTCATCTTTTAAAGACTTAATAAGCAGCAAGCTGAAAATGTAGTTATATGTTTAAATCATTTGTACAAATAATCAATAAAAGGATTTATTAGTGAATATAATAACCAGTATAACATTTAATCTTGAGTAAATGAATAATTTGTGAGGACTTTATGATTTTTCAAGAAATTTATAATCACTTGGTAGATTTAGATCAATGCTTTCAGAATATAAAATAATAAAAATATAGAATGGATTCTTGAAATTTGGAATGTAAAAAGCTTGATGGATGCTGAGAAATCAGGCTTTAATTACACTTTCTTTAACTGTTGGATTATATCCACTGCCTTCTAATGCCAGTTATTCTAATTTAAAGAATCCCTATCTTACCATCTGTTTCCAGCACCTCCTGTCTGCTGTTTTACCTTTCCAGAGTCATATATGCACACCACCAGAAATGATAGGGGCAGGTCAACAGACTTTGCTATGAAGAACAAAAACAGTATATGAGAGACCACCTGGGAATACCAGATGCAGCTATGTAAGCTAAACAAACAAAAATCAATGTTCATTTTTCTATTCCAAGAGGACATCTGTGTTATGCTATGTATGAACTGGTATAAGAACTTGCACCCTACTGCTGAAATGAATGAGAATGAGCTAGAATTTTCAGAAGATGCCTGCCAAGCCCTAGCAGGCAACACCAAAGCAGAGGGTGTCTTCTCTGGGCCTTCATACACCATAGCTTGACCCTCAGTTTCAGACATTTAGAATCTCAATTCAATTCAGGTACCTAGATAATTAGTGTCTTGGGGACTTGCATTAATCAAATTTTCCTAGATTTATGGATAAATCAGACTCTTAAATAATTAAGTGGCACTGAGAACAATGCACCCTTTCCTGTAACCATATCCAATCTTCTCTAGGTTTCATGTGGCCATAGACTGGTCCAATTTTGTTCTACATTATACCAAGTTACCTAGCACAGAGCTTAACACATAGCAGTCATTCAATAGGTAGTAAAATAATTTTTAATAAAGAAAGAAAAATGAACTAACACCAAGAAAGAGATATAGTTCTGAGTAAAGTACTGTCTAAATCACAAAAGTTTACTATTCCATCCCACTTCCTTAGAGAACATAACTGGAACAATTATTACGTGTTGTACAGATTCCATATTTTTTTTCTCTTGAGAAAAAGAAATTAATTTTTTTCTAGGCTCCTTGCTTGTCAGCCTTCTGGATTCCCTTTATAAATCAGTCTTTCTTCAAAGAAATTTTAGTACAACTGATGAAGTATCATTTTTTTTTTTTTTTTAGTTTTTCCACTCCTACCTCTCAGAGACTCAACCCTGGTCAGCTTGCTCATACTTATCAAATCTCTGTAGGTACCTATTGATAGATAGTACACCTATGTTCTTTGAGGCAATCATTTCCAACTTCAGGGATTCTTTCTTGTATGTATCACCCATACAGAACATCTGAAAGAGGAGCTACTGGTCCATTCTATTTATTTATTTAGGTACCAGGAATTAAACCCAGGGTTGATTAACCACTAAATCACATCCCTAGCCCCTTTTTTATGTTTTATTTAGACAGGGTCTCACTAAGTTGCTGAGGCTGGCTTTAAACTTGCAATCCTTCTGCCTCAGCCTCCTGAATCACTGGGATTATAGACATGCACCACCATGGGGGACTAAGTTCCATTTTCCCTGCCCTCCACACCCATCAAAAAGTAATAGCGATTCCATGCCAGTGACTGTTACTCTCAACTGATTAAAAGAAAAGGAAAGAAAAAGAAATGGAGGGATGCTGTCAGTAAAAAAACAGTAGGAAAGTTTTATCTTTGTCCCACAAACATGTTGAGTCAGCAATAATTCGTAGACCAATACCCCTGGTGAGAAATCAGAAACTAATTGAAAGGCTCCTGCACCCCTGCACAGGAAAATGTGAAAATAGACTCACCACAACCAGTAGGGTAATTGAAGATATCCTCTTGGTGGAGACACTGCCCCAGCATAGGACCAAGAAATCAAGAAAAGACTCTAGTTGCCAGCTTCACCAAGAAGACCTGATATTTCACAGCACCCTAACTTTTCTGAGGAGGCTGTAGAGAGGACTGTTCTTCAAGTCTTTGAGCACTGACAGACTTGGCACCATCTAGTCACCCAGAGGAGAGAGATGCAGTGGCTTGGGGTGGTAGATGCCATTGGTCCTCAGCTCAGCACAGATCAAGCAGGCAAAAGTTCCAGCCTGCAGCCTTCCACTGGTGGGGAAAAGAGTTTATCTGTGTAACCAAGGCCACAGCTTCTCCAGAGACCTCGCGGTACCACCAGTCCTGCATCTCTGATGGGTCCAACACGATCTAGCTACCTCGAGAGCAGAGACAATCACTTGAACTGGTTGAAATCATAGCTCTCCCTTATCCCTGGCTCAATACAAATCAAACCAATCAAAAGTACAACTGCCTGCTTCTCCCTGGGAAGAAAAGGAAGTTGGGAAAGGCCCCCAGAGTCTCTGGACAGGAAACTTTTTTCTGTAGGAGGCCAGTCTCAGAGGAATGGATGAAGTGCCCACTTTGTATAATGTGTAGACACAGCACAGAGAATAAAGAAAAGGAAGTGCCAGGCAAAGATGTTCCAAATAAGGGAATAAAATAAACTCCAGAAAATGACCTTAAAGGAAAAGAGGTTTGTGATTTGCCTGGCAGATAATTAAAAATAATTTTCATGAAGATGCTCACTGAGGTTAAGAGAACAATACACGAACAAAATGAGAATTCTGAGAGACATGAAATACAATGTACCAAATGGAAACTCAATAGGAATGGAGCTGAAGAACCCAATAACTGAGCTAAAAAATTTACTGTAGAAATTTAACAGCAGACCAGATTAAGCAGAAGAAAGAATTGGTGAACTAAAAGTAGGACATTGGAAATAAGTCAGAGAAGCATAAAGAACAGAAAACGGGGAAGACAGCTTAACATAATTGTGGGATACCATCAAACCAACCAAAAACGTAATTGGGAGTTTCAAAAGAAGAAGAGAGTGGCAAAGAAAGAACCAAAAAGATTATTCAAAGAAATTATGACTGAAAACTTCTCAAGTATGCGTATAATAGTTTGGATCTGATTGTTCTCCAAAGATCCAAGCCTTCATTCCCAGTGTGGAACTATTGGAAGGTAGTAGTCACTTCAGGAGTTGGGACCTACAGGGAGGTTTTAGGTCACTTGTGCCATGTCCTCCAGGGCGATTGTGGGACTCTAATGTCTCTCTCTCTCTCTCCCCACCCCCACTTCACTTCCCCACTGGGAGATGGATGAACATCCTGACCTGTACTTGTGCCATGAAGTACTGTACCATCACATGCCCAAAGCAACAGGGCTAGTCAGTCATGGACTAATGTTTCCAAAACAATGAACCAAAACCAACCTTTCCTGTTTTAAAGTTGATTTATCCCAGCCATTTTAATAGTAAGAGAAAGCTGACTAACACACTGGGGAAGGAAATGGACATCCAGATTGTTGAAACCCAAAGGATGTCAAATGTGAATCTAAGAAATCCTCGCTGGAAACTATTATAATCAAATTGTCAAGAGTTAGGCAAAAAGAATTTTGAAAGCAGCAAGTGAGAAACAACTTGTCTTGTACAAAAAGATCCTTCATTACACTATTAGCATTTTTTCTTTTCAGTAGAAACCTTACAGGACAGAAGGACATGGGATGATATAGTCAAAGTGCTACAAGCAAAAAAAACTGCCAACCAAGAAAACTATACACAGAAAAACTCAGATAACTTTGCAAGACAAACAAAAGTGCGGGAGCTCATTACCATCAGGCTTGCCTTAAGAGATGCTGAAAAAAGTACTTTAAATTAAAATAAAAGGATGCTAACAGTAATACAATAGCAGAAGAAAAATGAAAATGTTGGTAAAGGAGTCAGAGCTTAGATTCAGTTACTGGCAACCCACAATTTTCTATCTGCTGTAACTTCCAATAATTGATTTGCTTTTATTCAAGGTGATTTAAAGATGTTTATGAGAAGGAAATGTCTGATCTTTTACCTCCAGTTTCTATCACCTCCTAGTTCAGACTGAGAAGATAATTTAAGTAACCAAGCATGCCAAGGAGCAGCTAACCAGAGGACACGAACCTAAATATGGCAACAGACTTCTGATTGTTTAAGTTACTACTCAAGAAGAGACTGTTTTACAGAATAATGTGGACCAACTCAAGACTTGCACTGACTATTGTTTTCCATATTTAGCTGGAAAGCAACAAGATACAAAACATATAATTCTCTTCTATCTTTCCCTGTTCTGCAATCATATATGACTAAAGAGCTAAACTGCCTTTGGAGCTATGCATGTAAATCATGACAAATCCTTGAGATTATCTAAATTAAGGTGATGGGAGAGATTTGTCCCAAATCCAATTCAATATCCAGATCCAAGTCGAAAGAGAAAAAAATCTTTAGCGCTTTTCCCAAGATCACTTTAGAGTAGTGAAACCATTTACAGCATCTCTTCAGAGACAGCAAACCATTTGATTTTGCCTCCTCAGAGTTTCTAGAGTGACCAAGCAATAATGTTTGAATTTGATGAGGAAAATCTTTCAATATTCAGGCCCCCGTTTGCTGTAACACTGAGAAAATCCCAAAGTAAAATACTCTGATTAAAATATTATGTTTGACATAATAATAAATCAAAATATTTATTTTTCAGAAAGTAAACTAGAGTACTAGGGTTAGGATGACAAGATAATTTGTTTTTGTGGTATACCCTTTTACCCTTTTTAAGTAATTTAATATGATAGAAATTAATTTTCAAATATAATAATAAAGTGAGCTTTTCAAACTTTAATGGCAAAAAAGAAAAATAAACTTTTGTATCCAATTTGCGAATTCCTATACTTGAACCAAATTACTACTTATCACATTTTATGCATGTGTTGATAATACAAATCTCGTCTTGACTGACTTTTGGGACACAGAACTGTACAGTACTTTTCTGTGTGAATAAGTTATAAAGACAAATAAACTTCTCATGCTAATTTTTGGCCCAAACCAGAACTATGCATACCTGAAACTAAGATAATTGATAGCTCAAGACTTCTGTGGCACCTCATTGATCCATGACAGCACTCCTGAACCCTGGTTATAAAGTATAGATCAGACACAGAATCACAATGATGTCCCATGAGTAAATGCCAAGGGATATTGTGGGCCTTTTGCTGTCCTGGGTCACAGCTCAAACACAATATTGAGTTGAGAGAATACGTAAGTGTGGTCCAGGGGGAGACTGCACAGAAATCAGAAGAGCATGCTCTCTTTGCTTTCTTTCCCAGCAAATATATAGGGAAAATTCCTTTGTTAAGGCTGTTACTATTATCTTTATTATTAATAATAAAAATGTTGAGAATTGTAATCACTGTGATGATGATAATAATGATATACTAATCAATGGTTGCTTTGGTCAATTCTTCCCTTCAAATTTTACAGATATTGTCTCAGTTAATTCAGAACAACTCTATGAATTTTTTTTCCTTATCAAATAGATTAAAAAATGAGTCCTAAAGGGTTTAAACAAAAAATTTTTCTTAAGATCTCAGAGCAATTAAGTGACATAACTGGTATTGGACTTTTGGATCACTGGACTCCAGAGTAGAGTTTCTTAGCTCACACTTTTAGCTTCTCTAATCATCAGCCGCAGTAGGGGATTTAGATGCATAATACATGCCAACATGAGAATGCTAGATCCCTAGATTTCTAAGAATCTCACTAGATTGTTTTTACATTTATCCTTTATCAAATTATCTGGAGAAACATGTGTATCTAGCTCTCTGGGCTCATCTACATTTATGCTATGCTAATTTTTTTTTTTTTTTATCCCTTTAGGACTCATACCTCACCCTATCAGAAGAAAAGGAAGGAAACTGGAAGAGGCAGAGAGGGATCAGTCAATTATGTTACCATAATAGCTTTGAGTACAGCTGAGAGACTTTGAAACTAACATATAAAATTAAGCTTCAGGATTATCTACTTCTTTAGTACTTCATTCATCTGGATATAATGAGATGAGTCAGTCAGTAGCCAAATCCCACTCACAATTGCGATGTAAGTATTAGAAGGAAAAACATACATTATACTTCCATTGTTGCCCTAAGAACAATTGCTTTATATTTTCTTTTTATGATTGGAATTCTGCAAGTATAATTTATGAATAGCCTTTAATTGTTATGAAATCATAGTTTTTCACCTTCAACTCCATTTCTAAAAAAATGTTTATTAAGACAAGCTAATATGTTCATTGCTTTCATATCTGTTTTTTCCTATTTCAAGTTTTTTATACTGCTTTGCTATGGTTTTCTAAACATTAGCAATAATAGCCAAAAGATATGCAGACAAATGATAGTCTAATTATTTTCGATGATTTCTAGAGAACACACAATTTCCCTTGATATTTCCTTCCTGCAGTTTTCAGCATTTATTGAAAGGATTCCTATTCAATCTCTGAGTCCTGTTCCTGTGCATGAGGTGCATTTCTTCCTTCTCCATCCCTGTGGAGATGGAGGAGAGTTTGTCATAAGAGGAGGAAGGGTTAATATTTACGCTATAAATGTTCTGAGTTTTATATAGAGAGAGACCTAGAAATTAAATTTTAATAGGTCTCCAGATTTGGCCAGCAATCAAAGGTTTTCTCTATAGCAACAATTACACACATCACTGATCTGAGATCAAATATTTATGTCTTCCCCTACATGTAGAGAACTAGCATTTTGCTAGTTACTGTTATTACCAGGGCAATTCAATAGAGGGCAAAAGAGACTAAAAATGTCATTTCACAATGCAAACTGTAAGAGAAAGTAATAACGAGGCTGGAAAAGATTAAGCACAATTGGAAACAAGTCTAAACTGAAATAAAAGACTGCATTTGAGTAGATTTTTTAGGGCTATAATTTTAACTTCTTCTAAAGGACTGTCGCTTTGCCTATCACTGAAACACATACAAAAGAAGACAAAGAAGCCTGATGCTAGCAAGAAACAAAAGCTCTTCCCCACTTCCTAAAAGTAGTTTCATTTCTAGAAGTATTTTGTTTGAATAAGACCCTTCTATTATGCTTTAGGGAAAATGTAACCATTTCTTTAAAAATGAAATATAAATTATTCTTCCCTTTGGAAAAACTTTCCTTTGGCATTGCTAACATAGAAAGCAGTAAACAGAATAAATGCTGCTTCTGCAGGACCCTATCAAACAGTACCTATGTATTATCCACCTTAAAGCACTAGAACTTGCTTCACATCATCAACATCGCCACCACCATTATCACCACATTATCAATTGCCACAGTATAATAACTTTAAAGGTACAATCTTGCAATAAACACCCCTACACCAGGTGCTTTTCAGGAATTATTATAGAGCTGCCCTTGAACAATTTGTAATTCAAAAACTTACTTTAAATTATTGTATTTCCTTTCTTTCTTAACTTTCTTTTCTATTCACATTTCTGGTGGTTTTATTTGATTTCAAAGCAGTTACAGAATTCTGTTATTTTTTCTCATTGGGCTACAAATATATATTTCAACTGGCCTCCCAGGGAGCTCTTCAGTCTCCTTTGGGGTCCTCTAAATTAGGAATGGCACCAGTAAGGATATGGTCCCTGAACAAAATAATGCAGCTCAGCAGGCAGGTCTAAGAAAGAAGAGAAGAGAACAGGCCATAGACGTCAGTTCTAAATGAATGGTCTCCCTGGCCAGAGTTCAGAGGAGGGAGAGCATGCTGGCTCTGCTCACATCTGAAGAAGCTTCGTGGAGAAGGGTCCTGAAGCAGGAATAATGTTCCCGAGTGGCCAAGACTGAAGGGAAGCTGATCTGATGACGTAAAGAGCTGACGTGAAGTCATGGCGGATGGAAGGAAAGAGGAATGTTTGTAGAGCAGCACTGTCTGGCTGTGCTGGTGCATTAAGAAGACAAGAAGGAAAATTTATGATTACACAAATGGTATGCCTTTACTCCATGTACAAAAGAGAAACAACATGTATCCCATTTGTTTACAATAAAAATAAAATAAAATAAAAAAAGAAGAAGAAGAAGACAAGAAGGAGACAGGATGAAAAGCAGGCAGCAGCCAGCCCTGAACAGCTGGGTAAGAGATTTGAATTTTATTTTTCATGCTGTGGGATTGCTGAAGGTTCTGGGACAGGAAAGTGACAGGATGAAAGTGGTGTTGAAAGAAGATGAATATGGGGGTTAAGTGACAGGGTTCATATTCCAGGCTCCCGGGAGAGCAGGAAATTTGACTTCAGTAATCAGTTAGCAACCCCAGGGGGTGGGGACCGGGAGACCCCCCCTCCTACTTGTTGCAACTCTTCCTTCCTGAGGAACCCTGGAAGTGAGTTGTCCCTCCCTGTTTCTCTTTTTAAAAGAAGCCCAATTGCCTCAGGGAAAAATTGGGATGGAGCTCAGCTCTTTCCCCCACTGGAAGTAGTTACTGAAGAAAATCTGATTGATCACTTGAGGAGAAAAAGCAAAGTGAGACTCATTTTCTCCCACTATGTTTCCACAACACCGATCCCTTCTGACACCAGATGTGTGTGGCATCAATACTGTGATGAACACCAGTTGGGTATCTTCATATTGAATTTGGTTCTGACAATGTCTACCCAGAGACAGCATCTGATCCCACGGATGGAGGTTCCACATCCAAGAGAGCCCCCCACACTTCAGATCTCAGAGCAAGCCCAGGTGCTTTTGCCTAGGCTTCTGATCCACTGGGGTAAATAGGGATTTCCCTAACTCCCACCTCAGATTCGATTAATGTGTGTGAGTGGCTTGTAGAACTCAGGATTTATTTACTGGTTTTTACACAGGATATCATGGAGGATACAGATGAAGAGATGCACAGGGAAAGGTATGTGGGAGAAGGCATGGAACTTGCTTGCTCCCTCCAGGCACACCAGCCACCAGGAACCTCCATGTGTTTAGTTATCAGGAAGCTCTCTGAACCCTGTCCTGTTGGGTTTTATTTTTGTTTTTGTTTTTGATTTTTATCTATGAGGAATTTTTCTCCCTTATAATTTTATGTTAGGTTTATTCTGATAGATGTTATCTTTTCTTTTTATTTATTTATTTATTTTTATTTGTTCTTTTTAGTTATACATGACAGTAGAATGCATTTTGGCAGATTATACATACCTAGAATATAATATATTCTATTTAGGATCCTATTCTTGTGGTTGTGCATAATGTGGAGTAACCCTGGTTGTGTATACAAATACAAGGCTAGGAAAGTTATGACTGATTAATCCTGTGTTTCCTATTCCTTTCCCCTTTCCCATCCCCTCATTTCCCTTTGTCTAGTCCAATGGATTTCTAGTATTCCACTCCCCAACCTTCCTTGTTTTGGGTTAGCATCCACAAATCAGAGAAAATGTTCAGCCTTTGGTTTTTTGATTTATTTCACTTAGCATGGTAGCCTCCAGTTCCAACCATTTACCAGCAAATGCCATTATTTCATTCTTCTTTATGACTGAGTAATATTCCATTGTGGATATATATAATATTTTCTTTATCCGTTCATCTGTTGAAGGACACCTAGGTTGTTTCCATAACTTGGTTATTGTGAGTTGAGCTGCTATAAACATTGATGTGATTGTGTCACTTAGTATGCTAATTTTAAGTCCTTTGAGTATAGACTGAGGAATGGGATAACAGGGTCAAATGGTGGTTCCATTCCAAGTTTTTTAAGAAATCTCCAAACTGCTTTCCAGGGTGGTTGCACCAATTTTCAGTCCCACTAACAATGTACCACTTTTTCTTCTAGTAAGTGCAGGATCTCTGGTCTAATGCCTAGGTCCTTGATCCACTTAGAGTTGAGTTTTGTGCAGGGTGAGATATAGGGGTTCACTTTCATTCTATTACATATGGATTGTTGGGTTTTTAAGAAGACTTCATTGCAAAGGCATGGTTGAAGCATGGACACCATATAGAAAAGCGATTAGACAAAAATGATAAGATCTAATGCTAATAGACCAGTAAGGAAACCAGCTATTCAGATTCTTCTTGGCCCTTCTGTGCAGCATTCCCTCCTCTGAAATGGAGCACTTCTGGAATGCGGTCTTCTGCTCTACTTTCAGACAAAGTAAGTAAGGACAGTAAGATGGGGTAAGATTAGAGATTCTATGGCCTGCTACAGGGAGGGAGTAATGAGCCAGGAACCATGGAGGAAAACTAAAATATGCATGTCATAACATCATACCATTTTAACATCTGGCAGTATTTATTTTTGACAGGGGCCTGAAAATGAACCAAGTTAAGGGGCCTTATTTAAGATAAAGAACACAAAATTACAAATATGAAATTAAACAAGGGGCTTTGGAAGAAGCATATGCAAGTGGGGGGCCCTGAGCATAAGCGTCCTTATTTTCATGGCAGATTTGCATCTGGGTGACTAGGTAGACAGTGTCTGTTTGCTTGAAGGTCATGTTCTAAAAGGAGGGGGGAGGAGAGAGGCAATAAACAAGTGTGCCCACAGGGCATTTTTCTCAGAGAGTAATAATTGCTTTGTTTTTTGTTTTTGCAGTGCTGGGGATTGAACCCAGGGCCTTGTGCTTGCAAGGCAAGCACTCTACCAACTGAGTTATCTCCCCAGCCCATACTAATTGCTTTGGAGCAAGTAAAATGACATCATGAGAGTGAGGAGGAAGAGTGGGGGACAGTCAGAGAGCAGCTTCTGACGGGCTGTTAGGGCAAGTGTACTGCATTCCAGGGAGCACGTGTGACTGGGGAACAGGTATAAGCCAGTACAGCGGAACATAGTGGACTAGAATGTGAGGTCCAAGAGGTAGGCAGAAGCTAGCTCATGTAGGGCCTGTAGGCTACTGTAAGAAGGTACTGATTTAATTCTAAGTGAAACTTAGTATTTAAAAAAAAATAAAAAAGCATTTTATTATCTCACAATTCTGAGAGTTGGCCTGGGTTCAGCTGGGTGGTTCTTCTGTTTGACATGATGCCAGCTGGGACTGCGGTTATCTGAGGACTCAACTACCCTAACACAGTCAAGACAGCTGAATCACTTTTCTATCGCCATGGCAGAGATGACTAAATTGCTTGACTTTGGGACAGTGGCATGACCAGGCCGCTTTCTCTCCATGCAGTTTCAGGGCCTCTCCAACAAGGTAGGAAGACTTCTCATATGACAGCTCAGGGTTTCTAAAAGGAACAAACTAGTGAGATTTCTTAAAGCTTTAGCACAGAGTTGTAACAATACCATGTTTGCTGCATTCTGTTGGTGAAAGTGATTGACAGAGAACTCAGATTAAGTGAGAGAGGTGAACACATGAAGTACCAATACTGAGAGACATGGTTCATTGAAGGTCAGTTATCATAGAAGACATTTACTCTTTTAAAAGACCACTGTGACTGTGGAGAGTGAGTTGTAATGAGCCAAGAAGGAAGCAGACATGCCAGTTAAGAGGATGTGCTAATACTCCAGGTAAAAGGTGGTAGTTGTGGATGTGGAAAGATATAGGTGGACTTGGGAATGGGACGAGAAAGGAAGGGTATATTCACTCAATAGTTAGAATAATACCTGGCATAGGTTGAAATAAAAAAGAAGTAGGGGTTTAGTCATCAAGGAGCTATTGAATATTTCTTGGTGGGAAATTGATAGAATGAAAGTTGTGCTTTAAGAAGATTCCTGTACAGCAGAGTGCCGTACGGATTCAGGTAGGGCTGGAGTACAGGGTATAGAGAAAGATCTGAGTCAGAAGACAGTCCTCTCTTCCCTGATCCAAGGATAATACACTAAGTCCTAGACCACAGTGGTAGCAGATGAAATGGAAAGAATGAGAAGCAACAATGTCAGAGATATCTTGAAGGCAGAGTTGATAGTATTTATTGGCTACTTTGATGTGGGTTTAGGAAAAAACAGGAATCAGGGTTGGGTCCAGCAATCAAGATTAATTTATCAATGTTCCAAACCAGGGTGGTAAAGATAGCTGATATGTAGAAATTGACAAAACCAGGAAGGATAGGAGAGGGAACTGACTTTTCAGGAAAAAGATAACAACATGCTACCTGTTGTTTTAAGTAGAGTCATCTACATAGTTGGGAATGTCTTAGAAATACAAGGTTGAACCTCATGTAAGGGAGGGAGCCAGAGTGGGAAATCTGTCTGGATAGCAAAGAAGTACAAGTTGAAGCAAGAGAAGAAAGAGCCCCAGTGAGAATGGGTCTTTAGCAGGGGAGAGAGATCAGAGGGCTGAGGACAAAATGTGTTTTAAAGTTCAGATTTGAAACAATGTGAGTTTCAAAACAGAAAGGAAGGGTCAGTAGAATCAAAGACTGCAAAGCATACTAGAATGATAGGAGCATTGAACTTGGAGATTCCCTCTTTGGCAAGCTTTTAAGAACCATGTTGGAATGGTTGCATCAAAGACCAGGGAGACAAGACTTCAGGAACCTAGACAGGTGAAGAAGAGTAAAGAGTTAATGGTGAGTATGGTCCAGATAACTATGCTGCAGCAATTGGTGCAGAGGGGGAAAAAAAAGTGTATTTTTTACAATGAGAAGGTCAGGTATAAAGGAGCTTAGGGTCTCCAGTTATCTGTTAGTCTACACACCACTCAATGTAATTATTTAATTTACTTATAAATGTGAAAAAAAACTTAAAGCAAGCAAAGATTACCCTATTGTAGGAACAGTAGTTTAAAGTGGACATGTTTTTGTTTTTGTTTTTCTGCTCTGAACTAGAGAGGTCTTTTCCTCCTTTTCTAAATGAAATTAATCACTCTTTCCTGGCCAAGAATATGAAAACATAGTTTTTTCTTTTTCAGTCTAGAATATAATTTCAAGAATCTTAGTTGCTAAGTGTCATGGGGAGAAAGAAACTTCTTTTTAAAAAGTGGACATTTCACTCAATCTTCCTGATGGAATCCTCCTGCATTAGCCAACTTCAACCAAACTACAGTTTGCTGCACTGGACCACCTTCAAAATATCTCCTGTTACAGACTTGGCAAGGAGATGGTGGTTTCTTCTTCTCTGAAGTGACTATATTTTTCTCTCTTTTTTCTGTAACTCATTAAACAAGTAGTTCACATGAGTCACAAAGCCAGGATGCTAGAGGTTTGAGATGTTTCCAAGAAAACTGAATAAAAATTGGCAACTGTAAGAAAAAAAGTTTTTTTTTTAAGCTATGTTTCTATGAAGTTGACACATAATTTCAACTGCTTGTTTCTGGATTATAACAATAAAAATGTGCATTTGTTTGTTATTTTCCATTGCAAGCAAATAGAGAGACTGAGTTCTCCAGCTCCCCTAAGAGGCAGTGATATGGAATTAGATTCAGCAAATCCAAGTTTGAATTCCTTCTTATCACTTACTAGCTGTGCCAGAAACTACTGCTCTAGTTCATTGTCACCTTATGTTCACTAATTAATAGAATCTCTGGAGTTTAAGCTAGGCACATGGCTGCCCAACTATAGGCTACATTTCCCAGTCTTCCTCGCAGCTGGATGTGACCATGCAATTAAGTTTAGGTTAGTGGGATATGAGCAAAAAAGAATTTCCACAATTTTCTGCCCTAATATATCATTTTTGTCCCTTTCTTTAGGCTGGAATATGGACCTAGTGGGATCCCACATTGGCCATGCAGGAGATGGCTGTGGTAAGATGAAGGGAACCTGGGTTCTGGAATGACCTCATTGTACAGCCTGAAATTCTCATACTAGGCTGTTTAGAGGTATAGAAATGAACATTAATTGTCACTATATTTTCTGATCTCTTTTTTATAGTAGTCCAGACTGTACCCCTGAAAATATTTAATAGTCCTTTGTGCTTAATCCCTCTGAACTTCAGTTTCCTCTTCTATTTAGTAGATATCAATTCCTACCTCACACCCTTGATATGAAGATTGAATGAAAAAGTACATAGGAGGACCAGAGTCTGACCCAGGAAAGGCTCATGATGAATATTTGTTGTCTTCCCTTTGGCTATTTAGCAACAGGTGTTCCATGTACCTTTTCAATGAATCCAGAAAATACAGAGTCTGGATGTCAAGCAGATGAATAACATGATTTTCACATTATAAGATTTATTGACCTTTAAGACACTCCAAGTGTCCTTTGAGAAGTCAGGAAGCACCCATATTAATCAGATGAAGTCCATTGATTCCACAGAGTTCCCCACTAAATCTCCAGTGTTTAGCACAATACCTGCAGATGGAATACATCAGATGCCCTCACTACATTTATTGAAAGAACAACTATTTTAGACCATTCAGAGCAGAGGTTGTGAGGAATCCTGAGTGACAACACTCCTGTTGTGAGGACTGATTGATACTATGTATGTGAAAGTCCTACCAAATGCACAACACATACATAACCAGCACTTAAATGAAGGTTTGCATCAGAACTCAAGCTCATTTAGGGCCAGTTCTGCATCTTGTTCACCAGTGTATCCCAAGTGCACAGCACATGGTAAGACTAAGTAAATATTTGTTGCATGAGAACATTGACATAAATTGTGAGGAAACTATTTTTATCTTCATCACTTCTCTCTCCTACCCCCCAGCAAAGATGGAAACTGACATACAAAGGTGAAGTAACTTGCCCAAGTTGCCTCAGTTTATAAGTAGCACAGTCATGACTTCAATTAAACCTGGGCCTTACTAGGCTCACATTTTGAGGCCATCTCACTTTCAACCTAGATAGACTCTTTTCAGAGCAGCCTTTGGAATAAGTAAGGCATGACCAATGGACAAAGAGAAGCAACTGGAAGTAGAAAGGGGAAATTGGGGATTGGAATATTTTATTCTGTCTATAGTTTTGCTTAGGTCCTGTACAACCCTATGGCCATGCCCTTCCATCCCCTTCCTTGCTTTTTAGAGAGTACAAACTGTTCAAGAACATCTCTCCATTTTCTTCTTTCAGTCCATGACATAACTAGAAATTTTGGATCCTTTGGGAAAAAAAATTAAATTGTTGCTTAAAAGACTGTTAAATTACCAGATTAACAAATCTCCAGCCTTCATTCCTGGGTAGTATTTAGACTATAGATGAGAAAAAGGAAAACCTGGCACAGTGACACATGCCTATAATCCCAGGAACTCTGCTTGCTGAAGCAGGAGGATCATAAGTTTGAGGCCAACCTCAGCAGTTTAGCAAGACCCTAAGCAATTTAAGTGACATCCTCAACATCTTAGAGAGACCCTGTCTCAAAAAATGAAAAAAAAAAAAAAAAAACAAAAAACCTCAAGTATAGTGACACATGCCTATAATCTCAGCACCTTGGGAGGCTGAGGCAGGAGGATCAAGCTCAAAGCTAGCCTGGGCAATTTAGTGAGGCCCTATCTCAAAATTTAAAAAACAAATTGCTAGGCTTAATTCAAGTGTTGACTGTACTACTTTAAACTTAGGCAACTTGGGTAAGTTACTTTACTTTTATATGTCAGTTTCCTCCTTTATTGAGGGGTAGAAGATGAAGAAAATAAAGAAAAAGGGAAAAACCTTGAGCTGAGTGATCGTGCTCTTACTTTGACTGATTTGCAATATCCTTTACACTTTCATCATAAATATCAGAGTGACAGGGGGCTGTGGATACTCACAAGATAAGGCATTGCTCTTCAGCAAGGGCTAAGCAGACGGAGTCCCTCCGTGCCTGTGGTGGCTGAGGATTGCCTATGAGCAGTGTGGTCAGGGCTGGCTCAAGCTGACATTCTGAAGGGGAAAGGTCCCCACTACCCACAAGTCTATCTTCCTTCTCCCCTTATCTCCTCTAGCAACCACTACTGTTATTAGAGGCATACTGTTATTAGAGGCATACTGTTTTTAGAGGCATACTGTTTTTAGCAACTTTCTTGTAATGGAGATTTTGACTGACTAGGTTTTAAGGCCAATATTTTGCAGGGATATTTGTATACTTAAAAAACACAGGTAAGGATGAAAAGTTCCAGATGAGAAAAAGGGCCTTTTTGAAGCTTTTTTCCTTTTGTTGAACTTAGATTCAGAAATGCTGTCTCTATGGTATGTCTCGACTGCTGGCTAACTTTTGAAAATGAAACTATGATTGATTATGCTTTCTTATTTTTTCCTCAGGAGCTGTTTACCCCCAATAAAATCAATTAATATTTATTTGTATTATATACTACTCTATATGCACATGCGTGTGTTCCCAGGTTTAGGAAGTTTCTACAAGTATTGTCTGCAAACACTGTATTTCATCTGAGATGTCTGTAAGGATATTTAATATTTTTTCTGTCTTCATTACTTCTTTTTAAAACCCCCTTATTCTCTTACCATTTGTTCCTCTTTTTCTCAAACTTGAAACACAAAGGCATTTGGAAATGGTGTGGGCATTTGGAAATGGTGTTAGTTCCATTCTTCCTCTCTATTCTGATGGTGGATGTAGGGAAGAAAGAGGCCCTTCTGTCTTGCCATCCTGAGGCTACATTTATGGACACTGGTGAGAAGCGGTTGTCACAAAGCACAGTAGTAGAATCTGCCTTCAATCTAACTAGGTTCTCTGGGGCCTTGATTGTTTTGACTCACAGGACTTGTACCATGGATGCTTTACACCCACGTGAAAGTCAAGGTCACCCCCACATCAACCCCAATAGTAGTGAACTGTACAGGCAAGGAAGGCAACATCACATGCATCTGAACTTTCTGTGTTCTCCAAGATTTGGATCAGAACCTGCCAGAAAAAAAAAAGAAAGAAAGAAAGAAAGAAAGAAAGAAAGAAAGAAAGAAAGAAAGAAAGAAAGAAAGAAATCTATCTCAAATGAGAGCATGTATCACAAAAGAAGAAGAAAATGAAAATGCATTTTGGAAGGAGGAGAATTTGGGAATAGATCAGGGCGTAGATGGTTGATTTAATGAGTAGGAGGTGAGGATTTGTTTTTGGCAAAAGTCTTAAGCTTTTCTCCTGTTTTCCTGCCACTGTGTATGTGACCATGGGAACAGCTAGGGAAGCAGGCAGGCCTGGTGGGACACAGCCAACACCCGGCTTTAAAAATATTGTGGATCACCTACTTGGAAGGTAGAGGAGCTGTGACAGCATCAAACAGCCAGAGAAACCAACCCAGGCTGCACACTGAACGACATGGATTTAAAATGAACTTTAGTAGCAGTTGTAATTCACACGTGGGAAGACACTAATTGTTCTCAAAAGTTATTTATAAGAATAGTGCACTCATTGTTTAGAAATGCCATGCTTTACGTAAATTAGTAAACAAAAAATTTAGTATTGATCTAAAAACACGTTAGTAATGTGTCTGGTTGAACTTTCATTTCTGGAGTCCAAGAGAAGCACAGTAGCCCCCTATGACCTCTGCAGTTCTTCCCCAAGCATCAGCATCAGGGTTAGAATTCACAGTTAGGTCTCACGTCCCTTTGCCACAACAACCGGTGGCAACAGGACCCTACACATTGGTTTGTCAAGAGGTGGCTCCACTTTGCAGTAAACACAATGTGGCATCCATGGCTTCATTTTCTGGTCAAATGAGACACCATCTGATATGTTTAGAAGCTTCTGTTCGTAGGCTTTTGTTTGTTCTCTTTATTTTTGCCTCTATTATAGGAGCATGGACTCTAGAAAGATCCCAGCACAGTATTTTGTATTCTAAATGGAAAGAGGGTATCATGTTCAAATGCAGCTAAGAAATGCTTTGTTAAATAAAGAAAGGTAAGCTGGATTCACTGATTAGAGGAAGGCATTTGGGAGGCTGTGCTAATCCCAAAGAGGAAGTGGTGTGGAGCTTTTGCCTTTGCCAAACATATTTGGCCACCAATTTCTATTTCTCCTTTCCTTTGGTCATTTTAATTTCAGTCAGGTTACATCAAAGGACCAAGGTTCCAAGGAGCAGTACTTGTTAAGCACCTCTTACCCATCGGGCACAGTCCTAACTGTTGACACACATACGATGGTGAAACAGACAATGCTCTTGCCCTCAGTGAGCTTAGATTTACTGAGAGGCAGCCAATGTTCAACTAGTAAGAATGTTTCCCAAGCATGGTGGAAAAAATGGAAACGCCTAAGGTGACTCCTCTGAGTGGAGGGCTGAATGAGGAGGGGGAGTCTTATGAAGACCTGGAGGCATATTTCAAGGAAGGGAAAATGGCAAATGCCAAGGCTTGAACTGGAAACCCTTGTGTTCACAGAGGTGGAAAGAGAAAAGCGTGTGAACGGAGAGGTAAGAGCAGAGGTGGGAGGGAGGCGAAGGCAGGAGCCAGCGGCCCCAGGGAAGGAGCTGCTCACAGAGCTAGATATGGCGATAAGCCGCTGGAGCTCTTTACTGCTTTATGTTTTATTTTAAAATACTTATTTTTTTCAGTGCTGGAGATTGAACCCAGAGACTTGTACGTGCTAGACAAGTGCTTTACCACTGAGCTACACATTCAGTCCCCTATTTTGAAGTAGTTTCAAAATTCCGGAGAAGGTTCTCAAATATACAAAGAACTCCCACATGCCCTCTCTCTGACTTCCCTAAAGGTTCACCAGATTCTACAAACTCACAGTGCAATCATTTAATCCATGAAATCAACATTGATATAAAGCTACTATCTAGGAGATCCCATTTAAATTTCTAGAATAATCCTACTAACGTCCTCTTGCGAGTTTTATTTGGTATTTGTTATGGTTGTTTTCCCCCTTTTGTTCAAGGATCCAATCTAGAATCCTGGGTGTCACAGAAATGTTGGATCTCATTAAATCACCTTGAATCTGGAATAGTTCCTGAATCTTTCCTTGCCTTCTGAGACCCAGACATTTTTTAAAAGATAACAGGCTAATTATTTTGTGGAATGCCCCTCTGTTCAGGATTCTCAGATATGCCCTCATGCTCAGACTCAAGTTACACATTTTGGTAGGAATTTGATACAAGTGCTGCATTCTCCTCAGTACATATCAGGAGGCACATGATGTCCATTTTTCCCATTGCTAATGATGTTAATTTGATTAACACCAGATTTGATATCTATCAGATTTTCCCACTATGAAGTTATCATCTTTACCTCTGAAATAAATTATTTTGTGGTGGAAAAAATTTTTACACTATGAAAATACCCTGTTCTTCAATGAAATTTTATACACTAGTTTTGTCATCCATTGATATTTCACATCTAAATCAGTTATTACCACAGTGGTTGCCAAGTTGTCACATTTATTATTCTAATGTAATAAGGAGCTTTCCATTTTTGTTTATTTATTTATGCCTATGTAGACTCATACATTCCTATTTTATTCAATGGTTTAAATTTATTATTTCATTATTTCCTTGGAATCCCAGATTTGGCCAGTGGGAGCCACTTTAGACTTCGTTCTCTGCCCTTTTGACACGGTTTTATCATTTTTTAAGCTCCAGTCCTAGACTCAGTCATTTCTCCTGGGAGCTGATTTTAGTGAGGAATAAACCAAGATCTGGGTGCTAAACATGGTGTTAGTGCTTCTAGACCTTCTCAATGGACTGAAGTAGAAAATATCTGTGTACTCACAACATATGTATGTGACATACATATAGCACACACATGCAAACACACATACACACACCCCTACATCAATTTTTGTTTTTTTTTCTAGCTAGTTAGACAGATATATATTTTAAAATACCATGAACTTTCTCTAGTATCTCCAAGTAATCCAAAGCCCAGGATTTGTTCAGGCCTTCTCGTCTTTCACGTTTGAACCTTATTCGCGTGCTTTCTCATCTCTCCTTAGTATAAACATTCTTTTGACCTCAGCACTGCTTCCTCTACCTTGAGCACTGTCTCCCCACCACCGCTACCACACAGCCACAGCCCTTCCTCAGCTCTGCCTGCCTCCTTCGTCCCAGCTCTTCAGGCTCTGCCCACCAAGTCTGCCTCAAAGAAAGGAAAAGGAATAAACCAATGAATTGTTTTTAGAGGGAAAAAAATGAGGATGAGATGGTAACAAGAGAAAAATAAAGACACAAGGCTTTTCCTCCCTTCTTTATTTTGTAAAATTTAGAGCATATAAAAAATAGAATAGTATATGGACTAATCCCCATGATGTGGCATTGATAATTTGTAGCTCCTGACTGGCTTTGGTTAACACCACTATCTGCTCCCTCTCTCTTTAGATTATTTTGAAAACTCCAAGAAATATTAGTTCATCTATATTTTTGTTATGTGTATAATTTTTTTAACTCTAATGTTATCACATGTCAAAAATTCACCATGAAACATCTGAGCAGTGTTCAAAATTTCCACCCTTGTGGAGGGTTTTTAAGCAGGGAAGGGTCTATTCAGATAGAAAATGTCAAAGGATTTCTTTAACCACAGAATGGAGAATGGGCTGTAGGAGAGAAAGAAGAAAGTACAGAAAATCAGTTAGGAATTTGCTGCTTGCTCTAGCCATAAATGATGGTTACTTAGGTCAGGATCCATCATGGGAGATAAGAGAAGAAGTCGATGTTTGATGTGTTTTGGAGATAAGTGAAACAGATTTGTTGAATAGATTGGATGTGGATATGAGAGAAAAAGAAGAAGAAGAGTAACTTCTAAATTTTGGACCTGAGAACTAACTGTTATGCTATATTAATTGTCTGGTACTGTGTAACACATTACTCCCAGCATAATCATTTATTATCTGTTATAGTTTTTGTGGGTCAGGAATTCAGATAGGCCACAGCTGAGGTGGAATGTGGAAGCCTCAACTGGGAGGATCCAAGATGGGGACTGGAATCATCTGAAGGGCCATTCAACCCTATGTCTGGTGGTTAATGATGGCTTAGTCAGTACCTATAGCTGGAATACATCCATCTGTCCTCTTCTTGGGTTTGAGCTCTTTCCCAGCATGGTGATTGGCTTCCAAAACTGACTATCCCAAGAGAGAGGGAGAGAACCAAAGAAAGCACATGCACCAAGCAGAGAAAGTGCTGTCTTTTCTATAGACCGGTCAGAGCAAAAGTCCTGCTCAGATCCAGGGTTGAAGAACATAGATCGCCTCTTTCAATGGAAACTGTGTCAGTTTAATGTAAGAAGAGCATAGGAAATGGGTAAGTGGATTGGTGCAGCTATCTTTAGCAAAGATAGTCTGGCCTAAGCACTATACACTAAATGGGGATGGCTCTGGGAATAGAGTTCTGGTGATAACAAGATCCATTTTCACAAAGCAGGAAGGTGGAATAGACAGGTAGACATGAGAATCTGCAGCACCCAAGAAATGTCAAATTAGAAATAGAGATTTATATCAAGGGGTCATCAAGATATGGATGATATTTTAAAATTATGAAACTGAATTATATGAATATTTTAATCTATCTACATGTATATTAACAAGGAGACAGAAAAGAGGCCTAGAGGTGTGTTAGAGGATGACTAACCATGAAACGAGGAGGGAATCCAATGAGTGAAATGCCTGGAATCTTGGGAAGAAGAGATTTCAAGGAAAAGACACAATCACTTTCAAAAGACACCTACTGTATGCTAGAATTTTAATAAACACTCCTACACTTAGGCACTTCATTTATAGTGTGAACTATTCATGCAGGGTCCCTTTCCTCAACAGAAAATTAGAATGTGATTAAACAATTAAATAAGCATTCAAAGTAAGGTGTACTAAATGCTAGCATGGGGAAATGGGGAAATACAGGATGCTCTGCAAGAATGGACCAGGGCATTCAATATGAACTAGGGAAGATCAAGGAAAAGCTTCCAGGAAGAAGCAAAATTTAAGCAAAGACCTGACAGATAAGTGAAAGAGCCAAGTTCAGAGATGGAGAGAAGTTATCCAAGCAGAAATAACAGTATGTGCGAGGGTGTGGAGGTGTGATAGAGAGTGAAGCCTTCAGTAACTGGAGATGACGAAGGCACTGAAGAAATGCCAAAATGATGTCAGGAATATAGACAGGGTTTCGGGTTGTGAAAAGGTTTAGCCACTATCCACAGCGCAACAGAGTGCCCTTGAGGAATTTGAAAGGAGTTTGAAAGAAGCAATCCCATTAGTTCTTTTGTCAGGAGGGTTGCTGTGACCACAGAAAGAATAATGGATTTGGAAGTGGTAAGAAAACTATCGAGGTTTCACTGGAAATCCAGGTGAGAAATAATACCAGCAATTCCAATAGTTCCGCACTGCCAGAACCCATAATTTACTAATCATTTCCACTTATGTCTTCACTGCTCAATCTTTTGGTTCCCATGATACATGAGTAAAAGCATTCCCTTGCTTATATACTCAATGCCTTCCCTGTCTTTCCCTCTGGTGAAAGCACCCGGCCAAACCCAACGTGGTTACATCCAACCATCCATTCACTTGCTACATGCACTTTAGAAGTGGCATGTGCCAGGAAAAAATACATGACCACACTGACAGCTTTCACTTACATTTTACAGCCTCATGCAGATCTTTAGTGCCATCTTTTGCTTCTTCCTGAGTTCACGTACTTTCCAGCTGTCCTAGATAAATATTCCATACCTCTGTCAATAAGCCTTCTTCCACATTCTCACTCTTGTTTCCCATTCTACAGAGAATACAGAAGTTACCTAAAGATAGCTTCTGAACCTTGAAGGCATTATGTATAAGTGAAACAAGCCAGTCATAAATGACAAATATTATATGAATGATTCCACTTACATGATGCATGTGAGTCATCAAAATTCATAAGTAGAAAATAGAATAGTTCTAGGGGGAGGGGAAAATAGGAAATTGTCCAATGAGTATAGAGTTTCAGTTTTGCAGGATGAAAAAGTTACTGATATCTTTTGTGTTACAATGTGATATATGTAACATGACTGAATTGTACATGCTGAAATCATCAAAATGAATTATGTGCTTATAAACAATTTCCATTTTTGTCCTGGGAATTGAACATAGGGCCTTGTGCCCTAGGCAAGTGCTTTACCACTGAGCTACATCCCCAGTCTGATGTCTAAGATGATTAATTTTATGTATTATTTTTTCTAACCACAATTTAGAAAAAGAAACAAAAAATAGCTTCATGTCTGTAGACTGGTCTGCTCTCAGCTAAGTGCACTATGTCCACTCTGGGCCTCCAGTCCCTGTTGCTGCTCTCTCCCCCAAGTGGCAGTGGGGATCTAGGTCAGCAAGGGCATTGGCTTTGCCAGAGTGGTTGCTACTTAGGACCTTGGATGTGCATGATGGGGATGGGGTCTGGGGAAGCAGTAGCTGCAGGCAGAAGGCCTAGCCTGTGCTTGCATAGCTGGACACAGAACAGCACACAGAGCCTCTGTGCTCTGCATGACTTCCTCCACCAGGTCCATATGCTGCTCAACAACATGGGCATCACCTGAAGTCTGATCTAATAGTCTTTCATAGTCAAAAAAGGTGTCAAAGAAAGCAGCCCAGAGATATCTGTATAGAGTTAGCGTCAGAAAGGCAGATGAATCTAGCATGAAGAGTCTCAGCTCTTAAAGACTACAGCCCAGAACTCCAACAGAAGGTTCTCAGTACAACCACGGAAGAGAACAAGTTGGTGGAAAACACAAAGAGCGGAATGCACCGGACAGAGGACTGGCCCCATTTGGCATATGGAGGGATGAAGATCAGCATTACTGACCAGAATCTATATCAGAAAACTGAGTGAGTAGAGGAAAGATAACAAGATCCTTCTGAATATATACTGTCCAGGGCAGGAGAGGACTGACATGGCAGGACCCAAGGTCACCAAAGTCTGGGAACAAGGAACAGAGAAACCCCAATATTTGGCATTTTTACTCTGATATTGAGGGGCCTCATGTTTGATTGGTTTGGGAGAAATTTGTTAATGTTGAGCTTTGACTAACAGCTCTATTCTTGAGTACCATTTTATTCTCTTCTGATTCAATTAAAAGGACCTTTAATACTTGTTCAAAACACTCCTATGGAGCCCTCAATTTGGATTTTCTGCTAATTTTATAAAGCCTTGTGATTTCTTCTATGATAAGCCGGGGGGGATATATAGTTGTTGAAAATAATGAAAATCAACACATACATAATCAGTTCTTAATAAATATCCAATCGTGTATGTTATTTATAGATTTAAACAGATAGATGTAGCTCTATCTCAAAACTGTAATTTACCTTCTAAAAATTAAGTCAAGGAAAGGAAGAGTATAACCCTGGGGTCAGAAACCTTTTTCTGTAAAGGGCCAAGTAGCAAATATTTTCACATTTGTAGGCTGTGCAGTTTTCAGTAAATGAGATAAAAGATGACAAGAGGGCTTGTGCAGTTTTGTGCATTGAATGTATTCATAAAAATCATGCTTTTTCTGAGACTGGGGGTATAGCTCAGTGGTAAAGGGCATGCATGCACAGGTCCTGGGTTCAAACCCCAACCCCCAAAAAACAAAAATGAACATGCTCCTGTCAATTATATGTATAAAAAGTCTGGCACACATAGACCAATGGGAACAGAATAGAGATCCTGGAAATAAATCCACACATTTACACTCAATTGATTTTTTACAAAGGTGCCAAGAACACACAATAGGAAAGGATAGTCCCTTCAATAAATGGTGTTGGGACAACTGGATATCTACATGCAAAAGGATGAATTTAGACCCTTATCTCATACCATGCATTAAAGTCAACTCAAAATCAATTGAAGATGACTTAAATGTAAGACCTGAAACCATAAAACTACTAGACAAATACATAAGGGAAAAACTCCCTGATGTTGGTCTGGGCAGTAAGTTTTGGATATGAATTCAAAACACAAGTGACAAAAGCAAAGATAGACAAATGGAATTACATCAAACTAAAGAGCTTCTGCACAACCAGAAACAGTAACCAAAGTGACGAGACAATCTATTGGAATGAGAAAACATCTGGAAACCATACCTTAATCTGATAAGGGGTTTATTTCCAAAATATGTAAGAATTCAAACAGCTCAATAGTAAGACAATAAACAGTCTGATTTTAAAATGGGCAAAGGACCTGAATAGATATTTCTTTTACAAAGGCATACAAATGGCCATGGGCATGTGAAAAAGTTCTAAAAATCCCTAATCATCAGATTAAAACTACCTCACTTCTGTTAGAAACTGTTTTCAAAAACACAAAAAGAGCTGGCATGATGGCTTGGGGCTGTAAGTCCAGCAACTCAGGAGGCTGATAGGAGAATCACAAGTACAAGGACAGTCTCAGCAACTTAGCAAGACCCTGTCTCAAAATAAAAGAAATAAAAAGGACTGGGGATAAGCTCGATGGTAGAGCATTCCTGAGTTTAATCCCCAGTTCTACACAAAATAAATAAATAAACAAATAAAAAGATAAGTGTTGTCAAGCATGTGGAGAAAAGGCAAACCTTATAAAATGCTGATGGGAATGAAAACTAGAATAACCATTATGGAAAACAGTTTGGAGTTTCCTCAAAAAATTCAAAGTAGTACCACCATATGATCCGGTGATCTCACTATTAGGTATTTGTTCAAAAGAGATGAAATCAGTATGTCAGAGAGGATCTGCACTCCCATGTCCATTGCAGCCCTATTCAGAACAGTCAAGAAATGGAGTCAATACATGTTCATCCACAGATAAATTGATAAAGAAAATGTGGTATATATACACAGAATACTTATTCAGTCTTTTAAAAAAGTGGAAACCCTGTCATTTGTGACAACATGGATAAGCCTAGAAGACATTAATGAGTAAAATAAGCTAGGCAGAAAGATAAGTATTGCACAATCTTAATCCTGTATAGAATCTATATTGATTGATTGAGATAGGGCCTCACTTTATTGCTCAGGCTGGTCTTGAACTCCTGGGCTCAGCCTCAGCTTCCTGAACACTAGGACTACAGGCATGCAATAATATGTAGACTCCACAAAGTCACTCACAGAAAAAATAAACTGGTAATTATCAGAACCTAGAGGATTGGGAAGAGCTTGGCCAAAGATTATAAAACATCAGTTAGAAAGGAAGAATAAGTCCAAGAGATCTATTGATGACTATGGCTAAGAACAATGCTTTGTGTCCTTGATTAATAGTAGTCATGAGGGTCAAGCACTGACTACAGATAAATTTCTAGTGCATCTCTTAATGCCTTGAATTTTCTTTTCAGTAACATCTGAAAAGAGATGCACTAGAAGTAATACCTGGATAGAAAAAAGATTCATGCCATACATAGCATCTTGGAGAAACATCTTCCTATCACAGTATTGCTACTGAGGAAATACTAAAAATACTAAAATTCTTGCTTTTATGTAGGTTTTTCTTTTTTTTTTTTTTTTTTTTTTTTTTGGTGGGCGGGGTACTGGAGATTGAACCCAGGGATGCTTTGCAACTGAGCTGCATCTCAGCCCTTTTTATTTTGAGTATTGCTAAATTGCTGAGGCTAACTTTGAATTCCCGCCTCAGCTTTCTGAGTTGCTGACATTACAGGTAAGTGCTACCATGCCCAGCTTTTTATGTAGTTCTTTATCCCTCTTTGTTAAAATGGCCTTCTTCAATGTTATCAGGAACAATCAATTAATTCTGGTACCTCTCTAAAAAGTTCTCACACACAAACTGTGTGAGATAATACATGTTTATTGTTTTTCTAAGACACTGAATTTTAAGTAACTCTATTATGCCGTGACCTCTTTACTAATTTTCCTTGAAAACTTTGCATTTACTTTTCCTTCTGCTTAAAACTCTGTTCCTTCAGATAGCTACATGCATTAATCTTTTTTCTTCATGTCATTGCTAAAATGTCATCCTATGCAGTAATAGATAATAATCACAGGATATATTTGCGATATACATAAAGTGGAAGTAGCAGGATTTAACAATTGATCAGATATGGGGGTGGGGAGAAGAGAAGCAGGAGTCAAAATGATTTTAATTTATATAACTAGCTCAAATCATTCTTTAATTTAGGCCTAACTAACTAGCTTATATCATTCTTTCATTTAGATGTATGTAATTAGCTTGTATAATTCCTTGATTTAGGGAAACAATTTGGAGGCAGAGATTATAAAGTTGGTTTCAGACCTACTCAATTTGAAATGTCTAAGAAATGTATAGGAGGAGATGTTTAGCATGCAGGAAAATATATTATCCATGATACAGAAGGGATATCTTGTCTGCAAATAAAGATTTTGGAATCAGGACCAACTACCCAATATTCAGTACAAAATGAAAATAGAGGGTCTTTTATTCAAAGAGCATATGAGACCCAGCAGTGCTGAGCCCCTATCCTACTAGTTATGTCAGCCAGGGGCAGAAAGTCTAGCCAGGTATCTCCCCTTCCCACTGGCTTTCTGGTGTCACCCACATTGGGGAAAGGGCCAATCTCCAAGAGATTCTGCACCCAGGTATGGGCAAAAGACTCTCTCTACCCAGTTTCCCACTGGGTACATGTGGCACTGCCAGTCCAGGGCAAGAATACTGTGGGTGTGTATCCATAATCCCAAACTTCTCTGTGATTGTGCCTAGACTCCCACTAAAGGCAGAGTCCAATGGTGGTTGTTTTAGCTTGTTATTTGTTGCTGTGACAAGTACCCAAGAAAAACAACTTAGAGAAGGAAAGATTTATTCTGACTCATGGTTTCACAGGCTTAAGTGAATGGTTGGTGGGCTCTATTGCTTTGGGTCAAATGTAAGGAAGAACATCATGACAGAAAGTTGTGGTATTGGAAAGTTGTTCAGTTCTTGGCAGCCAGGAAGAAAGAAAGGGAGCGGGTGGGGGAAGTGAACCAGGAATAAGAAATATCCTTCCATGACATGCCCCAGTTACCTACTTCCCCCAATCATACCCCCACTGCCTGCAGTTTTTACTACTTCCCAGTTGTCCATTCAGCTATGAATGAATGAATTCACTGATGAGGTCAGAGCCCTCATAATCCAATTACTTTCCCAAATCTCCACTTCTGAACATTGCTGTGATCTTCAACACATGTCTCTGGGGGACATTTTATATCCAAACCTTAGGAGTGATCCTGGGTATGCTGAGAGACAGGGGTATGATCAGGGCTAAGGTACCAGGGAACACGGCAGCTGTAGGCTGAGAACTAATCTCAGGGAGGCAAAGAAGTGATAGAAAACTAGACTACACATGGACTGAGGCATATGCCATCATTCTATCAGACTTCACTTTAAAAAACAAAAATTCAAAGGTAGTGTTAAGAATTTCAAGATGGTAACCACAGAATATTAAAATTCTAAGTATCAAAATTTCTTGCATATGGGACCCCATTAATGTGCCATTTAATAGCCCATCAAATTGGCCTTTCTTGGAATAGGTAGTGAAGTTATGGAACTTCATGAGTTCTACAGGAAAAGACGAGACGTGAAGAGGCCTGAGGACTGAAGCTGGAGAAGCACCAATATTTACAGGATGGGCAGAGAAGGATCATGCTTATGGCCAAGGTTAATGACAGACAAGTGAATGGGAAAATATTTGATATATGATTCCTGACTTGGAAAAACTTTGCAAGTACAAATGATTTGACCACATATTGTTATAAACATTTTCTTTCACAAATCATTCATGATATAAATGATAATTCTTCAGGACCAAGGGTGTAGTTCATATGTAGGCATATTACTTAGATTATTTTTGAAGCCCACATTGCCTAATTAAAATATGCATGGAAGAAGCAGTAGCAAATAAAATGGATTAAAATAGTGGAATTTTCTAGAAATAGACTCACAGTTAACCTAAGTACATAATCCATTTCTCTTCTAGCAGCAGTTACATTACATATAAGGCCAGCACTGTCTCTCTGCAACATTTATCAAGCAAGAAAAATGTAATCTCTAAAATCTGTAAAGAATTCCAAATGACTCATTGAAACCTGTTGTGAAATCAACCTTGAGAATTTTCTAACTACAAATTAACTTTGAGCAAAGTCTTAGGCCGTAAAAGCCAGAACATTTGATGAGAGAACTGTGGCAGGAAGTTGATGAGAATTTAAGAAATTAGAACTGGTGGTCAGGGGAGTGATTTTGAAAATTCCTCTGGAGGTGTTTTATGAAGTGGCTAAGAGGATGGGTTCTGGAACAAGCTGTTTGGGTTTGAATCCCAGTTCTGCTACTTCAGTGTGATTTTGAACAAGGTACTCCGTCACCAGGTGCCGGAGTAAGAGTGGTAACAACTCGTAGGGTTGTCATGACATTAAATTACTGGATGTTTGTAAAACATTTAGATCCCTACTTAGCATATAAAAACCAGTATGTAAGCATCTGTTTAATGAAATTGTGAAAACTACTCCTGTAACCAACACTCCTCTGGAGTTCCTACTTGGTAGGTTTCACAAGCTCAGAGAAGGGAGGTCAGTGGAAAAAAAAACAATCTCTTATTTTTTTCCCCTTTAATACCCCATCCTATGTTCAGAGTACTATATATTTCTCTTTATACTAAAAACAATGATTTTTATATCAAAAAGGGTATCTTAGGCATCATGTATAGCATTTCCTGGATATATTCTTAAAAGTAATTTCATCATGTCTTTTAGTGCACATTTATTGTTATTTTCTCACTTAAGACTGGTCTCAATGTTTTCTTTCATGTGGGAACATTAAAGTAAGCATATGAAAGAATAAAATGAACAATTTAATATTATTGTAATAATTCTGGTACTTAGGAGTAAAAATATAAAGAATTTCAATGAGAAGTGTTGGACCAACAGACAGAGCAATGGGGATTGAACACGAATATACTAGGCAAGTGCTCTACCAGTGAGCTACACTCCCAGACTACTAGTCCTTTTGAGAAGTCAAATTTGATCCATTCGAGAGATCACTATTGTGTTTGAGTAAAACTTCTGCAGACACATAATCCAGGGAGACTGCAACTCAAAACACCTCAAGAAACTAAACATAAATTCCTTTGTATTTATCCTGTTGCTTCCTTTGGTTTCCAGGAATGCAGGTTTTGTTTTTTAATTCTCTACCTTAAATTTTATTACTTTGTTTCTTCTTGCTATTAGAGTTTTCTACATTGTTTTAGACGAGTTTCTATGTAACTATAACGGTGTTTAGTTTCTTCTGTCTCTGACACAGAGAACAAATTCCCATGGTCCAAATGGGCAGCAGACTTTGCTGACTGCCTTGAGACCACTCCCAGTGTGCACTCATGCGGGCGGGGATAGGGGGCGCTTCTCTCATCTGCCAAACCACTTTATGCGGAAATCCTTCTGTCTTTTGTGCGCACGTTTCTTTAGACACTCTATTTTGTTGCTTAGTATCTATGAGTTTGCCCCCACCTCTGCCCCAGCGTGATCTGACTTACACTTCTGTCATTTTACCCTTCTCCTGCAGAATACACTTTCTCCCACTTTGGAGTCAGAGTTTCAGATCCCTCATTAGCTCCTTGTCGCCGACAAACCCCATTCATAGGTGCTCGTCTTCCTCAAGTGAGCTGCAGCAGCATTCCCCACCCCCCTTTTTTTCTTTGTCCTTCTCTTGTAACAAATGTCAAAAAACCCAAGGCCCAGTGTGTGTCCATATACGACCTTGGAACAAAAAAACTGCCCCTTAAGGGGGCAACATTTGAGAAGCCCCGTCCTCGCCAACCCTTACGTTCTCCCCTCCCCGACTGTGAGTTCACTCCAGTGCAAGAAGCTAACGCTTAACTACTCCCTCTAGCCTCCCGACTTCCTTCTGGGCGCCTAATAAAACCGGGGAAGTTTAATCATTCCGC
Organism: Sciurus carolinensis; assembly: GCF_902686445.1. Lineage (NCBI taxonomy): Eukaryota > Metazoa > Chordata > Mammalia > Rodentia > Sciuridae > Sciurus > Sciurus carolinensis. Next base: position 105,974,899 of record NC_062216.1, read on the forward strand.
AGCAAGCCTCGTCTGTGTCACTCACTGGGCATGCTCAGTCGCTGACTGCCTCAGCTGGGCTTCCCGGAGCGCGGGCTGGGCAGAGCGGCCCCAGAGCCGGAGTGACACGCGCGCGCCCTGCGGTCCCCACCCGGGCGACCGGCCCCCGGAGAACCGCGTCCTTCCGGGACCCCCAACTTTGCGACAAGTTCGGAGCCGCCTTCTGGGGGAGACATGCAAATGATGACCAGGAACGTTTTGCTAGAAACGGAACTGGAGGAGGACGACGACGAGGATGGAGATATCGGTGAGTGAGGGGGTCTCGGCGTTCTCGCAGAAAGCCCGAGCCCACGAGGGGGAGAAGTTCAGGCCTGCTCCGGGGCGCGCCCTCCGCGGGGAGGTTGGCCGGGACCCTCGGCCTCAGGAAGGGGAGGAGAGAACCCGCAACCCCCCGCCGCCTCGGGGCTCAGCCTTCGGGAGGGCCCGAGCGGCGGGGAGAACAGCCTCGGGACGCGAAGGGGACGCAGCCCCTGAAAAGTCACCGCAGATAGAGGACGCCTCTACGCGCGGAAGTCTTGACTCAGAAGCAACTTTTGGGTCATTTCCTGCGACTCCAACAAGGCTAGGGATTGCGGAGAGCCGGGGCTCAGCAGCGAGCCCTAGGTGGGGTTCGGGGAGCCGATCCGGCATTGGAGAGCTGGCTGTGACCCACCGGAATCCTGTTTAAAGTGAAAGCGAACCAGCAGCTCGGGGAGCGAGGGCTGGGGCCGGACCGGGCGGGGCAGCCCGGGGAACTGATTTGCGGCTGCCTAGCGCGGGCTGGGATCCTTTTTCCATCTGCAGAGACTGCTGGGGGAAGGGAACGGGGGAGGAATCCCGCAGGCAATGTGCACTGCAGGGCACTTCCCACAGGACCAGAGGGGACCTGGAGCTCGGGAGCAAGCTTGGGGTGCCACATTCCAACTTAAAAGTGATAGACTGAACCGAGGGAGAGCTGTTAAGCAAAAAAAAAAAAAAAAAAAAAAAAAAAAAAAGCAAACAAAAGGGGTGGGAGGAGGTGGGGAAGGAGAAAGGAATGAGAGTAGTGAGAAAATCAGGTCTCCAAAGAGAACACTGTCAGGAAGGATGATAGATTGGTTCCTCCAGAAAACTGTAATCAAATTACCTTGCCTGTCTGTTCTGGCGACTCCTGCTCAATCTTCTGGATGCCAAATCAGTTTTAAAACAGAACAGTTCCATCCCACGTTCTAAAACCTTATTTGTCGCTAATGGCTTTAAAATTAACTTAGTTTGGAAAGTTGGGTGTGGTTTTTCTTCGATTCACATTTTAGGCACTAATCATTTAAAACGAGAATTTGGTAACTTCCTGGTTACCAACGGGACGAATTTAATAGAGAGGGGTTATGCTTCATGACTTAGCTTTACCTTTCATTCGCATGAGAACAAATGTATCAGGTGTTCATCTTTATAGAGTGAGCAAATAATATAGGAGGTTTTTTCCCCTATTATCGGAAAGAAAATTGATGCTCATAGACTGATCTGCTTGGCTTCTTTATACTTTAGTACCCAGGTTTTCTGGCTTGCAAGACCTGTGCAGATTAATGCTCTTTCCACCTGGTCACTCTGGACAGACAGATCATGTATGATGCTAGTATTTAGCAAGATTCGGGAGTAAATAATAATTATATAAAAGATATAAATAATCGGAGCAAAATTTTAAAAGTTGCAATAAAACTAACATAATCTGTTTCATAGGAAATCATTCTTGCCTGTTATGATGAGGCATCACTGTGTATCTAGTATTTTAAGTAAATGAGTAAACCTAAATGGAATTGACGCAAGCAAGAGGCTCTGAGTTTTGTTTGTTCCCCTGTGCCATCAATGGATCTCAATTTAGAAAGCAAAACTAATTTAGTTTGTTTACCTGATAAGGCATCATAAAATTCATCTTAATTGCATGGCAATAAGCTCTTTTTATTTTTAACTGCATGTAATACATGAGTATTTCATCAGATCAAACTGTGTAGATATTAGTTAACTGTTTCTACCCTTCTTTACCCCACCCTCCAGAAACTATTCATATTAATACTTCACTGTGTGTAGCAGTCAACATATGTCAAGGAGTAAACTTAAACAGGTTTTAGCAATTTGGAGTTGTTTTTAATGGGAAATGCAATTATTTATGTATGTATTTATTTGTAGTAGCGGTTGAACCTAGGGTCATAGATATACTAGGCCATAGTAGGCAAGTACTCTACCACTAAACTACATCTCCACCCCTTTTTATTTTGAGACAGGGTCTGACTAAGTTGCCCAGGTGACCTTACCATTTCCTGCCTTAGCCTCCTGTGGCACAGGAGAGTGCCACAGTGCCTGCTTTTACTGTTTCAATTGGCATCCCTTTGATTACCTTCAGCTGGAACATCCCCTAACTGCTAAACAACTGTTTCCTCTTTCCCTGAAGAGTCTTCCTGTCCTTTCTCTTGTTCCAGGGAGTCTTCTAAATGCTTTAGTGCTTGGTGTCAATTTGTGTGAACTGTCTCTATGAGAATGGTTTCAAAGCATTGTCAGTTGCAATGAGTGCAAATCTCTCCTTCTTGGCATTCTCTCCCTCTGAAATCTGACCTGGCACTTCTTTATTTAAATCTCTGACTGCTTCCTTTCAGTCTTCTTCTCTGGCTTCCATGCTTTACCTCATCTGAAATCTTTATTTTCTTAGGTTTCTTCATCCAGCGATGATTTTCCCTTTCCTTCCTTCCTACTCTCTCTCCTCCTCTCCTATCCTCTCTTCTTCCCTGATTTCCCCCATTCCTTTTTTTCTTTTTGTGGTACTGGGGATTGAACCCAGGGGTACTCTACCACTGAACTACACCCCCAGTCCTTTTTATTTTTTAGGCTGGCCTTGAACTTGGGATCCTGCTGCCCCAGCCACCCAAGTAGCTGGGATTACAAGTGTGGTCTACTGTATCCTGCTGCAGTGATTTTTATATCAGAAAGTATTTTATGCCAGTTGAAAGTTTAGGCCTTTATAAAATAATAAGCCTTTTTAAAGGTTACCAGAGGTATGCTCATAAAGGTATATAGTTTATTACAAAATAATTTTAACTTCCAACTATGGGAGAGGAGACTCTGGTGAAATGAAAACTATAATTTTAACCTCTGCCTCTAGTTTTGTAATGTTAAGGCTGTTGACTAATGTTATTTCTTCTAGTACTTGATCATCACTACATATAGTTGTATAATAGTTTAAAACTCATGAGACTACTGAATCTTTTGTGAAATTTCTCAAATATTTTATAAATCAGAGAAGTTACTTTGACACAAATTCCTTAGTACAACATCTGATATTATTATGATAATCTGCAAGAGACAAAAAGAAAAACTATTCTAGCTACACACCACCCCTGATTGTATCATAGAGATATTTTACTTAGAAGTGTGTCCCCTGGTAGACAGGATGTAGGTCCTTTTTAGCAGTGAATTCTGCTTTCTCTTGAAGCACAGTGGTCAAGTATCAGGGTTGCTGCTTTATTTCATATGAACCTGTTTGGAGAATCAAACATGGTAAATTTCACCTTGGGGTCTTTTCCTTGTTTGATTAACTCATGACAGCCAGAAATTATGTCTGAAAGATTTGATAATGAAGCAACTTGTTGGCATAGAGCATTTTTGCAAAAGGCCTTTTTTCTAAATCAGCTTCAACAACGAACCATAAAAGTTAGGTCTAGGCAATAGTAGCAGAAAATGGATGGCTTGTAGTCTTTGTTGCATAGAGACCACTGTTGTTGCAAATCCTTGGGCGGTGGGTTGTGTGCCACCCTGCCTGGTGTGCAAGAGAGTGTCCTTGACTGCTTGGTTTCCAGTACTTCCACCACCTCTAATTAATTGGTGATTTAATTCAACACTCTTCCTATTGACATAAAAAGTACTAGGAACATCTTTTATGCTAGCATGTAGAAATCAGATTTAGTATGCTGTTTTATTTTGTTTCCTGCATTCTCAATGATTCAGACTTTACTAAGGGAGGAAAAGCAGTTCCTGGGAACCAGACATTTATAGTATGTGCCATTATTGAAATATGTACCAATGTGGGAGGAAGATGGGAAAGCTTCACAGAAGGGATTATTGGGTAAGGTATTGAAGGTGCAGAAGCTCTAAGGAGTTTCCCAGACACCAGACTGGGAAAGCAGAGAGGGGCTTCACCTTGCAGAATTTACCACATATATTGATGGTTTGGGGTTTTATCATATACATGATTTGGGACCTCCAGAAAGATTTTAAGGAAAGAATGAATAGAATCAAATTTGCTTTTGGAAGAATCTTGAAAAATGGAAAATGTGTTAGAAAGTGGACTGTTAGAGTAAGGCTTTCCAGCAGTTGGGTTAAGAAATGTCTGCAGTGACCACAGGAATATAGAAGAATGAGTGTGAGAGCTTGATCAAAGAGGCATCTTCCAAGAGTACCTGGTTCAGAAGTGTACCTGCAAGCAGACAGGAGCACAGGTCACTCCCACACATGAGCTGAGTGGGTGCAGGAAAGTGGCAGCTGCCTGGGAGCTCTTTCTCTTGTTCCAGCAAGCCTTCTAATTCACTCCCTTGCTTTGGCTCACTCTTCCCTTTCTCAGTAATTTCAACCTCACTTCCTCTTTCTCAGCATCTCCTCCTTCCAAACCTGTGACAAACCCAGAAAGTTATTAGTGATCCTCTAACCCAAAGTACCCACCAATGAATTCTTACATTCCTTATTTCTTGATTCTATGAAATTAGAATTCATCTTACATTTGTCTTTGTTGTCATTATCTTTGAATTTATCATCTCCACAACTAGAGTGAAAATTTCTTGGTGACTGGGTCTAGGTCATTTGGGTCTTCTCAATATCTTAAAGAATATTCCAAATGTTGTAGTCATTCCTTTGATATAATTTTTTTTTTTTTTTTTTTTTGCGGTACTGGGGATCGAACCCAAGGTCCTGTGCTTGCAAGGCAAGCACTTTACAACTGAGCTATCTCCCCAGCCCTGATATAATTTTTTAAAAAGTTTTTCTGCTCACCCTCCTCTAAAGTGTAAGTTCTAATGCATAAATGCTATGAGTTTTAAGTTATTTTCCTAAGGATACCAAATAATTTTTGAAGGAATGAATGATTTACTCTTTTAAAATAATTTATTTAGCATAATTCTTAGTGGGTTTATAGCCCTAGTAGAATTCTGTCATCTGTGGCTCTTTGAGATATGCTCAGTTATCTCTTTGAAAATATTGAGTGTACATGTTATACCAGGCACACTGCTGGGTTCCAGGGTCCCTGACCTTTAGTATCTCACTATCTAGGAAGGAGATAGATAAGTAAATTGCAATTGTAACAATCTTTAGATAGTGATGTAATCAAGGTGTGTGCAGGAGAAAGCATGGTACCAAGTGGTACCAAGGTGAATGCCTGTAGCTTTACTTAGGAAAATTCAAGATAGCTTTGCAAAGGTGGTACCTGAGCCAACCTTAGAGGGGTGCAGAGACAAGCAAGGAAATGGGGATATGAAAATGGAACATTCAGAGTATTCTTAAAACATGATGATTTCCCAGAAAATAAACTGTGATTCTGTCCTCACCTTATACGTTGTTACAAGGGGATGTTATATGTGTATCATATAAATTTACGTTCTCTATCAAAGAGATAAGAGTTGAGAAACAAAATGAAGACAACTATCCTGAGAGTCTTTCTTTTTTGGCATAGTGAGTTTTGACTACTTTTGCTAAACCTTTTGTTTTCTTCATTTTCAAATCCATAGTCATGATCTGTATTCCATGTTCTAACTTTTGAGTCAAATAATTACTTCCCAAAAGGTTCTTCAGTTCCCCAGTTATGCAAGTCATTGTTCTTCAGATGTGGCAAATAAGTTGTAAAAGAGTTACTCACACACCCCTGTTTTCTCAAGGGGTTGCAATAGTCACATATTTTAGTCACTCTGCAGTTTTATTTATTTATTTTTTTCCTTTTTAGAAACCAGTCACTTTAGACCAAAAGCTCTTATGAAGATTTGCATTAGAGATATGATTTTAATTCTGACATTCATGAGGGAGATAATGAAGAATTATTAAGAATCCCAGAACATACTCTTACAGGAAGGAATTGAACTCTCAAGGTGGTATCTATAGCAGACGAGATGAAAGCAATTATATTTTAATAAAAGTTTCCATCCTGGCTAGTACTTCAGGTTTTCTCCTGTATTCTTACTGATTTAGTACCTCTCAACCAAAAGCTATAGTCCTGAAGGGAGGGATGATATTCCATGGCAGTAATATCAATAATGTATGGATGTTCGGTACGACATTTGTTATGGATCTGTTTTTTAGATTTCCATGGATTCTTTGCGTGTCATATGGTTTAAGCCTGATCTGCTTTAGATAGAATACATTTAGGACTGGGTCTCTGCAAAAATGGCTAGTTTGGAAACAAAAACCATCATTTCCAATTGCCTTTACCGAGGAGGTGTACTACTGAACTGATTGGCAAATCTTATGTAAAGAGAGAGATTGTGGGTATTTAATGCAATCAAATGATTGTTTTATGTCATTATTATTATTATTATTATTCGTGGTGCTGGTATTGAACCCAGGAATCCATATATCTTGGGCAAGAACTCTACCACTGAACTACACCCCCAACCCCTATTATTTTTATTGTTTTTTGCTTTTTGCTTTAATTTCGTCTTTTTAGTACTGTGACTAAAATTCATTAGCATCCATTCCAAGAAGCAATCAGTTTGAAGAATACAGAATGAATATGTCAACAATAGAATATTTTGGACATGAACCAAAGAGCCATTCAGATGCTGTTCAGCCAAAACATATCAGATGGAACGTTTGTGTAGAAGACAAGTTGAAGGGTTAATAGGCAACTTTCTCTGCCATGGTATTTATTATTGCCCTGGCTACATATCTGAATACTAATTGACAGATCTTACTGGAGGAAGTTATTCAGCAGCCAAAAATATAAATGAAAGAAAATATATTCTTTTGTGAAGTCCAGATGTTGCTTTTATATTTAATGCTTTCATTCTAGGACATTGAAATTCTATTTCCCACAGTATTTTATAATATAAATACTTAAAATTGGGGGAAAAAAGGATATCGGTCTTTAAAATTTTCTTTTCCATATTTATTTTAACTTTGGCAGAACTAGCCCCAGGTCAAAGTCATGTAAATAGATGTTCTTTTACAAAGCACAATTAAGCAAATTAAAAGCTTGTTTATAAAGCTTGTTTTATAGAAACTAAGACTGTGTTTCCATAATTGAATTTTTATGCTTTCTCCAGACCATTCTAGCTAGATGTTTGAAAATTTTTCTTTGGCTTTGTGGAGACAAAATGATGGCTGAATTTTTCTTGTGGCATCAGATAGACACAGACTTAAGCTTTTTATCCTTCCCAAGTTATGCTGCTTAAGAAAAATTATTCTAAATATAAAACATAATCAGACCCTTAATATTATTTTAAAAATTTTGTTATTTGTGATTTGAAGTAATTGCATTCATTTGTAATTACTTACTAAATAAGTAATACTTCCTCCTATTTCTTACTAAACAAGTCCTGAATGTTTTAGTGTTTCAACTGTGTAAACATACTGCAGGTTGTGGTGACACAGGCTTGGAGTTCCAGCTACTCTGGGAGGCTGAGGCAGGAGGATCACAAAATGAAGGCCAGCCTGAGCAATTTAGTGAGAGTCTGTCTCAAAGAATAAAAGAGGGTTGGATATGTAGCCTAGTGGTGGAGCGATTGCCTACCGTGTGTGAGACCTTGAGTTTAGTTCCCAGTACTACTAAAAACAACAACAACAAAAAAAACAGCCACTTTCCAAACCCACAATTATTTTCTAAGTGATACAAGTAGCCAAGAAATAGAGTGCAAGTTTACTAATCTTGATGCTGCTTAGGATGAAAGAAAAGTAGTTTTCAACAAGAGCTGCTTCGTTTCTTTGGTGGTGTTGGTGGGGGGTGGGCTTGCAGGGAGCAATCTCTAAAGAGTCCAGAAAAAAATTAAAGGAAGAAATATGAGCTTATGAACGTAATTGGCTGGTGTTATCAGGTGGTGAGGAGGGAAATGGAACAGCTTGCAGTCAGACCACCTAAGTTTATGGTCACTGAGCACCTTGTACTGTGGCCCCTAGGATCGGTCACCTAAGGCAAGCTTCTCAGCCTCTCTGAGCACTGTGTGGTTGCTGGGAGGATGTAAGGAGGTATACACGGTATTAGGTGGGAAGGGGGCCTTTTTACTCAGACTTGTATGATTGGCAGTTACAATGTCACTGTCATAGTAAATTTTTTTTCTTTAAAAGCAACCATCAGAACTGCTGCTCTTAACCTCTGAGATCATTAAGTCTTTTCCCCTTAACTGCGGCTGTCTCTTTTGTGTTGTTCTGTATCACTTTTGCACCTGAGTACAGCTCAATATGTATCAGGTTAAGGACAATCATGATGGTGACTTTTCTGTAGACTTTTTTGTTTTTAAAGATAAAGGAATTGAAGAATAATAGCTTGTGGTTTTGCCAAGAGATAATTGTTGTATGTGTTGTGTGTGTGTGTTTTCTTATATTCTGACGGTTCTTCAGAGAGACTGATATTGTTCTCCAAATTCCAGGAAAAGTACTTCAGAAATAATCTTTCTCAGGGAATCTTAGCACAAGGCCCTAGGGGCTGACACATGTAGGCTCCTAATAAATGGTCCATGACTATAGGGGACTGTAGTTCCATCAGTGGTCCCTATGACTTACCGCACTCTCCCAACTGCTATCCAGAAGTTCTCACCAAAGCACACATGCTCCTATGTGTCAGCCTGTCATTGTATGCACAAGAAGTGAGGAAGGAGCCATTTCAGTAAGTGAATGGTTTTTATTTCTGATTGAGTCTTTAGACTCACAGGAGAACAGGAGGGATACTCATAGTAAGATTCTTGGTCAGAGTTCTATATGATTCCATCCTTAGTACTGGACTTGTAGAAACGTGGAGGAATTAGAGTTCACTATTCAGTGGAGGGAGGGCAGACAGGCAGCACAGGAGAGAAGGCATCCTCAGACTGGTGTTTAAAACCTGTTTGAGCTCTTTATCTTTTATTCTCACCCCTCCCCCCCACCTTCCCAGCTTTCCACCATCATGTATGCAGATCTGTGAGTTTCAGTCTTTCTGTCTCTAAATGTCCTCCATACTTGGAGGTTTTCTTGCATTTCTGGAAAAGGACCTTCTCAGCCACCTTGTCATCCCTGCATAGTCTCAGAGAGCTGTGGGGGCACCTTAGGGATCCATCTTCACTTGGATCTGGAAGGGAGAAGGAGAAAATGGGCCACAAACTGGAGAAGATTCACTTTCCTCCCTTCCAAAACTGGGTAAATGTAGGTATTAGAGATCAAGCAAAGGTGACCTTTCCTCAAGGTTTAGATTTAGAGATGAAAGTCTGAATTATAGTTCATGTACTTATTCTGGAGATTAAAGAAAATGATGACTCTTCCCTACGTTGAAAGATTTCTGCCACCTGTCTTAAATATAGATAGCCTCTCCTTCATTTGGCTAAGGGTGTGGACTAGCAGCCTTGTTGTACTTTGGTATCTGTGGTGAGGAAGAAAGGGGTCATTGTGCTGGCCTGTGGCTTTTTAATATATCCATGTCAGCTCCTTGTCCTGCTGCTTGGTTGATCATTCCCCTAAGGGTCCTTTATCTTGTTTCTGCCCTGAGAGGTTCATATGATAGCTTAACCTGGTTCTGACAGATATGGAGACCCACCTCTACTTAGATGTGACTTCACATTCTGGCCCAGACATTCACCAGCTGACTCTGAGTGACTGACATGGCTTTCCTCTCCTCTGTAAAATGGGGCTAATATTAGAACCTGTTTCATAGCGCGGTTGTATCAGATGAATAATGTCAGTTAAAACTCTTACTTTGCCAGATTGTGATGCCTGATACACCAAAAGCCCTCTGTAATTATAAACTAATGTTACCAGTATTATTGGCAGCTGTTTTTACCTGTGTCTTAACTCAGTCTCACTCTTTTTTATTTGAGACTTCATCTTTCTCCAAGTCTGTACCTTCCATATAACTCATTGTCACTTTTTGTCCTTTTATTTTTCATCTCATACTGTATCTTGAGGAGAACCTTGGCCTCAGAGAGTGATATAGTGCTTGGTTCATAGAAGGTGATAAATAAATTTTTGTTAAATGAATGAGTGAGTGAAAGATACTGATTAGTGAAGAGCTCCGGGGTATGACTGGAAAGATAGGGCTCTGGATATTGATCCACCTTTGGGCATGTTCTTAAAACTTTGGAGCCTTGGCTTCCTCATCAGAAAAATGTCCTAGAACCTATTTGTAATGCATAAGGGCACAAGGGAAAATGATTTTACAGAATTGTTGTAAGGCTTACTACATTAATATATACAACATATGAGGGATGGTTCCTGGACCATAGTGGACAAGTCAGTAATAGTCATGTCATTATAAAACAACCACAATATGGAGAAATATAAGTGACTGGAGTAATTTAAATCAATTAAGATTTTCTAGTAGATGCATTTCATAATAGAATTATATCACTTTGAATATATAATTTTAGTAAGAAAGGGAAGAGACTATAGTACAAAGATTCATAATGGACTATCAAATGATGCAGGCTTTATACTAAAGAAAATATGTAAGAAAAGATCATTTCTTTATTTAGCAAATTAAAAAATTTAAAGTATCTTATATTAAGTTCTAAATAATAGTTTTTGATTTTGATCATATTACCTGTTAATAATGGCATATGTACTTACAGTTTTGTCACTAACTCTAATGATGGATTAATTTAAAAGGAAAAATTTCAAAATGTTTAATTTGCCCATGAAACTAATATTATCTGTTCCTTGAGTATTATTGAAAAGCTTGAGGTTCAAGCAAACCTCTTAAGAGATGAGTATGATAAAGAGCAAAAATGATAAAACTTAAGACACAAATATACAAAGAAATTATTTTTCTTGTAGTTTCATTTGTTTTAAATTTAAAGACATAACAAATGATCTTTCTACCTGGTTTGCAAAACAGGCATATGAAATTGTGCTTCTCATTGCATATACTGGAAAGTTAGGGTGGTTTGGTCTAGTCCAGTTCTTACAGCTTAAACACTGAGGGCCCTCTCCAGTAACATCAGGCCAAAGAAAAGTTTAGACATTCCATTCCATTTGAGGGAATGAGAGCAAAGAGGAAGTAGGCTGTTTTTTTCTTTTTCTTTTCTCCAAATAAAGTAGAGTTTAAGATTATTTGCTTTTTATTTAAGCCACACATAGAAGTAACTTTTCAATAAAGCCAAAATTCCATCCTTCAGTTACAGCACTTGCAATTGAAGTTCTTGTCATCCACTAGATTTTAGCCTCTGCCATCCGGAAGATTGCCAGATCATCTCATGTTTCCTGCCTCCATTTAAATTTAAACCATATTTAGTGCTCACTGGGTACATGCTTCTATAACAGGCTTTTTGCAACTTACAAATCAAAGAGGGGACGTGAACATTCCAGACAGGCTTTTCATGGCTCTAAGGGTAAGCAAACACAGCAAGAGGCTTTTTAGCAATAGGATAATCATGGTTTTCCTGAGAGTTACAGTTACCTCAACTGTGGCTAGTGGCTTGTTTCATACTTCAAGATATTTATTTTGAAGAGTTCAATCACAATCTTGACTAACTTATTTGGGAGAGAAAAAAAAAATCTCCCTCTGAGAACTGACTATAGATTAAAAGCATAGAGTAGCCTTCATAAATCAGTCTCACTGCTCACTGCCTTTTTTTTTTTTTTTTTTTAAGTCATGTGCATAGAGATTTCATTTAGCTTGGAGCACTGGATTGATCTCATCTTGTGATCTGTGTAAATTCAGTAAATATTCACTGAAGACCTCCAACAGGTTGTGTGTTTTTTAAGGTCTGTGGTCTTTATCCACACAGGAGTAGATAAAGAGCATCCCATCATCAGTGGAGCTTAAAAACCAAAGTGCCTGCAGAATTCTTTTCCTTTACCTAATGACTATTCAGTGCCTTCCATGTGCTAGGCATTGTGCTAGCTACTAGGAATTAAACTGGAAACAAAACAGAACTGGTCTGTGTCCTCAAAGAGTAGGCAGTCTGGCAGAGAAGAAACATACTAACCAGTACCAGCAAATTATATTTAAAGATTGTTGGGATGGTGGGGTGGGTGGAAGACTAAACCAAAGTAGCTTGACTGACAGCAGAACTTGGGTGTTTCCAAAGCCTTCTCTAGGGGAAGGCCATCCATGGGGGATGGCTAACAAGTGCAGCTGTTATTTTCATAATTTAAAAATAACATGGCCTTAGATTATCATCTTTTAAAACAGGTCTGTGAGAAGGCTCAAGACATACATTAGGTGAATATGTAAAGCACTTACTCTCAGGCCCACCAGTCCTGTTGTGCTGGGGGAATTCACCATGCGGAGGCTTTATTTATATTGATTTCTACAGCTCTTAATGCACCTAGTAGAGTAGTACTGTTGCTCATGGTCCTATTCCCCTTTATTCCTTGGGAGATTGGCTACAGTGTTAGAACTGGATTGGAAAGCAACAGAATCTGGTCAGTTGCTCTCGGTTCGCTTCATTGTCTCTTTGCAGTTTAATTTAGCCTGATCCTCGCTTCTTTAGTTAAAGGAGAGTGCTGAGAGCTTCCATCTCAGCAGTTCTGTGTCATTTCTCTGAGTGGACAGAAGAGGAGGAGGCAAGAGGGATGGAGCAAGTACAGCTGTTCTGGAGCTCCACCTTTTCCTCTCCTGACCTCAAAGAGTAAGGAAATTAGAAGAGAATGAGTCTTCTGGATTCTTAGCCAGGAACTGGTTCTCTGATCATCCTGTCCTGCTTGCTGAGGGGCGTGACTCATTCTGGAGGAGAGACTGGTGATTGGAAGTTACAACCAAGCCCCTGGAGCATGAATCAGAATGCCTGGGACTCTGGTATGCTCCTTTCAAGGTTATTCCCCTGAGAAATCCTGCCTCTAGAGAATCACCCTGTAGAATTTCACTCACTCCCCATCCCACTCATAGCCAAAGTATTCCTAGTAATAGAGTAATATGCAAATTAAAGATGCAAATTAAAGCTTGCTTTAAGGACAGAAGGACAGATGCAAATTGTTTTCATTTGCCATACAAAAATTCTATTCTTTTTTCTGTTAGAATCTTTCAAACATGACTGGCGTCCAACAAACATTACAATTATATTATTCAATTTATTTTTATGTTCACTACATCTGATTCCTTCCAAACTGGGATTTTTTTTTTTCTTTATAAATGTCATTGAGATCAAGTGTAAGAGATACCACCATGACCTTTTGCCATGCTTTTGTCTAGACCCTCTATTCCTAATGTTTATTTAATGCAGTGGTATTTTTTGTTAACACTTTAAAGGTATATTTTACATACAGTAAAATACACTATTGTTGAGTTTGTTAAGTTATGTCTGGGGTATTCCACTGTCCCAAATAGGGTGGAAATTGTTTCCAACAACCTATTCCTCTTTGTCTTCCTCCCTGCCCTGTATTCAGGTGAGCATTTTAATGACTTCTATCATAATTTTTTTTTTTAAGAAAAGTTTTGTTTGTTTATTTTCCATAGTTTTTATTAGTGCATGATAATTATACTTAATAGTGGAATTCAGTGTTACATATTCACACATACACAAATATAACAATACACTTTGGTCAGTATTGTTCCCCAGTATCTTCCCTTTTCTTCACCTCCTCCCTTGACCTGGTTCCTTTCTAGAAAAGTTTTATAAAGTCAATTTTAAAAAAGATATTATATTTAACTTTTCTGATTTTTATTCTTCTTGTGTCAGTTTTGGTAATTTGTATTTTTAAAAGACATTTGTCTACTTCATTTAAATGGTCAGACTTGCTAATATAAATTTTTTTTGTAATGATTTGAATTATCTTTAAATGACTAGATGGTAATGTTTCCTGGTTTTGCCCATTCTTGAACTTCATAGAATGTAATTTCATGTGCCTGTCTCCTTTACTTAGCATGGTATTTCTGGAGATTTACCTATGGTAGGTATCTATAGTCCTCCAGTTGAACTATAAAAATATCTGGAAGAAGTATTTTGAATCAAGTCTTAAAGTATTACATTTTTGGAAGGTAACCGACTAAAAAAATGCTTAACTTTTCAATTCTATTTTTCTTTAAAGTCAAGTTTTTCTATTTGTTTTTCTTCCTTCTCTTTTCTTTCTTTTTTTTTTTTTTTTTTTTTTTTTGGTCTTAGTTATTTTCATCTCTTTAGCAGCTTACACAATGCCTTGCCTATAACAGGAAATTAGCAAACATTTTCTTAACTTGGGAGGGAATGCGTGAGGAAAATGCACTCAGATCTCATTCCATACAAATTCAGATTTTAACTGCCCTGCTGTGAGGGAAGCCAAACTGCACCTTCATCCTGAGTAGTATTCCATCAGTGCATTTACTCCTGATTGTGACACTCGTCCAGAGAGAGCAGCCTGTGGACACTTTTCTTCAGTGTGAGGCATCATGTGTACTAATTTATTTTTCCAAAACGTCAGCTCTCTTCTTGTTGATGTTCTTTTACTGGCAAAAATATTTTAAACAGACATTATTAACTTCGTTCGGTAACTGAAGTGCTCTGAGAACAGAAAAATAAGAGTGACCTATTCGAAATGAAGGAGCGATTCAGTTTTGGCCTTAGATATTAGATTCCAAAATATTTGTCCAAGCACATGTGTTCCCAGTTCCCAGAGACGTTATTGACACTGATGTGGGTTTCCCTTAAAGGTGACTCATGTTTCTTGAGTTAGGTTTCCACTGTTAGTCATCTTTGCTGCCTGGATTAAAATGGGTTTAGGCTCTGCCTGGGTTCCAGCCTTCATAGACACCCGCCCACCACCACACCACTCCTGGGGCTCCACCATGCCCCAGTCTCTGGAACCAGTCTGACTCCAGGCAGGGAGCATTAAAGAACTCAGCACTTACTATCAGTCCAGCATAAATCTTGTGTTTCACTTCTGATAATTTGAGTTATCCTTTCTTCCCCAGTTCTCCAAACTCCTTTCTCAGAACATGCCTTGGACCTCGGTCTCTTTTCTAGGTTTTATCTTGCTCTTACCAGTGTCTCCTAATTACCCTCTTGCCTGGAGATAAAGCCCTCATCTAACTAATATGGTGCTCACTACCTGTGGCAGGCCTGTCTGTCTGCATCTGTGGATCTAATAATGTGAGTTGTACTCCTGTTCCCTTTTCTTAGCTGTGGTACCAGTGGTACTTTAAATCCTGGGCCCTAAATTGATATCCAAGTGTCCTGTTGATTTTCACCACCTTCCTTAGTCATAGTGCTGGGTACTGGAGGTGGGGCTCTAGAATTGGGGTATAATGTCTTGGGGGAAGAGGTAGGAGGCTTCAGCCAGGAACCGAATAATGATCCAGTGTTTACTGGAATGTGGGAAAACCACCTCCTGGACATAGAAGAAATCCGGACCCGGCAGTAAACAAATCTATTCAAAAGTAGCTCCCCAGTGCTGTGCAGTGACCTAGTTGAGCAGCATGATATTTGAGCAGAGTTATTGGGAGTGCTGATCATTTTGAGTTGTGGGAACTTTTAAAAAGGTACTGAGAATCCAACAAGTTGAGAACTACTCTTGGCTCTTCCCTTTCCTCCTAGACACAGGTGGCATTCCTGAGCTAGCATGCCTGTCTGTCTCCCTCTCTTGGTGAATATGGCTTCCCAGCTAGCCTTCCTCCTGGCTCTGCACTAGTTTTGTTCCCAGGCATTTTGTCCACCTTAGGGCACCTGTTCCTTCCAGGCAGCCTCCAGTGCCCCAGTCTGGATCCTTACCCAGCCAGGCTGACTGTGTTTGGCAATGAAAGAGGGTCTTTATGGAGGGAAAAAGGATCTTGTCTGCCTTGGCAGAGGAAAATTAGCTGTATGTGGGTGTATGCACAGGCAAAATACCCCAGCACTGGCATTGATGGACAATCTTGGAAGACATCTGGTTCAACTTTTAATTTTTAAAAAGAGTAATAAAGTCTGTGAATAGGTAAACTTTAGGCTTATTGTCAGCCTTCCACTCAAGCTAGTATAAGTGCTACTGCAATTGTTTATTGTTTTATAAATTCTCATATATGAAGTTCAAATTGAATTAAGAAAGGTTTCCTTTTGAGTTTTTCTTTTTTTTAAATCTTACAAGTTTTCATATGCCTTTGGGGGGAAAAAGTAATTGGGAATAATGACTTAATTTGCAAGTAGCATAGAAAAATAAACCATCATCCCTTGATATCTGTGTGGAGATTGGTTCCAAGAGGCCTTCAGATATCAAAAATTGCAGATGCTTGAGTTCCATACACAAAATGTTATAATAATTTGCATATAACCTAAACATACATCCTCCCCACATGTGAATCATGCCTAGATATCTAATGATACCAAATACAGTGCAAATGCTAGGTAAATAGTTGTTTTACTATGTTGTTAAGAGTATAATAGGACAAGAAAAAGCAAGAAAAAGTGTCTGTATGTGTTCAGTTACAGATACGGGGTTTTTGTTTTTTTGGTTTTTTTAGAATATTTTCAGTCTGAGGTTGCTTGAGTCTATGGGTGCAGAACCTGCAGAGATGGAGGGTTCACTGGATATTAATATTTTGCAACTGTGTGTAGAAAACCTATCTGTAATTTCTGCTGGTATGCCATATTAATTTGTTACTTTGCCAACAAGTAATGAGAGATTATTTGGATAACAAAACAATCATTGTGATTATAAATTTCTTTGTAGCTTTTTGAGGTCTAAATGAATTTATTGGACATAGCAGGCTTGTTGGCTATGCATCCTGAAATTTTAAAAGCATCACTTTCAAAGTGTTGTCTAGTCATGACAGCTGGAGTAAAAAATTTTATTTTTCTACATAGATCAGTTTCCTGATTTATAAAGCAATGATTGAATTTACTAATTTTTTTTTATCTTACTAGAGATGTTTAGATATGTTACATTTTTAGTGAAATTAGTGGAAGAGATTCGTAGTACAGATTGTCTTCTCATTTATAGCACATTATCTCCAGGAACTGTGCAGTATGGAGAAAATAAATTGGAGCTCTTGGAAATGGTGCAAAAAGGGAAATTCTGCTAGGGATCATTTGCCTTGTTTTTATGTAAGTTGTTACAAATACTTTATTTAATCATATATAAATGCTGTATAAAACTTACCCAATAATATAAAAAGTCGGACAGGGAACTATAGTAGTAATATCAAGTCATATTTGACTTTTGATGACAGAATAATAAAAGATTCTGCTCACGTTCTTATATTGGTGATTGCTGCCTTATTTTTTGGTAACCAATAGAGGAGGAGTGCTTGTAGGATTCAGGAGTTCTTTTAAAGGACAGTATCTGCCAGATATCTTTGAAGAGACCTGTGGAAGTTTCAGGAATAGTGGATGACCTTTTTGAAATATTGACCAGGAAGATGCCCATTTCTGTTTATCTTATTGCCCAAGCATGGATATTACACAGGGTTAGTACTTGGAGAAGGGGAATTCTTGAATCCCCTAAACTGCATGGAAAATGTGTTCACTTGCATTTTGGAAGATTTCTAGTGAATAGAACCACAGCTTTCATTGGATTCTTAAACCTGTTTTATCCCATCATTCTGGGACACTTATAAAACTTAAATATAGTACATAGTATGTAATTAAAATAGGAAGAATATAATTATAATATTAGTTAATACTAATAATAAGTTCTAGATTATGATTCCCAACCTATGTTAATGTACCTGTATTAATTTTGTTGAAATAATGTGCAGAATTAGAGCTTGGGACTTAATGAGTTAATGGTATCCTTTCTCCAAATGATCTGACTTGGCAGTTCTTTAAAACTGGGATAATTATAATGCAAAGTTAAGGTTTGTCAACTGCACAGTGCTATGATATTGTTAACCAACAGTGCTGTCTTTTGAAACTGAAATTGTCAGTTTTCCTATACTGTCACGTCAGCTCCTGCACTGATGTTTCATAAGGTCTGTGGTCTTTCAAGCGTGTGAGCTGCAGTGGGTTCCCTTAGGCAGCTGCGTTGGAGGAAAACAGGGAGGAAAAGGTTCTTTATTTATTTTCATTTCTCGACTTTGACTTCCTGTTTTATTTAGGAAGAGGGAAAACTCAAACCCAATGACCTGAACAAAAGAGGGATAAAAGGGAATTTATTAGTACAGTTTATTAGTGAGGAGGTAGTTCTAGCTTCAGGAATCAGCCTTGCTTTCAGACTTTCTGGAAAGGATTCCACACATCTCCTGCTCTCCCCATGGAGCAGATAGACAGTGGTAGTTTACCAAATGGTAAATCCCCTTCAGCAAATGACTATGGTAAGATTATATGCCCTCCCTGAAACCACCTCCATTGACAGGGAGTTACCTGGTATGCTAATTATTAGCCCTGGTTGGCAAGAGAGTGACATGAGTCACATAAATGAAAAACGGAGAATGGGTGTGTTTTCTTTTGAACATTTGTATTGTTTCTTTCTAAAGTACTAAATTTGGAGTGAAATCATTTGCCAATTCAGTGTACTGAACTGTAATTTTTGATATAACAATTTAACAGTATATTTTTGTTTTCCTAATATAAAAATTAATGACATCTAATATATTTTCTGTTGATCAGTCTTGCAAAAACAAAGAATTAAAACTGATTTTTGGGTCATCAGTTAAGCCCTTCTGCCCTCCTTGGGTTGGCGGTAGTGACTGTTTTATAGAAAATGTATTTCCTTACTTTAATCTGCTTTTTCACTGATTTACTGGCAAATGACTTTCAAATCTCTGTGCATTATAAACCAGGAGTAAAGTTGGCTGATTAGGAGGGGTTTTCTGATGTTTAGAAGGCCTGAATTGAAATCATGACTGCAACTTAACTAGTTATGCAACCTTAAATAAGTTGTTGAATCTTTCTGAGCCCTTTTTCCCTCCTTGTTGTGAAGATTAAAATGACATAATATACTTAAATAGCTTGGTACAGAGAGAGCCTGGTAGCTGTTTATATTAGTCAAATAATGCAAATCTCATGGTTTCAAACAAAACTATTGTAATATATAAAATAACTTAATTACAGGCATTCATGAATGGGCCCATAGCTAATTACTATGTCTATAGAATGAATCTGTTAATTATAATTTTGCATAGATTCTCTTGGGTAGGATTCCAGAAGTTAGATTGACATTTTAGTCAAAAACCCAAGATTATTAAGTTGACGGAGATAGCATATGGTACATTAATATTACTAATAAGCATTACTTGTGTTACTGAATTAGGTTCTGAAAATACCAAGAGGGAAATTAGCTTGAAGCACTGAATTTCTAAGTCTGTCTGAGTGTAAGTACACAGTACGTCTTTAATTGATTTTATTCCTCTGGTGGCTTTATTCAGTTTATACTGGGGCTCACTTTTCATAATATTATAATGGGAATGAATAAAAATGAATATATTCATTTACCTTCTGTGATAAATAGTTCTGATCAAAATCATTCATCAGCTACATTCTTTGAAGCCAATGAGTAAAGACTGAAACCTAGTGAAAATTTATTTTGTGGTTTTTGGTTTTCTTGCACTTTCCAGTGTAATCCTTTTTGAGTTCTTTGGGATTTTTTTAACCTAGGTCAATAGAGTACTTGAAATACTTCTATATTTGAGAATTCAGGTCAAAATAAACATTGCTAAACTGTGAGGAGAGAGCAGTGGGACAGAAGTAGTTGGACTTTGAAAGAGAAAGCTGACCAATAGCCTGTAATAATGTAGATTTATCAGCTGTGGAAATGGATATAGAGGGAATCCTATTGGATTTAGGGAGTTCATTATCAATGACCAAGTGGTATAGATTGTTAAAACATTTAATGAGGTCCAAATATAAACTGTTTTTTGAGTGTTTAAAAATAAGCAAGGCAGTGATTGGTCTGGTTGTTTTATCATGGTCCTGCTTCAAGTGGAGTTAGACTAGACAACTTCACGGGCTCAGTTCCATCCAGTTTTGCAATGAAATCCATCAGCTCAGGAGTTAAGTTCTGCTCTATTCCTAATATTATTAAAGGTCAAGAAGTTACATAAAAAGAGCAACATATAATAAGTGTCAGGCATGATTGTAAATACCGTGTGTGTATTAACATGTTTAGGAGCCATAACCATGCTGTTAAGTAGTTGTTATTGTAACACACATTTTACACATGACAAAATGGAGAACCGGGAAAGTTAAGTGATTTACCTAAAGTCATACAGCAAGTAAAGTCTAAGGGAGGATTGGAATTTGGGCTCAGTCACCAAGGAAGGTGTCCTGGTCAGGCAACCTAGCTTCTTAGTCCACTGGAGTCAGCATAGCAAAATGGAGAGCTTAAACACAGATTTTTGTTCCCACAGTCTTGGAGGCTGTGAGTTCGAGTTTGAGTAGGGTACCAGCATGGTTAGTCCCTCCTGTGGGCTCTCTTCCTAGCTTGTGGGTGGCCACTCCTGTCTCTTCTGTGAGGGCATTAGTCACATCTTGAGAGCAGTGTCTTTCTGACCTTGCCTAATCCTAATTAGCCTCCCAAAGGCCCCCACCGAGTACTGTCAGGACTTTAAGATCCAAATTTTGGGGGGATACAATTTAGTTCAGAGTACCCAGTGATGGATTCCAGCATAAAAAATAAAATAACAGTATAAATGTTTGATTTAACTGATGTGTTGGTTTTATGAATTTTATTTCTTAATCTATGTCATCTCATTTCCACTGATTTTGTTTCATTCACTTGAAAATCCCACTAACACATCACCAGGTGGAAGGTCAATTGGACATATCAATGAGTTAACAGAAGGAAAGACTTTGACAAATGCTGCTATAAACGTCTTTTCTTTTCCTGGCATGAGTAAGTAGTGGTCATAGTTTCATTTCGTGTAGCTGTGGCACTTTACTGTGAACAAGGCACTTGTGTCTCACTTGGTTCCTAGAACAGTCATGTCCAGTTGGCAGGGCGTCCACTTTATGGAGGATTTAAAGGGGAACAAAACAAAAATTTGGAATCAGTTAATGAGAAGGAATGTAGGGGAAGACTCTGAAAATGTCTTAACAAAGGGTTGTGCCACTGAGTAGCAGGTATGGGTCCCCACAGAGTCAGTCTTAGAATTTCACTTCAGTTCAGGAATGTCTGATCTGGGCTCATTTGATTAGCCTTAGACACATTAAGACTGCCATCCGTAATGCTTTCCTTCTTGATGATGGATGTGCTGCAGAAATGAAAGCTGCTTCCTTGAGTCAGGGTTGCGTCCACTGATATAGTCTGTTACTCTGCTTATCTTGTCTTCAAGTTGTTTAAAAGTCATCATAACCTGCCAGTGGCCCCAGGAAAGACTTCCTGTGAAGATGAAATGATAGAGTGAAGGTTAAACTGTTTTAAAAGATTTGGAATTTCAGGTTTATACAGAGCATTATCCCAGCTGCTGTAATGTCCTGAAACCAGAATGCCTTATAAATACAATATCTTAGTTTGAACTGAAACTTCAGTTTCCATATCAAAGAAGTTGAATCCCAACTCTATGATTAAAAAACTATTATCTAGGAAAGAGTGTGTTACACAGAGCATTTACTTAACTGTATCATGTTCATGAAATATTCTCAAATATTTTTAAGCATTTCATCTTGAGTAATTCTTCTGAGATATTTATTCCTTTGCACTACCATCTGCCTTTTTGAATCAAGTTTATTAAAATATTCTACAAGTTCATGAAGGTTGCAAATTTGGAAAATCTTTTTTAGCATATCCTCATACTTGAAGGTGCTATCATGTATTTGAAAATCAGTGTGCTTTACTGAGGACTAAGTCATATGTAGGGCAAGATGTTCCCATTTTAAGACATTTAGTGATCTCTTTTTCATGTTCAGAATAGGATATAGAAGATTCAATTTAGTTAAGGGAGGAAGAGAGTATCAGATAACTTGATTTTTCAAAAATCTTGATAATATTTCAGGTAAATCTAGAGAAAAACTGCATCTGAATGAAAATGTTGGACCCTGATGATTCTCCAGATCATTCCTCCAGGCCTGTGATATCTAGTTACTTATGATACACTATTTAGGTACATATGTCCATATCTTATTTAGTACTTTTTAAACAGTTGCCAGACTTGGTTCTTTATCTTTGACTTTGTCTTTTCTTTACCAGTTAATGAACATAGTATCCAAAAGACTAAAGTACCTAATGTAAAAGCTTCTTACTGAGCAAGTCATGAATCTGCAATTTCAAGTTCATGTGAAGCCTAAAGAGGACCTGAAATGTTTTCTGGAAATTGTTCACACAAAAGGTCAACCCTGGGAAGCTCAGTGTTGTCTTTTAATGTGTATTTTAGCTAGCTGAAGAAATAAAGCTCAAGGACCAGGTTATTAGATCTATTATAAGGCCATAGATTATCTTAGCTAGTTGGAGTAAGACATTAGCTCTATAATTACTAGGAAGCTAAAGTTAACAGCAGTGTTCACCTGGAGATATTTCTTGTGGCAAGGAAGGGAAAGTGAAATTTCACATGGACTTTCTGATGCTAACACTACAGTCTGCATTACTGAAGCAGATTTCGATCAAAAGTTTTATTGTATGCTCTCCAGTTAGTAATTCTTCACCAGATTCACCGAGGGAAATTGTCTCAGATAAAGGTATAAGAAAGGCAGTATGTTGTAATTATCCTTGACATTTAAAAACAAGAAGATAGAACTGCTGTGGACATGCTCTGGGTACTTTTTGAGTTTGTGCAATAACAAATTGAAATGGTGAAAAGGGTGATGAAACCAAGGCAAGCTATTTGAAAGAACAGAGCTGAGAGCTGGTTCTAGTTTAACCCTATTACTAACTAGTGATCTTGGACACAGCACTTAACCAGTCTCGGTCTCTGTTGCCTCAAAAGCAAGCAGCATTACCCCACATCTTTACATTTCTTCCAAATTCTGTGATACTCTATTGCCACACAGCAAGCTGTCCTAGAGCTTAGTGGTTTAAGGCAAAAAGTCATTTTATCATTTCTCATGATTTTCTACAGAAATTCATCCAGGACTTGGCTGAGTAGTGTGCATCTGGCAGATGGTCTGGCCTAAGATGGCTTCTTTGTGTTTCTGAAACCGTGGCAGGGATGTCTGGAGGGCTGGACAGTGGGGCTGTTCATCAGAGTGCTTCCGGTGGCCTCTCTGGCTTAGCAGCCTCAGGGTGTGGGACCAAGTTCCAGTGGACAGGACAGAAGCTGTATTCACTTTTAAGGTTGTGTCTTCCAAGTCTTAAGCACCATTTCCATCATATTCTGTTGGGTAAGCCAAATTTAAACCTGCCCAGATTCAAGGGGAGGGGATATAACCTCCATAGCCTAATGAGAAGAGTCTCTAGGAGTCAATGGTCATGCTTCAAAGTTCGGATAGTCCCATTCACTGTGTATGATAAATCTGGTTTAACTGTGATAAACCTGCTGTTTTAAACTTTTCCTTGAGTCCTTGACAAGTGGAAAAGCCATCCTTATGTCCTATGGTAGAAACAGATGACCAAAGTTAATAACTCACCCTCCATACCTTCTTCCTTGCCCATTTGGTTTAGTTTATTCATTTAATATTTTATACTTTTATTTGTTTAATTTATATTTGATGGTCTCTTGATTGTTGCTTAAGCTTTTTAAAACTGTTTGTATTAATGTGAAGATTATTGTAATATTAAAAAACAGAGTTTGAGAGCACTTTCCATGGGTTTAACTTGGGACAGAGGGCACAAGGGCTCTCCCTACCTTTCCTTTGGCTTGAAGTAAAGAAGCTCATGATAGTGCCGGTTTCACCTGGCAGAGCACATAGTTAAAATCAATCAATCTATCTCATCAGTCTCCCTCCCTTCCCCCGCTCCACAAACACACCTAACAGTCGGAAAAGCAATTTATGATACTCAACCCAGCTGCTCAATTCTATGCATTGTGTTTCCATAATTTTTGAAGTTAAATACTTTGAACTCATCTCCTCTGGAGTCCTGTATTTATCCTGACTATAGCAGGTGGTGGTATAAAGGCTTTAAAAATTATTTAAGCAAATATTATAGAAAAAAACTAAACACAAACATATCCAAAAGAGCTTAAACATTTTTTTTAAAGTCTAGGTAATATTTTAAACTATTGGTTTGATTAGCTATTTTTCTGAGAAGTGATGTACCCTCATTGTTAGGCGGAAGCACATGCCAAAATTTGACTGATGGTGTTCTCATTAAATACTCATTTTACCACTATGAAGGAATTTTGATACTCAGGGTCCACAAACTTTATTATTTTTGAAGCAATTTACATTTCTATTGATCCAAAATAATACTTTTCCCTCCCCACCCCCGAGGTTCCAAGTTAACTGTATGGAGGTGGTGGGGAAAATGTTTTTTTCAGTTCTCAGGTTATTTCATTACATTTTGTCTATAATGGTTTTGTCATCAACATACTTAATAGGTGTAAATATTGGCTCTGAGGGGCAAGTTACAGTAAGGTTATGATCTCAAATTAATCTCTTTTCCTAAGTCAGGGGATTTGTGAAAACTTTCACACTGTAGGAGGTTGTCATGGTTCCTGACTCATTTGGGTGTCAGTTTCTTTCTTTTGAGACTTCCTCAGGGAGGAAAATTACCACTAAAGTTTTCTTGCTTACTCTTGGTAGATGCTGACATACACTATTTAGGGCTTATCATGTTTGTCTTTAAAATAGACTGGCCTTCCTTGTTCCATCAAAAAACTTGTTTTATTGATAGACATATGTCAAGGTCCTTTTGGGGGCAGGGAACATTCTATAATTCAGACTATTTAGTATTGCATTTAATTGCATAAGCATCATATTGTCATGGGAAGAAAATGAGAGGGTACAGAGAAAATAAATGATGGCACCTAATGTCTGTCAGCTTTTGTTTTTTGAGTGAAATGAAGAATATTTAACAGTCAACATGGTACAGGCATCTACTAATCAGAATGAACCCTGACCTTACATAGCACACATCTTGAGGTTGGGTTACGTCCCTCTGGAGAGTCCTCTCTGTATTCACAGACGCTCTGTATTTTGAACTGTCGACTGTGAGTTTGGCCTATCTAAACTGTCTGGAAGGTCTCCCAGGCTGAGACCAGCAACTTAAACCTAGGTACGAGATGTAGAAGTCGATGCCACCGAATTGAGAAGGAAGACTATTTACCTGTTTATGATTGTCCTTTTTTGACGTAGTTTGCTAAACGTGTGATAATGCAAGATATCCCTCTAGTGAGGGTCAGATAGTATATCCATCTTTTTAGAAGAAGAGCACATCTTGGGAAGAGAAGTGGGGCTGAATGAGTTTCCTGCTCATGTGTGTTACCTCCAGGCTTTCTCATCTCAAGACAGTGGGGCCTGTAGCTTGCACTTACTCTCTTCAAGCCCCCTGCCATGGGTCCAGTTGCAGAAAAGAGAAAATAGAATTCAGAAATCTTAACCATATAAGATGATATATTTTGAATAATTTATGAGAGTCATGTTGATGCCATTTATACCAGTGAAATGTGCAACTGGGGTCCATGGAAGAAGCACGGGATTTAAAAATTTTAAGTATAACCCCTAAATCAGCATATGATCACAAGTTGGGAGATACATGGTACTAAGAACCCTGATTTAAGTGAATAACCCCTCTTATGATTAAGAATTAAGGCCTCAAAACAGGAAGATGCATAATTAAGATGTTCCACTGAAGTAACATAAACATGTTAGATGACTTTGAGTAATTATTTGGTTGTAGCTGCTCACCAGTATCATAGTCCTTTGTCTGTAAAATGTGGGGTTTGAACTAGATTATATCCAAAATGGAACCTCCCCATTTGCTGATTCCATGACTGCATGTTACTGATCATTATAATGTGATTAGGAATCTTTGGTTTATGCTTTTGTTTTTCAAAAGCTCTTCAGAACTCTCCATATAATAATTCCAGCAAATTCGCCAGTCTTGTGAGTTAGAAGGTTGGTGGATGTTGGATGGTATAGAAAGGAAAAGGCAGTGGGTAAAGATGTAGGAGTTATAGTTTGGGGTAGGCAAGATTACTCCAAAATTCTGAAGCCCAAATTTGTAATACATTTATCCATATCTCCTAAAGTGGGCCAAAAAAGAATAAGAGGAGAGAGGAGGATGGGTTGTTAGTGATTATTGCCCAGGAGTCAGTGCAGTCTGCCCTCTGATCTGTAGGTTTCACATCTTCAGATTCAACCAACCCTATAACAACAATTAACATTTCATTTACTTATTATAAGTAATGTAGAGATGATTTAAAGTATATGGGAGGATGTACATAGGTTATAAGCAAATAAAGCTACACTGTTTTATATATGGGATTTCAGCACCCAAGGATTTTGGTCCTGGGACCGGCCCACCTGAGGCACTAAGGGACAACTGTATCTGCTTAGATCCATAATATCTGCCTAGGCAACGTTTCCTGTCCTGATTTCATGTAGTCATGAAAGACTACGTGATGGAAGAATCTAGGCCACAAAACTAAGAGATTGGATACTTGGAATACATCTGCTTTGTTTTTGCTGTGTTCTGTGGGGAAACATGGTGGGTTATTTATTTATGGTCTTGTTTGTACGACTTACTACAGTTTGCTGAAAACCAGCCAGGGTTTGAGGTAAGAAAAGGGAATATCAACATCAGCAGACCCAAGTCCAGTCCTGCTTCTACCTCTCACCAGCTTTTGACTAGCAGCGGTCTTTTATATTTTACCAAAACCATACTCAGCTCTTAGCAACAAATTCAGCAGACCCAAGGTGTTTCCCAGAAAGCCCACAAGGTAGATGATAGTTTGCTATGACTGATGGTGATGATTGAAAAGATATGATAATAAGCTGATCCTCACTTACTGAGTACAACTGTGTGCCAGGAGCTCTTCTACCCACTTCATTTACTCACCATGACTTTGATAGGTGGGTGTTATTATGATCCCATTTTTACAGGTGAAAAAAATGAGGCAGAGAAAGAGTAAATTACTTGACAACATCTTATAAATCAGCAAAATGGAGGAGTGGGAGTGGGGACTTGAATTGAACCTCTGGATCCAGTCCATGCCTTTAACTACTACACTGTAACCTCTCCCAGAAATCAGAACTGCATGGAACTGGGCAATTTGCAGAAGGTTTCACAGATATGAACAACTTTTTCTTAGAACTTTCGGGTGTGTGGTACTGGAGATGGACCCCAGAGTTTCACACATACCAAGCACTGTACCTCAGCCCCACAGAACCAACTTTTTAAGTTTAAGTTTGTTTTTGGAAAATAACATAAGTATGATTCAGTTTCAGTAGTTTTATCGTATTGTATTTTTTAATTTGGATAATCAAATTTTATCACATTTTGGTGGAGAGAATATAAAATGGTGTCATTTAACTTTTTCACTAGGGAGACTCTGATTAAATGTACTGTGAAAATTTTCCAAAATTGCAAATATAAAAGATTGGACCTAGTTACCAGTGGAAAATTAAGTAGAAATATGCATGATGACCAAGTTCTTCTTGGTATTAACATTCAGGGTTATTGTTGTGATATGATTTGTATTCCCAGTCAATTGACTCATATTTGTTTTTGACATGATTTGGTTTCTCCTTTATTTGGCTATTCCTTTAGGCTAGCGCCTCCTGTTGCTGATTTGCATCGTTGTTTTTGATCTTTTCCTCATGGAATATTTTGCTGAGAATGTTCTGTAATGCTGGCTTTCTTTTTGTAAATTCCTTTAGCTTTTGTTTATCATGGAAGGATCTTATTTCATCGTCAAATTTGAAGGTAAGTTTTGCTGGGTATAAGATTCTTGGTATATGTTGTTCCAGGCCCTTCTAGCTTTTAGGGCTTTTAGCATTCAGGGCTTGGTATATGTTGTTCCAGGCCCTTCTAGCTTTTAGGGTCTGGGTTGAAAAATCTGCTGATATTCTTATTGGTTTCCCTCTGAATGTAATTTGATTCTTTTCTCTGGCAGCCTTTAAAATTCTGTCTTTATTTTGTATGTTAGGTATTTTCATTATAATGTGCCTTGGTGTGGGTCTGTTGTAATTTTGTATGTTTGGAGTTCTATAAGCCTCTTGTACTTGGTTTTCCATTTCATTCTTCAGATTTGGGAAATTTTCTGTTATTATTTCATTGAATAGATTGTTCATTCCTTTGGTTTGTTTCTCTAAGCCTTCCTCAATCCCAATAATTCTTAAATTTGGCCTTTTCATGATATCCCATAATTCTTGTAGATTCTGTTCATGATTTCTTACCATCTTTTCTGTTTGGCCAACTTTGCTTTCAAGATTAAATAATTTGTCTTCAATGTCTGAGGTTCTGTCTTCCAGGTGTTCTATCCTATTGGTTATGCTTTCTATGGAGTTTTTAACTTGGTTTATTGTTTCCTTCATTTCAAGTATTTCAGTTTGTTTGTTTTTTTCAGTATCTCTAACTCTTTATTGAAATGATCTCTTGCTTCCCGTATTTGGTCTTTTAACTGTTGATTGGTGTGATCATTTAATGCTTGCATTTGCTCTTTCATCTCCTCCTTCAATGCCTTCATTTGCTCTTTCATCTCCTCATTAGCTTCCCTGATCGTTTTAATTACGTACATTCTGAACTCCCTTTCTGACATTTCTCCTGCTGTGCTGTCATTGGGTTTTATTGATGTAGTATCTAGGTTTGTTTGGGACATTTTCTTCCCTTGTTTTCTCATACTGGTCAGCTGTCAGTGGGACCCTGAGATATTGCAGTTTTCCGCTATTGGCTTATAGTGTCCCGGTAGATTTCCAGTGTATCACCTCCCAGCCTTCAGTAGCCTGATGTCTTGGAGGAATCTGATAAAGCAGCGCATCCGAGAAAACTGCCCCTAGCCCCCTACTGGTTCCACGGTTTGGAACTGGCTCTGTGCGGAAAGGCTCTCACTGTGGGCCTGCACCGTGCAGCTGGCTGTGTGGGAGGAGCCCACTGCCGGAGTGTGGAAGGCTACCTTGGGAAGACTCTAGCTGCCCTGCCCGGCTCCGATAAGCCACCTCTATCTGGGCCTGCCACCCGGGCCGAGCTTTACCCAGTGGGCAGACTCACCTGTGGCTCTATTTCAGTCCGAGTCTCTCAACGCCTCCCCTTCTTAACTCCTGGGTTCTGGAGCGACTGGGAGTGCAGTCACCCTCTAGGCCGCCATCTTGGATCACCCCGTGAAGAGAGCCTGCGGCCGGAGTGGGCAAAGCCGCCTGAAGAGGTCTCTGGCTGCCCTGCCCTGATCCCAGAGACTGCTTGTGGATCGAAGCTCTCCGTTGGTTCGGGGACTTGTGGCTGGTTCTATGTAGAAAACCTCTCACTGGGCGGTCTTGTCTGAGAAGCTAGCCTTGAAAGGCACCTCCCACTGCAGGGGTCCAGGCTACTTGGGGAGGTCTCTGGCTGCCCTATCCTGGTCCCTGAATCTGCTTGCGTGCCGGAGTACGCTGCGCTGCACTGGCTCTGGGACTCGGAGCTTGTTCTGGTCAGAAAGGCTCTCACTAGCGGGCCAGTTCCGTTCCGAGAACCTGGAGAAGCTGGCTGTATGTCATGACCAAGTTCTTCTATCAACAAATTCAATATATTTAAATGCAGAAAAGCAAAATTTCCTGATTCTATTTTTTTTATTAAATATTTTTATCTGAACAGAAGCCATGAAATAATCACATTTTAAAATAAATAACCACATTCAAGATTGGATTTAAAATTTTAACTCTTATTTTATAATGGATTGAGAAGAAGCTAGTTCTTTTGTTTATTTTGAGGTACTGGGGATTGAACCCAGGGGCACTTTACCACTGAGCTACATTCCTAGCCCTCTTTATTTTTATTTTGAGAAAGAGTCCTGCTCAGTTGCTGAGGCTGGCCTTAAACTTACAATCTTCCTGCCTTTGCCGCCTGAGTTGCTGAGATTATAGGTGTGTGCCACTGTACATAGCTAGAAGCTGGGGGTTTTTTGTTTGTTTGGTTTTTTTGTGTCTTTTTTCACTTGAACTTACCGATATATAGGTAAATATCTTTTACATTATAAAGGTTAAGAAATTGTTACCGTAATTCTTCAAGCCCAGATTATCAAACTCAATAAAACTTTACTTCTGTTTACTAGAGGATTTTAAATTTTATAGCATCGTGTTTCCTATCATGTATTCATTTATCCCCACCCTCTCCTTCCTTCTTTTATTGTTTGGGGACTGATTGTTTAACTTCTTGTCAGTGCTTAATCTTGGTCGCCTTTGAATACTCAGACAAGATGAGCTCTCATTGTAGACTCGGCCTCCTGCCTTGGAACTCTTTGCTCCAATAAAAACAGGACTGTCACCAGAGGAGGTTGTAGTGAACGTTCCTCCGTAGACATTATTCCTAAAGGAATCAGCAGAGAATCAAAGACTTCTTAATTTAGGAAGAATCATCCCAAAGACATTTTTGTTTTATTAAGAAGAAGCACTTTTTATTTATCCCAAACTGGGGATCACCACTAGTTTCTACTATAATGGAGTTAGTAGACTAGAACACACATTGTAATGGCAGTGGTTGCAAAGAGGAAAATTGTGACTCTCTCAGCTACCCAGATGAATGTTCTTGCATCTCCTTCCGGTTCTAGGTTTTCCCGCTCCAATCTTGAAGTTATTGCATCTTTTCTTACAATCAGGTTGCTATTAAATGAGTGTGCACATGTGCATACACATACATGCTGTGGACAAAGATGACAAAAGATGAGGAATTCACAGTATTTTACTATTTCTGACCTCATCCAGCACTGCCACAATAATTATTTTAGATTCTGGTCTTCCCTGGCTTTCCCAATCCCATTTACCTAAGGCAATTCAGATAATTTATTTTCATATCTGTCTGTCTGTCATTGCATTGGTACCCTGGAAAGGCATTTATTTGATTGTTACTGCTGTTAATCATTACAAAATCTTATTATTACTGCCCATATATAAATCAGAAAAAACAAATTTGATTTCTTGCATCCTAATGTGGTAAAAAACAAATTCATGAATAGAGGAAGCTTATGCAAATATAAGTAACTGACAGAATAAATATGGGCACAAACTCTTGTGAGTATAATAATCTTTTGACCTCATCCACCCTTTATATAGCCCAAGTAATGACTGTTTGATATTTATTATAAAGCTTATTAAATTCCTTGATTAACTGAACCATTCTTTCCTCTTTTTTGTTTCATATAGCAGTGAAAATATATTGTTCTATTGTCATTCTTGCCAGGATATTTATAAAATGTATAAAATTATGCATAAATGTATTTTAGATTAGAGATATATTAATGTATTATTGGTGTACTGAGCAGAAAACATTTCTTTTCACATTCGAATGTCAGGCACATGATTATAAATTCACTTCCTATTGAATATTAATCATCAATTCCACATGGCTGGTGGATAAAGCTCTGAGAGACAGGCAGGATATATAAATTCTTACTCTCATCATGAACTTTTTAAATGTGATTTTGTTTAATGTTTAAAATTGGTCAAGTGACCTCCAAATTATAAAAAGGAAATCATTCTTTCTGAGAGGTCCAAGGGCAGACTGGGCTCATGATGGGCTCTTATTCCTTCTCTTCTCTTAGCCTTTGAGATCTGGTCACCCTTGGCTCCCTCTGCTCCATTTAAAACACCTTTTTTTTCGTACCAGGGATTGAACTCGGGGGTACTTAACTACTGAGCCACATCCCCAGCCTTTTAAATTTTTTTAGAAAAATTTGAGACAGTCTTGCCATGTTACTTAGGGCATTGCTAAGTTATTGAGACTGACTTTGAATTTGCGATCCTCTTGCCTCAGCCCCTGGGATTATAGGCGTGCACCACTGTGCCCAACTTTAAGACACTTTTAATTCAGGTGCCAGCCTTGGTCCTCTTCTCCCTCTCCTGTGCATGTTTTCCTGGTATGATCTCATTCATGCTTCAGTTCACCAGTTCTGCCCTGTTCCTGGAACTTAGAATCCCTACCCCTTTTTTTACCCTTACCCCACTCCCCCTGCCTGTGACCCTTGGTTTGCCCTGATCCCCAGTACTCAGCAGGGCACCTGGGGGAGAGTAGGCCTCTGGAGTGTGTTCTGTGATTTAATGTACACAGCTCTCCGCATTTTCCCTCTCCCTCTCCCACACTGGAAAATGTACCCCTTCCCTTTTTCTTCCTCTGAGGCATCCACTCTCCACCCAGACTCCCCTACTTCCTCTCCTCCTCATGCCACACTGCTTCCTCATTTTGCTCCATATCAGCCAGACGGGCACCACATCCTCTAAATTCTGCCTTCTGTTTTCTGAGTTGGTCTCCTGTCCTCTTTCCCAGCTGTCTCTGCCGTGGCTCTAGGGTTTTGTGTCTCGCCTCATCTGTGGCCACGTCTTAGTTTGCACTTCAGCCTTCCAGTTTTGTCTCCTCAGAGCCATCCTCCTTCATGCTGTCATTAGATTTTTCTGTTCAAAGCGTGTGTCTGAATGTGTTGCCCTCCTAAATTTATAAGCCTTCAATGAGGAGCACTACAAACTTTGCCAGGGCTGTGAAGACAAACACTGTGCTCTTAAATGAGAAAACAACATAGCAAAGTTTCCATTTTTCCAGGATTATTATAATGCTAGTCAAGATCCTAAAGGTATTTTTCTGAGAAAATTGGAAAAACTGATTATCTTATCTTATGAATTAAGTAAGTGAGAAGAAGAAATAAGACAAAAAGCAATAAGCAAAAACAAAAACAAAACCCAAAGGTTTTGAAGCTTCATCTAAAATAAAATCTCGTCTCTGCTATATATTACCTGTGTGATCTTGGACAGTTGTCCTCCCTCCTTTCTTCACTGTGTCCTCTTCTTGAAAATTAATTACAATAAATAATTGGGAATTATTAAGAATCATTGTGAGGATTAAATTATGTAAAGCACATAGTGTATTCAGCACAGTGTCTAGTACCTAGTAAATACTTAATACAATTTATCAAAATCAAAATTCAACCATGGTCACAAACACATGTATACCTGGTTAAGTAACATAAAGATCAAAGAAGAGTAACAGTGATTGTCTCCATAGGATGAAGTTAGAAATTTTGTTGTTGTTGTTGTTCATTTGCATCTTAATTTTCTACCATAATCATTTGGTACTTTTCTAAGTGAAAAAGGGGGAAATATCAGGGACTTTTCACCTCTGAGGGTTAAACACAAGTTCCATTGCACCCTATTCATTGTCCCTTTTCACCTCATCCCTCTTTATTTTTCTCTCCTCATCCCTTACACTTTCTTACTGTCTTTTGGTCACCTCAAAGCTTGAAGTACTGTATTCCCTGTATGTAGTGTCCCCTGTACTGTCTGATTTACTGTCACTCCTTTAAGATTTATCATAAGTGCTCATTCCATCAGGTTGAGCATTAGGATTAAAAGTATCTGATTTGTATCTGTTCACTTCAGTGAATTTTTTTTTTTTTTTCCCAGAATGGGGACTTTACTAGAGATGGACATAAAAGACAATTGATTAAGTTACAGTCCATGTCCTCCAGGTTGTGGGTAGTCTAACAGAAGGAGAAAGGCATGTAACTACATGGGAGTGATGAATGTTGTAGGATCTCTGCTACAGGCCCCTGCAGAGTGCAGTAAGGCGGAAGGAAGGAAGCAATCAGTCTATCTTGGGAGTTGGGGTGAACGGGGGTGATAGGCTTAGAATGTTTGCATGATTTTCCTTCAAGTAGTGATGCTTGAACTACTGATAGCTGTTTCCTGGGCATATAACATGGGGACAAGTGTTCCCTTCAGAGGCCTTCCAAGGAACAAGGGCAGGGTCTAGGAGAGTAGTGTGACATTCAGAATGAGGAGGAGCTGAATTTGAGATGGGGTTTCCTGGTGCTTGTCACATGGCACATGGTAGAATCTCAAAAATCTTTGAGCTGATTTTTCCTCTCCTGGTATCTGTGCATGGGTTTAGGTTTTTTTGTTTGTTTGTTTGTTTGTTTTTGTTTTTAATTCCCAGAAGTTGTAAAAAAAAATTTTGTGTTTTTGTGCTTTTGAGAATTTTTCTGGGGAGAGGGTCCTTGGATTTCACCAGGTTTTGCCAAAGGATGGCATGATCTAGGAAAGATTAAGAGCCACTCTTTTGACAAGTATACCACTAGAAGTGGGTGAGGCCAAGAACAGGGGGCAGAAAATGATTTGAAGATAAACTGCCTTCAGCTGTGGTTGGCAGAGATGCACCTGGGCAACTGCTGGGCAGGTACTCACCAGCTGGAGCCACCACGGGCTTAGTCACAATGGGGTTTCTGATAATGGCTCCATACACCCTTTTCCAGTTCCTTTCAACAAACAGGCTCATTTCTGCCTCTTTATTTGCTCCAGTGAAGCCATTATAGTGCTCTTGTGCTGGTAGTCAAAGCAGCTCTCCAGGGCAGGAAACATTATGAGGTTGAAAGACTGGAGAGAGAACGGAAGCGCCATATGTTTTATTCTGAAAATAAAGTGAGGAGGTGACTATGTGAAGAGAGCAGGGAAGCAAGTACAGTAACCAGGGTTCAATGGCAATGGTATTAAATAGACTTCATTAAAAGACTGCAGCAGCATTAAGCCCCCAGAGACACTGTAGGTCAGCTCATTCATTCCCTAGCAGCCAGTAGAGAGATGTGTGAATTACGTAGCTCTTAGAATCCTGCCCAGGCAGGTTCTGCAGCCTCCTCCTCTACCCTCTGTGCACAGCCGAATAACCCTCTGTATGCCCATGTTCTAGAACTTATTGCACTGTGGCAGATTGTTTATATTTTTCCTTCCACAAGGCAGGAGTGACTTATTTTTGAAGTACTTAGTACTAAGCTCAGTACATGTTTACTGAAAGAATAAACTTGAGTTTTCCAGCCTGAAGGTAGTGGAGTTCAGTTTCTACCATTGACCTGCATGAAGGAAATCCCAAACAGCTGAAGATTTCCACTATCTTTTGCTTAGTAACTCACTCAAAAAGTTTGAGAGCTAATCGAGGACAGGAGTTGATCTTTTGCAAAGATAGGGGCTGCTCTTTTGAGGAGGCGGTGCTTGGTGCAGCGTTGGCCTGATGCATCTTCAGATACTATCAACTTGCTAAACATAGTTGGTAATCACAAGGCAAAGCAAAGCACAAAGTTTGCTGAGTAGACCTGGAGCGCCCTATAGGTGACACTTGGATCTGTCTCAGGAATGTGACACACTCACTGCACCAGTCACCCAGAGTCAAGAAAATTTTAGAAGCATAAGACGCCATTGTATTTTTCAGTGTTGAATGCTGGGGATGCACAAGCATATGCTCTATGCTTAACTCTGCTCTGAGGGATTCTAGTAAGCAAAACATGCAGGGAACTTGCAGAGGGCTCTGAGGACCTGTAAATGCATTACAAGGAATGCAAGATTTGAAAATGGGAATGTTGAAGTTCGAACCAAAGAGCAACTTCATGGTTTCAAGACATATGAAGGGCACAGAAAATGGTGATTAAAATTCCCCTATCACCAGAGATCTTGCATCTTATAGAAGAAAAAGTAGGTCCAGAGCTTCAACATGTCGGCTTAGGACCAGACTTCCTCAACAGGACTCCCATAGCACAAGAAATAAAAGCAAGAATTAATAACTGGGATAGATTCAAACTAAAAAGCTTTCTCTCAGCAAAGGAAACTATCAGCAATGCAAAGAAAGAGCCTACAGAGTGGGAGAAAATCTTTGCCAATCATACTTCAGATAGAGCGCTAATCTCCAGAATCTATAAAGAACTTAAAAAACTCTACACCAAGAATGT
The DNA here is from genome assembly GCF_902686445.1 of Sciurus carolinensis. Taxonomy (NCBI): domain Eukaryota; kingdom Metazoa; phylum Chordata; class Mammalia; order Rodentia; family Sciuridae; genus Sciurus; species Sciurus carolinensis. The sequence goes on from NC_062216.1 coordinate 106,010,630, forward strand.
AAATAATCCAATTGACAAATGGGTTAAGGAAATGAATAGACACTTCACAGAAGAAGATATACAAGCAATCAACAAACATATGGAAAAATGTTCAACATCTCTAGTAATAAGAGAAATGCAAATCAAAACCACCCTAAGATTTCATCTCACCCCAATTAGAATGGCGATTATCAAGAATACAAGCAACAACAGGTGTTGGCGAGGATGTGGGGAAAAAGGTACACTCATACATTGCTGATGGGGCTGCAAATTAGTGCAGCCACTCTGGAAAGCAGTGTGGAGATTCCTTAGAAAACTTGGAATGGAACCACCATTTGACCCAGCTGTCCCACTCCTTGGCCTATACCCAAAGGACTTAAAATCAGCATACTACAGAGATACAGCCACATCAATGTTCATAGCTGCTCAGTTCACAATAGCCAGATTGTGGAACCAACCTAGATGTCCTTCAGTTGATGAATGGATAAAGAAACTGTGGTATATATATACAATGGAATATTACTCAGCCATAAAGAATGATAAAATTATGGCATTTGCAGGCAAATGGATGAAACTGGAGAATATCATGCTAAGTGAGATAAGCCAATCTCAGAAAACCAATGGACGAATGATATCACTAATAAGTGGATGATGACACATAATGGTGGGTGGGAGGGGTTAGTGTTAGGGTTAGAGTTAGGGTTAGGGAGGGGGGCAAGAATGGAGGAAGGAAGGACTGTATAGAGGGAAAAGAGGGGTGGGAGGGGTGTGGGGGGAAGGGAAAAAATAACAGAATGAATCAAACAACATTACCCTATGTAAATTTATGATTACACAAATGGTATGCCTTTACGCCATGTACAAACAGAGAAACAACATGTACCCCATTTGTTTACAATAAAAAAAAAATTTCCCATCATTGAGGAACAAAGAATTGGAAAATTGTCTTGAACCTTATCATGATGGCTTCTGAGGGACAAATTAGAAGAGTGTAGAATATTTTCCTGTACTCCTATCATATTAACTTTATTATAGAGAGTGGGTTAATTTTAGCACGTCATCGTTGCTCTTCTGTATTAATCATTTGATCTAAAGAGGGAAAGAGAAGGTGGCTAATGACAGGGATTGAATTCTTGCTGATAACTACCAAAAACAACAACAACAACAACAAAAACCTTCCTATCTCTTGACTTCTGTTGTGTTTCTTCTTTTTCCAACTGAAAGTGTTATGTATGAGTTATTGTTGAAATTTTGGAAAAGACAGAAAACTGCCAAAACCAAAAACAACCTCTAACATTACCTCACAAAAATAAACCATCATGTCCCTTAATTTATCTTGTGGTCATCCTGTCACCTGCTACATGTTGTCTTTATCTCTCCTTAAAGGAATTCCTTTCTTCCCACTTTTTACTTCCTAAATTTCTTCTCTGCTGTTTGCTTCTAAGATGTTACTCATTTTTGGTGTTGAATTCATGTGTATCTTGGCTAATGTCTATCAGCAGTCAGCAAATTATACTGGTGAGTTTGCATTCTCTATTCTTTGTCCTTAGCCTACTAATTTGTTTGACTGCCAACTGCTCTCTTCATCTTGGCCTCTTTGTTTACTGGGAAGTTTCTATTGACTCTAGCACAAAGTAATCGGTTATGTCTTATTTTTTTCATTGAGTCCCTGTGGGTAATTTTGTATTTTATTTATTTTAAGAACCCTCTAGTGATAGTTGAATGTGAAACCTGGTCTTGAACCAAAGATTAAATGGTTCTTAAATTATTAATATTGAGAGCAGAATATTAGCACAGACCTCTGATTTCTTGATTTTATAATGGATAATAGATAACATTTGGTAAAGCTTTTCCTTGAATACACGTGTATATATTTGTGCTAATTTATATATACTTTAAAATATGTAGTAAATTTTCCTTCTGAGGTCAAATTTACAAAACAGTAAGCATTGCTTAGTGTCAGAGTGCTATTCTTCCAGTGGAGCTTCATAGCCACAGAATGACACTAAACCTAGGACCATGGACCCCTTGATATGAAGAATTATAAGGAAGAACTTCATAAGCCAGGGCACCAAATTTGGTCTGAGGCTGAGAGCCCCAATACTGAGTGATTGTTGTGCAGTCGGAAAATCCTGTAGCTTTGATTCTGGACAATTTCCGGTAATCAAAACCTCAATACAATTCAGTGTTATCGGGCCTTTTCATTTAGAGTGAAAGGAACGATTCCTCATTTCTCTTTTATGTTGGCAATTCCATTCTTAATTAAAAAGGCATTGACATTTTCATTATGAAAATGATTTTTTCTGAATTTATAGCTGATCCAGTAATTTAGTGTTTCAAAACTGATTGGCATTAGTCAGTATAGTTAGTTTTGTACAAAAGCAACTTAAAATTGATTTTGGAGTACCTTGATTTAAAAGATAATTTGAGGCATCTCTTCCTCCTGTTTTGGATCTACTACAATCATTAAATTCTGGAGAACTAATGAATAAATATTACACATTTCACTCCCCCGCAAAAGACAGGAGTCATTGGGATTCTGTTTTTAATGGACTTGAGTAGGCCCTGAGGGACCTATACCCTGGCTCTGCACTGCACACTTCTTTTCTTGCTCATTTATTTCTATATCTTGCAGTGTGGAATAATAAAAATAACTGCCAGGCCTCATGTTATGTATTTGACCTTCCTTATTCTGTTTAATATTCACAATTGTCCTATGAAGATGGGTAGTATGAAGCCCATTTTACAGATTAGGAAGCTTTCTTCAAATGAATGGTTCAATCAACCTCCTGATATCCTCAATTTTTGTCATTTCCCTACCACCTCTAGTTACTTCTGCACTTTAGTACTATTCCATGGTATTCTCTTCTCCTTCAGAAACACCTTCAAGGACTCTACAATGCATAGGGATAAAGCCCAGACTTTAATGTTCTATAGGTTGGCCCTGGCTTCTTTAGTCAAATTCCTTACAAGAACTACAGGTGAACACACTGTATTTTTTCCATTAGCTTTCCCTGTCCTGGCATTGACAGATGACTATTTGCCAAGTACCCTGTAGTATTTTAGGAATACAGTTCTTGCCCCCAGAAACTTTATATGGTAATAAGACAAACTGGGACATAAACCACTTAAACCTTCGGTATCTAATTCCAGATTAGCTTGGACCCTATACTCGCAGCAAATCTTTCCTTAACCACTCAAGGCAAAAATGATTCTGCCTTTCTCTGAATGCCTGCATCCTGGATGGATTGTATCAAATACTAATCTTCAAATTTTGATCTTTCATATGCCTGAGTCTTAAAACATTTAAAGGTCATTATAGGCTAAAGACTATAGGTTTACAGAACATTTTCATAGGTTAAAGACTGCATCAGCAAAGACTGTGGTTTCATGTGTCTTTGCTCTCTGAACTGTTTTTAGAGAAAAGATCAACTAATTTGTAAAAAGTCCATAAAATTACATAAGGAAATTTAAGCTTTGGATTACCATCTCTCTTTTAATATATTGCATTGTGTTCTGAGACCACACATATTAAAGTACCAAAATTAGATTGACACAGAAACATGATATATCTTTTGTTTATCTAGACCTTTTTTTAATCCTGATGGAAAGTCCTTTTCTTTTTTAAATTAATATTACTCTGACACCTTCCTCTTCATTAGTTGTCAGCACAGACAAAAGCCTTTTGAATATAAGTAAAGCCTTAAAAAGTCACCAATAAGTGTAGTATCTCAGGCTCTGGACCTTTGAGTTGGGGGATTTATTTAAGATGCCATAAAAGACAAATGGCATGTGTAGAAACAGTCCTGAATGAGGAGTAGAAAATAGAAAATCTGTTGCAGTCCTAACTCCAGTCATGTAACAGGTGAACCTGATTTAGTCAAAGCACCGTAAGCCCCAATTTCTTCACCTGCCAAATGGGACCAGCAGCACTGTGGCTGTCAGAGTGGGTTTGGACCCACTGAAGCTTTTTATGGGTGCTCATCTCTACATGGTGTTAGTTGAATTTTATCTGTGTAGTTATTTATCTATTGCATTGGTTTTCTGGGGCTGCTATAACAGAATATCACAGAATATTGAACAACAGCTGTTTGCTCACAGTTGTGGAGGCTGGAAGGCCAAGGTCAAGGTGTCAGTACATTTGATCTCTTCTGAGGCTTCTCCCTTGTTTGCAGGCAGCTTCTTTCTGTCTCCACGTGGTCTTTCCTCAGGGTGTGCATACCTGCAGTGTCCCTTTCCATGCTCTGGTTTCCTCCTCTTATAAGGACTCCAGTCTGATTGCATTAGACCTCACCTTAATAGCCTCATTTTAACTAATCATCACTTCAAAGACCCTGTCTTCAAATACAGTCACATCCTGAGGGGCTAGGGGTTAAGACTGCACTATGAATTTTGGGGAGTCACAATTCCATAACATTTATTTAAAATAGCATTGATTTACTTTAAATTATATCTGAGGAGACTAGGGTAAAGAAGAAACCAAAACTAGCCCTCTAACAAGTTAATGTCTATTATTAAAAGGAGGAGGAGGCAGGTACATGAAAAGATAATTCAAACTGTATTGAAAGGTTTTAAAGGAAAAATGATACTAATAATACTATCTCCTAACCATCTCATACACTGGGCAACTTCTTTAAAAAGATTTACAGAAATGTGTATTATCCAGAGGCCAGGTGTGATTTATTTTTCCCCATGTGTTAACGTATCATAGAAAGTATAGCTCTGTCTCCGCACACTGGTGTTATAGATGGCTGCGTATTATCCATTATGTATGTATCAGATTCTAATTTAACCAGTCACATATTAATGGGCATTTAGGTTGTTTCTCTGTGCCACTACAAATAAGTGGAGTTGGATTCCTTTTAAAAACCCAAGATGGAAAGAATAGTGATTAAGCCACCTAATAAAATCAGCCATCCTCTGAATTAGGTGAAAATGCTCTGTTTTCCTTCCTTCCCTTTTCTGGTCTTTACTAGAGTTGTTGTGAAAGGTATTTCAGTCTAACAGCCCCAGCATCTGACCATATGCCTGTTGCTTTCTTCCTATGCCGTATGGAGGAAGGCTCTTTCCTTGGTGGCATGAGGTCATCTCTACTCTGTAGTCCTGCTCAGGAAGAAGGATCTGTCTAAATAATTAATAGGCATAGCCTATTTTTAGTTAAGTAAAAGAGTTTTTCTTGTAAGAATTGCTGTCTCCATGTCCATGAGGGCACATGAATCCTTTCTGGCTGCTTCCTTCCTTTGGCCAGGGGCCAGCTTTTTAATGGAATGTGAGCAGTCATACTGCTAATCAAGATTTACAGTGGAGACCAGGATGCCTGCCCGCTCATTGGATTTGCAGACCCTCCAAGCTAACCATGCTGCTCTGAGATTAAGTGCGGTTCATAACTCCAGTCCTGTTCCAGGCCCTCCCTTTTGCCCAGACTCAGCCTCTTTGCCACAGGTATCATCTGGCATTATTCTATAAGCTGTGCCACAGTACAGATGTTCTTTTTCTGAAGAATTACTTTCATTTCTGACTCATTTCAGGAAATGAGGCAGTCTATCAGCGGTGTTCTTCATTTCCAGGCCCGTGGAGAATTCATTTTCACCTGGGATTTCTAACCACATGTGGGCAGTACTTTATTTACCCAGATGTGAGAAATACCAGTAATGAATGGTCCTCTTCTAAGGCAGTACTTATTTCCCTGCAGAATCCCAGGGAAGTGTGTGAAGGCCCAGAGGTAACTTATGCCCTTATTAACATAAATATTTCTTGGGCTTTGGTTTTGTGATGCTTGTGGACATGCTGCGTGTATGGGCTTTGGTGCAGGAAAAATATAATTTAGCAACAGATTTAAAAGGTAGTCTGCAGTGTTTCTAATTACTGTTTGTTTAGTTCACCATTGCCTAATAAGTGGATTTAAGTAACCTCCAGGGTAAGGAATGTAATGTTCATATTACAGTCAACCATGCAAATCAAATTCTAACTAAGTATTGCACAGAACACACCATGGAGTCATTTTATAGAAGTATTCCACTGACTTTTAAATTTAGAATTGAGAGCATTTTGAATGGACATTTGCAACCTGTCATGGATCAACGTGAATGGTGCACACATCCAAAATCAACTTACAATGTTGTTAATCCCATTTAAAATTCAACAGTGGCCACTGGCATTTAGTTCTCTTTTTAACTTGACACAGTTATAATGGAGGGAGAAACTTACAAGCTTTTCTTTTTCCATCCTTCATTATCCGTAGTAGGAAACTGAAGTTTTAACAGTATCTGGAACAGTGGTTGTCAACCTTGGGTGCAGCTTGGAATCAGTCTGGGAACTTTAACATTACTGATGCTTAAACCCCACCCCCAGAAATTCTGGTTTTATTGTCTGGAATGCAGTTTACACTGTGCTCCTTAAAAGTTTCCCAGAGGATGTTATTGTGCACCAAAAATTGAGAACCATAGACCTAAGATATCAGGGACTTGAGAGATCATCTCATCCAATGATTCTCAGCCCTGGTTGCAGATTGGCATCATCTGGAGATTCTTTTTGTTTGTTTTGTTTTTTAGCACCGGGGATTGAACCCAGGTTTATTCTTCCTCCGAGTTGTATTTCCAGGGTTTTGCCAAGTTGTCTAAGGCTGGCCTCCATTTTGCAATCCTCCTGCCTCTGTCTGGAGAGGTTGTAAAAGAAACACTGATGTCCATCAATTAAAACTACATTTCTGGAAAAAAGAGCCAGTACTCTTACAAAGCTCCTAAAGTTCTGATGCATAGCAAGAGTTAAGGTCAACTGACCGATCTAACCATCCCATGTCATAGATAAGGAAAAAAGAGACCTAGAAAGGTCAGATGGCATGGTCAAAGTCAGACCCTAGTTGTTGCAGAGGCAGGTCTGGGACTCAGGTCTGATGCCTCCTACTGATCTTTCTGCTGCCTAATGCTAGCCCTTTTGCTTGTCTATTGTATTTATTGATGCCTCCTCATCCTTCAGGTGATGTTCCTGCCTCCAAGAGGCCCTTTCTGACTCCTCATAAGCTCCTCCCATCCAGCCAGGGTAAGATTTCCTTGTTTTGTGCTTGAACAGCACTTTTATTTACTTTTCTTGGAGGACAGGCCCTTTTTTTTGTTGTCCATCTGCAACTAGCTGGTGTGTATGAGGGTCCCAAATAATCTTTGTAAAAAGTCTAACTTTTAATTCATTGGTTAGTCCAACATGTCTTGCTAAAAATAATTAATTGCTGTATGCTAGCATCTGAAAGCAAAATTTATTTCCTGCTTGTCTGTGGCCTACTGAATGTTAGGATCCATACACAAGAAGGAGTTCCAGTCTGCCTTCCTGTAGAGTTTTGGCAAAAAAATGTTTGGCAAGGGGATTTTGATGACAAAATAATGAAAATAAGATTCCAGTGACCTCACATGTTGCTCAAGGTGCTTACAACTTCTGGGACCTTTGAATAACATACTTTTGAATATGTTCCCATAATGAAAGGAAGAACATGGCATTACCTGAAGACAGACACGCTGTAATGAAAATAATGCTACTTCATGAAAATAGGCTTTAAGGGCTAAATTATACTAAATACAGTATGAGCAGCCTTATTATATAGTATGACTTTGCCTTCTTTGAATCAATACATTCGGGTCTTTTCAAATGACAAAAAAAAAAAAAAATCTATTTTCTTCTGTCATTTCATTTCACTTAGAATCTTGCTTGGTCATTATCTTTTTACTGGAAAAATATTTCCAGATTTGCAGCATCCATGTTACTGTTCTAGCTGTACCAGATTTATCTCAGGAAGCAAGATTACAGGTTATGTCTCTTTAGCATACATGTGGTCAGGAGGCTTCATACAGGTGTGGTAGAAAGTAATGATTTTCTTGGATAGAAACTCAGAGTTAAATTTTTTTTTGGAACCAAGACTGCAAACTGGGCTGTTGTGTGCTAACCCCCAAGATGTTAAGATGTTGTGGACTTGAGACAATAATGACCAAAATGTATGAAACTACTTTGCAACCTTAATAAGATTTCATAGGTTCATGTATTGTTAAGGGTTGTCATATCCCAGGTAAGTGGCAGTGTGGAAGTGAAGCCACCATATGTTGGGGAAAATATTTCTAAAAATTTCAGGAAAAAGCAGGTAATTTAGCTGGAGGTAAATGTTAAATATTTTATATTAAATAATTCTCATTATTTTCTGCAAATATACCAAATTTTCATGACTTTTGAAAGATAACATGAAATTTTGAAAACCACCTTGTTCCAGATTTTTTTTCCCCCTGGTCTGGCCGAAAACTTGAACAAACCAACAAGAGCTATTGATGAGTAACCCCTTCTGTTATTCTAACTTCCAAGGCTCAACAGGACATTCTAAAAGTAAAGAGGAGGGAAAGGACAAAAAGCAGGGTGTATTAAATATGCAAGGCTTGGTGTTCAGTGCTTCCATTTATATTGTGCCATCAAATCTTTATAACTGCCCTGCAAGTTAGGTCTTACACACATCAGTTTTTTGGTTTTTTTGCACATTATTTAATTTATTTTTGGTTTTGTTTTTTAAAATAATTTATTTGATTCATTGTAAACAAATGGGTTACAACTTGTTTCTCTGGTTGTACATGAAGCAGAGTCATACCATTTGTGTAATCATACATGTACATAGGGTAATGATGTTTGTCTCATTCTGTTATTTTTATTTCCCCCCATGCCTCCCACCTCTCTTTTTCTTCTATACAATCCATTCTTCCTCCATTCTTGCCTCCCTCTCACCCCCCTATTACGTATCATCATCTGCTTATCAGAGAGATAATTTGGCTTTTGGTTTTTTGGGATTGGCTTATCTTACTCAGCATGATATTCTCCAACTTCATCCATTTGCCTGCAAATGCCATAATTTTATTCTTCTTTATGGCTGAGTAATATTCCTCTGTGTATATATACCACAGTTTCTTTATCCATTCATCAATTGAAGGACAGCTAGGTTGGTTCCACAATCTAGCTATTGTGAATTGAGCAGCTATGAACATTGATGTGGAGAAACCAAGTCAAGTTAAAAACCAAAAATAAGCCAAAATGACCGGGAGTACAAATCATATCTCAATAATAACCCTGAATGTTAATGACCTGAACTCATCAATCAAAAGACACAGACTGGCAGATTAGATTAAAAAGAAAGACCCAACCATATCTTGCCTTCAAGAGACCCATCTGATAGAAAAAGATACCCACAGACTAAAGGTGAAAGGATGGGGAAAAAATATACCATGCACATGGACTCAGTAAAAAAGCAGGGGTATCCATCCTCATATCAGATAAAGTGGACTTCACATCAGTTTTTACAAGTGAAAAGATGGATATGCACCTGTTCACTAAGAAATAGAACCAGAATTTGAATCCACTTTGGTCTGATTTCAAAATCCTTGTGCCTTTGGCCTCTTATGTCACGATAATGGAGAAGTATCCAAAAGAGACATTGTTAACTATGAGCATTTACCTTGCTGGTACTGGCTTTAGCCTCCCTGAGTGTTCATATCACTAAGTTGACAAGAGGTAACAACAATTGTTGGTAGGGTGTGGAGGAAAAGGAATGCTTATACACTGGTGGTGGGAATATAAATTGTCCAGTTCCTAAAAAAAATTACAATTATGACTATATGATCTAGTGATCTCACTTCTGGGTGTATATCCAAAGGATATGAAATCAAATGTTGAAGAGGTATCTTTACCCTCATATTCATGACAGAATTATTCCCAATAGCCAAAATATGGAGACAACCTGTGTCCATTAATGATAAGTGGATAAAGAAATTGTGGCACATATGTACAATGGAATATTATTCAGCCACAAAAGAAGGAAATCCTGCCATTTGTAACAGAATGGATGAATCTAGAGGACATTTTGTTAAATAGGCCAGATAATGACAATTGCTGAGTGATCTCACTTATGCTTGGAACCAAAAAAGTCAAACTTAGGGAGGTAGAGAGCAGAATAGTGGTTTCCAGGGACTAGGAGAAAGGAAAATGAGATATGGTCAAAGGATGTAACATTTAGGTTACAGGTGAGTAAGTTCTGGGGATCTAAGATACAGTATGAGTGGTGATGGATGGGCTAATTATTATACCATGTATAATGAAGTCACATAATATACCTTGAATATATTCAGTCTTTATTTGACAATCAAATATTTTAGAAGGGAAGGAAGAATGGCCAATTTTGGTTAAAAGTCAGCTAGTCTTAGAATTTGTGATCTGATCCTCAAACTATGCATTTGGTTTGGAGAAGGCAGCAAAGCAAAATGGCCAATAATTTGCTCTTTTCCATGAGATTCCTGGGTTCAAGCAGCCTGGTGCTTCCACTCACTGGCTTTGCGGTCTTGGGCGAGTCACCTAACCTCTTTGTGCCTGAGTTTCCTCATCAGTGAAACATGAACAATAATGATTCCATTGCTGTTCATTTTCTTCTCAGGAGCTGTGAGTTAGAAAGCTGTAGAAACCTCTAGGATGGTTCTGTCCTGCCCTAACAAACCTGGTTCTCTTTGCCATGAGTGCTGGTCACTTCCTGCTTGTAAAGCCTGCCCACTGGAGCCCTTTCTGCTGCAGGAGGCTGTCCAGGGAGGTGAGCCAGGGTGTTTAATGAACAGGGCCACTGCTCAGATCACTGAGCAGTCTGTGTGCGCTTAGGTGTGAGGGACGTGATCGCAAGCATTCATTTGTCCTGAGTCATGCAGGCTCTTGGCGGTTTCCCGTGGAGCTCATGCTTATCTCAGCAGCACTGGGCATGGTTCCTTCCTGGGTTTGTTTCTTTCCCTGGCTCCATGGTGCAACTCCATCTTGAGTTTTGCTCAAAATTCACTTGTTTTCTAGTCTTTCCTTCTTCTAGCCTCTAAACTTTGGAGTGCCCAGGACTGAGGTCGCTGGCCTCTTCCTCATCTCAACTGTTTCCGCAGGAGATCCTGTTCATCCTGGGCCTCACATACCATCCGTCTGGTGACAGCTTCTGCCTACCTGTCTCCATTCCCCACCTCTGCCTTTGCAGCTGCCTGCTTGCCTCTTCACTTGGGTGTATGATTCACTTCTCAAACTTAATATATCTAAAAACAAATTCTTGACTTGTTTTCTGAACCTCAACTTCTTCCATTATTCAGCCCAACATTGACTCCACCTAGTTGCTTGGATCCCACACCTGGAGCCACAATGATTCCTGCCTCTCACCTCCCATATTCCCTTCGTTAGCATCCATCCCAAATCCAGGTTCTCCTAATCCCTTGCTCCCACACCTAAATTTGAGCCCCAGACACTGCTGTAACTTTTGTGGTCACATCTTAAACTATCTTCCTGCCTCCATTCACACACCTCATGGTCTCTAGTTTGCACAGCAGCCGCAGTGATACTTCTCTTTTATACATTTATTCCGTTTTGGTGGCTTCTCTGCAAACAGCATAAAATCCAAACTCTTAGCTACTTACTGTGTGGGCCCCTGTCACCCCTCTATCCTTATTTCTTCCTGATCTGCCCATCTCTCATTCGGTTCCAGGCACACTGCCCTCCTGCCGTCCCTTGACTTGTCACCACCGCCCACTGCCAGGGCTGCTGTCCTCATCCTGGGCTCTGCCTTCTCACATCTCCAACTTCTTCCTCAGCGGGGATGCTTGGTCCTACACATCATCCAGTTCTCACTTGCATGTCACCTACACAGAGCTGGCATCCCTGGCGCACCTATCTAAAATATCACTGCTACTCTGCCCTCCTGACCAGCCTTGCTTGTCCTTAAAGCAGTTATTTCCATCTGAAGTTAGTGTATTTATTGTTTCTGTCCCCAGTGGATTGGAAGCTCCATAAGGATATCATTCTGGACAACTGAAGGAATGAGGGAATGAATGCTCTGGTACCCTTGTATTAAAAACCAAAAACCCCTTCTAGACCCTTGTATCCCTATCCCTCTCTTATCCATTTCTCTCTTCCTTCCTAATCAAAATTTCTAAAATATTATCTTTGTCAACTGTAGCATTTTCATTACTCATTTATTCTTCTGTGTTTTAATCTAGTGCCCTTTTTTTTCCATTACTCTTCTTTGTCAGGGTCATTCAAGATCATTGTATTGCTGCTTCCAATGGATACATTCCCATCTTACTGGAGCTCTGAAAAGCTTTAAGTGCATTTTTTTTTTTGTGGTCCTGGGGATTGAACCCAGGGACTTGTGCATGTGAGACAAGCACTCTACCAACTGAGCTACATCCCCAGCACAGTTTTCCATCATCTTCTTGAAATTATCTCCCAACTTGGCTTCCGCCTTCTATGCTAGGCATGCCTTGATCCTTTTCTGTTATTTTCTTCATGACAAGACTTAAGAATGTTGAATTCTTCGTGGTATGGTTTAGTTCCTCTTCTCGCACGCTCATCTATGCCCCCAGGTGTCAGTACCACCAATTAACTGATGACTCCCCAAGGGAATCTCCAACAGTGAACTCTTCTGTTTTCCAGACCCTATATCCTTCTGCCCCCTTGACATCTACCTTGAATATGCATGTATCAGGTATAAATCTTGATTTGCTGCCGTGTTCTGTCTATCCCATCCTGCCTCTTCACCCCAAGTCTCCATTGTCTCAGAAAACAGTACTACTAACCTCCCAATTTCCAAAGTCAGAAATGTTATCTGCAGGTACTGGGCTCCTCCTTGGTTTCTTATTCATGGTCCTCCCTCCTTCCAGTACTTTCAGACGATTCTGAATTTGTCTTTTCTCTCTCCACTTAAGCCAACATTGCCACCTGAAACTCAGCAGTAGTCTGCTAACGGGTCTGTTGTTTCCCCTGTTCCCACAGCAGACGCTGGGAGGCCACGCCATTGCGTACCTGCCAGTGCATGGTGTAATCAGGCTCTGACTCCCTCCCACGTCATTTTGTTCCCCAGTCTCTCATCTCTTTATTCTACAGTCACAGTGATCTTTGATTATATCCTTGAGCACGCCAAGACTTTTTTCTGCTTCAGAACTGTTGGCTTGCTTACCCCTTTCTGGAATGCTCTTCCTTGAGCCCTGCATGGCCAATGCCTCCTCATCCTTTTAGGTCTCAAACATCACTCCTCAGGGAGCCTCTTCTGACCACTCTGCCTAAAATACTACCCTCTGATTTTCTACTGTAGCAACCTGCTTGTTTCCTTATCACTGAGCAGAGTCAGTTATTTAAAAAGTGTTTACACTTAGCTTTTATTATGGAATAGAAATGCTCAGAAAAGGGACATTTTCTGCTTTGTTCCTTGTTATATAGCTCTGCCTCTAGCATAGTGCCTGGCATATAGCAGGTGCCAGAACAGGGTGATTCTTACGTTTTTGTGTAAGGGTTCATGAGGTGTTTGACATGAATCCTCCCTCCTCTTTCTTTTTAAAGGGGGAAAAAATGGAAAGTTTTTCGTTTTTGTCAGTGTTTTACATAGTTAGTGTCTTTACATAATCAATCGTTAAATAGCACTTAGATTTGCTAGGAAAAGCAGCAGCCTCTTGCTTCTGTTCTGTTTCCCAGTGGCCCATGTTTCCACCTTCAGCCAATTCTTTCAGCAATTTTCTCTCTACTGCATCTCTAGCATCCTTAAATTGTAACTCGTTCAGTTTTCAGTTTAGGCATCATCTGTGGACACCAAAGGGAGTATTTAGCTCTCTCTCCTTCATCTTCCCTTGCCTGTGCCCCTTCTCACACAAACCTCCTCCACCCCCTTCCCCCCACTGTGGTTGTATTGTAATTGCATTGTAATTTTGGTAAGATCAATATTTAGTGTTTACTTTACTGTAACTATGTAATGCTCTCCACAGATGAGCCATGTAATAGAGTTTGATTACTTTCCCTCTCAAGACTATGCAGTAGATATTGACTTTTAAAAAATTTCTTAATTTTTGATATAGTTATGAATAATTCAACCTCAGATTCTTTCCCAGTTGTGAATCTCCTCTCAGTGTAACCAGCCACACAGGGAATTGGTTAAATTCATCTTTTGGGGTGGGGGAAGGGCCTTCTGGAGCCTTATAGTTCTCTCCACTTTGTGTAGGTCATTCTCTGAGCTCGGGCCATGAGGGATGATGCCCTCTCACCACCAACCTGAGGACTTCTTTAGCATTTGTCTGGTGTTAGAAGCCCAAGGTTATGTCTTATTCTTTGTTGGTTTACTACTTTGTTTTGGTGGAGCACATTTTCTAATGCCTCATGGAGAAAAGGTGTGAAAGAAAGAGGTAATTTTTTGATACTCACAGGTCTAAAAATGCCTGTATTCTTTTGTGGCGTTTAAGCTAAGGTTTAACTAAGTGTACAGTTTTAGGGTAAAAATCATCTGCTCTCAGAATTTTGAAGCCTTCTACTTTTGAGGGTCGTTCTTAAGAACTTCTTGAAAAGTCCTTTGAGTTACATTCTGACTTATGATCCTTTGTATGAAAATGTTTTCTCTTTAAACTCTGGAAATGTTATAATGATTAATATGTTGGAATCTTAATAGGTATTTCACTATGGCAAGCCATCTCCTTGGACCAAGAGTTGGGAGACCTGGGCTCTATCCCTACATTTGCTACCAACTCCTTAAACTTGAACTTTCTCTCTTGTCCTTATTTTCTATCTGTAAGGTCAAGGAATTGAAATAGATAATTTCAAAGTCTCTTTTTACACATAGAATGTTTATTTGTTTATTGGTATCAGGGATTGAACCCAGGGACACCTAAGCACTGAGCCACATCTTTAGCCCTTTTTATTTAGAGACAGGGTCTTGCTGAATTGCTTAGAGCCTCACTTAGTTGCTGAGCCTGACTTTGAACCTGCCATTCTCCTGCCTCAGCCTCCTGAGCTGCTGGGATTATAGGCATGTGCCACCAGGCCCAGCTGCATAAATTTCTTTTATTTGAAAGGAAAGAGAGATTCATTTGTAATTGAATACCAGAATGGGAAACTAAGTTACAGCAGCCAGTCGAAGACAGGTGAATTTTAAGTTGCTCTTTTTATTTGTCAGTCAGTTTCAGTAATTCTGACATCTTAAAGTGTTAACTAAAATTGCAACCCACATCTCATGAACAAGAGTCTGTTAAAAGGTTAAAAATTCTGAATTTTTCCTGTGGGCTATTTTCAGCTAATAGCTGTCCAGCTCCAAAGCCTACCTGGATTTATGTTCTTGATTGCTAGATAAAATTTTAGTTTTGAACAGAAGAATAGGAAAGATAATGTCCAAAGAAGTCTATTTTTTTCCACTTTGCCATCTGGCAGGGATGGCTGACCTAGTATCACCCACCAGGAAACATGTACTTCCCATCAGAGCCATGTGCAAGGAGATAATAGCCCCATGTGTATATTTTTCTCTCCTCTAAGTTTCTGTTTCTCCATTGGCTGGAAAGTGGACATTGCACATCACTGTGGTTTTGACTGGGGCGTTTGATCATGATCCTAGTGTGCTCAGCTGTGGTCACTAGAGTGACTAAGAAGAAAATGGAGATATTGACCTTGTGACCTAGAGACCAGAGAGAGGTTCCCTAGGGCAGTGGTTCACAAGATGAGGTCTATGTCAAAGCAGCCCCACCCCAGTGACTAGGAGAGAACCTCCTTGGGGCAAGGTAGGAATCATTCTGCATAGTTCCCCCTGGTTATTGTGATACACTGGATTCTTGCATGACTGTCCAGAATCATTATCCTAGGGAAAAGAGGCCAAAAAGAAAATCAGACTCTTGAGCATTTGTAGAGCATAGGAAAAAAACAGCAGAATGGAGCCCTGCAGGCCTAGTCTGCCAACCCTCTGGGTGTCAATCACAGAAAGAAGTTCAGTCTCACTGTTTTCCTCAGTAGTCACTCCACACCCTCTGCCCTCCTTGGCAGTAGGTAGATTCTCTTACTCAGAGAGAAAATAGACACTTTCAGGGGTTACTGCCTCAACTTCTTTTTTCTCCCTCCCTCTCTCCTTCCCTCCAAAAGTATGCGCGCGCACACACACACACACACACACACACACACACATTATATGTGTGTGGTATATAATACAAACATTATATTTAATTTATATCTAATGCATACATAAATGTATGCTTATACTCAGTCTTTGTTTCTCTATGATCTTTCTGATTAATGTTAACATCTCTACCTCTACCTTTCTCCATCACTGATCCTATTTTTCTTTATTCTTTTCCATCAATATTTGTGTGTGAGAGGGGATATGTAATACGAATATGTGAATTTCAAGGCCCAACAGACTAGGAAATAAAACTATACCTTTCTAAACCCCATAACTAGCTAGGTGCAGCTGTATGACCTTCATTTATTCAGGAAATACTTATTAAGGTCAATTATGTGCAAAGACCTTGGCCAGGCACCTAGGTTCTACAGTAAATCAAATAGATGTAACCCCAATTCTCATGATGCTTGTGGTCTCTCGTTTTTTTTTTTTTAATATATTTTTATTTTTAATTGACTATGGAGTACAGCATGAAATTTCAATACTTGTATACAATTGTAATGATCAGTTCAGAGTAATTGGCATATCCATCACTTCAGGCATTTATTATTATTATTTTTGTGTGTGCTGGGAACATCCCAATCCCTCCCTACTAGCTATTTTGAAATATACAATTGATTGTTGTCAACTTCAGTTATCATAGTGAACATTAGAAGTTATTCTTCCTATCCATCAGCACCCCTGTACCCATTAGCTGAACTCTTCTCTCTCCTTCTTCCTTTCCCTACACTTTCCCAGGCTCTGGAAACCACTATTCTATTCTCTACTTCTTTGAGACCAACTTTGTGATTTCCACATATGAGTAAGAACATGCAGTATAGCTTTCTGTGCCTGGCTTATTTCATTTAACATGATATCCTCCACTTCCATTCATGTTACTACAAATGACAGTTTCTTTTTGTGGCTGAATATAATATTTCATTGTGATTATGCCATGTTTCCTTTATCCATTCATCCATTAATGGACCCCTCGGTTGATTCCTTGTCTTGGCTGTTGTGGACTGTGCTGGTATAAACATGAGGGTGCAGCTGTAGTCTCTTTTTAATCAACCTCCTTAAAAAATATTGTTCTTTGTTTCCCCTATTATGGAATTAACATATACTTGTTATAAATTTGGAAGCGTCTTCCTTGAGGGAAACCATTCAAAGATTTAAAGCAGAAAAGTACTGGTTCAGAATTTTATTTTCAAAGGTCATTTTGACTGCTGTAAGGAAATGGGGTTGGAAGAGGGTGAAAGTTGCTGGTGGGGAATAGGAGATTAGTGCTATAGTGCTGGGGGCTTGGCAGGGTGAGATGGAGAGAGGAAGACAGAATAAAAAAATCTCAGCACTATAGGACTCTCAATGTTTGGCTGTGAGGGATGAGGAGAGAGGGTATGACAGCCAGGTTTCTGATTTGACCAGCTGAGTAGATGGTGGTATTATTTACTGAATCAAGAAATAACAACAACAACAACAAAAAAAAAATGACTTTGAGTGAAAGTGTTTGTGGAGACATAAACTTAAGTCCCTTGTGAACAGCAAGTTGGAGATACCTGGGATGTTTTCAAACGGAGGTGTCACACAGGCAGTGGAACATATGAATCTGGAATTCAAACGAGAAATAGAAATGTGTCTGAGATAGAGCCATGCACTTGGAGACTTTAGCCTGGTTGTGTTAACAGGAGTCCATGGTGTGGACCATAGAGGAGTACTTGCATAGAGCCCTGAGTATTTTCAGAAGTAAAGGTCTTGTCAGGGAGGAGGCACCAACAGAGGAGACCAGAAAGATGGTAGGACCTTTAAACAATGAAGCCAATAGGAGGGTGGTCTTTGAAAGATGTCTTGGTCAGCTGTGTCAGTGACCATTG
This sequence comes from Sciurus carolinensis, assembly GCF_902686445.1. Classification (NCBI taxonomy): domain Eukaryota; kingdom Metazoa; phylum Chordata; class Mammalia; order Rodentia; family Sciuridae; genus Sciurus; species Sciurus carolinensis. The sequence goes on from NC_062216.1 coordinate 106,028,405, forward strand.
AGATGGCACGGAAGTCATCTCATGGAAACATGGGAAACAGACATTAGGTTTAGCAGTGTGCATGTCACTGTTGATCTTTGCCAGAGCTGGCCAATGGGTGGTAGAGGCTGAATGTGCATTGGAGGGGCACCAGCACACCCAGATTCTCATCAGCAGTGTTGAGGATTTTGGACTATGTTACAGTGCAAAAGGTGCCATGGCAGAAAAGACCAATTAAAGTTGTTTATGATAAACCTCTTATCTTTATTGTTTTATACTGATTGCAAAGCAGTATATACTTATTGTAAATGTTTTAAGTAGTAAAAAATATGACTTAAGAATCTTCTCCATAATTGCATTCCCTCATTGGTAGCCACAGTTAATAATTTGAGGTATATCTTTCAAGATCACACACACACACACACACACACGTTTATAATTATAAATTTTGAAACTTATTACTATGGAGTTAGCTAAATTTTTTATTTTTGTTTTGTACATTTCAGACATGTGACCGCATAAATCAAATGTGTAATACTGTATTGTGCCACATTATCATCTGGATATTTGAGTTTAGACATTTAGACCTTTTTTATCTCTCCCTTAAGTTTGGATCTCTCCACTGAAGACCAGAACGTACTTGTGCACACTTGCACCTTTTTTCACATGTGTACAGGAATATCTGTAACAAGTTCCCAAAATGGAGTTGTGGGGTCAAAGGCGTGCACATTTGACATTGCCCAAGGAGGTGTTTTTTATTTTTAATAGATGGAAGAAATTTGAGGAGAAATGAATGTTGACAAGAGAATAAAGAATAGGTTGAAGTCACAGGAAAAAGTACTGAGTAATCTATAGTGAGAAGGCTAGAGGAAATGGGAACCAAGGCATAGAAAGAGGCTTTGGACTAAGGTCAGAGGGAAGATGCCACCTATCCCATAAGAAGGAGTGCAGTGGGGATGGTCGTCGGGGTCAGGGGAGGCAGGATCCTCAGCTACTGCTGTATCCTCAGAACTTGCCCAGTACTTGCACATGACAGCCATGCAAGAAATGTTTGTTGGCTGAATCAGTAATGAATTTGATTTGGTCAATTCAGTAAGGGAACTCTCATGATGTGATTGAATCTATTTTTCTACTTTCTCTACAAAATGGGAGGAAGATTTCCTACTGAAACTGGTAAGTGAAGAGTTGGAGTTTTGAAAGATGCTTCTTACTTAGTAAACCCTGTAGCCCAGGTCAGACAGGACTCCTAGGCGTTTCTGACCTTCCTTTCCAATCAGCCTACAATGTCTGTTGAGTCTAACAGCTTCTTATCACTGCACTCCATCTATTTCTGTTCCTCACCATCACTGTTAGTTCCCACTTAGGTTTTCTTAGCAGAGTGGCCTCTTAGATGTTCTCCTGTTTCCTCATCCCTCAGGATTTGGCTTTGGGGCCACCTCTTCAGCACCCTGCCTGGCTGGTTTAGGAATCTCTTCTTGGGCCCCCTAACCTTCTGCAGGCATCAGTTCTCCCTAGAGCATGACTTGGATGTTTTATTTGCATAAAAGTCTTCACATATAAGTGGCTCAGTGGCCATTTTTATATCTCTAAGACCTACTGTTGTTCTTAGATCATATTGCATGGTAAATAAATAATAGTTATTTTATGTGTGAAAGTATGTTATTTATATAGACTTGGTACATGAAAAGATAGGACAAAGACAAAACCAGGCCTTAGAAGAACTCACAGAAAGGCCAGAAACTGAAGATATTTGATCCTGAAATAAGTAGCAGAATTATAACTCATTCCCTAGGGAGAGGTATTCTGAGTTGTATCATATGTATGTTTCTTTAATTAATGTGTTAAGCGCATATTTAAGAACTTTTAAATAGCTTGAATCTCTAAGGTGATTTAGCTATATTTGGATAATATTATTTTTTTAAAAAATCACAATTAAAGAACTTCATTGTGGTATTTTCTGGAGTGAACATTCCTAAACCTCTTTAACTGAGGCTGGCCAGCTGGAGAATGATCACACAATTGAAGTCCTTATCAAGTTTCTAAAAGAAAACAACCTTTGAGTCCATTGATAAAGAGCTCCCAAATCAGGACACAGTGTTAATGTTTGGATCTGCCTGCTTCCCATATGTCTCCCTCCTCGCCCCAGGTACTGAGTGCTGGGGAGAGTAGTAGGAGAAGTTAATCAACCAGTGAGCCAGAATTTCAAGTTATAGAATCAATGACCAAATAAAATGTAATGAAAGAAGAGATGCAAAAGGTTGATTGTTCCTCTGTGAGCAAATGGCATAGATTCAAACCTTCTACAGCACTGTATTCAGAACTGAGAAATGCTGTAGTCCAGTGACTCAGAAGGGTAATCACGTGGAGTCATTCACATTGCGGGAGAGCCTGGAGAGGAGCTTGTGAGTGTGGCAGGCTGAAGGGAGCAGCACTCAGGGCACAGGGCCAGGTGCTGCTCACTGTGACTCCACCCTCCCCACCCAGGTCTGAGTCTCTCAGAACTGCTGCCTTGTTCAGAGCAGTAGGTTAGCTAGCAGTCACCATGGCTGCTACCATGCCTCCTCCTTCAGGAGAAAAGAACGACTGGGCCACATCTGGACACCCGACTTCTCAAAAATCTCCAAAGGCTTCTGGACTGTCAAGGGGTGAAGAAGGCAGCCAGGCTTTTGCTGCTAGGGTTGCACTTGATTTTCACTGAGTAACCTCTGAGCGATAGCACAGCAGGCAGTGGCTGAATATGAATTTAAATCATCTTAACCGTTCAGTTATATTTTCTTGAAATCTCTAAAATAATAAAACTGATCCTTTCAGAAGGAATTTTTGTTGTCTCAGTCTGCTGTTTAGCTAATGGCTTAGAAAATGCATCCATACATTTGAAAGTTAAGTAGAGGACATGATTTGGAAACTTCTAATAAGCAAGCATACAACAGAGAATGTATAAAATGGAATTTAGATAGAGCTAATATGTTTCTTGAGCTCTCTTCATTTTTAGTGTTAGAATTTACATATACTTTATTAATTTTTTTGATGTTGTTGTGACTTGAACCCAGGACTTTGTGCATGCTAGGCAGGCATTCTACCATTGAGCTACATCTTCATCCCTGTTCTTTACTTAATTTTTGATGTAACAGAACATTTAATAAACTACTCTCAACATCTTTATCTCTTAATACACCCCCCCAAATTATATTCCTTTTTAATAAAAAATAAAAAGAGCTTGAGGAAATTTTAAACACACAGGCATAAGAAGGTTGAATGTGCTTCCAAGTCCACATTTAGAAAATGTAGGTCTCAATTTGGGTTCAGGTCTGACTGACTCCAGCAGCCAGCCTCATGGAAGTTAAGCATTCATTTGGTTGGCCATTCAACCATTGTCTAACTCGTGGTTGCCTACACACTGTTCTGGTGCATTGGATTCAGCTACAATAAGGTGAAATCTCTGCCCTCATGGATCTCACATACTTAATGTATAACTGCTAATTCAGTACCAAAAGAAAGTGCGGCAGGGCAAGGTGACAGAGAATGGTGGTTCTTCTGTGGGGCTAGTTAGGATTTCAGGGACACAACTCAGAGGCAGAGATATTGAATAGAGACCTGAATAATGTGAGAAAGCAAGCTGCATAAGGCCAAGGGGCAGGATAATAGAGTGGTTAAGACCATAACCTATGAGCTCCCAGTCTCAAATTCTGACCTATGGTTCGTTAGCTCTGTGATCTTAGAAAAAGACTTGACTTCTTTGTCTCTTCCTCAGAGGTATAAAGGTGAATGTCGTACTGATCCTAGCTCATAAAACTGCTGCGAGGATGCAGTGGATTCGTGTATGTAAGGAACTTAGATATAAAAGAGGCACTGGAATACATCAAGCACCCTTCAAGCATTAGGTTAGGGCCTGCAGGAGTGGGAGGACATAGCTGTCATTTGGGTGGATTTTGCAAATTTATTTGACAGGATTTAGTGAGGAACTGGATGTCGAGGGATGGGGGAAAGTTGTCAGGAAGGTCTCCAGTAACTTTGGTCTGATTAATCTGTTGGGGACGTTTACTGAAGTAGGGAGGACTTGAGACATAGCAGCAAGCTTTTGCCAGGCATAGTAGAGGCCACATGGACACGTTATGACTGAGAGGGTTTTTTTTTCAATTGTTTTTTAATTTTTAAATTTTACAGACTGCATTTTGATTCATTGTACACAAATGGAGTACATTGTTTCGTTTCTAAGAGACAAACATCATTACCCTATGTACATGTATGATTACACCAATGGTATGAATCTACATCATGTACTACAAAGATGCTTTTTGATGTATTTGTGTTTGGGTTTTGCTTGTGGAAAATTTGGAAAACACAGAGAAATTATTAAGAAGAAAAATAAAAATCACCTGATATTCGACTTTTTATTTTTTTCCCCTAAATTTATTTTTACCCTCCAAAGCCTTAGGTCATACAATATATACAGTTTTTTTTTGTTGTTTTTTTTTTTTAATATAATACTCTCTCCAGTTCATTTGGCAAGTAGTTTGTGTAAGAGGGGAGAATTAAAACCTAGGCAAGTGATAAAAGCCCAACTGTCCTGAGAGCATTCTCTTCACATCTCCTCAGATAGTGGTTCCAGACTCAAGTGGTGAAGTCTTTGCCCAAGGAGGGTGGAGCATGGAGGAGCTCTGTTTCCTGCTCAGCTGTCTAGTTCTTGACCTTTGCTGCTTGGTACAGCCCAACCCACAACAGTTAGCATATTTTTTTAAGCTTTTTTTTTTTCTCCATTGTGATATACACATCATCTAAAATTTACTATTCTCATGATTTTCAAGTGCATAGCTCAGTGGCATTAAACATATCTTGTTGCTTTTCATCCATCACTATCATCCATCTCCAGAATCTTTCTCATCTTACAAAATCAAAGCTCTGCACTCATTAAGCAGCAACTCCCCATCCTTCCTCCTCTGGCGACTACCATTCCCTCTGTCTCCATGCCTTTGACTACTCCATGTGCCTCGTAAGTTAAGACATGCATCCTGTCCTTTAATAACTGGCTTATTTCACTTAGCATAATGTCCTCAAGATTAATGCATGTGATCACATGTCAGAATGTCCTTCCTTTTTAAGTCTGGATAATATTCCATTATCTGTAGAGGACCCCTTTGGCTGTTGTAAACAATGCTGCTATGAATATGGGCAGTCAGATATCTGAATTCCTGCTTTCAGTTCTTTTGGGGATATTCCATATGTAGTTTTATAATCTACTCTTTCACATTTGAAATATATATTTTAAATGTTTTGTGTCATGAACATTATTCTGTAGGTTATTTTAAATAATCATGTTATATACTACCCTGTAGCTGTATTTTAATTGATTTCAGCACTCAAGTATTGTTTCCTAGAAACAGAATTGTAAGATCAAAGAGTATGACTAATATTAAGCTTTTGTTATATTTACCACACAACTACTCAGAAAGCTCATACTGCCCAGGACTGCCAATACAGGTGGGTTCCCCACACCTTTGCTAACATTAGATCTTAAAAACTATTTTCTACCAGTTTGATCATCAAAAATGGTGTTTCCGTTGTGATTTTGCTTTTACTTGAATTTAGCATTTACTTTGTGGGCTGGAGTTTTTTTGTAACTGATTCCTCAGAAGAATACTAATCTGGTTAATATACAACTTGTGAGAAAGTGAGAGGAGATGAGTCTCTGAGGTTCCTCCTGCTTCCAGTTGACTGGTATTTAATTCTGCATTATTGTCCTGCTCTTTGCTCTGTGTGTTTAGAAAGCTGTTGTGACGGGGCTTTGGATTTTTTCTGTTATTCGGTACCGAATATGTTTTCTTAATTACTAATTTCATACAATAATAATTCTACATGCACAATAAAAAGTCCAAAAAGTGCTGGAAAAAATTTCTGTTAATTCTTCTAATTATAAATCCTGATAGATGTGAAGTCTCTGGATGAAGATATCTGATCTCAGCCAACAGGAGACTGTTTATATTTTTATTTATCCCCCCTCAGAGTGAATATTCATATGTTTGGTTGGCTGCAAAATATGAGTATGTTTGTGTAAGGGATGCTGTTCCAGACCCTGTTGGGGGTGCATAATAATGAAGGGTATATGTGTGTAAGAGTTATTTTGTTTTTAAATTCTGGCAAAGAATTAAACACAATGGTTTTGGATAAGGGAATGTGAACCCAGAATTAAACACAATGGTTTTGGATAAGGGAATGTGAACCCTGCCTTCATGCCTGCGTTCACACTCCTCCTAGCCATGAATGCCAGCTTTGAAGCCAGACCTGCTCTGGTAGGTTAAGCATGGAGTTATGACTCAAATGCTATTTGAGTATATAACAATAGGAGTTAAGAGTGGTGTCTTTCTTCAGCCCCAGGACATGTACAATCACTATAATCTGGAAACTGACAGGTCAGTGACTAGAACCAAATTTCATCTGAACCATAGCCAAATGCAAACTCAGGCGCCAACTGCAAACTCAGACTGGTGTTCAGCTGGGAACCCTGAGGGCCCTAGGAAACCTGAATCACTTGGATTGTGAAGGGAGAGTGATAGCCTTCCAAGATGTTATTGGAATATATTTCTCTAATTAATACCATTTGTCCTTTTGTAGAACACCAACTGTTGAAATCAATCTTTAAAAAAAAACAATGCCAGGCAGGCAAAATTAAGTCAAATTACTCTTTGACTATATGATGTATTATTTTTAATTTAAAAATCTTTTTTATTAGATGGTAAAGGTCGTAGAAATGTTTATTAAGTGGTAAAAGTTGCAGATATGTAAAAGCTGATCCTTAAATTCATATGGAATTGCAAGGGGCCCTAAGTAGCCAAGATGATTTTGAAAAAGAACAAAGTTGGAGGACTTACATGTCCTGATTTCAAAACTTACTAAAAAGCTACAGCAATTAAAACACTTTGGTTCTGGAATATAATTAAAAGTTCAGAAATAGAACCCTTACATCTATGGCCAAATGGTTTTTGAAAATGGTAAGGAAAGAAGTCCCTTCAACACATGGTGTTATGACAGTTGCATTTCCACTTGATAAAAGAATGAGGCTGAATCTTTACCTCACACTAATGTAGGAATTAATGCAAAACGAATCAACAACCTAAATATAAGCTCTAATACCAGAAAACTCTTAGGAGAAAACATGAAGATCGATCAGCATGACCTTGGATTCGACAGTGGGTTCTTAGATGTAATACAAAGAGCATCAACAACAAAATAATTAAAAACAGATAAAGTTGGACTTCACTGAAATTAAAAACTTTTGTGCATCAAACCACATTGAATGAGAAGACAATCTATGGGATAGGAGAAATGTTTGGAAATCACATATCTGACAAGTCTTTAGTATTCAGAATACGTTAGGAATCCCTCTGTTCAAGAACAAAAAGACAAATGACCCATTTGGAAAACAGGCAAAGGACTTGAACAGACATCTCTCCAAAGGAGGTATACAGATGGCCAACAGCACATGAAAAAATGCTTAGCATCATTAGTTATTTGGGAAATGCAAATCAAAATCCACAATACCACTGAACACCTACCAGGCTATTATTAAAAACCCAACACAAACAAATAGAAAATGACAAGTATTGGTGAGGACATAGAGAAATTCGAAGGAGCCCTCATACATTGGCAATGGAATGTAAAAAGGTATAGCAAATGTGGAAAACAGTTTGGCAGTTTCTGAGAAAGTTAAACAGAAAATTACTATGTGAGCCAACATTTCCACTCCTACATGTAGATCCAAAAAAAAAAAAAATTTGAAAATAGACTCAAACATGTATGCCAAGGGTCACTGCAGCATTATTCATAATAGCAAAAGGTAGAAGTAACCCAAGTGTTCATTAACAGGTGAATGAACAAGCAAAATGTCTCTGCAGACAATGGAATGTTATTCAGTCATAAAAAAAGGAATTAAGTTCTGATTCATGCTACAACTTGGATGAAACTTGAGAATACTGTGCTATATGAAATGAGCCAGAAACCAAAGGACATATACTATATGATTCCAGTTACATGAAATATCTAGAAATAGTTAAAAGCATAGAGAAAGAAAAATATTAAGTTGCCAGCGATGGAGGAAAAGGGAAAAAGGGAATTACTGCTTCCTGGCTACAGAGCCTCTGGGGTGATGAAAAGTGATTTGGAAATAGTGGTCATGGTTGTACAACATTGTGAATGTACTTAATGTCTCCGAATGGTACAGTTAAAGATGGTTAAAATGGCAAATTTTATGTTAGATATGTTACTGCAATTGAGAAAATTTGAAGATGGTGAAAGAACTAATGAATTCGGTGAGAATCTCTTAAGTTTGCAGTATACTTTGGGTTTTTCTACAAAATCGCTAGCTAATCTCGTTGGGGTGTGAGAATGAATAATGTGATGGTCTTTCCAGCTGTTCAAAAGGAAACATGTTTAACTTCTATGTATATTTTTAGAGCTGAGTTATTGGGGGTGTGTGAATAAAGAGTGACAATTTATAAGAGGTGCCAGAACAGCATTAAACATGGAGAAAATTGTGTTTACTCAATTCCTGAGCTTTTCTCAGGAATATGAGTATATACAGATGAAAGGAATTCTTAGAGTTGTCCCTGGGGTAGGACATGAGGGTGAGATGCCCAGGGGACTCACCAGACTGTTCATCCCCGCTTTTTTCTGCTGTGGAGTGTTTCATGCTGCTGGCGGGGGAGTTTGGTGAGGTACTGGAGTGGTGGGTAGGGTGGAAGTGGGGCTGAGTCCCTCCTCCTTATAAATATTGTCCAAATACTTGAAGACTATTATCTTGAAGGGATAAGATATTATTAAGCCTGCTTTGTGTGCATGTATATATCTCAGTGAAGCCTAGTACAATATGCTTCTGGAAATAGAAACACTTTCTCTTTATGTAAATAATTAATTGCATTCTAAGGAAGGAAGAGTTTTAGGAACTTCAGTGGAGTGACAAAGAATTTATAATAAAACCCTCTTTTGTTCATTCATTCATTTATTGAGCATCTGTAATATGCAGCTCACCATTTCAGGTTCTGGGAATACACAGTTAAATAAGGTACTGGCTTGTCCTCCAGGGGCCTATGAACTAGTAAAAGAAAAAGAAGTAATGACCATGCAGTTTAATAAGAGGATTGATACCTATCGTTTCCCCAGATTTTATCTCTGTGGTGGTAAGCGGTTATGAAAAAGTACCATGTCAGACTCTGTCAGTGTGAGATACACTTTTGTTAATAGTAGTCACCCAGGTTTTGTTGTCGTTTTTACTTTTTTCTATAATCTTAACAGGAAGATTAACTGAAAAATACTGTATCTAATAGTTTATAATGCAATGGCTGAGGTTTTGGACCCCTCCAATTGTGATGTGAGAGGTTTTATTAGACATGCCAAGAGCTGTGGAAGTATGAAGCGGAGGTGAAGTAACTTAATCCAGCACATGAACAGTGACATTGAGATAAAAAAAAAAAGATAAATTCAAGAAAGGAAATGGGAGTAGGGGTTGGGGGGAGGATGTGCTTTCCAGGAGAAGATAGTTACTTAGAATGGGGTTGGTGACTGACTAAGCCTGGAGAGTGAGGGCAAGAAAAGGTAATCGTGGCTCTAGCTTTCAGGTAGTTGAATTCAAGAAGGGAGGCACCACAGGGGTTGGGCACAGGCTGTCTTTACCTCATTGCAGGGAGAGTATTTGTTAATTTTTTGAATTGCTGAATATATACTACTGAACCCCAGCCAAGAATCAAATTCCTCTACCTTGACACAGTTTAGATCTTCATGAATGACTTTTTTCCCTTTTCCCCTTCTTTCTTTCAGAAAGAACAGCTGAAATGGGAATAATAATTCCAGAATTATCTCTTTTGGGAACAGAGGGATGGGGCAGGAAGGGACAGAAAACTCTTGTTCAAGATGGGAAAGTAGAAGCACTCTAATTTGAATTTGGAATTTGCATTCCAGAAATGATTAGCAAAGAATGCCACACTGTTTTTGTTTAAATATTACAGTCATTGAGTTTATGTGCCAGTAACAAGCTGGAATAACAGCTTGATTCATCCAGATTCAGAAAAGTGAGGAAAGACATCTTTTGATTCACTTGTCTTTTCATTAAAAAGAAATAGCCAGCAGTGCTCAGGACATTATATCTGTTCAAAAATACTTGCTAAACTAATAAATACTATCCTTTTCTATGCTTAAAGTCACTTTCATATTTAAAAAGGGGAAGAGTGGCAGGGATAGTCAGGGTAAAAGAAGGAAAAATTGGTGCCTAAAAAGATTAAGGATGCCAAAACTTTATTAGAGATTGAAGTAAAAATAATAATAGCCAATATTTATATAGTACTCAACAGTCTTTGAGTCACTTTTGTATTTACACATCAGTTGGTTTATTCTCCACAAGGACCTTTTGATGTAGGTATTATAATCTGCATTTTATTGATTAGGAATTTGAGACTTAGGGTTAAGAGATATGCCTGAAACACAGGGCTGGGCTGTGTCTTGGTTTTATAATGCAAGTGCAGTGCCCTCAGTGGTAAAACACTGCCATCTTTACCCTTAGAAACACTCCATTATTAACATTGTTTTCAATCATGACTGAGTAGCCCTATTTTAAAATCTCAGGGTAATAGTGCAGAACCTACGATCTTCAGGCTTACAGCTTCTTAATAATATGGGGAGTAGAATTCATCCTACCTCGTTGTCACTAAGATCCAATAGGTCCTGTTAAACTGAGAAAAGAGAAAGGGACATTGGCACTCCAAGATCAAATAGGACTGTCACAGAATGATGTGAATGAGTGGTGGGTTAGCTCGGTTGTAACTGATGCTGGGCCTGACCATTCTCCTGCCCCACATGACATCTGGCATGCAGAGGCTGGTGGGAAATGGTGGCCCGTGTGGTTGCTTTTAGAAAAATGACTGGTGGGTGCTGGCACTTGGGTCACACGTCATGCCAGCATCCAGTTTCAGATGCTTCTCTCAAGTGGAAGAAGAGAATTTCAGGTTCCAGACAGGCTGGCAGATCACTAGACAGCCTACCCAGTTTGTTATAGGAATGCATCCTCATTCCCGAGGTGACAGAGCTATTCCTTTCACATTGTAGTTGTACATTCACTAGCTCGTGGAATTCTGGAAGGCAGTTTCTGTACCTCTAACATCTTGGTATTTTTACTTATATAACCTGCTTCCATCCCTGGCACATGAATGTCTTTAGCCACTTTTCAGAACTTTGTAGAAGGTTTTCATCAAATCTAAGTGTAACTGCATTATCAAATAAGTTCTACGTCATTGTTTTTCAAGATGTGTTAGTCTATCATCTATCTGGTTTTGAAGCAGTTATTTTCTGATAGTTTCTAAAATTTATATTGACAGTACCATTTTAATTCCTTATCAATTTGTATTTCACATCAGGGTGCCGCTTGGATTATTTATAGCAGTTCAGAAGAAAAAACAAATTTAAAAAAAGTCCAATTTTGGAATTAGACAGGTTGGGATTACCCTTGTGTAGTTTCTAGTTGTTGTCTTGACATAACTAACACCCTTGAATTTATTATTCATTTTGAAAATGGGGACAAAGTAGGATTAAATAAGATTAGATATTCAAAAATGACAGGCATAACTCTAATACTTAGTAGACTTCCATTTCTTCACATTGACTCTGTGTACGTGAACTTAATTTATACTTATATAATGCTTTATCTTTTACAACATGTTTTGAATTGTCATTTGTATCTTTGCCCTGACCTATGAGACCAGCAGGGAAAGTAATGTTATCACTGGCTTCAGGCAAATAAACTGATGATAAACATTACCCAGGATCATGCAACTAAGGAGTTGGAGATTCAGAACCTGAACCCATTAGATTTCCCTAGTCCATACCTTGTGTCCTTTGCTCCAAGTCCCTGTTCCCTCTCATGTATTCATTGTTTCTTTGATCATTTCTATGGTGACCAATCACCATAATAAATAAGTCAGCAGGACCCAACCAGCTGCCACGCTGATACTGTAAGTTAGATAAAGTGTGGGTGCCTAAGTCTGATTATCTTCATTCCTAGGGCACTCTTCATCGTCACTTTGGTTTTGACTCATGAATTTATTGAGAGGTTGTTTTTGTGTTTTCTGATCAGCAGTAGATTGTCTAAGTTATAAAATTATAAATAATGGTTCTTTTTATTAACCAGTTTATATTAAAGTTGCTGCCAACTTTGCTGTATAGGTTATCTCTGAATTTCACAATTGGTATAATAAATTTTAAGTTACTCCATTTATAATTGGTAGATAAGTAAATACACATGTGAATTGTGGCTTTCTGGTGAGGCTTACAATGCCGTTATTAACCCATTAATATGACCCCACCTCTAGATAGTTCTATCAGACCCTTCATTTTGAATTTCCTAATAAGTAAGCCGGAACTAGTACCAAAGGTTTTATTGCTTTGGTCTTACTGTACTAACTGCATTGAGAAAGTTTTTAAAATATGCTCTCCATTCCTTTCATTTTTAGCTAATTGCTATATGATTAATTTATTTTGCTTGGGGTTTTGTTTTGGTTTTTTTTGTTTTTTTGGTATGGGAGATTGAACCCAGGGGTGCTTAACCACTGAGTCACAACCCCCGTCCCCTTTCATTTTTTGAGACAGGATCTCATTAAGTTTCTTAGGGCCTTGCTACCTTGTTGAGGCTAACCTCAAACTTGCAATCCTCTTTCCTCAGCCTCCAGAATCACTGGATTATAGGCATGCCCCACTGTACCTGACTAATTTATTATTAAGTTTGGAAAGAAAAGATATTTAGTGGGTTTCTTTTGACCTAAAACTCCAAGTATTTGATTTTTACCAATAGTAAACCCATTGATAGGATTGTTTCCATATTCTGTAAATCTGTCTAGCCTGGTACTGAAAAGTGATACTGAAATTAACATTGATCATGTCTTGAATTCCTTTCCTTAAGAAGAGGGAACATGGTATCACTAAGCCTTATAATGCACTGCCTGTGCAACGGAGACTCCAGGCAATGAATATTTGTTGAACTTGACTTCCACTTGCCCTTTCCTTGTGTATCCACTCAAAATTCCACTGATATGTCAAGACCAAAATTTTTCACATCATATTAGATACTATAAGTTAGATTTTAGGCCTCTAGTTTTCAGTTTTTTAGTCCAACTGGTTTTTAGTCCTCTAGTCAGTCTTTTAATGAACTAAGATAACACAGAGGTCCCAAATACTTTTTAATGTTCCAAATGATGAAATTAAATGAGTTAATAGTGATGCTATTCAAGGTGGTTCTTCTGTTGCATAACATCAAGGCATAGTGACAGCACCTAAAACACTTTTCAAAATATATTAAGATAAAATGATTTTTATATGGAAAAAATTAAGATTTTTTTTTTTTTTTTTTTTTTTTTTGTGGTGCTGGGGATTGAACCCAAGGCCTTGTGCTTGCAAGGCAAGTACTCTACCAACTGAGCTATATCCCCAGCCCAAGATTTTTGCTTTTTCAAGAAGCTTTCCCCCTAATTTTGCACGTTTTAAGAAAAAGGCTCCAAATGTCACCTTAATTTTGACTCTTTTTTTTTTTTTTCCTGAGAAATGGAATTTTTTTTCTGTTATATTAGCTTACTAGAAATGAGAATGTCAGTTACTAGAGCCCCTCATTAGAAGTATAATTATCATATTAGCTTCATAAATCATTGGCTTCTCTGTGCTATAATCGGTCATGAGCTAAGGCTTTGTTCTACCTAGGTGCTAATGCAATAAAGCCATTTCTGTTTTTATTCACTCAAGTATACAGTGTCTCCTTTGTGTTGATATTAACCAGTTAATCTGTTTTTTTCCATTACCAGAAGAATAACTAAAATTGTCAATAGTTCTATATTTTCTTTCACAAATCCTTTCAAGCTTCATAGATGCCTTTTATTTGCTAGAACATCTGTATAATACTTCTTGTTTTGCCTCTGTCTTTAGGCAAAATGCATACTTCCTTAAGTCTGTTTCATTTTTTTAAAAAAAGAAAGAAAGAAAAAAAAAACAACTACAGTAGCTCTATCCATCTGTTGACCCCAGATACATAATAGATAAATCGGACATTCATATATAGGAACCCTGATAAGATGTCAAAGTGAAGTCACTCCATTACATTTATAATGCACATGAAAATTTATATACAGTGTTATGTTTCATTGATTTGTTGGTTCTGCCATAAAACAATACATCATAAATACCACAGATGTAATTTCTCCAAACTCCCCTCTCCTCTCCCTTCCCCTCCCTCTTTTTGTGGTGCTGGGGATTGAACCCAGCTTGTAAAGCAAGCACTCTACCAGCTGAACTTTATCCCCAGCTCCTAGTCTCTCTCTTAATGCTATAAAAAGGTTAGGTATTATCTTTTAGATATAAGCCAAACTGCACAACCAATGTACATCACTCTTCCCATAGCCTAGTGTATATACAAGTACATTTTAGCAAGTTTTAAAGGTGGTCTGCAGGAATGTAATTACCTTGGACAGCTGTTGTTCTGCTGTTGGAATAACCAGCTTGTTACGCTGCAGAAATTGCAGCAGCCCTCCTGTAGTTCTCAGGGGCGAGCACCTCAGTCTCGCCTTTGGTTGCTGCTCAACAAGCCTCTGCTTGCTTCTTTGTTTCCCATTTTTGCTCTGATTCACACATGGGGTCCTCTGATGAACTCAGATTTTCAAGAAAGTTAGAATCACTTGTTTGTGCTATCATTTCTACTGGCCTTTCTTTTCAGGTCAGAGTAGGCACAAAGAAGTAAGTTAAATGAACAAAGGAAAGTGTTTTTTTCCCCCCAGAATCAGTGTGAAACTAAAATGTAATTGAGATATTGAGATTTCAAGGATTTGGTAACTGAATGGGCTCAATTGTTAGCTGATATTTTGGTTTTGTAAACATTCACTTAGAGATCTCTTACAGATCTCCTCTGTAGATGCTGAGCCTTCTTTTGGGTCACTGAAAGGAGGAATTTATCCGGATTGAGGGTAACCCAGTCCTCTCTTTCACAAAAGCCTTTAATAGATTAAAAAAATAGAATATATTTAAAAAGTCACTACAAAGCTAAGGTAACACCACTCATAATAAAATTAAAAGCAATTTCTTTTAATTTAATAGCTATTCTGTACTCGAACACCCTGGTTTTGTTACGGAGCCCGGTATAGCAGTTTTTTCTGAATTAGGACCAGTCAAGGACTACATACTGTTAGCAGTTATATGTCCCTTAGTATTCTTCAATTTTTTGTGTATGAGTGCAGTACTGGAGATTGAACCTAGGAGTGATTTACCACTGAGCTTTATCCCTAGCCTTGTTTTATTTTGTGACAGGGTCTCACTAAGTTTTTGAGGCTGACATCAAACTTGTGATCCTTCTGCAAGCCTCCCAAGTAGCTGAGATTACAGTAGCACTCTTTTTTTGCAGGAGGGAAGGTACCCGGGATTGAACTCCACCATTGAGTCCCAAACCCAGCCCTATTCTGTATTTTATTTAGAGTCAGGGTCTCACTGAGTTGCTTAGTGCCTCACTTTTGCTGAGATGGGGTTTGAACTTGCGATCCTCTTACCCTAGCCTCCTGAGCTGCTAGGATTACAGACGTGCACCACTGTGCCCGGCTATAGCCGCACTCTTTAAATTTTAACCTCGTCTCTTTTTCATATCATTGACTTATTGAAGAGACCTAGACCTGTTAATAAATGAGAATGTCTATTTAAATTGATTTCAATATTAAACTATCTTTTAACTGTTTAATATGTTTTTATTTAATCAAGAGCATTTTCTTATGTAGTTGAAATTACATTGTTACAAATCATTAATGATAATTCCTTAGTATAATCTTACACTTAAACCAATATTCAAATTTTCCTAACTTTTGTAGCATTAAGAATCGAACCCAGGTCCTTACACATGCTGGGCAATCAGTCTACCACAGAGCTACTGCCCCATCCCATGATGTTTTTTCTAAAGTTTTTAATCTGTTTTCTTTAAATATTCAATCCAAAATTACACATGATATATGATTGTTTTGTTTTCTCAGTGTCTTTTATCTGGAACAATCCCTCTTATTCTTGTCCATAACTTTTTGACAAGATAGAACAGTGTCTTAAAGAATGACCCATCTACTGGATTTGGTTCCTTTATCCCTCTAAATTCTGGACATGTTCAATATTGTAGCTGCTATTTATGTAGGTCTATAAACTTTTGAAATATAGCTAGCCTGCATTGACATATGTTTTGAATATAAAATCCATCAGATTTCTCAGCCTTAGTCCAACAAAAATGTAAAAATAGTTTCCTAATACTTTTAAAAATATGTATTCAAATGATAATTTAGGCATTATGAGATAAATCATATTAAAATTAATTTAATCTGTTTTTAAGTTTTTAAAATGATTTACTAGAAAAAAATTTTACTTGATTCCCATTTTATTTGTCATATGTTGCTTTCTAATGTATTTTAAAACAGAAAATTGCTATCCCTGAATGACTCCCCATCAGTATTTTGAGAAATTGCAGGAAAAAAGAGCACTAGTAGACTAAAGTGTTCCTTAACTAGACTCATAATATCTAGTTGCTGTGTAGAAGCTAAGTGATTTTCCATGCTGGACAGCCTGGGGAATTTTAAGACCTAATATCCTACCAGCATGGCATTGTCCCATGGATGAAACAGCTATGGAAGTGTTTAAGTGTCCCTGATAACTGAAAGTGTTAAATAATGTAAACTTGTAAGGGTGCTGCAATTTTAAATATAGTTGCTCTATTCCCATATATATCCAGTGAAAGTTCACACTTTATTAATTTACTTATCTGTTTATTTTCAGTGTTGGAAAACTTTGAACAGACAATCGTCCCCAATTTTGGATCATTGGAAAGTCAGCAAGATTTCCGAACCCCAGAGTTTGTGAGTATTATTACTTTATCTTAAATTTGTAATAATTAGCCAGAGATTTTTTTTTATAAAGAATAGAAAAATATTTTTTTTATGAATTCTGTTCTTCAGTGATTCCAGGTCTGGCATAAGATCCCATGGCAGTGACGTGTTCAGAATGCTCTGGTGTCCCTGGGGAACAGGTTACTGAACGTCAGTATGTCAGCATCATGCTTGATTTTCACACTGCAATTGCAAACCGGAACTCATTCTGCAGTAAACTAGCAATGGCTTTTCAAAGCTCCCACTTCCTTCCTTGATACCATTGCACTCAGTTTCTGTGCTTGCTCTCTCTGGAAAGCCATCTTTACTGAGCACATACAGGTACATTGACCATTACCCATCATTTGTAGTGGACACAGTGTGAGTCTCCTTTCCTTCTGAAACCTGCAGTAATACAACCTCATAGGACTAGGAATAGTCTATTGGTGTTTTCCACCAAGAAGGGAACTAATGCTTCCACTCAATTAGACTTATTAAAGATTAGGCATGGTTCCTGCCCTTAAGGAATTAAAAATATTATTAGATGCTACTGTGATTTTATTAATCCCTTGTTTAAAGAAAATTAAGGACATAGAATGCCTTGCAAAATGTCCTTACTAAGTAGATTTTATATTAGGCTCATTTGGAGAGAGGAGATGGGAAGAAGTGTTTCTCTGACTCATGTGCCATATTATTGCACCAGATGTGTAGGAAAAGCATGCCAGAATCCACCTGGATTTACTGATTTTTGTTCCTGCTACAAATGGCTTGTCTACCAATTGCTTTAGCAATGCAAAAACCTTTTTTTTAGTTTATATTCAAAGTGTGATATACATTCACCACTTCAGTAATTGACAGAGCATGGTTGTGTTTTTGATAAAGACCAAAAAAGAACTCATTATGTGCTTTTCCTCTTCTCATTCACTCTTTATGGATTTCCTTCTCAATTTGACCAAGAATAAGGGAACTAGACAGTGCCCTGGACTGAAAAGGATCACACATAAAACTGTATCCACAGTGCCATTTTATTGCAAAGTGTGGGGCTCCTGTGGAGCACTTGCAGATTGCCTACTGTGAAAATCACTTGGATATAATAAAAAGACATAGTATTCAATGACTTCCCTGTTATATTCAATGAGATTTTCAGTGAAGGAAAATTGTGAATGCTTACCAGTACTCCTGTGTTTTAAAGTAGCAGAGCAGTTTTGTGGCTTTTCTTACTTTTGCAGTTAGAGTCCAAAAGCAGAATTCACAGATGTTTCACATTTGAGTATGATTTGCAAATTCTTGACATCTCTGTTTTTATTAATTACTTTCTGTATGTACTCTTTAAGCTACGTAACTAATCTAAAAAGAAATGTCTGCAAGCAACAGTGTTGGTAAGCACACATGTAGTTCACACAAAATTCCTGAATGAGAATAGAAGTGTATTTTCTCAAGAACAGATTCTAGTATACTGTGGTGTTGGACCTTGGCTTCCCCCAGGAGCATTTTTGCCATGGATGGTTCAACTGCACTGGTGAACTTTCTCTGCCTTTAGCATATCCTCTTGTTGACCACATTTTTATTTTCAGCGTCTGGAGACTGGCTAGTTTGAGCCAGAGGCAGGACTCAGGATCACAGACTATATTTACCCTGTTGAGAGACATTTTTAACAATGACTCTGGGGACACCCAAGCTGGGGAGATTCCTAGACTAAATCCCTGCTTTTTGTTTTTCACTGTCATGCCTCAAGATAATCAAGAGTTGTTTCATTGGACTACACTGGTGGAGCCAAAAGCTGTCATTCTGTTTTGTCCTATTGCCCCAGATGTGGAACACCTATAAAAACTTAAGTTGAGCAACATATGTACCACTTAGGGTACGTTATAAGTAATTATTCTGTTTTTAGAGGTCTGCTCTTTTGAGCAAAGTAATAGGTAAATGATTAGAGCATTTGAAAAAAAAATACATATATGAAAATATATATTAAGTATGTGTAAACTCTAGATTATGATTTCTGGCCTATTTCAATTCACTGAGTCAATTTCATTGATGTAGTCACAACATTGAAAACTTGGGACTTAATGGGATAATCATGATTGCCATATACATGCATTTGACAATAGATTTCTTTCTCCTGGCTGTTTTTGTCTCTAATTGTGTTTTCATACCACATTCAGGAAGGAATCTGTGATTTTCTTTTGTTTTACAGATTTTCACACCTCTGATGCTCATTACATGCCACTTCCTTATGTAGCACATAAATAGCTGCTTGTATTTTCTTCTCAGCATCACTATAGCTGATGTACTCCTGGTCTCATGGTAAACATATATCACCTAAACTGCTGTCTCCATGGTAAACAAACAGGAGATGTAGAAGAAGTCCATCGGGAATAGGATGCTCCAGGGAATCAAGCGTTGTATTTGAGAGTAGCCTTTTTTGTAGGCAGAAGGTTACAGCATCAGTGAAAACCAAGGCTCCATTTGTACAGGCAGGCAGGCTGGGCACATGCCAGGAGAAAGTCAGGTATGTTGATCCAAATTAGATTTTAAAATCAGGAATAGAAGTGATAGTATGAACCTGAAAGCCAAGAGAACCCCAAAGCAAAGCAGAATTAAAAACAGAAGACTGGGAAAGAATAAAAGGAGCTAGAAAATCAGTATTCTATTTTTCTCCATCTGGCATTTTGGAAGGTTCAACTGCAGTTTGCTGAGTTGAACTGAAATAAAACAAGGCATAGACCATGTTTATTCAGGCCTTATCCTCAAGTATTTCAGATTTTTAGAAGGATCAAGAGTCTAGTGTTTTTCTGTAACAAAATGTATTTTTATTGTTTGGCCAACAGGGAAAATAAAATACTTATGGCTATTAGTTTGTTTCCTTTAGAATTTCTGTTTTTCTTTTACTGTAAATAAAGCCTGAGAGAACAGTGCCATTTGAATAGCCTCGGTCACTGGCGTCATAAGCAAATCTGTTTTCCTCCCCAGCTCAGGTCTGTCCACAGCCAGCACTGCTGTAGAGTTTGCATAAATCTTGGGTTGATGAATGCTGTCCTCAGCTCCATGTGGCAGCCAGCCTTATTCTTGGGCAGCATCCCTACTGACCTCTTCTCAAACTCACTGCAGATTTGTCTATTGATTATCTGCCACCTGTGTACCTGTGTTGCTTCACTCCACCTCCCCCTCTCCTTTGCAGATTGAGGCAAGTGAGTTGAGCCAAACTATGCTAGAATGTAAAAAAGTGAATAGAGATGTAGGTGTAAGGCATGTGTGTTCTTGCTACCCCAAAGTTTGTGAGGAGCTAGAAAGGTGTTGGAACAAGAAACTATGAGGTAGAGGAGGTAAGGTGGATATGTGGGAGGAAGTCAAGGTGAAAGAGACCTGGTTAGGTGCTGGCATTACAGAGTGTAACTTGGTGATCCTGCTATGGTGGGAAACCATAGCAAGTTCAGGTTTTTTTTTTTTTTTTTTTTTTTTTTAATTTGGGTGTGTTTGAGCACAGTGAAAATTTGTTTTATAAATGTCATAAACATTTTCCCATGCTATTTTCTTTTTTCTCTATGTCATTATTGTTTCCTTCTTTAATATTATCAGATATGTCCTATTAATGAAGTGTAATTCATCACATTATAATTTTCTAAAACAATTGTTCAAGAGATATCTAGTCAGGAAAGTGGTGCCATGGCCAGAAGCTTTTGGGACCATTCAAGTGATGGTCATCATTTGGAGATAGGGATAAAGGTAGACTTAGTATGTGAAGACTCTCGGAAAGGGGATTGATCAAAATCAGACTGGGAGCTGAGTGCCAGAGACTCAAATAGTTTTACTGAGTGCAGACTTAGACATAGAGATGAAAGAAATAAACTTTTGTGGTTAGAACTGAAGATGGGGAGCCATCCATATAGCAGTGAGCAGAGAAATGTTCTGCAAGATGGTTGCATGCAGATGACAAATACAGTCTCCCAGGTGTTCCCAATCCCAGGTCTGTGGTTAAAAGCAAAGGAGACCTAAGGGGTCAATCCAAGGGCTAGTGAGTCATGGCTGAACCCACAGACTCCAGGTTCACTCTAGGTGTCAAGAAGTTGAAAAAAAAAAAAATACTGGGGGATGGAGGGGTCAGCAGTGGGAGAGGTTGTGGTCAAGGCTCTTTCTAAATACCTTGACTCTGTTGGCATTAACCCAGGAACTCAGAGGGGCCTTACAACCTGAGCACACACTGGACAAGGTGTAGGGTGTGAATAAAGGAGTCTGATTTAGCAGCACCACGTCTGCTTGCAGCCAACTAGGAGATACTGCATCATCAGAACCCAGGCTGTGGTCAACATAGAAACACATGGAAGGAAAGGAGAGGCTCAAAATTTGTGTTTCATGGTCTGTGCCTCACCATTAATATCCCCTTTTCAACTTCCCAGAACTGGAGGTTTATATATAACCCTCCTGGCTTTTCAGGAGCAGGAATATTCTTATCATCTCTGGTCTCATGCCAATTGATATTTTTCATTGTTTAGCTTCCATCAAATTTGGAGTAAATAATGAAGAGTTTGAGCTGGCAAGAGAATATTAGGATTACAATAGGATAAACCAAGACAGATGATGAGGAAACCCTAGGATTTAGAAAGACTAGATAGGCAAATAGGCTTAGGAAGATGAGGATTAAAGTGGAACAAATATGTGTCCCCATAATGGTTGCACAGAGAGAAGCAGGTCCGAGGAGTAAATTATTCTCATTTGAAATTTTGGGCAACTGCCTCCTTTTTTTGAGGGAAGATATTAACTTTATAGAAAATAATGTTAATTCCCTGAAATTCAGATTTGATTATATTCAACCAGGTAAAAATGCATTTGATCTCAAGGAAGAGTTATAAGTATTAATTCACTCAACAAATATTTAGTTGGTGTCTACTATTTTAGTGTCTAAGTAATACAGTTAACATACAGTAAATAATATCCCTGTACTTGCAAAGCTTATATTTTGGCAAAGGAGACCTAAAGCAAAAATTAAATAAAACGCATAACATGTCAAATGATAACTCCTTTAGGAAAAGATAAAATAGGGATTTTTGGGGGATGTGGAGGTTAGTAGTGGTGGACAGTTTTAAATCAGGTTTTTAGGACATATCTCACTGAGAAGATGCCAAGTAAAAAAACCTGAAAGTCATGTTGGAGCAAACTATTTGGAAATGTACAGAGAGAGAGCATTCCAAGCAGGAGTGGCATAAACAAAGGTCTTAAGGTGGAAGATTTGTGGTATGTTTGGGGAAATGGAGGGAGGCCAATGTGGTTAGAATAGCATGGAGGATAGGAAAATAATAGATTTGGGGACTTTAAAGACTTTGGTTTTACTCTGAATTGGGAAGTCATTTGAGGGTAAAAGACTTTTGGAGGATAAATGTGAGTGTTCAGAGCAGAGGAATAATCTGACTGTGCTTTCGTGGGATCATTTTGGCTGTGTTAAGACTATTCCATGGAGAAGCAGGGAGACCTTTAGTTCTTTTCAAGAATCCAAGGAAGAGATGGTGGTCAGTGAACATTGGTTATAGTAGTAGTGAGACATACTTTAATCCTGGATATATTTGGAAGGTAGAAGGAATAGATTTGTTGACAAAGCAGATATGCAGTGTATGAGAAATAGTAGTCAAGGATGACACTAAAGTTTTTGATTTGAAACTGTGGGAGGAGCAGTTTGAAGAGAAATAGATGATACTAAAAACTTTGTGTTGGAGTTGCAAAATTTGCAACAGCCAAGAGGAGATGTCAGGATACAATGGGATGTATATATATCTGGAGTTAAACCTTGACAAGAGAAATCTTGGTTGAGTGGTAGAACCAAATCCTTATTAGGAAGGATTAAAAACAGGTAGAAGAGGGATTGGATACCTGAAATTTTAGATTACATCTTGATCTTTTGAACTTTTCTTTTTTTTTTTTTTTTCTGAACAAGGATGCAGAGAAAGAGGGAGCATCTGAAGGAAGACTTGGGTGAAGAGAGTTTAGTTTTAAGATAACAGGACTTCCTGTTTGTAAGGTGGGAGGTAAATTTGTAGGGAGAGAAAAATTGATGATGCAGTAATGGAAAGAAGAATTTTTGAAATAATGTCCTTAAGAAGGCAAGAAGGGATGAAATCTGTCCATAGGTCATCATAGATGTAGGAACATTCACACTAAAAGGAGGAAGGATCCAGTTTGATCACGATTTCTCAACCTCAGCACCATGGACATTTTGGGCTGAATAATTTTGTGTTGTGGGCAGGGGGTGGGGAGGGTGTCATCCTGTGCCTTGGAGGATGTTTAGCAGCATCCCTGGTCTCTGCCCACTAGAAGTCAATACTTCCTGCCTTGAGGAGAGGATGACAACTAAATATCTGTAGTCATTGCCAAATATCCCCTGGGGACAAAATTACCCCCATTTGAGAGACATTGAGTTAGATAAATACTGAAAAGGCTTCGAGGTCACTGGTGTCCTCAGGGCTGTTTTTGCTCAGTGGTTTGGATGCCACTCTAATCCAGGTGAGAATGGATTGTGGAATGAGCAGGAGAAAGAAAATAGAAAATGCTGACCTCTCTTTCAAGGAGTTTGCCAATGGGGGACTGGAGAATGAGCAAAATATAACAAGAGGAGAGAATGAGAGCCAGGATGATTTCCTTTTCTTAGATGGAGAAATGTGAGCAAGCTTAAAAAGGATCCATTTAAGAGAAGCAATGGAGTCTGGGGAAAAGAGTAGCTCTGAAGAGGGCCGTGGAGGGGTTTGCAGGGCACAGGTAGAGGAGTCAGCGTTATACAGAGGGAACAGTGTCTCTCACGGCACAGGAGTAGAGACCGATGCCAGTGATCTTCAGGCTTCATAGGGAGAAGTTGAGGGCTCCCAGCAGATGACTCTTGTTTTCAGCCGCTGAGCGTGAAGAGGAGGTAGTGGTTATGAAGACCTGAGGAACAGGCTGACTGCAAAAACCTGGCCCAAGTTCTATGATTTCTGCGGAGCAGTGAGGGCTTTGGTGAGGCCAGTGATCCCAAACTTCCCTGCTCTGTGGTGTACTCAGGCATCACTCAGACACAGAAAGCAGGCTTCATCCAGAGTGGGGGCTTCACTGGATGAACATGATGGAAAAAGAGTGGAGTATTGGAAGGATGAACTGTAGAATGTAACCTTAAGGAAAGAGGGAGAGGGAGGAAGAGGGGATCAGCAGAGCGATTAGAAAAAGACGGGACCTCAGAGGTCTTCGTAACTTCAGAAGGAAATGTAGTTGTGTAAGAAAGAGAGATCTTTCAATAAGCAATTTTGGAAAGAGAACTTTTCAAGAAATGGCAAGGTCCCAGGTAGGAGGGTGGCAGTTAGTGCATAAGGGGAACAAGAGCCTTGATAATAAGAAGCCATGCTACTGGGACATGAATGTTCTGGTCACAGCCTGTCTGTGGGATGTCTGTATGTCCTTCTGGCATGGCGGAGGACACATAGTGGAGAGGGCAGTGTTGTGTCAGGAACTGGATTTTCAGTGGCCAGAAGCCACAGTAGGGAAGTAGGAGATGATAAACTTTAGCAAACTCTGGGGATATATTCTACTCACATAGACCTAAGTGAAATTTTCTCCTAAGGACATGGGGGAATAGTGGTCTGGAAGTGACATGTGAAAAAAGGGGAACATTCCTCTAATTCCCTTTCCTGGTGGTGTGAAAGGTATGAGAGGGTAACTAGCCACTGCCTTCAGGTCTGCAGATTTTAGTTTGCAGGTTTGTTTCAAAGTGGTTTGGTCAGGTTTTGTTTCAAAGTAGTTTCAAGAGTCTATTTTAATCTCTTTTGTTTTGCAATCCAGACTTCTTTATTTTGGCTATTGCTGAGGTAACTGAATTGGAGCTGGGACTTTTGAAAAGCATTTCAGTTTATTTCATGTCATTCCAAGGTCCTTCTCACTAATCCTAGATGCCCAACTAAAGTCCTGTGGTATGCCTTAAACTCTCAGTATCTTCAGGGTCAGGAAGTGTGGGAATAGGGCAGGGCAGGGCCTTCACACTTGAGTACTTCTTCACTTAGACTTACATTTTTTGCCTTCTCTAAACGGAAATTCGATAGCTTTGCCTTATGTTTTTGGCACTCAGTTTGTCAAACTAAAAGAGAAAAGAAACTTAACCCCAAAAGAACAAACAAAGGAATATTAATTTGGATAGAGGATTCTCAAAAGGGGAAATAAAATTAAAGATGAACTGTCTACTCAGAATCACTCATTTGTCCCATTTCCTGTGATTGGAATTCATATGGGATTTCAGTGTAGAAAGCTTTTTGTGCATTCAAGAACAAAATGTAATCAATTGTGGATTTTTGTCTGAATATAGAGGAATAGTTGTGTTCTGTACATGGAAGTTTCAGAAGCTAAATTTGTGGGTTTGGTAGGATTGAGGAATATGAGCAAAAATAGTGTTACATGCAAAGGTGTCATTCAGAAGTTTCCTTCCAAGTCACTTCTTTGGGATGCAGACTACCTCTTCCTAGAGAAGTAATAAATGGTGATTAGGCTGCTAGGCCCAGCCAGGCCAGACCCACTATAGCCAGTTTAACTGAAAATGCTACTATACTAACAATCCTCTGGAACACTCCAATCTTTTTTTTTTTTTTTTTTTCTCATCATTAATCTTTAAATGTTAAAGTCCAGAGTGAATTGAAGCATGTGAAAAATACTTAGCAAGATGAGATTGATTAATTGATTGATTGGTTTTTGAGTTAAGCTAGATGATGAAGATGTAGTAATAGGTCCTCAGTTTAAGGAAGACAGTTTAATAGTATGAGATAACAGAGCAAACAACTTGTCAGCTTCTATGATACTTCTGTCTTTCCTGCCAATGAAGGTGAACAAACCCAGGGAGGGCTTGGGTGGTACCATTTTGCAATGGTTGAAGTCCAGGGGAGGGGCTTTAGAAACCCATACTGCTCACTGTTTTAGAAGGGAATATGATTATTCCATAGAGCTTAATATCTCCTGCCTAAGAAAATTCTATGTCAATCAGATATTAGAAGAGCTTGTAGATTTGTTTGTGAAACCACAGTTGATGATTTTGAGGCAATATGGGGTTGGGAGGGAAGACTAGAATGAAAATGTAATAATTTTCAAAATAGGGGTTAGGGTTTGTAAGTCTTAGAAAAAGGCCACCAGGAATAACATGAGTTCATTCAACCTGAGCACTTTTTACTTTTTTTTTTTTTTTTTTTTTTTTAATGGGGAATATTGGGTAGAAGAGGAGAAAGCCACAGACATTTTTGTGTTTTGATTTTAGCAAGGTGTGTAGAAAAAAAAAAAACTCTCTTTAAATGCAAAATGAAGAAGTGTGGTCCTAGAGAGTGCACTTATCTAGGCAATTGATCTTAGGAGGACTGTAGAATAATGGATGGAAATCAATTCCTAGAGGAGACAAAAATCAATATGAATTAAAGAAAACTCCTGTCCCTGATTCATAAATACCAGCTGCTTAAGTAAAGAGCACAGAGTGAAGACTGAAGACTGATCATGCGAATGACTAGGTATTTGGCCAATTAAATTGGGTATGAATTGAGCATGCAATAAATAAAAATTAGTGCAAATCCAGAATGCATCCCTACCTATGTGTCTTAACAAAGTAAGTCATAGGCTTCTGCTTGGTGTTGGCAAAGCAGTACCTGCCATTCCCAGTGCCCCCTCAGCATGGTGGCAGATACTCACACTTAGGGGAGAACATGACAAGATCTAAATATTAGATAATAGTCATTGATAGATAAAGGTGTAAAATACAGTTTTGAGGACCATGAATAGAAGATAAATATGGCAGATAGATTTGATTTCAGTAGAAAGAAATTCTCATAATAAAAATACTTAACACTTTGGAAGAGTTCAGTGCAGATAGGCTGAATGGATAACAATCTAGGCAGGAGATAACAGACAAATGCTTGAACCAGCATTTGTGGGGTTGGAAAGGCAGGGCATATGTGTTTTATGTGTAGCAGGACTTGTTAATTGTTGGGAAGTGGAGAATGGCAGAAAGAGAGGATGTTTTTGTGAATATTCTACCCCTGTGAATTATATGTGGCTCATTGATACCTCTGAATTGCTTCTATTTTAAATTTTTCCTCATTCAACCTGTTATCAGCAGCCAAATTATGTAATTAATTAAAGCTCTTTCCTGTACATACCAGTGTTCATTCTACCTGGTTTTATTACTCTATTTTCAGAAATCCTTGACTATAAAATGCCTTGTGAATTCCTGCCCCACAAGGTTTCACATTTGAAATTCAGCAAGCTATTTGTTATCTGGGAATGTCAAAATTAATTTGACCAAAGCATGGGTGAGGAAAGCAGGGAACCCTGGGCATTTGGAACAAAGACATGATATCTGTATTTACCGTGGAACTCATCTGATTATAAGTCATCTGGAAGCATTTCCCAACAATGGCTAGGAAAACCCACAGAAGCAAAAGCATCAGGTTAAAGTTGAACATCTACTGACAAATAACCTGACTGTGCCATGACCTAAAAAACATGAATATAGAAAATCATGATGAAAATTTAAAGAGAAATGCAGAACTTGCTGGAATTGTGCACACAATATACATTCATAGGATTCCTGGACCATTGAAAAGGGAAGACAGGTAGGATTTCCTCTGCAACTGTCCCTCCCATATTTTGAACCCCTTATTAACTTGGAAGGCTGAAGGACTTTGGAAAAATGATTTGAAATCACTTAATTTCTAAAAGCCCCAAATTAACTATAGTTGTACTAATTTCAGCAAATAATAATAGTAAGTACATCTTTACTGTAAGTCTCAAATGCATTCCTTAAGTCCATCTCTGGTAAGAATTACTATAAATACGCTTTTACCCGGAAAACCCAAATGGCTACTTCAGAAAGAAAATGCATTTACAGCTCCTTCTCCCAGGTCACTTTTTGAAATGTAGATTAATGTGAACTGACAGGTTGTAATAACTACCAAAGAGCATCTTCATTAATTATAATGGGCAGAACAGTGCTATGGATCTTTATGATGTTAGCACAAATCACAATATATCAAGTCAGAACCATACTTGTTGCTGGAGTATAAATCTAAGTCCACATCCCCTAAAATAAAAACAGAGAATGGAAATTCAGACAGATCATTTAGCAGTGTCGATGGTACCACACCATTCCTCCTAATTTCTTGGCCTCAAGTGTTATTAAGGTAAACATGCTGTCATCCTAATATGAAGTCAGAAGGTTGAGGAAAGTAAGGTGAATGCATTGAGGTACTTCTGAGATTTTTAAACGTGATTTTTACTTCTGCTTATAGAAAAATGTTAAAAATAAGAAGTTGTTCTAAAAGGCCCCCTAGGGAGTGGAGCCTGAGATGGAACTCTGGGAAGTTAGAAACCCTCCCTTACTAAGCAGCTCAGCTCTCAGGCTCCCACAGGCAAGGAGTTTTTCCTTTTAGTAGCTCAGTTTCCTCATATATAAAAAGCAGGAATATCGTCAGTAGATTTCCTCCCTGGGATGGTGTTCAGTGATGGCTCACTGATTGAGAAACATTTTAGCTATCTTAAAAGCATATTCATAAAATAGTAATACAGCAAGGAGTCTTCTCTGGCGTTTATGGATGCCTGCAGTTGGCTAAGCACATTGCAGACAAAGGGCTAACCAGCACTGAAATATCCACAGCCCCACATTGCTCAACCCAGCCATGGTTCTTCTCATTCCTTTTCCATTGAAGTCACTCTTGGTATCGGATATTGGCCCTGTTCTTCTTAGAATGCAGGCAAAAGCATTGGCCCCTGGCATCCCTGAGAAAGTACAGTTACAGGCACTTGGGTACATATCAAATTATCAATGGGTTGAGAATTAATCATATGCAGCAATATCATAAAATACCAACAGCACAGTCTATCAATAAATAAAGATGTTGAACACTTACTAACACTTGCTAATAGAATTTTCAATGAATTAGAAATAAGACTTATTTAAATTATGCAGTATTTTGAATAAACCACTATCAACCTCACTAAATTTTGTAGAAAATTTTTCATACATTTATTCAACCATTCAATATTTATTATTCAATGTGTTTAAAGGCATACAAAACAATGTTTACCCACAGAGCCAAGACTAGGCTCACTGTTCACCTCTGTACCCTGACTCATCATTTGACAGATGTTAGTTGTGCAGTTAATGCTGGTTGGTCAGTTGGATGGTTGGGAGACTCTAAAGCAGGGTGCAGTGTTTAATGAGTTCTGGTGGCACTTTAGAGTACTGGAAGAGTTCAGTTAGGGTCGTAGTTCTCATCCCTGTTTTTATATCACAATTACCTGAAGAGTGCTTTTAAAACATGAAGCCCTATGCTAATCTTACTCTTGTTTAGCGCCTGAGTACATCTATAAAAAGTTTACAAAGATGCACCCAGGTTTGAGTTATTGAGAAAAATCAAGTTTGTATTATTGAAGGAAGTGGTATATATCTCAACCTCAGAAGACTACGTTTTGGTAGGCATCCGTACCCAAATCTGTATCCATCAGGACTTTACGCAGCCTTTTGACTGACTAGATGAGACCCACCTGGAATGAGTGAGATTTGCCTTGAGCATGTAGCTGATCTAGGGGAGTGGGAGGAGATGAAAGAAAGATAACATTGAAGGTAGAAATACTGAATTCAACAGTCCAAACTTTTGAAGAGGCAAAGCAATGCCATAGCAGTGCTGTCCCACAGAACTTTCTGCATTGATAGAAGTGTCTCGTCTCCATGCTGCATACTAACCACAGGTAGCTGTGCAGACACTTCAGTGTCTAGTGAGACCAAGGAAATGAATTTTAAATTTATTGAATTTTAATGAATATAAATTAAATAGCCACGATTGGCTAGTGGCTGCTGTGTTGGACAGTGCAGTTATAGAGAGGTCAGGCCGGAGAGAGTACAGAGGATGAATTGCTAGTAGAAGCAGAAAGTAAGCAGCAGTCTGAATGTGGGATAAGTACAGCTGGGAAAGTGGAAAGGAGAGAGATGGAGCTAAGGGCGAAATGAGTCCAGGATAATCCCATGGTTGGCCATCTCTCTCTTTCTCTGGCCAGTTCTCTACCCTTTTGCTCTTCTCCTCCTTCCACCTAAACCCTTCCTATTTGTTAGAGAAAGCTTAGCCAGAGCTTAGCCTGGTATGCATTTTCTCATTCACATTTAAACTCTGTGTTAACAATTCCCAGTTTTCTACTTAAAGTCTGACATCTTTCCTTTCATCCCGGACTCACAGAAAACTTGAGACACCTTCAGCCTTTCCTGTCTGATCTTAACTTCTCTTCCAATTCTCTGCATTTTAATCAATATAATCATCATCCTCCTAGCTCCAATCTTGCTGGTTTCTGAAGTCTGCTCCCCATTTCTTCTTTGGGCTCAGAGACTCCCCATTCCACTCTTGCCACCCACGGATCTACTACCTTCTAAATACTCCTGTAAAAAGAGAAGTCAGTTCATTTCATTCCTTCTCTGATGTATAATGGAATTCCCCCGGCCTCCCACTGCTTCATCTGCCATATTGCAAAATGTCACAGGATAAATGGTTAATTAAGTTCAGTTGATTTATTTAATAATATTTATCAATTTAATATTTCTGTAACTCTGCTGGGAAATATTAATGGAAAATGGCACAATCAATGTCCCCCTTGGGGCGTATATTCTAGAGAGAGAAACAGACATTAATCAAATGATTACACAAATAACTCGGCAATTAAACTTGTGAGAAGTGACATTTAAGGAGAGTAAAGGGTGCTTTTAGGGTCTGTAAGGAAGAAACCTAAGCCATGGAGATCAGAGAAGGGTGCCAGGGAGAGAGAGGAAAGGGAATTCCAGGAAGAGAGAACTATACGTGTAAGATAGGAGGGAAATCACTTTCTTCGATGGAATACAATGTAGCCATTGAAAACCTTAGAGTAATGGAATGGAGTCTGGAATTTTCCATCTACTGGGTTGGAATGGAGTTTAGAATTTTCAAAACCAAATGGAGCAGCCTTCAGAAACCAAGATTAGACCTTATATTGTCCTTTGCAGTATAATTCCAAAACTTGAATGAATTGGTTATATTAAATACTGAAATATGTTATCTCAAGTCAATTCAAGTATCTGTTGGATTTCATTCCTGTGTTATGGGTTATCAACAAAAAACAGTTTTTCCCTTCAATATTGTATTCCAATTGAGATAATAGTATATGTCCATAAAATATATGCCATTATATCACACGTGTATTGTATAATACTATCATAATTTATATAATGAAAAATTAAGAACTAAAACAAATGGTATAGATTCGCAGTTTAAATGTTTTATATTCTTACACGTTATACTCTTAATAAAGTACCAACTCTTAAGAGCCTTTTTTTTGGTGGGCTTATCTATTGATAGTCATTATATTGGAACTTCAAACTGAGAAATTTTTAAAAAATTAATTCATTTGTAACCAATAGTAAACCCAATAATAATATATAATTTAAGCAAATCAATACTTTAACATATTTATGAATATATTATTAAATATAATATAAATATTCATGAATATTAACATTAACACTTTTATGCAAAACAATTATTTTTCTAAAACAAAATCATAGGAAGAGGGGTGGGCATGTGTTATATATCTCTCTGATCTCATTAAGAAAAGACAACTGGATTCTCTTATTTTCTTCTTTAAATAAAAGTTGGAATGTGTTGGTTTTGATTAAAGATGATTATAAAGATTATACAACCTTATACAGATGGGAAGTTGGGAATGGGAGAAATATTTCAAAGCTTTTTCAAATAATTGTGAATATTCTGCTTTGCTACCATATTAAAATTCAGGCAGTGGTAGTTAAAAGTTGGCTGCAGTGTGGAATGTGAAAACATATCAATGAAGTATTCAAACATTATAAAAGTTGTCTTGAGTTCTGAATGGATCTTTACCCAAGCATGATTTTATCACCATGCAGAGATCAGTTGGAAAACACTGGTTCACTGCAAATCTTACAAATAAATAGCTCTTACAGATGCCATTTCATTATATAATATGAAAAAAAAATCACATTTGTTAATATCACCTTCAGTCTTGATAGAAAAAGCCATTGATTATTGGGAAGCTGCTAAGTCACCGTGTTAGACACAGTTTTCCAGAGTTCTAGTATTTTCTTGAAACCTTAGAATTTTATCACTAACAATAAATACTGTCAGTTTTTTTCCTTGAAATGATATTTTCATTTTGTTCATTTCTAGGAAATATCTGCCAAATACCCATGTCTGTATACCCAAATCTTTGTGTCAATCTTTTGTCAAATAAATGTGACATGAGGGGTAGAAGTTATTTCAGATTGAAACTCAAAACCACACAAACACTTTTCCTCAAGGCAGTTGTACTTCAACGGGTAACAAATGGGTGCTTCCATTTTTCTTGCAAAATATTAAACAACTGTATACTGAAGGCTTGAGCTGTAGTAAGTTAGTCATCATCTGCACTGTCATTGCAGATGTTAACACAATGAGGAAGGCAAAAAGCATCTTGGTGTTACAAGAATGGCTTTAACATTGCAGGCCCCAAGAAGAGTCAGGAATCCCTGCAAGGAAGGCAGAACATACATTCATTGGTGTAGGCAGTAGAACACTGAGGGGAAAAGAAACACCAAGCCAACTTGCTAGAAAGACTTCAAGAGTGAGGAACTGAGCAGACCTGAGAGGAGAACTAAGATGTAAATAGGTGGTAAGGAACAGAGAGGGGAAAGTACTCAAGTCAAGGAGTTGAGGCAGGAAGAGGGTGACAGAGTTGAAACCCTGATAAGAAAGGATGGTTGGGCTGGAGGCTTAGGAACAAGGACTAATAGTTTACAAAATGTGGGCTCTGATCACATGATTAGGTGTCTTGAATACCCACCTGAAAGTTGGTCTTTACCTAGAGATCACTAGGAGTTGCTAATTTTTTTAAATTAGTTTATTTGCATGTAAAAGGAACTGTTGACAAATATTCACCAGAAATAATCTGAACAAGTGGGAAGACATAGTCAACACTACTAAGACATAAGTTTATTTGATTGAATAAAGCCTCTTAGATGCTGTTATTGATGTGAAAACGGACTGCTTCTTACTTTTCTAATATATATATGGTAGTATGGTATAAAAAATATTCAGTCACTTCTGTTCTTTCCTGAATGTATAAAAATTAAAATACCAATTGAAAAACTAATATATCTTCTCTTTCAATGTTTCTTATAGACACAATTTCAATATTCTCATTTAATAGTGGTGTAGTTTAAGAGATTATTTTTTTTCATTCACAAGTTAAACATCATCCCATTCAAAGGGAACTGATAGTCCATAAACCCATAGTGCAAATTAAAAGTTCAGGAGTGCAGCAACTTTTAACCCTTCTGTGACCTGATGAGTATGTTGATTTAGGGATATCCATGTAGTGACAGTGCAGGAGGTGAGTTTGGTGAGCAGGAGGAATGGAGGCACAAAGACTAAAGGGTAAGGGTCAAGAGTGCAGACCAAGTATTAGCACTAGATGGAGCAGAGGGAAATGCAGACTTGGTGCTTCAGAAATAGAAGTGATATGAGAACTGAAGACTAAAATGTCAAAGGTTACCTAAATGAATTTTATAACCCCAGTTCCTTGCCAAGAACATTGTCTGGTAGGGAACTAGCCGGAAACTGGGTGTTTCTGGGTAGGGTCCCACATAAGACTTTATCCTCCCAGAAAAATCAGAATATTTCCTCTTTTTTTCTGATAACAGGACTTCATCGTTGAACACATTTCCCTTTTGCTCTGCTTCCAGGAGGCTTTGTGCCAATTTTCATGTTAAGATCACAAAAATTACAGTTGTCCCAATGGTTAGTACGTTTTCTTTCTCTTACCTTCTCTGGTCTTCATTCTCTCCTTTACAGTCTATTAACTTATGACATTCAGCATCAAGAAGAATGAATAAAATAAGTTCTTTTGAAAGAGGCTGGGAGAAGGGTGGAATACAATTTAATGGTAACATTAATAACCCTTAACATATTCTATTCATTTGTGGAAGGGGCCCTCCACTTCAATCCCATTTCTTAGAAACTGAAGATGACTAAGAAGCTTCTGACATTCAGAACCAAGCACTAAGGCTTAAGTTTGAAGAAATTTAACAAATTCAGTTAATCTGGTTCCAATTCAAAGCCAACTAGAAACAGCAAATAATAGGGTCTTACCATGTTTTCTCTGATACATGGATGCTAATTCACAATAAGGAGTGGGGCCTAGGGAAGAATAGAGGTACTATGGATTAGTGATGGGAGGGAAGGGGGGATGGGGGTAGGAAAGATAGTAATAATGAATCTGACATTATTACCCTATGTGCATACATGACTACACAACCAGTGTGATTCTACATCATGTACAATCAGAAGAATGAGAAGTTATGCTCCATTTTTGTATGATGTATCAAAATGCTTTCTACTGCCATATATAATTAGGACAAATTTTAAAAATAAAAAAATAGGGTCCTACCATACCTATGAAAGATAGGTAAGTGGGTACCTAAAGGATGTGACCCCTGATAATCTGAGAAATGCTGAGAGAAAAAAACAGGTATGGTTTTCGATGACTACAAGGTATATGAATGCATCCAAAACAGCTGGTAATGGATTAAGAACTGTCACATGCTGAAATAGAGAACACCCACTGCCCCAGTGCACTGAGCTCTCCCTGTGGTCCAGGCTTTGAGCTCTCGCCTTGCAGGCATCCCCTCACCTAATTTCATGATAACTCTGCCTTTTATGATTTCCCCTTTTTACAAGTGAGTACATTTAGTTTAAAGAGAAAAAATATGCAAACAAAGGCACATGACTAATGGTTTGTAGCAAAGTTGAGGTTCGAACCCAGATCTCCCAGACACCAAAGTTGCTGTCCTTTATTCTCAATTTGGGCTTCCTTCGTTGTGAACTCCAAAATAATAATAACATCTTACATTATAACCATTTTTTTCTTTTATGATATAAAAATTATATATACTAAAGAGAATATCAAGCCCCCCAAATTAACCATTTTTAATTGGTATAAGGCATAATTATATGAAAACTCATTTCTTTTTGGTTTTTATTTTTTTTTTACTTTGTTTTTTTTTAAGTATTTATTTATTTTTTCTTTTTTTTATTGTAAACAAATGGGATACCTGTTGTTTCTCTGCTTGTACATGGCATAAAGGCATACCATTTGTGTAATCATAAATTCACATAGGGTAATGTTGTTTGATTCATTCTGTTATTTTTTCCCTTCCCCCCCACCCCTCCCATCCCTCTTTTCCCTCTATACAGTCCTTCCTTCCTCCATTTTTGCCCCCCTCCCTAACCCTAACTCTAACCCTAACACTAACCCCTCCCTCTCCCAATTATGTGTCATCATCCACTTATTAGCGATATCATTCGTCCTGTAGTTTTTTGAGATTGGCTTATCTCACTTAGCATGATATTCTCCAATTTCATCCATTTGCCTGCAAATGCCATAATTTTATCATTCTTTATGGCTGAGTAATATTCCATTGTGTATGTGTATATATATATATATATATATATATATATATATATATATATATACCACAGTTTCTTTATCCATTCATCAATTGAAGGACATCTAGGTTGGTTCCACAATCTGGCTATTGTGAACTGAGCAGCTATGAACATTGATGTGGCTGTATCTCTGTAATATTCTGATTTTAAGTCCTTTGGGTATAGGCCAAGGAGTGGGATAGCTGGGTCAATTGGTGGTTCCATTCCAAGTTTTCTAAGGAGTCTCCACACTGCTTTCCAGAGTGGTTGCACTAATGTGGAGACCCACCAGCAATGTATGAGTGTACCTTTCTCCCCACATCCTCGCCAACACCTGTTGTTGCTTGTATTCTTGATAATCGCCATTCTAATTGGAGTGAGATGGAATCTTAGGGTGGTTTTGATTTGCATTTCTCTTATTACTAGAGATGTTGAACATTTTTCCATATGTTTGTTGATTGCTTGTAGATCTTCTTCTGTGAAGTGTCTATTCATTTCCTTAGCCCATTTGTCAATTGGATTATTTGCATTCTTGGTGTAGAGTTTTTTGAGTTCTTTATAGATTCTGGAGATTAGTGCTCTATCTGAAGTATGGTTGGCAAAGATTTTCTCCCACTCTGTAGGCTCTTTCTTCACATTGCTGATAGTTTTCTTTGCTGAGAGAAAGCTTTTTAGTTTGAATCTGTCCCACTTATTGATTCTTGCTTTTATTTCTTGTGCTATGGAAGTCCTGTTGAGGAAGTCTGTCCTAAGCCGACATGTTGAAGCTCTGGACCTACTTTTTCTTCTATAATATGCAAGGTCTCTGGTCTGATTCCGAGGTCCTTAATCCATTTTTAGTTTAGTTTCGTGCATGGTGAGAGATATGGGTTTAGTTTCATTCTGTTGCATATGGATTTCCAATTCTCCCAGCACCATTTGTTGAAGAGGCTATCTTTTCTCCATTGCATATTTTTGGCCCCTTTGTCTAGTATGAGAAAATTGTATTTATTTGGGTTTGGTTCCGTGTCCTCTATTCTGTACCATTGATCTACCTGTCTGTTTTGGTACCAATACCATGCCGTTTTTGTTACTATTGCTTTGTAGTAGAGTTGAAGATCTGGTATTGCGATACCCCCTGCTTCACTCTTTCTGCCAAGGATTGCTTTAGTTATTCTGGGTTTTTTATTCTTCCAGATGAATTTCATAATTGCTTGCTCTATTTCTGTAAGGTACATCATTGGGATTTTAATTGGAATTCCATTGAATCTGTATAGCACTTTTGGTAGTATGGCCATTTTGACAATATTAATTCTTCCTATCCAAGAACATGGGAGATCTTTCCATCTTCTGAGGTTTTCTTTAATTTCTTTCTTTAGTGTTCTGTAGTTCTCATTGTAGAGGTCTTTCACCTCTTTTGTGAGATTGATTCCCAAGTATTTTATTTTTTTCGGTGCTATTGTGAATGGGGTAGTTTTCCTAAATTCTCTTTCTGAAGATTCATCACTTATATATAAAAATGCCATCGATTTATGTGCATTGATCTTATATCCCGCTACTTTACTGAATTCACTTATGAGATCTAAAAGTTTTCTGGTGGAATTTCCTAGTTCCTCTAAGTATATAATCATATCATCAGCAAATAGGGATACTTTGAGTTCTTCTTTTCCTATTCGTATCCCTTTAATTTCTTTGGTCTGTCTAATTACTCTGCCTACAGTTTCAAGGACGATATTGAAAAGAAGTGGTGAAAGAGGGCATCCCTGTCTTGTTCCAGTTTTTAGGGGGAATGCTTTCAGTTTTTCACCATTTAGAATGATATTAGCCACGGGCTTAGCATAGATGGCCTTTACAATGTTAAGGAATGTTCCCACTATCCCTATTTTTTCTAGTGTTTTGAGCATGAAGGGGTGCTGTATTTTATCAAATGCTTTTTCTGCATCTATTGAAATAATCATGTGATTCTTGACTTTAAGTCTATTGATATGGTGAATTACATTTATTGATTTCCTGATGTTGAACCAACCTTGCATCCCTGGGATGAAACCCACTTGATGGTGGTGCACTCTCTTTTTAATATGTTTTTGTATGCAATTTGCTAAAATTTTGTTGAGAATTTTGCGTCGATGTTCATTAAGGATATTGGTCTGAAATTTTCTTTCCTCGATGTGTCTCTGTCTGGTTTAGATATCAGGGTAATATTGGCTTCATAGAATGAATTTGGGAGGGTTCCCTCTTCTTCTATTTTATGGAATACTTTGAGAAGTCTTGGAATGAACTCTTCTTTAAAGGTTTTGTAGAACTCGTCTGAGAACCCATCTGGTCCTGGACTTTTCTTTGTTGGTAGGCTTTTGATGACTTCTTCTATTTCATTACTAAGAAATTGGTCTATTTAAATAGTGTATGTCCTCCTCGTTCAGTTTAGGCAATTCATATGTCTCTAGAAACCTGTTGATGTCTTGGAAATTTTCTATTTTGTTGGAGTATAGATTTTGAAACAGCTTCTAATTATGTTTTGTATTTCAGTCGTGTCTGTTGTGATATTTCCTTGTTCATTCCGAATTTTTGTGATTTGGGTTTTCTCTCGTCTTCTCTTTGTTAGTGTGGCTAAAGCTTTATCAATTTTGTTTATTTTTTCGAAGAACCAACTATTTATTTTGTTAATTTTTTGTATTGTTTGTTTTGTTTCAATTTCGTTGATTTCAGCTCTGAGTTTAACTATTTCCTGTCTTCTACTACTTTGGGTGTTGGTCTGTTCTTCTTTTTCTAGGGTTTTGAGCTGTAGTGTTAGGTCATTTATTTGTTGAGTTTTACTTCTTTTATTAAATGCGCTCCATGAAATAAATTTTCCTCTAAGTACTGCTTTCATAGTGTCCCAGAGATTTTGATATGATATTTCTTTGTTCTCATTTACCTGTAAGAATTTAATTTCCTTCCTAATATCTTCTGTTATCCATTCCTCATATAATAGCATATTGTTTAATCTCCAGGTGTTGGAGTAGTTTCTGTTTTTTACTCTTTCATTAATTTGTAACTTCAATCCATTATGATCTGATAGAATAGAAGGTAGTGTCTCTATCTTCTTGTATTTGCTAACATTAGCTTTGTGGCATAATATATGGTCTATTTTAGAGAAGGATCCATGTGTTGCTGAGAAGAAAGTGTATTCGCTCTTGGTTGGATGGTATATTCTATAAATGTTTGTTAAGTCTAAATTATTGATTGTGTTATTGAGATCTATGGTTTCTTTTTTCAATTTTTGTTTGGAAGATCTGTCCAGTGGTGAGAGAGGCGTGTTAAAATCACCTAGTATTATTGTGTTATGGTCTATTTGGTTTCTAAAATTGAGAAGGATTTGTTTAACATACATGGATGAGCCACTGTTTGGGGCATAGATGTTTATGATTGTTATATCTTGCTGATTTATGCTTGGCTTAAGCAGTATGAAATGTCCTTCTTTATCCCTTCTGACTAACTTTGGCTTGAAGTCCACATTATCTGAAATGAGGATGGATACTCCAGCTTTTTTGCTGAGTCCATGTGCATGGTATGTTTTTTCCTCATCCTTTCACCTTTAGTCTATGGGTATCTCTTTCTATGAGGTGAGTCTCTTGCAGGGAACATATTGTTGGATCTTTCTTTTTAATCCAATCTGCCAGTCTATGTCTTTTGATTGATGAATTCAGGCCATTAACATTCAGGGTTATTATTGAGATATGATTTGTATTCCTGGTCATTTGGTTCATTTTTTAAATTTTATTTATTTATTTATTTTTTGACACACCTTGGTTCCTCCTTTATTTGACAGTTCCTTTAGGATAATTCCTCCCTTTGCTGATTTGCTTCTTTGTGTTTTGTCTCTTCCTCATGGAATATTTTGCTGAGAATGTTCTGTAATGCTGTCTTTCTTTTTGTAAATTCTTTTAGCTTTTGTTTATCATGGAAAGATTTTATTTCATCGTCAAATTTGAAGGTAAGTTTTGCTGGGTATAAGATTCTTGGTTGGCAGCCATTTTCTTTCAGAGCTTGAAAAATGTTGTTCCAGGCCCTTCTAGCTTTTAGGGTCTGGATTGAAAAATCTACTGATATCCGTATTGGTTTCCCCCTGAATGTAATTTGGTTCTCTTCTCTCACAGCCTTTAAAATTCTGTCTTTATTTTGTATGTTAGGTATTTTCATTATAATGTGCCTTGGTGTGGGTCTGTTGTAATTTTGTGTATTTGGAGTCCTATAAGCCTCTTGAACTTGATTTTCCATTTCATTCTTCAGATTTGGGAAATTTTCTGATATTATTTCATTGAATAGATTGTTCATTCCTTTGGTTTGTTTCTGTAAGCCTTCCTCAATCCCAATAATTCTCAGGTTTGGCCTTTTCATGATATCCCATAGTTCTTGGAGATTCTGTTCATGATTTCTTACCATCTTCTCTGTTTGTTCAACTTTGTTTTCAAGGTTAAATATTTTGTCTTGAATATCTGAGGTTCTGTCTTCCAGGTGTTCTATCCTATTGGTTATGCTTTCTATGGAGTTCTTAATTTGGTTTATTGTTTCCTTCATTTCAAGGATTTCTGTTTGGTTTTTTTCCAATATCTCTAACTCTTTATTGAAATGATCTTTTGCTTCCTGTATTTGCTCTTTTAACTGTCGATTGGTGCTATCATTCAATGCCTGCATTTGCTCTTTCATCTCATCATTCAATGCCTGTATTTGCTCTTTCATCTCATCGTTTGCTTCTCTGATCATTTTAATTATGTACATTCTGAACTCCCTTTCTGTCATTTCTTCTGCCATGCTGTCGTTGGATTTTATTGATGTAACATCTAGATTTGTTTGGGTTATTTTCTTCCCTTGTTTTCTCATATTGTTCAGGAACCAGTGGGTCCTTAAGATATTGCAGATTTCCTCTATTGACTTATAATGTCCCTGAAGATTGCTAGTATGTCCCCTCTTATCCTTCAGTAGCCTGCAGTCTTGGAGGAAGTTGATAATGCGGTGCTCCACAAGGAAGCTGCCTCTCTAGGGTTGATGACCCTCAGGTGATGTATTTTCCCTGATAGTGGGCAGAGGTGCCTCCACTTGTTGACCAATGGTCATCCAAAGGGGAACTAGGCTGTGGGCTGAGGCAAGGCCTGTTTGTTCCTGTGTCTCTGGTTTTACCGACCTTGTGGGAAAACCTCACCCGGCAGGGAAGACTCACCCGGTGGGGAGGTCTTGCTGGTCAGTTCCCGTCCTAGAGGTTCCCCTCAATCTACAACTACCGCCTGGGCTGGGCTGTCTTCCTCTGCAACGTTCCCAGGGGCCCATACCTACCTCTTGGGCCTGGGAGCCTCACCCTTCGCAGACGAGTCTCCTTAGGCTGCCTCTCCTAGAGAATCTGCCCGCAGTCCTGGAAATTTTGCTCCACCCCTAGGCGTGTCTCTGTGCGGCTCTTCCAGCAAGAAGCTGCCTTGGTCCTGGAACCCTGCTCTGCACCTAATCGCCTGGGGTTGCGGCCCCTCCTCTGAGCCACCACCTGGAGCCCCGTACAATAGTTCCAAGACCCAGAGACCTGCCACACACCTCCTCCTCCGGACAGCCGCCCAGTGTTCCGACGCAGTCACTAGGAGTCCAAGCAACTCACTTCGCGTCTCCCCCTCCCGCCAACCGCCCGTAGCCCTAGGCAGTCACTCCGAGTCCAAGTGACCCACCCTGTTTCTCCTCCTCCTCGTGGTAGCCCCCCGGGTTTTCAGGAGCGGTTGCTCGGAGACCAGGCGACCACCGCACTCCTCCTCCAGGCAGGCCACCGGTATTCAGGAGCGATCGCTTTGAGTCCAAACAACTCACCACTTGCCTCCTCCTCTGGCAACCGCCTGTAGCTCTGATGTAGTCACTCCCAGACCAAGCGACCCGCCGCGCTCCTCCTCTTCCTCCGGGCTACCCGCCGGTGTTCAGAAGCGATCGCTCTGAGTCCAAACAGCTCGCCACGCAGCTCCTTCTCAGGCAGCCGCCCGGAGCCCCAATGGTTGCTCCGAGTCCAAGCGCTGTGCTGAGCCGCCTCCTCTACAATGATCCTGTGGTCCGTGTTTACCGCTCCAGTGGGGGGAGGGGCATCTCGCCAAGCAACTCTACTTCACAAAGTTCCCTGCTCTCCGGGGCTACCGCCCCATCCGGACGCCTCCCT
Source organism: Sciurus carolinensis (assembly GCF_902686445.1). Classification (NCBI taxonomy): domain Eukaryota; kingdom Metazoa; phylum Chordata; class Mammalia; order Rodentia; family Sciuridae; genus Sciurus; species Sciurus carolinensis. Next base: position 106,069,909 of record NC_062216.1, read on the forward strand.
AACGGGAGAGACTCACCCGGCAGCTTTGAGTTGGTCCCAAGTCTCTCACTATCTCCTCTTTTGAATCCTGAGTCCTGGAGCAACATGAAATGCAGCCGCCCTCTTGTCTGCCATCTTGAAAACCCACTCATTTCTTCAGAGCACTTCATTTCTTGAAAATTCTCAATTGACAGGAGAAATGTTTTATAAGGTTTTATTTATCTATTTATCTATTTATTTATTTATTTTTACAGACTGCATTTTGATTCATTATACACAAATGGGGTACAATTTTTTGTTTCTATGGTTGTAAATCATGTAGATTCACACCATTACATTATCGTATGTAGGGTAATGATAATGATGTCTATCTCATTCACCATCTTTCAGACCTCCCCATTTCCCTCTACATAATCCAAAGTTTCTCCATTCTTCTTTTAACCCCTCCACCCCCACCCTCTTATAGTCAGTTTAAAGCATTTTGCATTGTTTTAGAATGTGTCATTTAGATTTTTTCTTGTTTTGTTTGTTTGTTTTTGGGGTGTGTGTGTGTGTGTGTGTGTGTGTGTATGTTTAGATTCATCTGTGGATTCTCATTTTCTACCTCAAAGAATAGTCCTTCTGGCAAGCCACTTTTCAAGGTGAAAGAGTAAAGTAATATTTATATGAAACATTAACCAATGGATACACATTGCCACAATCCTTTGCTTTGCTGGGCACTGTGTTCTTTAATTTTTCTTCCTGCTGTGAATGAAGTGGCAAACATTGATTCCCAGAGCAGTAGTCGGAGAAGATTATGGCTGAGAGGTACACAGGACCTAAGAGTTGATGGGGGAGTTACAGGGATGACAGCACTCTAAGCTGCAAACTCTCAGCTGCTACAAAGCTAAAAATAGCTCAGGGCAGCTCCTAGACTGGAAATGGAAACTTCCTGTGAAAGATGAAGAGCTCACCAAAGAAATCTTACCTTATCAGGAAAACCCTTAGTTGACTGTCAAACCTATGTCACTAGGAGAGTGACAGATTGTAACCTTAAGGAAGTCTGTAGAAAAGAATTATATAAGAATCCAGTAAAGAGCTGAAGACTTACTATCTCAGTTATACTCTCAACTACACCTTATTTATATTCTTCAGCCCAGGATATGAATAGCTGTACCATGAAGCTCTTTTCTGTTCATTCTCAGAAGAGAGTCAGCTTCTGTGAGATTGACTCTTTATTCAAAAGTACACAATTTCAAGAACTACTAACCTGGATCACATAAGACATAGGTTGATGGAGAAAGAGGGGGCAGTTCACAGCTGTGGTTCTGGTGAATGGGAGCTACCAGTGAGTATGTTTGAGACATAATTAGTTGAGTTTCTAAGAAATAAAAATGAAGGAAATGAATGATGGTGCATACCTGTAATTCCACTGACTTGAGAGGCTGAGGCAGGAGGATTGTGAGTTTGAGGCCATCCTCAGCAATTTAGCAAAGCCCTGTCTTAAAATAAAAAAATATAAAGGATGGGGAATGTAGTTCAGTGGTGAAGTGCCCCTGGGTTTAATCCCTCGTATCAACCAAAAACAACAACTACAAAAAATAAATAAATAAGTATAATGTTAAAAACAGATGAAAGATGGTTAATGAAGAAGAACAAGAAGGTAGGGAGGGAGGAATAGGTAGTTGTGAAAGCATGTGAAAATTATTGGTTTAGAGGATGAAGAACCTTAAAAAGGAAAGTTTAGATAGGATGTTGTGGAAATCCACTAAATCCAAAAAAAAAAATCTGATTGTAACATGATTATTTTGGTTCCCAGCTGATTCCAAAATATAACATTATGAGCTACTTCTTAAAAGTCTAGGAGTATAATTCAGGACAACCATCTTGTGATAGGTTCAAAATCTACAGAACCTTCTTCCTCAAGAGATAGTACACGCTGAAAATACTCATAGTTTCAAAAAATTATATATATATGAATGGAAATTGAATCCATAATGGATAGTAAAGCCAAATGAGATACTGAAACATTCAGAGCTTAGCCTCCAGAAGAATAATCATTCTCCCTCAAATGTCCTCTTGTACCACTTACATTATTTCCTCTATCACCTTTTCTTTCCTAACCCTCTGCTAGGAATATCTTCCAGTTTAATCTGCCTCATGCTTCTTTTACCAGTGTTATCCCTGCCAGGTGAGAACAAGGTGAACTGGTGACAATCTTCCTCTAGAAAAGGAAAGTCTAAAAACAACCACTGTAGGCATTTTCACTTTGCCTTTTCTTTGTACAGCCTAGCTTTTCTTCATTGTTCTCTTTCTTTTGTGCAGTCATTAATTAATTTATTTTTTTTAAAGGAAAGCTAAATTGAGACTTTAAAGCAGTGGAAGTTCTGCAGGAAAACAGGAAAGGAAAAAAAAATTGAAGCCGTGTTAATGAAAACCCCAATTACAACTCTGTGAGTTTTAGGAAAAAACTCACTAAGGCTCCTAACGTAGCATCTTTCAGCAATAAGAGTCTTTTTCATCTACGCTAGTTTTTTGTTTATATGTTTGCTGTGTTGGGATTGAATCCAGGACCTTGCACATACTAGGCAAGCACTCTATTGCTGAACTACATCCCTAGCCCTGGTTAATTCCTTTTAAGGAAGTTTTATTTTAAAGATCATTTCAAAGTTCTATTTTCCTATATCCTCTACTCTAGTTCAGAAATTACTCCACTTAATAAAAGTACTGTTTCCTTGGCATGGACTAGAAGGAAATATTTAATAATAATTATGCCATAGGCATTGTATCTTCGTCCTTATTCATTGTTTAAACTGCAGTGTTCTCATACTAGAAATCTAGAGAGTTATATTTAACACAGAAGGAAAAATGGCAAAATACTTATTCCAAATCAGGAGGTCAGTGGCATGTGACTATTTGTTGTGTGTGTAGTAATAGCAGCAAACACAATGAAAAGGCATTTTCATGATAAAATCTAGTGATATGGTAAGTAACTACATCTGTCCCTACTAAGAAATGACTGCAAGTAATAAGTTCAGCCATTTGGGAATTAATTGGTATTTACCAGTATAAAATATTAAGACTATTTTTAAAGAATTTGTACACTAATTTTAATTTGCAACAGAAATAAATTTTAAATCAAATAAGTGGTAGGTTCTAAATCTGGAGAAAGTTTACAATGAATCAAAATGCAGTCTGTAAAAAATTTAAAAATAATTTAAAAAATACATAACAGATATTTGGTAGTTACGCAGGTGCCATGTAATTTTTAATGGAAAGTCAGTCAATGGGGTAGTGACCTTCTAAAATTAGCCTGGTACATTCCAGTTAAACTTTCACATTTGCAGAGAACCTATCAGCATTGCTGAACCCCCAGGTCTGACTGATAAAGTATTCCTTAGAATATGTCTCTCTTTTCCTTTCAGGACTTTGGTAAAAATAAAGTCTTTTAAGATTACTATGTACATTATTCCCTGACCTATTTTCCATGACCACAGCCTGTTATGGTATCTTGTTAGCTTTTTGATGAACAAAAACTTAGAAAAGAAAAAGTTTATTTTGGACTTATGGTTTCAGAGTTCTCAGTCCATGGTTAGCTGGCTACAAAGGAGAAACATCGTGGTGGAAGGGTATGGCAGAGAGGAACTGCTTACCTTATGTCAGCTGGGAAATAGAAAGAGGAGCCAGGGACAAAATATAATCCCCAAAGGCATGCCCCCAGTGACCTACCTCCTCTAGCCGCACCCATCCACCCACAGTTACCACCCGGTAGTCTTCTTAAATTATTAATCCACCAATCCACTACCTTTTTTTTTCTGTGGTGCTGAAATTTGAAACCTGGGCCTCATGCATGCCAGGTAAGCACTCAACCACCTGAGTTATATTCCCTGCCTTCAAATTATTAATCCATCAAATGGATTAATCAAATGGATTAATCCACTGATGAGGTTATAGCTCTCATAATCCAATCTTTTCACCTCTGAACATTGCCTAACATATGAGCTTTTCCTGGGGCATTCCTAGTTTCAAACCATAGCAGGTGACATAGCCTGCTCACATATGTACCAGAGTCCACAGTGGTTATAGGTCATTCTGTTTCCACATTTATATTGTTTGGTGCATGCATCTTTGGGGATGCATAGGACCCTCTCCAACCCTTCCCTTCACATTCTCACTTTGAGTGCTTACCTTTGAAGAGGTGTTGGTGCCCTCCCTCACTTACTATGATGTTGGAACAAGTGAAAAAGACTGCAATCTTGAGAGATTGGTACAAGGTACTCTAATACTCTGCTGGAGGAGGTGTTGATTTTATAAATATTTTTGATGATGATTTAACAACCTGTGTATCAGAAGTGTTTGAAAAGGCCATGGCACTTAAAATCTGCTTCCAGAATTTAGTCTCACAAAATAGTAATTGAACACGTGCACAAATACATATGTACAAGAAGGCTCATTGCGGCAGTGTTTATAAAAGCAGAAAATTGGAAGCAACTTCTGTGTTCATCAGTGGAGGAACTGTTTAACTAAATTATATTTCGGCTATCAAACATGATGATGCAGAGCTTTATGTAAAGCTAGAAAAAATGTCTCTGATGTTTATAAAACAGTATGTATAACATGGTACTGTTTTGGTTAATGTGCATGCATGAGCTTGTAATCCTAAAGGGATGAACTACAAAATATTTTTATACTGAGTTCATCTCTGGAAATGGGATTACATATGACTTTTATTTTTTCCCTTTATACTTTCCTGCATCTTCAGAATTTTTTTTTGTATTGAGCGTATATTAATGTTTTTCATCAGGAAAAAAAAGGGGGCTCTCTGTATTCTGAGGGGCTACAAGCTGAGGCTCAGCAGAGACCTCAAGGGAGCAAGCCTGGAAACTGGCCTTCAGAAATGGACAGTATAGGTAACAGAATGAGGAAGGAAACAGTGTGATTTGTATAAAAATCATTCTGGGTCACTCCTGAGTACACCTCTCTATTATCATAGAGTCACCACCAATAAGAGATGTTTTGGAACATCCTGACACGCTGACTCAAAGAGCGTTGAAGTTCTCACTCCAGGATGAATCCTTCTCCTTTTCCCCTGCTTTCTCTGCCATTAGCACACTCCTGAATGCCTGGTCTGGTCAGAAACAAGCTCCTGCATGTTTGTGTACTTCTCTTTACGCTGTTACATATGTGTTACTTCCTCCACCAACCCCCATCCTGCTTCTTGAAGTATCAGCAACTTTCCATATTGATAATTCATGACACTTATTTTGGCTAAATTCTTGGCATTTTTCATTGCAGTGTACATTTTTGTCATAAAAGAAATAAAATTTGACGTATTGTCTTCCATCTCTACAGTATTTTTGCACAGTTGTGTAAAGGGGAAAAAAAGATTCATTATTACTTAGACCTTGAATCTCCCTGAACTCTGCCCTAGTTAAGATAAACACTTAGGAATATATGTCATTCGTAACTGCATGGCATGTAAAGAAAATTTAATTATAATTCCCTATTTTCTAAGATCCACATAAAGACTTTTCCTTCTAAACTTTGGATTTTTTCCCCCTGGAACTTACTGCGTGTGTGTGGATTCAAGTTTTACTATAAAATAGAAGATCCCACATTTTCAGTTCAGTTTTTCTGTGACTTAAGTTTGTTTCGTTTTCTTGAAATTAATGACATTATTTTCCTGAAGAAAGCCACATCTTTAGTTCACATTCACTTATCAATTACTGTTTAATTGTGTGAATATTTTGATTCTATTTATTTTTCACAGTGTAATTTCTCAACTATTATTGTTAGACAATAAACCTTTCTTGTGTAAAGGTCAATAGCATTAACCCAAATGAGCCTGGAATACTTATTAGTCTCGTAGGTTGTTTGAAAATTCAAGAGATAGAATTAGTATCACTCATTATCTAAGGCAAGGGTCAGACACCATTGTACATTAACAAGAGTTCAAACAAAGATTCCAATATTACGCCTTTTTATCCAGATCTTGGACAAATAATTTAAGTTTAGCTCTTTAAATGATAGGCATAGATTCCTCTGTAGTAAATTTCGACTTGGTTCCTATCAGGGTTGTTTGAGGACCCATGTTAAAGGCACTTGAAAGTGTTGAGCAGCAAGTTGCTTTACGGACTCACAAAAGTTGTAACGTCAAGAGCCCTGGGAGTATGCTTAGTAAGGTGGACTTCCTCACAAAGATGACCACAAGTGCCCCAGGGCACTTAGACTCAGGCAACTCTGTCTCTGCCCAGACAGACCTCACCTTCCTGAAGTTTTCCCTTCATTTAACTGAAGCATGATGTCCGAGGAAAAGTCCAGTGCCACAGTTCAATCAGAGATTGCTTATGAGAAAATTTCCTACCATGTATTAATGGAAAATTCTCATCTTTAAATTTGTTTTTCTGTCCACCAGGACAATCTTTCTCAACCACTGTCTTTCAGTACTAGAGGCTTCAACTGACTCTGGGTACAGTTCTGGTGCCTACATGTACTTCCTTACAGCAAAAATTATATTTTTCATGTTTTCAGATTCACACTAGCTTGAAAGTACTAAGCAGAGTAATTTTGCTATGTGCATTTTGTCCTGATTTGTCCTGAAGGATCCTGCACTTCTAAGTTCTTTTGCTGAAGGAGTACCCACACATAAAATGAGTGAAATCAGATTGAGAAGAGGGAGACCATCACTTGGGTAAATCACACCTGACCTCCTTCATGTTCATTCTCCTTCCTCCCTACTCAGCCAAATTCTCCTTGTCAGCTGCCCCCTTGCTCACACTAAGCTTGTCTTCTCTTCACCCCAAGTGTGAAATGTCAAAGTCAAACAGCTGAAAGCAGAGGTGGCCAGGTCACTATTCTGCAGTGGTTGGCAGTGTTGTTTTGGATTATTTGGATATAATGACAAATGACCATACATAGTCCTTTGAATATAGGTAGTCCGGCCTTTAGCTCTTAGTATAGCATCAGATCAGGTTGCCAATAAGTAGTAAACAAATACTAGATTGGTGGCGTTTGGTGTCCTGAGGACCAGGGAGGACAGTGGGTATAAACCAATACATTATAGATTCCAAACTGATTAGAAATGTGCTTGATATTTTTTTCCCAGACAAAGGGTGATATATTAACAGATAAAGACTCTGCTTATTGCCTTGGTATTAAGGCATTTGCCCTGGACCCTCAGAGTAGCAATTGGTTACCCTGATGAGCATACGAATTAATAAATTTCCCATTGGGAAGGTTAGTGACCATACATAAACTCTAATCTCTAAAGTGATCTTACTTAATAAATTTTAAACCTTTTCTTTTAGTATTTTTAAATTCAAGCTGCTAAACAGGATTAAATGAGTTTCCAAATTTTTTTTTTATTATTGTAAACAAATGGGATACATGTTGTTTCTCTGTTTGTACATGGCGTAAAGGCATACCATTTGTGTAATCATAAATTCACATAGGGTAATGTTGTTTGATTTATTCTGTTATTTTTTCCCCTTCCCCCCCACCCCTCCCACCCCTCTTTTCCCTCTATACAGTCCTTCCTTCCTCCATTCTTGCCCCCCTCCCTAACCCTAACTCTAACCCTAACACTAACCCCTCCCACCCCCCATTATGTGTCATCATCCACTTATTAGCGATATCATTCGTCCATTGCTTTTTTGAGATTGGCTTATCTCACTTAGCATGATATTCTCCAGTTTCATCCATTTGCCTGCAAATGCCATAATTTTATCATTCTTTATGGCTGAGTAATATTCCATTGTGTATATATATATATATATATATATATATATATATATATGCCACAGTTTCTTTATCCATTCATCAATTGAAGGACATCTAGGTTGGTTCCACAATCTGGCTATTGTGAACTGAGCAGCTATGAACATTGATGTGGCTGTATCTCTGTAATATGCTGATTTTAAGTCCTTTGGGTATAGGCCAAGGAGTGGGATAGCTGGGTCAAATGGTGGTTCCATTCCAAGTTTTCTAAGGAGTCTCCACAGAGTTTCCAAATTTTTGGTTATTTTATCTTGATGCCTTTTGACTTGGTAGAAAAGACTAAAGATCAAAATTTGAGTAGATACCAAGAAAAGGTGTGGAGGCCAAGACTCGGATAATCCATCTCCAAATTATCAGTCCTTTAAAGATTACCAATGTTTATTTTGAGAAACTATTAAAATTTTACTTCCTCCAGATAATGTTAAACTTCAAGAAAGGAATAATTTTGTTGTCCGTCATTTTAATGACCAAATGCATGAGTTAGTCTTGTAGTGAAAATAATTACTGAAAAATTCAGCTTTTTTTTAACAATATATTTTTGTTCACAAATCTTTTTATTTAGACCAATTCCGTTGTTTGTTGCATAGTCTTTCCAGTCCAGTTTTAGTTTCTCCCTTTTTCCCAAGAGCCTAGTAGGATGTCTTTTGCCAAGAGGTGAGAAACCTGGATTTCACAGCAGGAGGAAACTTAGTTTTCTTTTCCGTGGTGTTGAATTACAATAGTATTGTATCAGAGTGTGAAGTATTTATTTCACACAGGCAACTCTTGCCAACTCATGGGGGTTTTCTTCCAAACAGAGGGCCATGTTCTGACATCACACTCAAGAGGCATACATGCCAGACCAGATTACTTAGGAGCAAGCTGCCAACCTGTGCTGCCAAGCAATGGCCAGGCAAGGGAAGAGAGCCTGGAGCCATGTACAGATGCCCAGTTCTTCACAGCTTCATGTCAATGAGCTCCTACAGAACTCCACCCAAGGCTACAGAGAACAAGTTGCTTTTTATACACTTTTTAATTGTCTTCATGATGACCAGGTTTTCCTGACCAGTTCCACCCTGACTCACTTCCCTTTGCCCTTCTGAGAAGTTATTCTTTCTTTTTTCTTTTTTAAATCTCTTCATACAGTTTTCCTCTACCAACTTCCCTGATCGTCACCAGCAGTAAAATCCTCATTGAAAGGAAGAGAAATTGAAGGTGCCTAAAGATCTCTATAGCTAAAATGACAGATAATGTTAAACTTCAAGAAAGGAATAATTTTGTTGTCCGTCATTTTAATGACCAAATGCATGAGTTAGTCTTAACTAACTCATGCAGGGCTTAACATTTTTATATAGCTTTAAAGAAACTTTAATGATTTTACATGACTAAAATAGCAAATAGAAGAACTGGACAATGGCATTGGCCTAAGACTTTGATGAGTTTGTTTTCCTGGACCCTAAGTGTGTCCTGATAGAAGAAACCTCAAGGCAGAGTCACACTGTTGGTGGTTTGAATCCCTGGTTAAGTGACACTGGGGGTCGGGGAGCATATTGAGATGACTCACCTCAGCAGTGTTCCTTCTGCAGGTAGAATTAACCTGTTAAATGGAAGGCACTTCAGTTACTAGTGATAAGCTTTCTCACACTCCTTGGTAGGAGAGAGGAAAGAAATAACAAGTATTAGTTTCATATATGTTGCAAAAAATCTCTCTTCTCCACAGTGTGAAGAAAAAAAGAAAGTGATGTGGTGGTGATAAAATGTGATTTTTGTGCTAATTGATGCTGAATACACAGACGAATTAATCACATTTAATGAACATAACATACAAGTGGTTCCATCAAATGATTGCAAAATGCAATCTCCCACCAGTTTTCAATGGAAAAGAAATTTTTAAAATATTACTTATCAGTTAAATGCAGTCTGATTCTTAAACAATACAATTAACATAAGCGTCCTAACAGACTGTGCAAGAACACAAACTCAGGTCTTTGCTCAGAGCAGACTAAACCAGTTCTGTCCAAATCCATATGGAAATAGGGGTGGTTTTAAATTGTATTAGGTCTGTATTCTGCTATTATTTCTTTGTTTAGTCTTTCAAGCTATAAGTGAAAGACTCATTTAATTTGTTATTGTTGCTACTTTTTAAGAATCTTAAAAATCTTTTCTGTGGGTGGCAGTACATTGTGAATTTGAGGACAAATAGTTATGACTTGTGTTACTTTTGTGTGTATGGAAGCATCTCCTGGCACTTGCTCAAGGTAAAACAATGATACCATCTATAAAGTGTGAGTTCTGAAGATAAGTCATGGAAAAGGATTCAGAGGTTAGAAAATAAAACACAGGAAGGATGAAATTCTTCAACAGAGTTTAAGAAAGAGTTTTGTCTTCAACAGGGTTTTGTCTCATTTTTCTTGTTAAATAAACTTCAGTCCTTCAGATAGGCAGATCTTTTTACTCTGTCCATTTCCAAACTCCATAGGCCTTTGCTTGATGAGGTGGGAATAATTCTTGGATGAATGTGTTACCTATGTAATACTGATGTGTCTCTATGCATTTACTAGAATAGTACCGAACTGCTGGATTCTAAGGCTTCCTCTCACCAGGAACGGACCATGCTTGCAAAGATCATGGGGCCACAACTGCTTGGTCAAGTAACTAGTAATGAATATATTTTTCTTTCTCCATAAGCAGATTGATGAACCTATTAAAGCTAGAAAATAAGCATTTATAAATCCGCACTTTTCCGCCAAATTATAATTTTTTTTTTTTATTATTCCACACAGGAAGAATTCAATGGCAAATCTGACTCCCTCTTTTTTAATGATGGTCAGAGAAGAATCGACTTTGTTCTAGTATATGAAGATGAAAGTAGAAAAGAGACCAATAAAAAGGGTACAAATGAAAAACAAAGGGTAAGTTTTTTTATATTTTCTTTTTTATTCCTTATAATATTATAAAATGAAAAAAGTGCTATTTTTATGTAAACAATAAAGTGAAATTGGTGTTGAAATATCATATACCAAACATAATTTTATTCTTTTCTGTACTCTTGTTCCCTCAAGACATATTAAAAATAATTTTTAAAAATTTAGAAATGGAAACTTCTTCAGACTTTTAACCTCAGTTGGTTTTATACTGAAGGCTCACTTTCTTTGAAGGAATTGTACTTCCTACTGTGAAGAAGAGAGTTATATTAAAACACAACTGGCTATTTGCAAGTGGGTAGAAAAGGAAGCTAATGATCAGTGACAACATTGTAGCAACTAGCGTTCAGTGCTTGCTCACTCAGGAGTCATAGGTACATTTTGCATGCATTTTTCTCATTTAATTCTCATTGTACTTTGAGCTGAGTTCTGTGATCACAACATTTTATGAATGACAGAGTTGACCCTTAAGAAAGGTTCAATAGTGACTCAAGATTATGGGTGCTAATCCACTAAATAGTAGAGCCGGGGTTCAAACTCTTGTCTTGAATCCAGAACCTGAGCTCTCGATTATTTGTGTTTTCTGTTACCTTCCTTTCTTCCCTTTCATCCTGTCCCACTCAAGCTGCTTCCTCCTCCCTTTCCTTTGCTTCAAGCTGTTTCAAGAAACAGGGCTGTACTTATCTAGAGATATCAAAGCAGTAGGCCAGGGTTATAACAACAGTCTGGGGCTTCTTTACCTGGACCCAAACTATATTAAACTCAAACAGGATGAAAGGAGTGCACACTGATAGGAATCACTTTACCCACTTCGGAAACCATTCCCTTGGTCTTTAATTTTTCCGCCCTCACGTATGTGTTATGACACATACATAATCTTAACTGTCCCTCTCTGTACTTTCTCCCTGAAATATAACAATCTTAAGTCTATTTTTTTTTTGCCAATTTTTATAAATGAAACAAAGAAATCTTTTTAAAAATGAAGTGATCAGTCTTGGTTTATTTATGTGTATAAATTTGGAGGGGCTTAAGTTCAGAATTTTATATTTACATGTTGGAACAGAATGAGCCCCAGGCTTTGGAGTCTGATTTAACTTTTTAATTCTGCCACTGTACTGGTTGGAATAATTCTAGTTATAACAAATAGGCTTCCAGATGATAATGATTTGACAATAAAAAGATTTATTGCTATGTCAAAAGTAAAGGTGTCATCCCTATTTGGCATATGGTTTGGAGTGGGATCTGTTCCTTGCTGTCATTCATGAACCCAGGCCAACACAGAAGGCTCAATTCAACAGGTAGTTTGGGGTCACCCTGGTTATCAACACAAGTAGTAGATAGGATGAGAGAGAAGATGGAGAAAGAACTCTTCTTCACCACCTTGGTCTTGAAGTAACTGCAGCTATTGTGCTCACATTCTATCACTCAGACCTGAGGAAGGTGGAAAGCATTATTTCTGACAGGACAGCAACCAGGAAAATGTTCTTATCAATATTGTGTTTTTTTCAAAAAAAATTTTTTTTGTTTTACATTTTGACAGCTCTGAAATCAGATTGCATCTTAAAAATGGTATATCATATTTTATTGGCCAAATTTTTATTGTTGGTACATAAGACACTGGCTCACCGCATAATCAGTGGAATCTTAGATTCAGGAAAATGGGATCCCAATACCTAGTCCATGGGATTATGGTTAAGATTAAGTAAAATAGCATATGTTGATGTTTCATACATTTTAGCACATATCAAATAGTTCATTTATGTATCTTCTTCTTTTATTGGAAGCTTGCTTAAAACAATGTCTTGGTATAAAAAAGCATGGCTCTCAGTTATATGATTTTATCACTGGAGTACAATAGCTTAGAGTGCTTTTCCTGTGGACACTAAGACATTCTGTGCAGTCATAGTCACTATTATCAAAAATATTCATTAAGCTTCCATATGCCAGTGGAGCATAATCGAGACTGAAGTAAGTTAAACAGATCAAATCCATTAAAGTATAAAGGAAATAATTCTGGTTTTAGACAAGAGCTTTACTGCCATGGTGAAGGGACCCTACGGCTACTTACGTTATTAATAAATTCTGCATTTGCTTTAGATAAAAACATAGGTCCCGGGATAACTCTTATAAATAGAAAGGAAAAAAAAATCATTAAATTTGGCAATTCTTGAATCCATGGATTGATATACCTTGATGTTGGTTTTTGTGATCTGTGCTTTGAAGTAGTTTCAGTTTGTATTTGTACATATTACTTAGTTTATACTCTACCAAAATTCAAAACTCAGCTTTGGAATCACGTTTTTTTTTTTTTTTTAATCCATAAAACATTTTCAAGTTCCATCATACTCCTTGTCAGGGCTTATTGAGGATTTAGGACAATACCAAGGGAAGGCAATTTCAAACTCCTGTTTCTTTTGAAAGAAAAAATATGTGTAAGTCATATCGATTTCCTAAAACAGTACTAAGTTTGACTTCACCAGGGTTCATCGAAAAACTTGTTAAACGTGTTTTAGGGCTGGAGAAATATAGAAGTGATAGGGCCACAAACACCAAAATCATAAACAGAGGCTTAAAAGGCTGTATCTATCTCCTCGTGAGCAAGAGAAAATTCTGTTCTAGCCAAACATCCACATAGCATGTAGCTTTGTCCCCTTCTGTTAGTGAAATCACTTCAAAACTATTATACTTTCCTGTAATAGCATGAACTTATTTTTATGTAGATTTTTCTTGTGGATAAGTATAAACTGTTTCCATAAGCACTCATCCCAGTTTATACTATACTTGGCACAGAATCAGTCTAGATATTTTTCATTGCAAGTCACATGAAAACTAAGTTCAAAACAGCTTAAAAACTAAAAGAAAATAATTTTGTTCTCATTTAACAAATAGTCTGGATATAGAGCACTCTCTAGGCTAGATAATTTATTGGCTTAATGAGGCCATTCTATCCTTTTGCCCTGCCATCCTCAGTATGTTGGCTCTTCCTAAATTTACTTCATTTGAACTTGTAAGTTGGCTACTACAACTCTAGGTAGCCACAGGCAGAAAGAGAGGACGTCCTTTCTCATGCCTCTCCCTTTTAAAGACAAGCAACTCCTCAAGAAATGCCCTTAGCAGACATTCCTTTACAATTCATTGTCTATTGTAGTTTATTCCTAAGTCTATCACAATTGGTCCTTCATGTCTGTTAGCTCTGTGTCCACAGATTAAACCAACTGCTGATAGAAAATATTCAGAGAAAAAAATGACATCTATACTAAACACACATAAATGCTTTTTCTTGTCATTTTTCCCTGAACAATACAGTATAACAACCATTTACATTGTATTAGGCAAAACTCATAATCTAGAGATGATTTAAAAAATGTAGGAGAATGTGTATAGGTTATATGCAAATTTTATATCAGACACTTGCACATCCATGAAGTTTGTTGTTCACACAACTCAATCCCTGTGTATACCAAGGAACTATGCTGGTAAGATGAATGGAGTTGCCTTTTTATCATAGACTAATCGAAACTGGTCTAATTATCTCTTGAATCACCTGATCATCCAATAGCTGAAAAACATTCAGCCTTTTCTTTGTAATAAATAAGGGGAGAACAGCTGTTCATAGCAGTCAGCAGTGTTTGGCACAGTACATGATGAATGTAGCTAACTATGCTTAAGCCATACTGTTCAGAGCAAAGATGTTTTAAATAAAACAAATCCCTGTGTATTTCTCCAACTCTGCCTGAACAATTTTGTTAGTAGTTGTTTGTTTCTTCAAATTTCCTTTTGCTAGAACTGTTAACAAGGGGTAGAATTGATCTATTTTGGATTTTATTTTGTCTGACACCAGCCTTCAGACAGATGTGTTCATGACCATGTAGCGGTATAATTCAGATGATGGTAAAAGAAGGTTCTAGACAGCTCAAAAAAAAAAAATGTAAGTAGTTCTGGATGTGAGTTTTAATCCATTTCTAAAAGTTGATGGAAACTTTATATCCTTGAAGTTGAGGAAAAGGTTATATATGGAAGTATACATGTGTATTCTTATCTGGCCTTAAGAATTCTTTAGTGTATGGTAGGAGGCTCTGACTCAGAGAATGTAGAATAAGGAATTTTAAAGAAATTAGTTATCAAGCTTATTGTATAACTAAATATGATTTTACCCACATTTGCAAATACTGTGAGACAACTAATTGATTTTAGATCCTATGAGCTTTAAAAATTGTTCATTATTTCATATTAGTCAGTGTAAGGCCAAATTGTTTGCTTAGAAACTGAATGAGATCTCTTTGAAAATGTTTAAAACTTTATCAGAAAATTTTAATATGATGAACATAGTATATTATTCCATTTAATGAGGTGTTTTATCTTATAAAGTTTATAATGATGTCCACGAAGATCTCATACCTTTTTATTAACTTTTCTTAATTATTTTAAAATTTTGTTGCTGTTATCAAAAACATTTCCTGTTGCAGTTTATGGCTTATGGTTGCTTGTTAAAGAAGAAGTCTGTTGATAAACTCTTTTTAGTTCTTATCATTTCCAATGCTGCTTTTAAATTTTTTCAGATGAAGACTATCTTGTCTACAAATGATGACAGTTTTGTTGTCCTTTACCATCCTATACTTCTTTCTTGTCTAATCACAGTGGTTAAAATCTCTAGAACAAAACCAGCAACACAGAGAAATCACCATTATATTGTTCTTGATTTAATGGGAATGTTCACAAAATTTCCTTAAATGTCACACTTATTGTAAATTTTTTAGATTTCTCTTAAGAAGTTAAAAGGGTTCTTTTTTGATCCTAGATTGCTAGGAGTTTTTATAATTAAGTTTTAGGCTTTATCAGGTTTGGGTTTTTGTTTTCTGTTTGTGGTGTGGTTTTTGTTTTTGTTTTTGTTTTGCTGGGGGTACTGGGGATTGAACCCAGGGTGCTTATCCACTGAGCCACATCCCCAACCCTATTTTATTTTTTATTTTGAAACAAGTTCACTATGTTGCTCAGGGCCTCCCTAAGTTGTACTGGCTTTGAACTTGGAATCCTCCTGTCTAATCCTCCCAAGCTGCTCGGATTACAGGTGTGCGCCACTGTACCCAGCTCTTCATTAAGTCTTATGTACAAGTATGTTGTTCCTTGGTATGCACAGGTGATTGATTCCATGATCCCTGTGAATCCACAATCTGAGGATGCTTAAGTCTCTATATAAAATGGCACAATATTTGTATGTGACCTATGCAAATCCTCCCATATACTTTAAACTATCTCTGGATTATGTGTTATAACTAATACAGTGTAAATCCTGTGTAAATAAGTTGTTATCCTGTGTAGTTTAGGGAATAATGATGAGGAAAAACATCTGTACACATTTAGTACAGATAGTTTTTTTTTTCTCAATATTTTCCATATTCATTTGGTTGAATTTGTTGATGCAGAACCCATGGATACAAAAGACTGACTGCTTATGGTTATTTGTGACTAAGGTAGTAACTAACAATACAAATAATTCAAAAATTGATTCTTACTGGCCTTAAAAATGCATATAATTTTCATGGTTATTTGCTCTTTATGCTAATACTACATTAAATATTTATAAGTTATTGAAGTATTTGATACTTATTTGTGGAGTACACAAATTGTTAAACTAATAGATGTAGAGAATAAAATGGTGGTTACCAGGGAATGATGGAAGGAGAGGGGTTGGGGAGGTGTTGTTCAAAGAATAGAAAATTTCAGCTGGGAGGAATAAGTTCCAAAGATCTATTTTATAGCATGGTCACTATAGCTAATGTACTGTCTTGTTGAAAATCGCTTGAAGATTAGATCTTAAGTGTTCTTACTGCACACAGAATTTGTGTAATGCATATTAGCTCAATTTAGTCTTCCACAATGTGTACCTATTTTTAAAGAACGTGTTTTAAATGATAAATATTTATAGAATTTTTAACTTTCAATTAAAATAAAGAAATATTAGGAAAGTAAAGAAAAATCTTTGAGGTCACTTATAGAAATACATAAAAAATAAAAGTAATTAGATGAGTAAATCAGGATGAAGTATAAAGAAAGAAAAATAAAATGAAGTGTACTTCCTAATAAAATTATTTATTATAAACCATAATATCTTGTTCAGAAGCTAAAGGTCAGTTACAAAGTTGTCTCTGAGCTTCCAACTTGCATAAGAAAAACAGAGGATATTATCAATGACATGATCGAGAGTTTCAATATAATACAAATACAACTGGTTATTCAAAAGAAATGCAGTGATCTGGAGGATCCCATAGAACCTGCTAAAGGAGAAGGCATGACTGCATAGAATGAAAATTGGCTTAACTTCTCAATATTAAAAAAAAGGGGGATGACAAAGGAGGAGATAGAAAACTATAAGGAATCAGAACACTGTACAGAATTTCCTGAGATTGACATATTGCCACAGTCCATGAATTAGAAAATTGAGGCTCACATTAGGATAGACTGAGAGGAGATTATAGCAACCAGTGTTGTGTGGTTTCACCTTCCCGGGTAACTTGATAGATGTTCTGACTTTCATTATAGGGAGTGAAATCAGGTGTAGCTTTGACTCCTTAATATTTTAGATGAATGCAAGCAGCTCATCTTTACATTTTTCCTTGTGTTTTATCACTACTTGAATATAATAAGGTTGGAGGCCAAAAGAAATAAATTAAATTAGAATCAGCAGTTTCAAATTACAGCTACAAAATGTGTTGCTGGTGTAAGCATGTTTGATTTTATTTTTGAGTACTCAGCCCAAAAGCAACAAATCCAAATCTTGTTGCTTATTTCCAAAATGGGAAATACCCCTGGGCTCAGACCTTAAAAATAGAGGGCAGTGAAATCTCCAGAAGTAAAATCTGATTATTCCATTTCAGTTCACTGGGGAACCTTAGCAACATATTCACAAAGATGAGGAGAAGAGAACACTTTTTTCCAGATGGTTCCTCATGAGGTCTAACCTTGGGTTTAAATAAATAGACCATCATTTGTCCTACTGCTATAAGTGTCACCTGTGTCTCACCTTTTCAGAGATCACATGTAAAAGGGTGCAGGGTTGGCAAAAATCAACTATACCAAATTCTCATATGGAAAACCTGCAGAGGGGAAAAAGAATCATAAAAGAATACCTTCTTGTGTACTCCTGTGCATGCACCTGTACTCAGAGAAGGTGTTTCCTAAGAACAATATTTCTTACACTTGTCTGATAAGAGTCATCCAGCTGCTTGTTAAAACTAGACTGTCCTGGACCCATCCCACCCCTCTGAATCAGGATCTCCTGAGGAGGGGCCCAAGAATCACATTTTGGGAGAGTTCTCCAAGTTTCTTATAAGCAGATAAGTTGCTTATTTTATTCATAAGTTTATCTAAATGTTTTCAGTAGCTATCTTAGCAGTAGATTACAGTGATTTTCTTCCTTAAAAATTTGCTTTCCAAATTATCCACAATAAGTATTTATTTGTAAATACACCAAAAATGTTAATTTAAAAAGTAAATCTAAATATTCACTTCCATTCTATGCTTCCATCTATTTAAGATGTCATTTTAAATGTTTAAGTGCTTATAATTTAAAATGATCTGTCCCCTACTGGACACACTTTACCCACCTGAGTACATTCCTCATCATATTGATCCACTAACAGGAAATGTTTCGTTGCCAACATATGAGTTTAAATTAAGCTGTGGTGAAATAATTTCTGTATTCTGCTTACCAAACCTGGAGCACATGACACATAACTAATAAAATAGTCCATAAAGTAAGTAGTAATTTTTTGCACAAATTAAGTACCTGGGACTTATTTCTTGTGCATGGTTATAGGATTAACAAAGATTAGCAAATTGAAAGTAAAATGATAGTCATCAGTACTTTGCCTAACAGAGCTTTAAGAACATTTGAAATTAATCTGTGCATGTTTCATTAGTATCCACCAATTTGTATTTTATCACTACAGTATACACTGCAGTTTTACTTCTTAGTTGTTGCACCTCCTGCCTTTGACACTGAAAAAGCTAGGTGCCATGAAGAAAATGTTAGGTATTGGTGTTGGCAATCAGTGTTCTTACTGTTCAATTCACAGGCAAGTCCTTTACAACAGTGACTTTATTAAGCCAAATGAGATGTGTAGTGTGTAATCTAAGGTGCTTAGGGACAGAAAACTGCCTTAATTATGCCAGTCTGTCCTTTGTGATTTTGATTGCTTTATTATTTATTTCTCTGACAACTTTATTAATTTCTCAAGAGAAGTATAAATAAAATTCCAGTTTCTGGAGGGTGGTAGGCGCTCCTGTCCGTTTTCTCTTGGAGCCCTTGGCATCATTTTCCTCCAGCAGTAATAGAATCGTGTGTATTTCTTGTGATGCACATAAGTCCTCAAGGACTAGAGTCACTTTGGCTTTACTAAAATTCTAGTACGTTATAAAAAAATCTAATTGCAATGCAGATGAATTTGCTCCCTTGGAGATATAGGAATTTACAGTACAATTTAATTTATGACAAGGTGTTTTTTGTTTTTTTTTTAAAGCCAGTAAGTCTAGTTAAACCATTTTCTGCTGCCAAATACAAATCATATACCATAGGCTAGCTTCAGATCTTGTATGGAAGGTTTTCCAACAAGGCTCATAGATAATGTTTAGTTAAAAATTGCATGGCCTCAGATATTCATTTATTCAACAAATAATTATTGAGCAATGGCTATGTCAGCCAATATGCAGTAGTAATTATCTTTCATTTTTAACATCGTAGACAGCTAGCTCTGTGCTAATTTTTCAAATGTCAGAACAGTTACTTGTGCATGTGTAAATCCTACAGAGAAGTGAAGATGATGATTTCATATTAAAGAGACTTATGCAATTTCTTCTTAAGCAAGCAGGCTTTTCCTGCTGTGTGCCTGTTTGACCAATATAACACATATGCTAATTTACTTTAGCTTCCTGACACACCAAGAAAGCTGGTTTGATCAATTTTTAAAATATTCTACTGGTTTTTCATGAATTGCCATGCCAAAGGAAAATAACAAGAACTGTCTTATTAAAAAGATGATTTAGTAACATGTTTAAGCAAATATAAATGTCCTATCCCAATTCAACTGTTCAAGTATTTATGGTTGGTGGTAAGATAGAGGGCATTATAAACTAACTCCAAGGTCTACCAATTACCTTGAGATAAATCAGGTAAATATCTCAGGAGTTCTTTCTAAAGAACTAGATGAAAACTAAAATAAGACAAATTAGTACAACCTTTCTGGAAGGCAGTATGGCTATACATATTAAAGAACTTAAAATTGAATACACTATTTGATTTAACAATTCTGTTCTTGGTACTATATCCTGAGGAAGTAATAAAGAATGCACAAAGATTGTTCTATGAGGATTTTCATAATAGTGAAAAATTAGAAACAATCTAAATATGCAATAATTTGAGGTTGGTTGAATAAATTATAGTATATCTCCCTGAGACAATATTATCAAGACTTTAAAATGAGATTGAGGGAAGTGTTTCTGATGTTGTCTGCATCTCTGATAGTCACATATGCTGTACACGCTCCACAACGACCTTCCTTATTATACATAGAAATGGGGCTAGCAAGAAGAAAGATGAAGAGTTATCTATCCCCTTCAGAGGATGAAAAGGATATGTATTCATCAGATACCAGATAAGTAGTCCCAGGATCAGGGTGCCAAGTAGAATAGAAGAGTCCAGTGTTAAGATCCATTTTCCAGAGTAAAAATGGGGTCAGTGGTATTCCATTGGAGGGACTAGGGGTACTCAGTGAGTACACATTTTGGAGGCAGAATGAGTTGGGATTGCCTATTTTGGCAGATATTTGTTTTAAAAGGGAGAGACAAGCTGCTAGCAAGTCTTGCAAGATAATTGTTTGTTTTTTAGGGTCTAAGGAAAGCTGAGCATTTTGGAAGGCAGGGAAAGGATAATGATAGTAGCTAATGATATCTGCGACTTATTATATGCCAAGCATCATGTTATATACTTTATACCCAGGATCACATTTAATCCTTAAAACAACCCAAGATGAAGCTATTTCTTCTCTGATTTTTAAGATGAAACGGTGGATGCTTAGAGTTGAAGTTACTTGCCCAATGTCTCTGGGCTAGTGAATGGCAGAACTAGGATTTGAATTTTGACTGTCTGAATGTAACCAGCGTGCCCAGGAGTAAGAGAGAAACCAAAGTTGCAAAAGCTGAAGGGATTGTTTTGTGGAGTAGAATCTGAGAGGAAAGAGCCCCTTGAATGTGATGAGTGGTAGCCTCACTTTAGAAATGCCATAGAGAAGGTACCAGGTCTGGTCTGTACTGTTCAGAATGTTGAATGCATGTGATGTAGCTGATATGACCCAGACAGGAATAGTTTGTGTTTGGTATATTTGATGACATAATGACCCAGCTTTCTGAACTTTACCTGTTTTGTCACCTCATAATTCAAACTCCTAAGTTGGAATCAGTTCATGCCCTGGACACCTTGTGCTGTCTAATGTTAGTACATTCCAGGATTAGAATGTACTTTCTTCTTCATCGTATCCAATAATAATCACAAATGAAGGTCCATGGAAAAGTCAGAGGACCAAGAACAAGGGAGTGTAGTTGTTGTATGGTAGTACTTTGTATACCTCAGTCCATTTCTACATGATAGGCAGCCATCAATCCACCATCTGCTCAGTTTATCCATTCCTCAGACATTTATTGCTCACTCTTTTGTAGGCCTGTTCTAAGCATTAATGATACTGAAACATAAAGACTAACATCTCTGGGAGAGAGGAAGTACTTGAAGAGCAGGCTGAGTCACAGAAAGACTTAAAATTCTTAAGAATACAAAGCATTTGAAATGTTTGTTGGCTGAGGAGTAAGGACAATGAAGGGAGAAATAGAGGCATTACATAAATTAGCTCAAGAAGAGATATAAAAGGATGTACTTCAGATGTCAAGATGGATGATGTCCAGCTATTAACAGGCAGAAAGAAGGAAACCCGCATGAGTTCACAGTGAGCAGCTGCCATAAAGGAAGGAAGGAAGGAAGGAAGGAAGGAGGGAGGGAGGAAGGAAGGAAGGAAGAAAGGAAGGAAGGAAGGAAGGAAGGAAGGAAGGAAGGAAGGAAGGAAGGAAGGAAGGAAGGAAGGAAGGAAGGTAGGAAGGTAGGTAGGTCGGTAGGTCCCTTGTGGAGCATGCTGGTCTTCAAGTTGGATGTCCAGTGCAAGTAGCACCTGGTAGTGTAGGACACTCCCTGGTGGCTAGGGGCCGTGGAGGAGATAGCTGTGCATTGTGGGAGGATTTCAACCATGAATTTGTAACAAGTCAGTTAATGTAGTTATTTGACATATTTTCTTCCAGCAGTTAAATGTTGAATACCCGATAAGCCCCTGGAGAAGCCTCTCTTCTGATATTCCTGTTCTTCTAAGCCCTTGACTTGAGCCTTAGAAGGATTTTCCTTACAAGAATAGGAGAATCAGAAGAGAGATTTGTGATTTCCCAGCTGTGAAATTCCTAACTTCTATAGGATACAGAAGGCACAGTCATGGGTCCTGCTGTGACCTGCTAGTGAGACCATATCACCTTTCCCATGCACAGCCTCAGGGTGAGTCTCCTCCCCTGAAGAAGAGGATGTCATGGTGTCCAACCCTCTCAGAACACTTGCTCCCCTGTACATAGTGATTTAGATTTTAGGTTAACAGGTTTTGCCTAGTTCATGGCTACTCTCTCAGTGAGGATGCTTCCTTAAAAGAAACCAAAACAGCTGTAACTTAACAGATAAGGAATTTATTAGAAAAATGTTAAGAGCTCATAGAGTCCCCTGAAGGGTTTGACAAATACATGAGGCAGCTAGCAGACAGGGCAGAAGCAGTTCTTCACAAACAACCTGGGAAACAAAGTGTGGTTACTGCCCTGGACGCAGGACTGCCTTTGGCCCCATGGACACCACTGACCAGCAGTGGTCACTAAAAAATTCTGCCACAAGCTCTGCCTCTATAGTCTGTGGAACTGCCCTCTCACCTACCCCAGAATGGTTCTGCTTGGCCTGGCTCCTAGGTGTCTCTAGCTTCCTATTCAGAGTCTACAGTGGGTGCTCTGATTGGCAGAGTATAGCTAATCTGCTGGTAGCTGAATTTCACAAGACACCAGGAAAAGAAGTATGTACATTTTTATCTGTTACAGTAGATATAGTAGGAGCTGAAATGTTGGGTGGTCATAAAGAACAATAGATGGCTATTACAGTGCCATGAAATATAAGAATAAATGTTACAGTCTTTCTGTATTGGGAAAAAGTCTTAGATCACTGGACTCTTGAGTTTCTCTGTAGTTCCTCTGTAACAACCTATCTTAAATTCTTTGATTCCTCAGTACTTTGCAAGTTGCCTGGAAAACAGTGGAACCTCAGGAAATGTTTGTAGAATGAATTAATACAAATTTTTAGTACAGTACTCACCCCCCCCTTATCTGCAGGGAACACATTTCAAGACCCACCAATAGATACCAAAATCATAGGTAGCACCAATCTCTATACATACAATGCTTTTTTCCCATACATACATATAAAAATTTAATGTTTTTTCCATCTAACTTAGCATGTCTTAAACACCGTGGCTGTAACTTTTGCAGTTTGAGGTGTGACATCAAGCTACTATGAATTTTTTTCCTTATTCACAGTTTTACAGAAAACTCATTCTTACTATAGATCTTCGCAACCTCAGCATATAATTTTTTTTTCTTATGAATTTAAGAACTTTCCCCTTTTCACTTAAAAGCAGTACTTTGTAGTCTCTCATCGGCATATTCAAATCAGCAACATCAAGACTCTTGTGCTTTGGGGCCATTGTTAAATAAAATGAGGGTTACTTGAACAGAGCACTGTGATACTGTGATATTCTATTTTATAAAC
The DNA here is from genome assembly GCF_902686445.1 of Sciurus carolinensis. Classification (NCBI taxonomy): domain Eukaryota; kingdom Metazoa; phylum Chordata; class Mammalia; order Rodentia; family Sciuridae; genus Sciurus; species Sciurus carolinensis. The sequence goes on from NC_062216.1 coordinate 106,093,429, forward strand.
AAGATGGCTATTTGGTGATAAATGGGTAGGTAGCATATACAGTGTAGATACTCTGGACAAAGGGATGGCTCACATCTTGGGCAGAATGAGATTTCACACACAAAACTAGAGCTGTGTACATATTATTTTAAATAATTTTAAAATCAGTTTATTTCTGAAATTTTTCATTTTTAGACCTCAGTTGACAGTGGCTCACAGAAATGGCAGCAAGCAAGACTATGTATGTTCTCTCAACAATCATGTATTAGGCATATAATTTGTGCCCAGCACTATTAATATAGTGTTTGCAGGATCAAAGTGCTTTTTCTCAATGGTAAAGAAAGAAGTAATCAGGAACCACAGCTGGGCTACCGTGCAAGAATCAAAGTGTGAGGATTAGGATCTTGAGTGAAAAAATGCTTCTTGGATAAGAAGTGGAATGAATCTGGTCAACTTCCCAAGTTGAGGTTGGGAATGTGGCAGCCCAAGGGTAGAAAGGCTGAAAAAACTTCCAGGACAAATTGGAGGGATGGTGGGGAGCAAGGAAGTCAAGAGGATATGAATGCCTGCTGGGAGCAGAGAAGGAAAGTGGCACTTCAGGTGCTCCTCACTCCCTCCTGACTCCGGGATTTCTAGGCCAGTTTCTGACTCACTTTTAGGGAAGTTGTCGTACTTGTTGGCTCTTCTCTAAGTTACTTTAGTGTAAGCTCTAACTGTAACAAGAAATTAAGTGTGCCATATAACTGTTTATTAAATAAAACAGTTTTCTATTTCTGATATTTCTGCAAAACATGTCAGGACAAATTTAACCCAACACCAGGTATATTTTTTCACCTTTTGACTTTCATGTTTTTCCATATGGCATCATCTATATCACATTTATTAGGTGTATTCCATGCTCTCTTCATTGTCTCTGGCACAGAAGCTCACAGTAGGTAGATGGTGAATGGTGCTCCCTAGGTAAGGAGACCAGGTTGCAGGACTTGTGAATTGCCTTGACCTTGACCCAGCAGCCCAGCAGTCCCTCCCTAACTGTGACTGCTACAGTTGTAAACACACACATACAGATTTTTTCAGTGTAAGGATGGTCCAACTGATCTCCTGTAATTATTAGAAATGGAAATTATAGTTCATGTGCTTTATGTCATCTAAGTCATGTCCTTATGAGAGTCTGAAAAGGAATCTAGTGAAGTTTTCTCTGTCCAGTAGATAAAGAAAATGAGGCACAGCAAGTTTAAATGTCCTGTCGTGGTCATAGAGGTGTTAAGTAATGAGACTGGATTTTGAACGTAGACAGTGTGGTTTCAGGACTTTTATTCTGTACCCACTTTCATTTCCTAAAGCAGGATAACTACTTCATCATCCAGTGTGCTCTTTTAAGGTAAAAAGTAAAGCTCTACTTTTACGTGCTTCCCTTTCATCAGTTTGGCAGAAGCCTAGCCATGTAGAATTTAATATCAATAAATACAGTGTATTCTGCATCTTCGGAATCAGTCATGTGACATGGACAGATACATGATCAATGAATCCTCTATTTCTGTAGATTCAGATGTTTATAGTTTCATGAATATTTCAGTTCAAATCCTCTGAATTTTTCTAAAATTGTATTATTCAGGCATTCAGGATAAAAGCTACACCTCTAGTAATTAAACCATTTGAATTGTCTAGTATGGAAATAAAATTTTTAAAAATTTGAAATCTTTAATGCTGGAAAATGACATCAGAGAATGGGACTCAAAAAAGAAAAATCCCACTTGTATACTCTTAGGAGCCCAAAAGTCCTCGGATTGTGCCAAAGAAAGAGACTTTTATATACCTCAAAGGGCAAGAAATCCCACCAGGGCCTCCAGAGTTTTGGGGAATCCAAAAGCATGTCCTAGCATTCTTTTGGAGACCCAACACCTGCGAGTCACCAGCAGCGAGAGCAGCATCATTGCTTCAGTTCTACTATGAGCAGATGAACCTCTTTATCAGGGAGAACCTAGTTTACTTTTGTATTTTGTTTTAAGAAAACAAAACCTTTTTTTCTGTCCTTGGTAAAATAAAGATCTAACAATTTTTTTTTTTTTTTTTTGTCAGAGAAAAAGACAAGCATATGAATCTAACCTCATCTGCCATGGATTGCAGCTAGAAGCAACAAGATCGGTAAGTGGTAGTCCCTTTGCCAGCCTCAGCTGAAATGTTCCTGGGAACTCGCATGGCACTTGGAATTCAAGGATGGCAGTGGCAATGTGCAGCCCTGGCCTTGATGCTGTCATAAACAGTCAAGATCTATATTGTATAGGATGTATTTGTTTTTTTCTCATTAAAGACAAAAGAATTTAATAATGAATGCATGTACAAATGATTATTTCTTCCTTTAAGAAACTTCTAAAAGTTTTTTTAACTATACAATAGTTTATGATAAAATGTAAAAATAGGGATAATAAAAATCATCTGAATCTTAATCATCCAGAAATAACCTTCTAAAAGTCCTTCTAAACTTTTCTGTATTCAGATAGGTATATTTCCTCAAATGAAATATACAAATACACTATTTGAATGTCTAGTATGGAAATAAAATCTTAAAAATCTGGAATCTTTAACGCTGAAAAATGACATCAGAGAATGGAACTTAAAAAATTCCAAAAAGTGTGTGTGTACATGTATTTTTCCCCTTTCAAAATGGGGAATTATTATTTCATGGTTTCATAATTTTCATTTCTCTTAATATATAGCAAATGCATTTCTATAACAAAAAATATTCTTCAGCATTTTTAATGGCCACATAACACAATGAATAGATATATAATAAATTAAGCAGTTCATTTCTAGGTTTAGAAAATTAAAATTTTTTTTAGTATAGCATTGCAATGAACGTTCTAGTGTTTTTAAGTCACTAATTTGGATGGAGTGATGGACAAATTGGTAAGGTTAGTTTTATCATTTAAAATGTTATTTTTATGAAAGAACCATGATAATAATTTGAATTACTTAATTCAAACTAACAAGTTATCTTAAAGTTAAAATTTTATGATGATTTACAAATCTATTTTTATTTTACCTTCACTTATACTGGTATCCTCTAGGCACATGTATTTTTTTTTTTTAAACTACCAGCCCATATGAAAAATATTTGTGTTTTAAAATTGTGAAAATAGCTGGTTTGGTTTCCAGGTCCCATGTTTTATTCTTCCCATACAGGTTTTGGATGATAAGCTTGTTTTTGTAAAAGTGCATGCACCATGGGATGTGTTATGTACATATGCTGAGATCATGCACATCAAATTGCCTCTGAAACCCAATGATCTAAAAACCCGGTCCTCAGCCTTTGATAGTTTCAACTGGTTTACCAAAGTCCTCCGAGTAGATGAACGTCTCATCAAGCCAGAGCAAGAGTTTTTCACTGCCCCCTTTGAGAAGAACCGAATGAATGATTTTTATATTGTTGATAAAGATGCCTTCTTCAATCCAGCCACCAGAAGCCGCATTGTGAGTCTAAACCAAATTTAATTTCTGCCTTGGGGTGATTTGGAACCTACTGTTGAATAATTAGTGATTTATATTGGTTGGTATGATTTTGTTTTTAAAAACAGCAACAACACCACCAATAAAATAGAATGCCTACAGATTCCTGTGAAGTAGTAAAGAGTGATTGGATTGGTTTGCTCTACTTTATAAACCACACTATCTTGGAATTGTTTTAGGTCTACTTTATCCTCTCCCGGGTGAAGTATCAAGTGATGAACAATGTTAACAAGTTTGGAATTAACAGACTTGTAAGTTCTGGAATCTACAAGGCAGCTTTCCCTCTCCATGATGTAAGTCAAATAGCAAAAATGAAGTAAAATACCTAATCTATACTCTCGTGTTGACAAAAGGGAAGGGCTGACCTACCTAAACTTATGTCTGTCTCTCAGTAACATAAAGATAACATACTGCAAGATTATAAACTCATTTAGGGCAGGAAAGAACCAGACTGTTTTGTTCACTAGTGGATCCCAGGCATGGAGAAGTTTCTCTGTTTAAAGAAGTGGATGAATGAATGAGCTGTTTTTTCCTGCAGTGAACTCACACTGCCAGACAGATGAGCAGTTACCCTATATTAGCATCTCTGGGACCAAAAATTCTACTCTGACATTTCCTAGCTCTGTGAACTGTGAAAGACATGTAGCCTTTCTGTTCCTCAGTTTCTTCAAAAATAAAGTGGGAATAATAACATTCCTTACTTCACAGTTGTTATGAAGATTAATTAAATTAATCCATGGCAAATGTTATTCCCTAGCATACAATAAGTACTGTATAAGTGTTAACTGTTTTCATAGTTACTGACAGATGTTTTTATCAACCAGAAAAGTATTAGTTCTTTATAACCAAATAGGTGTTAGAAATTCTCATTTATCATTTTCTGCAACATAGACTTCTTCCCCCTTGAAATACTATTTTCAAACCATGCCCTTGGAATATCTAGGGCATTTTAAAAAGTACCTGTCAAACCTGTGTCACAATGGCAAAATCGCAGATTGTTGACATTTTTTAAGAACTATGTTCAGAGATCACAGCAAACCCTTGAACTGAAGAGCACTTCTCTAACTGTTAGCATCTTATAGGGAAGGAATTTTTTAAATGTAACTGCCCAGAACTTAATGATTCCATAAATGCAAGTACATTATGTCTGAAATTGTTTACATCAATTCTGTCATTGAAATAAATACCACATTTCGTTGCTTTATTGCTTTATTATATTCAGTTCAATCAGTTTGTCTGAACCTATAAGACCAAAGAAAGCAAAAACTGAGATTGATCAGTACTACTGTATAGTATGTATTTGGTGAATGAAGACCATAATGAAGAGCACAATATACTAAAACTAGGGCACCAAACAGCTACTTGATAGATATGGCTAAACAGACAAGGGAGCTTGGTGGAAAAGCAGATGCTGAGCTTCCTAAGCGATCCTATTTGGCCATTCAACCTGACAGTCTACATGTTTAATTTTTATGTCCCAGCAACTTTAATAATTGTAGCATGACATGAACATTGGGGACACTTGTAAATAGTTGTCCTGAAGATTAATCTGGAATGCCAGAGTTCTAGACTGTTCCATTGACATTTGCCCATAACTGGGTCTTTTCCTCTAAAGCATCTTAAAATTGCAGCAATCCCATATCCTGGCTAGTGAATGATCCTGTGTCGTGTTTGGAGGGAAGTGGGTAGAGGTGAGGGCCAAGACTAGGCTGTGTGATAATCTGATTCTAGGACATGAAGAAGGAAAATGAGTCAGATAGGAGAAAGAGTGATTGAATGTAAGCAGAGGCAAGTTTTGTTTTTTGAAAAAGTTATGTATGTAATATGATGTCAACTTTATTTGTTGCTTATATTGTATATATTGTCATAGAATAACAGCTGCATTGGGGAAAATGAAGTCTGGGTTTTGGAATTGGCCCTGCTTCAGGCCAGCTCTCACCCTGGTCCTGCTATTGTCCAAGGAAAGGGGTAGGCTTACAAGGTGTTCCTCCATTGTGGTGATTTTGCCAGTCGGGTGGCCCAATTTTTCATTAGGACTGCTCAACTAATAGGCTGGCAGGCATTCCTGGGGCTCTCACTGAGTTCCTCCTGCATTGTTCCCCAGATCGTAACATCTAAGCATTCATCTTTGTCTACATTCAAAAATGGCCCCAAGAGAGATAGTAGTAACCCTGATTTAGAGTCAGTAAAAATTAGATAGTATTTCCATCCCTTCCAGCAAGTGAGGGCCCTTTTCACAAATGACTGTAAAATATTAGTGCCACCTTTAATAAACACGTTTGTGGAAAAGTAATAATTATGGTGCTCATTAGTCTCCTTTTGCTTCTCAGTGTAAATTTCGCTATCAGTCGGAGGACCCCAGCTGCCCTAATGAGCGGTACCTTCTGTACAGGGAATGGGCTCATCCTCGAAGCATATACAAGAAGCAGCCTCTGGATCTTATCAGGTAAGTTGCTGTAGAGAACCCTGTGGTGGGAAGCACTCAGGGTTACCTTCGTAACATCTAAGGATGATGATATTCTGAACATAATACCAACCATGGAAGCTCACCCAGAGCCCTGAGTTTTGCATTATCCAGGGTTTTTATTGAGGCTTCATTACATAGGCATGATTGATTGACTCATTACCCATGTGACTTCGTTTCTAGTTTCTTCCTTTTTCTGCAGGTATGGCCAGTATCACTTGGTTCACAACCCCAACTCTATTCATGTGATTGGTCTTTCTAGCATGGCCAGCCCCAAACTAGGGCCTACCATGACTCACTTCCTGGCATAAACTATCAGGTGTGGTCTCAGGGACCCACCATGAATAAAAAGACACTCCTCTTTCAGGAAATTCCAAGGGGTTAAATGTTACCTCTTAGGAACCAGGAGTAAAAAATCCACCAAATTCCTTATTAGACAGGAGTAAATGTTAGATTTAGCTTATATTATATGGTAAGACAAATAAATTTTCTCTCCTTTTCTGGATGTGCTATTAGATACTATTTCATTTTATCTCACAAGAAATACTGACTAACTCAGGGCTCATCTTCTCAGAGCACTAACACTGACTACTCTCCAGAAGCTTATGTTTGGGTGAGATGAAGGATCATTGCTGCTGGATTGAGACAAAGAACAGCCAACACATACACATAAGCAAATTTCTTTAAAAAATGAGAAAACTTTTAAATTGGAGTAAAATAACAGAATAATGAATCTAGGGGATGAATGGAGAAGTTAGTCAAGAAAGTTATCTTGGAGTAGGTGACATTTGAACTGAGAACCAAATAGTGGAAAAGGATCTAGTATCTTGAGGATTTGGAAGAAGTCATTCCAGGAATAAGGGTAAAGCTAATGCAGTGACCTTAAGCATATGTTCCTTTGACAAGTTCAAGGAAATACGGAAGACCAGTGCTAATGTGAAAGAGAAAAGACATTAAATTAGAGGGGTAGCAGGAACACAGGAAGGAGTTTAGACTTTAAGTGCAATGAGAAGCACTTCTAGTATTTAAGTGTTTAATAGTTTTGTCTCATTGATGTTTTGCAGGGATAATGAGAATGAACCACAGGGGCAGAGGATGCAGGGAGAACAGGTCCAGATCAGAGGCTCTGGGTGTAGGCCAGTTGGGAGACCCTGGGAGCAGATTTGTGATGCATTTTGGGAGTAGCACTGACAGGACTTGGTGAAGGGTTGGAAGTGGAGGGTGAGGGAGGAGGGGAGTCAGGTTACCCTCAAGTCAGCCTGGAGCCAAGTGCCTGTTGTTTACAGTGAGAGTTTGTTTTGTTTTCTAGTTCATTATGAGAAACTTTGAACATGTACAAAAGCAGACAAAATAGTAGAGCAAGCCTGCATGTCTGTTACCCAGCTTCAAAAACTTAAAAACTCAAAGTCCTTCGTTTCATCTTTATGTCTACCTACTTCCCTCCCTGCTTCACTGGATCACCTTGAAGCAAACCCGAAACGTCATTCTTTCTTTAATATTTATTTCTAAAAGATAAAGTGTCTTTTTAACATAATCTGAATATTTAAAAAATAACTCCTCTGTGTTATCAAATAATCAGTGTTCGGATTTCCCTAATTACCTCAAAAATTATTAATAGTTTCTTGGTTCATATCAGGACCCAAACAAGATCCAGTTCTCTGGCACATATTTTTGCATTTGTGTTTCTTCTACCCAGCTGTTTCAAGAATTCCTTGCATTCTCTATTGCTGATTTTATTCTCCCCTGTGGTGATGTTGAGCAAGTTCCTCTGTCCTGTGCATTTGCCTTAGATAGTAATGTGATCCTCGTCTAGAAGCTTGCTCAGTTTTTTTCAAAGATACTTGATACATGGGGTTGGATGCTTCTATCAGAAGGATCATAATGTCTAGTTATATCTCTTTTTTGTGACCATAGTAGCTTTTAATAATTGCTATTTAGATTTATGATTTCATAGGGATTTAATTTCATTCATTCAGTTATACTTTAATTCCCTCCTACTTCATGTATTAGCTAGATTTTAATCAGGAAGAGTCACTTTTATTAACTTTGATTACCCTGTAGAACAAGATTTTAGATGAAACTGTTTGTACATATGTAAATAGAGTCATCCCTGGGGGACTGGTCCATGGGGGACTGCTTCCAGGACCCTCCTAGAATAACAAATTACACAGATACTCATGTTCCTCATGGAAAATAGTGTAGTATTTGCACACATGTATATCCTCCCAGATACTTTAAATCATTTCTGGACTACTAATGATACCTAATATGTTGTAAATGTTATGGAAATAGTTATTATACTATGTTGTTTAAGGAATAATGATAAGGAAAAAAAGTCTATCCATGTGCAGTATGGACACATTTCTTTTTCTCCCCAGTATGTTCAGTCAGTGGCTGGTTGAATCTGTGAATGTGGAACTCGCTGATATGGAGGGGTGACTGTATTTAGGTCGTCCTTGTGCAGTTTCTCCTATTACTGATTTCCTTTTGTATTTTTTAATGACTCTTCAGTAACCAAAATTGTGATCATTTATTCCCAGAAACATTTCTGTGTCTGTTTTCACTGTTTCTTTTTATGATAGCAATAATATAATTGAGAACTACACAAGATGAAAAGAAAAAAATGCTCACTTACATTCTCAAACATCCCTAAATCACTTACCTTTATCATGGCAGGGTGGGGATTTGAAGGGTTCTTAATCATTTTTTTTTTTTGGTAATATTTAAGGAATTTTCCTACTGTTTTAACTATATCTTGCAAAGGGAAGAACGTTTGACTTTTTCCCATCTCAGGTCCACATGTTCTCTTCCTTTACTGCTTCACTAGTAACTCCTTGAACATTTAGGCTGCCAGCCTTCATCTTTGGTTCCCAGAGATTACCAAAGGGGAAAACAAGCTCTTTCTCAAAAAGTGAACCAAACAAACTGGAAAGATCAATCTGTAGGAAACAGACTTTGCAGAGGGAAAAAAGAAAAGTTTTGCCCCCTAAACTCCAATCAGAAAATGGGAGTCAATTCTGCTCTCATTCACCAGACAAGAGAAGGATTCCATAAAAAAGGATCATTGCAAGAGTAAAATGTAGCTTATAGAAATTAAAAATGTGATAGAAAACTCCAGTAGATGTTAGAAATCCAGGTTGAAAGAGTTCTGGAGGGATTTCAAGGACTTGAAATTGATCAACTACCCCCTGGGTTTAATTACTCTGAGGAAGTTATACAGCTCTGGAGAGTATGAGTCTGAATTGTTGATAAGTTCACAGAACACCAAGCATTGAGCCATCAAGACAATTATTAATTCCAAGGAAAACAAAACATTGGCAGGAAATAAAAAGTAATCAGAGCAGATGACTTGATTCAGTTGTGAATCATGTGTAAAGAGTCATAGCAACATAAAGCAAGGGTATTGATCTAACCAAAAATTAGAATGTAACTATGTAAAGAGGATGGAAATGGAGATATGAATGTGTGGATGAGGTAGGGGTTGAAAGAGAGCTTACTGCTTATCTTCCAGAGTAGAAAGTCAATAGGTGACACACAAAACTGATGAATCAGTAAGCAGCTCTTCTAGCATATTATTTTGAGATGTGGACATAATAAAGAATTGGCTTTTAAAGTTTAAAGTGGCTGCTTCTGTGCAGCAGGAGGTAGGTTGGGGACTGTTCCATTTTATTGCCAGCCTTCTAGACTATTTGATTCTTTAAAGTTGAGGGTTTTTTAAATTGATAATAGGAGTTGGGAATTTTTGGCAGACAAACATTGATCAGAGAATATCTCATTTTAGGGGACCTTCATTATCACCAGCTTCTCAAAACTAGGAGGCAGGTTTCCATTTAAGATTTAGAAAAACCTTTCAAACCTTGCCTTCGATATAACAAGAAATGCCTTTGGAAGTCATGAATTCTTTGTCACTGTAAATATCCAAGGCGAGACCACCTGACCAGCTTTCTAAATATGACAGGATATTTTTACCATTGGAAGGTCAGAGCAAGCTTCTAAAATTATTTCCAGTTTTAAATATGACCAGAATGGAATGGTTTATCAGAACTATTATTCATCTGTTTTCCATTACTGTACTGTATGTTTGAAGGTGGGTACTTTATAAAGAAAAGAGGTTTATTTAGCTTACAGTTTTGGGGCTGCAAGTACAAACAACATAGTGCCCGCTCTTATGAGGGTCCCCCTGTCTGGGTCACATCATGACAAGAACACATTTCTAAGGGAGGGGGGTCACATGGCAAGACAAGAAGGCAGAGGGAGGGAAGGAGCAAGTCTTGTCTTTTTATAATGACCTCTCATGAGAACTAACTCAGGGTCTCACAAGAACTATCTTAATTCCTTCAGAGAGTGAGGCTTCCAGTGACCTTCCACTTGGATCCACCTCTTAGACCTCGACACTGGGCATCAAGCTTCCAGTATATGACCTCTTTGATGACACATTTAAACCATATCTAAACCACGGCAAGAACATTTTACGGAAAGCATAACAGAACACACACCAAGACATCTCAAATGCACTGCCAGGCTTCTCTTTCCCAGGCATTGTCCTGAGCCTGCCAGCCACAAGCCAGAGAACAGCCCCACACACGTGGAAATGAACGCGCTTTGTTCCGCCCAGACCCTAATTCCATGTTGTTCCCAGCCCTTCATTTTCCCCACCTCCAGCCAGGCCTGTGGCCTATGATGCTGGTGCAACCCAGGGAGGTTCCTCTCTGAAGCCTCACAGGTCTCCAGGTTGTTCTCAGAGCTAAGTTCCCAGGAGGCAAAACCCAGGGAGTTCAGCCCAGCTCCACACTGATCCCAGGGTCTCCTCCAGGCCTCAGAGCTAAGCAAGTCTCCAGGTTCCACCCAGCAAGACTCAGGCAGTAGGGGTTCAGCTGAGGAAAACAGCAACAGCAGCATTTGCCCGAACAACCACTCATTGTTTTCTCCTGGTCTGATGTATTTGGCCTCCCTCTCTGGAGAAATTCTGGCACGGCTGCTTGCTCAGCCCTGACTCTTCTAATCTCGCCTACCTGGCCTCTTCCATTTTAACCCAAATTACATCATTAATCAACTTTTAAAACTTAGAAAACACAGAAGTGGTAGATAGAAGAAATATAGGGTGGCAGATTCCTCAGTCATGTCCCCGCTGCCCTCTCTCACTCTCACAATGAGTTTTTTAAAAACTTTGATCAGAGATCAAACTCTGTGTATTCTGGTTTTTCCCTATACACATATACCTATGATAAAGTTTGATTTAAATAGGCACAGAAAGGGATAACTCACAAAATTGAACGATTATATGCTGTAATAAGCATTATTTGAATGTAGTCTCTATAATATCTTAATGTACCTTCTTTTTCTTGACCGTGGGTAATAGAAACCACTGAAATTGAGACTCAGATAAGGGGGACCACTGTACTAAATTTGGTGCTACATGAGGTTTCAGACATCCACTGGGGGTCTTTGAAAGTGTCCCCCACAGATAGGGGGCACAACGGTATTATTATCAGTCATTTTCTTCTTTGTGACCTACATTATATTTTCTTCAAAGGAAGTTTGCCAAGGCTGAAGAGTGAGCAAATTGTTCAGTTTGTTTCCTGCATATTAAAAATACTCTTTTGAAGAATGTATAAAATAGTGCTAGTCCTTACAGAGAGTGATGTTGATGCTCTGTTTGCTCCATAGTCAGCGTTTTGCTTCCCACCCCCCGCCCCCGCTCTCCTTTAAATTTACTTTGCTTCAGCAGGCAAAACAGTGATAATAATCAGTGCTTCCATAATGTGTAATGCACTTTTGTTTCACAGCAGAATTTGGGATCTGTCCCTGAAGATGGACATGTTTTAAGGGTGAATTGAGTCAGAGCCTTATGATTAAAGCCTCCTTTATTTAAAGTCAGGAAATAATAATAGGATGAAGCTGCAGAGTGATTATTTATGTCTTCTAAAAATAATTTCTGTTTGTCTTCAGGAAATACTATGGAGAGAAGATTGGAATCTACTTTGCCTGGCTGGGCTATTACACTCAGATGCTCCTGCTGGCTGCAGTGGTGGGGGTGGCCTGCTTTCTCTACGGATATCTTAATCAAGATAACTGTACATGGAGGTAACCTCTGTTTATTCCTTGTTGTCATGCTGAAAAGTTGATTAGACATAAAATTATTTGCAGGATTTTAGACTGTTTTGGTAAAAGAAGATAGCGCAGAACACCCGTTTCTTTGGATGATATGTCCCCTTTGTTTTAATAACTAAATGAAATGGAAAAAAATTTTTCTCAGATAATCCAACCCAGTCTCTGACAGGAATATTACCCTTAGGAAACACTCCAATATTTTAAGACAATACTTTGTTTGAAAAAGAAAGGAGGACTGGAGGGAGAATTGCCCTTGAACTTCTAGCCCCAGAGGAATGCTTCACTCAGCCTTGCAGATGCGGGCCAAGAGCAGCTCCGATTTCTTGAGGGTTTCCATGGGAAAACTGATAGAGCTGGTGTTTTTCTGCTTTTCAAAGTGACTTTTTAATGTACATTAAGAATTCATGTTTAGTAACTCAAGTAACCAGTCACTGTTTTGTTTTTTACTTTTACAAAATTACTCCTTACTGTGTTTGGGAAAACAAGTGAGAGAATTCCTTTGTGTTTGATTTTGGAATTCAAACACCAGCTGCACTTTCTAAAGGCAAGTCCCTGGGTGCCAGAGCACTCTGAATTTCACCCTCACTGTTCTGAATTGTTGCCATTCCTTCATTTTGGGGGTCTTAACCTCCAGAAAGGGATGCAGCACTGAACCAGATATTTTCTCTTGATCATCTGGCCTCTATCCAGGTGTGACAGCCAGAGCAAATTTTCTGGGCACCAGCAATGTGTTGATGACCAAAATTTTCAAGCCCCAAGCATATTAGCCTGGCTCCTGAGGCAGGATGCTTACATGGCAGCCCCGATGCATGGGCATAATTACCCATTCCATTTATAGGGGATTCTGAGCCTTTTGTGCCCATGTGGCTTCTTAGCTAGAAAGCTGCAGATGGTTTGTGAAGTACTCTCCCCTCTTCACTGAAAAAGAGTTTGGGCCAAAGACTGAATGTTGGTACCTTTTCCCTAAATTTGTGCTTGGCTTCTCCATTGTTTCATGTATTGTTCCAGCCACGAACAAAAAACAAAACAACAACAGCAACAAACCAGGCACCTCAAAAATAAATTTGCAGAATACAAAAGTTGCATTTTTATAAAGTTCTCATGTGGTTGTTCTTATTGCAACTCATTTTAGGAAATCCAATGTTAGTCACATCACATATTTCCTGCCATTTCACACAGATTGACTTATAAAAAATTGGAAAGAGGGTCTTTGAGATATAGTCCTGTGCCCAAACAGATTTGACTTTATTTATTAAATATCTTTAAAATGTTTAGAAAATATAAATTTTAAATATTTTCAGTTCTATCACATACTAGTGAGTTCACAAGAATAGAAAATACATTTAAGATATTGGGAACAATGATACATCATCCAAATAAAGAAAAAGAACAGCAGTGTTATTGTCCTCATCTACTTTGGAAAGAACTACTCTACTAAATTTTGTATTTGTCATTCCTATATACTTACTATATTTTAAAATCATATTTGTAGCTTAGCCCCATAAGATCAATTTAATTATGTGTTTTTGAAAACACCTATACATAAGTGGAGAATACTGTATTTCCTCCTCTTTAAAGATGCCTAACATTTATATCCCTTTTCAAAATAACAGCTTTATCAAGATATAATTTATATACTATAAAAGGCACCCATTTAGAGTGTTCAACTCGGGTGTTTCAAATACACTCACAGACTTGTGCAACCACCTCCCCATCTAATTTTAGAACTTTTCATCTCTCCTAAAAGTGCCCTTTAGCAGTCATTCCCTAACACCCCTTTCCCTTAGCCCCTGGCAACCACTAACTTGTTTCCTGTTTCTGTGGGTTTGCCTCTTCTGGACATTTCATAGGAGTGGAACTGTACAGCATATGACTTTTCATAACCATCTTTTTTCCCTTAGCATATTGCTTTCAAGGTTCATCCATGTCCTAGCATTTATCAGTCCTTCACTACCTTTTGTGGCCAAGTGATATTTCATTGTATGGATTTGTCACATTATCTGTTCATCAGCTGATGGATGTTGGGGTTATTAATCCTTTTTGACTATTGTGAATAATTCTGCTGTAAATATTCTGCTGTGAACATTCATTGATGAGCTTTCTTTTTATGACATCCAATTTACCTACTTTTTTCTTTTATTATTTGTGCTTTTAGTGTTGTATCCAAGATATCAATAATCCAAATTCAGGGTTTTCCCAGTGTTTGTCTTCTAAGAGTTTTATGATTTCAGGTCTGTGATTCATTGAGTTAATTTTGTAAATGGAATACAGCTGGGACCCAGTTCTTCTTTTCATGCACATATCCAGGTGCCCCAGACCATCTTAGAGAGGACTGCTTCTTTCTCCATTGAGTTATCTTGGCACCCTTGTTGAAAATCAGCTATTACCAATTCTTGTCCATTGACCAACATGTCTGTTCTTTATGCAAAATATCATACTATGTTTGATTATTGTAACTTCGTAGTAAGTTTTTAAGTTAAAAACTTCAAAAATTGGGGGGTGTTTTTGTTTTTGTTTTGGCACTGGGGATTTAACCACGGGTTGCTCCCCCACTGAGCTATATCTTCAGCCTTTTATTTTTAAAAAATTGAGACAGGGTCTCACAGACTTGCTGAGGTTGACCTTAAATTTGCAGTCTTCCTGCCTCAGCCTCCCCAGTCCTGGGATTACAGGCATGGACACCACACCTGGCTCTGCTCCTTTCTTTGTTTTCTTCAGGTTCTTGTGTAATGTATATGTTGGTATATTGAATGATGTCCCACTAGTGTCTGAGGCTGCATTCATTTTTTTAATTCCTTTTTCTTCCATCCTTCAAACTGGCTAATCTTAATAGACCCAGCTTTAACTTCACTGATTCTTTCTTCTGCCATTTCATATCTGCTGCAGAGGCCTTTCCAGATAAATTTTCATTTAAGTTATTGTACTTTTTATTTTTTTATTGTACTTAAATTTCTAATTGGTTCTTTATAATGCCTATCTCTTTATTGATATTCTCTATATGGTGAGACACTGTTCACATATTTAATTCTTTGGATATGATTTTCTTTAGTTCTTGAAATACATATAATTGCTTATGTAAGTATACGTATTGGACCATATGTTTGTCTAATAAGTGCAATGCATGGGTGTCCTCAAGACAGTTTATATTGAGTGCTTATTTCCCCTCTGCTTTAGAACCATACTTTTTTTTTTTTTTTTGGTTTCTTGGTGTATGTTGTGATTTTTATGTTGAGCACTTGGCATTTTAAATATTATGTAGATGATAGTGAAATCGGGACCCCCACCTCCTCACCTTCAGGGTTTGTTGTTACTTTTGTTTGTTGTTGATGCTGCTGTTCTTTGTTCAGCTGCTGTCCTGGACTAATTCTGTGAGGTCTGTATTCTTTGTCATGTGACCACTGAAGTCTGTGTTTAGTAAATTTAGCTGTCAGCTAATGATTGGATTAGCTGGTGATTTCACTGACTGCTAGAACCAGTAATTTCCCTCCCTCTGCCTGTGTGTATGTGTCAGGGAATGTGTTTCACACTCATGCACTTTTCAGTTCTCCCTTAGCCTTTTCTTCTTGCTTGTACAGAACCCCAGGTTGCCAGAGGTGAGAGATTAAGGTTTCTTGGCCTTGCATCCTACACATGCACATGGCCTTCAACAATTCCAGAAGTATGTTGAAGCTTTATAACAGCCCTCTATGGTTTTATAATTCTCCCTGTTACGTTTTGGAGTTAACTTCTTGTTAGCCTCTACTGGTGTCACTGCCTCGGGCAGCTGCAATGTTAAACCCTTCCTGCTGATTGCTTTCAATGGACACTTGGGGGACTGGGCTGTTTGCACAATCCGAGCCCTGAGTAGGAGGTCAAAAATGACAGATACCATGCCTGGAGCTTTTCCAGGGAGCTCCTAGATAGGTCAAATACTGACAGTTCACTGGGGATTGGGTTTTTGGGTAGCTCCAAACTACTTTTGCTTTATTTTGTGACTGCTAAGCTGCTGTTTTCACAGCTACCATGGTGGCGAGGCTATTGGTTTTTAAGATTACCATGAAGCTTGGAAGATGGGGATGGGAACTGGTCCAGTTAAAGTGCCGCAAAGCTCACTGCTCTTATAGAGATTTAGCCAATTTCCCTCAAATAAATGCTCCTCAGATCACATAAGCATTTGATTAATTTCCAGAGTTCTGCAAAGGTTCATTTTGACAATTTTTGCCAGTACTGTCACTGCTTTTATGGAGAAGTGAGTTTTCCAAGATCTTAACTATTTCAGAAGTGCTTCCCAAGTCCAGTTGTTTTTACTGAGTTATTTGCAAGATCACCTAATTGCACAACTCCAGTCCTATTGACTTAAGGGTACATCTGAATGGCTTCTGCTAGAAGGAGCAGTGTTCAACCTCTTACTTGTTTTTTCTTATTAATTTGTAGGAGTTCCTTAAACATTCTGGTGAATACTATTTTGTCATTCTTACTTGTTTCAAAGCTATTACCAGTGTGTGAATAGTTTTAGTTTTTTTTCCCTCTCTCTCTTTAAAGTTGTCTTTTAATGACATTCTTACTCTTAAAAGAATCTTGAATGTATCCGTATTTTCCTTGATGATTAATGCTTTTGGATTTTATATTTAGGAAATTTCTTCTTACCTTAAGATTATCTAGATATTCTGTTTGTTTTTTTCCCCTAATAAGTTAGTACTATTGATATTCTCATTTCCCACCTGGAATTTTTTTGTGTTAGTATTACTAGCTTAATTTTATGTTTTCCCACAGAGATATTCTGTAGTATAAGTCATATTTATTGAAATATTAGTTCTCAACTTAGTAATTATGGGACCAACTCCATCCTAAGTCAGTTTTTGTATAGTTCCATCAGTTTTCTTGTGTTCCATCAATTGTTTTTCTTAACCTATCCCAATATTGTCTTATTCTTCAATAGTGTTTTGACTGGGCTTTTGCTTTTTTATGGAGTTTACAGTTCAAATGGAGGAGATTTCACATCTTTTAAGTATTGATTCTTCTAAATTATGATGTTAGAGCATAGGACTTCTTCACTGTCTTATAGAGTTATAATTTTCACCATCTAACTCTTAACACATGTTAGATTAGAACTATTCCTAGATACTTCATACTTCTTAAGCTATTGAATTGGCATTTAAATGTTATTTCGTAATTGTTGCAGGTATAGGGACACAATTCCTTTTTGTGTCACTGTGCATTTTTGGTATATTGATTCTGTGTCCAGCAAACTTTACTAAACTCCTTTGTTCTAATATTCTACATGTATATTCTATTGAGTGGTACACATAGACAATTATGAAATCCATCAGTAGTGGACAGTTTTCTTTCTGATCAATCCCCCATGGCTTTGTTTATCTTGACTTCCTGTGCTAGTAGAGACCTCCCACTAGAAAGAAGTGGTGATAATAGAGTCCTTCGTCTTATTCCTGAGTTAAAGGAAACACTTTCAGCACTTACCATTAAGTATTTTTATAGGTTTTATGGAGCAAGCCTTTATCAGTTTGATGACGTTCACTTCTATTCATAGTTTTATAAGAATTATATTAGGTTTATTTCTTATCATGAATGGATATTGGATTTTATCATGCTGTCAGAAAGGAAGTCCTTTTCATTAGCCTTTTAAAGGAAGTTTTATTTCTCTTTTTTTCCTTAGCAAAGAAGTTTGTGATCCTGATATTGGTGGCAAGATCATAATGTGTCCTCAGTGTGACAAGATTTGTCCCTTCTGGAAACTCAATATTACTTGCGAGTCCTCAAAGGTAATTTTTGTTATTCTAAATAGTTAAACATAGCAAAGCAACTTTTTTTCTTCTACCAATCATTTAAGTATTATATAGAAATTATACCTTTTTCCTGCTGAAGAATTCAGAAAGGTGTTTTTCAACTTCCAAACATTCTGGAAGGTAGTATGCAATGCATGTGTTTATTCCTCTTTTATAAATAATAAATTGAGATCAAAAAGCTTATCTAAAATCTCCTGGAGAGTCAGTGACAAAATGGTAGAATTGAAATTTGGCATTTCTAGTAATCAAAGCAAAGATCTAAAGCCCAGGTTTTTTTCATGAACACTTTTTAGTAGATTTACTCTTATTAGAGTTTTCTTTAATTCAAATGAGTGGAAATCTGTTATTTGTTCTTATGAAACCTGAAATTTGTATGTGCGAAATTTGTGTTTTTCCCCATCAAAGTATTCTGAAGCTATGCTTAGTCTAAATATGAGCAGCAGGGTCTTTAAAAATCTATCTATAGTAATATAAGTACATAGGAAAGTTATGTCAGATTCTTTCCACTCTCTTCCCTAATCCTACCTCCTTCCCTTTCCTTCATTCCCCTTGTCTAATCCTCTATGAACCCCACCATCCTGTACATACACAAGACTGGGGCCCTAATTAGAATAAGATATATTACATGCATGTATACTTTTATCAGAGTAGATTCTACTGTCCAATAAAAAATAAATTTAAAATAATCTATCTATAAATATATATAAGGAAGGTTTTGCATATAAGTAATAAAAGGTGTTTGTCTCAAAATATTTCACAAAACACATCTAGATCCTCTGATACATGCAGATATGCTATTTTTTTTTTTTTTTTTTTTTTTTTTTGGTACTGGGATTGAACCCAGGGCCGCTTAACCTCTGAGTCACATCCCCAGCCCATTTTTGTATTTTATTTAGAAACAGGGTCTCACTAAGTTGCTTAGGGCCTTGCTAAATTGCTGAGACTGGCTTTGAACTTTTAATTCTCCTACCTCAGCCTCCCAAGTTGCTGAGATTACAGGTGTGCACTTGCAGATGGTCTTAACTTCTTAAAATCCAGCAGGTTTAGGGCTAGCATTGAGACTGGAGAGAGCTTACCACAAAACAGTCTGGAAACTCCACAGCAGGAAGAAAGATGGCCAGATTACTTCACAGCATTTTCCTGACAACTGACATACTATCCCCCATGGTCACGATCTCTCTATCCCCTCGTCCTGCCATGAGGGTTTTATAATCATCATATGACTCTAGAACATTCCGACCTACTTGATGTCAGCTTGATTGTGACAATATATTACTATTGCAGTGAGGCCACCTTATATTTTATACTTTTGAAAATTCTTATACTGAAATTATTGCTTTTGACATATACAACAACCCTGTCAGATAGACAGAATAGTTGTTATCTACATTTTATAGAATAAAACACTGAGAATCTGAGAGATTCAATAATCAGCTTAGCCAGTAATTGACAAAACTGGAAATTGAGGGCAGATCTACATTTCTTGTGTTCCTCCCCAGCTGATAGTGATACCAGGCACCTCACTCTCAAGTTTAGATTTATATTTGAAAAATTATTCCATCACTTAGTTAAGATAATTGCAGGGCATTGTCAACATTTGGATTTTTTATGCTTAATTATTAATTAAAGTAGATTTAATTGCACACAGCCCCCCCCAAAAAAAAACACAAAGTAAAAATCTCAGAACTAATGAGATAGAGCTGCTTTCCAGTGATATTGACTCATAAATTAAAGGTCACTATTCAACATAAATCCTGATTTCCTGGATTTAAGGCAAATGCCAATAACCATACCAGATAGGGAAATTATGTTCCACAAAACTGTAGGTAGAAAGTCCACTTTTCCTCAGAGGTTCTCTCCCTCACACTCTCCTCCTCCACTGTTCTCTCATTTCTTCTGCTCCACCTACACATCCGTAGCACATGACTGTCAAATGTCTCTGTGTATGTTATACATTCATTGTTATGGTAAAAAATGGGTCTATTCCAATTTCACTTTCCTGACGGGTCCCTTGAGTCTTGCCAGAATGATTTATGAAGAAAAGGAAGCATATTAAAAAGAATATGAATTAAAGGATGACATGAAAATTTTTATTAATGCAGTTATCTCTTCCCTCATTTATTTATGCATAAATTTCTACCTTTTTTCTAAAGAGATTCACTAATTGATATGTATGCTAAAAGGGTTAGCAAGTTAAAAATGGTAATATAAAACCAGGACCAAGGAAATGAGGACACAACAGTGTGACTGGTGGGGACTGATAACTGATACTGCTTTTAGTGACTGAGCATTGAATAAGGGCCTTGGCTTTATGGCTGGCAGGATGAAAGAAAATCATGGTCAGTTCTAATATTTTGTTCTTAGAAATACATCAAGTTATAAAGTTTTGATTTGTTTCTCTGCAGGAAGAAAGCATAATACATGGTCTTACGTTTAAGATTCTGATTTGTTTCCTCTTCTTAAAATTGTCACCTTCATATGTGGCTCTCTTATCTTTCCAGCTCCATGTGACTCAAACAGTATGCTGGCTCAGGGCTGCTCTGGCAGCCACCTTGCCCTCTCTGTGCCACCTTGCCAAGCAAGCTAAGCAACGCTTTTTACCAAGAAAGCCCCTCCCTTGCTTTCTCCTCTACTTCATGCTTTCATATGGCCCATGGGACACAGAACAGAAGAGCCAAACATTTTATTTTTCCTCCTGGGTCCTTGATTCTCACACATGTGGCAAGAATGGTAACTTCATCCAGGCCTAACTCCCCCTCAGGAGTGGAAAGCATGCCCCTCACCTTGAGCTAGCAGCCAGGGTGATCTTGGCAGTGGTGGTAAACTTTAGCCTCCTTCACTGCTCCTAAATTTTTTTTCCCCTCTACCAGTGGTAGATGTGTTTCCATTGACAGTTTCCCAAGAGAGAGGGTGAGGAGTCACCTAGCCACCTCATTCTAGAAGATTTTTTCCTTCCAGAGTAGGTAGGCAGAAATATCAGAGCAAGCCGGGCTTGCTCTATTACATAGGGAAAGACTAGCATTGCTTCCTAAAACATGAATGTTGTCGACCAGAATCTGCAAGAACAGCATTAAACATGCAGAACTGTTTTTCACAGGACTTATAATAATTTGCAATAAAGGATAAAACATAGCATTAAAAGACTACTTGGAAAAGATGGTTCCAAAAGAGTTAAAGCTAAAAGATTTAAAATGTGTGATTTATGAAATCTCCAAACTAGAGAAGTAGGTGGAGAACATTGTTCTTCAAAGCAGTCATGCATTTATTAATCCTCTCTTCCTTGAGCTGGATTTTTTGAGATGAATAATTGGTTGAGACAACTTAGTATTGTGCTTATTGATCAGGGACTATGTGGATGATCAAGGGAACATCTATGTGCTTTGGAAACCAGATGAATTTAGAAGGTGGTTTGGTGTATATTCTTCAAAGAAAATAGCATAACTAATGTTTTTATATACATAAAGTTTACCACTTCACATGTGTATAAACAGAAAAAATTACCTAAAACAAAGTACACTTCCTACTTAGAAGCAGCTTTGAATTTTCATTGGTACTTGAAAGATTTGCTTTGTTTTAATATCTAGCTTCTTTTTCTATCCAGTTCCCATCTTTACTTTTCATATGAGATATTGTAAAGTAGATAACATAAGTTTATCACTTTTTCCATCATTTTATGAAGTTTTTTAAAAAAAATGTAAAAATGCTCACTAACAAAAAATAAGTAACCAACTGAAATTTTCCAAGAAGTCATAGAGGGAGATAGGCTATTTATAAACTAGCAAAGAGATCAAATTTACCAGAACTAGTGAATAGGGTCTTCTTTGGACAGATATGTTATTTATCACTCATGATCAGTATAATCATTGTAATGTTAGCAAACACACCTGTGTATCTTTTATTTCAGTGAAAGTGTCTGTCAGCCAAAGTAGAAAAACCATCCAGGGATTTGAGGGAGCAGAGCTCTCCTGGAGGAAAGCCATCTTTGAATAAACCCCAGCTTTGTACTACTTTGAACAAAGAAAATCAGGAATTCTTGAACTTACCATCTGAGGAGGGTGGGATGATGATAAGATGGAAATCATAAAGCTAAAACTTGCTTACAGGGCATTGTATTCTTAGATTCACCATGCTATGTCCTCACATTCACTGTGACAGCTCATATAAAGAGGCCATTTTTCAAGGCTGAAGGAGGCTTCAAACAGAGGGAGTCTTAGCAACTGCACCTGTTTCTTTATTGCAATGTGGAAAGATTCCATTGAAAAATGCACTCAAGTTAATATTGCAAAGGGTGTTTGCTTTTAAAAGAATGAGAAATTCTATCCTCGGGTATATAGTTCACATGGTGATTGTTAAACTAGGTATTAGCTTTTGAAAGAACTTCAGAATGCAGAATATACAAGACTGCATATTTACTGAATTCTAATAAGTGAAAAACTTGATTCATTTGAACATTATATATTTTCCAGAAATTGTGCATCTTTGACAGTTTTGGAACCCTGGTCTTTGCAGTATTTATGGGAGTCTGGGGTAAGTTATTCTTATTTTTTTATGCACTAAATTAATAGTATTATACAGTTCTACATAGGTCATCAGAGTTGCCCACTTTTAGGATTGTTTATTCAGCACCCCTAAAACTCCATTTATAAGACCGATGCCCTTGTGTCAGTTAGCTTTTACTATTAAAAAATATCAACTTAAAAATACAGTGACTGAAAACAACAAACCTTATTTCCCATTTTATTATTTGTCACAATATATGAATCAGCTGGAAGGTTCTTTGAGCATGGGGTGCTCATCTGATCTCTACAGTGAACTGGCGACTCCCCTGGGGCTAGATGGTCTGGTAATTACAAACCTGGTTGGTCTTTGGGACTTAGCTGGGAAGGCTTTTCTTTGTTCCACATGGTCTCTCATCCTCAAATAGACTCACCCCAGATTCTTCATGTGGTTTCAGTGTTCCAAAGAAAAGACATACAGTACAAGCCCCGATGCATAGGCATTTTTAAGACTATAGTTGCATCAAATTTGCTAATGTCCCATCAGACAAAGCAAGTTCTATGGCCAAACCAGCATCCATGTGAGAGAACTAACCCACCATGCCTCTTGGGTATAGGGCTCATGTTTCACTGGAACTCATTACAGATTGAGTATTCCTTATCCAAAACACTTGGGACTAGAAATGTTTCAGATTTCAGAGGTTTTCTTTTAATTTTTTTTTCAGATTCTTTGAATGTTTACATAGACTTTACCAGTTGAACATCCCTAATCCAAAATCTGAAATCTAAACTGCTCCACAATCTGAAGTGTTTTAAATGTCAAGTCTGTGCTCAAAAAGATTCAGATTTTTGAGCCTCCTAGATTTCAGGTTTTTGAATTGGAGATGCTCAGCATATATTGCAACAATATCCACAGCTATGATCCATTTGAACTTTTCTGGGGGGTAGGTGTAAGGAGGAAGCAGCAATACCAGGTTTATGGGTACGATTTCTTTCTTTCTATATGCATATTTAATAAGTCTGTACTACTCCTAAAACAACAAATGCCATGTAATAAATAGAACAGATAAAATCCTAAGGAATGTAAGTCTGGTGTAGGAATTTGAACACTTATTTATTTTGTATAGCATCACTAATGTAATGAGGCAATTATTTTCTTTAAATGCAGACTTTTAAATGTTTAAGTGTTCTAACATAGAAGAAAAAAATTCCCATTTTCAAAGATAAGTGCATTTCCAACTTCATTGTGTAAGTCAAGGGACCCAGAGAGTTGAGTTTATAGAAAGTGGGGGAAAGAACTGAACCAAATCTTTTAAGAACACATTGCTACATGCATCTCTCAGAAACAGTAATTGACAGGTGTCCTCAGCAGTGTGTCTCTTTGGCAGTAACTGCACCTTTGAAGGGTCACCAAATGGCCAGTTCTTTGTACACTTTTTGGAGATGTTAGTTGCCACTCCTGGCTAAAGTGAACTGTACTGTGGCCAAATTTATCCCATAAGTGACATTGTCATTCAAACATTTAGCACGTTTTTACTAGAGACCATGCTCTGACAAATATTTGACACTGAAGAGTAAAAATGAAATTCATGTTAGTATCCTCTATATCCCTCCATTGTAAAACACATTTTTTTCCAACAAGAACTTAGGTGCTGAACACCTAAATTTGAAATCCAAAATACTCTAAAATCTGAAGTGATTTTAACTGTGCACTTTAACTGTTGTCTTGGCCACAGTCTCAGCACTAATTTGTAACCTGTCAGATTCCAGCACATCTGTTGATGTCTGTATACTAATGGATGCTGATCACTCCAATTAAAGATGACATTTTAAATTAAGAAAAAATATATTAATTTTCACACTGAAAAGACAAAGCTCAGATTTCCTAGCTAGCCTTCTTCCTTTTTCTGATCATTAACTGCACCATGTTTACAGAACTGCCTCATGCATTGGGCTGCTGAATTTATCTCATCTGATTTTAGAATGCCAAAAACGTTTTCAGCACGGCTCGCAGCATCATGTGTATATCTTTAAGGATATGTATGTATGATGGACTCTTTAAGTGCTTTATGTTGCTTTCCTTGTTACTTCTGCCTTATGAGTGCTACTGCTGTGAACCTCATTATAGAAATCTGAAATTGCAGAACTGAATAGGCAGGAGGCTTATGTGAAGTTATTCATATTATCACCATCATATTCCTGTAGCACCTCTTTTGTACCCAGATGCATATGGCACTTATTTTTCTCCTCCCTGGAAATTACAAAAACCAAGGGTAGAAAACCTGTTATACTCAATGTGCTACAAATCATATACTTATCAAAAAAATATTCACCATTTGAAGCCAAACCAGCCCAACAAATCCCACTGACTCATGGAGTCCTGAACACTACCCATGGCAGAAGTGACAGGGCTGAACGCATCCCACCCAGCCCGTCCCTTGTTGCTTCTGACCTGCTTCCACCAGGTTCTCCCTGGTTCAGACTCTTGGCTGCATGACTGTAGTTTTTAATTTTTACATTTGAGGGCTGAGTTTTAAATGGGGCCTAGTAATTTTCCAGAAGAACACTGGACACCGGGCTCACTAAGGATCCACGGAATAGGGAAGCCTACCTAGTTGTACTTGAGGATGGGGAAACAGCTGGGTGCAACTGTCAGTTCCAGGCTGTGCTGCTTCTGCAGGTCCATAGCAGGAAAATAACACAGCTTCTGCTACCTCTGCCTCCATTCAACTGGGTTTCTTTTCTTTTTTTGTACCAGGGATTAAACCCAGGGGTTTAACCACTTAACCACTGAGTCACATCCCCTTCCCTTTTTTATATTTTATTTAGAGACAGGGTGTGACTGAGTTGCTTAGAGCCTCACTAAGTTGCTGAGGATGGATTTGAACTTGCAATCCTCCTGCCTCAGCCTCCTGAGCCACTGGGATTACAGGTATACACCACTACAATTGATTTCAGTGATACAGATGCATCTAATTAATATCTTAAAAATCACTTCCAGAATTTTAGCTTCAAGAGTCTGAAGATGTAATTTTTAACCTTCTGACCTGAGAGTTAGAAACATGCAATAAAGGCTGAACAAGCTAATCCACCTTTTAGCCTTTGTGAGTAACAAGGTCTGAATAATTTGAAGACCTGTTAAAAGGACCTTCAGAGGCAACCTATTATAGCAACCAGAACCCTCCTATCTACCAGAGTGTGTCTCTTATCCCTATACCTATACTATATTATCTGAATCCCTTTTTTGTGTATGGGTGTCTGCTTCTTCATCTAATGCATACTTTCTTTAGATGAAATAAAATCATGACTAAGAGGAGAAGCTGTTTGTGATTCCCAAGACCTAGACAACCTTTCCTCTTCTCTTATTGTATGTTGGTACAAGAATTTTAACTGTCTCATCGACGAGAGCCTCCTGGTGTGTGGTTTGCTCTGTAGTACTCCCTTTTGGAGTTCTGCTAGTTATGGCAGGGAGGGAGAAAAGAGGATACAGAACAGGAATTCCTGTCTGCGACCATGCAGAATCACCCCAGTCACAGGGCCTTGTGAGTCAGCACTGACATGGCCCAGTAGTGCTCCACAACACTGAGTGAGTGCACTGAGTTACCCGTACCTTCCACAGACCCCAGATACTCTTAGGCTGCAAGTGAAATGAGGAACCAAAACTCCCTTGGAGGCTTTGCCTTCAAGGTTGGAAACTCACTAACAACTCATCATTTTTTGCCAAGTTGTTTCTTGCTGACATTGCACTCTTAATTGCCTCGTGGGCAGAACTGCTCCTAAAGGTCAGGATTTAGTAAACTTCAGCCTTTTTGTCCCTTATACATCAGTTCAAGGAAGAGGGGAAAGAGTGTCCACTTTCTGCTTCCTTACTCTTGAATAGAATTGCTTGTGTTGTTTTTTTATGAGAAAAACTAAGTTTATTTTCATGGATCATCTCCTGTTCTTACTATTGCTAGATGGACACTGCATAAATGGCAGGATTTTAAAGATGAAGAAAATGGCATTCAATTAGATTAAGCAAATTATCTGAGGTCCCAGAGACAGAAAGTGACAAGCACAGAATAAAAGCTCTGCAAATAATTTGGCTATTCTCAGCCTTTGGATCATTGACAAAATGCAGTGTATATTAATAAATTTGTAGCAAGCTTTTAGAAAGACACAGAGATCTCTATTTTAATTGAATTGGTTGCATTATTATGTTTGGAGCTGTGAAAAATAGGAATGAGTTAATGTTGAATCTATTTTCTTGGTTCTACCTCATCTGACATAGGTACAACTGCTGCTTTCTACAACAAAAATTAAAAAAAAAAACAAAACAGTCTTTCAGTATAATTTTAACAAGCTTACAAAATCAGTGCCAGTTTGTTTCATTTATGCCTATAGGTGCCTCAGTGCCACAGTAGTCTGTTTTCCATTGCTATAACAAAATACCAGATGCTGGGTAATTTATAAAGAAAAGAGGTTTATTTAGCTCACAGTTTTACATATTCAAGATCATAGCACCAACATCTGCTTGGCTTTGGTGAGGGCCACATTGGCTGTGTCACATGGCAGATGGCATTAAAACCAGAAGCATGTATGAGAGGGAGAGATCTCATGGTGAAATAGTCAAATATTAGAGTGTTATTCTTTTATAACAACTCACTCTCTTGGCAACTAAATGGAGTCCCATGAGAACTATTTAATTCCCCCCAAGGAATTACAATAGCCTCGGCACTTTCCACCAGGCTCCACCTGTTGAAGGTCCCACTACCTTCCAAAATCACACTGAAGACCAAGCTTCTAACATACTCTTGGGGGACACACTCCAACAAAAGAAGGTGACAGAGTGTAACAGGACTTTAGTGTTCCTTAGTTACAATTTCCTTAATAAATAGTTATATTCAAAGAGTATATTTGTAGTCTGTGAGGCAGGAGGGGGCACAGGGTGATTCCTGCATTTGTCTGCCCTGGACTTGGCCCAGAAATCAAAGTGCTAAGAACTGACTGTACTGTGCCAGTGAACTGTCAGATTCTCCATCTCGGGTTACCCAGGCATCTTTCTGGGTACATGGTGGACTGAAGAGCCCAAGTAAAACAGTAGAGCTGAGAGTGGTGGAACAGGGACAGCTATGCTCAGAGGGGAGCAGTTGGTGTCAACTGGGTCCTCTGGCTGGATGGTTCTGCAAATGGTGAGGATGCTTCCAGTATCCAGAATGGTTTCCTTCAGTTTGTTCTTTCAATGTTTTCATCCATTAAGTGCCTGCTGTGTGCTAGTGCTTCAGATGTGGACAAAACAAAATTCCTGCCCACATGAAACTGCCATTCTCATGGGCATGATATACAGTAAGCCTGGAAGCAGACATGCTTTGAAGAATAGAAGAGGGGTTGACATAGGGAGTGAAGTGTGCTCTTTTTGACTGGATGTCCACTATCACTGAAATGATTTCATAGTCATGGGTAGGGGCCGGAGTTTAGAGAACTTCAGGAGCGGAGGTATATGCAATGCTAACAGTGGACTACCTGGGTAAATTAAAGTAGGGGGGGTCTTCTGTTTGTGGAGAAGATGGATGTTTACTGGGAAATGCAGAGGGTAGGGGGCTTTAGTAAGAGAATGGCATGTGTCATGCTGCTTTGTATGTGGCCGTGGAGGATTGGCTCAGCAGCAGTTCATATCTCCCAACAGGGATCTTTTGAGGGCATCTCTCTCACATGAGGCCAGCATGGATCAGGAGGGCAGCAAAACCATCCAGTCACAGCTCCCTCCACACAATTACCTAGTGCCCTAAAAGTTTTCATTCCAATGACAAGGAGGTAGTTACCTCATTTCCTCCTGAACAGGGGGGACAAGGGCACAAATGGCTGGGAAACTTCTCAGTGATGGTGTCATGGCTCTGCACACCAACACTCAACAAATTTGAACCTGATTCCAACTCCAGGTTCTTTCTATTCTAACTTGCTGGGGGAGTAGGAGTCAAAACAAGCACTGCTGGAAGTGGGTGCTGGGACGTGTTTCAGTTGACTTTCCCATTGGGTAGTATTGAGTTCATGCTTCTCACAGCCACAGCCCAGATTTCCTCTCCGTCTTGGGCTGCCATGCCGGGTCTGCAGGACTGTGTTCCAACCTCTTCATCCTCCACTCCAGTGGTTCTCAACCCACCCTGCTTATTAGAGTTTAAACACAGACACACACACACACACACACACACACACACACACACAGTCACTCACTATGCTTAGGCCCCATTCCAGACCAATTCAATCAGAATCTCAAGGGTAGTGCCTGGGCTTGGTAGTTTTTAAAAGCTCCCCAAGTGCTTCTCAGGTGCAGTCAGGGTGAGAATTACTGCTCTACGGACACATCATTTAGTGATCTCATCCACTCAAAGTCAGGCTCCAGCTGACACTTAAAATGATGAAAATTCCTGGTTCCACCCAGATCTTCCCCTCCATTTTGGACTGGACATCTGTCTACTGGATTCTTCTTCCTGAACAGCCCACAGGCACCTGATCATAACAGAACCAGCTATCTTCCCTCTCATATTTGTTCCTCTCACTGACTACACTTCTAAAGTAGAATGAAGGATATTGTGCAATCCAGCAACCTGGCTGGCATCCTTGACCTTTTCCAGCCCCTTCTGTTATACCTGCCTCCAGTCTACCTGCCCAGTACCCCTCAAGTAGACTACCTCATCATGCACCCACCAGTCAGTCTCCCTGCCTCTCATTTCACTATAGATCACCCTCAGTGTCTCTTTCCCTTGAGGTTACAATCCCACCTCTTTCAGGCACACACAGCCTTTTGTAAGGTACCCCAGCAGTTCTCCCTACTGGCTGCCTACCTTCTGCATCACACCCTACACTTAAAACCCAACCATCTGCCCTGGGAAGTACCCAGCATTCTGACCTCACTGTCTCTTGTTTTTGTACTGGGGCTTGAACCCAGGGGTACTTTACTGCTATATCCTCAATTCTTTTTATTAGTTTGAGACCAGATCTCACTGTATTGCTGAAGGTCTTGCTAAGTTACTGAGGCTAATCTTGAACTTGCTATTCTCCTGCCTCTACCTCACTAGGATTACAGGTATGCATCACTTGTCCAGCTCCTCCTTGCCTTTTCATGTGCAGCTCCCTGGCAGGAAGTGGTTTTAACTCTCCACCTACTACCACCTTCAACCAATCAGCCGAATCACCCCAAGGCTCAACACAGTGGTCTGTCATCTAGAAAGGACAGTTAGATATTCTGACTGTGCTCCCAGAGCAACTGTGCTCACCTTTGTCATGATCCTCCAAAGAGTCTACAGTACCTGTCACATCCGTGCACCTAGAAGCTCCTAAAGAGAAACTGTCCTGTTTCTCTTTATTCTCTGCATACAGTAGGCAATCGAAAAGTATTTGTGACTAGGACAGTGGTAATTTCAGAGTTTCTCTACAGGAAGAGCTTAGGGGTAGCAGTCAGAAAGGGCCAAGGAAATTTACCCTGAAACTGCATCTTCAATTAACATTTAATGTTCTTATTTAGTATTTTGAGTTACAAATTCTGAAAAATGACTCCTAAAAATTTGTTCATACTTATGCAAAATTGAGAGAAAATTAGCTTTCCACATGGAAGAATATTATATTAACTTATTTGGAGAGTACAAAAGCATTCCATTGTCCCTCAACCTCATAGGAAGGGAGGAATAGATGAAGCAAGAAAGAGATGTAGGGAAAAGCAGATTGAAGGATGGATCACGAACTGCTTTTGAATTATAATATTGTGTTTTTAGTTGGCAAGAACATGCTGGTATTAGAATGTTAGCAGCTGCCCTCATAATACCTTTTCCATAAGCTAGTCTGCTTCATAATTTGTGTAAATTATTGTTTTCTGTTAAAAATGAAATAATTTTCCCCTTTTTAAATACCAGTATCACCTATAAATTACATTGTTTATCATATACAAAAGTGTTATGGGTAACTAATACTATTCAGTATGGATTTCTTAAACATCACTCATCATTGGCGATCCACATGATCCTGTTCATTTCTTTTATTAGTTACCTTGTTTTTGGAGTTTTGGAAGCGGCGCCAGGCAGAACTTGAGTATGAATGGGACACTGTTGAGTTACAGCAGGAAGAACAACCCCGGCCAGAATATGAAGCACAGTGTACTCACGTGGTGATAAACGAGATTACCCAGGTAAGGACCATGCCACTTAGATGCAATTTACTCTTTATTGCGGTGGTTTTCCACCTTGGCTACGCACTGGAATCACCTAAAGAGTTAATATCGATGTCTGAGTTCTAGCACCACATACTCTGAGGGTACTTAGTAGCCTGGGTGTGTTTTGGGCACAGAGATTTTTTTGAAGCTCCTCTAATCGATTCTAATGATGAAGATACTTGGAATAGTGAATATAGGGGACAAATATGTTCCTTTCTTATGTAATAGAGGTTAAAATGCCAAAAGAAAATTAGACCATGACATAGGTGTATGAGGAAAGATGCTTTGGTTTTTATAGTTGTTTTTTCACGTGTTTCATTATAGTTCCTTATTCAGCTTAAATTAACCGTCCCTTTATCTTGCACTAAGTCTTAGTTACTGCTCCACCTTCTGGTTGGGACGTGTACAGAAAAAAGGATGGATGAAGAAGGGAGACATTTATCGAAGTCCAGTTATGTTCAGGCACTGTGCTAGGCATTTTATATCATTGGAAAGGTAGTTTTGCTGCTGCCACTAATGCTGCAGAGATAAGAAATAAAAACTAAAATAAAACTATAGATCTCTCTGTATATATTCCAAAGCTCCTGGAAAGTGATTTTTGAGTCTTCTGCATTATTGCTTCTTTCCATCAACACAGGAAATTTAGAGTTGATTGTGCTTGCAGTCATCAGCATTAGGACAGTAGGTTCAGCATACTAATGGCTCTTGGAAAGAAAATGCTTTCACCAAGAGCAGCTGAGAACGTCCAACTATAGATTTCATAAATTGAATCAGAGATTTACAGAATGTTGGCACTAAAAGGGACTGGAGGGAGCAGTTCAACCTCCTCATCTTATAAATGGGGAAAAATGAGGTTCGGTTATGAATAGAAGATGACATTTGTCTCTTACAATGTAACAAGCTTCAAATAATCCTTGTTATGAATAGTTACTGCCAGTTACTAGAGCAGACAGGTCAAAGCATGTGTTGAAAGATTATATATTCAGAAAGGAAAGCTGATACTTAGACAAAATTAGATGTTCATAAAGTAGGTACTGAAAAATAAAAGCTTTATAGTATCAGCAACACTGAAAAAATACTAATGACAATTTGGTCATTTAAACCTATCAATTTTATATTTAAAATTGGCAACTATTTAACAAGTCAAATTTCTACTGAAATGTCACTTGTTAAGAAATTGCAAATGAAGTTTCCCTTCTTTTATTTCTTCCTCATTTCATTTTTATTGTCAGTGTATCCTGCACTGTTTAGAGAGGCTATGGTCCAGTGGTGAAGTCTAAGGAATGAGACTGCCTGAGTTCTGGCATGAACACAGCAACTTACTAATTGGGTGATTTGGGAAAAATTATTTAACTTCTCTGTACTTCAGTTTCCTTATCTATAAAATGGTGATAATAGAGTTGCAGCTGTATCATTGTGGTAAGGAGTAATTGAGTTTGTGTGTAAAACCCACTTTGAATA
This sequence comes from Sciurus carolinensis, assembly GCF_902686445.1. Lineage (NCBI taxonomy): Eukaryota > Metazoa > Chordata > Mammalia > Rodentia > Sciuridae > Sciurus > Sciurus carolinensis. The sequence continues at coordinate 106,125,412 of NC_062216.1, forward strand.
GTACCCAGCACAAAATGCATACCATGTAAGTATTTGCAGCTATTAATATACTGTAGCTGCTTTTATTATTCAGGTAAATCATGAGGAATATTGATTTCTTCTTTTAAGAATCTAAATTTATTCCTATAAAGTATAAAATGGAAACTCTCTAAAAAATTCATCAAATTAATATATAAAGCTCAACCAAGAAACACATATTGAATACCTAGTATTTATAGACACATTTTTTCTCCCTGGGCTCTGCACTGTCATCTTGGTCATTTTCAAAATTCAAGATAAGCCCAAGAATGTCAGCTTTATGGCTCAGCACTGACAGGTACCTAGATTCCTAAGTACAGGTCATGGCAGAAAAACAGTTTATTACTCATGCTTACATTTTCCAAAGACTGTTATAAAATTAACACTGCTCATATCTTATTGCATGTCTATTTGAAATTATTAACAAAAATGTACAATCATGAATAGACTCGACTTATGAATCAATTTATTTAAAAAATTAAGCTTAAGATTTACTGACAGATTGGGAGAAAAGTAATTGTATTGGAGTAATTCCCTTGACTAAACTTTTTTCTTTCTTTTAATTAGGAAGAAGAACGCATTCCCTTCACTGCCTGGGGAAAGTGTATACGGATAACCCTCTGTGCAAGTGCTGTCCTTTTCTGGGTAAGAATTTCTCTCTCTCTCTCTCTCTCTCTCTCTCTCTGTCACACACACACACACACACACACACACACAATTTTTTAGAAATTTATTAATTTTTTATTGTATAACTTTTCAGTGTCTAATTTTAAATATCAAGGAAACTCAACCCTGGACATTGTGGCTTCATAAGAGATGCTTATAGGGAGCTGCTTAGCCACCACCTAGAGTGACTGTCAAGGTTTCAGACTGTCTTATCTGTCCTCACAGGTTCTTCTAGTTCCTTCCACCTCATTTGTTTAATTCAGTCCAGTGGTTCAGTATTTTCCAGTTTCTGGTGAAGATACCAAATGGGAGGCATTAAGAATTCTAAAGCACTCCATTGTCAACAACCTAAAAAAAATGTCCAGTAATATCCTTAGCAGATAGAGAATGGGAATTAAAAAAAAGAAAAACTATAAAAACTTCTGGAAGACATGAAAGAAGTCTTAAAAAATAATTTTAGATGAAAGGACAGTGTTTCTATAATGCCAGAACTTATTAAATTAGTTTTGGATTTGTTATTAATAAAAACATAGTAGTAATATAATTTTGTGAGAGTTGCATTGGCTCAAGAAAAGTAGATTAGAGGATAGGAAATGAAGCCCAGAAATAGGCTCTGGTATCAGTAATTTAGCATATCAGAAGGGAGGCATTATAAATCCATGTGATAAGTAGAGATTATGCAATAAATGGCAATAGAATGCTTATTAGCAATTAGAGGAAAAAATAAAGTTTAAAGCCATATTTTGAACTACACACTATAATAAGTTCCAAGACCACTTTTTAAAAATGTTAAACCATAAGCTAGAAATAAACATTAATGAATATATAATCTCTAGATATAAAAAGACATTCTACATTTAACCAGCAATAGAAGAAGTTTCAGAGGAAAATATCTAAAGATTCCCATACACTAAATTTCAGCAAAACAGGAGAAGAAATATTTGTGAAGATGGCAAAGTGTTAATACCTCTAATACACAGAATCCAGAAAACACACTGATCTTAGTAACAAGAGAGAACATAAATAATGTATTTACTAAAGAAAAAATATAGTTACTGATAAGCATGAAAAATAGTCAAACCTCAATAATAATTAAATAGTGCACATTAAAATGAGATACAGTATTTTGCCTCTCAAACAAGGCTCAGAGTTTGTGAGGATGAGGTGCAGGATCAGTTATTCTCCTGTTGGGGTCCTGGATTTTACGTTGCTACAGCCTTGCTAGAAAGCAGTTAGGCCATGTGTATCAAGAGTCCCTAAAATACTCTTATGCTTTAATCCACTAATTTAGATTTTAGAAACTTATAGTCAACAAATACTTCCAAATTGCAAATAAAGATTTTTCAGACATCCATCACAACATTTTATATACACATTCACAAACACATACCCACATGAATATCTCAACCAAAATGTCCTACTTCAAACCCACCATATATTTGTATATTTTCTAGTCTTGAAAAATCACACTCATGAAAATATTTTATGATGCATAAAAATGCCTATGGTTTATAATAAGTTTAAAGAAAGGATAAAATATGTAAAGTGGTTTTAATTTTTTTTAATATTTAAATTTTTTTGTAGTCATAGGTAGACAGAATGCCTTTACTTTATTTATTTTTATGTAGTGCTAAGAATTGAACTCAGTGCCTCACACATGCTAGGAAGTGCTCTACCACTGACCTACAGGCCCAGCCCCTGTAGTGGTTTTAAATATGCAAAGAGTACGTAGTTCTGAAAGAATTATGCCTATTTGTGAAGAGTAGGTAAATTTGCCTATTTTTCTTTATTTGTTTTATACAAGTCTTTCCACTGTAGGTGACAAAATCAGTCTCCAGTTGGTTTAAACAGAACAAAACGGGGGAAGGTGAGATTCTTTGGTTGTTGAACTGAAAATTCCAGATTGGAGGTGTGGCTTTAGTCAGGGGTGCTACTGAGCCTAAATAGCATCAAAGTCTATGTTTTGTTCTGTCTTCCTTCTGTCCCAGGTGACTTGCAATGTGGTGGGTCAAGATACTACCTTACAGTGGCAAAACGACTGCAGCATTTCAGATCCCATATCATATCCAAGCAAAGAGAGGTCTTTTTCAGTGACCTCTCTGTGGATGAAGGAAGCTACTTCCTCCCATGGACACTAACAGTTGTCTCCTCACACTGAGTGGCTCTTGCCGGGTCAGATCTCAATCCCTGAATCCTAGGCTATGACCAGTGGGAGGGGAGACGTTATTTGTCTCAAACCAATCAGACTCTGACCTTGGAGCACTGTGAGGGCGATCCTACACACACCCCAGGGCTGATGGAGTAGGGTTAGTGCCCCCACAACAAAATCTGGGTTCTCTGCTAGGACAGTGAACAGATCCAGGCCAGCAAAAGCAGCAAGTGTCCACTACAGGGTACTTTCAAATTTTCTACAGTGAACATCATACTAAAGTATATTAAAACTAGAATCAGAAAAGTTAAATAAAAAAATTTGAAGGAGAAAGAAGGCTTCCCCTCTCCTATGAAGAGATATTGAACTTATTTATCATCCTGAAGACGTATGGAAACCTATCAAATGTGTATGAGCTCTGGAATGAATTAGAATTCATTTCATAAACCACATGGGAGGCATTCCCATGTAGGGGTCAGTGTGTTTTTCGAGTCTTTGGGAATCCCAATTCTTTCACTTCCTAGATGATTAGTCTTGAACAAATGGCTTACTCTCTATTTTCTCATCCATAAAAGAGAGAGAATACTACCTACTGCGGAGGTTTGTTATAAGTAGTCAACAAATACACATGCTGAGGTGAACAGTAGGCATTTAAAGACTGCTGTTAGAATTACTTAATAATTATCAAAATATTTATGGAGGTAATTTTTAGAGCTGTGTAATATTTAAATAGCCTTTATGTGTTGTGCTGAGCAAGGGCGACTCAACATCTTCTCCACTTTTCCTTAGCCTTAGCTAATTTTTCACATACATACGTACCAAGATCTTGTTTGTTTCATGAGTTTCTGAACCCTATATATGAAAAAGTGACCATCACGATTACTAAGTTCGGTGTATTTAAAGAGTTAAGACTTAACTGTGAAGAAAAGGATAATGCCTTCTCTGTAAGTGGATTATTGCTTAAAACATAAGAAAAATGGCTTCTTAACACTTTGGTCACCATCACATAGGTAGTATCTAAATAGTGCTTTTCATGTGCCTGGGCTTAAGTGTTTTTACTTGTAGTGACTCCCTGCGTCCTCCACAATTCTATTAGCTAGGTGCTACCTTATGCTCATGTACAGATGAGGAAACTGAAGCCCCAGAGGTGAATTTGTATTATGTGTGTTGAGGCAGTGGCAGAGCTGGGATTCAGGTGCAAGGACCATCCTGTAATCATTCCCTGTACTGTACTCTGCAGGTGAAAAGCAGCCCCATTACTACCAACACTGTGACATGATTTGCTTGTTCCTGAAGTTTCCATTCTCTGTATCTTTTCTCTTTTGTGGCATGCATCAGGAGCAGTCAGACACATTAACAACATGATTCTGGAGTCCAGTCAAGAAAATAGATGTATAGAAAAGAGTTTAAAGATACCTCTCTAACAATGTCTAATGTTGTAAATCGAGTTGGGAAAAAAATTCATGGGGTCTTTAATGTGCCTTATTCAGTGACCAGAGAAAATCTGCTTACTGAAAAAGTAAAATGCTTTTATGTGCAAACTGTGCTTCAGATACCTACACTGAGGCTGGAACTGAGTCAAAAGCACAGAACATCAGTGAAAAAAAAAAAAAAAAACATGGAAATGCAGGTAGAAACAACTGCCAGCTGGAGGCCCGAGTGGGGAAAGTACAAGAAACTTTTGTCAGTAGAGATAGTTGACACAGGGCACCTCTGGGCCAACTTCATGGCCTGTCCAGAACCTCCCTCGATTCTGTGATTAGAGAGAAGCTAGCACCTGCTTACCAAACTCCAGTTGGTGACAGGTTCTCTGCTGAAAAAAAAAAAATCATATCTTCTTAATGGAGTATTACTCAGCAAAACCCCACATATTTCTAACCTAAGTTATTCAGTAATTGTAGTAGAAGGGATGTTTTCATTGGTTCTCTGATCACGGATACTTTCCTTCTACCTTAACATGCTACTAGTTGTTCCAATTTTTTGCTGTCTGTTGAGAACTTGAGAACACTCTTTTTTAATGGACTTTCTGTTCTAGAGCAGTTTTTAGGTTTATAGAAAATTTGCATAGAAAGTGCAGCGAGTTCTCATATCCCATTTCACCCCTGTGCACATTCCCCTCTTAACATCACATCTGTTGTACCCACACTTTTTACTTCCAGCATTCCTTTCCCTTTCTTGTGCCCTGTTTTCCTCCTGTCTTGTGGCACATGGGAGATTCACGACACTTTACACATGTACCTTGTTAAATAAATGTGCCAATTATTAACAGTAAAAATCTGATTGCTGGTGAGTCTCATGCTGCTGTTTATAATGCTTTCAGATCCTGCTGATCATTGCTTCAGTTATTGGAATCATCGTCTATCGGCTCTCAGTGTTCATTGTATTTTCTGCAAAACTTCCCAAGAACGTCAATGGGACAGACCCAATCCAGAAGTACCTGACTCCACAAACGGCCACATCCATCACAGCTTCCATCATCAGCTTTATCATCATCATGATTCTGAACACCATATATGAAAAAGTGGCCATTATGATTACTAATTTCGGTAAGGTTCTACCCTAGCTTAGGCAATTCCTGGGACATTTTTAGAATCTTGGTAAAATTAAAGACTGAATCTTTATCCATTTCAATCCCTGGAGGTTACAAATTTTAGAAAATTTCAAGTGTAAATGTATTTTTTTTTGCCTGTATGGGAAAAGAATTATCAACAGCTTTATATTAGTAAGAGGGACAGAGCAAAGACAATCATTATACTGTCCAAGCTCTGTGTAAACAGATCAGTGCTGAATAATATTTTCAATTACATTAGATCATGTACTCTATTGTTGAAAGTAAATAGTCTCTTTATTGCAAATAAGTGGAATAAGGTCATGGTTCCAGTGGCAAATACACTCATTGAGGAGAGGACAAGCAATCATGCTGCTGCATGTCTTCCCCATGCCGTTCATATTAATATAATGCCCGGCAGCTCTGGCTTTTGTAATAAGTGTTTCTTCCCCCTGGCTTGTGTCCCAGGCAGCTGCTTAGTGGCCAGAGTTAAGTGCTTTCCACACCCTGCATACATCTGTGTCCTTCTCTGAATGGACTAAGTGGTCATCTAAGAACAATCAGACTGATTTAGATGCCAAGCTAGAAGGATGACCTGTTTTGTCTCCCCCATGTGCCTCTAGCAAGCTGCCCCTTGTTTTGTGGTTGTCTTACTGCAATTCAGGAAGACGAAAGAGTATCACTCAGCAGGCAATTCAAAAGTAATGTTCTGTTAGTCTAGATCTAAGATAGTCCTTGTCCATTTGATAACATAGTACTTGTAAATTTTAAGGAATGATAAAAAAAAAACTAACGTGTACATTCACACACACACACACACACACACACACACACACACATTTTGCCATGTGGGATATTGTACTCTGTGGTGAGAACTCATAACAATGCGTAAACTTGGCATTAACACAGTGGCTATATTAAGGAACTGAAAACAGCTTAAATGAAAACAGTGTGAATTGTGTTTTTTTTTTTTTCAACACGTTAACTCATGTATCAGTGTCTTTGATTAGAGTTTCAAAGGCGTTCACAATTTTAAAATCTTTTTTCTGTTTTATTTTAACTGCAGAACTCCCAAGGACTCAGACTGATTATGAGAACAGTCTAACCATGAAGATGTTCTTATTCCAGTTTGTCAACTACTACTCTTCATGCTTCTACATAGCATTCTTTAAGGGCAAATTCGTGGGCTACCCAGGAGACCCAGTGTATTGGCTGGGAAAGTACAGAAATGAAGAGGTGTGAAAATACATTGTGTTCTTTTTACAGTTTAAGCTGCTTCATGCTTTCTCTCACTTACCTAATGAATAGTTTTCTCATTGTTTTCTTTTTTTTTTTAGATGTTTTAGTCTAGACAGAATAAATATCAGAAAAATAAAATTACTGACTGTATTCCAAGTTACATGCATCTATAATCTAAATGAGATTTTCTTTTTAACATTCCAGTGTGACCCAGGTGGCTGTCTCCTTGAACTAACTACTCAACTGACAATAATCATGGGAGGAAAAGCAATCTGGAATAACATACAAGAAGTCTTGCTTCCGTGAGTATTAGATAGTGTAGCTTGGATAACAGGCAGGAGGTCCGTCAGCCCACCTGGTGAAATAATTTACCTACATAGCCACATAGCTGCATGTCCACCTCTAAAATGGATTGGAATCTATTATTAAAGGTCTTAAGACAGGATAGTCCAACAAACACTTTATACCTATCAAGTGTTTAATAATTACATAGAACCTTTGTTCTGTTTAGTGAAACCCCACCTGCTACAGTTTGTGTCTTTAAGCTGTCATTGTGGTTGACTAATCACAGGCCTCTGAGCATGGCCCTTCCTTAGAATGTGAACTACATGTGTCCCCAATTTCTCACAGCACCCTACACCCTCCCCTTTGTGTTGTATGTTTTAAAGTCATTAAATAGGGATTTGCTGAATTCTTAGCATATGCCTGTCACTGGATTGCTTTATGTCTTTCTCTCATTTAATTTTTAAACTATCTTGTTTTATCTTGGTTTTGCAATGAAAATTTATAGCTTAAACAGATTAAATGTTTTACCCAAGTTCACAGAGGCAATAAGAGGTTACTGTAGGATTCCATACCAGGGCACCATGACTCCAAACTCGTATGCCTTCAGGGACAGGAATTCTGGACTGGAATGTGGCTCAGTGGTAGAGCACCTGCCTGCCACACCTGAGCCCCCTGGGTTCGACCCCCAGGACATCAATAAAGAAGTTCTCTTGTGAGCCTAAGGCACAGGGATATACATATAATGTTTAAAGAGGTAATTGTCTAAAATAATAACCACAAAGGTTGACTTAACTTTTTTTTCCCTCAAAAAATAAGAATAAGCTATAGCTATACTGAAGACATTAACTCAAATTGCACTGCCCTAAGTTTTCACTTAAGTCCCATCTACATCAAACTGGAAAAGTCCAGCACCATCTGCATTCTCTGAGAATTTCAGGGAACCTATTATATTAGTTTTCTTTTGCTGCTGCAACAGATTGCTACAAAATTAATGGGTTAAAATGACACAAATGTATTGTCTTATGGTTTGGAAAGTCAGCAGTCTGGGCTAAATTCAAGGTGTTGGCAGGCATGTTCCTTACTGAAATCTCTCAGGTGAATCTCTTTCTCTGCCTTCTCTCGATTCCAGAGGCCACCCACACCTCTTGGCTTGTGACCTCTTTTCTCTTTCCACAAAGGCAGCAGTGCTTCCTGTATCTGACTTCTGTGCCTCTGATTTCTGTGGCTCCCTCTTCTTCTCTCCTGTCTTTCCTTATTTCCCTTTCTCTTCTGCCTCCCTCTTCCTCCTTTAACAATCTTTGTGATTATATTGGATACCTGGATCATCTAGGATGATCTCCCTGTATTACAGTCAGCTGATCAGCAACCATACCTTTACCAGGGAAACTAACACACACACATGTTCTGTGAATTAGGAGAGGAACACTTTGGACAGACCATTGTTCTACCTACCATACTTATTTTTCCAGGGTGATTTCTGCTCTGAGTTTCTGCTCTTGCAAAACTTTTCATCTCTTGTCTGTCTTGCCTCCTATATCTGTACCTTTCTCTATTCCATGCCACCCCAAATGCAGAGGGTGCACAGCTCTCTCCCTAGTGTCCTCCAAAATCACTCCAATGTTTATGCTTTACTGATGTTTAGTGAATGAAGGCAGAAACTCAAACAATTTATGTTTTGAAATTTAAAAACCTCCCCCTTTATTTTTTAAATTTATTTTTTTATTTGTTCTTCTTAATTAGACATGACAGTAGAATCTATTTGATACACACACACACACACACACACACACACACACACACACACAGAATATATCCTTTTCTAATTAGAATGATCCCAGTCTTGTGGATGTACATGATGTTGCAATTCACTGTGGTATATTCATATATGTACATAGGAAAGTTATGTCAGATTCATTCTTCTTTCTTATTCCTGTCTCCCTCCCTTCCCTTCAATTCCCTTTGTTTAATCCACTGAACTTCTATTCTCCCCCACCCCCTTTTTGTGGGTTGGTGTTACGATTTGGTTGGGAGGTGTCCCCCAAAAGTTCACATGTAAGACAATGCAAGAAGGTTCAGAGGAGAAATTTGAGTCTTTACCCAATCCGAGAATTAATCCCCTGATAGGGATTAACTGAGTGGTAACTGAAAGATAGGATGTGGCTGGAGGAAGTGGGAATTGCGAAAGTGGCTTTAGGGTATATATTTGTATCTGACAAGTAGAGACCACTCTCTCTGCTTCCTGATCACCATTTGAGCTGCTTCCCTCTGCCACACTCTTCCTCCTTGATGTTCTGCCTCACCTCGAGTCCCAAGGCATGGAGCCAGCCTTCTATAGACTAAGTAAGATCTCTGAAACCATGAGCCCTCAAATTCTTCCTCCCCTACAATTGTTCTGGTTGGGTCTTCTAGTCACAGCAGCAAAAAATCTGACTAAAACAGTTTGCATCCACATATCAGAGAGAACATTCGACCTTTGGTTTTGGGGAATTGGCTTATTTCACTTAGCATGATAGTCCCCAGATCCATCTACTTACCAGCAAATGTCATAAAGTCATTCTTATTTATGGCTGAATAATATTCCATTGTGTATATATGCCACAGTTTCTTTATGCATTCATCTGTTGATGGGTATCTGGATTGGTTCATAGCTTAGCTATTGTGAACTGTGCTGCTAAAAAAATTGATGTGGCTGTGTCACTATAGTATCCTGATTTTAACTCCTTTGGATAGATACCAAGGAATGGTATAACTGGGTCAAGTGGTGGTTCCATTCCTAGTTTTTTGAGGCATCTCCATACTGCTTTCCACAGTGCTTACACTCATTTGCAGTTCCACAACAAAGTATAAGTGTATCTTTTCCCCCACATCCTCACCAACATTATTACTTGTATTCTTGATACTTGCCATTCTGGTTGGAATGAGATGTAATCTCAGTGTAGTATTAGTTTGAATTTCTCTAATTGCTAGAGATGTTGAACATTTTTTCATGTATTTGTTGACCATTCATATTTCTTATTTTGAGAAGTGTCTGTTTAGTTCCTTTGCCCATTTATTGATTGGATGATTTGTTTTTGTTTTGTTTTTTTCATGTTAAGCTTTTTGAGTTCTTCGTATATCTGGGAAATTAACACTTCATCTGAGGTGCGGGTGGCAGAGATTTTTTCCCCATTCTGTAGGCTCTGTCGATGGTTTCCTTTGCTGTGCAGAAACTTTTTAAAAAGTTCTTATCCCACTCTGCAAACAAGGTCTTTTAAACTTATCATACTTCTTTCTCTAGCCTCCTGCCATTCTTCCCTGTCTTCCCACATCACCTACAACTCCCCTTTCCTGATCCTCCCCTCCTGAGCTTTCTTCTGTGTCTCTCCCACGGTCAGGTTTCCGTTCATCCTCCTGTACAGTGTTAATTATAACACTGGATTTCTTCCTCCTCCATCTTTAGGGTGAACCACCAGAGTCTTTCTCTAAACAAAAATATCTCACCTTCCCTTCTCCCACCCTCTTCCTAGAAAGGGATTCTGGCTTTAACTGTGAAATTAATATTTTATAATCCTACTGTGCAGAAAACAACAAATATTAAGATTTTTCCAGATAAGTAAAAGTAGGTCAAGCACAAATAATACTATGTTTGTTTCTATGTGAAAATAAATACAGGGAAAATAAATATACAAGAAAATAGAGGAAAGTCTTAACTCATTTTTTTATTATTAAAGAACATTTTCTAAGCCAAGCATATTAATTATTTAACACTAAGTTTTGATAATTAATTGGCTGGCAGTGAACTATTCTCCAATTTGAAAATGTAGCTGGGAGAGTAGATTTCCTAAACTAATAATGAGAAATTCATACAAAATGAAATTAGTTCATATGAGATGTTTTTAAATAAAGGGTGAATTATATAGTCTGCATGACCTGTTTATATTTTCACTTCAAGTAGGTCCATTGTTAAAAATCACGGTGACCTTTAGATATTTCTACTCCTGGTCTGTTTTAAATCATCTCCCCCTTAGTTTAAAAGCTAGGAATGCCAGGTGTTAGCCAAATTAGAGAATGACTTGGGCTTCTTCTTTGTGTAGGTGCCAGTGTCCTCCTTATAATTTTTCATACAAAATCTTAACATGTCAGTGATATAACTGTCATCTTGCTGCCCAGGACTACACCCATCCCAATAATAGATAGGAAAGGAAAGAAAAGCCTTGTAAGTCAGCAACTGTTTTCATGTCAAGTTAATGTATCAAAAGGAACATGGTGAAATATATATGACTAGGATTCTTGGAACCAGAGAAACAGCATGTCTGGCACTGTGGCCAGGTTCCCCGTGGGGTCTCCCATACCTGGACTGGACCTTGGCATTGAGCAGGCACTTGGCATGAACCATGAGATAGATAAGTACTTCAAATGCTTCAAGTTCAGAGCATCAGTGAATCACAGACTAGGACCCAGAGAACAAGCTTAGAGCCCTTTGACCTTCTAAACACCACTTACTTGAGACATTCCTGGGATTTTATTTCATTCTGTACTTGCAAAAGCCTAGTACAATTCCTGTGTTAAGCATATCACTCTGGAAATTTTTATGATAACATGTTGAGGAAAATAAACATCCAAAATGCATATGGCATTAGTATCTTTTGATGTTTAGATAGTAGATTATTATAATTTTCTTCCTTTCCATGTTTTCTATAATTTCCACAATGAGTATTCACCACTAATAAGAAAAATGAACCATCAGAGGAAAAGGTATCCTTTTGCAAGATGTGGTCTGGCTATAGATGCCCCAGAGACCTACAGTCAGAGGGTCCTAAATGCAGGTAGCCCTCACTACCCACAGTCACTCTTTAAGTTCAAGAACAGTGAACTCAGACATGAAACAGATGCAGATAGTAAGGGATGCTTGGCTTCGAAGCTTTGTAAGTAGGAATACTATAGAATGTTCTAAACATAAATGATCACTGTTTAGTAGGTGGGCTAATTACAATAAAGGAAAGGCCAAAATAAAGGTATAAAGTGCATCATGCCATCTATAAGTACTAAGTAAAGAGCAGCTTATTACAATGAGGTTAGGTTAACATGCATGGAAAATGTTTTAAAGAAATCGTTTTGTAACCACTGCCCTCCTTCTAGCTTTAGCCAGGGGAATAAGAATCTGGTATATTTTTAAAAGTTCTACAAGTGATTCTCACATGTAGTCAAGATTGAAATCCAGTACTAGAGCTGTAGTCCAGTAGAAAACTCAAAAGTCCCAGGGCAACAGTAGATGGATGAGTGGTTCAGCTGAACAAGAGACTTAGAGTGTGTAGCTAGAAAAGAAAACTAGTTGTAAATACTTGTCATATGACCCATGATGAGTTGGGAGACAGAACAGTAGGGACAGAAGCACCAGATGAGTTAGTAATGCAACAAAATAAATGCTTCTTTCGAATCCAAATTATGATGGATTTGGTGCCATACAGAAAAATATCTGCTTCTCTGGGGGACATGGAAAGGACTCAGAGGAGACTGAGACTGGAAGGGAGGCAGAGCAAAAAATAAACCCATAAAAACTAAACCCAGTTATCTGGAGATTAGGTGTCATGAAGGGTGGTGAACATGTGTGGACCTCAGAACTACCTATGTTACAGGCCCCTGGGATGGCTGTAAAACTGCAGATCGAGAACATGCCTCAGTTCCATAGCTGCAGGATAGGAAGCTGCACTATTAGCAACCATTCCACATTTTTCTTCTAAGTACTGAAGTGAAAACCACTGGTCCAGGTGGCCAGGTATCCCCAAGCCAATATTCCCAATAATGTAGGCCAGATTTTCAGTTGGCTTCAGCCAATGTGACCTATGCTGGTCAACAGGAAATCCCATACAGTGGGAATGGGCGTATTAGGAAATGTCCTAAAGCTTTGACCTGTTTTAAATTGTTTAATCCTGACAGCAGCCCTGGACAATATGTGTTTTATCACCTTATTTTCTTTTAACTTTACCAAAGTAAAGCAATGAATGTGGATTCTGATTCAGGGTCATCTGAGTCAAATCTCCTCTCCTTTCTTTAGCTTACTGTTGCCTCTGTGATTTCATCAATGAGATAGACATAGGGAAAGATTGTGAAGCTAGGGCCATGTTGATGGCAGAGCATCTCCCCTGAGTAAGGCCTGGGTAGTGAGTGATCAGGCAGAGTTAGGGCTGGGATGAGTGTCTGTGGGGAATCCCAGCACAGAGAGCCACCTCCATCCTGTCTTAGACTAGTTCGTGTGTGAGCACTGTGTACCCAGGAGGAGGAGCATGATGGCCTGAGTGGATTTCTTGCAGCAAGTCTTTATAGTCCCCTTTGTAAGAATTTGAAATTCACACAAACCTGTTGTTTAATCAGCCAAAGCTTAGCCAGATGTTGTATGTGTACTTGAAGTTGCTTGTTGTTATGGTGCCTCTTCTGATGAACTCCACAAGTAAACCACAAGCTGGCTGTTGCTTGAGGGGACAATGGTTCTTCACACTACAGGTGCACACCTTATTTTACTGCCAACTCAGATTTCTTTTCAGGGCAAATTGCCATTAAAAGTGGGAAAGCATTTATCTAGGCCACAGGGCTTTGAGAGAGAAAAAAGCATGACAACTAAGAGAGAACAGATAGCTCTGTGGGGGAAGTGTCCCATAGTGGGCAGAGCTGCTGCTCCTAGCTCTGCACATGACCTCAACAGGACTTTTCACTTCTCTGGTCCTTAAATTGTTCAGCTTACTGTTAGTCCCATATCATCTAATGAGAACTATTTTATCTAATGTCAATTTGTCACTTTTCTGCTTAGTGCCCTCCTGTGGCTCCTCACTTCCCTCAGAGTTAAAAACATCCAAATGCTCTTAGTAGAGGTCTTTTAGACCCCAGCTCCCAACCCAGCAGCCCTGTTTCCTACTAGCCTTGGACCACAGGAGCCTCCTCTATGCTGTATTTCAAGGTGGAGGCCTGTTCCTGCCTCGGTGTTTACAGTCACTGTTCCTCTTTCAGGAAGCTCTCACCTCTGGTGCTTGACCCTCTGCCCTCCCTCACGTCCTTGTTCAGGTGTCACTCGGGTTTGCCCCTCACCCATACCAGGCATCCCTGAAAAAGTCCAGGTTCTGCTTTATTTTTCTCCATAGCACTTATTGCCAATTCATATATTCTATCTTTTACTTTATTTTCAATGATGATTTCCATATTGGAAAGACCATTTTGAATGAGAGCAGAAATTAAAAAAAAAAAACACAAAGTTAATCAAATGAAAAATATCTTTTTAAACCTCCCACATGAAAACGTGCTAGAAGAAAAAGATAGTAGCCATTACAATTTTGATACATCCAGGAATCTAGGCCTGCTTTTCAAAATATCTGGGGAGTGGAAAGGCAGAAATAAAAAGAAATTTAACATGCAAACAAGAAATTAATTTCTTGGTAAGAATACATGTTCAGATTTGAAATAGCAGTGAAATACTGGTATGACCCTGGTCTAATAATAATCTAATTTCTACTTTGATCTTTTTGGCAGCTGGATCATGAATCTAATTGGACGGTATCACAGAGTTTCAGGATCAGAAAAGATAACCCCACGATGGGAACAGGATTACCATCTACAGCCCATGGGCAAACTGGGCTTATTTTATGAGTATCTTGAAATGAGTAAGTTGTTAGTGAAGTTTTAAGTGATATATAATAAGTTGGAGCATGTTTTAGAGTCCAAAAACATCTGTTATTGAGCCAAATAATTAGCATATTGAAATGAAGAGGAATATGTTTTTCTCTGTTTGATAAAATTATACAATCAGGCTTTCAAATAAGGTGGCTGTGTGTGTGTCTTTGTCAATATTTATGTTGTTTTGAAGATAAAGATTTATTACCATTCAATGAAATGGAAAATTCATTGAGGTACTTCTTTGCCATTAATTCTCAAAACACTCTATGTTGTCTGAGAAACTCAGCAAATATTAGTTGTGGTTTGGCTTTGGCTGGAGTCCATGCAGACACAGCTGTTGGCCAATACACACTTCTGATCCCAAGTTCAAGGCCAGCCTCAGCGTCTTAGTGAAGTCCTCAGCAAATTAGCAAGACCCTATCTCAAAATTAAAATGAATGTGGATATGTGTCAGTGTTAAGGCACCTCTGGGTTCAATCCCCTGTACAAAAATAAAAAAGAAAGAAAGAAAAAAGAGGAAGCTTGTTAGGAGCCTTCAGCTTCATGGCAGAAAGGATTCCAGGTCCCCCTTTCTTCATACCTGGCTCCTGCCTTAGATAGTATATCTATTTCTTCCACTTGGTGGTTTCCACCTGGTTTTTGATTGACCTCAGGAATAGAGAACCTTCTGCTGGTGTGGAATTAAGATTACTTTATCACAGGTCCCCTCTTTCCTGAAAGTCTTTGCCATTAGTGTATTATCTTTTTGGTCTCTGTTCTCCAGTTTAATTTAATTTTGAGTTCTCAGTTTCCTCTAAATGGATGCCTCTCTCAAAATAGATTTCCATAGGAGACACCCTCTTTTCTATTATGCATGACACACTTATAGCTAATAGATGGCCAACAATTTACATGTTTTGTATCTGTGCCCTTTCAGCTAACCACTGCATTGAATTTCAATTTTTTTAAGCTAGGAAAATAGAAAAAGGCACAAAATTTTAGTTGACAGGCCTTGCATTTATGCGTAGGGGTTTTTGTGTTTGAACGGACACCCTTTTGTGTTTCCTATTGACAAGTCTGCAGATAGAGGGTGAATTTTATTAAATCACATCCTATGTATAAAATAATTGCTTTCAAAAGTATACATTATACATGGAAACACATCTGCATCCTTCGGTGAGTAAAAGGTTCATTTTGTGGCTTCTTCAGTCAACAATATTTTGCAGCAGGCCAGGGTCTAATTCGAATTTCTTTTTGTGTTTTGTGCTCAGGTTGTATTAAGGATGTAGCTGCAGTACATAATTTAGAAGCTATATTTATTTATTCTGTTTATTTTCAAAAGTCTACAAGACAATTACCTATTATTTCAAAATGAGTCATAATTATAAATATTTTTTTGGAGCCATTATTGGCATTAATAATAACAACATCCTGGTGCAAAATATCATTTGTTATTTTAACCTCCCTCCCAAAAGAAAACTTAGAAAAACAAAGTTTTCTTCTGCAGGTGATTAATCAAATAAATGCATCAAGAAGAAAAGTTATATATTTGTGCTTTAGGGAGTTGATAAGACTTTTAGTGTTTCACAGGCTTATTAAAATAGTTATGAACTAAATGATTTGGCTTTGTCCTACCCTATAAGAAGAGATAGACTAACAGCTGTTATGAACAGATTTTTAGATTTATTCAATTGTTTTCCAATTATCTAAATAATACCAAATAACTTAGAAAACTTAATCAGTTTCTGAGTATCAGCTTTCTATTATTGTGTATTCAACAGTAGAGTGAATTTGGTTTTTGTCCTTCTAGGCTGTGGAAGATAGAATTTCAAGTGCCTTGTGAATTATTTTTGTTCCTCTAAAAATAAATATTGAGAGCCTTTGGGAATGGCCACACTCTCACAGACCCCTTCATCCCGTTCTCCCCATGTTCACTAATGATACCTCCAGCTACCTCTCTAATTATGGCTCCTGCTGCTTTGGGAAGCCTCTTCCAGCAAAGGACCCCGGAGCCCTCCACCCTTGCTTGGGCATTGCATCAGCCACCATGTCTTTTCCCTTCTTATGTCCCTGAACAATTCCTGCTGAGCATCCGCAGAGCCCCTCAACTTTTCACAGTGCCGTGTGGCTCCCTTCTAGGCCTTAGTGGCACTCATTACCATGACCATATTCATGCCTCTCTCCTGTGGGACCAAGCCTTCTCGAGGTAGCTACCAAGTCTTCTGCATCTTTCAGTTCTACCTAGGAGCTCAGGGACTGGAGCCTCGAATTCAGAAATATTTAAGTGACTTTGGAGATTTCTACAACTGTTAGTTGATCTTACATTTATATTGCTTCACCCATTAACCACCAAGTGTTGTATGGCCTATGATTTTTTGAGTAAAATTTTTATTTCTTAGTGGATTTCCTACCACCCTTTGAAATTATTTGAGTAACTTTGGGATGTTAGCCAAAATTGTCTCCCAGAGTATTGAGTCCTGACTCTGAGAACTTAGATATAGAACGTAAGAGAAATACAATCTGCCAGTATTAAAATCTGGAAGCCATAGATACCATTTTGTACCTCGAGTACCATGCTGTATAGATACCAGTCTCTCAACAACTTGGGACACCTTCCCAGGGGGCAGGTGCCATAGTGAAGTGCACTAAAGTGACAAAGTGACCCCACCTGTCTCTTGTACTGCCTCTTTCATCTTGCTGAGTTAACTTGGTCCATCTCCAAGTTAGTTTTTTAAATCATTAAAACAATGACCTTGACCAATATTATTTTCTCCCTTTAACATCAGCGGTTTCTCCACATCCCCTTGTGCCCAAGCCCTTCCTCTCCTCCTTCCTCTACACACTCACCAGAGCCCCTGCTGCACTCCAGGATTCAGGCCTGCCCTCCTGCATTCCCCATCTCTGTTCCTGCTCACCACCTGCATGATGAGCTTTCCAAAATGACAGCTAGGTAACTGGGGAGGATTTGTAGGCTTCCTGTCTCGTTGTTTACTCAAACACTTTTTGAGCATTTGTTTGTGCCATGTACGCTATCAATTACTCAGGATACCAAGGTAAGACTTGGTTCCTGCCCTCATGGAGCTTAGCACCCCATGAGTGTTAAGAAGAATACAAATTAGACTTCCTGAGCAGGAACTGCTCAATGGAAGTTTGAACTGCATAATGGAAGTTATCTGAAGTATGGTGAAGGGAGTAGATGTTTTATGCACAGAAGTAGACACATTTTAAAGTAAATAGGCACAAACCACTAAATGTTTATTTTAAGAATGACAAACAAAGGATCCATAGGTGGGAATATTAGGTAACCCAGGTCCTTATGTGCTTGACCAGAAACCTTGAATTTTATCATTAAAAAAATAGGGATCTATTAAAATATTGGTAAACAAGAGAATTGTATCATGTTATGGTGAAGAAAACCAGATTACACTAGCAGTAGAATAGAAGATATTCCTTTGGATGGTGTCCATATTTGGTGGGAGAAAGATAATTCATGAGGCTATAGAAGTAACCCAGACAACAAGTGATAAGAGCCCAAATAGAGGGCCTGGGCATAGCAATAGAGACAGGGAGACAGCTTAACAAGTGATAAAGAGGTGATTTGTAGGGAAGATGGTGAATAGACTTGTTAAGACACTTTCCAGGAGACTGAATATTTAGGGTGGGAACAGAGAAAGGAGCTGGTGTCAGAAAGGCTAAAAAGCTGGTTATAGCATGCAGGAGCTCAGAGGAGCCACAGGTGAGCTCATGTAGGTGGATCAAGCATGACTAGCAGGAGTTTCGAGACTGGCAGAGAATTGCCTATGAGTCCCTGGGGAAAAGAAACATTTAAAGGGTGAATGGGGGATGAAAGGCCTCAAAGAGAAAGAAGAAGAGCAGGGCAGGTGGAAGAAATCCAGAACACAGAGCAGATTGAGAATGCTCAGTCGAGATCTGAACATCGAGAAAGGGGCATAATGAAAAATATAAGCAGAAGATGTCATAGCCGAAGCCCCTACTTAATTGCTGGAACTGTAGGAAAAAGTACTATAAACTAAATAGTGCTTTTTTGTTTTTTGGTTTTTGTTTTTTTTTTTTTATATGACTTGGGTTGGCTTTTTCAAATTAAAGTAGAATAAATATCAGGGAAAACATGTTCCATGGAGAAGGGAATATTTGGCTATGTCAGAAACTGACCAGTGTCAAATAAACAGAACTGAATGTGCTTGAACTTTGGAATAAGTGATCAGTGCACAGTTGACAAGAGTAGACCCCATGCAGTGGTGAGGACCACAGCAGAATGTGGGGCTTCAAGGACAGAATGCATGGTGGAGAAATAAACAGTGCATGCTTCAAGAAACTTGACTATAAAGTGAAGAAGGAAGAATTAGCCACAGAGGATCATGAAGTTTCAGGCAATGGTTGTTTGTCTTTACAGTGGTGCTTTTGCCTTACTGAAATGATCAGTCTTTTGTTGTTGGAGGTGGTGGTTTCAAAAGATGCTTATAAAGTTATTTTCATTTGAGTGTCAGAACAGATCACACTGCATTGGTGTTATTCTTTTTGCTTTTTTAAAATATAAAATTGTTAATTCCTCAGGAGTTTTGGGGGGTCAAAAGTAACAGCCTCATACCAGTTTTTCCAGTGACTTAGCTACTTTTTCCAATACTTGAACCCTGATTTTAATTACTTAAATCCCATGAATGTTGATCTGTTTTTTAAAACCATTCTGTTTAATCATACCCTGTATTCATGCACTAGTTCTGCACTGTTTCAATTACAGCAGTATTACAGCCTACTTTAATAACTCCTAGAGCTGTTCCTCATTTTATTATTCTTTTTCAGAACATCCTGTATTAATACTGTCAGTGCAAACATTCCTCCTCTTTGTTACCTGTTACTTATTTCTCTTGAACTCTAGCATCACCTTTCAGCTTTAAAAAAAATCCATTTGGGATTATCAACTAAGTTTGTATTAGAATTTTAAATTATTCTGTGGAGAAAATTTTGATACATCCCAAATTTGAGTCTAGCATATCCTACCATTCATTCAATCATCATTGTTAAGTCAATTATCATAAGTCTGAACATTACCCATTAATTTATTCCCAAGTAGTCTGTGCTTTTGTTGTTATAAATACCTTTTCTCATTTAGATTTTTAACTGAGTTTATTGCTAATAAAATCCTAATTTCTGGCCTTTCTTGGTCAGATCTTGCAACATTGGGCCCTCACTCCAACATGAGAGCTGTGAGCCGTCACCTTCAGTAGGACACACTTGCCTGTATACCACAGTTGACTCTGACCCACTCCCCACATTTGTTGTCCTTTCCTGGCCCCAAAGCCTGATGAGTATATTGAGGTTTAAGTAAGTCAGACGCAGGTACTGATATTGCTAATGTTGCTTCTGCTGCTGACTGACATCACTTACCCTGACCCTTGCTCGTCTGACTTCTATGAGTATGAACTCTTCTCCCTGGCCTGTGCAACTTCCCCATCCTCTCCGCCCTGTCTGCCTTTCTACAACAGATCTTGTTCTCTCAGACCTGAAGCAAATGCCAAACTCCTCATACCTAATCACACCTGCTACAGCCTCACCCAGCCTGACCACAATTGTCTCTGCTCCTTGTCTGAGCAAAGGCTAAAGGGGGCTGTAAATAGTGTTTTCCTGTCCTCCTCCAGTCTCAATACCACAAGATCTGCCAGTTAGAAGAACCCAAAACCAAAAATTTATTTTCTAGGTCTTTGGACTTCTTTCTTTCTTCTTCTTCTCTATGGTATGGCTTACCCCCAACCCCCTGCTGCCCTACTATAGAAGAGTCATGTAAATTACAGAAAAAGAGAAAAGAACTTCTGAGCTCCCATTGGTGTCTTGATATATTGAAACCTATGGATCATAAAAACTTCATGATGAAGATTCCTAAAGGATTATGTCTTATCAAAACACTTTGATCACATATATTTCTGTGATTTGTAATAATGTGGATTCTTCAAAGGCTCTGCCCTTGCATTCAGACTTAGGGGAGCTTGTTCATTTGCATGTTTTCAGCATATTCTCCAACATTCTCCGAGTGCAGCCTTCCCAACAGTACATTTCTTGTTTCTTTACCTTGTTAGATGCTTCCACACCATTCCTTTTCTTTTTTAATCTTAAATCATAATCATCTTCCAGCATTCTTATCTTAACACCAAGAATAAAGTACTTAAAATGTCTCAAGTTTATTACTAGCAAATAGTTGTGGCTGATTAAAGATTTTTCAGTATATCATTCGTATTCAGTGAATATATATGAAACAGGTATACTTAATCATCTTTCCAGAGATCTCATATTTGTGTTTAAATTGTTTCACTGTTGAACAGTAAGTTATTGACCACAGATATGTTTTCTCTTTGGGACTGAGTTCTCTGCCTTTCTCTTTCTTTATAAGAGTAAAGGAAAATGTTGTCTTTCCATTCATCCACCACTCCATGATGTGTGTCCATTCCATTGACAGTTATTCAGTTTGGGTTCGTCACCTTATTTGTGGCCTCTTTTCCACTGGCTCCTCTGTTGGCTCTGGTGAACAACATATTGGAAATAAGAGTGGACGCTTGGAAACTGACCACACAGTTTAGACGCATGGTACCAGAAAAAGCCCAAGACATCGGTGCGTGGCAGCCCATCATGCAAGGAATAGCGATTTTGGCTGTGGTGACCAATGTGAGTAGACCTAGGCTTCAAGGGTTAAGACCTTAAAAAGTCCAAAAATGCATTTGGGTGCTACCTGAGGAATCAAATGGTACTTTATAAGATGGAGGGACAGTGCCAAGTCTATCATGCGTATGAACAACATAGTTGTTATATGCTGTGAAACTATTTTTTAAAAAATATATTTTGTTTGCTTATAATTTTTCTTTATTTACCAAGTTAAGATCACCTTCAGATATTCAATAGTTGCTCATTTGCTAAAATGTTTCAATTAAACAGGAATATGATGTTAATAATAACATTTTTAATCCTCATAACTATAGGAGTTATCAAAAGGTGCTTTTTAAATTTTTTAATTTGTTCTAATTAGATATATGTGACAGCAGAATGCATTTCAATTCATTGTACACAAGAGCATGACTTTTCATTTCTCTGGTTGTATATGATGCAGTCACTCCATTCATTTAATCTTACATGTATATAGAGCAATAATGTCATCTCATTCCACCATCTTTCCCATCCCCATATTCTCTCTCCTCCCTCACAAAAGATGCTTTTAAAATGTAGATGGAATAATATTCATTTAGAGTTAAGACCCCAAAATGAGACCATTCTTTCATATTTTACTATATATTCTAAAATATCAACTTAAAATTTTGATTTGGTGAAGTGTAAGCACTTTGTGCATTCCTGATTGTATGTTACCCTCCTTGTCTCCAGGGCAGTAGTTCTTCAAGTAGCACTCTTCCCACCCTATCCCTTGGGCTTTGCTAGCCACACTGGTCATTAACTGAAGCAGCCTCATACTATGTGTGTGTCCCAGCTATGAAGGGACGTTGTTTTCAGCCTGCATTAATGGATTGTGGACCAGTCTAAAGTCTTGTTTTTTTCCCCACACAGACCAACAGGGAGTTCTCAGTCATAGCAATTTCATGCCAGCCCATCAGAAGATCCCCTTCCCTAGAAATATCCTTAAAACCAAGGCCATTTCTATCTATTTCACTGTCAATCTCACTCCCAGGTTGATTCCCTAACAAAATGATTTTCTAGTTTTTAATTTCTTAAGCCATACTTTCCCTGAGTCCCCAGCCACCTCCCATGAGCCCCTGCAGAAGGAGAACAGACTTTAGCAGTACCTTGGCCAGGCTCTGGAGGAGGGAAGTTCCTGAGTATTGTAGGCTACAGAGTGAGGTAGGCCTGAGCTTTGCTTCCCCGCCTGCAGCTTGAATTGTGTGACCTTGAGTCGTGCATTAGCCATTCAGAGCCTCATATTATCATTGGTAAAATGAATAATTCCCTACACACAACTGAGCGGTTAGAGAATTCAGTGAAATAAAGCACGCAATGCCTGAAACCTGGTCCTTATTGAATGTTACCTGCTCTTGTTTTATCTTAAGTACTTCAAAAACCCCAAAACTGTATTTCACCACATAATTGTTGCTAACATGTTAACAAATATTCAATGCCTCCTAACCTTTCAAAGATTTTTAGTAATAAATGATTTAATACCAGCACAATACTTTTTAGAAAGCTTCATGTGATTGTACCTCAATTTTTTTACAAAAAAAAATAGTATAAAATCTTGCAGTGATTATGCAGTAAAATACAGAATTTTTTAATCAGTCATTATCTAGACAATTGTATACTGTAAAATGAGTTATCTGGAACCAGTTATCACCCCACACACATATACCCCAGAACCCTCAATTTATCTGAATCGCATGCTATCTCTACTTTTTGGAGAAAGTTGCAAATTACACACAGAAACCAACTGAAAGAGTATGACAGTTTCCTTTTGCCCTAATACCCTGAACCTTCAACAACTGCTGTGCTTCAAAATGAAGACTGTTGTTCAGAACTAAGAAAGCAAGGCCTTTCAAGTTACACAGTCATAAAAGAATGGATCTGTCATGTTCAATATGCTGTAGTACACTAAGCAGGGCAGGAACATGGACTTATGGGCTTTAGGAAAATTTTCAGCAAAAAGGTTTGAAACTAAAAGGGTTTTTGTTTGACCTTCAACAACCAGAAAATTCAATTGACTCAAATTCCCCATTCCTCAAGCATTCCAAAGTCTGATTGTATTAGGCACCTTTTCCCAGTATCCATGCCATGGCTCCACTCCATTAGCACAGATGGAGGTTTGCTGCCTTTCCAAAGCTGGTATGTGTGTACACACATGCTGGCTAATTGGTGCTACTGGTTCTTGTCCAACAGCTGTATTTTCTTATAATTTACCCTAGAAAAATTGCTTATTAGATTTGTGTCATTGATCTATGTGTAACCCTTTTCCCATATAGTTAGGATCTATTACACTTCCAAGGTGCAGTATACATAAACACACATGTGTATGTATATCAGTACTAAACATGTATCTGGCATCCCTTCACACATACAAACTCAACCCCTTGAACTCTTAGTGTGTGTTCCACAGCCTATTGTGTATAGAAGGAAGAACAGTCACCAGGGTGAGAGTGGGCATCAAGCAGGAGTTTGGTATAAAATCATTCATTTTAAAGCTGCTGGTTCAATAAATAAGCTGAATTGACATTGCTGTATCATGCCAGAGCATCTGCTATTGAAGACCGATTTTAATTTATTTTGATATAAATGGAAAATTGTATGCAGAACAGCATAGGAAAATGAAGCACACTGCATTTATTTATACTATTGTAGCACATCTCTCAAAGCAGCTCACTTCAAGACAGAAAGGTATCTTGTCAGAAGACAATACAATTATCTTCCTCATTGGAATTTTTGTAGCTTCCTGAAGCACATCTGCAAGTGATAGCCAAGTTAAATAGCAGGAGAATTTAATCTATTGAAATCTGGGAAAAGGTAACACATTCTAGCCTCACCTCATTACTGACAGACAAGCATACACACACACGGATTTTTCACATTGGAGGGAATGACAAACTTGTTCTAGTGGGGGAAATTTAGCAATAGAAAAATTCCTTGTTTTTCTTGCTTTACCTGAGATCTTGTTTGTTGGTTTGTGGTCTCACTGTGTCTAAACCATATGTTTAGATGACTGCTATCAAAAATCATGTTGAACCCCAAACACGACTACCTCATTTAGCTTTGTTTATTCACATAGAATTTGGTTTAAAGTATATTCTATCCCTTCTTCTTTAAAACCAAGTTTGGAGGCTTAAACACTAGATCTAACAAAACTGGCATTACTAGACTATGTGAATGAACGACCCCTATATAATTTTTTATCACTTACATTCTATTAAAATAAAAAATTTTGCTTTCTATTGACCACATAAATAGAAGAATATATTAAAAGTCTAAAATACGTCATACCATGAATTATTTTAAAGGTTGACTTGTCTAAACAAGTTAAGATACTATGGGTGGAGGGAGGTGTGAATTTAAATGCCATTGTTTATATTTAGATCAGGGAAATATATTTTATGCAGTTTACCTTCTATTTTATGAGAAGCAAGTTAAAAAATTAGTTTTGTATCAATTATTCTATAAAGGAATCATAGAAAAACATTATTTTCATAATGTTGATCTATTTTATCTACCACAGTGCTCTAAATCCAAATCATGAAAGACTAATACCAAGTAGAACCCTCAAGTTGACTGAATATTATATTCCAACTTTTGAAAGATTATAATATGTACAAGCAACTCAAGTTATCCATAATATCCTAGTCTATAATTATTTTTAGTAAGTGGTATTTATTATATTTAAGAAGCATAATAAGAGCTATCAGATCTTAGCACTTGAATTGTAGACCTTTCCTTAGAATTGAAGACCAAAAAGAAAGTAATATTCTACTTTAAAACTTTACTGCTCAAAGATTTTAGGACATTCACTATATTCATTTTACACTTAAGAAGGAAGATTTCTGAATCTGTTTTCAAAAAAAAAAAGCAACTTGATGAAAATAGTAATTCTGGCATATTGTAATCATAGCAATAAAAGCTCTAATTAATTAATGCTTTCCTTTTTGTTTTCCTCTCGACATAGGCCATGATCATTGCTTTTACCTCAGACATGATCCCCCGCCTGGTGTATTACTGGTCCTTCTCCATCCCCCCCTATGGGGACCACACTGACTACACCATGGAGGGGTATATCAACAACACTCTCTCCATCTTCAACATTGCAGACTTCAAAAACAAAAGCAAAGGAGATACATTCCTTGGGCTCGGTGACCATACCACATGCAGGCAAGTTCAGCTACCCATTTAAAAAGTCACTTCTTGAGAAGGGCTTGTGTGTGTGTGATTTAAATCAAATTGCTAGAGACATTTTCCCCCATAGCTTTCTCTTCAATTAAACTAAAAAGATATTAAAGTTAATGAAGACAGATTTGGACTTTTAAACCAAACCATAAAAGGAAGAGTGAAAGATCAGAGTTTCATATGATTTCAGGAAAACAGATCCAGGGGAAAAATCTTACATCTCAGAAATGGAGAAACTTCAAGACTTCCAGAAATTAAGATCATTCAATTGTTACACGAATTTATTATTCAAGAACCATCTGAAGATAATGATAATGCATGAGAACCTTCATTTAACAAACATGTAAAGATAAAACATTTAAATACCTAACAATTTCCTCAAAGTATTCCAAAGTTCTCTGCATTTTTTTTGTTGTTATTGTTTTTTAATATTGTTTTAGTTGTAGATGGAATAATACCTTTATTTTTATGTGGTGCTGAGGATGAACCCAGTGCCTCACACATGCCAGGCAACCACCTACCACTAAGCCACAACCCTAGCCCCTCTGCATTGGTTTTAATGACCAGTAAGATGAACTGTGGACAGTAAATACCACTAAATTGCCAGTTGATAGAATGTAGACTATAGAGCTCATAGAATTTTTATTTTCAATCATAGAATCCTACACCTAAAGGAGGCTTTAAAATGCCTTTAGTCCAGTTCTTCAAAGACTTCACTGATTCAAGTTCTCAACACTACTAAGCAGCCAGAGATAAGCCCAAAATAAATGTTTCCAAGTTATACTTGATACATCCTCTTTAGAATCCTACACTTAGCCTGCTTACTTTTCTTTATATAATTCTAAACAGTAATTCAACTCTTCTAGGTCTACAGCAATAATACAGGACATCTGACAAGGAATTAGGTTAAAAAGTCATGATGAGGAGGCAGTGCTCTGTACAGAGAGATGGCCCTATGACTGAGTAAACCTAGATAATATTATATTAATAATTAGCAAATGCAGTCCTGAAAATAGGCTAAATTGTCTTATACTCTTTTCAGAATGCAAGGATAAATCCCTGACCAAAATACATAATTTTTTTAAAAAATAGTTTTGTTCTCTTACAGAGATGGATTCTTTTGACATATTGCCATTATTTTCTGAATACATGTTAAATGAGTTATTACTGCAGTGAGTTTTTTCCCCTGAGGGTTTTGTGTCCAAATTGAGATCTAGGAGAAAATTTATGATGCTCAACTTAAAAGAACATCACACTAAATATGACTCCTTTTTAAAATAGAGCCCTTGTTTATTTGATGAAAAGGATTTGTCTCCTAATATACCTCCATTTTGTTTTCAGGTATCGTGATTTCCGAAACCCACCTGGACATCCACAAGAATATAAACACAATATCTACTATTGGCATGTGATCGCTGCCAAGCTGGCTTTTGTCATTGTCATGGAGGTAGGAAAGTGTACTTTGAAATAGTTTCTAAGACTGCATATTTGCAGACACTGTTTTTAAAGTGCTGTTAAATCTACTTCAAATGCATAATCTTTTCTTATTGCTTGGTAATAATTATTTTTAGGAGATGAATTAATCAAGTTTGGCCTGAGAATAGCCATAGTGCTCTTAATTAAATGAAATTGGTTGTCTGCTTTAGAAGTTAAAAAACATATATAAGGGGGATTTAATTTCATTTGATACAGTATTAAATAAGGATCTTTTTTAAAATTTGGGGGCACTGAGCAGCATATTGAACTGTGACAGGGCTTAAAATAAGTAAGATGTGAACTTTCCCTGTAAGGAAATTTAATCGTTATTATAAATTCATTCAGCCTATTGTTTTTATTCAATTATTGCATTTTCATAATATGCCAACTTTTAAGTTCTTAATATCTCTAAAATTAACTAGCTCTAAAAACTGACAGCTATTAATTATCAATTGCTCTAGCCAACTTCTTTTTCAGTGAATAACAATTACCAAATTACAAAGCCTAGAAATTTATTTGATCGGTGTTTACATTTAGCTGCAAGAGGCAAAATTTATCTTTAGTGGCTTAAATAAACCAGGGTTGATTTGTTTTTGACATAAAAAATTGAGGCTTCATAATTTGATTTATAAAGAAAAAAACACATAGAAGAAAATGTATAATGGATGAGATGAAATTTTTCCAGAATAGATTGAAAGATCAGTTTACAGAGCAAAAAGCATGGTCTATTTCAAGCAGAATAAACAACAAGGAACACACACTTATACATATTGTAAAGAAAATGCAACCCACCAAAGATAAGATTGAAACCAGAGAAAAGAGACAGATGACCGACAAAGAAAACTAAAATTAGAATGAGAGTAGATCTTGTAACAGCAACAATGGGAGCCAGAAGAGAGTAGTCCAGTATCTTCCAAGTGCTAAAGAAGGCAGCACTTTCCACAGTGAAAACACCAGGACATATGGTTTTATAAGAGTGAAACCAAGCTTTTTAGAACAGATTATTTCAATCTTGTACAAACTCCTTCAGAGGGCAAAAAAAGAAGAAATACACTCCAACTCATTTGGTGAGGTTGAGAGCAGCTTCGATCCTAAAATCAGACAAGAATAGAAAGAGGAAGGAAAATTAGGGCCAATCTCACTCATTTCACAGATGCAAAAATCCTTTTAGAATGTGTAAGCTAAATCTTCCAATATATTTTTAAAAGATACATCACACCCTATTGGCTTTAATTCAGAAATGCAAGAGTGACATAACATAGAAAATCCACTCATCTATAAATATTACCTACCTCTAAAAATAAAAAGTGAAACATCTCCTACATCATTATCATTTTCCATCATTATCGAATACACTAGTTTCTCTCCATCCTATTTACCTCCCTAGTTCTGTTTCATTTCTTATTCGTGGACAGTGCCTTTAAATGAGTTGTCAGTGCTTGCTGGTCCCTTCTTCCTCTCCCTCTCTTTCCTACGCCCATGCTTTCACCCCCTCCATTGCACTGGAACTGCTCTTGCCAGAATTACTGATAGCTATCGTGTTTGTGAATTCCTGTGATCATTTCTCCACCCTCACACTACATAACTCATTAGCAACATTTGACACCAATGATCAATCACTCACTCCTTGAAACTTCACGTGGTTCCCAGGAAAGTACATTTTTTAAAAGCAGTAAAAATAAATAGACAGATGAGGTTATATAATAATATAGTGGTTCAATTCAACAAAAGGAAATAACTATGAATTGCACCAAATATTGTAACATCTAAATATAGAAAGCAAATATTAATATACCCTCTAGAGACTGCAATACAATAATAGTAGGGGACTTTAATGGCCCATTTTCAGCAATAGATTATATGGGCAGAAAATCAACAAAGAAAGAGCAGATTTAAAGACTAACAGGGCCTAACCGACATCTACAGAACATTACATCCAACAACTGAAGAATGCACATTCTTCTCAAGAGTGCATGAAACATCTTTTCAGGCCACGAGTCTTAACAAATTTTTAAATATTAAAATCCTATCAAGTATCATTTATTATAATGCAATAAAATTGGAAATCAAGTGTACAAGTACATGGAAATTAAAATACATACTCCTGAACAACTGATGGATTAATAAATAAAGCAATGATAATGGAAACACAACATACCAAAATTTATGGGATACAGCAAAAGCAGTACTAAGAGGAAAGTTTAGAGCAATGTGCCTACTTAAAAATAGCAGAAAACTCTCAAATTAACAACCTATCATTGCATCTCAAAGAACTAGAAAAACAAAAACAAAATGCCAGATAAGAAGGAAACAAAAAACAGCAGAAAGAAAATAGAAAATTCAGAAACAGTATAAAAGACCAATGAAATGAAGACTTGATTTTTTTAAACAGATGAACAAAATTGACAAAATCTTAACTAGAATGAAGAAGAAAAAAAAAAAAAAAAAAAACACTTGAGTCTGAAACAAGACAAAGATGCCCACTTTCTCCACTTTTATTCAACACAGTGCTAGAAGTCCTAGGTGGAACAATCTGGCAAGAGAAAGAATTTTGGGCATCCAGATTGGAAAGTAGGAAGTCAGTTTGTCACTTCACAGACAACACACTCTCATAAGTGCACAAGGTTCAGTTGCAAGATGGATCCTAGATAGGTGGACACCTCAGTCATCCAGTGTCTCAAAAATAGGCTCTTCTGAAATGTGGGCTGTGTACCTCTTATCTTGTTTACATAGGTCAGTGAGAATCGCAGTCCAGTAGATTTAACAAAGACACAGTAATCAAAGTTTCTGTGATGATTAGAGTAGCTCGTGTCTGGTGTTCGTTGCAGTCAGCATTTCTGGCAAGCATCCTTCCAGGAGCGACCTTTTCCTGTAACTTGGGACTACAGAGTGCTTGGGAAGGGATGGTTTTGTACATTCCTAGCTAACTTCAGTGTGCGGTTGATCTTAAAGTGATAGAACAAGCAGGAGCAGAGAGCAACTTCTGAGAAGTGGGTCTCAATCAGTAGTGGGGCTTATGTGTTCCTTCAGTTCCCACTGCCAGTTTAGTGTGTTCCACCACAGAGTGTTCTGTGCATGGGGCATTGCCATCATGTGGGCACTCCTGCTGGGCGGGATTGGCAAAGGGAAACAGGGGCCCAAAGGGTGGAACAAACTGGCCTGGTTATCAAAGAAACCTTTTGAATTTCTCTTCTTGGCTGAGCCAGGGCAACTAATTTTGAAGTTTTGTAATATCATGGCCTTCTGGCCCCCTGGGATAGCAAGTCTTAAAAGACACTTGTAATTGGGACATTATTTTACAGCAACAATAAATCCCATAGCCTAAGAGTAATTCTGTGCACACAAAATCCAGTAGAAACATCTCTAACTTTTACCACCAAGCATTTCCCCCAACCAAGATGTGAACCATGCATTTAGGTTGAATCTTGATTCATCGGTTGTGGCCTCTACCTGGGCATGTAAGTCCTGCAAGGACCAGAGAGACACTTCCCAAATTATCTGGGATATACACATAAGATTCAGTTTTTATGATAACACAAGTTTTCCCTTGGGCTGCTGTTAGAATGTTGAATGCTATTGAATCTTAGAGAAGTGCCTTTCTCATTAAGGCCACTTCAGTGTTGAGCAGAAAAATTCCCTTAGAGCTGTCATTTAAGTATCTGAGTCAAATTATTCAGTTTCCATATGCCACGTCACATCCTCCAGGCCAATCTAGGGCATAAAGATTGATGGCAGGTGATCACTCCAGAGGAGAGATCAGCTGGTTGACTCAACATCCCTGAACCCAGAGGTACCCCGTAGTGCATGTCCCCTACCACCCTGGGGGAACCTGTGTCCACAGATTGGTCCCATATAACCACTGAGTTTTTTTTGGTGCTGGCCATCTCACCCCCAGTCTCCATACCCAGGTTGTTGCAAACCAATCATTTTCTTTTAAGATTACAATGTGGTTGCTGTTTTGTTCTGGAATTCATCCCCATACTCATGTGGTGTTTGGCCATAGGTCATGAAAGATGTCTCTGTTCCCAACAGAGCCTTTTGATTCAGTTGACCCACAGTTGGTGTAAGCCATATACAACCATCTCAAATTTGAAAATATCCATCCTTATATCTATGATTGTTAGGTAATGTGTTTGCATATTTTATCCTGGATTCCTTTCATTGGGATTCAGCCAGGGACCACATCTTGATTTGGGTCTTGTCCTCCTGTGGCCTGGTTACTAAAAACTGTTATTGATAGACTAATAAGTTACATTCAGATTAGAAGTACAGTTTACTATCATTTTATCCTTTTGTTATTTAATGAAATATTGCATCTTATTTCAGTCCTTGCCTTGCAAAGGAGACACCCACCAAGGCAACCCGAGGTGCTTTATAAAGACAATAACTGTGGACCCAACAAGTACCTTCTATAAACTTTCCTAAGAAGGTGTTTAGTTCTTTGTGGATTAAAACAATGAAAACAGCCTAGACAATTAAAACTCTTCCTATTCCAGTGATCATCATTTGGTACAATTTCTATTGATGGTCTTTGTGTCCTGTCTCTCTGAAACAGCAGTTCAGATCATCTGCACGTTATCAGAAGTAGTCAGTCTTGTTCTCCCTGTCTCCTTGATGTCCAGTAATTTCACCTGAGCACAATGGATTCATGGTTTGATTCCTGCCAGTTCTAAGGAAGACTGAGCATGTTGTCCATTTGGCATTGAGTTGGTTATCTGGATTCTGTTCCCTCCACATCTTTAAGAGGACTGTATTTTCAGATTGGAAGTCATGCGATAGGACATCAGAGGCATAAACTGACAAACTCATATTTAGAAGTTAGTGCAGCAATTAAGGATTTAACATCTTACAAGTTGTTCCTTTTCAATATAATCAAGTAACCCACAGATGAGGCCTGACATGGTCTACCACACAGAATTTCAAAAGGACTTAGACCTTACTTCTAGGGATCACATGTATCTGTGACAGAACAATGGGTAAAATTTTATCCCATGTCAGGTGAATCTCCTGACAATATGGTGATGATCTTTTTAAGGTGTGATCCATTTTGCCGATTTTTCCTGTTGACTGTGGTCTCTATGCTGAATGCACTTTCTATTTGAATGTCCAAATCTTCTGAAACCTGTGCATGATTTTTTAAGTGAATGCTGTTCCATAGTCATTTTGTATGGTTTTTGGCAGTCCATATCGTGGTATAATTTCCTTTATTAGAACGTGAGCCCTTTCTCTGTCTGAATAGGGAAAACTTCTACCCATTCTGAGAACATGTCCACAGATACCAAAGTTAAGATACTCCTGGCATCCGAGTAAAATAAATCCCCAGAAGACAGTCTCCCCTTTCTGGGTGCCCTACGTTGCACTCTGGGCTGCAACGAGTGTGTTTTGTGCAGATCAGACCCTGTGGTAAAGAGTCCACTATCACAGACCAAGGCCAGTTTGTTTTATAGCCACTATGATGTGTGTCCAAAGTAGGTTCTGTGGTGTATTTAAGACAGAATACAGGAAAGCTTTAGGTATTAATGGTATATCTTTTTCATCACATTTCCCATCCTTGAGGGGGATCATTAATAAAATACCAATCTTGCCCTTTTGCAGTCCTCTTCTAAGTATCTGGGTGCAAATTCTGATGAGGTTATTTGGGGGCAGGAGGGGCCTATTGTTACAGTGTTTGTTCTACCGCTCATTTTACTACTTGATTGGCCAGTTTCTCTTCTTCACAACTATCCCCTTTCTGATGAGCAGGGCAGTACCTTATTGAGACCTGCCAAGGTTTGCTCACTGCTCCTTGAAAACTAAAATCTGAGATGCATATTTTATGTCCATGTTGTTGGAGGTCAGTAGTTGCCGATCCTTCTGAATAACCCCGTGTGCACGAGCAATCTTGAAGGCATAGAGTCAGCACAAGTATTGACTCATTTGTTCTCCAGCACAATCAGGGCTCTAGTGCGTACGGTACGTTCCAAGTCCCAGGTGGCAGGACACCTGCTTCACTTGTCCCTTGGACAGTTACTACCACATACCCTGCATGTCTCTCACTGTGTTCCATGAAGCTGTGCCATCAGTGAAGGGCTCTGTGCCCCAGTCTTTAGAGGTTGATCAGCCAAACCTAACCTGCTCACCTCAACCGTCTTGACTTGCAGACAATCCCTGCAAGCTGGAATCCTTCCTGTGTTACCAGGTAATAGGGTGGCTGAATTTAAAGTAGGGGGACACCAGTAACTTAACATTAATATCATCCAGAACAGTGACCTGGCTTCTGCCCATCCTTCCTGCCAGTAGCTACCTTTTGCTCAGGCAGAGTTAATCCATGATGGAGCACATGCCGTGGTGGGTTGCACCAGTAGGAACTTGTCAGCCTCTTATAACTATTCACAGGTGGCTGCAACCGCCCTCAGGCAAGGCGGCTGTCCTGTAACAGGCTGATCTGATTGCTTTGAAAAATATGTCACCAGACACAGGTTGATACTCCATTAAGAGTAAGCACTCCGAGCCCAGTTCCTTGTTTTTCCATCTACATGCAAATTGAAGGGCTTATCTAAGTGTGGCAAGCCCAAAGTGGTATTTAGGTCTGAGTTTGAGTGTCAGAAGCCTATCAGTATTCAGGAGTCCAAACTAAAGGCTAGAATCTCTTCCTCATAGGCTTGATGATAAGGCCAAAATTTATTATCTAGATTTAACAGAAAACCCTGCAATTGCTGTTGGGTACAGAAGTCTTTAAGCAAATTATAGCTCTTTTTCAGTCTAGTAATACCTCTCTCTGGCCTTTTGACATAGTGAAACCCAGATATACTGCATTTTGTTTACATATTGAACCTCATTCTGGGACACATTATATCTACTCTCAGCTAGGTGACTGAGTTCTACTGTGTTAGTTAGGTACCAGTGGGTGAATGTTCAAGTCACTATCATTTGTAACCCTCAAGTCCTGAACAAATCTCTGCTCATCTGAATAAGTTTTTTAACTAGAAGAATTGGAGCATTGTAAGGCTACTTTCAGAATCGAATCAAATTTATTTATATATATATACATACATATATATGTGTGTGTGTATTATACACACAATCTTTTTTTCTAGTTACACATGACAGTAGAAATGCACTTTGACACATAAATGGAGTGTAACTTCTCATTCTTCTGGTCGTACATAATGTAGCCATATGCACATAGGGGTAATAATGTCAGATTCATGCCACTATCCTTCCTACCCCCAGGTCCCCTGCCTTCACTCTACCAAATCCAAACTAACTCTGTTCTTCTCTAGCCACAGTCCTTATTGTGAATTTGCATCCGCATATCAGAGAAAACATTTGGCCTTTGGTTTTTTGGGATTGGCTTATTTCACTTAGCATGATATTCTATGGTTACATTCATTTACCAGCAAATGCCATTATTTCATTCTTCAAGGCTGAGTAATATTCCATGTGTGCATATATATCACATTTTCTTTATTCATCTGTTGAAGGGCATCTAAGTTGGTTCAATAGTTTAACTGTTGTGAATTGAGCTGCTGTAAACATTGACACAACTATGTCACTGTAGCATGCCTATTTTAAGTCCTTTGAATATAAACCAAGGAATGGGTTAGCTGGGTCAAATGGTAGTTCCATTCCAAGTTTTCTGAAGAATTTCCATACCACTTTTCATAGTGGTTGCACCCATTTGCAGTTCCACCAGCAATGTGTAAGTGTACATTTTCACCCACATCCTCGACAACATTTATTGTTACTTGTATTCTTGGTAATTGCCATTCTGACTAGTGAGATGAAATCTTAGTTTTGATTTGCATTGATTGCTCTCTTGCTAGAGATGTTGAAAATTTTTTCATATATTTGTTGATCGATTGTATTTCTTTTGTGAAGTATCTGCAGTTCTTTAACACCAAAAAAAAAAAAAAATCTGTCAATAAATGGGCTAAGTTTTTTGAGTTCTTTATATATCCTGGAGATTAATGCTCTACCTGAGGTGTGTGTGGTAAAGATTTTCTCCCATTCTGTAGGCTGTTTTCGCATTATTGTTTCCATTGTTGAGAAGAAACTTTTTAGTTTGAAATTAGCCCATTTATTGATTCTTGATTTTACTTCTTTCACTTTAGGAGTCTTGTTAAGGAAGTCAGATCCTAAGACGACATGGTGAAGATTTGGGCCTACTTTTTCTTCTATTAGGCACAGGGTCTCTCTGTTCTAGTGCCTAAATCTTTGATCCACTTTGATACACAAAACTTTGCAGTTTTGTGCATAGTGAGAGATAGGGATTTAATTTCATTTTGTTACATATGGATTTCCAATCTTGCCAGAACCATTTGTTGAATTATATTTTTAAAGTGTTCAAAAAACCAGCTGAATGTCCCTTCAAGCTTCCTATTTCAGTAAGTATCAAGCTTTGGGTCCCCTGCTGTACCTTTAATGCAATCTGTACAGGTTATATATTCTCAGCCCTTCCTGGCATGCCCATTGTCCAGACTTCGGGTCTTACCTTTTTTCAATTTCTGGAAGCATTTATTCTTAAACTTGGAGAAACTTGTATCTCTAATTATCCTGAGAAGTTTACTCAGGCATTTAGTTTGCCCAAAGGGCATAGCCTAAGAGGGGTATCAGATACTCCAGTACATACCGAAAACTGTTTTGTAGTTGTATCTCCTAATTGACATTCCAGTTTCTGAAGAAAGGACCTACTTGAGCTTCACCTGATGCCTCAGTGATCATAGTAGAGATCTTAGCTTTTTCCTCAATCTAGTATTTAATCCTGAGTAAGTAGACCTGCATCCAAAAGAAAGTTAATTGACTCCCACTCTTAGTTGTACATGGGGCATTCAAGTTGACCAAATCAAATCTGTAGGAGCCTCAAGTCCTCCTCAGTTCCCCTCCAACCCCGTCTCCCTCACCAACCTCTGAGGAGCGAGCTCCTATCAACTTTTGTTTCCTTGGGCAGTGATTCTTCCAGTAAGTTTTTCCAGTTAGTTTTTAACCTAGGACACACAGACCTTATTCCTAAGACCTTTTTCCTTTCTTAGGTCATCTTCTTCCTCCAAAAGCCAGGTGTAGCCACTTGGCATTTGGTTTCTTGCTTTCGGCATTGTTCTCCATTGTTGAAAACCTTTAGGCAATCCCTGCTGGGCGAGAGGGACTCATCCCCAGCGCACCATCTGTCTTTTTAAATTTCTTTAATATGTACAGGGAACTTTGCCCTATGAAAGTCATGGTTATCATATCCAGATTGTCTGGGTTTTCTGAATCCACATCTGTGTAACACTGGTAGGCTTGATAAATTTGCCCTTGAGAGAGTCTTGCCAGGTTTTTGTAAGACCTCTCGGTACCTGATGGAGACTTTGTCTCAGAGCCACCAGGCTCAATCCTGCCAGGATATAATGACAGTGATGACTTAGTAGGGTCCTCCCATCTGCTTTATTTGGGTCCCCTATTCAGCTATAGGGTCCACCTCATTTGTCTCCAAGGTATTAGCAGGATCCTCCACATGGAGGCTGTGTGCTCCCTGGCTTTGTCTGTGACCATCTTCCTTTCCTATGAGCATGCTGTTCTTCAGAATATGAATCTACCCACTTCAAAATGGAGGAAAAGAATTCAGTCTTGCAGACAGGCTCTTAGGAGGGGCTGTTGTTTTCCCAATTAAATCAGAAGTGGAAATGGGCTATGCATCCTTACATATCTAGTGGGTTGCCACCAAACACTTACCCCTACAGGTTCTTGTCACAATGGAAATGGCCCTACTACAGAGGTGGCACCTGGACCGAAATGAGTACCTTGCTGTGTCAGGAGGGAGAAACTCATCCTGAAGCTCCTAATTACATTACAGACTACATACCTTAGGCAGGAGAGCCTGCCTTCTTGGGAGCGAGGGAGCAGTTGGTGCTGGTCACCAGCAGAGGGCGAGGTGCTGCAGCTGCGGTAGGATCCCGTGCCCCAGCAGCTGCGTGTGGTGCTTCCAAAGGTGCGGGGGGGCTTTAAGTTATTAATATCATCTCCCTCCAGACTTGCCATCGAGTAATACGGGTGGGGTCTTACCTGGCCTCTGAACAACAGTAGTGTTCAACACATCCTTCCCTTTCTCCTAATAACATGGAAGCTTGTACATAAGGAACTTCATCCTTTTCTCTTTTGTAATACAAATCTAATTATACTACAGTATTATGAGTCACTTTTCCCCTGACTCCATGACATATTGTGACCAAGCTATAGTACAATGAAATGCCATTTGTTTTTTGGTCAAAGGGCTATAACTATAATCAGACCATTATGTTAGGATTAGCCCCAGAGGACTCCTATTTGGAACTGATGGCGAGTTCCCCATTTTGACAAAACTGAAAACAATTATGAGCACACGGTCTGTGTGTTACTCAGGGAAGTGTAGGTAAAATAAGGAAAAAACACACACTTACAGTCAACCAGATTCAGAAGTCCAGACACAGATTTCAGGATAAAAGTCCTACAACTATTCCCTCTCCTACAATGCTCTCTGAAAACCAGATGAGCCGTCTTCTTTTGAAGTGAGTCCTATGATGGAGTGAGGAGGAAGTTCTCAAAAGTACACTGCAGCAGGACAGCTTACCCATTCTGATGCCGTGATCATCCTGCCTGATGCGGTTTCTTAGTCGGCTGTTGAGGGGCTGGGAGGGTAGCCATCCTTAGGGCAAGAAAAGGAACGGGGATGTCCCCGGGGCTGATGTGGCCCCAATGGCTGCAAGGAACTCATCCTTCTGCTCCCCGATCCGAGTCCAGTCCACCACAGCAAAATCCTGCCTCACGTTGGGTGCCAGTTGCCACTGTACAAGGTTTGGTTCTTCCTCCCAATAGCCAATAAATGAAGAGGCAGAATGATGGCGAAAGAAAGAGCTTCATTAACAAGCCAGCATTGTTAGGAGATGGCACGCTGTCACCTTCAGTGACCATGTTGCCCGTTGCCCTAAGGGAGAGCTTCTTAATATGATTTTTCAAGGAAAGATTCATGGAAAAGTATGCTTAACTCCCAGAGAGTCAAGGCCTCTGCTGAAACGTCAGCTAGGTACATCTTATCTGACACATATAGGTCAGTGAGCATTGCAATCCAGTGGCCCCAAAGATGACCTGATTGATCAAAGCTTCTGTATTGATTATTAGAGTGACTGGTGTCTTGTTTTTTCTGTGGACAGCATTTCTGGCAAGCACCCTTCCAGGTGTGGGACAATAGAGTGTCCAGTAAGGGAAGGTTTGGGGCATTCCTAGCTAACTTTCATATGCAGTTGATCTATAAGTGATAGAGCAAGTAGAAGCAAAAAGAAACTTCTAAGAATTGGGTCTCATTCAGTGGGGGAGGGCTTATGTGTGCTTTCAATCTTATATGTAGAAAACCCTGAAAAGATTCCACCAGAAAACCATCAGAACTAATAAATTCAGCAATGTTGAAAGATACAAAAGTCAACATGCAAAAATTAGTGTTTCTACATGTCAATAGTGAATTATCTGAGAAAGAAATAAAGCAATCCCATTTATAATAGCTACCAAGAAAAATAAAATACTTAGGAATAAATTTAAACCACACAGGTGAAGATCTCCACAACAAGAAATATAAAACATTATGAAAGAGAGAGGACACAACAAAATGGAAAAACACCCAGTGTTCATGGATTAGAAGAATCGATATTGTTAACAGGTCCATACGGCCAGGTCCAGTGACCCACGCCTATAACCCCAGCAGCTCTGGAGGCTGAGGCAGGAAGATCACCAGTTCAAAGCTAGACTCAGCAAAAGTGAGGTACTAAGCAACTCAGTGAGACCCTGTCTCTAAATAAAATACAAAAGAGGACTGGGGATACAGCTCAGTCGTCAAGTGCCCCTGAGTTCAATCCCCAGTAACCCCTGCCAAAACAAAGGTCCATACAACCCAAAGCAATCTACAGATTAAGTGTAGTCGCTATCAAATATCAATTACATTCTTCACAGAACTAGAAAAAATAATCCTAAAATTTGTATGAAACCACAAGAAACTCAAAATGGCCAAAGCAATCTTGAACAAAAATAACAAAGCAGGAAGCAGTATACTAACTGATTTCAAAATACACTGGAAAATTCTAGTGATCAAAATGACATGGTATTAGCATATAATAGACATAATGATTAGTGGAACAGAATATGGAGCTCAGAAGTGAACCCAAACATCTTGAGCCAGCTGATTTTCAACCAAGGTGCTGAGAACACACTTTGGGGAAAGGGTGATCTATTTAATGAACAGTGCTGGAAAACTGGATATCTGAGCAGAGGAATAAAACTAGACCCCTGTCTCTTACCAGTTGCAAAAGTCAATCCAAAATGGATTAAATACTTAAGCGGAAGACCTAAAATTACTGAAGGAAAATAGAGGAAATGTTCAGGACTTTGGATAACACCCAAAAGCAACAAAAGAAAAAAAATGAAAAAAAAACAGCCTACAGAAGGAGAGAAAATATCTGCAAAGTCTACATCTGATAAGGATTAATAACCAGAATATGTAAGAAACTCACTCAACAGCACAAAAAAAAAAAAAAAAAAAACACAGAAGATCCAATTTTTTAAATGGGCAGTACGTCTAAGTAAATGTTTCTTAAAAGAAAACAAATGGCTAACATGTATGTGAAAAAACATGTTCAACATGAATAATTATCAAGGAAATGCAAATCCAAACCACAGTAAGTATCCCTCCATTTAGAATGACTGCAAAGAAAGATAGGTGCTGGCAAGGAGTGAGAGAAGGAAATCATTATACGCTCTTGCTGGGAATGTAGATTAATATAGCCATTATGGAAAACTTCATGGAAGGTCCCAAAATTAAAAACTACCATATGACCCAGCAACCCCACTACTGGAGATACATCCAAAAGAAATCAGTATGTGGAAGAGACACATGTACTCCCACGTAGATGGCAGCATTGCTCACAATAGCCAAAAAATAGAAGCAACCTGTTTCCATAAAGTGATAAATGGATTTTACAAAGGTACCTATACACAATGGAATAGTATTTGTCCATTCGTAGGGCAAGATCTTGTCATCTGTGGCAACATGGATGGAACTGAAAGACACTATGTTCAGTGAAATAAGCCAGGTACAGAAATATACTGCATGATCACTCATTTGTGGAATCTAAGTCTCGCCATAGAAATTCAGAGTAGAACAGTGGTTACCAGATGCTGGGAGAGTATGCGGAAGGCAGGAGTGAGGACAGATTGGCCAAGGATAGCGAGTTATAGTTACACAGGGGAATTAGGTTGTAATGTTCTGTTGCACAGTAGAGTGAATACAGGTGTCGACATGTCCTATATATTTCAAAAAAGCTGCAGGAAAGGATTTTGAATGTTTGCACCACAAAGAAATGATAAATGTTGAGGGAATAACTATATATATTGAAACATCACATGGTACCCTATAAACGTGCAATTTTTATGTATTGATTTTTTTAAGTCAATTTTTTTAAAAAATTTTCTTCTGCTTCACTGGCCATTCCTTCTCAATTGCTTTTCCAGTCCCTTCCTTTTCTTCTTACTGATCCTGGGACTCATTCCTTGATGGTCATCTTTTCTCTCTTCACTCTTTTGGTAATCGCTTGCAGTCTGTTTATTTAAAATACCAACTGTGTGCAAATGGACCTAAAAATTGATATTTTTAAAGTACTTCTCTCCTGAACCCAACTCAAGAATCCAGCCGTCTTCCTCGTTTTCTTTGAATATCTCATAGATGTCTCAAATCTACTGCTGCATATTCCTATATTTTCTTACATCCACTTCAAATAGTCTTCACCCAATCCATACCTCAGTCCATTGCATCCAGTCTGCCCCCTCTTGATTATGGCAGTTCTGTCTCATCAATTGCTCATGTCAGAGTCCTTAGAGTCCTTCTTGTTTTTTTTCTTTCTCTCATCCCACAGCCAACCTTTTGGCTTTTCCTTGATAATGTATCACTGACTACTTCTTAAGCACTCTGCTGCTTCCACCATACTGTAACAAAATACCTGAGAAAAGCAACTTAATAAGGGAAAAGGTTAATCTGGCTCAATCAGAGGTTTCAGTCTGTGATCACCTGGACCCTGCCTTCAGCCCTATAGCAAAGCAGTATGTAGTGCATCATATTTGGAGCATGCATTGAGAATCTGCTCACCTCGTGGCATCTAGGAAGCAAAGAGAAGGAGCCAGGGCCCCAATCTCCTCCCCTTCAAGGGCATGCCCTAGTGACCTAATTTCCTTCCATTACCTCCCAGGTTCTACTACCTCCCAGTAGCTCCACAGGTTAGGGTCCTCTGGGGGACACTTATCCAAATCACAGCACACCAGTATAGAGCCATCATTTCTTCCCTGGATTGGGAACAGAGCCTCCTACCCAGACTCTTTGTCTTCCAATCTCACCTACAGTAAAAGTCTCTCCGTGGCATAAGGGACTCAGTGCAACCTAGCCACAGTCAACTGCCTGTCATTGTCACTTCTCCTCTCCAGCCTTACCATTCCTGGAACATTCTGGAGGCCCCCAGCCTTTGCCCTGGCTCTGCCCTTTGCCTAGAGTTTCTTTCCTCCTAATCTGCATGACTCATTCTCTCAGCCCCTTAAGTCTGTGCTTAATTAGGTATATCTAGACTAATCAATGAAATCAGTTTTTACAAAATGCTACTCTAAAGTAGTACTAATACTCACAATCACTTTTACACAGCCTCACTGTTTGCCCATAGCTCAAATCACTTCTTATTAGTATGCACAATTTATTTGTTTTCAAGTATTGTATGTCATTTTGCCTCTATCCCTTTGCTAAGTCAAGGGATTGGTAAAAAAAACAAATGATAAGATGTTCAATCTCATTAGTAATCAGGGAAATGCAAAGTAAGCCCAAAGTTCATTTTATAATCACTAAGTTGGTTTAAAAAAAAAAAAAAAAAGTCTGGTGATATCAAGTGCCAGTGAGAATGTAGAGCAACTGTCTGTCCCAATGCTAGTGGAATGTAAGCTGGCATAACTGCTTTGGCAAATATATGGGTATCATCTTGTAAAATTTAGACATTTACATGACCAATAGTCTCCAAGGTACCACTCTGAGGCCCCTACTCTTGAGAAATTCTAGTAGATAATGCTCTGGGATCCAAGTGCAGCAAAAGTTACAACAGTACTACTCCTAATACAAAAATGACACCATCCCAATGCCTGCTGATAGGGAAAGGAATTAGGGTGTATTTACACTGTGGAATATTATATAGCAGTGACTATGGTATACTCACTATGTACAAAAACATTGATTAATGTTAGAAACTAGTTTGGAATGAAAAAAGCGATTTTCAAAAGACCCTACAAAGTACCATACTTTTGTTATAAAGCTCAAATCAAGCAAGACTGAAGATAAAAAGTTATTTGTGAAAATATACATTTTTTTAAAATAAAAGAATGATACAAAGGTAGATAGGACAGTGTTAACCCTTGGGGAAGGGGCAGGGAATTAGATAAAAGAGCACGCAAAATGTAACAGCAAAGTTAAATGTCCTGGTGTTTTTAAAATTCAATGGTGTGTTTTTGTGGGCCTTCATTTTATCTTATCCTTTATAACTAATGTGTCCCACCCAAAGCGATACCTTCTTTTCAACATAACAAAATCTAAATTTCTAAAGTGGCAAAGGGATGTTCATTCTATGCCCTAGTGTGTACACGGAATGCCTGTCCCCTCATCCAGATGTGCTGCAATGACAAGCAAATCTAAGAAGCCATGTGTCCCCTCCATTTCCTTGTGGCTGACATTTGTCTCTTCTTCTCTCCTGCAGCACATCATCTACTCTGTGAAATTTTTCCTTTCATACATCATTCCAGATGTATCGAAAAGCACGAAGAGCAAAATCAAGAGAGAAAAATACCTAACCCAGAAGCTCCTTCATGAGAGTCACCTCCAAGATATGACAAAAAACATGGGCGTGATAGCCGAGAGGATGGTAGAAGTGGTAGATAACAATTTACGACCAAAATTAGAATGAAAGCTTTATGTACCGAGAAGCACTTTAAAGGATTTAGCTCTGTCAAAATATATTATGAATCACTAATGAGAAGGTTTAAGTTAAATCACTTTGGCAAATGTGAATCTTAACTATTGCCATTTTCATGTATATTATTTTTCAGTTTCAGCTAGTGGTGCAAGAACTGAAGAATATAAAACTCACATCGAGAAGGGCATAAAACTAATCACCTGGAAAACCTAATATGTTACCTTCTTTTGATAAATTGGAATTTTAGTAACACAGTGTGCTTAGCAACCACCCGTTCTGAAGCAGAATGGATCCTTTTTTCCTTTTCTTTTTCTATTTGATTACTTTCATCCCTTCCTCCTCTCAAGCACATGATCTCCTTTATATTTAGGTAGTATTTTTATCTCACTTCACCAAATCTGGTCCAGTTATCTTTTCCTTACAATGATTAAAGACTAGACATGCTACCACTTTAATAGCTTTTGTATGATTAAAAATTGCTAACTCGGAATTGAGTTAGAATGAGGTATTAAGTGGCAAATAGAATTCTTAATATTTAGGTATATTATCACATCCCTACAGAAAGGAACCTCCTGTAATGAGGAGTTTCAGTCTCCATTTTGGCCTGTCTTTTCATCTCAAAGAAATATTCATAGTGGACTAGAATGATTATAGCAAAGTTTTGAAACATTTGTATTAATCCACAGTGACACCTTCTACCTTCTAGGATCACTCCTAAAATGATCCGTACCTAATTGATGGTGACTGCCTTGCAGATCTCAAGGGCATAGGGTGACAGAAGTAGGGATAGGTACAGATTCAAATAGAATTGTACCTCTGTTCAATCTGGATAATTAATTTGTCTCTTCTAAAGATG
Source organism: Sciurus carolinensis (assembly GCF_902686445.1). Taxonomy (NCBI): domain Eukaryota; kingdom Metazoa; phylum Chordata; class Mammalia; order Rodentia; family Sciuridae; genus Sciurus; species Sciurus carolinensis. The sequence goes on from NC_062216.1 coordinate 106,169,109, forward strand.
TGTAGTTTCTTGGGAGAAAATTATAATCGAATGATTAAAATTACATATTTAATCAACATAATGTTCTGGAAAAGAGAAGCCCATCAGATTCCCACCAGTCACTTTTATGCACTAGACGCAGGAGGTACATTACTGCAAATCACCAAGCGCCTTTGCCAATAGCTCACTGTGTGGCCCTCGTGGCATGACAGTGCTATGTGGGGTCCAGGGGCAGCAGGTGCTTAACTGTGAGCCACACCACTGTGGGTTTGTGTGGGGAGCCCTTTCATCAGGAGTACAGCAGGTCCTTATTTCTGTATGCCAAAGCAATCGACATGCCAAAGCAGTTCCACCATGAGCCTGTCTTCCTGTACTTTCTACCCTTGCATTCTGGGCCCAGTAATTCGTTTGTAATTATATGTTTGCACTAGACACAAGTATATTTGGATTGTTAATCAAAAAAAAAGGAAACTCTGGATTTGATTTGAGCTTGCAGCCTCCTCTAGTGCCAAGTAGGTAGTTAGGGGTAAAAGGGAACGATTTGGTCCCAAATCTACCATCAATCTGGAGGTCACCTCCTGAAGCCCAGCACCTCCATGCAAATCTTACCCTCAGTTCTGCTCTGCTCAGCTCAGCCTAGCAGCCTAGCAGTCCACTGTGCTTTACTGCCTTTTAAGAGTCAGGCCCTGCAGTAGGTCTGGAGAAGACAGAGGGCCTACACATCTTACCCTTGGCTGGTAGCAGGCGGGTGCTGCATGAAGAAGGCTGTTCATGCTGGATGGGCCTCTACCCACTGGGATCCTGTTAAATGCTCAGGTGCCCTAGGAAACAATCTATCAGTATCCCAGCAGCAAAGAGAAGTGAAATGTTTCAGAAATCAGAGAGGCTTATATTGCAATAAAGTAGCTTAACTCCAGGTCACAGTTTTTAAAAGCCTGTCATCATGAATGTGTTCAAATTTTAAAAAGCAGTATTCTGGGCTTTTGAATTGCCCCAATGGATCATGGGCATTTCTTCATCTTCCTTGATTGTGTATGTTAGCAGTGTGGTCAGAGAGACCAAGACAGGCTACCTGAGGTCTCACTGGGACGAGAGATGAATGTCTTCCCACTGGAGGGAACTGTTTCTCATTTCCGCACAGCCTAGATGGAGCACCACTGTTCCTTTCCCCACCCTCTGAGAGCCTGCTCCTGGAGGTGCGTGTCGCCTCCTCTCTTATTACCTCTGCTCTGAAGTATGTGACTATCTCCTAGCATTTGATTCATCAACTACTTGCTGTTTATGTCATCATAGAAAAGGAAATGTTTTTACCTTATCTCTTTGTATATACTGTAGAATTTCAAAAGAAATGTGCATTTGTGTTCATAGCCTCAGCTGAGAGAATCCTCTTCAGAGTTTAAAATGTGCTGCTATGGACAGGGGCTTCAAAACCCTCACATTTCTAAAGGCAGCAAATGTGATGTCTGACACTGCCAAGATGCCCCAAAAAAGCTAACTTGCAGTGGAGACCGGGGTCCCCCTAACTTCAGCAGTGTTCATGCAAGTCCAGTTGGACTGTGGCTGCATCTGCAAAGGGAAAGATGCACCTGCCCCTGCCCCCAGGAGCACCAAGGGGCACGGAAGTTGGCCTGTGACGGGAGAATCTGGCCCTTGACCTGTTCAGTGTTAACCACTAGAGAAATTTTAGCTTTATATCCTTGTGTATTGCCTGTGAGTTTCAAATGAATGGAAGCATTAGACCCAATACTCAGGGGATTTTTCTTTAAACTCCCTCAGATATTTTAGATATCTCAGTAGAAATGAAAAGCCATCATTTTTGTTTTTAAACTAAAGAAAGCCATCTTGTAATATGTTTGTCGCAAAATACCCCCTTTTATATTACACGTGCATCTTGGAGTTCATAGAACATTAATTCACAATAGGGGGCAGAATGTGATCTGTTGGTGAAACACTTGTACCATTTTCTTATGTTCATATTATAATGTGTTTGAAAAGTTAAAATGTATGAGCAACTTAACTAAAGAAGAACTGAAATATTCATACTTTTCATACACTGTGGCATAAGATGTAAAGTTTGTAATTAATGTTAATTTCTATGCATTTTAATATTCTTTTATAATTATGAGCATTTTAATAAATTCATTTTTACAAACAGTGCTCTGTTCTATTGCAAAAAGTTCATAAGAATGAGAACACAATTGATATGCCATTTATTAGTGACCAGTTATGTATCACTTAGCAAATATGTACTTCTATGTAAATTACACCTAAAATTATATTTTCACGGTCTAGACTTACTTTAGAGCATAGTTTTTCTAGGAAAAAATTGGGCTGGGATTTCAGACAGGGCTGCCACATACAGATGTTGAAATTGAGCCCTGCATAAGATCCTGAGCATAAAGACTTAGTGGGAGATGAAGACCAGCCCACCTGCTCAAGTACCCTGTTGAAAGGAAAGGTGCTTTTCTTTAATTTCATGAAGGCATCTTCAGTTGCTAAACCAGGGTTGTAAGGAACAATGTCATAGAGGAAGGACAAGTCACTATAAATTCAGAAAGACTCTGTCCTCAGCGTCATACAGAAAGGGGAATTTTTAGTGAATATAATCTCATTACAAAAATAAAACATTTTCTTCATCTTCAACTTGTGATCCAGATTTTAACTCATTTGATCCTTTGATTTCCTTGACCAGTTTCAATCTCAATAGACTTGAAAATAAAACTCAGTCAAACATGTTCCATAACTGGAAAAAAAGGAAGCAGCATTGCCTGTTCACTGAATGATGCTCGTGGGAACAGTACTAATAATGCTGTTCCTCCCTTTGAGAGTTCTAAGCCCAACAATCCACAACAGCAACCCACCAGTCAATGAAATGTGTTAAAAGATCTTGAGAGGACAGGAGGGCTGAATAGAGGGACCCACCACTCATTGTCTTCCCCCCAAAGAAGAACCAAAGTAACAGATGCATAGTTTCATTTGGAGGTTATTGACCATGGGATAACACTGGAAATGAGCAGAAGAGAGACTGGAACCATGTAAGATTATGCTGGAAAGGCAGCATATTAAGAGGAACAAAATATCTCTGCATCCAGGGGAGCTCAAGGAGCCCGCCCCCCTTTTGCAGGAGTAAGTGTAAAAGAGTCCCAGGTGAGTGTGGATGCTGGCAATCCCACCTACAGGAAAACTGCACAATCCTCACAGGCTTGTAGGCCTGTGAGGCAAGTATTCTGAAATTGGCACAATTGCTTTGTTTTGGAAAGGGATCTCCCATCATCTCCCATCAAACCTCCAGGTTGCTATAGCCAGGAGCCATGTTGAAAGGAAGCTATTGTCTGAAGTTGGACTGTTCTAGGTCAGAAACCCCTGCATGTACTCATCTCTGGAATCCCACAGACATTCCACTGTCTCATGGAATAGCTGCCTCATGAGTCCCACTTAGCCCAGCATAGTGACTTTGACCCACACTTACTAGGTGCAACTGCACTGTAGGGCCAGGTGTGACACTAAGGATGCTGCACTTGAGAACCACAAAATCAGGGAGATCACCCTCTGAGACCAAGCCTGTGGCCAGCTGTATGTAGACTCACACCAGAACCAGGATCAAAGGCAGATACCCACAAGCTCTGGCCACCTCTCCTCACAATCCCACACTCAGGGCCTTTTATAAGACAGGGAAGGAACTCCTCCATTCCCACTGCTGTCCTCATAGGACCCAGCTGAGAGCCTTGAGCAACTCCAGCTCCAGCTGTTGCCTGATACCAGGCATGCACAGCTGGGGGAGGGAGGAAGGGAGAGGGTACCAAGTGCAACTTTGTCCAATTCTGGCTAAGGTCCCACCAAAGCAGCAGAGAGAGCGCCACGGATCCTGCTGCCACCTCACCTATGTGATTTCCACTCTGTTATCTGACCACACTGCTGCCAGGACTGGGTGTGAGGATCACCGCCTCTCCTCATGGAGCATCTGAGCCCATACCAGTTAAAGGACAATGGCTTCAGACCCCACATCACTGCTGGAAGCATGACTAGCATCAGCAGAGCCTGAGAAAGCAGCCACACAGTGAGTACTCCACATCCACTGCTCTCTACACCACACCTGCCTAAACTGTAAAACCATCCCTACCCTTGCATAGCCCACAGAGACAGTAGGTCTTTCCAACTCTGCCATGGTACACACTGTGCCCAAATGCATGGCCAAAGGAGTTACAGGGAAGCAACATTAGGGAGCCCAGCTAGAACCGAAACCAATAGTGCATAACAACACCCCAAGACATCTTCAGGAGAAAGTTGCTTACTAAGGTAGCCAACCCATGAAAGCCATAGCTAGTTAACCTGCCAGATGCAAAAAAAAAAAAAAAAAAAAAAAAAAACCCTACATAGGAACACAAGAAATATGCAAAAACAAGGTAATACAACACCTCCAAATAACGGTTGTAACAGAGTCCAAGGAAGTAAAAAATGGATGAAATGATCTGGGGTTGTAGCTCAGTGGTAGAGCACTTGCCTAGCACATGTGAGGCACTGGGTTCAATCCTTAGCACCACATAAAAATAAATAAACATAAAGGTATTGTGTCCATCTACAACTAAAAATATTTTTTTAAATGGATGAAATGCTTGATTCAGAATTTAAAAGAATGATCACTAAAAATCTCAGTGAGATCTAAGAGAATACAGATAAATTAGGAAGGCAGGATATGAATGAGAAATTATGCAAACAAATATTAAGTATTTTGTAAAAGAATCAAAGAGAAATCTTGGAAATGAAGAGCTCAAATCAAAAAAACATGAGTGAAAGACTCAACAAACTTGATCAAGCAGAACCAAGAGGGGTATATATCAATGATTGCCTGCATTTAAAAAAATAGAAAAGTCTCAAGCTCTCTGAAAATGAACAACAAGGACTTAGAACAGCAATAAAAAGGCAAACCCATAATTGGTAGAAGGAAATACATAATGAATATCACAACAGAAATAAATGAAATAGAAGCCTTAAAAATAATACAAAATAGTTATGAAACAGTTGGTTCTCTGAAAAGATAATCTTTTCAAATCTTAACTATAATAAAAAAAAAAAAGAATACCAAAATAAATAAAATTAGAGGTAAAAAAGGAGGCATTGAGACCCTTTCCACGGGACGATCCAAGATGGTGGACTAGAGGGTGACTGCATCTCCAGTCACTCCAGAACCCAGGATTCAAGAAGGGGAGGCATTGAGAGACTCGGACTAAAATAGAGCCACGGGGTGAGTCTCGCCCACCGGGTAAAGCTTGGCCTGGGCACCAGCACGGATAGGGGCGGTTTATCAGAGTAGGGCAGGGCAGCTAGAGTCTTCCCCAGGCAGCCCTGCGCACTCTGGTGATGGGCCCCTCCCACACGGCAGGCTTCTCCAGCTTCTCGGAGCAGGCCCCCCAGTGAGAGCCTTTGTGATCAGAACCAGCTCCAAGTCCCAGAGCCAGCGCAGAGTGCTCTGGCCCGCAAGCGCAAGCAGCTTCAAGGACCAGGACAGGGCAGCCAGGGACTTCCCCAAGCAGCCCGGCCCTCTGCGGCAGGAGGTGCCTTTCAAGGCTAGCTTCTCGGAGCAGACTGCACAGTGAGAGGCTTTCTACATAGAACCAGCCACAAGTCCCCGAGCCAACAGAGAGCTTCGACCCGCAAGCAGCCTCTGGGATCAGGGCAGGGTAGCCAGAGACTTCTCCAGGCAGCCAGCCCCCTCTGGCAGCAGGCTCTTTCCATGGGGCGATCCAAGATGGCAGCCTAGAGGGTAACTGCATCTCCAGTCGCTCCAGAACCCAGGACTCAAGAAGGGGAGGCATTGAGAGACTCGGACTAAAATAGAGCCACGGGTGAGTCTCTCCCACTGGGTGAAACTCGACCTGGGCGGCAGGCATGGATAGGGGTGGCTTATCAGAGCAGGGCAGGGCAGCTAGAGTCTTCCCCAGGTAGCCCTCCGCACTCCGGTGGTGGGCTCCTCCCACACAGCCAGAAGCGTGGTGCAGGCCCCCCAGTAAGAGTCTTTCTGCTCAGAGCCAGCTCCAAGCCCTGGAAGCAGTAGGGGGCTAGGGGCAGCTTTCTTCGGAAGCACTGCATTATCAAGTTCCTCCAAGACTTCAGGCTACTGAAGGCTGGGAGGTGATACACTGGAAATCTACAGGGACACTATAAACCAATAGAGGAAATCGGCAATATCTGAGTCCCACTGACATCTGACCAATATGAGAAAACAAGGGAAGAAAATGTCCCAAACAAACCTAGATACTATATCAATAAAACCCAATGACAGCACAGCAGAAGAAATGTCAGAAAGGGAGTTCAGAATGTACATAATTAAAACAATCAGGGAAGCAAATGAGGAGATGAAAGAGCAAATGCAGGCATTGAAGGACGAGATGAAAGAGCAAATGCAGGCATTAAATGATCACACCAATCAACAGTTAAAAGAGCAAATACGGGAAGCAAGAGATCATTTCAATAAAGAGTTAGAAATACCGAAAAAAAAAAACAAACAGAAATCCTTGAAATGAAGGAAACAATAAACCAAGTTAAAAACTCCATACAAAGCATAACGAATAGGATAGAACACCTGATATTGACAGGTGACATAGACAGAACCTCAGACATTGAAGACAAAATATTTAATCTTGAAAACAAAGTTGGTCAAACAGAGAAGATGGTAAGAAATCATGAACAGAATCTCCAAGAATTATGGGATACCATTAAGAATTATTGGGATTGAGGAAGGCTTAGAGAAACAAATCAAAGGAATGAAAAATCTATTCAATGAAGTAATATCACAAAATTTCCCAAATCTGAAGAACAAAATGGAAAACCAAGTACAAGAGGCTTATAGGACTCCAAATATACAAAATTACAACAGACCCACAGCAAGGCACATTATTATGAAAATACCTAACATACAAAATAAATACAGAATTTTAAAGGCCGCAAGAGAAAAGAATCAAATTACATTCAGGGGGAAACCAATACGGATATCAGCAGATTTTTTAATCCAGACCCTAAAAGCTAGAAGGGCCTGGAACAACATATACCAAGCCCTGAAAGAAAATGGATGCCAACCAAGAATCTTGTACCCAGCAAAACTTACTTTCAGATTTGACAATGAAATAAGTTCCTTCCATGATAAACAAAAGCTAAAGGAATTTACAAAAAGAAAGCCGGCATTACAGAACATTCTCAGCAAAATATTCATGAGGAAGAGATGAAAAAGAATGATGCAAATCAGCAACGGGAGGAACTACCCTAAAGGAATAGCCAAATAAAGGAGAAACCAAATCTTGTCAAAAAACAAAAATGAGTCAAATGACTGGTAATACAAATCATATCACAATAATAACCTGAATGTTAATGGCCTGAACTCATCAGTCAAAAGACATAGACTGGAAGATTGGATTAAAAAGAAAAATCCAACAATATACTGCCTGCAAGAGACTCATCTCATAGAAAAGAGATACCCATAGACTAAAGGTGAAAGGATGGGAAAAAACATACCATACACACGGACACAGCAAAAAAAGCTGGAGTATCCATCCTCATTTCAGATAATGTGGACTTCAAGTCAAAACTAGTCAGAAGGGATAAAGAAGGACATTACATGCTGCTTAAGGGAAGCATAAATCAGCAAGACATAACAATCATAAATATCTATGCCCCAAATATTGGCTCATCCACGTACGTCAAACAAATCCTTCTCAATTCCAGAAATCAAATAGACCACAACACAATAATACTAGGCGATTTTAACACATCTCCCTCACCACTGGATAGATCTTCCAAACAAAAATTGAATAAAGAAACCATAGAACTCAAAAATACAATCAACAATTTAGACTTAACCGACATATATAGAATATACCATCCAACGAAGAACGAATACACTTTCTTCTCAGCAGCACATGGATCCTTCTCTAAAATAGACCATATTTTATGCCACAAAGCTACTGTTAGCAAATACAAGAAGATAGAGATACTATCTTGTACTCTATCAGATCATAATGGATTGAAATTAGAAATAAATGACAGAATAAAAAACAGAAACCTCCCAATACCTGGATATTAAATAATATACTATTATATGATGAATGGATAACAGAAGACATCAGGAGGGAAATAAAAAAATTCTTAGAAGTAAACGAGAACAAAGACACATCATATCAAAATCTCTGGGACACTATGAAAGCAGTACTTAGAGGAAGATTTATTTCATGGGGCGCATTCACCAAAAGAAGTAGAAATCAACAAATAAACAACTTAACACTATAGCTCAACCCTAGAAAAAGAAGAGCAGACAAACACCAAAAGTAGTAGAGACAGGAAATAGTTAAAATCAGAGCCGAAATTAAAGAAATTGAAACAAAAGAAACAATCAGAAAAATTAACAAAATAAATAGTTAGTTCTTTGAAAAAAAAAAAAAAACAAAATTGATAAACCCTTAGCCACACTAACAAAGAGAAAGAGGGAGAAAACTCAAATTACTGAAATTCGGAATGAACAAGGAAATATCACAACAGACACGAGTGAAATGCAAAACATAATTAGAAGCTATTTTGAAAATCTATACTCCAAAAAAACAGAAAACCTCGAAGACATCAACAAGTTTCTAGACACATATGAATTACCTAAACTGAACCAGGAGGACATACACAACTTAAATAAATCAATTTCAAGCAATGAAATAGAAGAGGTCATCAAAAGCCTACCAACAAAGAAAAGTCCGGGACCAGATGGGTTCTCAGCCGAGTTCTACGAAACCTTTAAAGAAGAGCTCATTCCAATACTTCTCAAAGTATTCTATGAAATAGAAGAGGAGGGAACCCTCCCAAATTCGTCCTATGAAGCCAATATCACCCTGATACCTAAACCACACAGAGACACATTGAGGAAAGAAAATTTCAGACCAATATCCTTAATGAACATCGACGCAAAAATTCTCAACAAAATTTTAGCAAATTGCATACAAAAATATATTAAAAAGATAGTGCACCACAATCAAGTAGGTTTTATCCCAGGGATGCAAGTTTGGTTCAACATCCGGAAATCAATAAATATCATTCACCATATCAACAGACTTAAAGTTAAGAATCACATGATTATTTCAATAGATGCAGAAAAAGCATTCGATAAAATACAGCATCCCTTCATGCTCAAAACACTAGAAAAAATTGGGGTAGTGGGAACATTCCTTAACATTATAAAGGCCATCTACGCTAAGCCCATGGCCAATATCATTCTAAATGGCAAAAAACTGAAAGCACTCCCCCTAAAAACTGGAACAAGGCAGGGATGCCCTCTTTTACCACTTCTATTCAACATCGTCCTTGAGACTCTAACCAGAGCAATTAGACAAACCAAAGAAATTAAAGGGATACAAATTGGAAAAGAAGAACTCAAACTATCCCTGTTCGCTGATGACATGATTATATATTTAGAGGAACCTGGAAATTCCACCAGAAAACTTTTAGAACTCATAAGTGAATTCAGTAAATTAGCAGGTTACAAGATCAATGCTCATAAGTCCAATGCATTTTTATACATAAGTGATGAATCTTCAGAAAGAGAAATTAGGAAAACTACCCCATTCACAATAGCATCGAAAAAAATAAAATACTTGGGAATCAATCTCTCAAAAGAGGTGAAAGACCTCTACAATGAGAACTACAGAACACTAAAGAAAGAAATTAAAGAAAACCTTAGAAGATGGAAAGATCTCCCATGTTCTTGGATAGGAAGAATTAATATTGTCAAAATGGCCATGCTACCAAAAGTGCTATACAGATTCAATGCAATTCCAATTAAAAACCCAATGATGTACCTTGCAGAAATAGAGCAAGAAATTATGAAATTCATCTGGAAGAAAAAAAACCCAGAATAGCTAAAGCAATCCTCAGTAGAAAGAGTGAAGAGGGGGTATCGCAATACCAGATCTTCAACTCTACTACAAAGCAATAGTAAGAAAAATGGCATGGTATTGGTACCAAAATAGACAGGTAGATCAATGGTACAGAATAGAGGACACAAACACAAACCCAAATGAATACAATTTTCTCATACTAGACAAAGGTTCCAAAAATATGCAATGGAGAAAAGATAGCCTCTTCAACAAATGGTGCTGGGAAAATTGGAAAACCATATGCAACAGAATGAAATTAAACCCCTATCTCTCACCCTACACAAAACTCAACTCAAAATGGATTAAGGACCTCGGAATCAGAACAGAGACCCCGCGTCTCATAGAAGAAAAAGTAGGTACAAATCTTCAACTTGTTGGCTTAGGATCAGACTTCCTTAACAGGACTCCCATAGCACAAGAAATAAAAGCAAGAATCAACAACTCAGATATATTCAAACTAAAAAGCTTTCTCTCAGCAAAGGAAACTCTCAGTAATGTGAAGAGAGAGCCTACAGAGTGGGAGAATATCTTTGCCAACCATACTTCAGATAGAGCGCCAATTTCCAGAATCTATAAAGAATTCAAAAAACTCTACACCAAGAATACAAACAATCAAATCAACAAATGGGCTAAGGAAATGAACAGACACTTCACAGAAGATCTACAAACAATCAACAGACGTATGAAAAAATGTTCAACATCTCTAGTAATAAGGGAAATGCAAATCAAAACTACCCTACGATTTCATCTCACCCCAATTAGAATGGCGATTATCAAGAACACAAGCAACAATAGGTGTTGGAGAGGATGTGGGGAAAAAGGTACATTCATACATTGCTGGTGGGGTTGCAAATTAGTATAGCCATTCTGGAAAGCAGTATGGAGATTCCTCAGAAAGCTTGGAATAGAACCACCATTTGACCCAGCTATCCCACTCCTTGGCCTATACCCAAAGGACTTAAAATCCGCATACTACAGAGATACAGCCACATCAATGTTCATTGCTGCTCAATTCACCATAGCCAGATTGTGGAACCAATCTAGATGCCCTTCAGTTGATGAATGGATAAAGAAACTGTGGCATATATATACAATGGAATATTACTCTGCAATGAAGAATGATAAAATTATGGCATTTGCAGGCAAATGGATGAAATTGGAGAATATCATGCTAAGTGAGATAAGCCAATCTCAAAAAACTAAAGGAGAATGATCTCGCTGATAAGCGGATGAGGACATATAATGGGGGGTGGGAGGGGTTAGCGTTAGGGTTAGGGTTAGGTTTAGGGTTAGGGATAAGGAGGGTGGTAAGAATGAAGGAAAGAAGGACTGTATAGAGGGAAAAGAGGGGTGGGGAGGGGTGGGGGAGAAGGGAAAAAGATAATGAATCAAACATCATTGCCCTATGTAAATGTATGATTACACAAAAGGTGTGCCTTGACTCCATGTACAAATAGAGAAACAACATGTATCCCATTTGTATACAATAATAAAAAAAATCTAAAAAAAAAACAAAAACAAAAAAAAGGAGGCATTATAACTGATACCACAGAAATACAAAGACTCAATGGGTATTACAATGAAGACTAAATGTTAATAAATTGGAAAACATGGAGGTAATGGACAAATTTCTGAACACACATGACCTAGAAACTTGAAACCAGGAGGACATAAAATACCCAAATAGACCAATAACAAGTAGGAGATTGAGTTAGTAATAAAAACTGTTACAGGCTGGGGAGATAGCTCAGTGGTAGAGTGCTTGCCTTGCAAGCACAAGGCCCTGGGTTTGATCCCCAGCACTGCAAAAAAAAAAAAAAAAAAAACTATTACAACAAAACAAAAAATCCAGGATCAAATTGCTTCACTGCTGAATTTTACCAAACTTCAAAAGAAGTAACACCATTGCTTTTCAAACTATTCCATAGAACTGAAAGACAGAGAAGCCTTCCAGACTCAATTCTATGAGGTGAGCATCACCCTGTTACCAAAACCTGAGAAGGACACACACATAAAAGAAAATGATAAAACAACATCCTTGATGAAAATAAATGCAAAAATTCTCAAACTGAATTCAATAGCACATCAAAAAATCATTCACAATGATCAAGTGGTTTCATCCCAGGAAGATGGTTCAACATAAGCATATCAATAAATGTAATACATCACACTCAACAAAATGGAAGATAAAAGCATAAGATCACCTCAATACATGTAGAAAAGGCATTTGATAAAATTCAACATCCCTTTGTGGGAAGCCCTGGAAGGGCTTTTAGAAGAATTGTACCTCAACATAATAAAGGCTATACAAATCCCGAGTCAACATCGTACTGAATGGGGAAAAGATGAAAGCATTTCCCCCGACATCAGGAACAAGACAAGGGTGTCCATCTTCACTGCTCCCCATCAACACAGTACTACAGTACAAGAAGTTTTGTTATGTTTTGTTTTAATCTAATTACCAGAGAAATTCAATAAGAGAAAGTAATTCAAAGGCATACAAATAGGAAGGGAAGAAGTCATATTATCCCTGTTTGCATATGATATGATTCTAAACATAGAAAAACCTAAAGGGTTCACTAAAAGACTATTAGAACTGATACATGAATTCAATAAAATAAAGGGAAAGAAAAAAAAACCAACACAAAACCTCATGAGCTGCTCTAAATACAATCTGCTGAGAAACAAATCAAGTCAATTTCATTCACAGTTGCTACAAATACCTAGGAATAAATTTAACCAATGAAGTGAAACACCTCTATGATGAATATCACAAAACATAAAAGAAACTGAAAAAGACACACCAAAACAAGGAAAAACAGGAAAGACCTTCCATTTCCGTGAATTGAAAGAATAGTTAAAATGTTCATACTTTCCAAAGTAAGTAATTTACAGATTAAATGAAATCCCTATCTAAATACCAATGATGTTTTTCACAGAACTAGAAAAAACAATCTTCAAATTCATATAGAAACAGAAAAGACTGCAAATAGCCAAAACAACTAAGCAAAAAGAACAATGCAAGAGGCATCATGATACCCGATTTCAAGACATAGTACAGTACTACATAACCAAAACAGGATGGTATTGGCATAAAAACAGACAAGCTAATGAACAGAGTAGAGATTCCTAAAATAAGCCCACACATCTCTAACCAACTGATTCTCAATAAAGTTGCCAAAAACATACCCTGGAGAAAGGACAGCCTTTTCAACAAATGGTGCTGGGAAAGATGAACATCCACATTCAGAAGACTAGAACTTGATCCCCACCCCCATCCTGTACAAAAATCAACTCACAATGGATCAAGGACCTAAATGTGATACCTGAAACTCAAACAATGAGGAGTAAACACAGGGGAACACTTCAAGACACTGGGACAGGCAATGATTTTCTAAATAGGACCCCAAGGACACAGGAAGCAAAAGTAAAAATTGACATGGAATCAAAAAGCTTCTGCACAGCAAAGGAAATGATCTACAGTTAAGAGACAACCTCCAAAATGGGAAAAATATTTTCCAGCTATTCCTCCAACAGGGTTAATGCACATAACATATAAAGAACTCAAACTTAACAAAAAAGAAGTAATTAAAAAATAGGCAAGTGATCTTCTCAAAAGAAAAAAAAATATGATTGGTCAACAAATGTATGGAAAAATGCACAAATCAAAACTACAATGAGATATCCATATCATCCCAGGTAGAATGACTATTATCAAAAATAAAAACAAATGCTGGCACAGATATGGAGAATAAGGAAGCCTTATACACTGTTGGAAATGTAAATTAATACATCCATTAGAAAACAGTATGAAGGGTTCTCAAAACCTAAAAATAGGTCTATCATATGATCCAGCTCTTCCACTTCTGGGTATACCAAAGAGATAGTGCATGACCATATTTATTCCAACACTATTCACAGTAGCTAAGATAGGGAATTAGAGTAGGTGCCCATCAACAGATGAGTGGATAGAGAAAAAGTGATATACACACATAATGCAGTATTTTCAGTCATAAAGAAAATGAAATGCTATCATTTGCAGCTAAATGGATTGAACTGAAGGACATTAAGTGAAATAACTCAGACATTAGAAAGACAGTAGATATTCTCTCTCATAGGTGAAAGCTTAAACAAGGGGCTGGGGTTGTAGCTTAATGGCAAAGTGCTTGCCTAGCAACATGTGAGGCACTGGGTTTGATCCTCAGCACCACTAAAAATAAATAAAGGCATTGTGTCCATCTACAACTAAAATATTTAAAAAGATAAGAAAGCTTAAAAACAAAGTCCACCTGAAAATATAATCATTGATTACTAGGGATTAGGAAAGATTGGGGTTGTGTTTGATAAGCACATGCTTTCTCCATATATATGGAAATATCAAACTGAATCCCATTAATATGTACATACTGTAAGTACATGTTATCAAAAATCTTGATAAGTAAATTTTATGTATTTTCTTTCCATTTTAAACACTCCAGTTACATGACCAATAGTAACCAAGATGATATAAGTGGAACTACAAACTTTCTCTTGATGCCTTCTCTCTCTAGAGAACACCTTTTGCAAAATCAGGGGGCTGTTTCCTCTTGTTTCCCTTCTTGACTGAAAGACTGAATATACAATGGGACAATGGCCAGACCATCTATAAAAATGGAACTGCAGAACAATCTGCAGAAAGCCAACCCCTTATCTACAGTAGTCATCCCAGAAAGCCAGCCAGCTCTAAATCAGACCACTAAGTGACAATCCAGGAAGCCAAATAACTCCCATAACAATTGGTCCAATCTATCTACGCCTTGATTAGTAATGGAAAGTTACCCTAATTTTTGTCCCTGCAATTTATGACCAACCAAAGAGAGCTAAATATGCACCCCCTACTCAATCACATAGGATGACTGTTTCTAATCAGCCTATACCGACAGCCTCTGGTCAGGGCACACTTGAAGTCTTCCCTGATATCCACTCAAGATTTCCTACTCCTCAGCCTGTCTTTCAGTCTCTGCCCAAACAAAAGTGCTGGTGACTGACTTTTGCTATAGTAAACTCTAAATGAGCAGCCTTTGCTTGTTCTCATTGGGATGGCCTTCATTTATTTTCACATTCTTATCAATACAAACAGCTGGCAGCTTGCTGGACATGTAAGACAGATATCAGGAAGTGTTAGTTTGGCTAACTGCTACCTTTGAATGATACTGGGGTTGGCAGGGGAGGAGTATTGGTAGTTACAGCAGATGAATCTTCTGAAATGTCAATTGGACCACCAGGAACGAAGCTGAGAACTTAACAGAGATTCTTGCCTTTAATGATAGGAAATGGGGTATCTGTGGAATACTTCAGAAGGGAACACTAGAAGCAAAGATCTAATCTTTGCTCCTGGTGAGGACTCATCTGTCTGATCTCCTCAGATCTCTTGTAGTGCTTTTGAAACCTGGGTACCTACGGAATGAAAAGGGAATTTGATAGGAGTTCTTGTGATAGGGGTCGCTGCCATGCATTCCTGAGTAGAGGAGTGGGGAGCACTTAACTCACCTAGAATCTTCAGATTCCATGGAGCATTCAAGCATAAATTGAAGGGAAAAAAAATTCTGAGATAACTAGCTAGAACAATTTCATCTTATTTGGGGAGATGTTTTCCTTTGATTATGAAACAAGATTTTACAAATGATCTTTAACAGCATTTCCACTTCCCATCAGATAATGTAGAAAGGTGGATAGCTCTTTAAACCCTCCTTGCCTTGTTTCCTAAAATGATTTAGTATGTGGAATATTTTGCAATGCTACAGTGATCTGATTTTTTTCACTTAACCTACTGGAAGGTGTTCTGGCACTACCCACAGGGGAATTGTTTCTCATTCACTTATCTGGACTCCATCATGATCCTAACTAGTTCTTGTAATTACAGTCACTGCTTATGAGAACTCAAGCAAGTACAGTAGGATCACACATATTGTTCAGAGTAGATCAGTATATTTATGGTCGCAAAGACTCTGCTCTTACTTTCTCCTTTGCTATTGTCAGGTGCAGTAAGAAATGAATCTCCATCACTGATGGGGAGGCTGCAGTTGAGCTGCCTGCTCAGTGGCGCTGGACAAGCTATAAGCATCAGCTTCTCTGCAAGTCAAGGGCTGACTTCACCACTGGGACTTTTTATCCCTCCCTACCTTTTTAGAAAATAAATAAAATTTACCTTGAAATATTTTGGTTCTTCTGGGATCATCAGTATTCACTCTACCAGGGGTCCAACTTCAAGTTCAAAATGGTAGAGCAACATTTTTTCCAAGACTAGGTAGAAGAGGCAATAAGGAAACAGTTTAAGGCAAAAAATCCCAAGCAAAGGGGTGAATCTATCAGAAGATTTCAACAACTAGTAAAAGACTCTTTGCCCCTAATTTCTGCTGCACAGAAAGTCTCTGGGTATAATTAAGAAAAACAAAAAGCATACTCCACTTTGGGTATTCTTCAGAACGCTGAAAAGCAAGAGCATGGAAGGAAAAGTACCCAGGAAATTGTGTAATGGCTCTTTTCATTGGTGGGTATATACAACCCTAGGAATTCTCAGAGCCCAGAAAGAATTATCCTATTAATCCTCACCCTTCATTAGTAACGAGACAGGTGAAGGCCTTCCCAGGCCCTCTTCTTCAATTTCCTTCACAAGGATAAATATTATCTTCCTTGTTTCAATCTAGGAGATTGCACTAAAAGCCTAAGATAAAACTTTTCCCAGAAAATGTTCTTACAGATCACCTTTAAACACTCTGTTACCTATTCAGTGTGAACAGTGTACCTCCCAACGCTTGATTGTAGTACTCCACATTATAAAAGGAATAGGTTCCTGAATGTGTCTTCATGGCTCTCAGATTTTCCTGTTGTATGAGGAGTTCTGACTCTTTGCAGTTTACAGCTTCCATGATACTACAATATCATTATTTTCCAAATCCGATCCTGCTCAACATCTCCATTCACTCATGGGCACCTGATTGCTTAATATTAATTGCCTGCTTTCTGCCAGCTGTTGCACCTAATGATAGGAAAGACAATACACCAGTGTTCTGATCACAAACTACCCGTTAATGCAGCCAAGTTTCTTCCTGGATGACCAGTCTGCTGCAAACATATCTTTTCTTCTGTCCTCCAATCGTTTTTTAGGAACCCACTGGCCATGCTACACCAAACTAAACCAATCTTTGTTACCTGTGAACTGGGGGCCTGAGGCAAATGTACTCCATTCCCTTACCACCCAGCCCAAATATTAAAAATTATGAGAGAAAGGAACAGAAACTAGAAACTTTGCCTGGTGTGGAAAGTGATTATTTTAATCTAGTTACCTAAGTATCTCAAGAATATAATTGACCTCACCAAAAATACCTCATGTTTTAATTAGAGTCAACGACTACACTTAGAGTATAACAAAAAGTCACTAGGGTGGGGGGGAAAGCGGGTAATGTTCGGGTAGAAGGCAATCTGTGGTTATTTTACCTGTGGTCCAGACAGCCTGCCTAGGGTATGAGAAAGTAAATAGAATTTAGAAACAGAGGATCTTGGTTCAAGTCCTGCATCTGCCACTGCCTAGCTTTCAGTGTTCTATAGCTTCAGGTCTAGTTGGCAGACTGAATATACAAATGGACAATTGCCAGATCGTCATTATAAAAATAGAACTATGAACAATCACCTGCCCAGGAAACTAACCCTTTATGTGCAATGGTCATCCCAGGTAGACAGCCTGCTACCAAGCACTTGTAGGAAGTCAATCCAGGTAGCTAAATAATTAACTTCCATAACAGTTGGCCCACTATAGTTATTTATGAATAAATAGCCTTTTCTTACTCTTATTGGTTGACCTGTGTTTCCACAAAATTACTGAACCTTTTCAAGCCTCCTAATCCATAAAAAAGGAGCTAAGGCATTCCCACAATTCTCTATTGCAGTTGCCAATGTCTGTGCTTCACACACTGGATTCAGTGTACCAGGAAAAATAAGAAACAACAAGAGGAACATAAGGCATCTTCTTGGAGGTAAGAGTTTGCATCATTAAGGAAAAATGGTCATATTGAAATAAATAGATAATAGTGCAAATTTTGAATGCAAAATTTGAATGAATTTTAATATAATAACCTAAATAAATGCAAAAAAGGAAGTCCAATATGGCTGAATATAGGTGCCCTTGGCATGACTTTGTCACAGAGAGGAACCAGAGCAAAACAGGAAGACCTCTAAATATATAATCATGTCATCAGCAAATAGGGATAGTTTGAGTTCTTTTCCTATTTGTATCCCTTTAGTTTCTTTAGTCTGTCTAATTGCTCTGGCTAGAGTTTCAAGAACAATGTTGAATAGAAGTGGTGAAACAGGACATCCCTGCCGTGTTCCAGTTTTCAGGGGGAATGCTTTCAGTTTTTCACCATTTAGAATGATATTGGCCATGGGCTTAGCATAAATAGCCTTTGCAATATTAAGAAATGTTCCCACTATCCCTATTTTTTCTAGTGTTTTGAGCATAAAGGGGGTGCTGTATTTTCTCGAATGCTTTTTCTGCATCTATTGAAATAATCATGTGATTCTTGACTTTAAGTCTGTTGATATGGTGAGTTACATTTATTGATTTCTGGATGTTGAACCAACCTTGCATCCCTGGGATAAAACCCACTTGATCATGGTACACTATCTTTTTAATATATTTTTGTATATATTTAGAGGAACTGGGAAATTCCACCAGAAAACTTTTAGAACTCATAAGTGAATTCAGCAAAGTAGCAGGATATAAGATCAATGCTTATAAATCTCATGCATTTTTATATATAAGTGATGAATCCTCAGAAAGAGAAATTAGGAAAACTACCCCATTCACAATAGCATCGAAAAAAAAATAAAATACTTGGGAATCAATCTCACAAAAGAGGTGAAAGACCTCTACAATGAGAACTACAGAACACTAAAGAAAGAAATTAAAGAAAACCTTAGAAGATGGAAAGATCTCCCATGTTCTTGGATAGGAAGAATTAATATTGTCAAAATGGCCATACTACCAAAAGTGCTATACAGATTCAATGCAATTCCAGTTAAAATCCCAATGATGTACCTTCACAGAAATAGAGCAAGCAATCATGAAATTTATCTGGAAGAATAAAAAACCCAGAATAGCTAAAGCAATCCTTAGCAGGAAGAGTGAAGCAGGGGGTATCACAATACCAGAACTTCAACTATACGACAAAGCAATAGTAACAAAAATGCCATGGTATTGGCACCAAAATAGATAGGTAGATCAATGGTACAGAATAGAGGACACAAACACAAACCCTAATAAATACACTTTTCTCATACTAGACAAAAGTGTCAAAAACATGCAATGGAGAAAAGATAGCCTCTTCAACAAATGGTTCTTGGAAAACTGGAAAACAATATGCAACAGAATGAAACTAAACCCCTATCTCTCACCCTGCACAAAAATCAACTCAAAATGGATTGAGGACCTTGGAATCAGACCAGAGACCCTTCATCTTATAGAAGAAAAAGTAGGTCCAAATCTTCAACATGTCAGTTTAGGATCAGACTTCCTTAACAGGACTCCCATAGCACAAGAAATAAAAGCAAGAATCAACAACTGGGATAGATTCAAACTAAAAAGCTTTCTCTCAGCAAAGGAAACTATCAGCAAATCGAAGAGAGAGCCTACAGAGTGGGAGAAAATCTTTTCCACTCATACTTCAGATACAGCACTAATTTCCAGAATCTATAAAGAACTCAAAAAACTCTACACCAAGAATACAAATAACCCAATCAACAAATGAGCTAAGGAAATGAACAGACACTTCACAGAAGAAGATGTACAAGCAATCAACAGACATATAAAAAATGTTCACCATCTCTAGTAATAAGAGAAATGCAAATCAAAGCTATACTAAGATTCCATCTCACCCCAATTAGAATGGCAATTATCAAGAATACAAGCAACAATAGGTGTTGGAGAGGATGTGTTGAAAAAGGAACACTCATACATTGCTGGTGGGGTTGCAAATTATTGCAACCACTCTGGAAAGCAGTGTGGAGATTCCTTAGAAAACTTGGATTGGAACAACCATTTGACCCAGCTATCCCACTCCTTGGCCTATACCCAAAGGACTTAAAATCCGCATACTACAGAGATACAGCCACATCAATGTTCATAGCTGCTCAATTCACAATAGCCAGATTGTGGAACCAACCTAGATGTCCTTCAATTGATGAATGGATAAAGAAACTATGGTATATATATATACAGTGGAATATTACTCAGCCATAATGAATAATAAAATTATGGCATTTGCAGGCAAATGAATGAAATTGGAGAATATCATGCTAAGTGAGATAAGCCAATCTCAAAAAAACCAAAGGAAGAATGATCTCTCTGATAAGCGGATGATGATACATAATGGGGGGTGGGAGGGTGACAAGAATGGAGGGAGGAGGGACTGTATAGAGGGGAAAAAAGGGGTAGGAAGGGTGGGTGGAAGGAAAAAATAACAATGAATCAAAACACCATTATCCTATATAAATGTATGATTACACAAATGGTATGTCTCTACTTCATGTACAAACAAGTGGTACCCCATTTGTTTACAAAAAAATAAAAATAAAAAAAAAAAATACCAAGAACACACACACACACACACACACACACACACACACACACACAAGGAACCACCATAGTTTGAGGAGAAAGAACGATTAAGGGAGAACTCTAGAAATCAGCAAGGAAATGACAGGAACTCTGAACAGCATGGAGAGTTTGAAAGGCAACCTGGAGAATAGAACAAAATAAACAGCAACTTCAGATTTGACTGGGGCAGGGGTACTTGTGCTCCACAGTGCCAGGAAAATGTAAGTGGAAGAGTACCAGAAATCCTTATCATACCACAGACTAATAGTCCTCATGGGCTTTAAATGCAGTATGGGGAGCTGGCTGGTCTGAGAGTGACCACTTTACTTCAAAGAACTCACACTGCTCCCCCACTCCCAGAAACCAAGCTGTTGCAGAAACTACTGCTAGACACCTTTCCTCATAGGAGTCAGAAGTCTTGGGATTGTGTGACCCTCATAGGTTAATAACAGGCCCTTCAGTGTCCTGTGGCTTCAGGTCTAGCAGTTGTCAGAATTAAAAACCTGAGCCATACCCATACTTGCCATGTAGAGCTAGGAATGATCTCCCCAGTCCACGGCCATGGGATTGCAGCTTCTGGTACAGAAGACATTAGCATCACCAGCACGTGTCCTTTGGGAACTTGGAGATGTCCCAGTCATGTACTGTAGCTCCAGGAATTGGCTGTCAGTGCCCCAAATCCCAGCACTACATGCACTTACCCCATAGGAAATGGGGAGGTTTCTATCCCAACCCATAGACTTAGGACTATTGTTGCTTATGCAAAAATCCCCAGTATTCATTGTGCTTGTCTCTCAAGACCAGAGAAAGGTCCCATGCAAGTCCCAAAGCTCCAGGAATGTGGCTACCAATGCCACAAGTTCCAGTCCCACCTGTGCATGTCCCAAGTGAGTGAGGGACATTCCCATTCATATCCTCCAACTCCAGGACCATGAACACCAAACTCACTCCTTCTGACATAAAGGAAGTCTTCTCCATGTCCTGAACCTCCAGGAACATGGTTACTAGTGCCATGAGATACAACATAATCTACATCACATCCCCATAGGACCTAGAAGTTCTCTGAAGCTCACAGTCTTGAGACTGCAGCTAATGTTGTCATAAGCACTGGCATCGTTCATACAGATTCCTTAACACCTGCGGAAGACCCCAACCAGGTCCCAAATCTTCAACAAAATGGCTACTTGAGCCCCAAACCCCAGCACTATCTGTAATTGTTCCACTGAAACTAGGAAATGTCCCCTTTGCATTCCACAAACTTAAGTCTGCAATTACCAGTGCCAGAGATCCAAGCATCATCTGTTCTCATCCCACAGGACCTGGAGAAAGTCCCATCCCATCCTGTGGATTCAGAACTATGGCTGAAGATGCCACAGGCTCAAGAATCTCCTGATTTTATCTCATGGGACTCAGAGAAGGTCTCCTTCATATACTATGGTTCTGGAACCATGGCTACTGGTACCAGAACTCTTGGTGTTACCTGTGCTTGCTTCATGAGACCTGTAGACAGTCCTCATTATGTCTTACATCAACAAGATCATGGCATACCTTGGAAGACTATGTCTATTTATAATCATACAACTACTTTTATAAACTACTGCTGCCTAGATTATTGAGGCAATCTTAGATACTACATCAAGAGATCATTTAGATATTATAGCCTAAGAAATCATAAAGAGGTTACAAATTTGAGCTAGCCTATAAGCAAAGTCAGTCAAAGCACCTAATAACTGATATCCTACATTCCATCTAAATGAAAATCTTTCCTTAAAAAAGCTACTCCATAAAACCAGGAGAGATATCCATTACAAAAGATATGCAGACAGCAACACAGGAACACAGAAATAAATGAAAGGAAATATGAAACTTCCAAAGGAACATAATAATTTTCCAGAAATAGATTTGAGTTTGGAGGAAATCTCTAAATTCAAATTTTTGATCCTAAGGAAACTCAGTGATATTCAAGAGAATATGGACAGACAATACAAAGATGAGATAAGCAATTCAGGATATGAATGAAAAACTCACCAAAGAGACACAAATCATAATAAAGAACCAATAGGAAATAGCTAAAAATTTCAGTTAATGAAATTAAAACACACACACACACACACACATGTACACCTAAAAGCTTCCACAATAGACTAGAAAAAATGAAGAAATAATTTCTGGATTTGAGGACAGGACTTTTGAGTTATCCTACTCAAGCAAAATAAATAAAAGAAAACAAAACAAAAAAAGCCTGTGAGATATGTGGAAGCCTACTAAACAAATATTCACATTATAGGGATTCCAGAAGGACAAAACAGAGAGATGAAAGGCAGTGAAAACTTAATTTATGAAATAATACCTGAAAACTTTACAAACTGTTAGAGATAAGGACATCCAAATATAAGACACTCAGAAGGTCCCAACTAGATTCAACCAAAAAACACCTTTGCTGAAGAAATATTATAGCCCAAAATGTCAAAAGTATGAGACAAAAACAGAATTGTAAAAAAGCAGCAAGAGAAAAGTATCAAGTATCAAAAGTATCAAGTCACATATAATGTCCATTAAACACAGATTACTTAGCAGAAAACTTACATGCAGAAGAGAATGAGATTACATATTCAAAGTACTGAAAGAGAAAAAACCTGCCAACCAAGAATACTATGCCCAACAAATGTATCCTTCAGAAACTGAACATAACTAGCCATCAGATAAGCAGAAACTGAGATGATTAATCACCACCAGACCAGTCCTATAAGGAGTCCTATACTAGAAACAAAAGAATAATAATCACCATCATAAATACATACAAATGTAGACGACTCACTAGAAGAATAGATATACAAATGAGAAAGAGTAGAATTAAACCTTAAAATAAAACTACCAAGTCACAAAGATAAATAGTAAGAGTTGGGAAAGAAAAAAGTATACAGAATGGGTAGAAAATAATTTTTTAAATGACAAAATGCAGTTCATACCTATCAATAAAAAATTTGAATGAAATGAATTAAATTCAACAATTAAAAGACACAGACTGACCAAGTAGATCTTAACACACACACACACACTCACTCACTCACAAACTGTGCACACACACACGGTGTACACACACACACAACCCAACTATATGCTACATATAAGAAACTCACTTCACTGGTAAAGGCATGCATAGACTAAAAATGAGAAGTTGTAAAAAGATGTGCCATGCAAATGGAAACAAAAAGCAAGCAGGAGTAGCTATACTCACATCAGATGAAAGCAGACTCTAAATCAGAAACTATAAAAAAAAGACAAAGAAGATCATTATATGTTGATAAAAGGAATGGTTCAGCAAGAATATCAGTTGTAAATATAGATGAACTACCCAAATATTATATCAAGGGAAAGACAAATTCCAATACAATAATAGTTGGGATTTGCATCTCACTTTCCTCAATGAACAGATTATCCATTCAGGAAAAAAAAAAAAAATCAAAGAAACATCTGAGTTGATCCAGACTGTAGAGTAAATAGACATAACAGACATTAACAGAACAGTTCCTCCAAAAACAGCAGAAAAGCAACAGAAAACACATTCTTCTCATTAACCCATGGAACATTCTCCAGGATAGATCATATGTTAGGCCTAATTGTCTTAGTAAGCTTTTTAAAAACTGAGATCATATGTATCTTCTCAGACCACAGTGGAACAAAACACAAATCAACATAAGGAATAAATACATATTTATACATAGAAATTAAACAATGTGTTCCTAAATAACCAATGAATAATTGAAAAAATTTAATGAGAAATTTAAAAATGTATTGACACCAGATATTAATGGCACATGCCTCTTATCCCAGCTGCTGTTCAGGGAGCCAAGGCATGAGGGGCACAATTTTAAGGCTATTCTGGACAATTCAGCAAGACCCTATCTCAAAATAAAATTTTAAAAAGGACTGCAGATGTAGCTCAGGGGTAAAGCATTTGCCTATTATGTGTGAGGCCCTGAGTTCCTGGCACCACACACATGTGAATGTGCGTGCACGCATACACACACACACACACAAACAAATTTCTTAAAACAAAGAAAAATGAAAACATATCAAAATCTGTGGGATACATCAAAAGTAGTCCTAAGAGGGAATTTTATGGTAATAAATGCATATATCAAAAAAAGAGGAAGATTTTAAATAACTTAACAATGCACCTCAATGATTTACAAAAGCAAAAAAACAAACCCATGTTGGGACTAATGACACGTTAACTAACTCAGGCTGACTCCTTACTCCCTGGCGAGTGAGCAAGATCAAGGCCTCAAAGGTGGTTTCAAAAGTTAATGATGATAAATCAGACCATCAGGGATTGGTTAACAACAGTTCCAGGAACGTGATCAACTCGTGCTTGCCATATAGTCCTATGGGACTCTCGCCTGTGTGAACCCCCTGTGCCTTTCTGACGTTTAAGCTGATTGGTTCCCACCTAGCCTTCACCCTACATAAAAGCTGTGTGACTTCCTCAATAAACGAGTTCCTGCTGTGACTGGTCTCCCTGACACATCTGATTGTCCTCCACCTAGAGGGCTGGGTTCTGGCAGTAAGTCGGCCCTACCTTTCCCGGTCTGGCCTTGTTGGGGAGTGCTCCCTTCCCTTGTCACTGGTCGAGAAGATTCTCTCTCAGGGTTGAGGCTCATCTCGTACTCTCATTCGCAATCGAAAACCCTGATATCAGGTCCTCAACTTTTCTCAGCTTTTGCCTGGCCCCACATTGATATTTGTGTGACGACACCATCTATGTGCCGCCTTCTCCTCTCCAGTCAACTATTCTGTGGCCTCAGGATGCCGGGGTACAGACTCAGCTGTATCAGTCCCCACCATGGAATCTGGGTCCTCCAATCTGGCAGCTTCAACCCTGGGAACCCTTCACCTGACTCCCAACTTAAAGCCATCAAAATTTGTTTGTGTAATGGCACACAACTTCCATGAGTGAGCGGGCAGATGGAAAGGGATTCCTTATCTTCAAGTCTCTTCTTTCTTGCTTCTTGGTTCTTTCTGCAGGCTCGGGCACCTCCAGACCCTACTTCTCTGTCTTCCCCTGCTTCTCCATCTCCTTTACCCTGTTCTGTTTCTGCTTCCATTCCCTGGCCCAACCCACCTAGTCCTCCTGCCACGAAGTCCCACAAACGCCAGCATGGAGGGAGTAACCAGCCCAACCAACCATCAGTGGCATGTCCCAGTAAGGAGTATAATATAAGCAGCCCCATTCCCCACAAGTAGTAGGAGATAAATGTTTGACAATTTTCTGCGTCCAAACCTGAATTAATTACTAACCAGGAAAAAGGGTTAAAATGCCCTAAGCATTAAGTTTCTGCTAGAATATTTTAGCCCCTTTCAGATCCAAATCTCAGTCATGGCTTACATTGAAATGTAAATGGAGGAAGCCAGAATGTTCAGTGGAAGACCAGTCTCAAACCCAAGGAAAAAAAGTGTCCATTTTAAATTTCTCCTGGGCCACAACACAACACTTTATCTCTCCCTTTTCCTTTTCTCTCTGCTCTTCTCTTTCCCATTTTCTCATGCTATAATTAATAGCCATTATCATTTTTCCTCTAGGACTCTTGTTTTTCTTAAGTGCTATATTTTTGAGCTCACAATTTTGATCCTACATACCTAGGTTAATGATATTTGATCAGTTCTTTTTATCCAACTCTAGAGTTATTTTTGAACATCTGTTACATTGCACTGGAGATAAATATTACAAGGCTTTTGCTTTTGTGTTAAATATAAATGCACATAAAAATTAAAATTTTAAAAATGGATCCAAATATTTTTAATTCACATGATTTTAAAAGGTTCAATTTAAATTGGGTAAACCAATAGAAGTAAAATGCCTTTAAAATTAACTCACAAGTCTCTAGGTGGTCAAACTAATAAAATGTTGATGTTTATAAAATGTCTAACATCAATTTTTCTAGGACTTTTCTTCAACAGGAAAGAGACAGCAAATACTGTTTACACTTGTCTGACATCTTGTTTTTTTACACTTGTCTGATATCTTGGTTTTATTTTACAATAAGATGAGTGAATTAGAGTTGATGTGTATGGGATTACTCAAATGTGTTTGTTAGAGACATCTGATTAATTTACAAAGTTATTCCATAGGGTAACATACTTAAACATTATTCTTTGTATATTAAATGTGTTCATATTTTCCAGGTGTACAAGCCTTTAAAGCAGAAAATTTATCAAGCTGCTATTCTCCAAATTAAACTTGTCTGTAATGGTAATTTTAAATTCATCATTTAATGTTCTATATAGGACCTGTCATCAATAGGGTATATATAAAATTTGTTAAATGTATTTCTAAAAGTTATTGAGAGCCTGATTTGTTTAAAGGTTAAGCATGAAAGCATTTTACCACTTTGCCACACAAAAGGAAACTTAAAAGCTCTCTCAGCCCTTCCTTAATTCATGTTTTAGATATAATGTTAAATTGTGTTAACCAATGTTCATATAGACTCAGGAGTCAATATATGTAAACTCCTTAAAATGACATTTAAGAAAGAGTGTAATGTGCAGTAGCAAAAATGGGACAACAGTGACTGAGATTGAGGTTTCTGATGACCTCATGGCTGTGGCATGCCTGGTGCCTGGGAGTGTTCCTGTGCAGGAGCACAAGATGCCTAACTGCTGTGGCAGTAACCTCCCTGGGGAGGCTCTGTACAGGAGTCCTATCAGCTCTGACATTGATCTCAGGCACACAGCTCTTGGGCAGAAAGGAATTCTTTTGCTAGATAACCAGTGTTTCATCAGCTCCCTTCTCTGGTTCCTACCCATCTTACACTAACTTTGTCAGTGGACTTCCTTGAGAGCTATACAGAGCTCCTAATTGCACTTTGCAGCTCTGAAAAAAGATACATTAATGTCCTAGTCTCTGTAACTTTCCTGAAAACAAGGAATAATGCTTACATACATGTATAAAGATTGCTGAGTAACTCTTTAGATCTGCATTTCCATCAGAGAACAGAGTTCCATTTGATCTCGGCTTAATCTTCAAAATTTGTGTTTATAAGCCTTTATTTTCTAATACTCCTTTGTCCCTCACAGAACTTGAGAATTTGGTCATGCTGGTCATGGCAAAAGAGGAAGCCCCGCCCTACCTGAGATAAGGTTCTGCCTCACAACCCTGCTGCACATTAGAATGGCTCCAAAGTAAGCCAGACTTTAATTCATTTAAAGTTGTGTCCAAAAGTTTGATGTTTGTTGTAAAGATTACTGTGATCTCAACCAGGGGATGTAATGAATAACGCAGTCAAAATTCAAGATAGCTATTGCACAAACTGAATGTTTTATTGTTGGTGATTCCATTTTTTATTTCCTTATAAACTCTAACTGTTGTCTGATATTTTGCAGAAGTACACCATAGATTAACTGGAAAAGCCATCACCTATAGGACAGATAATGTAGACCCCAATTAGATAAAAGGGGGTAAATAACTGTAAAGTTATAGACATTGAAGCTAAAGCCCAGTATTCTTATTTTGTGACTGGTGAGACTGACTTGCTTGATGGTTAAAATCAAACTTAGAGATTGAGATTAAATACAGAGGTCAAGAAAAGTCCATATTTGGGTCTTGCCCTCAAAGTCAGCCTGAACCCAGGGAACAAGAGGACTTCTCTAAGGAGGTTTGCAACTCTGGGTCACACAACCTCCTGAGCAAGGAGATTGATGATGCCACTAGAGGAAAAGCCACTCAGTGCACCTGCTGCAGAGGAGGGTCAAGGAAAAAGGGAGACATCCCTAGTGCTTTCAAGGGAAGCCACCTCATCGAGGAGACCCTGCCTAACCAATGGCACTAATAGAGCTAAGAAGCTGCTCTTAAGTTCTCTCAGAGTGACCCCTGTGGGAACTCAGCTGACTCTTTAACACACAGGAACAGGTCACTTCGACCAACTTGATCTTAAACACCTAGCAAAACAGTTAAAACCAAAATATAGCCATTCTTGGGCATTTAAAAGAAATAATACTTAAATGTAACTTAAGATGTACACTTGTGTTAGCCCACTAGAATAAAGACTAAAAGCTACAAAAGAGAGATTCTTAGGCAAATGTGCCTGATAACTATCAAGAGAAACTGCCAGAGTCAGAAGTTTTAGTCAGTTTAAGGCCTACAGACACAGGTAGGCTTAATCTATGTTTGCTAGAAACAGAAGTATAGAGATCGCTACTAAATGTTGTGTTTACATTCCTGATAACCTGGACAATGTTAAAGTTTCCAAATAAAGGCCTTATCCTCTCCAACCTTTGTTAGGCCTTGTTATGGGAACAACTTCTCAGTTCTTCCACCCCCTGGTGAGGAATTATTGACTTCTGTCATCTTTATGATATTCATTGGCATGTTCAAGATTCTGCAACATTTATATTGTATCAATCTCATTTCAGTAATCATGTCTTTTTGTTCTTCTCTCATAGAAGCACCCATCCCCAGATGCCTTTACAATCTGCTCTTCCCCAACCAGACTTCTACCATGGACCCCTCAATTGACCTGATTTCTAAAAAGGGAACTCCAAACTTGCCCCACACTGCCCCCTTCCAGCTCGAAGAAGCCAGATTGGTCATCACCCCCTTTCCCTACAGCAGTGAAGGAGTTCCTAAAATTAGAGGGGTGAATGAAGTCAGAATTGGGAACAGGCAGTTAGTGTAGAAATAGGGGATCAGTCAAATCGAGGAAATGAAGTCCATGAAAACCATCTGCCTTTGGAAGTCTGGAAGGAGAATGGACTTTTTACATCTCACCTCCAAAACCAGCCCTACTCACTTAGACAGGAAGGAGAGAAGCTTTGGAAAGAACTGGAGAACAAAAGATTTTCTTATAAAAACAGAAACGGGGGAATGTAATGTATAAAGCTGCTCCCCCCACCCTTTCCGTTGCAGCCATTTTCCCCGCCTCCCAACCACTTGTCAATCTGTGAACATCCTAGCTAGCTTTTGGTTCATCAGTCAGCTTGCAAGTATCCTTCTCCAATATTGGTCCCCTGTTAACCCGGCGGAATTCAACGGCTTTACTGTCACTACCCCGACATCTTTCCTCATCTTTCTCTCTTTCCTACTCACTTTCTCTATCCTCCTGGCTTTCACATTTTTTTGCACACACTCTTTCTCATTCCCTTTCTTTTCCTCTCATTCTCTCTCTTACCCTGCAGGGAGACACTCTGTTTCCTTAATAAATTCCCTTATGTGATTTCCCGTGTTCGGTGTGGTTTCCATGGGATTCCTTACAAAGAGCAAGGGGACTAAAGACCCCAACAAACCCAAAATTAAGAAGAAGTAAAAGACCAAAAAACAAAGTAAATGACCAATAAAATGGTTTTTCAGAAAAGTAAACAAATTAACAATTTGCTAGAGTAACCAAGGAAAAAAAGAGAGAGAAGACCCAAATTAAAAGTCAGAGATGAAAAGAGATACATTACAACTGATACCACAGAAATGCAAAGGTTCATTAAAAACTCTGACCCATTATACACAAAAATACTGGAAAACCTAGAAGAAATGGATATATTTTTGAATGCACAAAAGCTTCCAAAATTCAATAGAAAATCTAAATAGGAAGATAATGAATAATGAGCTTGAAGCAGTAATCAAGTCTCTCACCTAAAAAAGTCTGAGACTTGCTGACTTTTTTCTGAGTTCTACAAAATGATTTAAGAACTAATTTCAATTCTTCTAAAACTATTCCAAAAATTGAAAGGGAAGAAACACTGCTGAACCTTTTGAGGCCAGCATTACCCTGATATCAGAATGAGACAAAGATGCAACAGAAAAAGAAAACCATAGACCAATCTCCTTGATGAACATAGATGTAAAAATTCTCAACAAAAGACTAGAAAATCCAACAACACAATAAAAGGTCATTCAACATGATCAAGTCAGAATCATTCTTAAGTGGAAGAATGGTTCAACATGTGCAAATAAATGTGATGCAACATATCAACAGAATGAAGGACAAAAACCTTATGATCATCTCAATATAGGCAAAAAAATCATTTGATAACATTCAAATCCCTTCATGATAAAAAAATATACAAATTAGGTATAGGAGGAGTATAAGATTATATATGAAAAAAACCCAGAACCAATATTGTACTGAATGGGGGAAATCTGAAAATACTTTCTCTAAGATCTGGAACAAGACAAAGATATTTACTTTTACCACTGTTATTTAATATAGTCTTAGCAAGAGCAGTTAGGCAAGAAAAAAATAAAGGATATCCAAATTTGAGAGGAAGAAGTTAAATTATCCTTGTTTGCAGATGTTGTAATTTTACACAGAGAAAAACCCCAAATACTCCATCAAATATCTGTTAGGACTCAAATAAATTTAGTAACATTGCAGGATATAAAAATAAAAATAAAAACAGCAATAGTATTTTTGTACACAAATAGTGAACTTGCTGAAAATAGAAATCATGAATGCAAACCCACACATTAGCTACAAAAAATATTTACCAAGAAATTTAACCAAAATGTGAAAGACCTCTACAATAAAATTATAAAACACTGAAAGACAAAATAAATTATAGAGGGCACATATAAAAAAGGAAATGATAGCCCATGTTCATGGACAGAAGAACTAATACTGCTAAAATGACCATAATGCCCAAAGAAATCTAAAGATTCAATGCAATCCCCTTCAAAATAGCAATAACTTTCTTCACAGATACAGAACAAACAATTCTAAAATTAATATGGAACCACAAAAGACCCCAGAATAATCAAAGCAATATTGAGGGGGATAAAAAAAGTTTGGAGGCATCACAATATCTGGCCTTAAAATAAATTACAAAGCTATGAAACAAATAGCATGATACTGGCATAAAAACAGATACAAAGATCAATGCAACAGATTACAGAACCCAGAATTTAATCCATACACATACAGTCAACATTTTTGACAAAGGTGCCAAGAACATACTACAGAGAAAATATAGTCTCTTCAAACCATGATACTTGGCAAAATTGCCTACACACATGCAGAAGAAAATGAAACTAGATTCTTTCCTCTCACAACACACACACACAAAATCAACTCAAAAATGGGTTAAAGGTCTCAATGTAAAATCTGAAACTATGAAATTACTCTAAGAAAATATAAGGCAAACCCTTCAAGACATCAGTGTAAACAATGTTTTTTTTTTTTAGGTAGAACCCCAAAAGACATAGGCAATGAAAGTAAAAACAGATGAGAGATTATGTCAAACTCAGAAGCTTCTGCACTGCAAAGTAAATAATCAGAGTTCAGAGATGACCTATATATAATACAAAATACTTGCAAACTGTGTCATCTAACAAGGGAGAATATCCAGAATACATAGGAACTCAAAAAGTTGATCATACAAATAAGAAAAAAAATTTAAATGGGCTGAAGATCTAAAGTATTATTTGACCATAAATAAGAACAAAATTGATCAAATTTTGTTGTTTTATTTTATACATGTATGAATACGCAATAACAAATCCCACTATTATGTATAATTTCAATGTGCTATTTTAGCCAGCTTTTTCATCACTGTGACCAAACGACCTGACAAAAACAACATAGAGGAGGAAAAGTTTATTTTGGCTCAGTTTCAAAGATTCCGTTCATGGCAGGTCAATTCTAGGTCTGAACTGAGGCAGAATATCATAGAGGAAGGGCAGGGCAGAGGAAAGCAGAGAGAGCAGCAAGTGAGCTCCACACACTAGGGACAAAATACAAACCCCAAAAGCTTACCCCTAGTGACCTATCTCCCTACCTGGCTGTAGTTACCACCCAGTTAATCCATATCAGGGAATTAATCCACTGATCAGGTTAAGGCTCTTGTAACCTAATCATTTCACCTCTTGTATTGTCTCACACATGAGCTTTTGGGGGATACCAGAAATACAACCCATAATATGCACCAATAAATTTTCTTAAAAAAGAATGAAAGCTTGTCATTCACAGCAACATGAATGGAAATAAGTGAAATAAGCCAAACACAGAAAGATAAATACTGCATGTGTCACTTATCTGTGGAAACTAAAAAGACACCCTCACAGAACAAGCCTCCATGTTATAACTTTGCCTTCCTTTGTCTTCAGGGGGTAGAACGTGGGTAAAAAGGACTAAAGTGTCAACATAGGTTCAAAGCACCTTGTCTACTGTGAGATTCTAGGACAGCACTTCTCAAAGTGATCGAGGTTCCCAAGAGCATCGGAGACCATTTCAGAAAGTCACCAAAGGCAAAACTGTCTCAAAATAATCCAAAGACATCTGCCTGTTTCTTTTTGATCCTCTACCAAGTACATGATGGAGTTTTCAGTGGTTCTGTGACTTGGGATATGACCACAGACCAAAAGCAAGAGGAGGATGACATCTAACTTGTTTTCTATTAAGCCAGACATTAAAAACATAAATGCTCCTCTTCTTACTATATTATTTTGAAAAATAGTTATTTTTATTAAAACATTTTGCTTCCCATGCAATATTTTTATTCTTATTTTAAAATATGCAATTAAATTCTTATCTGTTTTAGTTTCTGTTTTAGTTTCTAACACATTAAACTTTAATAATGGTAAAGGAAGTTTATATGATAGCATATGTAAACAAGGTTTATCACATAAAAAGTTTTGGGGCCAGATGTGAAGGCACATGCCTATAATCCCAGTGACTCAGAAGGCTGAGGCAAAAGCATCACAGGTTCAAAGCTAGCCTCAGTAACTTAGCAAGATCGCATCTCAAAATAAAAAATAAAAAGGACTCGTGCCCATGGGTTCAATCCCTGGTATAAAAAAAAAATTGGGGTTATTAAAACCTTTTAAAAGTTCTGAGGCTAAAACCTTTGAGAATAATTGCTTTATAAATAAAATATTTTGCACCAGAGCCAACCTTGGCATTTATATTTCAGTTGAATAAAACTCCAAGTGTGAGAGTGGTGGAAAAAACTAACACTCCCTTTATACTCTCCAAGCATTTGAAATCTACCTTCTGATCAGTATTGCTGACCTCTGTTGAAGCTTTGCCTCAGTGCAAGTTCAAATTGGTGCTTCTACTTGAACTTGCTGTCTCATCCTGCCTGAGGTCGGCTGAGCTCTTAGTCATCTTCATTTTCCAGCTCTCTGTCCTGGACTGCTAGTTTGATGAGTCTTGCTGTAGTTTCTTTTGCATATCCTGCCATCTTCAGCACATATTTCTGAAGGCTTATTGCATTTCAGGACTTGTTTTGCTTGGACATTCTGGTGTTCCAGGGGAGGAAATAAGATCAACGATATCAGTGTGACTAGAGTGCAAAAAGTGGTGAGAACTAAAAAACCCTGGTGTCATTTAGAAGCCCACTGCAAAAACATGATTAAGTCACATGCAGGGAGTAATTCCATTAAATATATATTTTTTCCAACGAGGAAGATAGTGTATTTATTCACAATTTTATCTATAGATGTGGCAGATAAATATTCCATAAATATTAGTTGAATTGATGAATGAATGCCTCATCTTCCCCAATATTAGATTTTTCCAGCAAAGCAATTTACAAAAACATACCCAGAAAAGTAGAATATAGTTAAAATACAAGTGACAGTTGATTGCTCAAGTAACCAAATCAGAATGGGTGAACCTTGAATGTCAATTCAGTATAGTAGCTGAATGGAAGAAGTCTTGATGGTGAGCTGTGAGGAGGAAGCATGTCCTGTGTCTCGGCTACTTCTCCAGCCAAGAGCACACCAGTGAAGTGAGTCATAGTCCTTGATGCAATTATAGTAACCTTCTGAGGCAGGGTTCACACCTGTGCTTTTGTCACAGGTCACATAAGACCAGTGCAAAAGGCCAACAAACTGGATCTGGGACTGTCAAGCTCTGAATCCTCATATGAAAATGCTGCATTGAACAAATTCCTGAATTCACCTTCTGTGTGGTTATCCTGGCTGATCCCCACTTGGGTCTCCCATTTGGAGATGGACCAGGTCAGGCTATCATTATATTGGCATCTTGTTACTCCTTGTGCAGGGAAAATTAGTATAAGAAAAAAAAAAAATCTTGGCATGTCAGCATTCAAATTTGGGCCTCTAAACATTATTTAAACATAAATAGTAGCTCTCTTACATGCAACTTATCTGAAGACAATTCTTATCAGGGTAATCAACCTATGATTTAACACCATAATTGACCTATGGTGGCCTATGAAATCAGACTTCTGGAAAAACCAACTTTTGAGTTTAACTTATTCCATTAGATTTTTATTTTCTATTTTAATAATATCCATTTTATTGTTATTTCCTTTGCCTTTTTTCTTTGTACCAACTCTGTGTGCTCTTTTATTTAATTTCTTAAGTTAGATTCATTCAACAATTCACTCAACAAATATTTGTGTGTCTATTATGTGGCAGATATTACTTTGTGTGCTGGAGATAATGTGGCACTACTTGGTTCATTGATTTTCTGATATTGGCATAACTTTCCCTCTAAATCCATCTTAGCTGTAACCCACAAGTTTTTATATGTAGAAATTTTGTTAATGTTGTTACTAAATTCTAAATATTTTAATTTTCTTTTGTTCAATCTGAAATGCCTCTATGATATTTTAATTTTTTTAACTTTTTCAATAGTACATATTAATTATATGGAATAGTGGGTTTTATTTTGTCATATTCACATATGCATAGAACATACCTTAATAATTGCCAACCCCATTACCACCCCCATGGTTCCTTTCCTCTTCACTAAAAGTCTCCCCTAGACATTCATATCATCTTCTTTTCCCCACTGAATTCCACATGACAGAAAATACATGATACTTACCTTTCTGAGTCTGCCTTATTTAACTTAACATAATGCTTTCAGTTTTATCCATTTCCTGCACATTCTTATTAATGGGGAATAAAACTACATTGTCTATTTATACCACATTTTCTTTATCCATTTATCTATCAATGGGCACTTCAGTTGATTCTGTGACTTGGTTATTAATAATTGTGCCACAATATGAGTATCCCTCTTACTATGTATCTCTCTTACTATGCTGACTTTAATTCTTTCAGATATATACCAAGGAGTATCAGACCTGGATCATGTAGTAGTTCTATTTA
Organism: Sciurus carolinensis; assembly: GCF_902686445.1. NCBI lineage: Eukaryota > Metazoa > Chordata > Mammalia > Rodentia > Sciuridae > Sciurus > Sciurus carolinensis. The sequence continues at coordinate 106,204,696 of NC_062216.1, forward strand.
TAGTTTTTTGAACCTCCACACCAATTTTCAGTGACTTTACAAATTTACCTCCTCATACAGTGTATAAGAGTTCCTCTTTCCCCATATCCTCAACATCATTTATTGTTATTTTTGATGATTACCATTCTGATGGTTCAGATGGAATTTCAACATCATTTTGATTTGCATTTTCCTGATAGCTAAAGATGAACATCTTTTCATATAATTATTGGTCACTTGTACTTCTTTCAAAAGGTACCTGTTTGCCCCCCCCCCTTTTTTTTTCCATTTATTGATTGCATTATTTGAATTTTTGTTGTTAAGATTTTTGAGTTACTTCTTTTGGATATTAATAATCTGTCAGAAAAGTAGCTGAATGCCACTTTAATTCTTAAGTAGTTTAACTGAGTTGAGTTGCGTTTAACCTAAGATTTACATTATTTTGTGGTTTGAAATTTGTAAGATTTCTGTATTATTGTCTAGCTTTAAATAAATTATAGAAAGGAAATTTTCTATATATTATAGTGCTAATGTTTGACACTTGCTAAGACCAGATTTTTGAACTGACATAAAACCTATTTTTTAAAAAAATATTCTGTATGTGCTTAAGAGTTTATTTCTGGAGTCACATTAGTGAGATGGGAGAATAGGAAGTTTCAGGCCCTCATTTCCCCCAAAGAAATATCAAATACAAACTAAAAATTATTAAAATAACTTTGTGGAAGCTCTGGAAACTAGTCAAAGATCTGAAGCAAACAACTGAAAGTCCAACCAAGAGAAAGCCACACTCAAAATGTTTTTTGTTTTTTGTTTTTTTCCTCCTTAAACTTGCCATACTCCCTGTTTGGCAGGTTAAGGTTGGATTGAAATACCCCAATCAATTATCAGTTCTCCTGCAGGATGGAGGGAAATGAGACTTATGTACAACACTTGGTCTGTCTGTGGGCTGCTCAAGGGACTGGTTTCTGCAGCACCTGACCCAGACATCAAACCGGAATGGCTGCATAGTTTGGAAGTCATGAACGGGAAGTGCCACAGCACATGAAAACTGCAGGGAAACTTCATACCCATAAACATCTGGCAGCAAGAGATTACAGGAAGAATAATATAATAGAGTTCTACAAACAGGGATAAGACTCTTCGGGAAATTAAGATATTCAAAAGTAGATGTATATTGAAGAGAATTGGGGGAGAGGCTCACACACAGACTTAGTGAATATGTATGCCCACAAAAGATCTGAGAATACCTCAAGCCTTCACTTATTTGGGAGATACCATGTCCCCCACAGTAAACTAAGAGTGGGAGAGGTTTTCTCAAATAACCAATTTTTAACAAATTACAAGGCCTACAAATAAATGGAAATATGGCCCAATTAATTGAAAACAATCTCCAGAAACCAAGTCTAAAGAAAGTCCGAAAAAAAAAAACTTTCAAAACAACAATTGTAAATATGCTCAAAGAACTAAAGAAAATATGGATTTAAAAAACTACTAGTGAGATCCAAAATGGTGAACCAGAGAGAGGCTGCATTCCTTGTTGCTCCATGACTCAGGATTCAAGCAGAGGAAATACTGTTTCTCTTTGAGACAACTCTCGCAGCCCACTGATTCCCTGCTCTTTACCCCACTTCTGTTTGTCCACCATGATCATCAGCTCTTGGCTAGTATATCACCCACCTTTTGGGTGCAGATTACTTGATGACCACTGCCAAATGCCCAATAGTTGCCCATTTGCCCACCTTTTGCCTGCCCATCACCCACTGCCTGATGTCCACCTGTCAAGCACCTGCTGGTTAGCCTGTAGACCACCCACAGACTGCCCATGAAGCACTAACTGCCCATTGCTGCCTGGAAGTCCACTGTCAGAGTACCCACAGGTTTGGTTACATGAGGCCACCATCATCTTAGGACACTGGCCAGAGCCTGTAGGCTTGCCAATACCACCACTGCCATCTCAGGGCACTGCTGCCTCAGTTTGGGGACACAGGTCAGGGCCTGGAGATATATTGTCCAGGTACCTGCAGGTCTGGTTGCATCTGAGGTCTTCCTGCTGGATATGCTAGTGGCCACCATCTTGTTGCCTCTTTGCAAGGGTACTCCTTTGTGTGACCACATCCCTGGTGGACTCTGCAAGTTGGAATGGCATTGAGATCTTGGAACTGCAACAAGGAGAGCCTGGGAAAGCTGAAGCCCAGGTCTGTCAGATTGCAGCTGGGTCTGCATGGGCCAGTCTGGACCTGCCAAGTCTGTGGAAAGTCAGAGACTGGGAATAGTTTCCTGGGGGGAGCATACGTTGGAGAAACTGGAGAAAACTGGACTCTCTCCAACTCAGTGAGTCTTGAAGTGTGTGGAGACAGAAGGGGCTGGCTACAATGGGTGAGAAGACTGGAAGAGGGCTTGAGGGTATCTTGTAATAGGATCCCCCAGTCACCCCATCCAGCACCCACCGGACTGGAGCTACCATTAAGCTTCAGACCTATTGGCACAGAAGGGAAACAGAAAATAAATGAAAGTCAATGGAGGCAATATTCAATTTTCCATAGAGACTTTCCTCCCCCATCCCCTGCCACATCTCTACCATATTTGAATCTGAACATTTTTCATGCATCAATTTATTGAGGAATGGGATGTCTGAATAGTACATTACAGTTTTACTGTATATTTGTATATTTTTGCTCTCACTTGCCTATCTCCCTGGATACTCTTTTTCTCACTTCTCACATGCTAACAGTCATCCTTCATTCATTCTTCCTTCACTCTTACTATAAATTTTTACCTCTATCTTCTCTCCTTCTACTTCATAAATATCACATCATACACTAATTCTGTTCCTCCTTTGTCCATCATTTTTTATGGTAAACCCTTTTAACAAACTTACTGTCTATATTATAGACAATGATTGAACACATCATTTCTGTTTATTGCAACAAAACTATAGATGCCTTAGTAAAAGCCATCTGGTTCAAGGTGGTATTTTGTTTGCATTGGGTGCTATTAATATTGGTCTCCCCCTTAAATGTGAGGTACTGGAAGTCTTCAGGGACAGTATAAAGTTACAAGGTAGAAACTGAAACTGCCTCAGTTCCACATCACTAGATGGGAAGATATACAAACAACAAGAAAAATCAAGGGAACAAAGCATCTTAAACAAACCTAGATGATCAAACAATAGAATCCATACACAACACAGTAGAAGAAATGTCAGAAGGAGTTAGAAGGTACATAGTTAGATCTTCAAAATAAAAGATGGTATCAGAGAAAAAATACAGGAAGTAAAAAATCACTTCAATAAAGAGGCAGAGATTATAGAAAGGAATCAAGCAGAAATCCTCAAAATAAAGGAAACAGTAAACCAAATTAAAAATCAATGGAAAGTATCACCAACAGACTAGACCACTTGGAAGAAAGAACATCAGGCAATGAAGACAAAATATATACTCTTGAGAGATCCAAGATGGCGGACTAGAGGGAGGCTGCGTTCCTTGTCAGTACGTAACTCTGGTTTCAAGCAGAGGATTTCTGTTTCTTGGTGAGGCAGTTTTTGCTACTTACGGATTGCCTGCTGTTTATCCCATTTGACTGCTGTGATCACCTGCAGTCTGCTAGTATATGGACGCCTTTTTTGAGTGCAGATTGCTCACTGTCAGGCGTCTATCATCCGCCATTTGCCTGCCTCTCGCCTGTCCATCGCCTGCCTTACACCTATCCATCACCCAACATACGAGGTTCACCTCCCGATCGTCCAACAACAGTCAGCAAACTGATCACTGACCACCAATGGAGCACCAGCTGCCTGTTGTTGCCTGGAAGTTCACTGTTACAATACCTGCAGGTTTGATTACATGTGACTGCTGCCATTTTGAGACAATAGCCAGGCCCCATAGGACCCCTGGCTGGACTGACTGAGCCCCATCTCCAGGATCCCTCAGCCCAACCGATCACTCCCTGCCTCTGGGGACCTCACATCGACTGACTGCTCCCTGCTGCCAGGACCCCCAGACCAACAGACTGCGCCCTATCCGAAGGGATAAAGAAGGACATTACATACTGCTAAAGGGAATCATAAATCAGGAAGACATAACGATAGTAAATATTTATGTCCCAAACAATGGTGCATCCCTGTCGTTCTCATTGATCTCTATCTTCTTGTATTTGCTAACAGTAACTTTATGGCATAAAATATGGTCTATTTTAGAGAAGGATCCATGTGCTGCTGAGAACAAAGTGTATTCATTCTTCGTTGGATGGTATATCCTATATATGTCTGTTACATCTAAATTGTTGATTGTGTTCTTGAGATCTATGGTTTCTTTATTCAATTTTTGTTTGGAAGATCTATCCAGTGGTGAGAGAGTTGTGTTAAAATCGCCTAGTATTATTGTGTTCTGGTCTATTTGATTTCTGGAATTGAGAAGGACTTGTTTGATGTACGTGGATGAGCCAATGTTCGGGGCATAGATATTTATGATTGTTATGTCTTGCTGATTTATGCTTCCCTTAAGCAGCATGTAATGTCCTTCTTTATCCCTTCTGACTAGTTTTGGTTTGAAGTCCACATTATCTGAAATGAGGATGGATACTCCAGCTTTTTTGCTGAGTCCATGTGCATGGTATGTTTTTTCCCCATCCTTTCACCTTTAGTCTATGGGTGTCTCTTTCTATGAGATGAGTCTCTTGCAGGCAGTATATTGTTGGATTTTTCTTTTTAATCCAATCTTCCAGTCTATGTCTTTTGACTGATGAGTTCAGGCCATTAACATTCAGGGTTATTATTGTGATATGATTTGTATTCCCAGTCATTTGACTCATTTTTGATTTTTGACATGATTTGGTTTCTCCTTTATTTGGCTGTTCTTTTAGGCTAGTGCCTCCTGTTGCTGATTTGCATCGTTGTTTTTCATCTCTTCCTCATGGAATATTTTGCTGAGAATGTTCTGTAATGCCGGCTTTCTTTTTGTAAATTCCTTTACCTTTGTTTATCATGGAAGGATCTTATTTCATCGTCAAATCTGAAAGTAAGTTTTGCTGGGTATAAGATTCTTGGTTGGCATCCATTTTCTTTCAGGGCTTGGTAAATGTTGTTCCAGGTCCTTCTAGCTTTAGGGTCTGGATTGAAATATCTGCTGATATTCTTATTGGTTTCCCCCTGAATATAATTTGATTTTTTTCTCTCGCGGCCTTTAAAATTCTGTATTTATTTTGTATGTTAGGTATTTTCATAATAATGTCCCTTGGTGTGGGTCTGTTGTAATTTTGTATATTTGGAGTCCTATAAGCCTCTTTTTTTTATTTTATTTTATTTTTTTTATTATTGTATACAAGTGGGATACATGTTGTTTCTCTATTTGTACATAGAGTCAAGGCATACCATTTGTATAATCATACGTTTACATAGGGTAATGATGTTTGATTTTTTTTTCCTTCCCCCCACCCCTCCCACCCCTCTTTCCCCTCTATACAGTCCTTCTTTCCTTCATTCTTATTGCTCTCCTTATCCCTAACCCTAAAACTAACCCTAAACCTAATGCTAACCCCTCCCACCCCCCATTATATGTCCTCATCCGCTTATCAGCGAGATCATTCTCCTTTAGTTTTTTGAGATTGGCTTATCTCACTTAGCATGATATTCTCCAATTTCATCCATTTGCCTGTAAATGCCAAAATTTTATCATTTTTCATTGCAGAGTAATATTCCATTGTATATATATGCCACAGTTTCTTTATCCATTCATCAACTGAAGGGCATCTAGATTGGTTCCACAATCTGGCTATGGTGAATTGAGCAGCAATGAACATTGATGTGGCTGTATCTCTGTACTATGCTGATTTTAAGTCCTTTGGGTATAGGCCAAGGAGTGGGATAGCTGGGTCAAATGGTGTTTCCATTCCAAGCTTTCTGAGGAATCTCAACACTGCTTTCCAGAGTGGCTATACTAATTTGCAACCCCACCAGCAATGTATGAGTGTTCCTTTTTCAACACATCCTCGCCAACACCTATTGTTGCTTGTGTTCTTGATAATCGCCATTCTAATTGGGGTGAGATGAAATCTTAGGGTAGTTTTAATTTGCATTTCCCTTATTACTAGGGATGTTGAACATTTTTTCATATATCTGTTGATTGCTTGTACATCTTCTTCTGTGAAGTGTCTGTTCATTTCCTTAGCCCATTTGTAGTTTGGATTACTTGTATTCTTGGTGTAGAGTTTTTTGAGTTCTTTATAGATTCTGGAAATAAGTGCTCTATCTGAAGTATGGTTGGCAAAGATATTCTCCCACTCTGTAGGCTCTCTCTTCACATTACTGAGAGTTTCCTTTGCTGAGAGAAAGCTTTTTAGTTTGAATCTATCCCAGTTGTTGATTCTTGCTTTTATTTCTTGTGCTATGGGAGTCCTGTTAAGAAAGTCTGATCCTAAGCCAACAAGTTGAAGATTTGGACCTACTTTTTCTTCTATAAGATGCAGGGTCTCTGGTCTGATTCTGAGGTCCTTGATCCATTTTGAGTTGAGTTTTGTGTAGGGTGAGAGATAGGGGTTTAATTTCATTCTATTGCATATGGATTTCCAGTTTTCCCAGCACCATTTGTTGAAGAGGCTATTTTTTCCCCATTGCATATTTTTGGAACCTTTGTCTAATATGAGAAAATTGTATTTATTTGGGTTTGTGTCCATGTCCTCTATTCTGTACCATTGATCTACCTGTCTATTTTGGTACCAATACCATGCCATTTTTGTTACTATTGCTTTGTAGTAGAGTTGAAGATCTGGTATTGCAATACCCCTGCTTCGCTCTTGCTACTGAGGATTGCTTTAGCTATTCTAGGGTTTTTATTCTTCCAGATGAATTTCATAATTTCTTGCTCTATTTCTGCAAGGTACATCATTGGGATTTTAATTGGAATTGCATTGAATCTGTATAGCACTTTAGGTAGTATAGCCATTTTGACAATATTAATTCTTCCTATCCAAGAACATGGGAGATCTTTCCATCTTCTAAGGTTTTCTTTAATTTCTTTCTTTAGTGTTCTGTAGTTCTCATTGTAGAGGTCTTTCACCTCTTTTGAGAGATTGATTCCCAAGTATTTTATTTTTTTCAATGCTATTGTGAATGGGGTAGTTTTCCTAATTTCTCTTTCTGAAGATTCATCACTTATGTATAAAAATGCATTGGATTTATGAGCATTGATCTTGTAACCTGCTACTTTACTGAATTCACTTATGAGTTCTAAAAGTTTTCTGGTGGAATTTCCAGGTTCCTCTAAATATATAATCTTGTCATCAGCAAACGGATAGTTTGAGTTCTTCTTTTCCAATTCGTATCCCTTTAATTTCTTTGGTCTGTCCAGTTGCTCTGGCTAGAGTCTCAAGGATGATGTTGAATAGAAGTGGTGAAAGAGGGCATCCCTGCCTTGTTCCAGTTTTTAGGGGGAATGCTTTCAGTTTTTCACCATTTAGAATGATATTGGCCATGGGCTTAGCGTAGATGGCCTTTATAATGTTAAGGAATGTTCCCACTACCCCAATTTTTTCTAGTGTTTTGAGCATAAAGGGATGCTGTATTTTATCGAATGCTTTTTCTGCATCTGTTGAAATAATCATGTGATTCTTAACTTTAAATCTGTTGATATGGTGAATGACATTTATTGATTTCCGAATGTTGAACAAACCTTGCATCCCTGGGATAAAACCCACTTGATCGTGGTGCACTATCTTTTTAATATATTTTTGTATGCGATTTGCTAAAATTTTGTTGAGAATTTTTGCGTTGATGTTCATTAAGGATATTGGTCTGAAATTTTCTTTCCTCGATGTGTCTCTGTATGGTTTAGGTATCAGGGTGATATTGACTTCATAGAACGAGTTTGGGAGGGTTCCCTCCTCTTCTATTTCATGGAATAGTTTGAGGAGTATTGGAATGAGCTCTTCTTTAAAGGTTTTGTAGAACTCGGCTGAGAACCCATCTGGTCCCGGACTTTTCTTTGTTGGTAGGCTTTTGATGACCTCTTCTATTTCATTGCTTGAAATTGGTTTATTTGTTGTGTATGTCCTCCTCATTCAGTTTAGGTAATTCATATGTCTCTAGAAATTTGTTGATGTCTTCGAGGTTTTCTGTTTTGTTGGAGTATAAATTTTCGAAATAGCTTCTAATTATGTTTTGTGTTTCACTCGTGTCTGTTGTGATGTTTCCTTGTTCATTCCGAATTTTAGTAATTTGAGTTTTCTCCCTCTTTCTCTTTGTTAGTGTGGCTAAGGGTTTATCAATTTTATTTATTTTTTCAAAGAACCAACTATTTATTTTGTTAATTTTTCCAATTGTTTCTTTTGTTTCGATTTCATTGATTTTGGCTCTGATTTTAACTGTTTCCTGTCTTCTACTACTTTTGGTATTGGTCTGCTCTTCTTTTTCTAGCGCTTTGAGCTGTAGTGTTAAGTCGTTTATTTGTTGATTTGTACTTTTTTTGTTGAATGCACCTCATGAAATAAATCTTCCTCTAAGTACTGCTTTCATAGTGTCCCAGAGATTTTGATATGATGTGTCTTTGTTCTCATTTACTTCTAAGAATTTTTTTATTTCCCTCCTGATGTCTTCTGTTATCCATTCATCATATAATAGTGTATTATTTAATCTCCAGGTATTGGAGAAGTTTCTGTTTTTTATTCTGTCATTTATTTCTAATTTGAATCTATTATGATCTGATAGAGTACAAGGTAGTATCTCTATCTTCTTGTATTTGCTAACAGTAGCTTTGTGGCATAAAGTATGGTCTATTTTAGAGAAGGATCCATGTGCTGCTGAGAAGAAAGTGTATTCGTTCTTTGTTGGATGGTATATTCTATATATGTCGGTTAAGTCTAAGTTGTTGATTGTGTTGTTGAGTTCTATGGTTTCTTTATTCAATTTTTGTTTGGACGATCTATCCAGTGGTGAGAGAGGTGTGTTAAAATCGCCTAGTATTATTGTGTTGTGGTCTATTTGATTTCTGGAATTGAGAAGGATTTGTTTGACGTACGTGGATGAGCCAATGTTCGGGGCATAGATATTTATGATTGCTATGTCTTGCTGATTTATGCTTCCCTTAAGCAGCAGGTAATGTCCTTCTTTATCCCTTCTGACTAGTTTTGGTTTGAAGTCCACATTATCTGAGATGAGGATGGATACTCCAGCTTTTTTGCTGTGTCCGTGTGCATGGTATGTTTTTCCCCATCCTTTCACCTTTAGTCTATGGGTGTCTCTTTCTATGAGATGAGTCTCTTGCAGGCAGCATATTGTTGGATTTTTCTTTTTAATCCAATCTGCCAGTCTGTGTCTTTTGATTGATGAATTCAGGCCATTAACATTCAGGGTTATTATTGTGATATGATTTGTATTCCCAGTCAATTGACTCATATTTGTTTTTGACATGATTTGGTTTCTCCTTTATTTGGCTATTCCTTTAGGCTAGCGCTTCCTGTTGCTGATTTGCATCGTTGTTTTTCATCTCTTCCTCATGGAATATTTTGCTGAGAATGTTCTGTAATGCCGGCTTTCTTTTTGTAAATTCTTTTAGCTTTTGTTTATCATGGAAGGATCTTATTTCATCGTCAAATTTGAAGGTAAGTTTTGCTGGGTATAAGATTCTTGGTTGGCATCCATTTTCTTTCAGGGCTTGGTATACGTTGTTCCAGGTCCTTCTAGCTTTAGGGTCTTGATTGAAAAATCTGCTGATATTCTTATTGGTTTCCCTCTGAATGTAATTTGATTCTTTTCTCTCGCGGCCTTTAAAATTCTGTATTTATTTTGTATGTTAGGTGTTTTCATAATAATGTGCCTTGGTGTGGGTCTGTTGTAATTTTGTATGTTTGGAGTTCTATAAGCCTCTTGTACTTGGTTTTCCATTTCATTCTTCAGATTTGGGAAATTTTCTGATATTATTTCATTGAATAGATTGTTCATTCCTTTGGTTTGTTTCTCTAAGCCTTCCTCAATCCCAATAATTCTTAAATTTGGCCTTTTCATGATATCCCATAATTATTGTAGATTCTGTTCATGATTTCTTACCATCTTCTCTGTTTGGCCAACTTTGTTTTCAAGATTAAATAATTTGTCTTCAATGTCTGAGGTTCTGTCTTCCAGGTGTTCTATCCTATTGGTTTGCTTTCTATGGAGTTTTTAACTTGGTTTATTGTTTCCTTCATTTCAAGTATTTGTTTGCTTTTTTTTTCAGTATCTCTTACTCTTTATTGAAATGATCTCTTGCTTCCCGTATTTGGTCTTTTAACTGTTGATTGGTGTGATCATTTAATGCCTGCATTTGCTCTTTCATCTCCTCCTTCAATGCCTGCATTTGCTCTTTCATCTCCTCATTTTCTTCCCTGATTGTTTTAATTATGTACATTCTAAACTCCCTTTCTGACATTTCTTCTGCTGTGCTGTCATTGGGTTTTATTGATGTAGTATCTAGGTTTGTTTGGGACATTTTCTTCCCTTGTTTTCTCATATTGGTCAGCTGTCAGTGGGACCCTGAAATATTGCAGATTTCTGCTATTGGCTTATAGTGTCCTGGTAGATTTCCAGTGTATCACCTCCCAGCCTTCAGTAGCCTGTGGCTCTATTTCAGTCCGAGTCTCTCAATGCCTCCCCTTCTTAACTCCTGGGTTCTGGAGCGACTGGGGGTGCAGTCACCCTCTAGGCCGCCATCTTGGATCGCCCCGTGAAAAGAGCCTGCGGCCGGAGTGGGCAGAGCCGCCCGAAGAGGTCTCTGGCTGCCCTGCCCTGATCCCAGAGGCTGCTTGCGGATCGAAGCTCTCCGTTGGTTCGGGGACTTGTGGCTGGTTCTATGTAGAAAGCCTCTCACTGGGCGGTCTGGTCTGAGAAGCTAGCCTTGAAAGGCACCTCCCACCGCAGGGGTCCAGGCTACTTGGGGAAGTCTCTGGCTGCCCTATCCTGGTCCCTGAAGCTGCTTGCGTGCCAGAGTACACTGCGCTGCGTTGGCTCCGGGACTTGGAGCTTGTTCTGCTCAGAAAGGCTCTCACTAGGGGGCCTGCCCCGAGAACCTGGAGAAGCCGGCTGTGTGGGCGGGGCCCACCGCCTGAGTGCCCAGGGCTGCCTGTGGAAGACTCTAGCTGCCCTGCCCTGCTCCGATAAGCCACCTCTATCTGGGCCTGCCCCCCGGGCCGAGCTTTACCCAGTGGGCAGACTCACCCGTGGCTCTATTTCAGTCTGAGTCTCTCAATGCCTCCCCTTCTTAACTCCTGGGTTCTGGAGCGACTGGGGGTGCAGTCACCCTCTAGGCTGCCATCTTGGATCGCCGTATAAGCCTCTTATACTTGGTTTTCCATTTCATTCTTCAGATTTGGGAAATTTTCTGATATTATTTCATTGAATAGATTGTTCATTCCTTTGGTTTGTTTCTCTAAGCCTTCCTCAATCCCAATAATTCTTAAATTTGGCCTTTTCATGATATCCCATAATTCTTGGAGATTCTGTTCATGATTTCTTACCATCTTCTCTGTTTGGTCAACTTTGTCTTCCAGGTGTTCTATCCTATTGGTTATGCTTTCTATGGAGTTTTTAGCTTGGTTTATTGTTTCCCTCATTTCAAGAATTTGTTTGTTTGTTTGTTTTTCAGTATCTCTAACTCTTAATTGAAATGATCTCTTGCTTCCCGTATTTGCTCTTTTAACTGTTGATTGGTGTGATCATTTAATGCCTGCATTTGCTATTTCATCTCCTCCTTCAATGCCTGCATTTGCTCTTTCATCTCCTCATTAGCTTCCCTGATTGTTTTAATTATGTACATTCTGAACTCCCTTTCTGACATTTCTTCTGCTGTGCTGTCATTGGGTTTTATTGATGTAGTATCTAGGTTTGTTTGGGACATTTTCTTCCCTTGTTTTCTCATATTGGTCAGATGTCAATGGGACTCAGATATTGCAGATTTCCTCTATTGGCTTATAGTGTCCCTGTAGATTTTCAGTGTATCACCTCCCAGCCTTCAGTAGCCTGAAGTCTTGGAGGAACTTGAAAATGCAGTGCTTCAGAACAAAGCTGCCCCCAGCCCACTACTGGTTCCAGGGCTTGGAGCTGGCTCTGTGCGGAAAGGCTCTCACTGGGGGGCCTGCTCCAAGAAGCTGGCCCTGTGGGAGAAGCCCACCACTGGAGTGAGCAGGGCTACGTGGGGAAGGCTCTAGCTGCCCTGCCCTGCTCTGATAAGCTGCCCCTATCTGTGCCTGCCGCCCAGGCCGAGCTTCACCCCGTGGGGGAGACTCACCCCATGGCTCTATTTTAGTCCGAGTCTCTCAATGCCTCCCCTTCTTGAATCCTGGGTTCTGGAGTGACAGGAGATGCAGTCACCCTCTAGTCTGCCATCTTGGATCGCCCCGTGGAACAAGCCTGTGGCTGGAGGGGGCAGGGCCGCCTGGAGAAGTCTCTGGCTGCCCTGCCCTGATCCCAGAGACTGCTTGCGGGTCGGAGCTCTCCATTGGCTCGGGGACTTGTGACTGACTCTGTGTAGAAAGGCTCTCACTGTGCAGTCTGCTCTGAGAAGGTAGCCCTGAAAGGTGCCTCCCACTGGAGGGGGCTGGGCTGCTTGGGGAAGTCCCGGGCTGCCCTGTTCTGGTCCCTGAAGCCACCTGCAGGCTGGAGCTCGCAGCGCTGTCTCTGGGACTTGGAGCTGGTTCTGTGCAGAAAGGCTCTCCCCATCATCATTCTTAATTGAGAAAAATTGGAACCATTCCCTTTAAAAATGGGAACAAGACAGGGATGTCCTCTTTCACCACTTCTATTCAACATTGTCCTCCAAACTCTAGCCACAGCAATTAGACAGACTAAAGAAATTAAAGGGATACGAATAGGAAAAGAGGAAATTAAGCTGTCATTATTTTCTGATGACATGATTCCATATTTAGAGGATCCACAAACCTCCTCCAGAAATCTTCTAGACCTCATCAATGAATTCAGCAAAATAGCAGGCTATAAAATCAACATGCATAAATCTAAACCATTTTGATATGCAAGTGACAGAACGGTTGAAAGGGAAATGAGGAAAACAACTCCATTTGCAATAGCCTCAAAAAATAAAATAAAATACTTGGGAATCAATCTAACCAAAGCGGTAAAAGATCTCTACAATGAAAATGTCAAAACATTGAAGAAAGAAATTGAGGAAGACCTTAGAAGATGGAAAGATCTCCCATGTTCTTGGATAAAAAGAATTAATATTGTCAAAATGGCCATGCTACCAAAAGTGCTATACAGATTCAATGCAATTCCAATTAAAATCTCAATGATGTACCTTACAGAAATAGAGCAAGCAATCATGAAATTCATCTGGAAGAATAAGAAACCCAGAATAGCTAAAGCAATCCTTAGCAGGAAGAATGAAACAGGGGGTATCACAATACCAGAACTTCAACTATACTACAAAGCAATAGTAACAAAAACGGCATGGTATTGGCACCAAAATAGACAGGTAGATCAATGGTACAGAATAGAGGACATGGACACAAACCCTAATAAATACAATTTTCTCATACTAGACAAAGGTGCCAAAAACATGCAAGGGAGAAAAGATAGCCTGTTCAAAAAATGGTGCTGGAAAAACTGGAAATCCATATGCAACAGAATGAAACTAAACCCCTATCTCACACCCTACACAAAACTCAACTCAAAATGGATTAAGGACGTTGAAATCAGACCAGAGACCCTGCAGCTTATAGAAGAAAAAGTAGGTCCAAATCTTCAACTTGTTGGCTTAGGATCAGACTTCCTTAACATGACTCCCATAGCACAATAAATAAAAGCAAGAATCAACAACTGGGATAGATTCAAACTAAAAAGCTTTCTCTCAGCAAAGGAAACTATCAGCAATGCGAAGAGAGAGCCTAGAGAGTGGGAGAAAATCTTTGCCACTCATACTTCAGATAGATCACTAATTTCCAGAATCTATAAAGAATTCAAAAACTCTACATGAAGAATACAAATAACCCAATCAACAAATGGGCTAAAGAAATGAACAGACACTTCACAGAAGATCTACAAACAATCAACAGACATATGAAAAAATGTTCAACATCTCTAGTAATAAGAGAAATGCAAATCAAAACCACCCTAAGATTTCATCTCACCCCAATTAGAATGGTGATTATCAAGAATATAAGCAACAATAGGTGTTGGAGAGGATGTGGGGAAAAAGGTACACTCAAACATTGCTGGTGGGGCTGCAAATTATTGCAACCACGCTGGAAAGCAGTTTGGAGATTCCTTAAAAAACTTGGAATAGAACCACCATTTGACCCAGCTCTCCCACTCCTCGACTTATACCCAAAGGACTTAAAATCAGCATACTACAGAGATACAGCCACATCAATGTTCATAGCTGCTCAATTCACAATAGCCAGAATGTGGAACCAACCTAGATGTCCTTCAATTGATGAATGGATAAAGAAACTGTGGTATATATATATATATATAATGGAATATTACTCAGCTATAAAGCATAATAAAATTATGGCATTTGCAGGCAAATGGATGCAGTTGGAGAATATCATGCTAAGTGATATAAGCCAATCTCAAAAAACCAAAGGAAGAATAATCTCACTGATAAGCGGGTGATGACACATAATGGGGGGTGGGAGGGTGGCAAGAATGGAGGAAGGAGGGACTGTATAGAGGGGAAAGAGGGGTAGGAGGGGTGGCGGGGGAGGAAAAAATAACAGAATGAATCAAACATTATTACCCTATATAAATGTATGATTTTGCAAGTGGTATGCTATTACTCCATGTACAAACAGAAACAACATGTATCCCATTTGTTTACAATAAAAATAAATTTTAAAACAAATATATATATATATACCCTTGAAAATAAAGTTGACTGTACAGAGAAGATAGTAAGAAAACATGAACAGAACTTCTAAGAATTATGGAATAACATGAAAAGACCAAACTTAAAATTTATCAGAATAGATGAAGGTGTGGAGATACAAACCAAAGGAATGCACAATCTTTTCAATGACATAATATCAGAAAATTTCCCAAATCTATAAAATGAAATGGAAAAATCAACTACAAGAGGCTTAAAGGATCCCAAATGTAAAAAATTACAGCAGATCCACACCAAGGCACATTATAATAAGAATGACTAACAACAGAATAAGGATAGAATTTTAAAGGCTGTAAGAGAAAACAATCCTTACATATAGGAAGAAACCAATTCAGATCTCAACTGATTTCTCAATCCAGAACCTTAATGCCAGGAGGTACTAGAATAGCATATCAAGTTCTAAAAGAAAATGGAAGCCAACTGAGAATTTTATATCCAGAAAAACTAAGCTTCAGATTTGAAATTGAAATAAAAAACCTTCCATGATAAACTAAAGTTAAAATAACTCACAACTAGAAAGCTTGCACTACAGAACATTCTTGGCAAAATGTTCCATGAGGAGGAAATGGAAAAAAAAACCAATGAAACTCAGCAAAAGGAGGAACTACACTAAAGGAAAGGTCAATCAAAGTAGAAACTTAAGTCAAGCAAAAAATCAAAAACCAAACCAAAATAACTGGAAATACAAATTACATCTCAATAATAACCCTGAATGTTAATGACCTAAACTCATAAATCAAAGGACAGACTGGCAGGTTGGATTTTAAAGAAGATCCAACATTATTCTGTCTTCAAGAGACTCACCTTCTAGGAAAAGACATCCACAGACTGAAGGTGAAAGTTTAGGAAAAAACATATCACTCACATGGACTGTGTAAACAAGCAGGGGTTTCCATCCTCATATCAGAAAAAGTGGACTTCAAAGTTAAAAAGGATAAAGAAGGAACTTCATACTGCTTAAGGGAATCAGAGATCAACAAGGCATAACAATCATAAACACATATGCCCCAAACAATGGAGCATCTACTTATATCAAACAAACTCTTCTCAATTTTAAGAATCAAATAGACCACAACACACTAATACTGGGTGACTTTAACACACCACTGGATAGATCTTCCAAACAAATCTAAACAAATTATAGAACTAAATAATACAATTAATAATTTAGACTTAATGGACATGGAGTATTTCAATCTTCAAATGAATATGCTTCCTTCTCAGCAGCACATGGATCCTTCTCTAAAATAGACATGTTATGCCACAAAGCAACTCTTAGGAAATACAAAAAAAATAGAAATACTACCCTGAATTCTATCAGGTCATAATGAAATGAAACTAGAAATCAATGATAAAATTTTAAAAATACAGGCTACTCCAACACCTGGAATTGAATGACAAAAGGATAGAAGAAGAAATCCTGGAGGAAATAGAAAAATACTTAGAGGTAAATGAGAACACCAATACAACATATCAAAATCTCTGAAACACTATGGAGACAGTGCTGAGGAAAGTTCATTGCACTGAGCTCATTCATTTAAAGAATAAAAAGTCAACAAATAAATTACCTAACCTTACATCTCAAAGACATAGAAAAAGAACAAATCAACACCAAAGGCAGAAGACAGGAAATAATTAAAATCTGAACTGAAATCAATGAAACTGAAACAAAAGAAACAATTGTAAAAATTGACAAAATGAAAAGTCAGTTCTTTGAAAAAATAAATATAATTGATAAAGCTTTAGCTACACTAATGAAAAGAAAGAAAACTCAAATTACTAAAATTCATGATGAAAAAGGAAGTATCACAATGGACACTACTGAAATACAGAATATAATTAAAAACTATTTTGAAAATTTATACTCAAGTGAAATAGAAAATCTTGAAGACGTCAAATTTCTAGAGACATATGGCATACCCAATCTGAAACAAGAGAACATACACAATTTAAACAGATCAATTTCAAGTAATGAAATAGAAGACACCATCAAAAGTCTACCAGCCAAGAAAAGCCCAGGACCAGACAGATTCCTAGCCTAGTTTTACAAGACCTTCACAGAATAATTAATACCAATACTCCTTAAATTATTCCATGAAAAAAAAAAAAGAGGAGGGAACCCTTTCAAACTCATTCTATGAAGCTAGTATCACCCTGATATCAAAACCAAACATACTTCAAAGAAAGAAAACTTCAGACCAATATTCTTCATGAACATTGATGCAAAAATTCTTAATAAAATTCTGGCAAATTGCATACAAAAACATTAAAAATACAGTACACCATGATCAAGTGTGATTCATCCCAGGGATGCAAGATTGGTTCAACACACAGAAGTCAATAAACATAATTCATCACATCAATAGACTTAAAAACAAGACTCATATGATCATCTCAATAGATGCAAAAAAAGCATTTGACAAAATACAGCACCTATGCATGTTCAAAACACTAGTAAAACTAGGGATAGTAGGAACATACCTCAACATTGTGAAAGCTATCTACACTACACCCAAGGCCAACATCAATCTAAATGGAGAAAAACTAAAAGCAGTCGCCCTAAAAACTGGAAAAAAAACAGGGATGCCCTCTTTCATCACTTCTGTTCAACACAGTCCTTGAAACTCTAGCCAGAGCAAATCAGACAGACGTAAGAAATTAAAGGGATATGAATAGGAAAAGAATTCAAACTATCACTATTTGCCCATGACATTCTCAGATAAATAGAAACTGAGGAAGTTTTTTTTTTTTCCACTAGACCTATCCTAAAAGAAATGCCAAAGTAATTCCTTTAAGTTAAAATGAGAGGATGCTAGCAACTCAAAACCATGTGAAAATATAAAGTCCTTTGGCAAAGAAATACGTGAATGTATACAAAACCAATATTATAATTTTAGTTCATACCTCCACATTATTTTCTTGCACAGGATTTAAAACAAGCAAAAAATGATAAATATGTATTAGTGACACACAACATATTAAAATGTAATGGTGACATCAATATCATAAAGGGGAATATATCTAAAGAAGTAGTTTTTAAATTTTTTTTCTTTTTTGGTATAGCTGGATAAGTTACCAGTTTAAAACAGACTTTTAGTATATTTTATGTAATACCCAGGAAAATCAAAAATAAAATTTCTATAGGAAAAAAAAGAAAACAGGAAGGTATGTCCCTACAAAAAACTCAACTAAACACAAAGGTAGACAGTAAGGGAGGATGTGAGAGTCAAAACAACAACCTAGATTTATACCTTAAGGAAATAGAAAAAGAAGAACAAAGTAAACCCAAAGCTAGCAGAAGGGACAGAGGTGGAAGGTAAAAATGAGAGCAAAGATAAACAAAATGGAAAATAAGCAATAGAAAAAAACTAAACAGAACAAAACCATTTATTCTTCAAAAACATCAACAAAACTGATAAAATGTTAACGAGGCTGACTAAGACAAAAAGAGAAAAGACTCAAATAAGATCAGTAATAAAAGAGTGAAAAGTATTACCAATTTTCACAGAAAAATAAAATTACAAGAGAGTGCTGTGAACAACTGTATGCTAACAAGTTGTACATCCTGATGAAATTGAGAAAGTCTAGAAACACAAAACTTACCAAGACTGAATTGTAAAGAAACAGAAAATTTGACATGCCTACAATTAAGTATGAAGATTGATTCAGTAATCAAAAACCTCCCAACAAATCTAACTCAGGACCAGATTTTACAGGTGAATTATACCAAAAAGTAAAAAAAAAAAAAAAAATTAATGTCAATTGTTCCCAGCCTCTTCCAAAAAACTGAAAACACTTCTGAACTCAATTCTGTGATGCCATCATTACCCTTACTGCAAATCCAAAGATACAAGAAAACCATAGACCAATGTCTTCAATGCATGTTGGCACAAAAATCTTCAAGAACATACTAGGAAATATAACTTAACAGTATATGGAAAGGTTTGTATCAAGTGGAATTTATTCCTGAAATGAAAAGGATGTTTCAACACATGAAATTCAATCAGTGTAATACACCACATTCACAGAACCAGGGTGAGAAAAATCCCACATGATCATAGTTGACACAGAAAGAGCATTTGATAAAATTCAGCAACCTTTCATAATAAAAACCACAACAAACTAGAAATGGAAGGAAACTTCCAGAGTATAATAAAGGTCATATAAAAAACTCAGAGCAAACAACCCATAGTCTTACGGTAAAAAACTAAAAAATGTTTCCACTAAGCTCAGGAAGAAGATAAGTATTCCCACTTTTGCCATTCAAGTGTTGGAGGGGCTGGAGTTGTGATTCAGTGGCAGAGCACTTGCCTAGCATGCGTGAGGCACTGGGTCTGATTCTCAGCACCATATATCCATAAATAAAAGTCCATTGACAACTAAAAAAAATTTTTAAAAAACTGTTGGAAATCAGAGAAATTAGTCATGAAAAAGAAATAAAAAGAATTCAAATAGGAAAGTAAGAAGTCGAATTATCTTTTCTTGTAGTAAATATGCTACTATACGTAAAAATCCTTAAGGATTCTCCCACAAACACACATACAAAACAAACTTGTTAGAATAAATTTCTCGAAATTATAGAATGCAAAAATCAAAACAAAACTAATTTGTATTTCTACATACTAACAATGAACAACCTAAAACAGAAACAATTCTTATAATACCATCAAAAAGAACAAAATATCAGAAATAAACTTAACAAAGGCAGCAAAGTATTTGTACAATTAAAACTACAAAATGCTACTTAAGTGATGCTACTTAAGTGATTAAAGATGACATCAATACAATAGTTCCCACTCATCTGGAGGGGACACACTCCAAGAGCTCACATGGATGCCTGAAATCAGGGGTAGTAGTGAATTCTATGTGTACTGTTTTTTCCTGTACATACATACCGATGGTAAAGTTTAATTTATGAATTAGGCACAGTCAAAGGTTAATAGCTAATAAAAATGGAACTTTTTTAACATGCATGAAAAAATGGTGTTTTATTTTTGTTTTTTGGGGTTTTTGTGTTTTTAAATTTTTTTATTTGTACATTTGTATTTGATTCATTGTACACAAATGGGGTACATTTTTTCATTTCTATGGTTGTACACAATGTAGATTCATACCATTTGTGTAATCATACATGTACATAGAGTAATGGTGTCTGTCTCATTCCACCATTTTTCATGCCCCCCTCGTCCCTCTATGTAATCTAAAGTTCCTCCATTCTTCTCTCACCCCACCTCCCTCCCACCCCCATTATATATCATCATCCACTTCAGAGAAAACATTTGGCCTTTGATTTTTTTGGGATTGGTTTATTTCACTTAGCATGATATTCTCCAATTCCATCCATTTATCTGCAAATGCCACAATATTATTATTCTTTATGACTGAATAATATTCCATTGGTATATATACCACAGTTTCTTTATCCATTCATCTGTTGAAGGGCATCTAGGTTGGCTCCACAATCTAGCTATTGTGAATTGAGCTGTACACTGTGATAAAAATGATCTGAGTATGGTATCCCTCTCAAAACATCCTATTGTACTGCACCTGCCCTTCTGGTGATGCTGCAAGATGATGCAACACCTACATGATGAGATGGAGTGAGGTGAATGGTGTAGGCTCATGACAGAGCCTTAGGCTCTACACAAGGGTCACCTGAACACAAGTACTGTGATTCCACAACAGCTGGTCTGATATCTAAGAAGGCTACTAAGTGAGGGCAGAAAGTGATGCCCTGGACAACGGGAAGATTATAAGGATGGCATGGGGCAGCATGAGAATTCTTCCTACTACTCGGATGGCATAAAACTTAAAACTTATGATTTTTACTTCAGAAGTTTCCACTTAATATGTTAGAACCACAGTTGACCACAGGGAGCTGAAGCCATAGAAAGCAAACTATAGACAGGGGTATTACTACATGTAAAGGGAAAGATATCCTGTGCTCATGGATCGGAAGACTTAATGCAAAGATGCCAGTACTACCCAAAGTGACATACAAACTCAAGGCAATCAAAATCCCAGAAGTTTTTAACAGAAACAGCCATCCTAAAATTTGTGTGGAAATTCAGTGGATCCAAAATAGCCAAAATGGTCTTGAAAAAAAGGATGAAGTTGGAAATCTTATACTTTCTAATTTCAGAAATTACTACAAACCTACAGTAATTAAATTAGTTTGGCAGCATAAAAACAGACTAATAGACCAATGAAGAGAAGAGAGAACCAGAAATAAACCCTCCCATATATGGTCAAATAATTTCAACAAGGGTGCCAATTCTCCATTCAACAGGGAATTGTGACAACTTGGATACTTATTTTACACCCTACATAAAAATTAACTGAAAATAGATTCTCTGAAACTTAAATGTAAGAGATAAAAGTATAAAACTCTTAGAAAAAAAAATGAAGAAAAGTCTATGACATTAGAATTGACAATGATTTCTTGAATAAAATAACAAAAGCACAGGGAACAAAAGCAAAAACTAAACAAAATGGATTACTCAAAAAATTTAAACTTTTATACACCAAAGGATGCCATAAATACTGTGTAAAAACAACCACAGAATGAGAAATATTTGCACACCATGTATCTGAAAAGTGATTATTATCTAGAATATGTAAAGAATTCCCACAATGCCACAATAAGAAAACAACCCAAAGAACTTGACCAGATATTTCCAAAAAGAAATATGCAAATGACCAATATCACATGAAAAAAAGTGTTCAACATCACTAACCATTAGGTAAATGCAAATTAAACTACAATAGTACTACCCTTGTTATTTAGTTCATCAATTAAACTCAATTTCAATGATAATATCTTTTATGTTTAGAAGTTCTGTTTGGTTCTTTTTCAGAAATTTCTAACTGGCATTTTATAATATGCTTTTCCTTTCACATACTTTTGTTTTTTATTTCTTTCAACATATTAAGCCTACTTAATTTATATTCTGTAACTCCAATATCAAGGTCTTGGGGATCTGATTTTGCTTTTAGTTGTTCCTGCTACCATTGTCATACACAATGGTTCATTTCCTGTGTGTTTCAAAATTTTGGACCCCAACAGTCATATTTAGGGTTTAATCTATAAGAATCTTATAGAGAACCAATGAGGGGCAGTTAGTTTCTCTGTAGGGGTATTTATTTTTTGTTAGGTATCCTGAGTCTTCCAAACAAGGAGTACCTTAACTCCTCAGACAGATTTTCCAGAGATCCAGGTAATGTAAATTCAAGTTCCAAACTTAGGCATGGGAAGTCTCATTTATATCAGAAATGACATCTTTTCAACCTAGAGTTTAGACCATGATAGACCAGTACCTTTGCCATGTCTTTTCACAGCTGAATGATTCTCCTGTCCATTCTACTCAAGATGCATCCCTTGGCATCCTGTGTTTAAGTCTCAGCTCCCCACCCTGCATGGATCTAAGCCCCTCAACCTACCTCTGTTCAGCCACCAGCAGGAAGGTCCCAGTTATTGAAACTGACCAAGGTTCCTTGGGAACCAGTGTTTTAGGAACTGGCCACAGTTTTCCAGATTGCTCCCTCTCTAATCTTTGGCTCCTGGAGATTCTCTTATATTCTTGTGATTTCAGTCATGTGTTTAAAGGATGTTTGTTGTATTTTATCTAGCATTCCTAGGAGTTGTATATTAGGTGTCTTTGCAGGACATTTAATCTACCATATCATTCTGGATACTACTATGCTAAGTAAAATAAGCCAATCCCAAAAAACCAAAGGTCAAAAGTTCTCTAACACGTGGATGCTAACACACAACAAGGAGGTGGAAGAGGAAGAATAGAAGTTGAGTGGGGCTGGGGAGATAGCTCAGTCGGTAGAGTGCTTGCCTTGTAAGCACAAGGCCCTGGGTTTGATCCCCAGCACCAAAAAAAAAAAAAGAAGTTGAGTGGATCAGACAAAGGGGAATGAGGGAAGGGAGGGGAGACAGGAATAGGAAAGGATGGAATGAATCATACATAACTTTCCTATGTTTACATATGAATATACCACAGTAAATCTCTACATCATGTACAACCACAAGAATGGGATCCTAATTAGAATAAGATATGTTCCATGTACATATGTCAAAATATACTCTACTGTCATGTACATCTAAAAAGAATTTTTAAAAGCTAAAATGGGCTAGGGAGATAGCTCAGTTGGTAGAGTGCTCACCTCACAAGCACTAAGGCCCTGAGTTAATCCCCAGCACTGCAAAAAAAAAAAAAAAAAAAAAAAAAAAAAAAAAAGCTAAAATGCCTTCTGTAGCCCTTGATACCTTATAAACACTTGGTAAATGGTGGCTGTGAATAAAATGTATCCATCTTTTGAGCACATGTTTACTGAGTCTATTATGGGTTAATTGGGTCCCCCTGGAAAATTCACATTTTATAATATCCCAGAATCTTAGAATGTGACCTTCTTTGGACATTGGGTCTTTATAGAGGCAATCAAATCAAAATGACGTGGTTATTAAGGTGGGTTCTATTCCAATTGGTGTTATAAGAGAAGAAAATTTGGACACAGCAACTTATGAAGGAAAGACAACAAGAAGACAGAGAGAATATGGTTGTGTACAAGGTAAGGAGAAAGGCCTGAAACAGATACTTTCCTCACAACCTTGTAAGATACCAACCCCACCTGAAGTCTGGATCTCAGATTTCCAGCCCCCAGAACCATAAAACAATACACTTTTGGTTTCTTTGTTATAGCAACCCTGGCAAACTAATACATATTTCTATGAGAAAAACAAACAAAACCTCAAAATCAGATAGTGATAGGGAACAAAGTGGTACTATTTTCAATTAGTAACTCATTTCTGTGAAATGACATTTGTGTTATGACCTGAATTGTTACAAAGAACAAACAATGTAAAAATCTGGAGGAAACACTTTCCATCTGGAAGCAATGATAAATGAAAAAGCACTGGAGCAGGAATATTTTTGCTGGCACCGCTTGTTCTCCCTTTTACTTACCTTGCTTGAACATAGGTGATAAGCATGTGATGTCTGGAGTTGGAAGAATCACCTTGGAACAATGAAAGAACAAGTAGAAGGTAGGATGCCAACAGGTGGAGTGGGAAAAAGAAAGAACCTGAGTGTTTCATGGATTCATTAAAAACCATACTGATACCACTAACTGCCCACCCTGGGTTTCTTGTTCTGGGGAAGAAAAAAACCCTTTTTGTTCAAGGCATCACTAGTTAGTTTTTCCATTACTTAGAGCCAAAAATGTTCTTAACAAACATAACATTGTGCAGTGTGGTAAGGATTTCTAGACTAAAAGTTTTTTAATCTGAAAATGACAAAATCTGACTTAAATTTTTTAAAGAAGATTCTATGAGATTAATGAATACAGAAAATGTGGGCATAGAATTCAGGAGTAGGCTTTGTGGGTTATAATAAATGTACCAGGAAGCCACTCAAGAAGTACCAGATTTGATTTGTACCTCCCAAGGACCCCTTTGATTGCCAAGTTAGGAATTCAGTTAAGAGACAATGGTAGTAGCCCAGAAAAATACAATGGTGGATTGATAAGGCCAATGTCAGAAAAGATAGAGAAAATAGGGGGAAAGGACACTGTAGCTACTTCTAGAAGCAGGGAGACCTTTTTGGTACCTCAGGCATCAAGGTGAGGGGAAATGGCAGCTGGTATGCGAGGGACTTGGGAGACATTATTGGTGTAAATTTTTTTTTGGACTAGGGATTGAACTTAGGGGTGCTTAACCACTCAGTCACGTCCCCAACCCTTTTTGAGACAGGGTCTCACTAAGTTGCTGACTCTGGCCTTGAACTTGCAATTCTCCTGCCTCAGCCTCAGGAGTTCTGGGATTACAAGTGAGTGCCCACCGTGCCCAGCTTTGGTGTAGTCTTGAGTGAATTTCCTAATGAACTGGATGTGAGGTGAAGAAGGGGAAGTACAATTGAAGATAACTTTGCCTGAGCAGTTAGATGTATGAAGACAATGTTAAGTAGAAGAAGAGGTAGTTCATTGTAAAGAGTTCTGTTCTCACCATGTTAAGTTTCAGATCTTATTAAATGAGGGCATCACATAAGTATGAGACAGGCAAGTGTGGAGTTCAGGAGTGCATTTGGGGTGAGATACATACACTGGGTTCATCTGCATACATGTGTAAGCTTGGATGCAATTGCCTGAAAAGACCATTTTTCAAAACCAAGTGGGCATCTGCCAATTACTTAAGCACTGAGGAGGAAAGGAGGACAGAGGGAACTGTCCTGGGAAAGGGAGGAGGGAAACTAGACGCTCCTGTGATCTTGGAAGCCAAGAGGTGTTTCCCAAAGGAGCGGGGAGGTCATCTGCTGGATGTGCTGACAGGTCAAGAAAGATGTGACATTTGGATTTGGCAAGATGATAAATTCTGAAGACGTTTCAGTAGATCAATAGGTCAGAGCCCATTCACGTGGGTTGGAGAAATCATCAGCCATAAAATTTTAAAAATTAGAGGGGAAGAAAAAAGAGCAGCCAACAACTGTAGACAATTACAATGAGAGCTGGGAGAAGGTCTAAGTTCTTCCCCATTTTTTTTTTTTTTTAATGTTTTTCCCTTTGTTCTACATGTTCTCTTGGCATAGCGCTCAAAGCCAAGTGTGGAGGGAGTGGTCTGGGGGGGTGTGGAGATCCAGAGCAGGGAGCACACACCTCCCTCCTTTGGCTGCTTTCAAACTGCATGCCAGGGAATCTGAAACTTCTGAAAGTTATCTGATCACTGTCAAAGACAGGATTCTGAATTTTCTGATTCTGGTTAAGATCGGACAATCTTCAGTCCAGCATCACCTTCGTTTTATTCTTTCATTTAATTTACTTAGTTTTCTCAAAGGCAGCAGAGAATGAGTTGTGTTTGTGTCGGTTTATTTTAATGTATAATGAGCGATTCAAGTGATTGCGCATCACACATTCAAATTTTGTTGAATGTGTAATCATTTAAATGAACACAGGTGCCACGCGTCTGTGGGCGCCTGGAAAAACCACCCTCTGTGCTTCGTGTGGAAAGATGATGTACTTGGCTGTACAAACTTCATGTCTTAATTTCTTTTTAATTTTATTTTTCCTCAAATGCTTTGTTGTTTTCCACCCAATAAAACATGCTGAAACTTGGGCTTTGGAAAGTAGATATCTGCCCCCATAGCAAACCTGAAACCATCCCAAAGCACACATGAAACAGCAAGCTTGCAAATGTGGAATGTATTTTTAACTTAGGGGATGAAAAATTACAAATCCATGCTCTTTAAAATTAGCATTTCCAGCAAGGTATGGAACTGTGGAAACAAGCATGAAGGAAATTAAATTATCTTCTGTGATGATGCTCCTGCGAGGTAGGAATAATAGCTCTGAAACTTCTTTCATGTCACTCCCAACAGTTTAGCATCAATCCTCCCAGGCAAGCTAATGTAATCAATCCTGGCATATTTCACTGTACTGCTGACTGGATGGCATTATTAGTGCGACCATGTTATTTCATAATTAACTTACTTCTTATTTTTCAGACAGGAACTATATCTAGTGAGATGAACACACTTGGGGGTTCCCTGAATAGGTCTCAGAACCGTTTATACATGCACATCACTAAATCCCAGTTGAAGCTCAGGTGTAAGAAGCGATTCATTCTCGCTACCTAACCTCTTCCAATCACTACCAGGGAATCAGAAGTTCTTGTTCACTACCATTACTAAGTGTCAAAGAAATTCCTTACCACTTATCACCTGGTATACCTGAACACATGTTAAAACTCAATTGAGAAACCAGTGATTCTCAAAAGGTGGTATGTGGACCACTTCCATCAGACTCAGCTGAAGGGCTATCAAGAAATGGAGGAAGAACTGCAGCTTCCTCTCTGCTCTCCCACTGGGGCAAGGTCTTGGAAGGGAACCCTGGCAACCGCGTTGATAGGCTCTCCCAAAACATTGTGAACTCTAATGCTTATGACTTGCCGAGCACGCCTGAGGCCCTGGGTTCAAACCCCAGTGCCACAAAAAACAAACACACACACACACACACACACACATTACTGAATTAAATGGTTTTGCACTAGCCACCTTTCACAAATTGCCCTATCATTCAGTCATTCCCACATATACATGCTTGTGGGAATGTGAGTTTGTGAGGATGACCTTGGCTCCTACCTTATCGTCGTGGATGGGTACCTAGATTTCCAGCCTATCCACTCCTTCTTGGGCAATGCTGTTCTCATAGATTCTGTAAAAGTGACGCATACAGTGGCAGTGCCAGCAGGACCATCAAAATGGATTCGATGTGGCTGGGCACCTGACCCACACTGAGTTGATTTAAACGGAGATGGCAAAATTGTAGTA
Source organism: Sciurus carolinensis (assembly GCF_902686445.1). NCBI lineage: Eukaryota > Metazoa > Chordata > Mammalia > Rodentia > Sciuridae > Sciurus > Sciurus carolinensis. Next base: position 106,231,862 of record NC_062216.1, read on the forward strand.
ATTGGTAGTAGTTGCTGAAACTGGAGGGTCACATGGATTAAGGCTGGGATAATTTGAGAACTGAGTGGACGGATGAGAAGCAGAGGGAAAAAGAGGGTTGCTTCAAAAGATTAGAAATTAAATACTCTGTGGAAAGGCAGAGGAAAAAAGCCAAGTATGGGTAAGAGAGAGGTGGAAAAAAAAATGAGAATCCGTGCCTGAAGACTTCCCAAGTTCTAAGACCAAATCATTAGGTTCCAGCTCAACAGTTCCATTCAGTCACGCTGGTATCTTTGGTTTTCGCTCTTTCCAATCAAATGGTCCTGAACTTAGGGGGGACTATTTACTTTTCAATCTTCACTATAAGTCAAAAGAGTTTCTAGACTGCTAGCAAGAACTTCCTTATGAACTAGTTTAGAACAAAAAAAAATGGAAGAGAAAAAAGGAAAGAAAAAACCCACAAACTGTGGTTTTATTTTTTTTATTTATTTTTTTAAGACTGCCCTTTCACGCCACCAAGCAGACTTCAAAAAAATCTCACAAGGCAGAAATGTCAAATACTTGTGTTGTAAGGCTCCTAGTCTGAGAAGCTATCCATTAATGCCACCTCTCTTTCTTTTAGGAAAGTTGAGGGAACAACTTAGGGAAAAGTCCAGTTGCCATCAAAGGTCATTCATCTACTTTTAAGCCAACAAATATATACGTATCTTGAACCCCCACAGTTGAGATCAACTAAAAACAAACAAAACCCTGAAATCTTAGCTTTAAAGATAACAAACAAAGGGAAAACGATGCCAGTATCGACAGCGGCCAGCACCTGGCTGACTTGCTAATGTAGTGCTGGAAACCAGCCTCCGTCCACTCACCATGCTCATTAGGCAAAGGAATTTTCATCTTGCCTCCAGAAAGATTCCAGCAATTGGTGGGAAGGCTCCAAGAAAGGGACAACTTTCCGCTCTCTCCCATCCATCCTCCTTTTACTTCCCCTCTCTCACTCCCCACTCCTCTCCCCTGGCAGCTGTTCCAGATAAAGGAGCCTGGAGCTGCAGGGGGCCCCAGGCTGGTCTGTGTAAGAACAGGCTGTGCCAGGTTTTCAGCTGCAATTAATTTTCCAGATAAGCTCTAAACCTTCGAAATGCATTTGAAATTGAAATGCTGATATAGTCGTCAACCACTGCAGTACACAACCGTAAATCTTGAGCAGAGATAGTTTTTGTTGGTAATAATGAAGTACAATATACATTTAATTAGTGTGAGATTTAGGAAATGTGCAGTGTAATAAAACAATATTCTAATTAGGATTGGAGAAACGTGTTTGAATATGATTTGTGCAGTACCGTTCCAAGGAGTTCTTAACGAACTGCACTGAAATTGCTTTTATTAAGCAAACAAACAACAAAAAAATCAAAACAGAGGAGACAAGGTCTGTATGCCCTTGACTATTAGTCCCAAGAATAGCACTAGATTAAAAACAGATGCTTGGTGGTCATCTGGGGCAGTCAGCTCATGGAGAAAAATAGAATCCTGGTGCTAAAGCTGGGGCTAGATGGTTAGTAGCAGCCCAGGCTGTCCTTACCCCTTAGTTTATTTCCTATGAATTCATGCTCTGAGTGCCCCAAATTCCTGTTCAAAACCTGTCATCTGTTACCTGGGAAGGACACCAGTGCCCACTTCCAGGGATGCTGTGATTATTAATGATGCATTTCCTGAGAGCCCCTGAGTCCTTCAATAGAATGGGTAATCTAAACTGACACTGAAAAAAACAACAACCTTGGAGTCAGGAAACCTAGAGTCTAATCCCAGCCTTAATTGAAATTTTCTGTGTGACCTTGAGAAAATTAATTAAATCTTCTGTGCTTCGATCCCCTAATCTGAAAACTGAGGATAGAAGAGTTTCACCTGGGCAATGTTTTATAGATCTCAGGTAATTTTTAATAATGAATGTGAATAAAAAGTGATGGAAGAAAACAAGCTTTTGTCCAAACGTCATCTGTTTGCCCACCAATATACACACATGCACACACACACAGAGTGCCCTGTTTCCTCATCTGCAAATACACTGGCATTGCCTCACCAAGAAACTGGTGAGGAGTAACCTGACCAAACCCACCTCAGTTTTTTCCTCTCCATCTGGAGATATTTTTACATGAACATACAGGTAAAAATTTCGTATCTGGTAAAGTACTTGAAAACCACCTACTCTAAACCCTTCCTTTTACAGACAAACTAGGACCCAGAAGGATTAATTGACATGTCCAAAGTCACACAGGTGATCAGAGACAAAGCCAGGTCCTACCCAGGCCTGGCCTGGCCCTGTGCACATACTTTCCACCACACCACGGTGAAGGTCGCTCTGAAGAAGGAACAGAGCAACCAGTTCATCCCGACTGCTGCCGTTTGTGTTAGTTTTGCAACTCTGCGTACTTGTCAAGGTGTTCCTGATCTCTTTTAATATTGAAAATACATCAGATGAGTTACCATTATTTTGACAACCGACTAGAAATCTCAGAAAGAGAAATTAACTGCCTATTGTTTTAAAACAGTACATAACACTATTAGGCAGAGTGCTTTCAACATATTAGATGTGGTGTGTTGTAAACACTATTTGCTTAACTAAAATTATTTTATCTATCTTCCATTTCCACAGAGAAGTCTTACTGATTGAAGATACAGTTCACAGCAGGGACTGATGACAAAATAGGACCCTAATGGGATAGCACCTAATGGCTATAGGTTTAAGGCATGTTTTGCTTATACTACCATCCACTGGGAAAGACCCGACTGCAGGTTCACTTAATACTCATCTAATATTCCTCTTCTTCTCTGGTTGATCCACACTGAAGCAAATTAACCGATTATACAGGTGGCTCCCTACCTTTTGGTTTTGTGGGGTGTTTTTTTGTTTGTTTTTGTTATTGTACTGAGGACTGAACACAGTAGTACTCTGACACTGGGCCACATCCCCAGGTCCCACCTTAAAAAAAAAAAAAAAATATTATGTTGAAACAGCGTTTTGCTTAGTTGACTAGGCTTGTCTCTAACTTACAACACTTTTGCCTCAGCCTCCCAAGTCATTGAGATCACAGGCAAGCACCACTGCACCAGGATGTTGTATTTTTATTATTAAATTCTGCATTTACCCCTGTACCCCACCAAAATTAGGAATAGACATAAAATTTCAAACTTTTTCAATTTTCCTAAAACTAAAAAAAAGCACTAACCAACAATCACTATCATTCCACAAAAAAACAAACAGAGAAACAACAATTTAGGCAAACAACAGCAAAACATTTTCAGAACAAAGAAGTCTTTAAGTAGAACACCTTGACTTGATGAGAAACTCACCACAATGTCCTTAATTCACAATTGAACAGTGACAACCCCAGGATGAGAAGGTGTGTTTTATATGTTTAATTAAGGTAACCTAAAGAATAACACATATTGCTTGTTGTATTTTCTAGTACTTTAAGCTAAGAAGTCAGCCAATTACCTGTGCTTAGTATTTAACAAATACAAAGGCCTGAACTGTTCCCCAGATCTTTTTAGTTGGAACTTCTGCTACCCTGCATGCAATCTTAACTGTGGAAGAGGCCAAGTCACAGTTCTCAAAAAGTCTCTGCTTGCATTATCATAGCATTGGTCCAGCCACACCAGGGAGACCAAGAAATCCATTCTCCCTGCTCTAGTGGGAAACACTTCAGAGTCACTTATAAGGGCCTGGATGTCCTGTAATTCTGCAACACGGAAGAGAATAAAAAATTGGAACAATAATTCAATCTTGTACAGCCTAATTTCTGAAAATGTGCCATTTGATGATGCCAAATGATACTTTCTCTAATCATACAGATTAGTAGGCAAAGAGTTGCTATTCCTCTTCCAAATAACAACTTCCTTGGATACATGAATGTTTTCAGAGGAAACACATGAGCAGCCTCACTCTCTGGTTTCCATCTTTAGAAATAGGTAGTCTGCCACATTTTATAGTAATGAAATTATTTTAAAATATTTAATTTATAAAATCATATAAATTAAAGTAATTTATATAATTAAAATTGTTAATTTTTAATAAAATTATATAAAATTTCTATAAATGTATATATTATAAATTATTGATTAATTATAATATATAATTATTAATTAAAATTTTATTTATATAAAATTGTTATAATTTTAGTGTTAAGTCCTTCTTCATATGCATTGCACCATCTTATCAATTAGATGATAAACTTTTCTAGAACAGATTATCGCAGATCTGGTATATAGAACATAACAGTAATTTATGTACCTGTTTTACTTTGCCTAGGTCAGTGGTCCATTAAGCCCACCTCTCAGAGAGTAGAGCCTATACATTGGTATTCCTTTAAAGTACTTTCAGGTAATTAAAATGTGAAGCCAGTGTTAAGAGTCATTGGTTAGGACCTCTGACCCATACAAGAACACAAATACAATGAAGTTTTGCTGCACACTAAATCCCCATGTACCAGAAGAAGCTAAAAAGTTGGTTGCAGGAAGATAGGTGGATTATAAAATTTTCTCTGGGGTCCACTCAGGTCAGCAGCAGCAGCAGCAGCATCTGGGAGCTTGTGAGAAACGCAAATTCTCAGCCTCTCCATAGGCTACATTTTAATGGCCACTGAAGTTTTAGCCAGAAGTCCAGTGTCTATCCACTGTGCCAAAGAGTTGGTTAGTCTAGGTATTTAAACAAAGATCCCCAGATGATTCATATTCACGTTAAAGTCAGAAGAATTACTGCAAATCCTAAATCCTAACTGGGCACATAATTTCATAAATCAGTTTCCCCTTAGGATACTTCTTATCAGGTTTCTGAGATTCAAGACCAGAATTCATCATCAAGCATGTTATATATGAATTAATTACTATAGTAAAACACATCATTTCTCTTCCTAACCAAATAAGTAAAATTTATTTGCAGAGACAGAAACCTTAAGTTACATTAGGAACAGAAAGAGTAGTATCAGCTACCCAGCACAACAGTACTTACTGCCACTTTATTTCACTGTGGTGACCTATCCAAAATAGGTAAGATGTGGTTCTTGCCTTCAGGCCACTTACACCTTCATAAGACGTAGTGACAAGTAAACAAATAACCAGAACTAAATGAGGTCTAGAGTTCTCAACTGGAAACACAGCAGCAAGCTATGGCAGTGACTTTCAAACTTCGGGGTGCATTAGAGTCCCATGGAAGTGTGTTCAACCACAGATCGCCCCGCCCCCAGGAGTTCTCCAGTGAATGTGTGAGGGACCTGAGAATTTCCATGTTTAACAAGTTGGCTGCTTATCAGAACCACACTCTGAGAACCACTAGGTGACCAAAACAGATCATAAAGAAGAGAATTCTAGGCTTAAGATGGGTAACAAAGGATGATCTAAAATGTTGTTAGGCAGAGAAAAGAGAGAGGTACATTCCTGGTTGGTTCGACAACCAGAGTGGAACGTATTTGAGGATCTGTGGGAAGTCTGCTCTGACTGCAGCGCATGATGTGTGAAATGAGTAGATGAGACTAGAAAGGTAGATCACGGCCAACTCCTTGAGGGTCTAGGACACAAGCAAAGGAGTTTAAAAAATCTTATTCTGTGAGCACGAGGAGCAATAATATTTGCTGACAAAAAGCTTTTTTTAAGAAGACATGATTCAAATTTTACTTTAGAAGTAAAAAGGAAAATGGAGTGGAGAGGCAGGAGACTAGAAGTCAGGAGAATAGTGGGGACGCTATGGAAACGCTCAAGGGGAATGATTCATGAATGAGACCACTGTGGGAATATCTGGTGACCTTCAGCTTCTGGGAAACACTAGGACAGCCTGTGATTGAACATAGACAGAAAAGAAGGGGGTTCGTTCACTCATTCAACAAGTATTCATTGAGCTCCAGGCACTGTGCTAGGCACAGAGGAGACCATGATGAAGGAGATAGACAAGGTCCTTACTCTCATGGAGCTCCTGGACTAGCAGGGAAAACAAACAAGGCAATAAGCCAAGCCAAGGAGAGGAGAGACTATGGAACAACGTGTGTGTAGTGGCGGAGTTGAGGTTGGGGCCTGGTGGCCTCATCTAGTTGGGAGAGTTGACGGAATACTTCCTGGAGGAAGGAGTGCCTAAATCCCTCAATGGTCAAAATGTTTAACAGAGCCTATGAGACCCTGCATGATCTGGGCCCTCTATGTCTTCAGCATATTATAAACCATTATCTCACTCACCCTCTATGCTCCAGAACTGGAACTCTTTCAATTTTTTCCAGCCTTAGGACCTTTGTGCATGGCTTTTTCTTGCCTTGGAATTTTCTTCTCTCTCTTACCTGGGGGACTGTTACTTAAGTAATAGATCAGCTTAAACATCACTTCCACCAAGGTTTACCTATGCCTCCAAGGTGAGATTATTATCCTGGCTTCACTCTCTGAAGTGTCCCTGTGTTTTAGTTTTCTGACAATTGTCACAATAGAATTAATTCATTGTTTGAGGATTATTCAATGCAGATATCCCTTGTTGGAGTATAAGGCCATTGGATAGGACTATATCTATCTCCATATCTGTGTTCTAAACTCTTAACACAGTAACTGGAACATAACAGGTACACAGTATTTCATTTCATAAATGAGAGATGAGACCTAAAGAATGAGACCTAAAAAGTTAATAGGCAAAGGGGGTCGGAAGGGAATGAATAGTGTATGTGGAGGCCAAGAGCACTGAAGGAAGACCAGTGTGGTTGGATTTCTTAACAGAGAGAAGCAAAAGAGGGGTCTGAAGTTATTCAATGGAATACCGAGAATCTCATAGCAGGCTTATGTTTTTAAAAGCCCTCTCTGACTGCTTCACTGTGGTTTGGAAGGACATAGAGTGACTAGTGTGACCATTTGGAGGCTTTTTCAGGAGTCCAAGTACTAGTAATATTGGGTAGGGAGGTGGCAGGGGGAAGGGAAAGATAAAGACACCTGGGTGAGATGTTTAGGACATAGAACTAATAGAGCCTAATGGTAGACTGAGTGTAGGGATGAAGAGAATAGTTGCTAGGCTGACAAGTGGGTTATTTGTTTGTGGGGCTGATCAGTGTCATTTTGTAAGATGTGAACAATCAACCTGCTGGGTCCTGAAGAGTCCCTCCCAGCAAAGCCAGTCCTTCTAATGAAGAGCACAGACTACAAGAGGATGAGATTACAGAGACCAAACTCAGAGCCACAGAACTCTAAGAGATCACTAGAGGGACCTTAGAGACCAATCCTGAATATATGTGTGTAAATATTTTGAGTGTGTATGTAGACTTTATATTGAATACAAAAATTTTAAAAAGTTACCTGAAAAAAGTCTCCTACTGCTAAAATGTGGTCATTACCACTGTGCTGTGCCCTGGTGTCAATGCCCCTATTCTTCAGTAGATTGACAGGAGTTTTACAATCCCAATTTGGTTACTGTACAACATTAGTGCAGTTGTAGATTTTAGAGTTGGTGATTTTCTTTCTAAATCAGAGGTTGGCAAATTTTTTCCAGAAAGATCCAAATAAAAAATATTTTAAACACTGTGGCAATCATTCAACTCTGCAGATGTAGCTCAGAGGCAGCCACAGATAACATGTGAATGAATAAGCATGGCTATTGTCAACTTAAGTGTTTATGGACCCCAAAATTTAAATACCATAAAATTTTCGTGTGTCACAAAATAATGTCTTTCTTTTGATTTTTTTCAGTGAATTAAAAATGGAAAAATCAGTCTTAGATCAAAGACTAAACAATTACAGTATTTGGTTCAGGTGCTAGAGTTTGTGAACTTCTATCTTAAATGAGGGACTTTTCAGAGAGACATAGGGTCACAAAGGATAGGTTGAGAAAAGCAAGCATTGTCACTCTGTCCCCATCCTGTATAATCCAGTGGAATTAAAGAGAGAAGATTTCTAGCCAAGACAAGAAATTAGTTTCTTGTGATTCCAGACAGTGTGAAGCTTCTGGAAGCAGAGATGTGAAGGGGAAATCATTCCCTGTCATCTGGTTGGGAGAAGTTGATCTCAGTGACCCTAAAAGTGTGCCTTGGGCTGTCTTTCTTTACAGTGGCAGTCAGGGGCAATTCTGATTCTTATTCTTATTCAGGGCCACAGCACATCAAGTGAACCAGGCACAGAAACTCTCCAGTCCCTTTAAGACATAAAGCTAAATGCTAATCACAGTCTTAGTTTTCAGGTACAGCCCTGGCACCTAAATCCATCAAGTTGGCTATACTAACCTTATATAAAAGATCTACAGGCTTCAACTACTTCAGGGACAACAGAGTGAGATTTGCTTAAGAATCTTTAACTGGAAATCAATCTCCCTGGGTCTCCTATCAAGACCCACGAACTCAAAGATTGTCCCCAAACTTGAAATATGTGTATCTTCTGAGCTAGATGGACCTATCACCATCAATGCTCATTAGTCCTATTTTTATAAATAAGCTGTAATTATTAAGTACATAATTGTTTATATCACAGTATTTAACTCTTGGACTATGAAATACTTAAAGTTATGAATCTTATTCTATTCATTTTGAATTCTCAATATCAACTCTAAATACTATCACATAGATAATACCTAATTAAATGTTGGTTAAATGAGTTAATAACAAGGTCATAATGTTATTAAAATTGTGAATAGAGGAAAGAAGGTAATATTTGCCTTTGTTCCAAAATACAAACAAAACCTCATCTTAAAACAGACACTAAGAATGCATATATGCACCAGGGTCTCAGGATACTCTGAGACTAAGAAAGTCCATGGTAAGATAAAGAGGTATGGAATTTTTTGTTTACTTACCTCAGGACCAAGTGGCATTTTACTCATTTAATACCCTTAGGGCAAACACTATTGAGAGATTAGCTTAGTTAAAGTCATCCCCACTGCACTTCTTTTTTATCACCTTCCACAGCAATGAAAAATGTAAAGACTCACTTTCCCACGCTGTCCTGCAACTGAGCAAGTCCATGTGGCTACATTATGGCCAATGAACTGCAGTCTACTGGGGATCCCTGGCAAATATGTGCCTTTCTTGATAAAATGTTTGATAAGTGGCACTAACTTTCCCTTTTCTCCTTGCTTTGATTGTGGGGTGGCAGGAACCAATTTGCAACCATAAGAGTGAGGCCGGAAGAGTGCAGCATGCTGACCCTGGCATCCTCCAGCTACTGCGGAACCAATAGCCTGTTATTTGGATAATTGTCCCCAAAGCTCCATGTGATAAAGGTTTGGTCCCCAGAGTGGGACTACTGAGAGGTGGAAGTGGAAAGCCCTTGGGGGCATGCCTTTGAAGAGAATCGAGGGACCTCAGTATCCTTGCCTTTTGCTCCCAGCAGTGAGGGGAGCAGTCTTTCTCTGCCATACACTCCTGCTGTGATGGGCCACCACAGGCCCAAAGCAACAGTGCTAACTGATCAGGGACTGAAACCTCCAGAACTGTGAGCCAAATGAACCTTGTCTCATTATAAATTGATTATCTTATAGTCACAGAAAGCTGACTGACACACATTGCCCAAATCTTTCTCTCTCTAGAATCCCTGAATGGAAAAAGTAACCTTGTTTACTTAAGCTACTGTTAAGATGGGGTTCTCTATCTTCCAAATGAGCATATTCCTAACTGATTAAAAGCCTGTTTTGCAAAACAAAAACTCCTAAGTCCCAATGAAGTAACTTAATCTCCAAATGTTTACAGCACAGTCACTAAATATTATTTTCTTTCTATCTAATTAAAGGTTATTTTGAATCATTTTAAACTTCTATTCCTCTGAGTCTCTGGCTATTTAAACCATGCAATGCACTGTTTCTTTAGCATCTCTTTGCATTTTCTCTGAGCACTAATCTCTCCAAGAAGTTCTTATGTGTTAATATCTCACAGTGTGTTTTACTCTCAAGTGATGTGAATTAATATTATTTATTCAATTTCTTTATGACATGTTTCCAATAAATCTATGGGTCTACTTAACATCAAAAGACTTATGTAGGAAGATGGTGTCAGCAAGGTGGTGGACTAGTTAGCTCCAGGCCCTTGTTTCCTTATACAAACACCAAGCAAACAACTTATGGACAGAAGAAGCTTTGTGAAAACTCTAGAAAGAGTTAAAAAGTTGCAGTGAACAAACAAATACTAACCCAAGAAAAAGTTGCATTCCACAAGGTAGAAAATTCCAAGCTATCTTTGCTCACTTTTGTATACCCCTTCCCAACGCAATGTGGCCTGGTTGGGAGGAAGCCACCCAATTCCTGGTTCTTCCTTTGAGACTGAAGGAAAAAAGTGGAACCTGCATGCAATATCTGTCTTGTCTGAGGGATGCATGAAGGACTGATTTTTGTCTGATGTGGAGGGTTGATGGGAGTAGTATCATAATTTATCTATCAAGTTGGAGGTTCCTGGAAGCAATGGTGGACACTGTAACATGAGAGATGCAGGAGGACCATACACATGAGAGCAGCTGAGGCGAGATACTGTGGGCAAACACCACAATCATCTAGGCTGCCGAGAAGCAGGGGTGAGACTCTGGGAAACTGAGGTATTTTAAAGCAGCCATGTATGAGAAGAAATTGAAAGAAAAAACATACTGAAAGACCAATGAGGGCACATACCCAGAAAAAGTCCAGAGCCTTCACACTGGATGAATTCATGAAACTCTGTCATTGCACAGAGCCAGTCTGAAAATAGAAAGAAGCGCTATTTTTTAAATGCTCAATGTTCATCAAAAGATCATAAGGTATATACCTAGAAACAGTTGAGCTTGGCCAATTCAAAAGAAAAACAATAGGTTTCCAGAAACTGGCCCTGGAAGTCACTGACTTCATACTAATTAAAAAAAAAAAAAAAAAAAAAAAAAAAAAAAAAAAAAAAAACACTTTAAAACAGTTTAAATATGACCAATGAGCTAAAGAAGATCATGGACACAGAACTGAACAAAATCAGGAAATGATACATGAAACAAAGATATCAACAAACATAAATATAGAAAGTATTTTCTTTTTTAAAGAACCAAACAAATTCTAAGACTGAAAAACAGAATACGGAATTGAAAATTTCACCAAGAGGCTTCAATGGAAGACTCAGGCAGGCAGAAGAAATGATCAATAAACTTGAAGTCAAGTCATTTGAAATTGTCAAGTTTGAGGAGCAAAATGAAAAAAGAATGAAGAAAAGTGAACTGATTCTAAAAGACGAAGGAGATACCATCCAGCAGGCCAAAATGTCCACTATGGGAAACTCAGAAGGAGAAGAGAGAAAGAAAAAGACAGAAAGACTAATGGAAGGAATAATGGCTAAACACACCCCAAATTCAGATTCACAAATACAGGAAGCTGAACAAACTGCAATTAGGATAAACCCCAAAATGTCCTTCAACAATGTGGGAGGAACTAAGACATTTCCAGGTAAACAAAAACTGAAGGAGTTCATTTCTACTAGAATTGCCTTTCAAGAAATGCTAAATTTCATCCTTCAAGTTGAAATGAAAGGATGCTAGATAGTAACTGAAAACTATGTGAATAGAAAGTTCTTTGGTAAAGATAAATACATGAACAAATACAAGAACCAATATTACCATAATTTTGGTTCATAACTCCACTTTTTAATTCTTCTCCAGAATTTAAAAACAAAAACATAAAAATAACTTAAATCTATATTAATGGCTTACTATGTGTAAAGTAGTTGTAATAGATAGGGCAATATGTAGTCTTAAACACAAAGATAAACCACACAACTAAGAATTACTAAATACTTAAGGAAAATAACACCTTGACTGTAAGTAAACTCAAAAATCAATACCTAAGCAGAGTGAATAGGGCACAAAACAACTTTTTTAAATGTCATAATTAATATCTCCAGAGGAATAAAAGAAGACATTATAGCCACAAAATGAGAAAACTTTGATTTAACAAAGAAGAAATTGGGTTTATTATAAAAATAAACATAAAAATTAAATCATTAAGATAGATTAAAAATATATCAATTTTGAATAGAAGATAACTAAAGATCCAATTAGAAAGTGGAAATATTGAAAATTTTTAAGAAATTTTTTTCAGCCTATAAGGCAAAAGAATTCGTTTTGTTCTGCAAGAGAGAGATGGAAAATAGCATCAGAAACTCCAACGTCAGCATGGTAAGATATTGCAGAACAGCACAAGTTGCAGAACAAGAGAACAAAGAGAATCAAGAGGAAGAAATAATTAAAAGAATACCAGAACACCCCCACACACCCGAGGACATATATCTTCAAATTGAGACGACCCATCTGAGACTGGGTTAGGGAAAAAAAAGGCCCAGACTAGTCACACCAGAGTAAAATTTTGCTTAACACAGATAAAGAGAAAAATCATGAAAGTTTTGGTGGGAACAGTGAAAACAACACAGACAAAAGAACTGATGTTCCCAATAAATAAGTGAGAATAAGGATTTCATGATGAAGAAGATGGTATTTCTTCCAAAAACGATTTGCTTATTTTTCAATAAAAGAGTTTTGAGACCTATCAGATTTCCTCTCTGATTCTGGGAAGACAGGAGGCTGTGACTCTTAAGCACCAGAGACATGTTAACTAATATAATAGAATATTTGAATTTTATTTTATTTCTTGTTCCTAACTTGTCAATTACTTTATATATTTAACCTCTGGCATATAGAACCTCTTTATATATTTAACCTATGATTTTTAGTTGCGGCAAAATGCATGTAACATAAAAGTTGCCCTCTCAACCACTTTTAAGCACAGAATTCAATTGTGTTAAATGCGTTCATATTGTTGAGCAACCAGACTCCAAAACCCTTTTTATTTTGCAAAACTGAAATTCTTTATCAAAAAAAAAAAAAAAACAACAACCATATTTCATATTCCTCCTCCTTCCTAGGTCCTGGCACTCAAGTATTCTACTCTCTGATTTTGACTACTCGGGTACCTTGTCCAAGTGGAATCAGGTAGTATTTGTATTTTTGCAATTAGATTGTTCTATTTAGCATAATATCCTCAAGGTTTAGTCCTGTTGGAGCATTATGTAAGAATTTCCTTCCTTTTTAAGGTTGCATAAGATCCCACATATGACCACAGTTTGTTGCCCATTCATCAATGGGCTGTTGGGTTGTTTCCACCCTGTGAATAAAGCAGCTATGAATGTGGTTGTACACATATCTGTTTGAGTCTCTTCTATCAATTTTTCCTGTGTATGTGTATGTGCAGAAGTGAAAATACTTGTTCCATGTGGAAATTCTAGTTTTAATTTTTTGAGAAACTATTTTCCATAGTAATTGCACCATTTTACCTTCCTATAAGTGGTACATGAGGCTTCCAATTTCACTTCCCCACCAACACTTATTATGTATGTATAATGATTTCCTAATGAGTGTGAGGTGATATCCCATTGTGGGTTTGATTTGTATTTTCCTAAACATTAGTGATGGTGAGCATCTTTTCAAATGTCTATTGGTGATTTGTTATATTCTTTGGAGAAAGTTTGATTTAAGCCCTTTGCCTAATTTTTTTTTTTTTTTTTTTGTATTAAGTTACTTAGGGTTTTGTTGTTTAGTTGTAAGAGTCCTTTATAAATTCTGGATATTAACCCCTGTTCACATATATAATCTACAAATATTTTCTCTCACTCCATGGGTTTGCCTTTTTACTGTTGATTGTATAGTTTGATGTTCCGATGTATACTTTGATGTAGAGAAGTATTATTTTTCATGAAGCCCAAATAAGTTTTTCTTCTTTGTACTTTTGGTTTAAAATCCAACAAATCATTGTCAAATCCAGAATCATGAAGCTTTTCCCTTTTTTCTAAAAGTTTTCTACGAATTTTGTAGTTTTTAGCTCATATATTTAGGTCTTGAACCCATTCCAAGTGTATTTGTTGTTGTTGTTGTTGTTTTTTAGGGGGTTGGGGTTCAATCCCTAAACCAAAACTCTACCACTGAGCTACATCCCCAGACCTTTTTTTATTATTTTGAAACAGAGTCTCACTAATTTGCACAGGCTGACCTGGAGCTTAAGATCCTTGAACTTATGATCCTCCTACCTCAGCCTCTATAATCTGGGATTATAGGTATGTACCACCTCACCCAACTTGAGTTTATTTTAATATATGCTGTACAGTAACATCCAATTTCATTCTTCTTGATTGTGGAAAACCTGTATAACATATAATCTATAACTCAGTTCTATATGTTGATCTTGTATCTTACCAGCTTGCTAAACTATCTTATTGTTATAGGATGCTTTCTTAGATTTCTTGAGAGTCTGGCTTCCATATACTAACAATGAATATACAGAAACCAAAAGTTTTAAATATAATTCACTTACAATTGATCAAAAAAGACATTTACATGTAAATCTAAGAAAGCATGTATAGTATATGTATTCAGAAAACTAAAATACTGATGAAAGAAATCAAATGAGATTTAAATAAGTGGAGAGATATGCTATATTTATGAATTAAAGACTCAGCATAGTAAAAATGTTAATTCTCCTCACTTGTTACACACGTGTTGCATGTGTGTATGCATCATAAATATTTATAAGGCAATTGCTTATAACAAATAAATATTCAGCAATTGCTCCGAGTACCTTTAAAATATATTGTATAATATATAAATATCATTTTATATATTTCTTAAAGTATTATAAACATGTATATGCATTATTGATATTATATAAAGGGATTTACATGAGCAATTGATTTATATGATTAGGGAGGATGACAAATCCTATGATCTACCACCAGCAAGCTGGAAATCCAGGGAAGCCAGTGATGTTGTTTACTTCCAGTCAAGTCCAAAGGCCTAAGAACTGAAGGGTCAATGCTATAAATTCATGTCTGAGAGAAGTCTGATGTCCCAGGTTAAGTAGTCAGGCAGAGAGATAATTCTCCCTTTCTCTTTTTGCTATATCATAGCCCTAATTAATTGGCTGATGCCCCCTCCCCATATTGAAGGGGGCCATCAGCTTTACTCTGTGTACCAATTTAAATGCTACTTTTATAGAAACAACTTCAGAAACACACCCAGAAATAATGTTTAACTGGATTTCTGGGTATCTCGTGGCCCAGTCAAGTTGCATATAAAATTAACCAATACACAATTTAACACAATTCGTAACAAAATTGCAAGATTTTTTTGTAGATAAAGACGAGATTGTTTCAAATGTATACAAAAAGCAAAGGAAATAAAGTAATTGAAATAATTTTGAAAAAAGAATACAGTAGAAATAATAAATTCACCCAATTTCATGGCTATAATATGCGAATCAGCAGAGGGACAGAGATATAGATCAATAGAACAGAAGAGAGAACCCAGAAATAATCCCACACAAGAACAACCAACTTATTTTTGATAAATGTACAAAATCAATTCAGTGGAGGATTCAATAGTTTTTTCAATCAGTAGTACTGGGACAACTGCATATGCATAGGAGAAGTGAACATCAATCTAAATTTCATAGCATATGCAAAAATTAATTCAAAAGGAATCCTCGCTGGGTGTGGTGGCACATTCCTGTATTCCCAGTGGTTTGGGAGACTGAGGCAGGAGGATCACAAGTTCAAAGCCAGCCTCAGAAAAAGTGAGATGCTGAGTAACTCATGAGACCCTGTCTCTAAATAAAATACAAAATAGTGCTGGAAATGTGGCTTAGTGGTTAAGTGCCCCTGAGTTCAATCCCCAGTACCCAAAAAATAAAAAAATAAATCAATCCTAAACTTAAACATAATACATAAAACTACAAAGCTTTTAGAACATAGAAAAAATTTCCAAAATGAAAACCTTCTTAGACATGACATCAAAAGCTTGGTTCATAAAAGAAAAAAATAGATAAATTAGTGTTCATCAAAATTAAAAACTTCTGCTCTATGAAAGGGCTTGCTAAGAGGATGGAAAGACAAGCTACAGCCTGGAAAGAAAATATTCTCAAGTCACGTATCTGGCAAAGGACTCGTATTTAGAATATATAAAGAACTCTCACAATGACAGAGTAAAAAGAAAAACTAATACCTGACAATCTAATTAGAAAAAGACATGAAGAGATATTTTACTGATGATACATAGATGGAAATAAGCACATGAAAGGATGTTTGACATTACTAGCCATTCATGAGGGAAGTCTCAAGCCAGGCTTTGGAAAAGTAGTACTTTATAAATTAATAGGAGAATTGTAAAACATAAGCTCCAGGGGCCCATTAGATCCCAACCACGTTCTTTGGTCTAACACTTCTTTTAAAGTTTATGTTTTTTCTGTAAGTTATATAGCACTAAGTGTAACACTATATTTTGCCAATATAGTTCTATTCCCATAAAATGTATATATAATTGGGTAAATTTCAGCACTAGGTGTTATGATTTGAATGTGTTTCTCAAAAATTTATGTGTTAGAAACATAATTAAGAGGATAAAACAACAAGCTATATAGCCTGGGAAGAAAATATTCTCAAACCAAGCATCTGATAAAGGGCTCATATCTAGGATATGTAAAGAACTCTCTCAATTAGGATTAGAAAACTTCATAAGGGTGGGGTCCCCATGGTGGCAATAGTGGCTTAGTAAGAAGAGAAAGAGACTCAGCATCTTAGCAAGCCCCTTAGTATCTGACACCTTGTCTCAAAATAAAAAATGTAAATAAAAAGGGCTGGAGATATAACTTTGTGGTAAAGTGACCCCTGGGGGTTACATCCTAGAAAAAACAAAAAAGAAAAGAAAGGAAGAAAGAAAGAAAAGAAAGAAAAAAGAAGAGGAAGAGAGACCCAAGCTAGCATGTTTTCCCTGTCTCTCCATGTGATGCCCTCTACCATGTTATGAGGTTGGCTGATGCTGGCACCAGGCTATTGGACTTAACAGCCTCCAGAACTGTGAGCCAAATAACTTTTGATTCTTTGTAAATTACTCAGGTCTCAGGCAATTTGCTATAGCAATAGAAAATGAACAAAGATAATGGTATTTGATGCTATTTAAGAGTCATTTCAAAAAATTTAGGTGTGGTAATAATTTCCTAAAATCTTTATTTTTTAGAAATAAATACTGAAGTATTTACTAATGAAAGATCATTATGTCTTAGCTTTGCTTACAAAAAATCCAGTGAAGGATGGAAAAAACTGGGTGGGAGATGGAAAAACAATATTCATCATGAATTGATTACAGTTGAATCTAAGTGGTAGGTATGTCTTGGCTCATTATATTATACTAATTTTTTAGGGTTTTTTATTTTTCATAATAAGAATAAAGTAAATTTTAAAATGTATTTTTCCATTTACCTGGGAAAACAAAATCTGAAAGTATCCATGTCACATTTCTAATTGTAGTTATCTCCGGAGTATAAGGAAAGAAAATTTCTATTCTTTTTGCTTGATATGCTGACATTTTTACAAAGAACATACATATTTTTATGAAAGAATAATGAAAAATGTACAAAATTACTTTTTTTACAATTATCTTAGTTGATTATGCACTAAAGAGAATTTTTGAATGTATACAACTTCAAGGATTCTCAAATATTGGTAGAAATTTAAATTTTAATAGGTATTGTGAAACTAAAACTGAGAATCCTCTTTTACAAACTTGATCCAGATCTTATGGGTTTTTAAAAGGAAATAAAATAATATAGTTGCATGACTCATCCACCAGATTTACATTTATTTCTTTAAGGCATCAGAATCAGTTGGGCAAATTACCTATTGCAAATATTAAACAATGATCCAGAAGAAAGAATTTACCTCAGGCTCAGTTCTTGAAGTTCTGATCTTTGAAAAATACCCTTAACTTCTATTCATAGCCACTAGGGCTCAGTCTCTTTTTTAAAATGTAAAATTAATGTATTGTAGAAAATAAAAGAATTATAAAAATTATTCTAAATCAGTGCTGAATAAAAATCAGACTATCTTGGAAAAAAAAATCTGTGGTCTTGTTTAAAACTAAAATCAAGAGAAACTATGAAACATGAGAGAGAGGACCAATTATGACTTTTCTTTTATTTCCCTTTATCATGATGGAGGGGAATTTTGTTAGTCCTATTAAAAAGAAAACAATATTTCCCCTAAAGATGAATTTCAGCTTTTTAGTCCTTATTTGAATTTATTCTCCCAGAGGGCTTTCTTGTATTGTGATGGGTGAACTCACTATGAAGAAATGAGCAGAACCGAGCCCCAATGCACAACGGTGGGTAAACTGAGGCATGGGGTCTCGGGCTCTGTTTCCTTACTGATGGGCATCCTTTGATTATAGGACTTCCTATTTTTAGATTCCTAAGGGACTACGAGGTAAGCCGTACTCTTGGAGTAAGCTTTCCTGAGTATTCGAGCAATGTGCTGCCCAGCAGAAACCTTTTGGTTTCACAACGAATCTCTCGTGTTGGTGGGTTAAGATTTGTCATGTCTGTCAAGAGCACTAACAACTTTGTTCTGTAAATACGGCTTTCTACTGAAGCAGCATGTTAGAGAGAAGTCATTGGTTCCTCTTTTCATATTTCAGAATTAGCACCAAATGATGGTTATGTCCACAAATACTTTCTTTGTGACAAGGCCATGCTAAACAGGAAACACACACCCCAACCCCTCTTTTTCCCTCCCCATGCAAAGAGGCTGGCCGATCAGACCTGATGGTAATTGGGCCACAATCTCTATTGGTGGATCTGGCTGACCAAGAGCCAGAGCCACTGGATCCCAATGCATGTTGTCTTTTGCTTTCATAGGGTGGCTTCTCTAATCTTAGAGCAAGCAGGGCCTGCCCCTGGCAAGATGGCCAGGTCTCTGTTTTTCCTCTCAGCATGTGACCATGTGCCCTGCAGGTCTGCTGTCTTCTGGTGAGACAGGTGGTAAGAGCACCTAATCAACACAGTGGGCATTACCAGTAAGTCCTAATGACACTTCATCCCTCTGTTAATTTGCCTTTGGTCTGTTTATTCTATCAACCAGGGTCCTGGGTAAGAGAAAATTTAAAGGATAAATGCAGAAACTCTTGTCCCAAATCCCAGAAAAGAATCAAAACATCCCCAAATATTCATATTGCCTTATATATGTAAATAGCTCGTGGTGTAGAATCTATGCCCATTGGGGGTTTGAACCATAATCCTGAAAGATATAATTCCAGAGGCCATAAACCAGAATGTTAAAACCCTGAAAGATCAAAATCCCTAAATCTGAAATTCCAAAAGATGAAAATTCAGAAAGTATTTACGAAAAAAATAATTTTTGAAATTATTTAAAAGACACTTACTTACATTTTTAAAGGAGATTTATTTTAGAAACATAAAAACATGTCATCTCAGTTTCAGCTAACATTTCTTACTTTATTTCAGTCTACTTTACATAATAAAATAGACAACAATAACATACATATGTTTATAAGCATGAACATTCTGGTATACTAATGATAGTATAATGTTATAAAAGTTATAAGCAGACCAACTACACTCATAAATAGGTCACAAAGTAAAATGTATAAACACATGTCACTGTGATTGGTAATTGTGTGAACCCAACTTTTTAACTGCATTCATCTGAAATACCATGACAGCCAACCTAAGGCTTTGAGAAGATCAACCAAAAACCACAGTGGGTCACCACTGCATTTGCAGTCATCTGAAGAACTGACATCTTAAGAATTTTTATCTTTCACAAGTACATATGTACAAAAAGGATATCTCTCCATTTATTAAGGAAGTTTCAGTGCTTTTTACATTCACGTGCCATTTTCTACACAGTCAGCACTGTGATAACATAATTTTATTGAGTCAAATTTGCACAAAAAATGTATGAAACAAATCAGAACTCTGTAAAAGTCTTTACATAACTTATACTTCCAGTATTGGAAATGACATAAAGATGTAATTTATAGCATAGCAAATTGGGGGTGGGGGGGTCCTAACAATTTTAAATTATGGAAAAAAACATGAAAAAATGATAACAAGAAAACCTAAAAAGAAAATTTGACATATGAAAAAGCACATCACAGGGATAGATTTGGGGCAATTGCTTAGAGGAAGTCCTTAAGAGCTAGCCAACTTTCATAATCATTAACTATATTTTGAAGTCTTGCAGTGCTGTGAATGACAGCTTTTTTTTTTTTTTTTTTCTGTTGGGGCATGACTTGCCTTGGAGAATACATTCACATTCCTCTTCTATGTTGTGCTGCTCATTTTAAAATTCTTCTATGACTTGATACACACTGACACGAGCATTCCCTGTTAAATTTCCATATCTTCTGTGCCATGCTTCTCTGTGGTTTGGGGTACACAGAAATACATTCCATGCGTACTCATATACAGACCACGGATTTGGCAGAAGCAATACTGGTGATGGAAGAGCAACACCATTTCCTAAGTCCCCTCTTATCCTACAGTGCACAAAATTGTTTTCAAGCCACTCAATAACTATGTGGGTTTCTTCAGGCAAATGCAGCTTTAATTCCTTAAGAGCTACTGGAATTTCTTCAGCTGGAAGGGATATCAACACAGGTAATTTGACATTTCTAAACTGAAGTTTTCATCATTGCTGTATCACTTGGCCAATCCCTTCCCTGGAACTCACTTTCTACCTTTCTCCGGTAGCCTTTTTCCTCCCTTGGGAACTGAGATTTGGGGGATTTCAGCTTTCAGGATTTCAACATTCAGAATATGGATTCAGGAGTGTGTCTTTGGGGACTATGATTGGCACTGGCCCGATGGTAGCATTACGTGTGGAGATTCACCTGTGAAATTATTAGAGCTGACTCTACAACTTTTGGTGCCTTCTGTTCCCTCAGTGATGTGAGTAAATATATTCTTCAGTGTTTCTTCAAAGGAAGGAGAATAAACTTACTGATGTGTGCACAGTTTTAAGATTTTGAAGAATAATTGTATGAGAAAAGACTTTCAAAGGAAGGCTTTCTGTGTTTTTAGTTTATCCCTCACATCCTGTCAAGATAATAATCTCTGTTTACAACAGAGACCTGTAGTGTCCTAGAGTTGGAGTTGCCAGATTTAGAGGAAAAAGCAAAAACAAACCCCACAATGCCCAGCTCAGTTTGAATTTCACATAAAAATAATTTATGAGGTGTAAGTACATCCTATGAAACATTTGACAGACATACTTATTTTATACTTATTTTGTTGAACATACTTGTGTTAATCATGTTTATCTAAACTTTGAACTTCACTGAGCACCCTGTATTTTATTTTATAGGGTTCTATATAGACAGTACTATCTATGATAGAAGACATTCATCATAGAAGCCAAAGATATTTCAGAATCCTGGATATTTATTATTTTCTATAACCAGGCTATTAGCAATACTTTCCTTCTTTTCTTCCTTTTCTTCACAAGTATCTACTACATTTCAGATACTATGTTATGTGCTAGAATAATATTTAAGCAATTCAAAGAAAAAATAAATATAATTTCCAAAAAATGATGAAACAAAAAACCTGATGATGTGACACAGAATGTCTGTGCAGGGCCCACTTAGCTCCAGTATCAGGGAAGTTCTCCCCAAAGAGGTGGTACTTGAGCTGAGTCTTCAAGAGCAAGAAAAGACAGATAAAAGCTTTTGAAGAAATAGGTTGCAGTTAAAAGGAACCATAAAAGCCCTAACGTTGTATATTAACTGCAGAAAAAAATTATTGGCAAGCTGGTAGTTTAAAACAACAAAAATTCGTTCTCTCATGGTTTAGAAGCTGAAAGTCCAAAATCAACATGAACACAGAGCTATGATTTCTCTGAAAGCTCTAGGGAAGAATTTGATTCTTACCTCTCCTATCCAATCAGTCCATTCTAGTTTGAATGGAAAAACTGGGTGGTAACTATAGGCAGGTGGGACATGACGGAGGAGGTCTGACACTGGGGTGTGCCCTGGAAGAGTTCATCTTCCTGGGTGCCCATTTGTCTTTCTCTCTCTACTTCCTAGTTGCCATATCCTGAGGAGTTTCCCTCTGCTATGCCCTTCCATCATGATGTTCTGCCTTGATGTTGGTCCAAATGACACAAATTTGACTAAAACATGGCCACATCCAATTTTCAAGGCCAGTGACTTTGAATTTTCTCTTCTTTGTGTCTGACTATTCTTCCTCTGTCCCTCTCTTATAAGGACACTTTTAATGACAAGGCTCACCAGATAATTCAGGATAATCAGTCTTCTCATCTCAGGATATAATAAATTATATCTGCAAAGACTTGTTATTTGTTTGTTTGTTTGCCTATAAGGTAACATTTATAAGTCCTAGCAATTAGGATGTAGAAATATGGGGGGGGGGGCATTTTTCAGTCTGCCAAAAATGGAAAGGAGTTTGCTTGGTTCTAACAGTGTGTGTGTGTGTGTGTGTGTGTGTGTGTGTGTGTGTGTGTGTGTGAGAGAGAGAGAGAGAGAGAGAGAGAGAGAGAGAGGGAGAAAGGGAGAGAGGGAGAGAGAGAGAGAGAGAGAGAGAGAGAGAGAGAGAGAGAGAGAGAGAGAGAGAGACTGGGGCTGAATGCACAAAGGGAAGAGAGAAGGGCCTCAAGGAATAGATAGGTCCTGGGAGTCAAAATGAAAGATCCAGATTTATTTAATGTCAGTGGGAAACCAGTAAAATTTTAGATAGAGGGTAATAATATTTTACAATTTTAAAAACATTTCTCTGGTTTTGTGGAGACAAAAGCATTTCTCTTGTTACCAGGTAGAGTCTGGACAGTCAAAGGGACAAGAGTAAAAGGAAACAGAGAACTTTTAGGAGCCATTGTTCCTATCAAAGACAAAACAGACTAGAATTACTGGTAGCTTAGATTCAGATATAGGGAGAGATACAGAAGGACAGAAGAGCTATATTGGAGGTAGAGCCATGAGGACTTGCTGGTAGATTACATAAGACAGAGAAGAAAGAAAAGTATCAAGGAACTATAGGTTTGAAATCCTTTATTCTTTCAGTCTGACAGACCTATCCAACAACTCACCTTTGGAAATAATGCCCATTTCTTCATGCCCTAATGCTGGACTTTGTTAATAATTTGATATTATATTAATCAAATAAATTATAATAAGAAGTTAAATAATAAGGGCTAGGTTCTTAAAAGAAGGTAAATACTAAAGTTTGATGGAATTGTCTAAGAATCCTCTAGGAAGAGGATTTCTCACAAAGTTAAGTAAGAAGTGGGTTTTGCCTTGTCTTAAGATGCATTTGGTTAAGGTAGGCATGCTCTTCAAGAGAAAATTATCCTTTTTCTTTCATCCCAATTGAAGTGTTAACAAAAGTATCACCCTGGGGAGCAAGGTTAGAAAGGAGGGAGTGTTACAAAGGTGACGATGACTGGACATGCCTCTCGCCTGCTGGTCAGGGATCCTAGGAGGCAGTATCTTTCATATCTAGTGGTAAGAGGGGCTCAGGAACCAGGGAAATCCTTTGTACACTGATGTTCTCCGCCACGTGGTGCTCTTCAATAAAGAGTGGATGGCAGCCGATCAACTGCCATATTGCCAGATGAAAAGAGATAAGAGTAATGGAGAGAACTCTAATGGGAAGGTGCGAGAGTTAGGTTCCACTCTTGGTCACCAGGTAAGTACTATGAGTCATTCAACACCCACCCTGGGGTCTGTTTCCTCAACTCTAAGGTATAAGAGTTGCTGCAAAGGTCAAATGAGATGGTGAATGAGTCAGTACTTTGGAAACAAAGAACACCTAACAATTAGTTTATTGCTATTATACTATATTTTGTATTTTACTATACTTACATATCCACAGAGCTTTGTATGGTCTTAGTAGTTTTTGTTATATTTAATTAAATAAATGTATCTAACCAACATGGCCAAAAAACAGGCAGACTCATTTAGCCAGTGCCGGATTGATTATTGAAGATTTTTATGTAGTTTCTTGTTTCGTACTTAGATGTCCTTAATTAAGAAAAGAAAGTGGATATCTCCACCTGTCCTTGGTCTGACACACAGAATTCCAGCCTAAACATGAGGTATCAAAGTTATACGATCTCAAATATGTTGCACAGGAATCCATTAAAATATCAAATTGTTAATGAATGACACAGCACAGCAGTAGGGCTTGAAAAAAGTAGCCATTATTTCCCAAAGCAAGTGGATCTGACTGGAATAATTTAAAAATTGATTCTTATAGATTTTCTTTATGTAAAATGACTTTTTATTTAAAGATTCTATCAAGTGGATTGAGGGGATAACTACGACCTACCAGATCCAGCTGTGGTAGAAGTCTGTAACTTCCCTGAGGTTCCACCACAGGGTAATTAGAGAGAAAGTAGTGACACTTGATGTCCTCTCACACACAGCATTGTCTGAGGATCATAAGATACACAACTATAATCTCAGCTACTTGGGAAACGGGGGCAGGAGGATCGTAAGTTCAAAGCCAGCCTCAGCAACTTAGCAAGACCCTGCCTCATTAGACCAGAGACCCTGAGTTTCCTAGAAGAAAATGAAGGCTTAACTCTCCATCCTTTGGGCTTAGGAACCTACTTCCTTAACAAGACTCCTAAAGTGCAAGAAGTAAAATCAAGAATCAATAAATTGGATGGTATCAAACTGAAAAGCTCCTTCACACAAAGGAAACAATTAAGAATGTGAACAGAGATCCTAGAGAATGGGAGAAAAGCTTTACCCCCTGTACCTCAGATAAGGCATTAAATTCCAGGATACACAAAGAATTCAAAAAACAACACCAAAAAGATAAATAATCCAATCAATAAATGGGCAAAGGAACTGAACAGACACTTCACAGAAGAAGAAATACAAATGGTCAAAATATATATGGGGCTGGAGTTGTGGCTCAATGGTAGAGCACTTGCCTAGCATTTGTGAGGCCCTGGGTTTGATCCTCAGCACCACATATAAATAAATGAATAAAATAAACAGATCCATTGACAACTAAAACATATTAAAATATACATATGAAAAAATGTTCACATCTCTAGCAATTAGAGAAATGCAAATTAAAACTACACTGAGATTCCATCTCTTTCTATTCATGATGGCAATTATAAAGAATAGAAGTAACAATAAATGTTGACAAAAATGTGGGGAGAAAGGTACTCTCATATGTTTTTGGTGGGACTGCAAATTGGTACAAGCACTATGGAAAACAGTATGGAGATTCCTCAGAAAACTTGGAATGGAGCCACCATTTAACCCAGCTATCCCACTCCTAGGTATATACCCAAAGAACTAAAAAATAGCATACTACAGTGATGTAGCCACATTAATGTTTATAGGAGATCAATTCACAATAGCTAAGCTATGTAAACAAACTAGGCGTTCTTCAAAAAATGAATGGATAAAGAAAATGTGATATATATACATAAGGGAATATTACTCAGTCAAAAAGAAGAATGAAATAATGGCATTTGCTCGCAAATGAATGGAGCTAGAAAATATTTTGCTAAGTGAAATAAGCCAATACCAAAAAACCAAAGGTCAAATGTTCTCTCTGTTTTGTGGATGCTAACCCAAAACAAGGGAGGTTGGGGAGGGGAATAATAGAAATCCATTGGATTACACAAAGGGAAATGAAGGGAAGGGAGGGAGAGGGGAATAGGAAAGACTGTAGAAATAATCAGACATAACATTCCTAGCCTTGTATTTGAATACACAACCAGGGTAATTCTGCATCATGTACAAACACGAAAATGAGATCCTAAATAGAATAAGTTATACTCTATGTATGTATAATTTGCCAAAATACATTCTACTGTCATATGTAACCAGAAATGGACAAATTTTTTTAAAAAAATACCTTGCCTCAAAATAAAATAAAAAGGGCCTGAGGATGTAGCTCAGTTGTAGAGTGCCCCTGGATTCAATCCAGAGTACCATAATAAATAAACAAACAAATGATAAATTATAAATACAATTTTAATTTTCTTTTCAACTAAACCCAACAGTTAAGATTATTCACCAAAAAGTTAGATTTATAAACTAACATTATAAAAGTTGTGCTACCTAAATTCACTAATTCATGAATGGGGTTACTTTTCAAATATCACCCAGTTTGATTTAGAGTTATTGTCACATCTTTTTTTCATTTCTTTTAAAAAGTCCAATATCTGTCTCCTTTTTTGTTTTCACATGGTCTTTTGTTTTGATAGAAAAGATTAAATGTCATATTTAATTTAAAATCAGTATTTTCTGAGACCATGTTGCACACAGATCTGGATCAGGACTTGTAGGACAGTATTTAACCAGAGAGCATCTCTCCAAATACACATCTTTGAAAATAATCTATCACAACCATGACTATAATAACCATTTTTTTAGTGTCTATGCATATTATACATCAAAGCCTATCCATTTTATTAGCCAAACCAGGATAGAATGTTTTTGAAGAAGTGATGAAGGTATCTGTAGTAATTAAAACTGGTAAAAGTGGCAAAGCGCTGGTTCAGGTTGATCTTCATGTACTCATACAGAGTAGGAAGTCTTTGGGTCATCTTGTCTATTTCCATAGTAGCAAAGGACATTATCCAATGTCCTCTGAACTTACACTGGAACTAAGTTAGATAAGAAATTATCAGTGACCAGCAGCTTTTTAAAAATTCTGTTAAGTAGCCTGGCTTCGAGGGAAGGTGTCCTGCCTGGTCCATGGACATCATCACCTTCTCCTTGATAAACCAGTGCAGATAAAAATGTATCTACTCTTGGCATAAAACACTTATTTATCTACATATTCCCAGGCCTTCAGAGAAAATCAGAAAGCTCTTTATGATAATCCCCCAATATAAAAAGAAATGTAGCCTTACTTTGCACCTTTCATAGGAATCCATGAGGGGAGGAAAGTCACCAGGCAAACACCCTCTCAAACCCTGAGAAACAACACAACACTTCTCACTAACCAATATTGTGTTCAAGACTGGACATCCACCTGGCCAGCCATGCAGACTTCCAGGAACTTGCTGCTGCTATGAAGCCAGATACAGAGTAGAACCAGGCAAAAACCGTTTCAGTTACAAAGGATGCTGTGTGGACTGTTCTTCACCTCAGACCTCTCACTGTAATAGAGGGCCTTGATCAAATTCCCACCCTCCAGACCTATTTCAGTCTGATTCACTTCTGACCCTGAAGTCAGAAGGATTGAAGGATTAAAAGAGAGTGACCCTTCATCTCTGGGACAGACTAAGCCCCCTCCCCAAGAAGTCATGGATAAACCTCCTACTCCTTAACTAAAATCTGCCCCTTTCCCCCACTTACTCTTAAAAAGCACTCTTGTCTCTTGTTTGGGGAGAAGCAGATTTGAGAGTTATTTCTCCCAGTGTCTCCTTTATTCTCTGGCCAAAGAATAAACATTCCTCTGCTGCATAATTGGCTCCCAGTTTTTTTATTGTTCCCACAATTCTGAGGACTAAGACCCTGTTTGGGTCAGAAATTGGTCAGGAACTCTTGAGCCTTGGCTACAACTGGCAATCCCTGCCCAGGTTCCTATTAAATGTTTTAATGTTTGTGTCTATTAGGTTATAAACCGTGATCTGCATCCTTGATCCCACACACATAGGTGGGTGTGACCAGAGGTACTATTATCTCTGCCCTTAGAACTGTCAGTTCACACTTTGAGGGATAGAATAGAAGAGGTGTGCTATAGTTGAATGTTCCCTCTTCAAAATTCATTGGTTTTAACCTAATCCCAAATGTGATAGTTTGGACAGTAGGTCCTTTAAGAGGTAATTAATTCATGAGAATAAAACCCTCATAAATGGATTGATGTCATGATAAAAAAGAGAAAGCTTACAAAAGTGGGCTTTCTTTTTGCCCACTCACCTTCTACCATGTCACACAACAAGAAGCCTTCTGCAAGTACCAGCACCTTGATCTTGGAGTTCTCAGTGTCCAGAACTGTGAGCCAATACATTCCCATTCATTATGAATTACCCAGTCTCAAGTGTTTTCATTAAGATATCACAGATTATACAAAGCACTTTTCTAGAAGTTTCTCATTTTCCAGAAACTTGGCCCCTTATTTACCCCATTGCCACAAGAGTAAATGGCCTTCCCCTTGTGAATGCTGGGTTGCCAGTTTTAAATGTCCATTTATCACAAAGATCTTTCTCTTCAAACCCCAGAGCTAACCCATTGACACCTCTCCCAGGCTCATCCCTCCTCCCCACCCCCATCTTCTATAAAGTCTTCAATCAGGTAGGGAAGATTCTGTCCTCTAAGCCAGTGCTTCTAAAACTTCAGTGTGTATCCAAATCATCTGGACAGTTGGGATCCCACTACCACAGACTCTGATTCATTAGGTCTGACTTTGGGCCTAAGAATGTGCATTTACATTAAGCCCACAAAGCACTTTTTGAGTAGCTGCTTTAAGGCACAGTAAGAGCATCTGAATTGCCAAGCTTTGAATTTCCATCCCCTTTGACACTGTTTATCTTGCTGCAGCACAGGAGCCTTTCCTGGTCTCGCCTCTCCTGGGTGTTAATGGTCTGCCTCACAAGGATGCTGACATTATTCATCACCCTCACTTGGATATTGCAGCTCTCTCTGCCACCAGTGAATGGAGGTCTTGTCCGAACATTGAAAGCTGGATACTTGAATTGCCTTCTCTCCTCAAAGCTCATAGGGCTTTATCAGTGGTATTCTCCACCAGTTGTATCCCTGGAGGGGCACATTGCCCTTTAGCCTCAGTTAAACTCAGAGTGGTCACTTGGCTCAAATTTCCACCTATACCATTATGTCCTGCTTTTCTCCTAACTTTGGCAGAATGATCTGAGGATTTCTGTGACTCCTCCCATCAAAATTGAGTGGGTAAGAGGTGACTTGACACAGAGAAGGGAATCCACAAAGTAATCAGAGCCAACCATATCCCTTCATTCTAATTTTGAACAAAGAAATACAAAAGAAAGTCCAAGTCTGCGGTACACACTGGGACAAATAGGTTGTAGAAATGAGTTGAGGTAGCCATGCTAGTCAATGCACAAGATAACTGACAACCAAAGTGGAGAAAAGTGGTCATGTAGAAGAATGAATCAGATGGTAAGGTACCTGGTAGCAACTGAAAGACCAGACTTCAGGTGCTCTTGGCCAAGGAACCTTGTTCAGGACCCAACCAAATCAACAGCTCTGCCAACCCAAATTTTTTTTTTTTTTTTTTGTGACAGTACTAAAGGAATAGTATGGGAATAGTTTGCCAGTTAATAAGTATTGAGATATAAGACACTATTGGGTGCAGAACAATGCTCTGAGGTAGAAAGCAAAGAATTGTCTGAGATGGAGAAATGTCATGCTTTTCTATAGAATCATGAATTCAAGGATGAGGATATAGAGATGATGCACGTTTTGCAAGCCAGAGTTTTGGGACACAAACAAGCCTAATCTATCCTCTCACTACATTGAGTTTCTTTCCTTTTTTTTTTTTAAAGTATTCTAAGCTACCACCATGTTTAATGCTATATACAATCATGCCAAAATCTGCAGATTCTCTAATCTCATATAAAATGGAACAGTATCTGCATATTACCTACACACATCCTCCCAGACTTAATTATCTCTAGGTTAGTTTCAATACCTAATACAATATAAGTGTTATGTAAGTGGATATTAAACTATCTTGCTAAGGGAATGATAACAAGGAATAAAAGCATATACATATCTAGTACAGATGAATATCTTTCCAAATATTTTTGTTTGGCAGTCGATTGAATCTCAGCAAGTGGAACCTGCAGATACAGAAGGCCAATGAATAGCTTTGATCTGATCTTCACAAAAATGACTATACTAAACTTGCATGTGTGTATGTTTGTCCAAAAGTTACTTTTAACTTATTTTTCCACTTTGTCGAATGCCTACTATGTGCTAGATTTTATGTTCTGGGCTAAAGCATGTGGAAATTAATTTCCATTTTGTGAATTCAATTATTTGTCACTATAAATAAGAATAGGAAGGATGCACTGACATCAGAGATGTCACCTCAAAGAGTTACACGCTGCAAATCTGATGCGTCTTTTCCCCTGACTAGGTTTTGGTTCTACTTCCTTTATTGTCCTCAGTTGCCTAATTAATCAAGTTTCATGACAGCTATTTGAGAGAAGGCCCAGAAGTAAAAAGTAAAGCAGGTGAAATAGGTGAGTACCATGATTATATATGGTTTTTCTTATGACAATTTAGGGTATTCACAAACTAAGGTATTTAGGGTATTCAAAAAAATCAGGCAATGGCACAGTGATGTTATAAATAGACATTGCAGGCCATCTTTTAGATCTTAGGAGTCAAGCAGCCCAGATAATTTTCTTTTCCTTTTTTTTTTTTTTTTTTAGACCACAAACATGAAGGGAAATGCCTGGTGACTTTTTAAAATTATGTTTTCAAGAAATAAGTGTTGTAAATCCTTATGGAAACAAGGTCTAAGGGAATTAAGTATTTAAAGCATCACTAACAAGTGATCAGGAAGAAATGTCATCCCACTCTGCTCATTGTATATTGTACTAATATTCTGGATTCAGAAAGGGGCTCTTTATGTGGATTAGACTATAAAAAGGCTCTCTTTATAGTCCAAGAAAATGGAGAATTAATGCAATTGCTTGTATCTTTTATTTTAAGAGTCACAAAGTCAAATGCCTACGGGAGCCAAGCGGGTAATATAAAATGTAGCAAGGGCCTTGTAGGACCCTGGGACACTGGGGGGCATATGCCCTGGTTAAGGGTTCAAGACTCCCAGGGTGTCCTATTTTTCAATAAAAGATATAGCTCTTAATGTGCAATCTCTTAATTTTATGTGTTGCAAACTATTTTTAAAATGCTTTAAATCTTCTGTAAGGACAAACAACAGTATTCTGCAGGTCAGTTCAAATATATGTCACAGCCCCCAGGACCATCTACTTGTAACATTTGATCTAGTTAATTGCATCAATTTGCTGCTTATTTCTGTTCACACTTTTAGTAAACCTTAATCCTCAAGGGAAAATGTGCCCTAGAGAGGGAAGAGTGAAGAAGTAGAAAATGGAAAGCTACACTATTTCTAAAAAGATTTTTTAAAATCCTCTCTGCTTTCAGAAATGATATAAGGCAAAGAGCTTTATGTTCGGATAGCAGATCCTGCTTGACAGGAAATTTTGGGTGTGTTCTATGGCACTTTAGTTACATTAAGTTACTTATTTGACATTCTCCATCTTCTTTGAATTTGAAATCTGGGTGCTCTTCATAGAGTACACAGAGCTCAAGACCAATTTTAACGAAGTCAGTATGTAGATGATTGTTTTTTTAGAATCCTTTCCTAATAATAAAGGTCTGGAGGTTAATATTGTGTCATCTCTTTATAATTAAATTTTTATAAAGAGTGATTAAAACAAGAGTAAGTCAAAATTTCCCATTCTATATACAATCTAAAATGATCTTCCCATAGACCACCTTTGTTCATCTTCCCTGAAGAGTCATAAAACATGCCATCAGCCATGCGGAGTAATTTTCAGATGATCCTCATGAGAAAGAGAAAAACTTCCATCTATTTATGCTTTTTCAGAATCTATTTCCTTCATGTTCCAAATCATGTCAGATGTCTTATTTCCATGACACACAATACCCAGTAGAGACAGTTGGGTATGGCTCCTATCACTTTGAATAACCCATCACTCAGTGCCATTATACATCAACTTTGAGCATTTTTTAAAAAGCAGGCTCAAAAAAACCATTTCTATTTTTCCAACTCAGTCTTTAAGTTGAAAATATTGTCTATATCCCAAAGCAAAAATGGCATTCATTCACACATTCAGCACATATTATTGAAAACTTGCATAGTTAGGGAGGCACTCTGCCAGGAATTAGGAACATACTATGAATCCAGTAGACAGTCTTACCTCCATGGATCCCTGGCAGTAGACATTAATCACACAAATAAACATATCACAAACTTTGATAAATATACTGAAGGTGCACTATGAAATAGTATGGAAGACTAAAACAAGGTCCAAGGACGTGACCTGGTTTAGGGAAGAAGAGTGAGAATGCCCTGAGGAAATGGTGCTTAAGCTAACAGTTCCAGAGTGGTCAGGTGGCATCACAAGGATGAGGAAGTGGGACAGACATTTCACTCAGAAAGAAGTGCACATGTAAAGGAACTGGGAAGGGAATTTGGCACACTTAAAGAACTGAAAGTAAGCTGACGTGGCCAGGGTTCATAAATGGAAGAGGGTAGAAGATGGGGCCCAATAGGTAGGGGGACCAGGTCTTTGAAGGCCTTCTTGCAAGAGCAATAGGAAGTTACTTATGGACGAGGAACTGAGGTGTAATGTTTTCAGATTTGTGTTTTGTATGGCTTTCTCACCCTGGTGGGAGAGAGCAGATTCAAGGAGACAGATTAAAAGGTGCAGTAACCTTGTGCTTCTGAGGTCTTAACATTTGGGGCCTTATTGATCACCGAAGGACTACCCCTGACCCCCAGGGCTAACCAATTATGTAATTTCTAGCCGCTTTCTGTTTTTCATTTACAAAACAATCAATCCAAAATCCATATCCCCAACTACTTCCTTTATCTAAATCTTACTCTTTGGGTCACTATCCACTTGCCTTAATCACCCAGGGCCAGGTACCAGGCAACTAGGGACAGCACCTACACTCCAGAGCCAGTTAGCATTATCCAAAATAGTCAGTTCTTACCCTGCCTTGCCCATTCCTTCCCATAGAAACCACGATAAAGTCTCCTGTTCACATAGTCTCCTGCAGAGCGTGCCACACCTCCAGTTTCTAGGGGTCTGTGAGCACAAGCATCTTCCTTCGTCACAGTCTTTTCTGTGTCCATCTGTCTTTTCATACTTGCTTAAATCCCAGGTACATTTTAAAATACAAGACCACGGTGGTATGCTAGGTGACTTCTGATGGTGGCTTAGACTAGGTATGGTCAGAGTGAAGAGGGAAAAAGCAGAAAGTTATGTAAGAGGTTAGATGACCAGATAAGGGGGTGGGGAAGAGGGAGGTATCTAGGAGGTTTCCTAGTTTTAGACTTTATTCAACACATTGGAAGATGGTGCCACATACAAAGACAGGAAATCAAGAAGGACCAAGTTCAAGAGCAAGAATGATGAATAAAATGTACTTGCAAGACAACAAAATGTAAATGTTGCTTAGACAGCTGGATTTAAGATCATACTCAGAGGAAGGAATTCCACCACTCTTGCTCAACTATTCAAAGATAAGGATTCCAAGGCAAAGCTATTTATAGACTGTGATTATCCTCCCTAATATATCACATTTCTGGTTGATGTAAATGACACTTTAAAATGAGGAACATTACTATATTTATATCTTACTGGTCGCAAAAAATTAACTTTCATATGCTATAGATGCTATTTCATACACATCTGTCTGCCTGCTGTCCACGTCAAACTAAAATCCATTTTGATAGTGAAATGTTCTCTGAGCTTGAGCTAAATTGCCTTAAAGTACCCTTCATTCTGTGAACCATAAGGACAGTACTTCCTTTAATATGACAAGAAATCACATTGTCAGGTTCTCCTGATTCACCCTAATAATCACACTTACTTGAATCACATTGCAATGTAAGTTGCTCTTGGATTGATCTTTAAATTTATAGGCTGAAGAAGAAAACCTTTGTGGGAAAAAATCCAACTTTGCTATTATTCTTCTAATTGGTCAGTTTCCCCCCACCACCACTATAGTTACAGGATATAAATAGGGAGACCAACAGAGTGACATAGATCTGTCCCTTGCAACTCAAACTACAGAGGTACTAAAATAATGACTGTGCTGCTATTGTTATCACCAAGAGGTTTGAAGGTTGTTTTCTCTTTTTCTTTGTTTTTAAAAATATTAACAAAAGTAACCTCTAAAGTGATTGATATGTAGTTCAGTTTTGCCTAAGGGGTTTAGGGAAAGGAAGAAATCTATATATTTTTAGAAGGAGGCCAGACTATTTCATGGTAACGAGTCATACTTAGGCTTCAGATCTTGGGTTGTGTGAGAAGTCCAAGCTGCCTCCAAGCAGCAGCTGTGACTTGGGAAATATAGTTTCCAAATATAGCAAGATAAGTAAGGAAGTAACCCAGTATTTATAGTTTCCTAATGGAATACAAGCAGACAGATGCAACTGGCAGTCATATCCATGATGCATTATGGACCCCAGTGAAATCTTCTGACAGCTCTGAGGAAGAGATTGCATAGTCACAATAAGCTTGGCATATTGTCCAGAGTTGGAGAGAGGAGAAAAGAAGAATTTCAAAACCAATTTATCTTATTTGCCATGGCTATGGCAATAGAAGGGAACATCTATAACATAGTATCACATTGCCTATTAATGACAATAATACTTAACCTCTTAGAGTCCTTACAATGTATTGGATGACATACCATGGACCTAACATATTAGTTAATCTTCATTACAACCCAATAAGATAATTAATGTCATTATCCTCATAAAAGAAAAATAAATGCCCTATATGCTAAAATATAAGGTGAAGGGTATTATTTTCCCCAAACTATCCATGAGAAAAAAAGTTGCTTTATTGTCAATACCTAGAAAAGTCCTCCAGGGCACTGTTTTAGTTACTAAACTTTGAGCATCAGAATAATTTGAGAAAGATACATTTACCTAAAATGACCACAATTGGTGCTAGATTTGGATGTTTAAGAAAGTAATCTGGTAAAATTACTTTTTAAAAAACAGGCAAAGAAATTTAGCACAGATTTACTAGTTACTTCTGGGAGGCAATAGGTAATGCTCATGACTTGAACCTTTTAAAAATCACCTTAAGAGGTCATAATGAACACAATAAATACAATGAATGAATGCTCACCTAATGAATTTTAAAACCTGCCACCTAAGGTTGTCAAATGTATATTTACGGGATGGGATAAAAATTCTAATGACAGCATAAAATGCAGGTTCAAAATTTACAGGTTCAAAATTTGAAAATGCAGGTTCAGTGAATTTGTCACTGTCTAAATAGATCTGAAGTTATACTCTGAAATTTTGTGGCAGATCAGCAAGTGGCCCCCATGTGATGAAGACACTGATGTCAGTTTCTTGGGAAGAGTTTGAATTAAAGTATTTCATGAAGTGTCCAACTAGAGGGATAAACGCAAATACTTCTAAATTAATATCCATTCACAAATAGAATTTTAATATACATGTGTAAGTAAATGCATAAATATTACTAATATATCTTTCTGGTTTCTGCTAGATCCAATGGAATGTTCCAAAGTAGAGAGTGAGTTCCAAGGAGGTGTGCAACTTGAACCAGAGCATAGGAATGAACCTTCAGAACTTTAACACATAGATCCAACTGTGTTCTGCTTAACCATGTGGAGTTCCTCCGACGTGCAGGGCACAGGGGTAGGCCTGCTCAGGACACATACATAAATATACACGGCACCATCATCCACTCAGCTCTCTAAGTTAGAAACACTGACTATTTGGTAAAAATAAAGAGAATGGTAATCGTATACTTGATGCCAGGTACCATTCCAGGTGCACTTTATTTTTTAATATCCTTTAATTTTCAAAATAGCCCTATGATGGATATATATATAAGTGATCATGATTATCATTCCATTTTGTAAATGGAGAAACTGAGGTTTAGGAACTTATCAAAGGCTACACAGTAAATAGTCAAGTCAAGGTTCAAAATCCCTGCGATCTGGTGCCGCAGCACTTCCTCTTTGACAAGAGGTTATATACTGCCCTTCTTCATTGCCCTCCTGTCCACTCCTCCCTGCCTGTAGCTACTGCCCCTACCTTTATGAGATCAAGTTAATATATGTATCAAATAGAAAATGGGAAAGGGAATAACTGGAGTATTAATTTTCTTATCTTTTTGAGAATGTAAATTCCCTTCAATATCTGTTGCCAGCTACAGATGCTCTCCATAGTCACAAATATTACCTATAACTTTAGGATTTTCACATCCAGAGATTCCAGTACTTAAACCATTGGATCACATGGATGTAAACACAACTAATGAATGGTTCCTGTTAAGAACTAGATTTTGAGCAACTGTGACCACAAAAATTGGTCATTTTCCCTGGAGAAAAAAAAAAAAAATGATCAGCCTCTGCAGACCAGCACAGAATGCTAAACCAATTCCTAAATGAGGCAAAACCAGCATAGCATAGAAGTAAGAGGATCTGAACAGCACTGAGACCAACACACCTGTAGGATTTCTGGCCCACACTAGGATTATAAGTGTAGATCATTTATGATGGGCTGCCATTGAAACAAGATAGCCAAAAATCACTGACTCCCTCCTCTGACCCCAACTCTGGATATGCCTGAAAACAAGACACTAGTTCATGGATCCCAGGACAGTGAAAAATCTCTGGGGTAAAGACCTGGTAGAGTCACAGTTTAGGGAGTCTAACATAAGGGAGAGCGAGAGAGCAGGGATGGAGGCAGTTTGGAAGCAGCATTTTTTAAATCTGTTTTCTATACCCCATATTTCTCTAGGCCTGCTTATGACCATGGTAGGAGAGACAAACAGTAGCATCCTCCAACTTTAGCTGGAGGGTAGTGTAAGGCTAGGGCAGTATTTGATCCTGGTTGGGATGCAAGTATGTAAGAACAGGTCCAGGTGGGCTAGGCAGCCCTGAGCACCTTCTTCTGCCTCCAGTCTACTATAGGTTGGATAATTACAATGAGCATTGGCAGGACTTCACTGGGAAATTCCCTGATGCACGGAGCCCAGTGTGTGTGTGTGTGTGCACATGAATGTGTGCACATAGACATGCATCTGTGTGGGGTGAGATAAATGGGAGTGACTGCAATATCACAGGGTCTACACACTAACTCATGTCCTTTCACCATTCATTTAGAAGGACACGACTGAGGCCTATGCTTTCTGTCTGTTCCCCACAGATAAGCATTACCATCCAAGGTATCTGGCACACCACAAGCAAAAGTGAATTCCTGGGAGGAAAAAGTAATACATCCGAGGAGCACAAGACTGTCAAAGAAAAACAAAATATTAAAACATTTATATAAAGAGAGCAGAATTAATTGATCAGATAGAATGAGAATTTAAAATGTGCAAAAAAAAGTTCTCAATGAGATAAGGGAAAAGTCATAATTATGAAGCAGGAAAAGTAATTTGAAGGGAAACCAGTTAAGACACTGGATATAAAAAATGTCATTGTTGGAAATAAAGAACTCAATAAACTGAATAGCAGAATAAATAGAATCAAAGAACAAATTGGAGAACTGAAAAGTCAGGTTAAGGAATACTATGGAAAAATATCAGAAAAGTCTAAAGAGAGAAAGCTTCAAAGATAAATTTAAAAGCTATGGAGGAAAGCAGCAAAATGATCAAGATCTGTATAACAGAAGTCTCAGAAGGAGGTAAAAGTAGATTGGGATAGGGAGAACAGAACAGGAAGTATTTGAAGAAGTAGTGATCAAGAATAAAGAAAGATAATAAGACCTCAAATTTAAAGGACTCACAGAAACTGGAACTCACATAGAACACAAGAAAAAAATTACAACTAAAATTTTTTGATGAAATTTGAGAACATCGAAAACAAAAAGGAGATTCCAAAGGTTTCCCAGTGAGAAAAGCAGATCATTTTCATAGGAACGATTCATAGGAATCAGACTGATCTCAGACTTCTCAAACACAACAGCAGCCAGTCCAAGAGGATAATGATGTTTTCAAAGTTTTAATGGAAAACATCTACTGCTGCTGGAGTTTTATATCCAGCTAAAATATTGTTTTAATATGGAACTACCATAAAGCTATTCTCAAAGATAATCAAAAAGGTAAACATGTGAAGACCTACTATGAAAGCACCCTCGGGGAAATAGTCCATTGAAAAGATAAATAAATTCAGGAAAAAGCACCAAAATATGGGAGGAAATCTTATTGATAACTTCGTAAACATTATTATTTGTCAAATTTATGGGCCCCAAAATGTGGTGAATGAAAACCAAGGCAACCTATGGTGGTATATGGTTAATTTTACCTGTCACTTTGGCTACACCACAATAGCCAGATGTTTGGTCTATACATTCACATATTTCTGAGAAAAATATGTTCTGAATGAGATTAACATTTAAATCAGTAGACTTTCATACCAAAATGTGGGTGGGCTTCATCCAGTCAGTTGAAGGGCTTCAGAAAAAGACTAACCTCCCCCAAGGAAAAGAGAATTCTGCTAGCAAACTTCTCCAGACTGCAACATCAACACTTCCTTGGTTCTACAAATGGCCACCCTACCTGCGGTTTTGTCCTTCCCATCTCAACAATTGTGTGAGCCAATACCTTTTCTTATAATTGACCTCTTTCTCTTCTGCATACATAATTATAAAATATATAATATCCTATCCTATCCTATCTGGATATCCTATCATATCCAGACGTATCCTATTTGTTTCCTTTCCATAGTGAACCCTATCTAATACAGGTACTATGCTATAGGAAACTGTTAACATGTCTACTTATTTTTATTTTTTAATCCCCTTCCTAAAAAAATTTTAGTAAAATTTTTATAATGTATATAATAATATTGCATATGCTGCATAATTTAAAAGTAAGTATATGTAATGTATATGCTTTGTTTAAAAAAAACTAATATAGGTACTTGATCAAAAAAATTAAAATCACTAGTCCAAACAATAACTAAGCAATATATTCCTAAATCCATATGAAAACTATAGTGTATAAGAAAATGGACAGATGGGAGGTCAAACAGAAAAGAGGAGGCCTGTAGAAAGGAAAGCAAGCTAAAATACCTATTTTTAGAAAAGACACAATAAGCTTAAGACATTGATGGGTGAAATATAATTCATTCTGTGCATAAGTCTTAAGAATTCAATTATTTTCTTCATTTCATTTTAAAAAGCTCCTTTAGTTATTATTAAAGAAATATATGTGTAGATACCCACACGTGACTTCTAGTGTTGAATAGAAACCACTGAAATAGTTGCAAAATGGAGTTGATAAAACCACTGGAGGGAAGGAAGAAAATATGTAAACTTTGATTTAGGTTTATTTTTATCTGATACATGTTAATTTCTCCCTGTGTTTATAATATAAAACAGCAAAATAGATGGGTAATTTATTAATAAACTAATAGTGCATATCTGGGGCTTCTGTGCATCTTGTGGAGAATAACGCCTATGCAGAGGCCATTCCTGTTGGAGTGCCTACTCATTACACTTGCTTTCTCTGGAAATATCTAGACATCTGTCATGTGACTCAGGAGCCATCCTCTGTAAAAACCCCTTCCAAAGAGCCTTGCCAGTGGGTACCTTCAAACCCCTCCCCGTCACAGGAACAGGCTCCACAGCACATCATCCCTCAATTATTGGTGATTCATCCAGAACGAGATTGAACTTGGGTTCAGAGTTAGATTAACTGGATTTACTATCTCAGAAATTTGGATTCAGACACAAACTAAACTGTTCATCAAGACATGCAAAGAACCATGAATCTGGGAACTCAGAGGTGGGCACCATTTCCTGGAAGTGAAGGAAGGCATTTCATCCTTACTTAGCTCTGCTAATTGAGACATTAGGTTGCCAAGCTTGAGTTAGTCTGCCAAGAACTGCAGTGCTAGTAATATTTTCTCCCAATATTTAATTTTGAGAAATTTCAAACACAAAAAGTTCAAAGAATAGTACAAGGAATACCTTGTACTACTAATATTTTGCCGCACTAACTTACTTAACTCCCCACCACACACACATACACACATACACACACACACACACACACACAGCTGTAATATTTGAAATGAAATTGTAGACATCATGACATAATGTCACCTTACCCCTAAATACTTCAGTGTGTATATCCTAAGAATAAAATATTCTCCTCCATATCCTCATAATAGTATCACAACCAAGAAAGCTAACAGAGTTCACCTTCAAATTTTCCTGTTTGATGCCAAACTGTCTTTTATAAACATTTTTTCAAATTCCTGATCCAGAATCCAATGCAATCACAACTTCAGTCTGGTATTTGTTTTTTCCTTTAGTTTAACACAGACTTGGTGACTTGCCTTTTACTTTGTTTTTCATGACACTGTCTTTTTTAAAGAGCCCGGACTGGTTGTTAAATAGAATGTCTTTTCTAAATTTCAAATTCATCTGGCTGCTTCCTCATCATTGAAGTAAAAATATTTCAAGAGTATCACACAGACAATGCCATGTAAGGCCCATGAGGTTAGCTTGTCTTATTATTGGAGATCTATACTTGCTCCATTGAAAAGGCTACTGTTCTCTTGATAACTAACCATCTGTGGGGTGATACTTTGAGACTGTGACTATCCAATTCTCTAATAAAAGTTTACTCAGTGACTTTAGGATTCATTTCTAATACTTGCCTTAATCGGTTATTAAATTGGGGGATGCAGAATGGTGATTTCCAGTTCTCTCATTCTCTCTACATACTGATTGGCATTCTTCTTGAAAGAACAGTTCTCTTTTTCTTCACCACGCCCTCTTTATAACTCATGGTTTGGTGGTGGTTGTCATTTTAATATATGATGTCACAATCCATTGCCAACATTATTCTTTTTGATGTTCAAAATGTTCCAAGTTTGGTTTCTATTATTGAGTCTCAAAGACTCTTGATGTTATGCCAAGGGAGAAGGCAAAATGCAGGGGCCAGAACCCAGGCTTTGGAGTCAAAAAGATCTTCAGGAAGCTGCCACTTTTATTAAGAGAGTGATAAGTTATTTAAATCCATGAAGACTCAATTTCTTTGCCTGCAAAAGAATGCTAATAATATCTACTTCATGAACAGGAACCAGTCCTTTGCTCACTGTTGCACCCCTAATATCTCATTCACCCTAATATCTCAAGGCACTTGAGAAATACCTGTTGACTACAGAAAGCACCTAGGACAGTACCTGCTGCATAATAGTAGCACAGTAAACAAGTAGTTATTATTGCTATATATATTTATAGAATACAATTTTACCTCTTCATTAACTATTACTTAGGTCTATTTGTGACCCTTAGTAGGGGCCACTATGAAATGGAGGATGATATTATAGCCAATTCAACTTAGCAATAAAAAAGGATTGTTTTTCTTATTAGGATGACCACAAACATTTGTACAATACTTACTATATGACAGGCACTGTTCTAATTTCTCAATTCATTTATTCCTCTCAACAATTCTGTGAGGTAGGTTTTCTCTCATTACCCCCATTTTAAGATTAGAAAACTGAGGCTAGAAAGGATAAGTTACGGCCACGTAGCCAGGCAGAAGTAGAGCCAGGACTCCTATACTGGCAGCCTGCCTTCAGAAGTGTCCTTGTGCCCACTATGCTGTGCTGAGGAAAGGAATGCTTTTACAAATGTGGTCAATAAAAACAGAAGTTGTTCGTTATGCAGAGGAGTTTGGAGTGGAACAGGTGACATTTATTGGAAAAAGGACATGCACAGAGTTGACAATGAAGATGTAAGGTTCTTGTCTTAAACAGCATAATTTGTTTAAAAAGATCACATTTTGGAAGATGTGGAGACCACTGCAAATGAAGCCCTCATTTCCAGAACTTAAGGAACTAAAGTAATTTAAGCCTTGGAAAATTAGAAGTAGATGCCAGCTCTTATCTTCATCTGGTGCTCTATGGCAGCCTTCAGTGATATATTCAGCTATGTCTGAATAACCCACCAGATGGTCCAGCTGTGAGATGTTATTGTTTTCCACCAACTCATATTATTCCCATGGCTTCACAAGTTCTAGTTCTTGAACTTTCAAAAGATACCACAGCTTTTTCTTTAAGCTATGTGAAAATAATAGGTTTCCCAAATCTATCACAAAAGTTTTATCAGATCTGTAGGTGAATTCACAGGCAATGTCAATGCTTTTTATAATCTCCTGTAAAAGACTTCATGTCTGGTTTATGGGACCGTTTCCTTATAAGAGAGACTGAAGGTTTGATGGAGAGACTTCATATGAGCAGACCTGGGCCGTTGCCACAACTGTCAATTAGTTAATGCACTTTGTGAAAAATGGTCCCTGTCTCTCAAAGGCTGTTTTGTTGTTTCTCTTTACACTCTCACCCTCTTCAGTGTTCTGCAGAATTGCTTGACTGATGTTATTTGAGAGAGCATATGGGTCATTCACAGGCACTATATGTTTCCAACTATCTGTATCCTACAAGAAAGATAAGCAATAAGAACTCACACAGTGTGAATTATAGTCTAATAATTAGTACCTCCTGCATTAGGGGATGCAAAGCTGAGGGCTATGCAGCTATTCAAACAGTTAAGCATGAATTACCACACTCTAATTCAGGGCCCAAAGCCTCCTCTGTACATGGAGGCAGATGTCTCTTTTACTAGAAGAG
Organism: Sciurus carolinensis; assembly: GCF_902686445.1. NCBI lineage: Eukaryota > Metazoa > Chordata > Mammalia > Rodentia > Sciuridae > Sciurus > Sciurus carolinensis. The sequence continues at coordinate 106,274,015 of NC_062216.1, forward strand.
GGGAAACAGTAGTAATCTGAAGGGAGAAAAAAAGTGTGCATGTATGTGTGTGTGTGTGTGTGTGTGTGTGTGTTTTAAAGCTAGAATGACCTCAATACTGTTATTGCACCCAGAATTGAGGCATACAAAACTCATCTAAATTCCCCTGAAGTAGTCCATGCATTGACTCCTGCTTCATCAGCCTCACTGTGGGTACCTGCAGAGCCAACAATAGATCTTTGCATCTTTGCAGCTTGCATAATTTCCCCTTGTACCAGGGCATGGAAATCTTTCTAACAATAAAAACCACAACAAAAATAACACCATCCCCCTACCAAGACTCTAATGGAGGCTACATTTGAGTGTGTTTTATATGTGAGTACATGTGCATGTGTGCGTATGTGCATGTGTGTGTGTGTGTCCAAGGAAAGCAAACACTCTGGAAACTTCTTACCATGGCCTGCTAGGTCCTCACCATCTGGGCCTTGCCCGTGTTTCAGACTCAATCAGTCTGTACCCACCTCCTCTCTCACATTGCTCCAGTCACACTTGCCACATTGCTATTCCTCACACAAGCTAGGTACACACACACACACACACACACACACACACACACACACCAGGATATTTATCATGTCTTCTGCCTGAAAGACTCTTCCATCCGATGTCTGCTACCTCACATCATTTAATGACATTGGGTCTCTGTGCAAATGTCAGTTCCTCACAGATGAAAGAAGGATAAAGGAAAGGCATGAACTAAAGAAAAAAATAAGGACAGAAACATGCTGTGGAGAGTCCTTTCTGGACCATAATTCATAATAGCATCCCATGACCTCTTATTTTGTTCGTTTATTTCTTTGACTGATAACACTTTTGGTCTCAGCACTTATTACTACCAAGTTTTAAGCTATGTATTTAGCTGTTTAGGGCTGTCCCTTTCACTGCCTGGTAAGCACCATGAAGCCAGTTCTGTGACTGTTTGTTCATCCCTTCTGAGTCTTGTATCCTCAACCCTTAGAAAAGTGCCCTGACACATAGGAAACCCAAGACTTCCCAGTACTCCCAATTTCCAGGAATGGATGAACTGGATAAACCAGTGTCACCCCCTCCTTTTCTTTTCCCCCCCTTTGAAAGAAATGGAAACACAATTCCTTCAAGGGAGCCCTTCAGATACTTTCCTCCATGTGCTCCTTTTTCCACTTGAAATTATTAGTTAGCTTGGGACATAGTGGTAGGAGCACAACCAAGGATTTGATCTGGAAACAGACTATGTCTTCTGTGCCCCTTCCACTATCAGACACCATTGATGAGATTGAAAAGTTAGTGTTCTCTGACTCAGGCCCCTTCTAAAATGTGAATTTTAAAACATTTTAAAAAGCAGTCACTTCAAAGCTTCTGCTGGTTCTCTATGGGACTTAAAAATAAAACCTACTAATTGATTCGATTTTGAATGGCAACTCATTGGTGGGTTTATCCCAGAATAAGTTTGAGACTAGGAAACTAAATTTCTCAGTATAATAACTAATAAGTATCTGTTTGCATCAAAATTCCCCCCCCCCAAAAAAAGGGCTTTCTAGTCTTGAAGAAGAAGGAAGGATGATAAAAAATTTGGTTGGGGGAAGGTCAACATAATAAAATTGTGATAGCTACAGAGGGAGACAGGAAGGAGAACTCAAAATGGATATTACAGTCCCACTTTATCTATGAAGGTAGGTTCAAAATATGAGTAAAATATTCGGGAACTAATTCTACAATGTTAAATATTGTTAAAAATCTATTAAGTGAGTTTTTTAGCAAGGGTTCTAAAAACAGAATTGATAGGATATACAGAAACAGAGATATAAAAAGGGATTTATTAGGGCTACTGGCTCACTCAATTATGGAAACTGCTAAGTCCCATGACAGACTCTCTGCAAGGCAGAGAACCAGGGAAACCAGTGTATGGTTCACTTCAAGTCTGAAGTTCTCATAATCAAGTAGAAATATTGAAACCCTAAACTATTATGAATGTGTCTATTTCTCCTTCTAGTTCTCAGTTTTTGAAGCTTTGTTGTTAATATGCCTCCACATTTTGGATTATTTGTTCTTGATTAACTCACTCTTTATCATCAGGTGACATCCTTTTTTAACCTTGGTAGTAGTCAGTGTTCAGAATTTTACTTTTTCTGATATTAATATAACCCCTCCAGCTTTCCTTTGATTAGTGTTTATATGGTATATCTTTTTCCATTAACTTGTCTACTTAGATCATATTATTGTAATGTTTCTTTATATACAGGTCAGTCACTTTTCAATTTATTTGTCCAATCTGTTTTTTAATTGGTTATTTGACCATTTACAGTTATTATGATTATTGATATGACTGGTTTGCAGTCTACCACCTCACTACCTATTTTCTATTTATCCAGTTTTTTTTTCTTTTGTATGTATGTGTGAAATGCCCACTTTTTTCTTCCTATTTTATACCTCCACAATTGGATTTTTATTTGTTTTTACATTGATTATAATCATATAGGTATATGAATATGATATGTATGTCCTATATATTCTTATTTATATATTCATATTTATTTACTTATGGAGTACAATTCTTTGTTTTGATATATGTATGCATAGTAGAATGATTACACCAAGTTAATTAACACATCTATCACTTCACATATTTACCATTTTTTGAAGTAAGAACATTTAAAATCTTTTTTTTTAGCAATTTTGAAATATATAATACACTACTACTTACTGTGGTTGCCTTGATGTACAATACATCTTGAAAACTTTTCCTGCTGTCTTACTGGAACTTTGTACCCTCTGGTTCACTTCTCCCCATTCTCTATCTGACCCCATCCCATCGACCTCTAGCATTCTATCAACTCTAACCAGCATTCCACTCTCCACTTTTCTAAGTTTAAATTTTTCACTTTTTACACCTCTTCTAAGAATTTTAATAGTTAGCAAAGGATTTACAACATATATCTGCAAATAACATGTTATGGCTTCGTGTTAAGGGTGAGGACCTAGACTCACAGTCATATACTCTTCATTCCTTCCTCTATTCTTCTATGCTATTGTTTCATCTATCTTCTGTATTTTTGCTTTCTGTACAGGGGATTGAACCCAGGCACTTTTTATTTTATTTTCAGACAGGGTCTTGCTAAGTTGTTCAGAGTCTCACTAAGTTGCTGAGGTTGGCCTCAAACATGCAATCAACCTACTGCAGCATCCAAAGTCACTGGGATTACAAACATGCACCACTGTGCCTAGCTCTTCTATGCTCTTTTAAACCATGCTATTTCTTCTTAGTCACATTTTAGACCAATTTAAAAGAAACAAATGCCTTTCATATATACTTTCATTTTAAATGGTGTCAGAGATCTTCATTTCTTTGTGTAGATCCAACTTTCTATCAGGTTCCTTCAACCTGAAGAAGTTCCTTTAACACTTCCTGTAGTACAGGTTTTTTGGTAATGAATACTTTCAGTGTTTGTTTTAAAAAAAAGGCTTTATTTTGTCTTCAATTTTGATAGAATTTTTTTACTGAATTTCAAGTCAACTTTTTTTCTTTTAGCACTTTAAAGACTTCATTGTCTTATGACTGGTAAAATTTCTGACTAGGAGTCTACTGAATTCTTATTTTCATCTGTATATAAGATCTTTGACTTTTCTGGGTGCCTTTTCAATTTTTTTTCACCTTTAGTATTTAGTTATTTGAATATGGTGGTCATGGTGTACATTTACCCTTCTTGGTGTTCTCCAAGCTTAAACATGATGTCTTTCACTATTTGAGGAAAATTCTCAGCCATTACTTCTTCAAATATTTATTCTGCCTCATTTTCTTTTCTCCTTCTGAGATTCCACAAATACATATATTAGCTGGTCAGATATTGTCCTACAGAGAGCTCTTGCATGCTCCATTCTGTTCTGCTTGTTCTTAACCCTCACGACTCTGTTTTAGTTTAGGTAGTGTCTATTGATCTATCTTCAGGTTTCAAGTTCACCAACGCTTTCCTCAGATGCGTTGAGTCTAATGAGTCTGTCAAAGGCTATTTTGTATCTGCTACCATGTTTTACCCCATAGCATTCTTATTTGACTATTTCTTATAGTTTCCGTGTCTCTGATATTTCCCATCTGATTATGCATATATTACACATTTTCCAAAAGAAACTTTAACACATGAATCCCCATTGTTTTAAATTCCTTGTCCAACAGACAGGACAAGGTTTGTGGCTGTCCCCCAGTGTCTTAAGATTTTCATTTCTCAAAGAGAAAAGGACCAGGCAGACCATCCCCTCCCCAGAAGACAGCTGTGTCTTGTTACTGTTTTCCAGCGTGGTACGAGATAGGGAGCAGGTGAGGGGAGGGGTAGAGGGCTTGTTTCTTGTCCTCATGCACTTCAGCCTACGCAGGATCAGTGTCCCTGCTCTCAGAGGTCAGGCTCCTAATGGTTCTCTCATCCAGGTATAAGAGGTATAAAAGACCTCTACTGTCTTGGGCCCCAGTAGTTCCTTGCCCTTCTTCCTGACAGAGGGTTACTGTTTGTTTGCCTATCCCCCAGCCACAATGTCTTAGAGAGTTCCAGGTTTGTGGCTGTCCCCCAGTGTCTCATTTCTCAAAGAGAAAAGGACCAGGCAGACCATCCTGGCTGCCTCACACCAGAGTGGCCTTCCTCCTCCAGGTCCCTATCAGAGACTCAGGCTTTCTCTGAGTCCTAATCTTTCCTGTGAACCTTAGTAAAGAAGACTCTACCAGGAGATATGGATCCTCCTTGTTTGTGTGGTATCATATTCTCAAACTAGCCCACACCTAAATTCTACACAAGACACTAATTTTAAAAAAGAAACTATAAATAAATAGTAGAAAGATCAGTAGAGTAGAGGGGCAGGGAGGAGAAGGAAAAGGAAAGTACTGGGGACTGAATTAGAGCAAATTATCTTCCATACTCTTATAATTATGTCAAAATGAATCCTAGTGTGATATATAACTGAAAAGAACCCATAAAAAGTAAATAAATAAATTTTAGTAATTTGTTAAAATATTTAGTGGAACTCTTTCTTAGCTGCTGGTGTGGTGGCCTGATGTTTTCCTAAACCCTGCCAGGGCAGCCCACCTGCTTCTCCTTGGAGACCATTGCTTTTCCTTAGGCTTCAGGCTGCTTTTTTCCTCGTAAACTCAATTTTCTGATAGAAAAGGTATGATTTTTTTCAATTTTCTAAGTTGTTCTTGTTGTTAGGGAGGGAGCAACACTCTCTCCAGCTTTCTACATCCTAATTGAAAGCCAGAAATTCCAATATTCATTTTTAGATTGCTTCCTATTCATGCAATAATTTCCCAATGGGTCCCTAACTTCCAGAAAAAGGCCATTACATTTGATAGCACTGCTTTTGCAAAGGAAGAAAGAGGAACATGCTTGTGATGTGGCAGTTGAAAAAGGCCAGCATCTGGCATATAACCAGGGGGCGATGAAGAATTGCGTTGACCTCAAGATTTACAATCAAGGGTGAAAGGCAACCGTCAGGAGAATACAAGCACTTCTTCCCACACTGGGGAGAATGGGACTGGGTAGGATATTTCACTTTCCACAGTTATGTGGAAAGCAGAGTTAACTAATTTTATGTAGTTGGCAAAGGAAAGAAGGGTCCAGGGCTGCTCAAAGGACTTGGGCTCTCCAAGTTATAGAGATGCAGCTAAACCATTACAGCTGTGTGTCATCAACTAAAATAGCTGTACTCTAAAAATAAGACATTAAGAAAATAAAATAAAAATAAGACATTAATCTCTTGACACAGAGAAAGTTAAACGGAACTCATGAGTTTAGGCTCCCAATTTCCACCACACAACTCAATTGAGTTATCTAAATTATACTATAATAAAGGAAAAAGGAGCTCAAAACATTTGAATGCCTTTATTCTTTAAAATAAATCATAGAATTTGTCTTTCTGTTATCCTATTAATTATTCTGATGAGAGAACTCAAGGTTTAATTTTTATCATATTGTTAAGGAGGAAGGGGATCAAATTTTACAGGCTGTCTCAGCACCTGAGTGATTTTTTTCCAATCCAGAAAGATCAGATGGTCTGATTTTCTTGCTCAGTGTTTCTGGTAGAAAAGGCAATTTTCAAGACTGAAATAGCAATTTCTTAGCCATCACTGGAGCTCTTAAAATCCATTTTTTAAACTCTCATAGACTTCCATGTGTAAATGAAAGAAGACTCCTGGAAATACACATTTTTCTATTTTGAGAGATAACTCACTCAAGCATAAAGTTAATACAATTTATTACACCAAAAGTAAAGTTGCATTAGAGTGAGCTCATAACAGATGAGTAAACACACTTCACAAGAATAGGGCTGGCATGTCTGCTATCCTGAGTTTGTCTCCTTCGGCTTCAGTGCCTCTATAAATATCTCATTCTTACATTGGCCCTGCTGACACAGAAGAAGACTGCTTTGAGACACCTTGGACCCTTGACACTTTAGTACTAACCCTAAATTGCATTACTAGCCTTTGGTTATTCTGAGGGAAATTACACAATCAGTACTTTAAATAAAAGTAATAAAATCAAGTTGGAGGGCTTCCAACTCGGGCTGTTCCAGATCACTTACTAGCTGCATGACCTCAGACAAGGTAGTTCATTCCTCTGAACTTCAGTTTCTTCATATCAGAATGAAAAGTTTAATAATATTGCCAATTTCATAGGAGTCTTGAGGAGATTTATATGCAGAACACTTAGCAGAGTGCCAGCTCACAGCATACACAGGTTGAATATGTATCATCATCATCATCATCATCATCATCATCATCATCACTATTACTACTTCAAATATCAGGCCAGCTTGCCACCCAACCTACCACCTCAGTTCATTCATTTGACACATGCCGAGCCTTAGTTGTGTGCCAGGCTCTGCTGTGGAGCTTGTATATAGTAATGTAAGAATGTAGGATTTGTCCCTTCTATCTACTAGCAAGACATTTGTATTAGTCAGAGTTCTATAGAGGAACAGAATCAACAGGAAGTATGATTATAAAAAGGGGATTTATTAGATTGGCTTACACGATCAGAAGCTGTATAGTCCACAATGGCCGTCTGCATTTGGAAAGCTGGAAGAACCAGAAAATACGCAGTCCAAAACACAGAAGCCCCAGAAAAAGAAAGATCAACAATGCTACCCTAGTCTGAGAACAAGGCTTCTGAAAACTACCTGGAGAATCACAGACAAAGTCTGCTTTGGAAGAGTAAAAGTGAGAAACCAATAACCTCAGATGATCAAAGCAGCAATCAAGAACCCATTCAAGAAGAGCTGAGTTTGCACCTACATCTGCTTCCTTGTTCTTCCAGCTTTTATTCCATCCTATTGAGCAGTGCTGCCTATACTTTGGGGGTTCTCCATTTCAGTTCCTATCCCACATTCCAATCATTCCTAGATATGCCATTACTGACACACTCAAAAGTCTCTTTTTTTTTCCAATTTATTTTTTTTATTGTAAACAAATGGGGTACAACTTGTTTCTCTATTTGTACATGAAGTAGAGGCATACCATTTGTGTAATCATACATTTACATAGGGCAATGATGTTTGATTCATTCTGTTATTTTTTTCCTTCCACCCACTCCTCCCACACCTCTTTTCCCTCTATACAGTCCCTCCTTCCTCCATTCTTGCTTCCCTCCAATCCCCATTATATATCATCATCCGCTTATCAGTGAGATCATTTGTCCTTTGGTTTTTTGAGATTGGCTTATCTCACTTAGCATGATATTCTCCAATTTCATCCATTTGCCTGCAAATGCCATAATTTTATTATGCTTTATGGCTGAGTAATATTCCATTGTATATATCTACCACAGTTTCTTTATCCATTCATTAATTGAAGGACATCTAGGTTGGTTCCACAATCTGGCTATTGTGAATTGAGCAGCTATGAACATTGATGTGACTGCATCACTGTAGTATGCTGATTTTACGTCCTTTGGGTATAGGCTGAGGAGTGGGATAGCTGGGTCAAATTGGTTCTATTCCAGGTTTTCTAAGGAATCTCCACACTGCTTTCCGTAGTGGCTGCACTAATTTGCAACCCCACCAGCAATGTATGAGTGTACCTTTTTTTCCACATCCTCTCCAACACTATTGTTGCTTGTATTCTTGATAATTGCCATTCTAATTGGGGTGAGATGGAATCTTAGGGTAGTTTTGATTTGCATTTCTCTTATTACTAGAGATGTTGAACATTTTTTCATATATTTGTTGATTGCTTATAGATCTTCTGTGAAGTGTCTGTTCATTTCCTTAGCCCATTTGTTGATTGGATTATTTGTATTCTTGGTGTAGAGTTTTTTGAGTTCTTTATATATTCTGGAAATTAGTGCTCTATCTGAAGTATGAGTGTCAAAGATTTTCTCCCACTCTGTAGGCTCTTTCTTCGCATTGCTGATAGTTTCCTTTGCTGAGAGAAAGCTTTTTAGTTTGAATCTATCCCAGTTCTTGATTCTTGCTTTTATTTCTTGTGCTATGGGAGTCATGTTAAGGAAGTCTGATCCTAAGCCAACAAGTTGAAGGTTTGGACCTACTTGTTCTTCTATAAGATGCAGGGTCTCCTGTCTGATTCCAAGGTCCTTGATCCATTTTGAGTTGAGTTTTGTGCAGGGTGAGAGAGAGGGGCTAGTTTCATTCTGTTGCAGATGGATTTCCAGTTTTCCCAGCACCATTTGTTGAAGAGGCTATCTTTTCTCCTTTGCATGTTTTTGACACCTTTTGTCTAGTATGAGAAAATTGTATTTATTTGGGTTTGTGTCTGTGTCCTCTATTCTGTACCATTGATCTACCATGCCAATACTATGCCATTTTTGTTACTATTGCTTTGTAGTATAGTTGAAGTTCTGGTATTGTGATACCCCCTGCTTCACTCTTCCTGCTAAGGATTGCTTTAGCTATTCTGGGTTTCTTATTCTTCCAGATGAATTTCATGATTACTTGCTCTGTTTCTGTGAGTTACATCATTGGGATTTTAATTGGAATTTCATTGAATCTGTATAGCACTTTTGGTAGTATGGCAATTTTGACAATATTAATTCTGCTTATCCAAGAACATGGGAGATATTTCCATATTCTAAGGTTTTCTTTCCTTTTTTTCTTTAGTATTCTGTAGTTCTCATTGTAGAGATCTTTCACCTCTTTTGTGAGATTGATTCCCAAGTATTTTATTTTTTTCGAAGCTATTGTGAATGGGGTAGTTTTCCTAACTTCTCTTTCTGAGGATTCATCACTTATATATAAAAATGCATTAGATTTATGAGCATTGATCTTATATCCTGCTACTTTACTGAATTCACTTATGAGTTCTAAAAGTTTTCTGGTGGAATTTCCAGGTTCCTCTAAATATATAATCATGTCATCAACAAATAGGGATAGTTTGAGTTCTTCTTTTCCTATTCATATCCCTTTAATTTCTTTGGTCTGTCCAATTGCTCTGGCTAGAGTTTCAAGGACAATGTTGAATAGAAGTGGTGAAAGAGGGCATCCCTGCCTTGTTCCAGTTTTTAAGGGGAATGCTTTCAGTTTTTCACCATTTAGAATGATATTGGCCATGGGCTTAGCATAGATGGCCTTCACAATGTTAAGGAATGTTCCCACTATCCCTATTTTTTCTAGTGTTTTGAGAATGAAGGGATGCTGTATTTTATCAAATGCTTTTTCTGCATCTATTGAAATAATCATGTGATTCTTGACTTTAAGTCTGTTGGTATGGTGAATGACATTTATTGATTTCCAGATGTTGAACCCACCTTGCATCCCTGGGATAAAACCCACTTGATCATGTTGCACTATCTTTTTAATTTATTTTTGTATGTGATTTGCTAAAATTTTGTTGAGAATTTTTGCGTCGATGTTCATTAAGGATATTGGTCTGAAATGTTCTTTCCTTGATGTGTCTCTGTCTGGTTTAGGTATCAGGGTGATATTGGCTTCATAGAATGAGTTTGAAAGAGTTCCCTCCTCTTCTATTTCATGGAATACTTTGAGGAGTACTGGAATGAGTTCTTTTTTTTTTTGTAGAACTCGACTGAGAACCTATCTGATCCCAGGCTTTTCTTTGTTGGTAAGTTTTGATAACTTCTTCTATTTCATTACTTGAAATTGATCTATTTAAATTGTGTACGTCCTCCTGGTCAGAAGCCTCTTAATCATCAGCATCTCTTAATCCAATCAAGTTGGCAATAAAATTAACCATTAGGATAGTTCATCTCCTTGAACTTGGATCTCTTCTCAAATGGGACTAATCAGGATCACCATTAAGGAGGTAAGTAAAACACTTTCCAATCCTCAGAGAGAGTCCTCCCTAAATTGTGTACCCTGGTACCTTCTTGCCTTACCCTTGTTCCACCTCTCATAACATTAATACCTACTTCACTCAATCATGAAGTCAAGGAAGAAGAAAGATAGTAAGTTGTTCCCCTGGAATGATAGAAGAATGTGGGGAAACTTGTTCAATGAGTGAATATCAGACTAAGCCTTAAAGAATGAGAAGACATTTACTAGGCAAGCTTGGGTTGTTCTCTGCAGGTATATAAATAGCGAATGATGAGTTATGCTTGGAAATGAAAACATGAAGCTTGAAAGAAAATGACAGGAACTAAGAGCTCTTATTTTTTCATCACATATTACATGTAGTATGTGGCTAGATATTTTGCAAATATTTTCTTTGATTTTTGCAATAGTCTAAAAGGTCGGTATCACTTAGCCCCATTTCACAGCATAGACTTAAGGCAATAAAGTGTTACCCAATGTATTAGTTTTCTATAGCTGCTATAACAAATTGCAAAATTCAGGGGCTTAAAACAACACAAATTATTTCCTTACAGTTCTAGAGGCCAGAAGTCTAGCCCAGATCTCACTCAGCTAAAATCATTTTGCAGGGAGAATTTGTTGTTTTACTTTTTCCAGCCCCAAGGCTTATGGCCATGTTACTCCATCTCCAAACTCAATTGGTCAAGTCCTGCTCACCTTGCATCACTGTGACCTTCTGTTGTAGTCATGTTCTCTTCTTACTCTGACTCTTCTAAATTTAAGGACCCCTGCATTTATATTGGGCCCACCCAGAGTTAACCTTATTTTAGGACAGTTGATTAGCAAACCTAATTCTATCTGTAAACTTAATTCACCTTTGCCATGCAACCTGGCAGATTCACAGCTTCCAGGGATTAGGATACAGACATTTAAGGAGGTGAGGGCAGAACATTATTCTGCCAAACTCACATGGTTTGTTGATGACAGAACTATTAGGTCGTATTAAATTTGAGTTTTATCCCCGATTGACAGGAAAACACTGAATGTTTTTAAGTACTGGGGTGATATTAATATGCTTGTATTTCATATAAATAATCCTTGAATCAGAATGTATTAACGAACTAAAGGAAAAGACAATTAGCACTAGAGAATTCAATATGAATTAATGTAGCAGCAAGTGTAGAAATGGAGGAAAGGGAGTGGATTGAAGGATATTCAGAGACAGAATCCTTGGAGCCTAGTGACCTTTGGATATGGAGAGGGAAGGAGGTGAAAGTTTTTAAGATGAATCCTAGATGTTCTAGTTCAGGGATTGGGAGGATACTGGCTTGACTTTATATTCCAATGTGTCTGCAACTGCTTCACAATTCACTTATTCATTTCAACCATCCATTTACTCACTTAAACACTTGTTCAGTGCCTACTATATGCCAGGTTATTGTAGTAGCACATGATATGGGAAACATCAATGAAACCAAAACACTAAAATTCCTGTCCCCAAGGAACTCACCTTCTGATTGAGTGAGAAATACATGATAAACATAATAAATAAGTAAATTACAGAGCCTATTAGAAGGGAAAATCAGGGTAATTGTTATCAGGAAACTGAGGGTGAGAAGATGGGATGCCACTGTTCCAGGTGACCCAAGAAAGTCTCAGCTAGAAGTGACATCTGAGCAAAAGCTTGAAGAAGAGAAGGAATGAGCCCCATGGACATCTGGGGAGGTGCATTCCTGCCAGAGGGAACAGCTACTGCAAGCCGAACAGTAGAAGCATGCCTGGTTTAAGGGAAAGAAAGAAAAACCAAGTTGCCATAACAGAATGAGGGGCAAGGAGCAGGTGATTCTTCTACCCAAGAGGGAGAAATTGATTGATAGGTAATTGGGCTCTTACAAGAAAGGATGAGCGAGAAAGGAAAAGAGCAGCATCACCCCTGTGCTTGGGCACAGATGGGAGGATGTGCCCAAATCTGACCCACATCTGACCCCTCACTCTGCTTGGAGCCTTCGGCACCCGTAGCTTCTCTTTACACGTGATGTAACCAAGTAAGAGTTCATGTGCATTGAGCTCTAACCATATGACAGGCTCTCTAAGAATTAACCGATTGCCCCTCAAATAACCCTGTGAAGTACTAGGCTCATTAGTCTCATTTCACTGCTGAGGACATTGCTCAAGATGATGTAGCAGGGCTGGAGTTGTGACTCAGTGGTAGAGCACTTGCCTGGGATGTGTGAGCCCCTGGGTTTCATACTCAGCACCACATATAAATAAATTAATTTTTAAAAATCCATTGACAACTGAAAACCACATACTAAAAAAAACGATGATGTAGCTATACAATGGCAGGCCAAAATTTAACCAGCGAGTCCAGCTACAGCCCCCTGCTTGGCTATGCCTCCCCCTGCTCTGAGCTGCACTAGGTGCCGAAGAGCACTAGAAAGAGGTTCTTTCTGTCTAAAAACCCCTTCTCACTGATCCCTAAAATCCCATCATTAACACTTCATCTCTGAAATAAGTACTGTCTTAAACCTAAATGGGTGACATGACCTGCTCCTCACACCTTATGGTCAATGAGTCATCCTTCCATCCATTTATTCAATAAGAGCTATTGATCATCTGCTTGGTGTTGGGCTCTGGGCTAGGACTTTTCTCCAAGATAAGAACTTGGCAGCAAGAAAGTATGTGGCACAAAAGAAAAGTGGGGCCATAAGGACAAATTTCACTTACTTGAAGTTTTGCCTCTGGAGATGCTCACATTTATCACTAGGTAACCATTAAGTCACCAGACAGTATGATGATGCTCATCCTTTCTGCTGGATAACTCTCCCTCCACAGCTAATTGCCTTACATCTATAGCCCAGTTCTTGTCAGTTTTGTCACACTGTTATTACATACAGTAATGGTGTGTAAGATATTAGTCTGTCATTATATATAAATGTGTCTAAGGAAAACTCATTTCCAAGAATCATTTTTGAAAATGAATCCAGAAGAGAGGTAAAAGCTTATTTTCTGTCTCCAAGGACAACATAAAGTAACTCTGAGGCTCGTAATGAGAATCGTTTAAGGTGGATTTTATGCCCCATGGGAACAGCAAAGCCACAAATACATTTTGGAATGTTATATAAAGCCCAGGAAAGAGTTAAGCCTGGAACAGGGAATAGCTTTCATCTCCTGCTAACTGTGCCATGCCTTGAGGGTATGGAGAGCCCGGCTGTCTCCCCACTTGCTATTCTTCTATTTATTTTATCATGGTTAATAACACGTGACTAGAAAATCATTTTTACTATTTTCCCTTTGGTGCTATTAAGTTTAACTTCCTTGTTTCAATAATACAGCACCAGTGCCTTGTCTGACAATAGAACTTTCTTCTTCCAGTTATCTATTAACATAATGGTTTAATTTATTACAAAATATTTATCTCATACAACTCTCCCTACCCAGGGTTTGTGATGTCCCTAAGGGTTGAGCACAACCCAAGTGCCCAGTATTTTCCCAGTTTGTTTCTGACAACTTTCACCACAGAGTGGTAAACTCTGAAAGCAGAGATGCTGTGTCCCCAGAACAAATGCCTGCGTGTGGCAGGTGATCAAGAACGCACTTCAAATGACCCACTACAATGACCATCCTCGCTTCCCAACGTATGAAGAATAGCTAAACCAATTCCACATGAAAAGTCTATAAAATGGGAAGGAAGAGGTTTGATTGAAATGTTGATTCACCCAGAAAACAAACGAACTTTAGGAAATGTTTTCAACTTTAAATGCCACAGCATTTGTTAAAGACCTGCTGCGTATGAGTCAAGAATTCTCTTCTGGGTGCCAAGAGCAACGTAAAGGTGACCCAGATGCTGTGCCTTCCCTGAAGGGTTTATAGTCTAATACAAACATGATGATCAACTGCAGAGAGAGCTTAGGGCAACCTGGAATCTGGGGTCCCTCCCCTCCAAAGTCCCCAGTACTCAGTGGTGTCATTTGTCTGTCACTTTAGATAAAGATTTAATTTATGGGCTCTGGAGTCAGAGTGCCTGGGTTCAAGTTCTGACTTAAGTGAATATTAGCTCTGTTACTTTGGACAGCTTATTTTTTCCATACCTCAGTTTCTTCATTTAAAAAACAGAAATAAAAATTGTACAAATTTCATAGAGTTGTGATGATTAAATTAACCCATCATTATGAAATGCATAGAACCACAGCTGGTACAATGTGATCGTTCCATTAATATTACCTCTTATTTGGTTTATTCTTGCTACTTTGTGATAGATTATGTTTTACATGACTGTGTTGGGCTACTATTAATTTCTATTATTGTATATTTTTAAATAGAAATATATTGTTATTTGGAATGCTTCATGATCATTATAAAATATTTATAATTATTTAAATTATGTAGAGAAAGACAGTGTTTCTCTGTAACCCTACTCCCAAAGATAATCATCATTCAAAATTTGGCAAATCTTTCACATAATAATCTGCCTTTTTTGGAATATTTAGCTATATTTCCAAAACAAAAGTATCATACTGTACAACCTGTTTCACAAATAGACTATTTAATATATCAAAATCATCAATTTGTGTCAATATATAAAGATCCTGTTGACAGTTTATATAAGCATCACTTTACTCATGGAAATGTAGACTATTGCTTATATAGTATTTATAAATATTTGGGCTACAGCAACCAAGGTAAAGCATATATTTCTTGAAGGAAATGTCATTGAATTTCTTCTAGAGCTGTGTAGACATAAAGAGCTGAGCAAATATTTATTTATTTATTGACCATTTAGAAGAATTGAACAAGCTGACAAGAATCAAGTTTTAACTCCATGAAGTTTTATTTCTAAACTTTTTCTAAGCATTCTAAAAGAAGATTTCAACTAGCACAATATAAAATTTTCAGCATTATTGTAAAAATAAAATAAAGTAACATGTATAAAGTGAAGCTGACTGTCATTGCTATTATGATGTGATTGACAGGAGGAGAGGTTAGACACCATCTGTCTTTGATGACGTAGTCCACAACCCACAGAGAGTGAAACAGTTCATCTCTATTAAGCACCCTTGGCTCTAGGATCCTATTCTTTAGTGACTACATAGTATACTAAAGATAAATTAGAGCACAGAAATAAAAGCATAGAATACCTGCTCATCCAGATCCTTCCACCAACTAAAAATTATCTGTATGATGCTTGTTAATTAATATGAAAGGTTAAAATATGTCTAATGATGCAAAGGGAGTGGAATTTGCCATTAATATTTCATTACCTAATTCAGAGAGCCCACAATAAAGACAGATTAGTTAGTAAAGCATCAATAAGCACAAATAGACTTGGAAGAAGAACAAGAGAGGAGGTGACTATTGAATAGGACTCAATTTCTGCTTTTCACATCTGAATCTTTTTCTTTAGTTTTCTTAACCTTGACATTATTGATATTTGGAGCCAGATAAATCTTTGTTGAGAAGGGATCTTGTGCACATTATAGTATATTTAGCAGCATCCCTGGTCTTTTCTTACTGAATGCCAGTAGTATCTCTACCCCCCAAATTTTGACATCCAAAAACTCTCCTGGGGGGGAAAAGCACACACTGAGAGCCACTGATATATGTATATGCATATACTTTTTGTCTAGCACTTTACACTTTGCAAATACATTTAATATTCATAATAGTTGTGTAAATTGGCAAGTGTTATTGTTTAGAGTAGGTGTCCCCCAAAAGCTCATGGTCAAATGATAAATACAAGAAAGTTTAAAAGTAAAATTATTGAGTTATGAAAGCCTTAACCTAATCAGTGCATTAATCCCCTGACAGGGATTAACTGGGTGGTAACTATAGGCAGGTAGGGTGTGGCTGGATAGGGGCCTGTCCTTGGGGTTTATATTTTGTCAGTGGTGAGGAAAGTCTCTTTCTGTTTCCTGGCACATATCCCCAGCTGCTTTCCTCTGCCACACACTTCTACTTCATCTCAAACCCTGAGGAATGGAGTCGGTCATCTATGGACTGACACCTCTGAAACCAAAAACTTTTCCTCCTCTAATTGTTCTTGCCAGGTCTTTTGGTCACAGCAGTAAAAGAGCCAACTACAAGAGCAAAGTAGATATTCTCTCCAATTTTACATATGTGGGAACCATGATCCTGTAATACTTAATGTCATAAAATCAAAACTTACATATTGAACCACTGAGATGTCATGGGTCAGATCAGAAGGAAATAGTCTATTAAAAAAAACATTTCAGTAAAATGAGCACTCCAAGCTTTTCCCTTTTAAATGAGAATCACAAAAGGAATGATCAGGTATCCAATGTCAAAAAGGATCTCCTAAACAAAACCAAGAGTGACATGCAGCCATGTGATTCAGTGTTAATTTAGGGTTGAATTCATTAGCTATAGAGGTATAGTTTGAAGAAAAATTTGTCTGCCCCTGCAGAGATGAAAACTAGGATCACATGTGGATAAATGATTCCAATAGCTGTGATGATATATCTTCAGGAGGTATGAGCATTCCAGTCGGAAAGTCTGCCCATTCATTAAAATTGTTATGGGGAAATGCAAAGAAGATGAAAATATATCAAAGCCATAGCACCCACAGGCCTAAGAACCAATGTCGAGGAAACTAAAGAAACTGCCTGAAGTCAGGGAATCATAATCTACCAACATGAAATGAAGAGAGGTTTCTGGACACCCAGAAGACTCAGAATTCCAAGAAGATGGGCAATGAGATGAGGAACTACAAGAAATCCACCAAGCTTGTTGTCAACTCTCAAGATGAACCCTAAGTGGCACAAGCAGACCTCTACAGACCTCTATTAATTTGCACCTGTCATTTCACTGGTTGTGTAGGTATCAACCCAGCTGCTTCTTTCTGCTTGTTTTTGTTGAGACTTTTTACTACATCAGAATTCAGGTTTGTAGAGAGTGAAAATGTCATCACATTAAAAACAATCTGCTCCACATGTGTGAGATAATAGGATTTGGGGTTAATGAGCTCATGTCTGGGATATTGATCCAAATGTGAATAACTTGTAATTGGCCATCAGTCAATGCCAACTTGTAACTGGCCCAGACAATATGAATGGGACACCTTATTCACTGAATTAACTACACAACCACAAAAAACAAAATTTGCTCACAGAATTGGCCAATTGCCAAGGAGCATCCCCCTCTTCCTCCCTCTTCCCTACTTTCAATTAAATATTAAATTGCTGGGAGAATATAAGATCATACACAGACCCACCATAAATCCCTCACCCAGCAGATCTCATGTGCAGAATAAAAAGACTGTACTTTAGGATCAAATGAGAGGACTTTCTCTTTACCAGCAAGCATCACTTTCATTATTTTGCCATCACAAATGCAGGTTTTGAAAGATTTAACTTCCAAGTACCAAGGTTATTTTAAAAAAGGATTGTTTTAATTAACGACCCATCCAGCTTTCATTTCCTACAATTCTTTCTATGGTCCCACTCTTTTGGGTGAAGATATTGTCTACAGAATGTCATCATAAACCAAAATATGAAACATGAATAGCATTGGCATCTTCTTCATTTAACCCTCCAAGAACAGAGCCCCAAAGGCTATAGATGCTAGAACTGGTCAGATAACTGAAGGAAGGGAACATTTCAGAGAAATATGAATTGTCAATCTCTACTCTGTCAACACCTGAGAAGCCAAGGGCCCCAGGTTGAGTGGCAAAGGGCAGTGGACAGTGATGGCTTTGAAAACTACACATATTATGTATTCTAAATGTAATAATCTGGCAACATCTTAGAACTCTCTGGGCCTTAGTCTTAGTGTCTGTGGTAGGTTAATATCTGCCCTAAAAATTACTACATGAATTGAAAATATTATGTTTTGGAAAGTACTTATCCCTTGGTAGGTACCCAATGAAAACTAGTTTCCTTTCTTATAACAGTTTTGCTTAAGTCAAATCCGTACTAGACATAGTCATTACTGTTACTCCTAAACTAATAAAGCATCAAGCACTTTAAAACTAAAGGTTTAAAGGAAAAAAGGGCTGTACCTCTGTGAATATATAGCTATTTGACAGTGTTTATACAAAACACTCAATATTCTTAGACAAATCCTTACTTCTGCTGCTGCAGAAGGAACTCCAAACTTTTAACTTCAAAAGTCACCCTCCAGTTATAAAAATCAGACCAAACCAAAAGCCCCAGTGAAGAGCTAGAAGAAGGGTTTGAATCCTTCTGCCAAAGACCAACACTAGGGGGAGACACTCTCCCTTCTCTGAAGAGAGTGATTTGCAAATCCCCTTTCTGTCACCACCCCAAGGCTCTGAGCACATATCATGAATAGTACCAAGTTTAAGAATTGATTAATAGAGTT
The DNA here is from genome assembly GCF_902686445.1 of Sciurus carolinensis. Classification (NCBI taxonomy): domain Eukaryota; kingdom Metazoa; phylum Chordata; class Mammalia; order Rodentia; family Sciuridae; genus Sciurus; species Sciurus carolinensis. The sequence goes on from NC_062216.1 coordinate 106,292,615, forward strand.
AGGCATGCAGCAAATGCCACTTTTTGGGATGGGATTAAAGAAACTCAATAAAGTGACAAAAATATCTTCCCAAAGTAATTCAAAAATATGTTTGAAAGTTAAGATTAAAAAGTCACAACTCTCAATTCACTCATGTTATCAATTATCTACCAATGTTTTTATGATCATAATAATTTGATTTTATTTGGTAGAAAGGTGATATTTAACAATTAATAATACCAATAACATTAATGACGTTACTGATAATAAAATAATTATAAAATCTGATGTGTGCAAAGCTTTTTGTATACTTTCTTTTTAAAAAAATATTCTTCCAACAATACAATGAATGGGTATTTTTAATTCCATTTTTCTGTCAGAAAACAAGGCACAGAAAGATCCAATGACCTAATGAGCAATATGGAATAGTGGTTAGGGAACAAAGTGCAGAATCAGATTGACTAGGTCTAAGTCTCATTGCTACCACTTACTAGCCTGGCAACCTAATTAACCTGTTTCTTATTTCCTATTTGTAAATAAGAATATTAATAATTCCTACTAAAGTGGGTTTTGTAAAATGCTTAGACTATTCTTGGTACATTGTAAGTACATGGCCATTACATGACCTAAAGTCTACAGATTTATTAATGAATTAATAACCAATTACTTATTTACTACTTGACTCAGCATTGTCTTGGGCCTAGGGAAAAGCAAAGAAAAAGATCTCATAGTTTGTTAAGAAGACAGACATGCAGTTCTCAGAAGGTGTCATGAGTTTTATGGCAGAGGAAGGATGTGCTATGCAGAACACGGCAGGGAGGTAGGAGCCAGATACCCACTGGATAATGCCAGAGCTCAGATGAGAAGCACACTGTGTTGGGAACTTCAGCAGCAGCAGCAAAAAACATCATCACTTCTGAAGCTATTTTCAAAGCTTATGGATGAAAAAAGCTAAGAATTTTATTGCCTAGTCCTAATTTAGAAATTATCTGGTCCATTCATTTGAATCCTAGGTTTCCATTTCCAGATACATTCAATGCCCTGTTGGGTTATTCTGGGAAATAATTAAAATCACTATATGGGCCTCCATGGTTTGTAAAGAATCTACAAAGGCATGAAAATCTGGTGGTGAGATCCCTGGGTAACTGTCTAACTATCCACCTCTTCTTAGAAGAGATCATGTTAAGCTATCACGTTACCTATATCAGGTAAAGATTAATAAACTCTCCATTTTGATTTATTAAAGAACACTCATTTGTATAAGGTACAAGTGCTCCCATCCTAAACTGAATAATCCAATCAAAATAAAACAAAAATTTCTCATTACCCACTCATTGGAACACATTAGGAAAATACAGAAAAGTGTAAGGAGTAGGAAAGCCAGCCATAATTCCAACACCATTGTCAAGATTCCATCACCATTGCCTTTTCTTTCTTTACTTTAAGCACTGTTTTTCTTAAAATAGTTGTGATCGTATTGCATAACCTCAAGGCAAAGAATGTGGTCATTTCTTTATGTAGTAATTGAAGGGCCTTGGGTACCATTTGCTCTTCCCAAACTCTCAGATTGTGCTACATGGCCTCTCACCATGTGCTGAGTCACATACCACCATGCTTACACTCTAGAGATTATGGCACTACATAATTCTTTGCTAGGTTTGATCCTCCCTCTATACTCATTTCTGTATCCCCAGCACTCTGCAAATTCCATGGCATGCCACTTATACTTTTTTCTTTCTTACCCTATTACTAGTAAATATTACTAGTAAATATATATATATATTTACTAGTATATATATATATGTATGCATACATATATATTATGCATTGTGCATCATAGAAGACTTGATTCATTTCTACTTCAGAGGTGAAAACACTGAAAACCAAAGCAGTTAAAAGACAGAGGTTTCCACATATAGACTGAGCAATTGCTATAAAAGCAATAGATGCCAATAGAAGATATTCTGGAATTCCATCACTGTAACCACTATTTGTATTTCAAGGTCGTCTTTCATGAAATTTGTACAAGTGAGATATTATTGAAACTTCTTCTTTATCATGGACAGTTTCTTAAAATATAGTCCTTTAAAAAAAAAAATCCTCCTTCCCTTTGTGCTCCTCCTCTCTACCAGACAGCCCTCTACTCCATCCCAGCTATCATGTAACCAGTGTTAATGTATATAGTTTCATGACATTCTCCTGCTAGACTCATGAACAAATATATGTGTGGGGTGGGGCTGTCACTGTCTCTTTTTCAAAAATGTATTCATGTTGTTTTTTCCACTTCTCTAGCTTTTACTTTTTGCTCTTAGCAATTCATTGCAGAAATATGTCCAAGTCAATTGGTTTTTACCTACCTTCTATGAAGTGGGTCCGTGGTCAGATGCTACTCTATATGGGATTCTATACCCATAAACCAGACATTTTATAAGCTCCTGCATGAATTTTGGTAGAGGTTTGGCAGATAGAAAAAGTATATGCACACCAAGAATAGGTATCTGTCCCTATGAGGACTCCATTGTTCTTGTATTTCAGCCAAGACAATGGTGGTCTCTATGAGGAATGGTGTCCATCCTTTTCCTTCCAGACCCCTGAAAAACCTGGCTAGGCCATTGATCCCAGTCCAGCTTTCTAAAATCTATCCTAGCAGCAAATTTGCCCCATCCTTTGAGGTCCTCACCAGTGTTAAATCCCAGGTCCTGAGAAAGTCCCCTGAAAGTTCCTGCTTATCCAGTTTTATGTCCTTCCTTTTTAATTAAGCCCCATCAAAAATTATACCCTGGCATACCTCCCTGTTTTCTGGATTAAGTACTAGTTAATCTTTGCTGTTCCTTTGAGGTGTAATCTCTTCTCCCTTATCAGGTTGAGCACATTCCCAGCTGGGTTGTGCTAGAAGTTAACTAGTTATCATCTTGGCATTCAGGACAGGCACTAAGGAGCACCTGTTGCCTTGTGGAGGCGAGGCCTCAGCAGTATCTTCCTACATAAAGGATGGGCTAGCTTTTTTTAGAGAGGGGTGGGCTCAAAGTTCTCTGAGTTCAGAGAAGTTTACAGAGCTACAGTCTTTGTGGGCATTCACCCAGGTGTCCCCATCCTGTATTTCAAGGTCCCAAACAGTTCCCAACCAAAGCCCTTCCCTTATCAGTGTAGGGAACTTAATGTCTCTTAAATTTTGAGAATTTAAAGGTCTCAGGAGCTCCTGGGTTCTAGCTACTAAATCCTTCATTCACTCATTATCTGCATCTATCCACCTCTTCCGAAGATAAGGGCCTCTTTGTAAATTCTCCAAGAGCCTCCACAGAGAGGCCCTCTAGCTCTCACATTTAGACTCTAGCTGTTTATTAATAACCCTCGGCTTCAAATTATCTCTCTGAAGAGATACAACATCTAAATATCCACCAGTGCCACTGCCCTTCTATGCATTTGTTTCTCCATAGCATTTCAAACATCTGAATTATCAAGGGTGTTCCCATTCACTCTTGTCATCTCCAGTGAAACGTGTAGCAGGTGGGCTGCTGATTTATTCTAAGGACAATCTGTGCCCTACGCATTACATGGTGTGGTAGGCAGAGTAGAATATTGTCCCTCCTCCCTGCAAGTTGTTCTCATCCTAATCATTAGAACCTGAGAATATATTTTCATATATGGTACAAGATTTTGCAGATGTGATTAACACAAGGCTCCTTGACATGAGATGATCACAAACTGATTAAATGGGCCCAAAATATCACCAGAGTCCTTAGAAGTAAAAGAAGCAAAGAGAAGATTCATATCAAAAAGAGATTTAAAGATGCTCACCCTGCACAAAAATCAACTCAAAATGATTAAAGACCTAAGAATTAGAATAGAAACTATGCAACTCCTAGAAGAAAACACGGTCAGCACTCTAGCATATAGGCACAAGCAATGACTTTCTCACGAGGACCCCTCAAGCTCAGGAAATAATGCCTAGAATTACCAAATGGGATGGCATAAAATTAAAAAGCTTCTTCATAGCAAAGGAAACATTTAGGAATGTAAAATGAGAACCCACAGAATGGGAGAAAAACTTTGCTTGTACTCCTCTGACAGAGGATTAATATCTAGGATACATAAAGAACTCAGAAAACTTTACACAAAAAAAAATCAAATAACCCAATTAATAAATGGACAAATATATTCAACAGACATTTCTCAAAAAGTGAAATGTGAATGGACAATAAAGACATGAAAAAATGTCCAACATCATTAGGAACTAGGAAAATGCAAATCCAAACTACACTGAAATTTCATCTCACACCAGTCAGAATGGCAGTCATCAAGAATACAAATAAAAATAAACACTGGAGAGGATGTGGAGAAAAGGGAACACTTTTACACTGTTGGTGGCATTGTAAATTAGTACAACTACTATGAAAATGTATGGAGATTCCTCAAAAGACTAGGCATGGAACCACCATATGATCCAGATAACCCACAACTCACAATAGCCAAAGGTATCCATTAGTGGATGAACAGATAAAGAAAATGTGGTATGCATACACAATGGAGTTTCATTCAACCAAAAGAAACATGAAATGATGTCATTTGCAGGAAAATGGATGGAACTAGAGACCATTATGTTAAGTGAAATAAGTCAAACTGAAGGACAAGGGTCATAATGTTTTCTCTCATATGCAGATGCTAGAGAGAAAAAAAACAACAACAAAAAGAAATGTGTGGAGGAGCTCATGAAAATCAGAGGGAGATCAGTAGAAATGGAACCAAACAGTAGAAGGCAGGGAGGGAGGGGGAAAGTGCTAGAGAGTAATATTGTTATACTATATTGTTACATTGTGCATATATATGAATATGTAACAACAAATCCCATCATTATGTGCAACTATAATGCATCAATAAAAAATGTGAAAAAAGTAAAGTTGAAAAAGGGATTTGAAGGTGTTAGCTCCTGGCATTGAAGATGAAGGAAGGGACTATAAACCAAGAAATGTGGATGGCCTCTAGAAGTTGGAAAATACAAAGCCACCAGCAGGAAAACAGCCCTGCTGACACCTTGATATTAGTGCAGAAAGACCCATTTTGGACTTCTAACTTCCAGAACTTTATAATAATAAATTGATTTGGTTTTAAGTCACTAAATTTATGCAAATTTGTTACAGGAACAAAAGGAAACTAATACATAAGGGGGTATCCTTGTCACCAGCAAACCATTCATCCCCAAACCCACATTATTACCGTTTGCTTTCTCAGAACACTCCTGGTACCAACTATCTGTTTGAGTCCTCTGAGAAGCAGTTGCCAGCGTTAATTATACTGGCAAATGACTACTGAAGAAAACATTTAGGAAGCATAAAATGGAAAGAGAGAAGGAGTAAGCAGAGAAAGCCTGCAGACTGTGACGCAGGTCTGACTCTGGGGAAGGAGGGAGGGAAGGAAGAATTGAATAGGAAATGTATATAGCTGAGAAGGTCTCAGTCAGGTCCTTCATGACCCCAAAACAGATGGTCCAAGCCAGGAAGAATGTGGTCTCAGCATGAGTGGTGTGGCTGATGGAGGTGGAGCAGCTGGAGACTGTTACCCAGTTATGCTTCACACAGCCAGTTATCTTGAAGGGAGATTTGAGGATCCCATCTCCATAGACACTACCTCACCCACCCCTACCCACTCGCTGTCCCAGGGTAGAGAGCCCTTAAACTCTTTTTCTCTGAGGGAATTTTATAGTTAAGAGTCAAGTTGAAATGTTCAAAATGATTGGATCTAACACATTTCTTACTAGCAAATTAAAAATATATGCTATTTAAAAGGCCCAGATAGTGCTAATTAACCAAAGGCCCCTAGAGGGACAGAACCTCAAGCACTAAGCCAACCATATACAAGAAAATATCAGTGTTCATGCTCTCTGCAGGTAGGTGGATCCCAGAGGGGAGGAAGAGAGGACTGGGCAACACATACTTAAGCTTTGACCCTCAAATTTATGAATCAGAGAACTCATTTCTCCTTAACTGTTGAAAAGAGTTTGGGAGAACGAAGAGAAAACAGGATTGCTCTTTAAATGGGGCTCTCTCCACATGGAAAAAAAAATTATTAGAAGAGGGATGTCTTCCTCTATCAGCTGGACCATATGTCTTTCAATTTTAACAGCTATTATATACTGTCAGATTGCTTTCTAAAAAAGCTAGAATATTTCACACACTCACTAGCAATGCTGAGAGGATCTTCTTCTATATCCAAATAGCATTAATTATTACCACTGATTTCTGCCATTCTGATGGATGTCAGATATTTCATTTTTATTTAATTTGCATTTGCCTAACTACTAGGAGGTTAGAACTTCTTTTCATATGTCATTTGTCTTTACAGTTGTGTGCACTACCTATCCACATGCCTAGTCTATTTTACTACTGGGTTGTTTGGGTTTATTTAATTAATGTTTGTAGAAGTTGTACATACATTAGAGACATGAATGTTTATATACTATATACACTGAAAATCTTTTCAACCTATTTTTTGCCATTTTGTGGTATATTTTATCAGAGAAAACATTTAAGGTCTCATAAACTCAAATATATTTCCCTTTTTTAATACAGTTTCTGGGATCCCTATCTTTATTTACATGATCTCCCTGTCCCCACATGTATTGGTACATCGTTGTGACCAAAATATCTGACAAGAACAACTTAGATAAGGACAAGTTTATTTTGGTTCACAGTTTCAGGGGCTCAGTCCATGGTCAGCTGACTCTGTCACTCTGGTCCTAAGTGAAGGCAGAACATCATGACATAACTGTGTGATGGAGGAAGGCTACTCAGCCCGTCACAGGTGGCAAGCAGAGAGAAAGCAAAGGAGGAGCAAGGACAAAATATATAATCTCCAGTGACCAACTTCCTCCAGTCACACCCCACCTACCTATCATCACGTAGCTTGTCCATTCAAATTATTAATCCATCAAATGGATTAATACACTGATTAGGTTACAGCCCTCATCATCTAGTCATTTTACCTCCTGCATTAACCCAGGAGCTTTGGGGGGGACCGCTTCTATTCAAACCATAACAGCACATTTTACATATAGTCTCCTAAATTTTCTTCTATAATTTTTTACTATTTTATTTTTTCCATTTACTATTTAACTTATCTGAAATTTATTTTATATTATTTTTTCTAATCATGAAATGATACAAGTTTCTTGTAGACATTTTAGGAAAGTTCAGATAATAAACAAGAAAAAAATTAAAATTAGTCACAATTTTCCACTTTCTTAATACACCACCCTTGTGACTGTCTCTGGCTATATTCTTTAAGTCTTTTTATCTACACATTGTACATGGCCTTAAAATTTTTTTTAATTATAGCATAAATGCTATTATGTAGGTTGTTTTCATTTAACAATAAAATTAGAAAAATTTTCAACTTTACCATCATTTGTTTAATCAAATTCCCATTTTTTAAACATTTATTTTGTTTTCAATTTAAATGAATTTTGCTATGATGGATAATGACCATGATGCTGCTTCCTCATTGTTAGACTTTATTTTACACTTTATTAAAGAACTCACTCATTTTCAAGTATGTTTCCTCAATTTTAGCAGCATCTAAAATTACCTGTTTAAAAATCAGATAAGGAAAAGGAGACTCTACTTTTTTTCTGGGTTATTGTAGTGAGACAAACCTGAATTGAATAGCAATTTGGAACTACTTAAAAAAAAAAAAAAAGAATCGAATCTCCAGAGTATAATTTGTAGTTTTAAGAATTATTTTTAAAAAGCATCTACTATAAAGAGTTTAGAATTAAAGAATCAGAAGTTAAAAAACAGACAGTAAACAGAGCATGGTGAAAATATCCAGGCAGAAGAATCAGAAAATTCTAAAACACCAGCAGTCAAAGAATCGATATCATAACAATGCCAGTTCACTGAACACCACCATCACCTACATACCAAGAAGCCATCTCCCAGCTCTTTTGGAAGAAGACAGGCATAAATCAATAAGTTATTTCGTTTCAGGACTTTTCTAGAATTTTAAGAGAGCAAAAGAGTGATAGAAAAACTGAGTAGGAGAAGAAAACATAAGCATAGAGCATATTTTTTATTAAACTATAATTAAAAATAGATCTGAATATGTGAAAAAAAATAATACGAGTGCAACAAAAATATACACACTCATCTACTATCAAACATATTTCAATTTATCTTTGGAATTCATTGTGATTTGGGGGTTTCTCCACCTTTATTCTCTTCCATGTTTAGCTCCATCCCAAACAAGACAAGAAAAAAGTATCATTGAGCTCTGCACAATAAATCACAGCACGTGACATTCCATGGGAGTTTAGAGCTCCGCTAGTCTTGCCCCAGTGTTTTGCTACTGGGGAGCTGAGACCTAGGAAATGGAAGTAACTTGCTGAAGGTTATACAGCTGGTTACCTGCTAAGCCAGGGGTGAAAGAGCAGATCTCCTGTCTCTTGGCACAGTGTTCCTGCTACAGGCTCACAAATCAACAACGTGGTCATACCTGTTCTAGGGCCTTGTGATTGTGCGTAATATATCAAAGCAGGGAGATGAAATTATTTTTTATTTGTTATTTTTAGATATACATAACAGTAGAGTGTATTTTGATAAATCATACCAATGTGGAGTATAACTTCCCATTCTTGAAGTTGTACATGATGTGGAGATACACTGGTCGTGTATTCATATATGAATACAGGAAAGTTACCTCTGATTCATTCTACTGTTTTTCCTATTTCCATCCCCACAGTGAGAAGAAATTTACATACAAGTATTTGAGCACTGCTGTCAGTCCCCTGGCTGGTCTATGGTCTTTGATGTTCACATATAAAGCTTTCTGAAAAAGAGACACCAGACCTGGTAAGAGAAGCCTGGCTGACCCCAAGGCCCACTCTGTAGCCCAGGTTTCATACAGTTCCAAGACCTGCCATTTGCCTGTGCACAGTGAGGAATAAGAGCTGCCAGCCTGTGGGGCTCTTTCCTCATTGCAGGGTCCCTGGAGTAGAAGGCCCGTAAAACACTGTCCTCTGAGGGGTAGTTAAGAACCAAAGAGAAATGTTTAAAATGGCTATATTTAACACATCTCTTATTAGAAAATTTAAAACATATGTTATTTAAAAAGACATTTCTCTGCTTGTTTTTTTTTTAAGTTTAAAGTTGAAAAAGAAACTAGGAAGAAGTGGATGTAGCCTGGAGCCAAAAAAAAAAAAAAAATCTTATCTCCAATACAACAAATGTCTCATCTGTAACAGTCACAAGAGGCTGTGAGCTTCTGCACAGAATCTCACTTGCTAGTTATAATTCCACTCTCTCTTCCTTACCACCACTGACAAAAAACCCTAGTTGGTATCATATTTGTATGTTTTAAATTAAAATCTAAAGTAGGAGTTGGGCTCCTCTTTAATCCAGAAGCTGAAGTTGTTTTGACTCTGTGCATAATATATAATATTACTAAGAATGAGGACAAAAGTGGCCAAAGTTACTCTAGTTATGAATTAGTTCCATGCAACTACAGTTATTTTAATAATAATTAGAGGAAATCTTCTTAAAGTGATGTGACAGAGGCTGGCATAATAAAATTTAAATAATTCTACTGTTGTTGTTGTTGTTGAAAACAACTACTAATTGCATCCAAATTCATAATCAGGGGAACCTGTACCCACAAAAGCAGAACCTCCATGTAGCAGCTCTCCTGGTGCCCTCAACTCACCTATGATATCAGGCACAGTTGTGATGGACAGTTATGTGCAAGCTTTCCCACCTGGTGCTACTGGTATCACACCTAGACATGCACCTTACCAAACTCTGTTTCAACACTACAGAGTTTACTTTCCTGGATGGGAAAGCACACAGCCTGGAAGTGTAAGAGAGGTACAACTTGTGGAGCAACACTTGAGGAGCCACTATCTTGCAGGAAGGCAAATTCTAGGACCTGTAACAGGTCCTGAAAGCATCTCTAGTGGTCTCAGCAGAATTGTCTTCCCTGTGCTGCTCCCAGAAGATTATTCTTCCTCCCTGTCTCACTCACCAGGACCCTTACTCCTGCTTCCTAGAATCACCTCCCAAATGAACCATCTGTACCCAACCTGCCTCAGGCTGTTTTCCAGGGAACCTATAGTAAGGTATTCCATTTCATTAGCCTAAGTGATGAGGGATGACTGAAAATATAAAGTAGTCCTCAACACAAAGCAACATCAGATTATTCTTCTTTCACATCAACTTTTTTGAAATGGAAAAGAATACATCATCAGATAGGATCTTGTTGTAAAATAAAGTTCATAACATCCTATTGAGAAAGCCCCTGTAAAAGTTGTAGGAAAATAATTATTTAAAGAATTGCAGAAGGGGAGAGAAAGCCCAATGTTTTTAGTACCTTTGATCTTTATTCCTGTGCTCTGTATTGATGAACCAAGTGATCATTGACTTTTGTTCAGTACAAGATCATTTATTGTGGAACTATTTGGGTGTTTAATCAATTCAAGCCTGAGTTCTTTAGCTGAATGCTGTCCTGGAAAAGTTTCAGCAACTAAGGAACTAAGTCATGAGAATTTGACTACATGTCCAAAGATGTGGGAGTCATATCCAGCATTGGTTAGAACACTTAAGGTTCTTAAATTGCGAGTGGTACAACCAAATCAGAGTGTCACAAAACTCCAAAGAGATCAGGGGTCCAAGAGAAAACACTTGAATCTTCTCACATGAGTGCTTCAGAGTATTGACTGTATAAAATTTAATTCAATTGGTACATTTAGAGTACTTACTATGACACAGTAATTAACAGTTATAGAGAAGTTTTATATCTATCAACTCGTTTAAGCCTAAAATAATCTATAAGATGGGCATTATTTTTTCTTCCCACTTTGCAGATGATACAAATGGGACTCAAAGCAGTGATTAACAGTAGAAAAGTGCTTCACAAGTATTGTTGAAATGACTCATATGAGATTAAACATTGAACATGAATCCAGATCATTTTTTCCCAACCGTCTTGCTGTCTAGTTGGACTGTACTAAGCATCATATTTAACACAAAATGCAAATGAATAGTTCTTGTTCTGTCTTAAGGACTCTTAATCCCACTAGGGAGAGAGAACAGTGCTGTGTTTGCTTAAGTGAAATTGATCTTGTATACCAATGAGAGGAACACTGACCTGCGTGGTTGAAATAGCACTCTCTAAATAAAGCAGGTGAGAACGGAGCTGGGCACTGAAGGTCAGTTAGGATTTTCATCAGATCTTGGTTCAAGTCAATGTATTAGGATGGTGAAGTAGGTGATATAGCTACTAGCTGCAAATATATACTATGCATATCTTGTATCATTTTTCCCACCTGAAACATGGCAACAATTTAAAGATTATATGCGGAAATATAGATTTTTATCATTAGCAATTATCATTCATTCATTATTCATTTGTCCATTCAACAAATATATTTTAAGGTCTACTATATACCAGGCTTTGTTTTAGGGGCAGGTGTTAAGAGACTGAATGAAATAAACAAAACACATATCAGTTAGGAACACAAAGGACACCAAATAATGGGAAATTCCACTCCAGTAGCTCTTCCAAGGAGGGTTTCATGATTTTTCACTAAACAAGAAATTAGGAGGGAGGCAGCCACTTCTGGTGAGCTGTGCTGTGATGCCATCAAGGACCCAGTTTCTCTCTACCTTTCGACTTTCCTTACTGAAAGGACCAGTTTCCATACTCATGCCTGTCATTTCATGATCACAAAATAACTTATTCCATTGTAGGGAGTTATATCTGCTTTCCAAACAGGCTTGTTTGGAAAAACAAGGAGAAAGAGAGAAGGAAAGGCAGCATTCTCATTAGGAAAGCAAAGGTTTTGCAGAAATCCCCAGACTTCTGTTCACAAACCATTGGTTACAGCTACGCAGCATGGCTACCCCAGCCTCCAACCAAAGTGAGAGAGGTGGACGTATCTCCACTCCAAATAAAGTTAGGAATCTGTGAGTAAAAAAGAAAAGGCACTGGGTTGTTTTCTACTAGTTTCTGTAGAGGCCCTGCATCCTGGAGTTTGTCATCTAGTGTGGTAGATTGTATCACTAGGGATCTTTGGTTGCAGAAAAGGAATCTGTTGGAAGGATGTCAACCAGCTCAGAGTGGAAGGGAAGTTGGAGTCAGGTTGTAGAAGGAACCAGGGCAGCTTCTCTATCCTCACCTGCTGGCAGTGGTCTGATCAAGAACCCCAGCCACAGAAGTGGTTCAAAGTCGGGAGAGAAGCCCAACCCTGGGTTGAGTCCTAGCAATCGCACCAGATCTTCACATAGTGGCAATGATGCCACATAATGAAGTCTGGGAGTGCTGACCACAAAAGAGGTAAAGGTGCTAAGGGGGCCAGCAGGTCCTGGACATTGACCACAGGGCTGGTATTTGTGGAATGGCTTTAGTTTTAAGTTCTCAAGTGCTTGTGAAATACTGTGAAATTCTTAATAGTGTATTGCAATCTTAAAAACATATTTTTACTCCAATTCTTTAATACCTTAGAAAAATCCAATTTTCACTTTCCTAAATGAAATCAGAACTGGAAAAAAAAGTTTACACTAAAAGAAAAGCAGTTTTGTTATTAAGACTGTCTCTGGTTACGTTTTATATACAGAGTCTTATGAATGTAGGTTAGGGAGCTATTAAAAAATTAAATAAGAGAAAAGCATCACTTCTGCTATTTGACTCAGAGATGTTCACAGCAGGACAACATAAAATCTGATTTTTATAGTGTTGTCTGAAAATAATACCATATCCTAAACCAGAAGCCCATAGGCAGATCAGATCATTAAGGACTATTACCCATGTTATTACTGCTAAAATATTTATATATTATAATTTTGCAATAAGGTATTTCCAAAGAAAATAATGTTAGTTTAAAATGCACATATTGCTAAAGTTATTCCAGCATAGCATTGTTTGAAAATGTCTGCAGGAGCAAAAGTCACAGTCACCAAACAACTATCATAAGCTTGGATTTTGCCCCTCTAATTGCCTTTCTCCTGAATCTTCAAAATAGTTGGAGTAAATGAAGACCTATCAAATTACGCATGAGTGAAATGGGCTAAAAATAAGAAGAAAATTGATAAAGGTCCAAGTGCCATTGTAATTCAGTTTCTTTTCTCATGTTAAAATTATTTCAGCTTCAGATAAGTTGTAGTGTTCATTTATTCAAAAAATATTTATTGAATTTGCCTACTAGGGTAGATATTCAATATTCATTCATACTATTTACTGATATAATCCCATATTTTTCAATATGTCAGTGTGTTCTGTAAAACAGTAATTGCCCAGATGCACATGCATCTGGGTTGCTTTATTACCGGGTCTATACAATGAGACATCAAGGGAAGTTGTTTTGTTTTACTTGTTCTCTTTAATACTACTGCTCAACTGGCAGTGTCTTTGATCTGTCTGGAATGCAGGTGCAATTCCTGAAAGCATGGCAGCCATATTGCAATCATAAGGATACAAACTAGAAAAAGAAATGGCTCATTGACAACTGATGGCATTATGGAACTACTATGCCAGTCCTAGATTGTCTATCTTCAGCCTTTTTCCTCTGTAGTAAAAATAAATCTCTATTACAATCATATTCTGCTCTTTGTCGTCAATTGTATTACTAACTGATTAGCACATATTACTAACTGATATATGTGCTACATACATGTAATGTGACAATTTTCTCACTATTTAATGGGAAAAAAATTAAACAAATTATTACAAAATGAATTATTTAATTACAACTACTATGAAGGGGGTAATTACTGGAGTAACTAAATTTTTCTGTATGAAGATGGTGGTCAAAGATCTTTTAAAATAAATGACATATAAACTAAGAGGATAAACGGAAGTTAACTGGGAATTTCTCATTGGAGAGACCATTCCAATGAAAAAGACCAGTCCCTGTGAGTCACATAGACTAGGGAGAGTGATACTTCATGAGACTGCAGCCACGGTAGTATCAGAGTACACAGGGCCTTTTGCTATGGTAAGGATTCTAGACCTTAGAGCAATAGAAGGCCTTTGGTAGATGGGAAATAACTAGGTTTCAGTTGTGAAGAAATCATTCTAGCTATATTCTGAAGGAACTGAAGGAGAACAAGAATGACTGGGAGAAGCTTTCTGAAATACTCTAGATCGAGGGTCAGCAAACCACTTTCAAAGATCTGCTTTGGTAAATAAAATTTTATTGGAACTCTGTGAGTGAACCTTTCATCACTATGACCAAAATACTTGCACAAAAACTTTAAGGAGGAGAAGTTCATTTTGGCTCATGGTTCAGAGGTTTCAGGTCACAGTTGGCTGGCTCCATTGCTTTGGGCCTGAGGTCAGGCAGAACATCATGGTAGAAGAGTGTGGTGGAGAAAATTTGCTCAGCTCATTGCTCTGATTCAGAGAGAGAGAAAGAGAGAGAGAGTAGATGGTGGATTGGGGCCATGGAGATGTAGAAAAATGATAGATTTTCTACATGTAGATGTATTTGAGACTGCTGATTGGTTAAATCTGGGAATGAGGAAGAGAAAGAGATGAACAATGATTTTTAAAAATAAGCATTGGGAAAAAATTAAAATAAGCATTAGAAAAGACAGAAAAGCAGGTTTGGGAGGCAAAATCCAAGTGTTCTGTCTAGGCAATCTTGAGTTGAAACATCTTAGAGAGAGATTATTATCATAGTCCCTCTCTTGAATGTGGGAAGCCTGTGATGTGGGAGCTTTTCTTCAGTTCCATGTTGCATTGGGTCTGCCTGGTAAGAAGCCTTTGCTGGCTTATTAATTTTTACACACTCAAAGCCCTCCCACATAGAATTCAATTCAGTCCATTTTAGTTAAAAAAAAAAAAAAGCAAAAGTTGAAATAAATAGAAACAAATGGATTATAATAAAAAGGTCTTCTGATGGTTTGAGAAAATACACATGGTTCCTAGTTGAGCAATAGGTCTATTCAGTAATTACTACTTACATACTTTCAAAATTATTTTTCATACACTCACATTTCCCCCAGTATTCCCACGCCCCTAACTACTACCACATTGATCTCATAAAAAAACAACAACAGCAACAACAAAGTAATGCACACTTCCAGTTCAGATATCATTTGTTGAGAACCAGTATGGTATAGAACTTTCAAGGTTAGACATTTTTAGTAAGCCCATGTTTCCCCTTCTTAATAGAAAGATTGCAATTCTCTGGTCAAAATCTGGGGCACAAGGGTTGACACCTGGAAAAAAATTTAATTGTGGAAGTCCGAGAACACATCAGAAATATGGGTGCCATAGATTTCTATGCCAGATCCTAAGGATGAGAAACTCACCCACATTTTCACCCATGCCCCTATAAAAGGGCAGGCCTCACGTACAGAAAGGAAAGAATTAGCCATCATGGAAAATGGCGAGGCCCAACAGTTGAAGTAAGACAACCTGGTCATGTCCTTTGACTTTCCAGAAGTATTTAGCAGTGTGAATATATAATACACTTGATAAGACCTCCTATTGAGACTATGGGGGATGGGGAAGACAAGACTTACAAAATGTAAATATCCAGGATGATATCTGACTTGCTCTCTTTTGCTTCCATTTCCAAAGCTGTTTGGAGAAATGCATGAATCTCCTGTATGTTCCATCTCAATTTTTTGTTGTTATTCAGTTGCCCTATGCTACAATGAATGGGTTGTTTGTTTGTTTGTTTGTCAAAACATGCTGGAAATTTCCTGGTATCTTAACAAGACTGTTTCTTTCAAGATGCACATATTATGATATGGGTATGAAATTACCCAAGACAAAGAAGGTGGGATTTATGCGTTTAAAGAAGTATGAAAATTGGAAAAGACAAACATCCCTTCTGAAGGTGATTTTACCCATTAACAAAATGGGGGAATGTGAAAGTATTCAAGTCAAATAGTTCTCTTTAAATTTGATAGGTAATTTCTTTTTTTTTTTTTTTAATTACTATTTTCCAGCAGACTGGAGTTTTCCCTGTATGAAGCAAGGCATTCCCAGCCAAATAGTGTTGAGCTCATGCTCAGAAAGTAAAGTTTCCTCCTTCCCTCATGCATTCACCTGCTCATGACCATAAGCCCAGCTCCAGGTGGGACAGTATTTGGAGGAACAGCTGGAGCAGAAGAGAGTTTGGAAAAGCCACACTGAGCTGGTTTTGATCCTTTTATAATTTCATTCACACACATTTTCTTTAGGAGGCCTGTAAAATGTTGTTGTTGTTGTTTTTTTAACTGCAGTATAATTGACAAAGAGTAAAATTCATCCTTTAAATTGTATAGTTCTATATATTTGGAAAAGTTTATACACTCATGCAACAACCCCCACTATCAAGGTAGAGAATATTTTCATCTTAAAAGGATCCTTTATGCCCCAATTTTATAACCCCTACCCCTACTCCCAACCTTGGCAACCTTGCACTCATAAATTTGATTTCTATTTCTGCCTTCTCCAGAAACAGAATCATATAGTATGTAGCTCTTTGACTCTAACTTCTTTCACTTGACAAAAATACTTTTAAATTCAGCAGTTTTATTAGTGTATTTGTAGTTCATTCCTTTTCACTGCTGAATAATATTCCATTATGATTACATGAATGTACCACAATGTCTTTATCTACTCATTCAGTATTTGCCCTTTTTTCTAACTTTGGGCAGTTATTACTAAAGCTGCTATAAGAATTTATGTACAGGTTTTTGTGTGGAACTCTGTCTTCATTTCCCTTCAGTAAATATCTAATTACAGATTTTCTAAATCATACAGCAAGCATATGTGTAATGTTAAAAATTTTTTCCGACTATTTCCCTAAGGGACTGCACCATTTTGTATTCCCAACAATGAATGTATGAAAGCTCCAGTTATTCAATATCCTCCAATGCATTTTGTAAAGTCAGTTTATTGTCACTAAAGCCATTATAACTGGTGTGTAGTGGTATCTCACTGCATTTTCAATTTACATTTCTACTGACTAATGATATTGAGCCTCTTTTTATGTGTTTATTTGCCACATGTATCTGTTCAAATATTTTGCCCACTTTGAATTGGTTTGTTTTCTTATTATTGGGTTTTGAGAGTTCTATGTATAATCTGGTTATGAGTCCTTTATCAGATGGGTATTTTGTAAATAT
This sequence comes from Sciurus carolinensis, assembly GCF_902686445.1. Classification (NCBI taxonomy): domain Eukaryota; kingdom Metazoa; phylum Chordata; class Mammalia; order Rodentia; family Sciuridae; genus Sciurus; species Sciurus carolinensis. Next base: position 106,309,702 of record NC_062216.1, read on the forward strand.
TTTCTGTCTTTGGCTTGTCATTTCATTCTTTTCACACTTCAATTTGGAAAGCAGAAGTTTTAGATTTTGATGAAATCCAACTTACCAACTTTTTTCTTTTTTGCACTTTTTTCTTAGAAATCTTTGCCTGTCCTCATTGTCTCAAAGATTTTTTAACCTATGTTCTCTCCCAAAGATTTTATAATTTTAATTTTAATTTTAGACCTTTGATGAGTTTCCAGTTATCTTTTGAGTGTTTATTTTGATATGGATCAAGGTTCACATTTTATATATGAATGTCCCAATACTCCAGCATCATTTGTTGAAAAGTTTCTACATTACATTGCCTGGTACCTATGCTAAAAATCAACTAACATTTTTTGTCTCTCTCCTCTGTCCAGTTGATTCATATGTCTGTCTTTTTGCAAACACCACACAATCTTGATTACTGTATCATTATAGTAAGTCAACAAGAATTAATCCTCCAAACTTTATCTTCTCTTTCAAAATTGTTACGGCTATTCTAGTCTGTTGCTTTTCCAAATAATTTTTAGAATTGGTTTCTTGATTTCTATAAAAAGTTTCCTGGTGTTTTTAATGGAATTACATTTCATCTATGTATGCATTTGGGGAACACTGACAGACATCTTGACAATTCTGAATATTTCAATGAATGAAGGCACTGTACTCTCCATTTAATTGGATCTTCTTTGATTTCTGTCATTAATGTTTTTAATTTTCAGTATATTCCATATTCTTTTTTCTTGACAGATGTTTTGCTAGCTCTATTTTTAAGCATTCCAAGTTTTAAATGATACTATAATTTCTTTTCTGTTTCCAATTTGTCCATTACTAGTGTGTAGATATATAGTTGATTGTTTTGTTGTGGCTGATCTCATATCCTGAAACCTTGTGAAACGTATTTATCAGCTTTAGCACAATGTTGGTAGATTCTTTGGGATTGCTATGTACACAATGATGTCATCTGAGAATAAAGTTTTAATTTTCTTCACTCATAAAGTGTATGATTTTTATTTGTCCTGCCTGCCTTACTGCAGGTGCTAGGACTTCCAGTCCAGCATTGTAGATATGTACCAAGAATGGAAATCTTTTCTTGGTCTTGATCTTAGAGGACAGAAAGTTAGTCAGTCATTGTAATGTTTTTCTTTTTTGTTTTTGCTTTTTAGATTTTTTGGTATATACACACTATTAGGTTGAGGACATTCCCTTCTATTCCTAATTTGTTAAGACTTTTGTTTTGTTTTTGTTTTTTTCCATGAATGGATCTCGAATTTCCTCAGTCTTCTTTTGTATCTGTGGAGGTGATCGTATGACTTTTCTCTTTTAGACTGCTGAAAAAGTGAATTGCACTGATGTTTGCATGCTGAATCAATCTTGCAACTGTAGGGTGAGCCTTGCTCGGTCATGTTGCTTTAGCCTTTGTACACATAACTAGATTCAATTTGCTAAGACTTTGTTAAGGATTTCTGCAGCTGTTTTCATAAGGGATATTAGATAGCTCTCAAGATAATATTGGTCTCACAAATAAGTTGGGAAGTATTCCCTCCTCTTCAATTTTGGGTAAGAACTTTGTGTAGAATTGATTTTTTTTTTTCTTTAATGTTTAATAGAATTCACTAGTGAAACCATCTGGGCCTAGAGGGTATTTTTTGCTTGCTTGTGTATGGCAGGGTTGAGGCAGGAGGCTTTTAACCACAGAGTCAATTTGTTTAACAGATGTTCAATGATTCCTGTTATTTGTTTCTTGTCTATTGGCATTTTAAAATTGATGTTTTTCAAAGTCTTTTTTTTTTTTTTTTTGGCAGTTTTTTTTTTTTTTTCAGTTCTAACAGATGAACTAAAAAAAATGTAGTTCTATCTTACTGGAGCATTTTATGTGAGAAATCCAAGTTTAAAAAACAAAATACCCCATGGTTAGTCTATATCAAATTAGACAAAATAAAGACTAAAGGGAGCTTCTTCATAGCCTGTCTACATCAGCTCCTTCTCTCCTGTTTGAAACAGTCCTGATTGAGATTACAACTGTCAGAAAGAAACATGATTAGAACTTCAACTTCCTACACAGGATGAGTGGATTAGTTAATCTGACAACAATCGATGGTCATTCTGCTTGCCAACTTTGCACAAGGCACTCCATGGCACACGAAACAAAGAAAACACCTTCAGCGAACTGTCTTCTGTGTAGGTGATCAACTGGTTAATATCCACAAGGCCAGGTGTGATCAAGCTCAAATCAATATAAAGTGAACTTTCTATTTAAATGCTGGGGAAACAAAAAAGAGAATATTGGAACATATATCTCTAAAGGTGAGTTTTGAGCTGGATTTTCAGAAAATAGACAAGAAAAATTTTGGCAAGAAAATTGGTACTTCTGGTGCAGGAAGAAGTATGAATAGAACTATTGTTTTGAGGCCTTAGCAAAAGATGACATAGAAAACTTTAGCAAGTGAGATTGCCATGAAAAGATTCCTGGGCAATAGCCTAAAGAAGGGAGTGAACATTCTGTGACTTCATTTCCAGGTCAATTCTTTAAGGTAACATCCCCCTACCACACATCCAATTTCTGATAAAAAGAGAACATTAAGATAACACGCCCACAGTCACCCTTGTCAACGATAATCTGGCCTCTGAACTTGGCCAGACTAGAGTCCAGGTTTCTTTTACTCCCATTACACTCTTTGTCAGCCAAAAAAGTTATTATTGGCTGTGAAGAAAATTTCAATTAATTTGTTGCTAGTAACATGTATTCATTCAACGAATATCCTTTGAATCCCTTGCCCTGTGCCCGACACCATGTTAAGGTGCCACAGATACATCATAGAACAAAATAAACACCCTTCCTGCCATCATGAAGTTCATTTTTTAGTGATGAAAACTCATTGAACAAATCAGGTTCACACTCTTCATAGGTGATTGAAAAGAATCTATTGCTTTGTGGAAGGATTAAAAAAAAGTGGGGGCCTAGTTAGGTTAGAGTGAATGAAGGGGTATTTGTGCTAGCAAAGGGAATACTAAATAAATTTCAGACCTTACTTCATAGGAAATGCAAAATGAGCATAGGATTTTGAAGAGAGGAGATAACACAATCAGATTCCTCAGATACAGACTTTTAGAAGTTCATTCTGACCACATTGTTGCAAGCAGATTATAGAGGGGTATGGTTTAGAGATTATTAGGAAGGACCTGGAGTCAATGAGATTATTATTAAGATTAAAATTAGTTACAAATGTAAAGTACTGTCTCGGTACCATACCTGGTGGAAAGTTTCAATAGATCTCAATTATTATCACATTGCTGTGAGATGATCAGCAGGGCCGAATGTATTATCACAGAATGTTCACAACCTGACTTAGGCTATTGCCCAGGAATCTCTCCATAGCAATCCCACTCCCTGAAGTTATAAAACTTCACCTTTTGCTAAAGTCTCAAAATAATAGTACCCTTCATGCTTTTTTTCTCCACCAGAGGTACCATCCGATTTTCTTGCCCAAAATTTTCTTGTCCATTTTCTGAAAGTCCAGCTCAAAACTCAATTTTAAGATACATTTTCCAAGGGCCTATGAGACAAAAGGGTGTGTAGCTCAGCTTCGAGAATCATCTTGGATGAGATGTGCAAGATCAGCAAAGAGAGAGAGAGGACAATTCACAGATTTCTGATATTTGTTACCACATAGTTTGTAGCATGCCATTTACCCAGTTAAGAACAATGTAGAAAGGACAGATGTAGCATTGTGGGGAGGTGGTGGTAGGCAAATGATGGGCTTAGTTTTGCCAAGTTGAGTGGGGTGTATGCAGTACAGTGGTTAAGAGTGTGACCTATGAAGCCAGACAATAGATTCAAATCCCAGTTCTACCATTTCACTGCTGTGCATCTACAAGTTATTCATCCTTTCTATACCTCAGTTTCTGAAAATCAGCATAATGATAGTAACTACCTCATGAGATTATTGTTACTATTGAAATTAGTCACAAATGTAAAGAACTGCTTTGGTACACTACCTGGTAGTAAGCTTAGCTAGATCTCAACTATTATCATGTAACTGTGAGGTGATCAGCAGGGCTGAATGTGTTCTTTCAAATCTCAGGAGAAGGGTTAGGGTGGTGCCCCTGTAGAACTCAATTCCTAGCTCCCTCATGTTCGAGTGAGGGACATGGAGCTGAGTTGGAGGTACTAAATGGCCAGAAAAAAAAAAAAAATCTCTGGAGAATCTGTCCCTGAGGCAGAGATTGGCTAATTTCTTTTGATGGACACAATACTTTTATTTTATTTATTTTTATGTGATGCTGAGAATCGAACCCAGTGCCTCATACACGATAGGCGAGCACTCTACCAGTGAGCTACAACTATAGCCCTGAGGCTGGCAATATCTGAGAAGAAAACCACTCCCTCATCCTACCTCCCTAAGTAACTACAATGAACACAGCCCCCATGCCATTCTAGGATGAAGTATAACAGAAGTGAGAAAGAAATCTTTGTTATTTTAAGTCATTTAAGATTTAAGGACTATCTATTATTATGGCACAATCTAGTTGATACTGACTGGCACACTGATGAGCTGTTTAATTATGAAAATAACATGGGAAAGTTGGAGAAAAGTAAAAGATTTTGTATGTTTAAAGCAGATTTATATGCTTGCAAATAATTTCCCCAGGAAATAGATTTCCTCCTAAATATGGATATAGATTTATTTTGCAATCTAAAGGAACTACTCATTTTATAAAGATGTACAGGATTCCAGTTAAGAAGTTGTGACTGAACATTAGGAGCTAAGGCCACAGGAAGAGCATACAGGCATATACTTCACAAAAAAAAAAGCACAGAAAGGAGGTGGAATTACACTTGATATTATTTCAAACTACTCAATCCAGATTTTGAGAATCAAAATGAAGAAATTGCCTTTATTGTAAATAGGAAGAGGTAAATACAAGGAAATGACCTTCCTATGTCTGCTTATCCACTGTATGGAGCTGAGCTACTGGGTTCTGCTATGGTTTACTCTAGAGGCAAAGCCCCATCTGTGGATAGGAAGTGAGGTGCCTCCTAATGAAAGGGGACTTCCTCACCCACAGTCTTCCTGGACAGAGGCAGAAGAGGGCCTGGGAGTGAAAACTGGGAAGGCAGACCTTAAACAGGAGGTGTGAGGGGAACACCATCTTTGGATTTTATTCTCTTAGGTTTAGAGCCTGTTATGATTTAGATCTGAAATGTCTCACAAAAGCTCATGTGTTAAAGGTGTGGTCCCTAGGGTAGCAGTGTTCAGAGGTGGAGCCTTTGGGAAGTAATTGGGTTATGAGAACTTTCACCTCATCATTGAATTAATCCATTGATAGATTCATAATTTAATGGGCTATGGGAAGTGGTAGAAACTTTGGGAAGTGGGGCCTAGTTAGAGGCAGTGGTCATTGGGAGCATGCCCTCATAGGGTATATTTTGTCCCTATTTTGTCCCCAGCCCCTCTCCTCCTCTCCCCTCCCCTCCCCTTCCCTTCCCCCCTCCCCTCCTACCCATCCCACCCTCCCTGTAATTCCTGGATGCCATGAGATGAGTACCAAGTTCCAGCCGTGGTGTTCTGCATTACCAAAGTCCCAGAAACAACACAGCCAAGTAATCATGGGCTGAAATCTCTGAAACCCATAAGCCAAAATAAATCTTCCCACCCTTTAAATCGTTAATCTCAGGTATTCTGTCACAGCAACAACGAGCTAATTAACACAGAACCTAAGACATCCAGGCTGCTTGAGCAGTGGTAAGAGTAGCTGGCACCTCAACGTGGGAGCAGGTTGCAGCTAGCTGGGGAGGAAATCCCATAGCCAGGAACTCATAACCCTAGAAGGATGGTGAGCTATGATGGGTGACTCCAGAAGCCCCGATATTTAACAACCAGTCATCGGTTTCTTTGCCATAATTTCATTTTCCTGACCTTCAGGAAGATGTTGGTTGACTTCTAAGCCTGCTCCCAGTGAGGCTGGGAAGAACTGAGGATCAGGTGTCTGTCTGTTGTTAGTCCAGTAATGAAGGAACAAGTGACCTTGAACTTGGCATGGTAGGGGGAGCTTCAGTCCCTGGCTAGGGCAGGGATCAACAGATTGGAACTGAAGACAGCTCAGGCATATGCAGAGGCTGAAAGCCTGCCTGACATACCAGAGGAGAGTCCCAGAAAGAAATGAGCAGGAACCTGAGAAGGGCATCCTGCTCTCATGCAGGTAGAGACTGTGAATCAAGGGACTCTAGGTTAAACTATGACCTCGTGTGCACTGGTGAGGCCAGAGGGATGTGGGTTACAAATATAATTGTGGGCATAGGACTCCTTGGGACGGTGAAGCTCATGAGAGTTTGTCTATCAAGTGGGAATCCCTGGGCCAAGTGTCAGGCAAAAAGACTGAGATGTTCTCTTCTAGGCATCAGGGGCCTCTGTGCGATTTTAGAGAGGGAAAGGAGGAAATGAAAAGAAGATTCTGAATTTCTACAGTTTTCTAATATCATTATAATGAGCAAAGGTTTGTTTTCCAATAATAATCCTATTTAAAAAGTTATAAATATTGTTAGGAAAATGTGCTTTCAGTTGAAACAAGGCAGTAAATCAAGCTTGTGGCTTGTGGATTTAGTTAAGTAGAGTTTAGGTGAAACAAAATCTCAATAAATCAAGAAACTCAACCTTAATGTAGGCAGTTCATTAGTTAAAACTCACAGCCAAGTTCAAGATTTACACAATTCTGAAGTGACGATATTGAAAAAACATCTGCTTCCAAGCATCTGCTTACCAGGAAACTTTACTCTTCCTCCTGAACAACAGGATAAGTCATGATCCTTCTCTAATCCTTTTAGGACTGAGAGTGTTTCCCATGAAGTTTTCAAATGGCCTGGGCATGCTCATTTCTCTTCACTAACAAAATCTACAGCTATAATTTGTTCGGTTTACAATTTTAAAGCAGCAATCACGCAAATCTCAAATTGTAGACATTTGGGAATGAAGATTAAAGCTGAAAAGGGGCCTGAGGAAATTGAGGGGAAGGAAAGGAAAAGACCAGAATGCAGTTTCCTACAGTGCAAGGGCACCCAGAGGTGAAATAACTTGAGGGCATGGAATCATCAATATTCAAACTAAAAATGAAATAAAAAGGCTTGACACTGTGAGCCAATGTGCTTACAGTGGGCTTGCACAGATGCTCAGCCACGCACACAAGAAAAAGGAAAAAGAGAAACAACCTTAAATAGGCATGGCTGATTTTGCCTGTTCTTACCACTCAATGAGCCATGCTTTGTAGTAAAACTGAGATGGGCAACAGGAATCTGCTTTTCCTTGGCTTTTAAATATCTCACTGTGTGGGTAACTTACTATGTTATGTATGAATCTAGGGTTTAAAGTAATATGCTTTTTGAATGATTCTTAAATCCGAACCAACTATATCATCAGATGCCCAGTGGGGTAGGTAAGGACAGGGAAATCTTGCCAGATTTATTAGAAAATGTATGGTAGTCTCTTTATTAGTTAGGGCTCAGGCAGATAAGCAGAACCTCTTTGAGTGATTTAAAGAGAAGGGAGCACAAGGATTAGACCTTACATAATTATGGAAGTTGGTAAGGAATTCTGTGGAAGGCTGTTGTCTGGGCATCTTCAATAAGCCTGCACTTGTAGTTCAGCAAGACCAGTATTCAGAAGAAAAGCTGGTTGTGAAGTGGAGGAGGACAAGGAGACAACAGAACCCACAAGGGAAAACTGGAATCCAGAGAACAAAATGGAACACACATCTGTCTTTCACCACCTCCATAAGGCGGATAATCTATAGAAAGGACTGGTACCTTTCATCACAGGGTCACACATGCACTTGGTCCAGTGAAGGAAGGATCTGGCCAGAGCTGAAGAAGCCACAGACCAGCTGCAATGCCACAGTCAACAAAGTCAGTCAGTCAGTCAGATAAGTGACAGCATACCCAAGCTCTCAATGCCTCAGACTTACAAACATAATGACTGTCACCTCCCTGCTACCTTCTAAATTCTGTGCACACTTCTCTTGTGGCCAATCCTAATCCAGAACCATACATGGAATGGAATTCTAGGGAAAGTAGTTTCTATTTAACTAAGTTGAAACACTATACAGCCTCTGCAATCTTCAACATTAGACTTCTCCCTAAGGGATTTCCAAGGAAAATGTTGATGAAAGGTTTATTTTCTATGCTGTCTTTAGATCTCAACCCTATGTAAGATGCAACTCCATTCTCCAGATTGACATGTACTAACACTCTAAGTAGGAAATTGCCACTTGCTTCTGCTACTGACATTCTGGCTGCTAAATTCTTCTCTCTTCCATCATTAAGGCAATCAGGATTTCCCTGCTGAGAATACTATTGAGTCTACAATATGATATGATATTATCAGCATTCTTCCCTCTGTGTTTGAAAGAGTTATTATTAAACAAAAACTTTTCCTGATATTATATAGTAGTTTAAAAAAAGACTTCAAAAAAAGATTCTTATTTGTTGCCACTGATCTGTCAACCTGGTATTTAGTCCTACAAAAAAAAAAAAAAGGTATATTTGGGACTGGGGTTGTGGCTCAGTGGTAGACCACTTGCTAGCACATATGAGTCACTGGATTCAATCCCCAGCACCACATAAAAATAAATAAATAAAACAAAAGTATAAAAAAAAGATGCATTTTACCAGGGCAACACTCCAACTATTCATTTCCTGTTCCTTTTGTTTACTAAAGTGTGAGTTTTGGTAAAACTTTCAATATTCATAATTCTGAGACTTGACACTTTTTCTGGAAGACAAGTTCATTATGGGAAAAGGCTATGGTATTTTATTTCTTTTAAGTCATAGTTTACCCAGCAATTTCTCAGAGTACCCAAGAGCATAGTGATAACTGAGTTCTGAGTAAAACCATGAGCTTATGATGCCCATTAACTCATGACTGCTGCTGCGTGCTATTTAATAATATGATGAGCTCACTGAGGTCAGAGCCATGTCTCATTCATATGTATATTCAAAGTACCTGACTCAAACTAAGCACTCAAAAACATTTATTGAAGACTGAATTTTTTTTATATATGACTTCAAATGTTTGGCCTTAAAAATCTGACTTTGGATGAGGGACTTAAACTCAAAACTGCAAAGGTTAGGTGAGTACCTGAAAATACAAACCAGATTAGTAGACTAAGAAAGGAGTTATTCTCAATCTGTTTGCCCTTATTTATTTCCACTGAAAACCATTTGATGATTATATACTATATCTCGAGCACCACATCCATCAACAGAATCATAAAACCAAACAAGTTGGAGGCCCAGCCCTTAAAATACTTCAGTCTTAGCTGGAAACAGACATAGAAGTGAATAATTAACTTTAATAAAGCAAGAGATAAGTAAATACCTTCTCTAAATAGAATCTAATACCATCCAAAATAGATGTCTGGAGTCAGATACACATGAACCTAAGATCCAGGACTGAGAGGCACATAAACAGTGTGGCTTCAACTTCTCGCTGCCTTAATTCACATGCCTATTCTGGAGGGAGGCAGAAGTTTCCTGGGCTCCACCTCTCTGATAGTTAACCTCACTTGTAGTCCGGGGCCACCCACAGCTTAAGGAAATTTTTGCATATTAACAACTGAGCCTGCAGAACCAGAAAAGTCACATAGATGTGGTTTTCAAATTGAACTCAAGAGCAATCCCTTTGAACTAGTAAAGTATTCCTCAGACACACACAGTCAAGTATTGTGTAAGTATACTGCATCTTTAAAAAGAATTGAGTCTGAGGCTATATATTCACTTATTTGACTAACCCTAATAGAGCACCTAAAAGGGCCTGACTAATTTCTGATTGGTTGCCAAGCATAAAACCAAGGAGCAGTAGTTGCTAATAGCAAGGTGCATATCAAGAAGCTTAAATAGGATGACAAATAATTTTGAAATGAAATGATAATCTCTAAACAGATAATTATGATACCATACATATCAGCTACAGAGTGTTGTTTGGGACAATATGAAGGAGACATTTGCTTTCAGTGCAGTTTGGGAGAACTTTAGGAAGAAGATATGACCAATGAATCTTGAAGACTGACAAGGAGTCTACAAGATACAGAAAAACAAAGGCTTCCATAAATGCTTAGTAAAATTTAACAAGGCATATTTTAGGTGACTCTTTTAATGACTGAGTCATCTTCCTCAGGTGTTGATTGACCCTAATCATAGATACTGAAGAAAATTCTCCAGCGTTGCTCTGTAGAGTCTTTGGAATGTTGTACAACTCCAAAAGAGTTGGGAGCAAGTGAGACATGTGATGCATTCATTGAGTTACTGTTGTTAACTTACTAAACATATGTAAAAAAAATGAAACTACAGCTAAGAGCGCATGAGCAGGTCAAACCTGACCTACCTTCTACTGCCATTCTTGTTTCACTAGTAGCAAAAGATCAGCCTCCCACTGAGGCTGGATCCAACCAACCAGCAAATATTTACTTGATGGCTACTCTTAAATTACTCTGCTAGATTCAATAAACCTAGAGCTCGATAAAATAAAACATTTCAGATGACAACACTCTACAGGGGCAGAAATGAGACCTTCCATATTGTCTTTTAAGCCAATAAAAAGGATAGATAAGTGCCCAACTATGTTTTCCACATAAGACAACTCATTCATTAATTCTCCTATAGCTTCTTTCTGAATGTATGCCCTATAAGTTTTCCTTGTTGTTTTAAGAAAACCCCAATGCACTTGAATCAAATAAGGAATGACCTTCCTTTGGCCTAACTTTATCTTATGATCTTTTTCTAACCATCCTCTAGGTTTGAAATTTCAGGAGTTAAGTTCAATCTGGGAAGCATCCATATGGTTACTTGCCATTTGGTTTTCACTAAAATATCCATGAACCTTTTCTCTATCTGCAAATAGATTAAGTTATAATCAGTAGTCCACTGAATTGAAGAAAATCTCACTTGCACCTGATTAAACAACTAAATGATGGCACCCTCGCTTTCATCCTGAGCCACTTTCTAACCACTTCACCGACTGATTTATAACTCACTAAAGATTAGTAAAAGTAACTTGTAAAAGTAAAACTTCACAAAAAGTTCGATTTCCAAAGACATAGTTGAGGCCCCCAGTAGAGTTGCTTTCACTTATTTATATCTAGACACAGATCTAAGGCACACCAAAACATGTAGTTGAGAGAGCGGCAAAATTAGTCAACACTTTAAAAAGATTTGTTCAAAGTTTCATTTGAAATACACACATGTGGAAGCTACAGATACTATTATTTGCATAACATATATCAGAAGTTGAACAGTTTCACAGAGACTATTTGAACTCCTGTAACTCTAATTAGCAAAAGACATATATTTCAAGTATTTGACTTTGTGGCCAGAGATTCTAATACCAGAGGTAAAAGTACTAGAAGTCTTATTGAGGTAGTCCAGAATATTCTTTTCCTGTGGCAAAGTATTTCCCTCTACCCTGCACTTTAGGAAAGAGAGTTGTCCTCTTGGGCTTTTCAGGGGAGTACTCATGCCTTGTCATAGAAAATTGTGACAATAATAAAAATTAAGAGTTAAAATTTATTGAACTATTATGTCCAAGAACTTTACATATAACATCACATTTAATCCTGGTAATAACTCTCTGATGTAAGATAATTTTAAGCATTCCTATTTATAAGTAAAATAATTAAAGTTCAAGGAATATAAGTAACTTGCCAAAGACCCACAAATAGGACATGTCAGACCTAAAACTCAAACACTGGACCATCTGATTCAAAAGCCCAAGTTCCCAGACTGGGGATGTGTCTCAGTGTAGATCACTTGCCTGGCATGCATGAGACCCTGGGTTCCATCCCTAACACCACAAAAAAGAAAAACTTAAAAAACAAAGCCCAAGTTCCAAATTACTCTAATAAAAGAGACTGCCATTTTACAAATCAGACATTACTTATGTCCAAGTAATTCCTCTAATCTCAAAGTGCCAGAAGTCTCAGAGAAATATGGAACCCTTTCTGCATGATCAGCAAGAGATCTGGATCTGTCTCAGTGCCACATACTCTTTTTGGCTAGCAGTACCCAGAGTAGAAATTTTGGATAGTAGAATAATAAAAAGAAATCACCCCTTCCCACTCAAATTTGGAACCAATTTACAAGATAGACCTTGAAATCAGTCAAGATTGAAATGTCAACTTTATTGCCAATAGAACTGCATTAGAGGATGTGGCTACAATATGTAATCAAATGGGCTCATTTATGCAATTTACCCCAGTTCTATTCTCATCCCCCCCCCCAGATGTTGGGACTCAAGTCTGAGGGAAGTTTTGAGACTACACCTATAGGGCAATTGAACTCACATAGGACAGCTGCCCTGTACTGGTCCAAGGCAAAGAGGAAGAAGAAACCAAATCTCTAACAGTCATAGTCTTTTAATAGATTACAGATGCTCCTTGACTTACAATGGGGTCAGGTCCCAATAAACCCACCATAACTTGACAACATTGTAAGTTAAAAATGCACTTAATAACCTGACCTACCAAATATCATAGCTTAGCCCAGCCTAACTTAAACATACTCAGAACACTTACATTAATGTACAGTCATGAAGTCATCTGACACAAAACCTATTATACAATAAAGTATTGAATATTTCATGTTGTTATTGAAAACCTGTATCCAAAATACACTGGCAACACAGTACACTGCAGTGTATCCATTGTTTATCTTCTGATCATGTGACGACTGAGAGCTGGGACTGGCTGCCACCACCCAGCATATAAAGAGTATGGTACAAAAATTCACTCCACTGTCATGTATATCTAAAAAGAACAATTTTTTTAAAGGGTATTATACAGCATATCACTAGCCCAGGAAAAGATCAAAATTCAAAATTGGAAGTACATTTTCTACTGTATGCCGATTGCTTTTGCACCATCTTAAAAATTGAAAAATTGTAAGTTGAATCATCATTCATTAGGAACATCTATAGTTCTACCCACTTATGAACCATGGCCTTAGGCTGTTCTCCACCCAGTGTCCTCCACCAGGTAACACACTTCAACTACCCAAGGAGAAGTGAACAAGAGACAAGGAGTACTATGTTAGTACAATGGTCTCCAACAGAAATAGGAGAAATGGGGGAAATGAGCTCCTACCTCAGAGGAAGTCCTTCACACCCCTAAGAATATAGTGTAAGGAGAGATTTGAACAAAGGGATTGGTGATCTTGTTCTGAGAATAAGGAAGTTACTTGAGCAGAGTGAGTAGACAGGTAAGCAATTTAGCTACAGGGTCAAAGAAGTTTCTTCCTCTCCACATGTAAGACAAGTTAGGGCACACACAGTGTGCTGATTTTGCCTTCAATAAATTCAGTTCTTTATAGGTGGAAAAAGGTATGATTTTTTAAAAGAAAAAATATGAAGGAAAAATGTTCTGGGATTTTTTCCTGATACAGGTCCACTTTACTTCCTAGTATTCCTTTTGCTATTTTGCTCATATTTGGTGAGCAGCATTTATCCCCTGAGGGACTAGAAGATTCCACCAAATGCCAAGGCTTTTGAATTCCAAACGCTTTGTGTTTTGAGTTGTATAAACCTAAATCCTGAGTAAACTCAGGGCATAAGACAAAAGATTTGGGAAAATGCATAATGATCTAGAGTCAGCTGGGGGAAAGGGATTGTTGGGAGCATTGAAGAGGGGAACTCTGGGGAAGTCGAGACAATTCTATTCCTAGGAACATGGTCCTGAGCCATGGATTCCACAATGCTTTACCTTCTTCCACTTGCCAGAATCCAGATATGGAAAGAAGGGGGAGTTGAGGCATGGGACAATGATGTGAGCTCCAGATAGGCTCTGAGAGTCTATGAACAAAATCCCTGTGCAACCCCTTCCCAGACAGAGCTCCAAATTCCCCTATGCCAGTCTGATAGGTGAGCAGAAGAAATGTCCACAGACACCGTCTAAACTGGAGCACCCCAGACAGACTGAGAACATGCCCAGGTGCCCAAGAGCGGCACAGGCAGAGCTTAGGGGCTGCAGCAATGACCTGCATGAACCCACTGTGAAGCTTGATGGGAACAGGGATGCCTGCCTGCATGTCTGAGTGGACAACTGACAATGCTAAGACCCTCGATGCTAAACCCTCAGCGGCCAACACAACTAAAAGGTTTGGATATGAGGTCCCCCAAGAGATACTGTTAATGTAGGAGTATTCAAAGGTGAGATGATGAGATCATGAGAGCCATAACCTAATCTCTTGATCCTAGTTTGAATGGACTGATTGTGTGATAACTGTTGGCAGTTGGGGATGGCCAAAAGAGGTGGGACCCTGTGGGTATTTCCTGGAAGGGTTGCTCTTCCGGTGTCCTCTTCCTCTGCTGGGCCCTTTCACCATGATGTGCTGCCTCACCTTGGGCCTAGAGCAGTGGAATCAGCTGTCTATAGACTAAGACCTCTGAAACCATGCCCCCCAAATAAACTTTTCCTCCTCTAAGTTGTTTTTGCAGGTATTTGGGTCACAGCAACACAAAAGCTGACTAAAACAACAACAATGCCCCAAATGCCACCCAGGGAAAGGGGCCAAGTTGCCTGAGATTAAACTTCAGCTCAGTTACAGAAAACTGATGAACAGTTAGTTTATTTCCATACACCTGAGCAACCAGACTGAATATCTTACCCATTTCAGAAGTAGTAACAGTGGAATACATGTCAAGTGAGCAGAACATGGCAAAGGCTAAAGAAGTGTCAATCAAGAAAGCACAGCCCTCCCTCGCCCCTGCCATGCACATGCTTTCAAAGGTATTTTTCTTTACATAATATTAATTTCATCTTCTTGTTTAACCAAACCCACACAATAGGGACTCTACTGCATCCCTTTCTAGCACAACCTCATCTTCTAGCACGTTTGAATTGCTTAGCCCTTTAAATTATGGAGGTTGATTCCAGTGTCCCTTAGTGCCTCCACGGGTAGTCTTTCATGTCAAATATTTTTTTCATAGTAATAAGAAAACAACTCTAGATGTGTTTAACACAGCAGCCAAGGTGTACCCAAGGGGTGTAATTAGTACTTACTATGCTAGAAAGAAAAGGCAAGGTATAATACAGTACTGCTCTACCGAAAGAAAACGGAAAGTTACCACAAAAAATTTGCCTCAAAATTGTCTTTCTTTCTGATATAGTCAAAAGTGATGTTTACTGTGTTTCTGTTAATTATGGAATAAAACAGGGGGTTACTTGCCTGTGCCAGGCATTCACTCTCTCACAAAGGGAGTAAAATAGGCTGCCTGTGGATTGCTAGCATCGTTTACAGGGACCAGTACCACTGAGAATTTCAAACTCCTAGTCAGGTGCAAGGTAATGATGACAACTGATACTATTAACAGCATTCAAGTTTTTTTTTTTTTTTCTCTTATAAATAAATGTGGGTGTATATGGAGAGGGTATTACAGATTTCTGGGCTTTGTTTCAGTTTCACCCACTACTTCTGCAAGAGTGGCTGAACAACTGGCTCTTTGCCTATAAGAAAGGATTCCAACTCTCTGTGTTGTTGTTTTGTTTTGTCTTGTTTCTTCTCTTAGAATTATGTTCAAATACCCCATGACTCATCTTCTGCATGTTTCTAATTCTGTCTCGTTGGTGGCACCTTTCTATCCCTCATGCTCTGTTCTTGGATTTAAGTAATCATTCCCAAACACTGTGCTGTTTCAAAATGTAATTATCTGTTAGATGAAAGAGTCATTTTGTTAACCAGGAGTTTTAAAATGCCACCAAAATGTGTGTGTCATGGGTCATCATGAATTCAAAGGCTCAGGTATTTTTTTTAAATCTCACACACATTTTAACAATTTCATTAAAGTCTAAGCATTGGTGAATATGGAGTGAATTTCAGGATCAAAATGATTTTATTTGGTTGAAATTACTTATTAATTTGTTGCAGCTGGGTAAAGGATAGGACATTTTCCTTGCATCTTAAGTAATACAGTGAAAGCATTAAATGGAATGAATTAGGACTTAATGCTCTAAATATTAAAAGGCATGTCATTCAGGTTTAAATCACTTCAAAGTTGGAGATGGTTCCACTGATAGAAGCCTGATCTTGGTTTTTCAGAAGTCTCCAAAATCACGAAGGTGGAACCACAGAGGGTCTAGGTAAAGGTCAGAGAACAAAGTTAGATAAATAGAAGATCCCAATCAGATTTCCTGGAGCAAAAGATGAAAGTTCCAGTGACTTTAATGATGAAGACACTACAGTATCACAAGAAAAATAACATAATCAATTAGTTCTGAGGTTAGTTGGTTCTCTGTTAGCTGTGCCACATGCTCAACAATTTAGACAGGCAGTGTGATGTACAGAAGCAAAGATAAACAGCAAAAGTAAATAAAAAAATGTTGTGGAGAAATAAATGAAAAAAAAATAGGAACCAACACATTAAGCCCCACCCATAATATGAATGTAACATGTCATTTCTCAATCATTTTAGGAGAACCAATTAAAGTTTTTGCTTGTTATTATAATTCCTTAAAGATATTTTGAATTAAAGAATTTAACTATAAATGATACTTCCATCATTTATCTATATCTTCCATCTAT
Organism: Sciurus carolinensis; assembly: GCF_902686445.1. Taxonomy (NCBI): domain Eukaryota; kingdom Metazoa; phylum Chordata; class Mammalia; order Rodentia; family Sciuridae; genus Sciurus; species Sciurus carolinensis. The sequence goes on from NC_062216.1 coordinate 106,326,263, forward strand.
TTATCTAATATTATTTAACTATAAATGATATTACCTCTCTATGATAATAGTGAACTAATCATACTGAAAAGTAAATGAAGAAAAAAAGAACATTTGAAAACCATTTAGGAAATTTCCTGGAAATCACCAAAATAAGTAAGGTACCGTTTTTCATTGACTCTAAGATTAATTTTGCCCAATATTTAAAAAAAAAATCTCTGGAATTGGGATATGACTATAATAAGTGGTGGATTACAACTATAATTGGCAATATTTTGTTCTTAGTAGTACATGAAATAATAATTCATTTGAAATTTGATGTTTTCTTACATTTTTCACAATATAATAGTTTTGTCATGGGTATCATTATAGGCCAAGAGAGGGGATTTAAAAAAAAAAAAACTTTTATGACTCTCTTTTAACTTTCTCCAAATAGTTTGTATGCACCTAGTTATCTAGAGTTGTTTGATTTTTCTAGAACTGCACTGCCCATTATGGCAGCCACTAGCCATATGTAGTCATTCGACATTAGATCAATTAAAATTAAATGAAATGTCAGTTCTTTAGTGGCACCAGCCAAATCTCAAGTGTTTAATGGCCACACATGGCTACTGGCTACCACATTGGACAAGATGGATTTATAGAACATCTTCCTCATCACAGAAAGTTCTACTGGCAAAATCAATCTGAAGTGCTGGTTTGATCAATTCTTCAGATTTGAGCAATATAGAGCAAAACCAGAAAAATTTCAGTATCTCTCTCAGCAAAAGCAGTTTGGTGTAGTTAATTCAAGCATGGGCTTTAAAATCAGGGATAACTAGGTTTAAGTCTTTTTCTCGGGGGGTGGGGAGTACTAGGGATTGAACTCAGGAACACTAGACCACTGAACCACATCTCCAGTCCTATTTTGTATTTTTTATTTAGAGACAGGGTCTCACTGAGTTGCTTAGTGCCTTGATTTTGCTGAGGCAATCCTCCTGCCACAGCCTCCTACAACACTGAGATTACAGGTGGGTACCACTATGACCACTTAGGTTTAAGTCTTAAATGTCAAACTTACTTATTAATGTGCTACTGTAGGGTTTCTTGACTTCTCTAAGATTCATTTTTCATCTGTAAGATGAAGAATAATTATCGTAGTACAATAATGCACTTCATAAGGCCGTGTCAAGAAAACAAAGGGTTAACCTAATGTACACAATAATTATTTAATAAACACTAGCTTTTGTGATTAGTCATTTAGAATTTTAGTGACTGTGTCATGGTCAAGTTACAACACAAAAGTCTGATAAGTGCTTAAGTATAATCAAAAGTAAGGCAGGGAGCAAAGAGAAAGGCTTGTATAGTCAGAGATGGGAAGATTTGCCAGAGAAGGTACCTTATGAACTGCATCTTGAAGGATGACAGAATTTTGCTGGGCTAAAAAGGCTGAGCTTGGGTTTTTTTTTGTTTTTCATTTGTTTGTTTTTGCCAGGGAGACCGCATGTATGTTACAGAAGCTTGAGAGAACTCTTGGCACCAGGAACAATGGATGTGATTTGGGAATGGGATGAAGAATGGAAATTATTGGAAGCTAAGGCTCTGAGTTCATTGCCAAATGTGAATGGCCAGAGTGCCATGCAAAAAAATTTATCAAGACTTAAGACAGGGAATCTATTGCAATAGTTGCAATTGTCTGGAGGGATGTTGAGCAAAACCTTAATAAAGAGGTGGAAAAGAGTTGCCTATGCTCACTCTTTCCGACTTCTCTTTTCCCATTTGCTCTGAAGGCACTCCCACACCACCCAAGCTGTTCTTACCAGGATCATGGGGACTGCCACAGCCCACACTTATACCCTATGAACAATGTCGGTCCTCATCTTACTTGGCCTAACAGCATCCTCTGACACAACCAAACACTTCTCCTTGAAAAGCTTTCTTCACTTGGTTTCCAGGAAATCACACTTGCTCCTACTTCCCCAGCTGTTCCTTCTACATGTAGTTGCTTGCTTTTCCTCAAATCTTTAACCCTTAACATTAGGGACCCCAAGGCTCCCCTCTCTGGGCCCATGGACTTTCTTATAACTCCCTGGAGAAGCTCAGGCTTATGGTTTTATATACACACCATAAGCTGATCAAATTTAATTCTCCAGTTCAGTTCTCCACATTTGTCTCTCCAACAACCCACTTATCATCTTTATTTGAATGTCTAAAGGGCAATGCTCACTTGACCTGTTCAAAATAGAATTCTTGACCTTCCATCACACACCTCCTCTTCCTTCAGTCTTCTTCATCTAAGCTAATGACCCGGCTGTCCTCCCAGCAGCTCAGACCAAAAACCTGGGTGCCATCTTTGATTCCTTTCTCTCTCACACACAAAGACAGACTTCCCACATCCACTCTGCCAACACATCCTGCTGACTTTACCTCCAGAGCCCAGAATACCTCCACCTCTCACCAAGTCACTTGCTGCCATCCCACTCCTGCAATCGTCATTTCTTTCAGGTCTCCCAACTGGTCTCTACATCCACCCTAATTCCCACACTGCCTCTCCACCCCTGCTCCCCGTGTATTCCGAATCCAATTTTAAACAGGTTAGACCAAATCACTCCATTCAGTCCTCCATTGGTATCCATCTCCAGCTTAATGCCAGAGAAGTTCAAAGCACAGACATGTCTACACAATCTTCCCTGACCCCTTTTCTCCTCTCCTTCTCCCCTACTCACTCTACTTCAGTCACACTGGCCTCCTCCACAATTGAACATCATAAGTACACTTCCACCTCAGGGCCTTTGTACTTGCTATTCTCACTGCTAAACATGCTTTTCTGCTCCCATTCCCCAGTATCTGCACAACTTACTCCCCCAGTCTTCAGTCAAATGTCACTTTCTCAGTGAAGACTGAACCTATATAAAATTGGATATCGCTATCAACATACCTTCATCCCTTTACTGTATCTCCACAGAACTTATTGTCCTCTAAAATACCACATATTTTACTCATCCATTTGGCCTATTATCTGTCTCCCCTTACTAGAGTAAGTTCCAGCAGGGCAATAATTTTTATTTATTTTGTTCACTGCTGTATCCCCCAGAATTTTATGTACCTGGCACATACATGCTCAGTAAAAGCTTGTTGAACAAATTAATGCATGTGTTTGCTTCTTTGTGGGAGCTGAAGAGATAGAGAAAGTGAGAAGTCATTCACATATGTATTCTCTAATATTCAGTGGGCATCTCCCATATACCAAGTACTGGACTAGGTGCTACAGATCCAGGTGACTCCAGCAGATAGGTGATGCCAGCAACTAAGACAGAGGATCTGGAAAAGGAACAGGAATGTCAGAGACACTTGTTGAGTCTGAGAATCTGTGGGACATCCAGGCATAGTTCCCAAACACTAGCTAGAACTGAATCTAACATGTAGGAGCCAGACAGAAAGAGAAGGAATAGGGCCTCCCTAGAGTATATACCTGGGCAGTAATATCACCCTCCTTACTATCTTAAAGTTCAAAGAAGAAAGTAAACATTCATATGCTTGCGTCTTAGCATTAATTGCGGAAAGTCCTTGGATTCCCAGATGAAAGGTGCTACAGAACTACAAAGTTGATCTTGCTGACTCAGAGGGAAGGCTGGTGTCCTGAGTCGCCAGTGCCCTACTAGGGGCATCTGGGTATCTGTCTCCATGTTCCTCCCCAAGAATTGACCCAGCCCCTCTGTACTCTCCAAGTAAATAAAATGCCCCCAGAAAGAAAACTCAGCATACTTAATAGTTAGAATTTAATATAACTATGTGTCTCCGGGGAAAAGAATCACTTCCAATAGATTAGTCAAGAGAAGAAAGTTCTTTAGTACAAAAAAAAAAAAAAGTTTGGATGATTTCCAGTAATTCAAGACTTCAAACAGGGAGTGTGGGGGAGGAGGAAGAAGCCTGTTTTTCTCCCATTCCAGTGGGCATTGTGGAGAAGGAGGTGAAGAGTTCGCACCAGTGAATCACGGATAGCATGTCAGCAGATGGCTTACCTATTCTAAGAAAGAATTATCCACAAGTAGCAAGGATAAAAGCACAAATGTGTTGAATCCTCCATTCTGACAAAGAAAGAATGTGACTTTAAGGATCTATTTCCCAGACCTTGAAGACCACTTGCTGCAGGGAAGCTTATTTTAGGGAAAGGAGGGTGGTTCGTTGAGGGAGAGTGCGGGGGAAGAGAAGGTGTCTGAATTCTGGAACCTTTTATTAAAGCTTGTTTTTCTTGTCTGGATCTTTTGGTTCCTGTGTGTGTGACAGTATTCATAACTCAGCCCCAGTGTGCCAACAAACCCCATCTGTTTCAGTTCTCTCCTTATCTTTTAAGCCAAGATAAGGTTGAAATGAGTGTATTGCAAGAGATTTGTGATAGAATACACACAAAAACACACACTGGCAGGGGGTGGGGACTGTGTCTTACTCATCTTTGTTTTCTTCACTGCATATAACCCAAGACTCATGCACAGGAGATGCTCAAGAAAGTTTCTCAATTAAATGTGCATGTCCTTAAGACCAAAAAAGAAGACAGTCCTCTGTGGGGAAGGCCTTTATTTATAGATGGAGGGAGAAGGAGCTGTGTGTCAGAAAACAAAACTCTCTGAGCAGAAAACAAACATCTCTGGCCATATTCAGAAAGAAAGCATTCTCTCCTCTCCCCACTATTTCTCATTCATTTATTCATTTTAACCTCCTGTCACTATGTAAATTTGAGTGATACCATCTGCCAGGCACTTCTTTGGGTTCTGGGGACATAAAGATGAACAGGACCAAGTCCTGATCTGGAACTGATAGTGTAATGTAGGAGGAAGAGATTCTTGGAAATAATATTCAATAACAGGTACTGTGATAAGTGCTTTTACCAGCATTATTTCAGCTACTCTAATCCTCAAATTTTAACATACCTATAAATCACCTGGTAATTTTAAATGAAGATTCTGATTCAGTAATTTTGGAATGGGGTCTGAGATTCTGCATTCCTAACAAGCTTCCAGGTGAGGCCTATGCTAAGGGTCCTGGAATCACACTTTGAGTAGTAGAGATTTAAATATTCCAGCAATCCTATGTGTAAGGTACTATCATTATCTCCATTAAAGAGGCAGAAATGAGGACTTGGTGAGATTATGTAATTCATCTATGGCATCATGAATGCAGCATGCTGTCATCAAGCAGAGGTGGTATGTATGTGATCAAGCTAGAGCAGGCCCAAAGGCACAAGTTTCAAAAAGTGGCCCAAAATGCCTATGGCCCCACTCCTGCTACACTGCCTTCTTTCTCCCATCATGCACCTATGACCTCTTGGGAAATTCCCTAAGATCAGTTGAAAAAGGAAGAGAACACTTGGACCAGGTTTATAGATGGTTCTGCATGCTATGCACCCCAAAGTGGACAGGCTTAACACTGTCCCTTTTAGGATGCCCCTCTCTAGGACATCCCCAATAGCCAGTGGTGAAGGAAATTTTGTTGGCAGCATTTTGGGGCAGAATTTTGGATAATGCTCATGATTGTGCATTTTTCCTTGAAGGAGAAATGGACATATGTGGCCAATGGTTTGACTGGATGGCCAGGAAGTTGGAAGGAACATGATTGGAAAATTGGTATTACGGTTTGGATATAAGGTATCCCCCAAAAGATTCTGTGTTGGTGCAAGAATGTTCCAAGGTGAGATGATTCAATTATGAGACCTTTAACTTAATCAGTCCATCCTAGTTTGAATGCACTAACTCAGTGATAACTTTTGCCAGGTGGCACATAATTGGAGGTGAATCACTGGGGGATATGCTCTGGGAGGGTTCATCTCCTCTGTAACTCCCTCCCCTCACTCTGCTTCCTGGCTATGGTGAGATGAACAGCTTTCTTCCACCACACACTTCACTTCAGGTCTGAAGCAATGGAACTGGCTAACTATGTACTGAATCCCTGCAACCAAAAGTCAAAATAAACTTTTCCTCCTCTAATTTGTTCTTTTTAGGTATTTGGAACAAAGTAATGTAAAGTTAACTAACACAATTGGCAACAAAAGATTTAGGGAGAAAGGTATGTAAATAGGCCTTGCTGAATGGACAAAAATTGTGAAGAAATTTGTGTTCCATGTATATTTTCATCAAGAGTGACCTCAGCAGAGAAGGATTTTAATAATTAAGGGGATAAGATTATCTGATTTATGGATACTGGCTATCATCTTACCCAGTCACCCCCTGTCATTATCCAAAGAACTCATGAAAAAAGCAGTCATGGTGGCAAGGAAGGAGGTCATGCATAGACTCAGCAAAATGAACTTGAACATACCAAGGTCAACCTGGCTATGACCACTGCTGAGTTCCCAATCAGCCAGCATCTGAGGTCAACACTGAACCCCCAATAGAAAACCATTCTCCAGGGAGATAAGTCAGTAGGTGGTGGTACATTGGACTACTTCCAAAATGGGAAGGGAATCAGTTTGTCCTTACTGGAATGAATATTTACTTGGATATGGACTTGCCTTCTCTAAACACAATGCTTCTAAACACAACACTTCTGTGAACTTACAGAAACTGTATCCACTGTCATGGCATTCCACACAGCATTGCTCTGGCCAAGGAACTCACTTCACAGTGAAATTAGTGTAGCAAGAGGTCTGGGTTCATGGAATTCACTGATCTTACCAAGTTCTCCAGCATCCTGAAGCAGCTAGCTGACAGAACAGTGGAATGGACTTTTGAAGACTCAGAGTCAACTAGGTAGCAACAGCTTGCAGGGATGGTTCTCTGATATATTGAAAAAGCACCCAATATACAGTATCTTTTCTCCTATAGCCAGAAAAGGTCCAGGTTTATGGGTCCAGGAATTGATGAATGGAAATGGGAGTGGCATCACTCACTATTACTCCTCGTGTACCACTAGCAAAGATTTTGCTTCCTGTTCCCAAGATATTACGTTCTGATGGCCTAGAGGTCTTAGTTACAGAGGGAGAAATCCTTCTATAAAAAGGCACAACAGAGATTCCAATGAACTGAAAGTTAAGACTGCTACCTAGTCATTTTGGGCTCCTCTTGCCTCCAAGGCCAAGAAATGAGTTAAGGTGTTGGTGAGGGTGGCTGATCCAGACTACTAGGACAAATTGGATTACTTACTACTCCACAACAGATGTAAGAAAAAAATATGTCTTTAGGAATCTCAGTATTACCATGGCTGTTACTGAGGCCAACGGAAAACTACAGTAATCCAATCCAAGCAAGACTGCAGATGGCCCAAAATCTTCAGGCATGAAGATCTAAGTCACTCTACCAGGTAAAGAACCATGACCAGTTGAGGTACTGAGGGGAAAAAGAATACTTAATGGGTAATAGGAGAAGGTACTTACATATACCAGCCACAACTACATGGTCAGTTACAGAACCCAGGTCTACAATAGGCGTGAATATTTCCTCTCCATTTTGTCATAAATGTTTTGGCATATATATACATTTATTAAGCAAATCTCTTTGCTTTCTTTCCTCTACTATTCCCTTATCTTGTAACATAAGATGTACCAACTTTATATCAGAATTTAAGTATTATTAACTTTACATCATAGTATTTAAGTTACAGGATATCAAGAAGAAAAGTAAATGTTACTCAAGGATTTACTTCCTCTTCTAGGAAAGGAATTATTATGTTTTTTGTTGTATACAGGACAGTTGTTATCATGTTAGGTAGAATTATGGCCTTGCTGTCTTTATTTGGAGATTAAGTACAGTTTTAAAAGGTGCACATATGTGGCAAGTTGACAAAAGGTGAATATGTGATAGTTAATTCTATGTGTCACCTTGACAGGGTGAATGGATCCGCCAAGAGATACTGTAAAACATTATTTCAGGGTATGTCTGTGAGGGTGTTTCTGAAAGAGTCCCAGCATATCCTGGGACTTCTCAGCTTCCCAAATTGTATGAGCAATTCCCATAACTTATCCCTACATATCTCTGTATAGCCTATTGGTTCTGTTTCTCTGGAGAACCCTGATTGGGATAGTCACAGAGATTATAAATGCCAGAAACAGGTACAATCCTAATCCCTTAATCACCCCTCCTCACACTGTCTTAACACACCTGGTAGAATGGGCAATAGGACAAGGACAAGTACGAACAGTACTCAGGAATAAAAGGAAAAGAGGGTCAGAGAAGACTTCCCAAGAAAGGGGTTATAAACAGCACTGAGACTTACTGACATAACCTGCAACGTAGTACAGTGATTCTTAACCTGTTTTCCAGTATTGGTTTTCCTCTAGCCTTTAAACATTTTTCCCTAATCTCCACCTATTATAAAATGTTAATACCATAGATAAATCTCACAGTTGCTTATGAGTTCTAGCCTTTGGAGACCCACAAATAATTGTAATTTTTAAGGTTTTTAAATTGCCCTCTGCCCATAATTTCTACCTCACTGAAGAAAATATTGCCCCTGTTGAGGATGCATGATCTAGCGCATTCCACTTACCTTGTGAGACCTGTCATTGATTTCACAGAATCACAAAATCTCAGGCCTAAAAATAAAGTTGTTTTACCCTTCTGCCAGAACCCAGACAAGTGGCCATCTATCCTGCGCCTGCACATTTACAGTGGTGGGGACTCACTACCTCAAAGGCAGCCCCAATCATCCGTGGAAGGTCCTTTACTAGCAAGTTCTCTCTTATTGTGAGCCCAAATATGTCATGTCTAATTTCATTCACTGACTTGAGTTGCCCTTTTGGCTGCTGAACAGAAGGCAAAATGGTAGGCACAATAGAGGGTAGAGACAGACAGAATATTTGGCTTCTGTTCCTTTTATTCAAGAGAAACTCATGCTCAATCTGTCTCAGACCTTGTGTTTCTAGACTTTATATCTCTAATAGCATAGTGTAAAGTTTCTGTAGCTTTTTGAGGAAGCTGCACCACACTAATTCATCTTACTGTCAACTCAAATTTCTTAGCCTTGCAGTTGTTTTCAAAGGTAGTAGAAGAGGTACAATAGAAAAAGCAATGGGATGGGGATGAGAGCAGCAAGGTTTGATCTTTTTTAAAGGCTACATTTTACTTAAAATAACATAGGTAATCAATTACAGAACCAAAAATACTAATATAGCTATAACACATGAGTGGAGGGAGAAGCAAGCTGGAGGTGGGTGATAGAGAAATGAGGATAAACTGAGACCTCATCCTTCATGGTGAGGAGTCAGTAGGATTGCCTAAATGTGATAAGTCGAGAGTAGAGAGACAGATATATTTTGAGTTATGGAAATAACTATGCAAGTCTGAAACTAGAAGTAGACAGAAGAGTGGGATAAACGGTGGGTGAAAGATTCTTGTGTGTCTTCATAAGACCCTTGAAGCTATGAGTTTTTACCAAATATATATATACACTAATTAAATTTAAAAACAAAGAATGGGGACTGGAGTTGTAACTCAGTGGTAGAGCGCTTGCCTAGCACCTGGGAGGCACTAGGTTCAATCCTCGCACCACATAAAAATAAATAAAAAAAAAAGATATTATGTCCATCTACGACTAAAAAAAATATTAAAAACAAAGGAATGAGGGAATGAAAAACAATCTCAGACATGCTCTGTCACTGACTGCTAGTCTGATTTGAAGGAGTCACTTAATCTTGGATTGAATTTTAATGTAAAAATGGAAAGTGTGCTAAGTCAGCAGTTTTCAATGTTTATAAAATAAAATATTTTACAGAATCCCTATACATTAAAGCAACTGTAATGGTGCAGCTCTGATGGGGTCATTTAACTCACTTCTGTTCTCCCTTATTGCTTTCCTTCACAGCTTCGCCCTTACCCCCTCCACAGCAGCCCTGAGACACTTCATCAAAGAATTCCCAGAATTGAATTTTAAAACCATTGGCCTACATTATTGTTTTTCAAATTGTGGACATAACCCATAAATGTGACTTGGAACTGGTATAGTACTTTTTGAATAGAATGGAAAAATCAGAATGCATGCAGTCCATTGTAGTATTTTGTGGAACTCTTGTTTCTCTTGTGTACATGTGAACCAAAGATGGGAAATGTGTTTCTTGCTACCAGTCACAATCAAAATGCTTATGTTATTTTTTCCCCACTCTAACATTCTCTAATTCTTTGGTTTCTCTGAATCATCTCTCTTAGGTCCCTGGTTTATAGCAACCCTAATTGAAATAGGATTTTTACCTTCTGCTAGGAAGTCTTCATATTCCCACTAGGCCTCACAAAGACTGCTGGTTGGTCTGGAATGCTAAGTCCCACAAGGAGACTGCTAGAATGCTGAAGTCTTGGGATGAGAAATAAGGACGGACATAATTTGCAAATCCTCCAGGCAAGTCTCATAGATACTGCTTTTCCCCTCCCCCTCCCCCACCCACAGGACCAAGAGCAGAAGCAAGCAGGTAATGCAATAGCAAAACACACTTGGGAGGAACTTAAATGACTCAACCTCCATTATTGAAAAGGTGGCCAGTAGTTCTTAGTGAGTTTTTTGGCAGCAGAGTCCTAAACCCATAAGCAATGTCTCAAATTTCATTTTACTGAAGGCAAAATAAGTATGATGTTCTGTATTACAGTACCACAAGTTCAAAAAGGCATCATGTTCTCATAAATGAAAGAAATCTAGAATAGATACCATAGATTGGTATGGGTAGATTGGAGCCTCATGACCCAGGGGACTTCCTGAACCTCTTGAAACTAAAATATTTTGTTTGGGTATGCATATGTACATATTTTTTCTAGGATAAAAGGTCAGTTGCTTTCAACAGCTTCTCAAAGGAATATGAAATCTAAGAAAGGTTAAAAATCAGGGTAGAGGATGACATTCATTGCCAGCTCAGGAAGAACCACTATCTCCGGGTAACAAATTTTGCCTTTACCTCAATCAATAGAAGGCTCTGTTTTTCCCCTTTTGGAAGGGCCTTGAAAAAGTGAGCACATCTGCCTTCACTGTGGATTCACAAGTTCAAAGGCAGACAGCCTTAGATGACATATGGCCAGCGCAGGAAGGCTTCACATCAGTTCCACCTGCTACCAACTAGCAGTGAGCCCCTGCACAGGTACCTATGAGAACTCCCTCTGCAGATCATGGTAAACTCGACAAGGAGCAGAAGGGCACAGTGAGAAAACAATGGCAAAGCTTCCTTTATGATTTAGGGTTCTTTGCTGTTTCACAAGGTAAGGCTATATAAAGTTTATACAAAGTCTTCTCTTCCCCCAGTTAAGAAAGAGTAGATAGTATATTTAGTTTCTTTCTTACACCTTATAACAATGCTGAGACAAAACTGCCTTCATGGTGTAAAACTGACACATATGGTTTTTAACCAGTAAAAACTTCTAGTGAGTCTAGAAATGCACCTCTCCAACGTGTGGTCAGAGCTTTTTTCCATCTCAAAGCCCCAGGTAAAAACAGTTTTCTTCCACTTACTAGAAATCATGTTCAATATATCACCTCCTATGGCCAGAAAAGGAGTCTACATTTCAAAACAGAAAATTCGAAGGAAGGCTATCAACAACCATTAGACCCAAAGTGCCGGAAGGATCAGTACCAGGATTTTTATTTTTGTTTGTTTGTTTCTAAGCACCCAATACAGAATTGCATCTAATACAGGACAGAGTTTTCGGATGATACAGATCTGAATCTTGGCTCCATTGTACCCTAGCTGATTCAACCTCTCTGAGTTTCACTTGAAACATCTATAGAATAAAAGAATATCCATGTCCTTCTGTGGTCACTGTGAAAGTTTGTTGTTGTTGTTGTTGTTGTTGTTGTTTTAATGAAAAGTTATAACATTTCCACAAAATGTAGCTGCTTGATACATGTTGGTCCCTTGTCCCCATCCCTCACAGCCCCCACATTCACCACTTAGATCCCTCCCCACACACATACCTTCCCCTGGCTTCTTTTCTTCTAATACCATACAGAGATTCAGGAGACTCTTTGCAACAATTTCAAGTCCACCTCCATGCTATCAATAAAATAGGCAAGCAGGAGAAGGGGTCAGATATGGCCCAGACTGCACCTGAAGGCAAGATGTGCTGAGACCAGCAAGGCTTACATAAGAAGTTTGATCAGTTTGGATTGATGACCTCAGTTTAGGCAAAAGGTCAGTTGGCACCTGATAAAGTAGTCTTCACAGCTGCACAATGCACAGACTGGGTACCCAGTGTCTGGGCGTCTCTCCGAGGGCAGTAGAAGGCCCATCTGTTGATCAGGATTCTGGTTAGCTACAGGTATGGCTTGGATCCTCACTGGGCACTGGATCATAAATGGAAGTCTGATTCTTTAAACATGGGGCAGGATGAAGAAGTCACTCAAGAAGACTATAAGGAGCTCTGCAGGGTTTTAGAGTGCAAAACAAGGTGGGCATATGCCACTAAGGACCTCAGGGTAAGTAGTCATCACTGGAGAGTCACATCTGGATTCTGCACAACAGGGGGGATGGGAGGTCATACTACACGTCCTCTGGAAGTGAGAGAGGGAAAAGAAGGGCAAGATTCATACAACCACCTAGGCCTACAGAGTGGAGAAGGACAGAGCTATTGCTGGAGGTAGAAGAGGAGAGGGCCAGGCGGAGTAGGATGCAGAGTAAAAGGAGCAATCTCTCTCCCAGATTTTGTGATTTCTCCAAGTGAGTCTTCTGCGAACATTTTATTAACAGATAATTTATAGCCATATGGTTGTGGAGACTGTAATGAGAAGATATTAGAAGAAAGATTAGGGAACACATATCATAACACTAGTCAGTGGGCAAATCTATACACTGTGAGAAAATGGGATATATGGGAGATCTTTCTACCTTCACACGTTCACTATGTAAATAAAACTACTCTAAAAGAATAAATTATAGTTTTAAAAAAGAGTCAACAGATATTCTGGGCTAATTTCCCACTACCCAGGGAAACAGCCCCCTCCCCAGAGCCCCTTCCCACCCCTGTCTCAGGCCTAGGCCTGAACTCGGGATCTCACTACCTCTCCAGTTCAGGTTTTGGCTAAGTCTGGTAGACAAAACATGCTAAATACTGAAAATCTGTTCTTGCTTTCCAAAAAAGCATCAGCTGTTCCATTTCAGGTGCATATGCCCAAATGGTTGAATGTCAGGAAGACAGTCATCTCTGGAATAATCAAGAGGAAACCAGATCAAATTAGCCTATGTGGGGGTTAAGTCTATTTTCCTCACTTTTTACTAACATTTAATTCCCAAGGTGTATGAGTCAGGTTCATCCAGAGACACAGAACCAGGTTGAATATTAGAGATTAGGATGGACATATAAAGAGACTTACCACAAGGAACTGCTTGTGTAATCATAGGGTGCCAAGATCTGCACTTGGCAATCTGGACAGCCAGTGATGTGGTCCCAGTCCGAGGGGAAGAAAAGACTGATGTCCCAGATCAGTGAGGCAGTTTCCTCTTTGCTTTGTGTAGTTCTTCAGGGGATTGGATGAGGCCTTCTCCTGTTAGGTAACCTGCTATACTCAGTCTGCCTGTTCAAACACTAATCTAATCCCAAAATGCTCTCACAGCCACACCCAGGATAACGTTTGACAAAATGTCTGGGCACCCCATGGCCAAGTTGACACATAAAGTCATTCATCAAAAGGGTTTGAATTTCACCTTTTATTTCTTTTGCTATCTACTGATAAGGGTGACCATAATGGAAGTGCAAAGTGATGTCAGTGAGAGGAGCAGCCAAGATACCGACTCAATCATCCTCCCCAAGAAATGGAGAATTTTCCAACTCCCTTCTTTGAAGGAAAAAAAGAGATGTCTGAATTTTATTTATTACTTTATGTTTTGTTGTTGTTGTTGTTATCATGCAAAAGTTTTATAGAAAACTAATCCCACAAGCTTAACACTTGGACTATTCACAACTTTCCTTTTCTCTGCCATGCTTGTTCAAGGTAGAAGCCCACACTTGACAAAAGGTTCCACTCCTTTTTGTTTAATCTTTCTTGGTAAAGCAGACCACAGCATGGGTCTTGGGGTCAGAGGCCTGGTTCTGAGTCCAAGCTACCACTGTGCAAACTTTAACAAGTCATTTTTCACTCCATGCCTTGGTTTTCACACTCGTAAAATTAACACTTTATTGTTCACAGATTTCTGTGAGGATTAAATGGACTACTGCATGATGAAGGGGTTTGTGCACTCTCAGTCATGTAAATGTTGGCCCACATTCTATCATTGTATTAGTGGTACTAACTACTGTCACAGTGATATTACCAAGGTTTGTGCATGAGTTTCCTATTGCTGCTGTAACAAATAGCTACAAACTTAGTTGTTTAAAATTACACATTTAACTTTATTACCTTATAGTTGTAAGGGTCAAAATTTCAAAATGGCTCTCCCTGGGCTAAAATCAAGGTGTCAGCAACTTGGTTCCTTCTGGAGGCTACAGGGTAGAATCTGTTTCCCTGAAGTTTTTAACTTCTAAAGGTCACCCATGTTCTTTGGTTCATGACCTCATTGTCCATCCTTGAAGCTAATGACATTGGGCCATGTCCTTCTCAAATTGCCACCTCTCTGGTTCTTCCCTCTTCAGCTTCCATCTCCCACTTATGAAAACCCTTGTGATTACATCAGACCCAGAATAAAACTCCAGGCTAGTCTCCGCATCTCAAGGTCAGCAGATGAGGAAACTTAATTCCATCTGCAAACTTAATTTCCCCTTTGCCATGAAACCTAACATATTTACAGGTTGTGGGAGTGAGAACACAAACATCTTGGAAAGAGACTGTATTCTATTTGTCATACATTGTTTACTCATTCTCCAACATAAATTCAAATTATAAAATACTGTTCCTCTTTAAAATTCATTACATTTGCTTTCCCTGATGAGTTTGAAGTTAATAAACAAAAAAACATAATAGTGACCTTTTGAAATATTCTCCAATGGCACTTATTTCTACTTTTAAAAGATCTGTATAGAAGACTTAAAAATTCAGCAAAGGGACTTTTTTAAAAAAAGAAAAATAGCTATAATCCAAACATGTATAGCAACTGCTATATTTTGACACATTTCCACCAAATATTTTTGCAGTTTATTTTTTACATAATTGAAAGCATTCTCTCTACACACACACACACACACACACATATATAAGTGTTTAGGCTGTTTAATATGATTACACCAATATTCCAAATTCATAAACTCTTCATAAACATAAATTTTAATGGATACATAATATTTCACTTGGATATTATTAAACATTTCATTTATTCTAATTTTTTAATGATTATAGATCATGAGTATCAAACATCTTTTATAATTTATATTTATTTACATTTCTAGTTATTTCCTTTAGTAAGATTCTCAGAATCTATAGGCAAAGAGAGTGAATATATTCAAAGTTGTTGGTATATATTTTCTAATCACTTTTTCTTTATTTTTTTAATGATCAACTAGTACTTTATCAAGATTTTCCCTCGGCCTGTTGAATACATACAAATGATCTATGTTTATGTACTGTATTTGAGAAAATCCTATGGTTTCATGAATTACATCTTACATAGAGATAGTGGTCTCTTAAGATCTAACTCCAATTCTGTAACTTCAGGAAAATTGATGAGCATTTCAAAACTTCACTCTACTTAGTAGTAAATTGGGAGTAGAGGATCAGAAATGGATGTGTATTTTTACATATTTTAAACAAGGCCATCTTTATTTCTGTTTTGCAAGTTGTTTTTCTATTTTTTTTTCAACATCATATATAATGGAGTATAATTAAATTCTCATTCTTCTGGTTATACATGATGTAGAATTCCACTGGTTGTATAGTTATATAATAATGTCTGATTCATTCTACTATCCTTCTTATCCCCATATCCACTCCCCTCCCTTCAATTCCCTCTACCTAAAGTAACTCTGTTCTTCCCTAGCATTGTGAATTAGCATCCGCATTCTAATCACTTTCTTCAAATTTTAGTCTATTTATATTCTCTCCAGCACTATGCCAAGGCTTCTTTCAACATACCCTGACAGCATTAGGTATTCTCAGTCTTCTTATTCTCTGCTAATTTTTAGTTGAAACAAGTGTCTCACTGTTTGAGTATGCATCTCCTTTGAGTATGTGTGAGTCTGAATATGTTTTCATATGTTTACCTAGCACTTGTATTTCCCTTTTTTGTGTTTTTTCAGCACATGAAGGTCATTCATTCTTTCCAAACCTGGTCTTATGTGCAGAGGTTAAATGCAAGAACACTCATTTATTTCAACAGTAACTTGGACATTCTCTGTTCTTACTCAGCTTAAAGGTTCCTCACCTGTGTTAGATTCTCCAGTGATCACTGTTGCCAGTTTTCCTCAGAACAGACTTTCTTTGCCTATCCCAACCTGCTCTGGGGGTTTCTAAAGTGTTCCACCATGTCAGTTCAGTTGTCAGGTCTTGCCTTTGGTTGCCAAATCTTCTAACAGACCATACACTTCTGTCTGACCTACTACCTTGCCCCTTTGACCTCATCTTCCTATATTCCTCCTAGCGCTTCCCCATTGCCTGCAATAATTCAGCTTCTTGAAAGAATAGATTTGCTCTTACCAGAGTAAGGAAGAGGGAGCCAGTCAGCTGGACCAGGAAGACACCGGAACAGAGGTCTAATTACTTCTTATGTAAACATTTACCAATCCTCCTGGCTCAGCCCCACACATAACCTTCCATGGTACATGGGGCTTCTAGTTCTAAGATTAGCCCTGGTTCTGGGGTATGAACTGCCCATTTCTTTTGGCTACTTCCCTCTAGAGAAAGGTGGGTTTCAGCTGTCCCTCTTCTGCTAAATTATGATTTTTCCACTTTCTTTTCATCTCTAAGATTTTATTGATATCTCTTATATATTCTTATCTCCTCTTCTGCTCTCTTGGTCCATATGTTTACCCAATTTTATATTCTTTTACAGATACTTCAGTGGGGCTTAGGAAGCATGCATGCAATCCACTGTGTGTTTGTGTGTGCATATGTGTGTATGTGTGTGTGTTTTCTTTTTAACTCTTCATTTTGGAGACCTATTCTCTTTCTTTCCTGTCCTCATAAACACTCTTTTTTTCTCCTTTTATCCTCCAGAGCATCCCTTCCTTCTTCTCTTCATCCCACACAGTCAGCATAATTTCTTCAATAAGTTTAGGATCTTAGGAAAGATTAGAAGTAGCATGACTTCAAGCAACTTCCAAGTTGTCATCCTGTTCCCTCCCACTCCTACTTACCCTTCAATAATCCATGAAATAAGAAAACCCTGAGGGCCAGGTTGCCCAGTGAAAGTTGGACAAAAGATGCTGAGCAAGGAATAAATATAACCTGATATTTAAATATATAAGTAGGTAGATTATACAAGTTGAGTACCCCTTATCCAAAATGCTTGGGACCAGAAGTGTTTTGTATTTTAATTTTTTCAGATTTTAGAATTTCAGCATATACATAATAAGGTATCTTGGGGATGGGACCCAAGTTTAAAAACAAAATTCACTTGTGTTTCTTATATAACTATGCGCATAGGCTGCAGGTAATTTTATACAATATTTTTAGTATGTGTGTATTGACCCATCACATGAGTATGAAATTTTCCATGTGTGGCATCTAACTAGCACTCAAAAAAGTTTCAAATTTTGGGGCATTTTGGATTTTGGATTTTGAGATTAGGGATGCTTGACCTTGATATATTATATGTACTGCTCAGATTCTATACACAGTAAAACCTTCAGAGCACCTGGTTGGACTGTAATGCTAGGCTTTGTCCAGGTTCCTGACACAAAAGGTCTTGCTGAATTTCTTATTCAGCAAATGGTTAGTTTTTTATGTCAAGCATAGGACATGGCATCTTCATACGAAAACCATCCAGTTACAATTCACAAGGCAATATGTTCAGATTATAGTCAAGAAACATCAAATACCCCCAAATCCATTTCCCAGGCTGTATGCCACTGAAAAAGCATTCAGTCCCACAAGTGTGCAGCCTCTATTATAAACCATTCCTGTTTTTCCCGCTGATTTATCTTGATTATTAAATTGTTGCAGCTAACGGTTAAAAGTAGATGCAAAGAAACAAGATTATAACACTTATTTTCACATATCAGATGATTTAATCCCAACAAAGGGATATTTAAAATAGCTTTCATGTTTCCAGATTAACTTTTGACATCAAATCAGAATATCTGAACTTTCGTAGAGACTCTCCTAGTTCAAGTGTCAACACAAATGACAATAAAGTTATTCTGCTTGTTGCAGAGGCAAAAATAACTCCATCAGAGTTTTCATTGTAAATGTTAAGCCACCTTGTGAAACACTGATTAAAATCAAAAAATGTGACCAAATAGTTTCTGAATATCCTAATAATTCACTTTAAAGGATAAAAAGAATAACTGCAAAAGAAAAAAAAGTTAAAGGATATATGGCACCATGGAAAATGACATCATAAACGAGGAAAGGAGATTCTAAAACTCATGCCTGTGTTAGAGAGTCACATTAGAAGGCTTATTAGAATATATGATTACCTCCAACATCAGTCCCAAGCACAAAATGTAAATTAGAATTTTTCTTGTTCTTGTTATATGCTGCTTTTAAAATCTAAATTATTACTTCTTTGGTAAACTTTCAAATTTTAAGAGGTTGTATTTGAGAGAAAAAGAAAAGGAGGTTGTTACTATCACCAGCAGAGACAATGATATGAATAACTTCATATCATTGCCATAATTCTAAACTGAAAATAATTTCCATAGTCTGAACCTATGCTACTTACCTAAAAGGAGTCTGGCTGTATTTTTAAATACCTCCCTCAGAACTACACTTACAAGCAGTAAAAATATATCTCTCTAGCATCTGAGTGTCTTGCCACAGTTCCATCTGTTTCCTCTGACAGACTTTCCCACTGAACCTCAGAAGTAGATCCCAAAATCACCTCTTACAGAATGAGTTTTAAAACCAGTATTATTTCCATGTCCTATTTCTTAACTTAAAAACATTTATATGCTAAGCTGATGGTGAATCCCCTCAACTGAATATCAAGCTGTATCCTTCAACTTCTTTTTAATGGAATGATATAAAACTACATCATCTCTAAAGTTCTTTTAAGAAGTAGAATGTATATATGATATCACTTAGCATGAAGAGATTTAAGTAGGGTTGGAATGTATGTATTTCCTATCCATCAAAATTACCTAACATCTCACTTTAAATGTTAGACATTCTAACTGACCTAGCCTCTAGGAAGCAAGGTGATTGGTTAGTTGTGGGCTATGGAACTGAGCTTACAAGCAACCCTCCATCACAGTGTAACAGCTCAGTGGAAAGATATTAGCTCCATTATTAATGATGATTGGTGAAGTGTACTCTCAGAAAAATAAGCTGCAGGTCAGGTCTATACCATCAGCACTAGGGACACTTCCTCTCAACTTTGTCAATCACCAATACAGTAGGTATGGCTGCCTATCACCTCCTAAAGTCTATATCAAGAGAAGAAAGAAGAGCAAAAAAGAGATTTCCATTTTCCTTTTACTTCTAAAACCTTTGCCAGCTTTGAATGAATAAGTGAATCCTCATTTCAGAGCAAAGCCACTGTTCCTTTCCCTCCCGATAGGAACCATTCCATGGTGAGGAAGATTAAGTTCACACACACAGACACACACACACACCACCTAAATGGGGAAAATGTCTTCTCTGATATAAGCAGGGAAAAGATCATTTTTTCATTACCAACCTCCCTCTGGGAATTTCAAGTCACTCTAGGGTGGTGACTACTAAAATAATTTTCTGCCTTGATCATTCAAAAAATAAGTATTTATTGAGGATTATTATATATTAATGATATTTTTTATGGATTTCTTCAGTAAAAATTACTTTCTTGAAAATTAAGAGAAAACAATGTCATACCTTCTACAAATGTATCACCCACTCAAACAAAGAACACATTCAGTACTAATGAAGTGTCTTATTTCAGTATACAAGTTTGTCATTCAGAAATGGCCAACTAATGGAACATGGTCTGCTTCTAAACCACAAGATGACTTATAATGCCAACTAGTTATACCTCTTTAGATTTTTATGGCCATTATAAAAACACAGAAGTTTCTACAATGTCTCAAGTGATGACTAAGTCATGAAAACAGTCCATTATATCTTTGTACAGTTCTGAGAGAAAGTTCTCCCTTCTCTATACATAAATAACTAGTATTTCCCATAATTTCCACATATTGTTGCTAGTACTTCCCTTTGAGGATAGAATGTTTAAGCATTCTACTATTAGAATCAAAATTATAGTTGGCATTTATTAGGTGTCAACTATATTAGTGCCCTGAGCTAAAGTCTCTGCAGACATTATGTTATCGTCCCCTATAAACCCAGACCCACAACATCCCCTTTTCCAGGCAAAATATACCAAGATCTTATAGTTGTTTTTCACATGACTGTTTCCATGATTACCCTCTGTAGAGTTTGGATCTTTAATGTCCCCCAGAAAAACTCATATTAGGTAATGTAGGAATGTTCAGAGGTGAAATGAATAGATGACAAGAACTGTGACCTCATCACTGGATCAATGCACTTGATATATTAATAATTTGAATGGACTACTGAATGGTAAATATAGGCATGGGGTACACCCATAGGAAGTAGGTCACTGGGGGCATGGCCTAGACTATGTCTGTCTCTGATCCTTTCCTCCCTTTCTCCCCTCCTCCTCCTTCCTGGCTGTCATGAGCTGAGAAGCTTTCATCTACCACACCCTTCTGTCTCTGTTATAACATCTGTCTTACATCAGGCTCAGAGTAATAGAATCAGTGGACTATGGATTAAGACCTCTGAAACTGGGAGCCCAAAGTAAACTTTTCATCCTTTGTTATGGTTGGAATATGAGGTGTCCCTGAAAGCTCCTACCTTTTTTTTTTTTTTTTTTTTTTTGAGGAGGGTAACAGGGATTGAACTCCGGGGCACTCAACCACTGAGTCACATCTCCAACTCTATTTTGTATTTTATTTGAAGACACGGTCTTACTGAGTTGCTTAGCACCTCACTTTTGCTGATGCGAGCTTTGAACTCTCAATTCTCCTACCTCAGCCTCCCACGCCTCTGGGATTACAGGCATGTGGCACCATAACCAGCCTGAAAAATCCTATATTAATGCAGGGATGTTCAGAGTGAAATGAGTGAATTGTGAGGACTGTAATTCAATCAGCCCATTGCAGTTTGAATGGACTATCTGGGTGGTAACTGTTAAGGCAGGTCGGATATGGCTGGAGGTGAGTACAGTTAGGGGGCAGTGCTGGAATAATTCATCTTCCCTGTGGCTCCTTGTCTTCTTCCCTGTCTCTGCTTCCTGACTGCTATGAGGGGAACAGCTTCCTCCACTATGCCCTTCCACAATGATGTTCTGCCTCACCTTGGAACTAGAACAGAGTTGGCCAACCATGGACTAAACCTCGTAACTATTAGCCAAAATAAACTTCCCTCCTCTAAGTTGTTCTTGTCAGATGTTCTGGTCACAGCACCTCAAAGCTAACTGAAACATCCTCTTAGTTGTTCTACTCCCATATATTGTTCATGGCCATGAAAATCTGACAAATATACCCTCCTCTGGAGGTAGGCAGATAATTTTTTCTATGTCCTTACCTCTCTAGGAGCTTATCTTTCTTAATATTATATTATCTATCATTTCCAGTGTGAATGTATCTTCACAACAACCACAGGAAGTGGATGGGCCAATTGTTTTTATTTTCTTCCCTAAGAAGTTATTGGGATTGAAAGAGATTGAGAAGTTGGTGAGCTGAAAGTTAGTACTGAACTCAGTAGTCTTAAGCTCCAAATCCAGTGTTTTCTAATCTAATTTTGGTATCTCCTTTCCTTCAGATCTAGTAAAGATGTTGCCTTTGTAAGTGAATCCTTATGGTTTTTGTTTCCAAAAGTATAAATAAAAAATTTGTTTATCCCTCTTTGTTTTTGTGACGGATTACTTGACTCCAAATTTATTGTCTGATGCTTCAGTTCTGGTCCAGAAAACTATCTATTGTTTTTTTATTGTTATATGTTTACTTGCAAATATCCTGATTTACAAGTTCAATATTTTGTGTTTTGTGGGTTTTTAAAAAATAGTCCATAAAACAAATCTCAGATAATTCTTATGGATTGCCTTTTTTCCTGAGTGAATCCCACTATAACTAGGGAAATAATACCTCCTTTGTCAGCACAATCCTTCAAATAAGAGAAAATCTATTTTCTACATAGTTAGGAACACCACCTTAATCCTCAGACAGTTAATTTGGTTAGCCTATGAATCTGCCTCTGCCAATTCCTACTAGAAGAAAAAATTTTACCATTCCTCTAATATCAGAAAAGAAATTCAAAGACTACCCAAAAAGATAGGATAGACCAAATACAAAATCACAGGAGATGAGCTTCATAGGTAAGTAAAAATGGCTGAAAATCTAACAAAGACTCTTATGTGTGTAAATGCAGGGAAAGGATTTATACTTTTAAAAATGTATTATCTTTGGTTTTCATAAGTTTGTCATTCTTGTGCCTACATTAGAATTTCTTTTTTTAATTTGGATTTCCTGTGCATCCCAGATCTTCCTGGAATCTGTTGCTGAATTTCTTTTAAAAGTTTTTGAAAATCCTCAGCAATCATCTTCTTTGTTGTTGTTGTTCTAATTAGTTATACATGACAGTAGAATGCACTTTGACACATCATACATAAATAGCCATAATCTTTTCAAATATTATTTTTGGCCCATACTCTCTTCTCTCCTTAATCTTCTGGAACTCCCATAACACACGTTAGCTATCCCCAGTGTATCCTTTATATCTATTTGTCATCCTGATTTTTCACAATGATCATTTTGAACATTTTTTCTGAGTTATCCTCTAGTTCTCTAATTCTCTCTTTCCCTATGTTTAATGTACAATATTAGCATATTCTTAGTTTTCATTTTTGTTTTTTATTGTATTGTATTATATAGTTTCCAATTTTATGCTTAAACTTTCAATCCTGTTATATCCTTCAGCATAGTAAGCATACATATTTTAAGATCTGTACCTGATAAGTACATTATCTGGAGCCACTGTGGATCTTTTTCTGTTACTTGTTTAATAGAGCGTTGTGTTCATAAAGTTTTATCACTGGTATAGCTGGTTATTTTTTATTTTATTCTGCACACTGTATTTACTGAATTATTCATAAGAACAATTTTTGGTCAAGGATGACATTTATTTCACCAGCAGGTTTTATCATACAGTTGGAGGCACTAGTCATTTTGAGACAACCTCAATTCAACTTCAGGGATTGAGAAGATTTAAAACTAAACTGAACTCTCTAAGAATTTCTGTTTACTTTGAATTTACCCTTCCATTTGAGTATGAATTTTCAAGATAAAACTTTAATTGAGGCAGCTTCACTAGGACCAAAAATTCCTTGGCAAACTTTGGACTCTGAACTACCCTAGTCCTATTAAGCTTTCAAAAGCACTGATCCAGCTCTATTTTCTCCAAAATTGACCCCAAAAAAATCCCACAGGAAAAGCGACTCATTGTGCCAGGCTCACTTCTCTGTGCCACCACTTTCTTCCATAACTTCAACAATTCTTCATATCAGATATCTGATATTTTTAAAAGATTTTTTAAATAGATGAAATAGATGTCTCTGAGATTTTATTTACTCATGTATTACTTAAGCCACTTCTTTAGCCAAATCAACAATCAGACCCTTTTTTGAAATGATGATCTCTTTTTGCTGAAGCAGCTACAATGATATAATATTATTTTTTTTAATTTACTGGTTCTTTTTAGTTATACATGACAGTAGTGTCCATTTTGACATAATTATAAAAGTATGGGATATAATTGGTTCTAATTCATTCCCCAGAACAGTATTAGAAAGGTGAGGTTATTTCAGCATAATTGCCTCATACATGGTTGCAGCCCACCTTACTTCAGATCAGAGTCCTTAACTTCATTTTAGTTGACTTTACTTGGTGACGCCTCCTCATTTACACTTGCCACAGGAAGTATTATTAAAGGCAGGGGGGAGTAGAGGAAGGAACATTAGAATTAGAGTTAGAAGGCACATTTTAATCCATTTCCACCATGTTTACAGCCTGTGCTACATAGTTCTTCCCACCATTCATCAAACCCTCTACTGAGTAAGCAGATTTCAAAGGTGAGTGAGATTCAATTTTGTCCTCAGTTTCTGTGATCTTTACCGTATTTACCCATAAGTTAGGAGTTGTGACATCTCCATCACATAGTTGTAAGGATTATCTAAGGAACCTTATGTTAAAGCATTGAAGTCACAACCACACATAGAAGGAACTTAATTATGATTCATTGAATGATTTCAATTTTAGACACATTATTTTTTGCAACAGATTTGTTTCTAAAAATTTTCATAGATCAAATCATGCTTTAAAAGCACCAAGAGACCTAATTTTTGAAAGGAAATTTATTGTGGGTGTGGAAGGAAACTTCCTTCTCTAAATTCCATTTTATTTGATCTCTTGTGATCACATTGATAAACAAAATTAATTTGATCAGAGTAAGTTGTACCTGCAATAAGGACACAATTCCTCTTTTCAGGTGACTTTGGAAGCTTCACAAGGTTGATGGCACTCCTTGCTGTATCTGTAAACAGTGATATTATTCCCTGTGTCTGTAATAGCCAAGTGTTGACCTGAGCTGGCCCAGACCAAGTTCAATGTGGAATGTTCACCACAAGAGTATCATATGAAGCCATGAGGTTTAGTAAGCACTAGGCAAAAAGCCTTGCAGTCAATTTCTCAAGGCCTTAATCCCAAATATTAATTCAAACATAATTTTTTCTTTTTGGTCCTAAAGGGCAAAATGTTTTGTTTTATGATTGTATTGCTTTTTAGTAGATTTCATCATTTATTATGTTGACTGGAATTTTATCATTGTTTTAAGTAGCACTCTTTATGAGATCATTTTGTCCCTTTGGAATCTAAATCTGGGTAATGACTATGTTGTTTTCAGTTTCCAGTTTTTTGTAGGTTGTTGTTTTCTAAAATTTTCTTTAAAAAAAAAAAAAAGAAAGAAACAACTTAGCATTCTAATGGAAATGTAAATACCCTGACTTCATTTTGATAATGTGCTAGTAGCGAGCATAAATGATAACAAATAAATGTGGGTACATTACCATAACTCAGGAAAACAATATTTCATTAGAAATTCTAGATAATCTTTTCAGGGTGGATGTAGACTTGAAACATTATACAAACTCATTACTAAGAAAGTTCTGATAATAATTAGCTTCTTAGCAACAGGGATTTTTAGGGCAAGCATCTGTTATAAATGTTAAAATAAAGGATAAATTATCATGAAAGCCTTTCATTTAAATGTGTCATTTAGTTCATAAAATGCTTTAAAATATCAATACTTGAGACATATAACTATGCATATTTACTGTCATTTCATTTTGAGATTGGTTCTAATTTATTGATTTCTTCCTGTGTATTCTTACAATTATGGTAATTAGTTTCCAATAGATTTCAAAATTAAATATGGGTTATTGATAGCTTAAGAGTTAGTAAGAGCACAGGACACAAAGTTGATTGCCAAGGTCCAAATCCCTGCTGTGTTATATGAGGCAAAGAAAATCCCTTAAGACTCCATTTTGACATCCATAAAATGGGGGAAATAGCACCTACCTCATACAATAGTATGAGGATTAAATGCAATCAACTGTATAAAGTGATTTACATAGGGCCAGCCCATAATGAGCATTCATTAAGTAGTATCTACATATAGTGCAGCCTAAAATATATATGAAATACAGAGTGCACATTTGGAAGGAGCAGTAAAAGCAGCAGCACATGACAGTGACTCTTCAACCATAATGCTCTGTACTCGTAGAGGTCACCTGGCAAGTCCATTTCATCATCTCTACAACCTTAGCTCTACCCCTCAGCAAGAAGATAGGACAGTCATAAGCAGACTTACAGAGACAAATGAGACAAGATAAAAAGAAAAGAAGGCAAATTCTATCATCAATAGGATTTTATAAATGAAAACAAAACAGTCTCACAGAATATAAAAACAACCAGTTACCCCTCTTATGCATTTCCAACTGGTACTACAGTTAAGCATCTCTGAGGAATAGAAATATGTTTCCTTAAGATGATTTTTTAAAATATAATACACAGAGCTGACATCAACAGCCAATAGAGACATTCCCATTAAAATTGAGAAGAAAACAAAATGCCTGATAAGGTTATTGATGCATAAAATTGCTCTGAAAGTTCTGGATAATGTAATAAGAAGTGAAACAGACATAATGATTAAAAGAATGAATATATTTATCACATTGTAGGTTACAATATTAGACAATATAAGAAAACACTGGAAAAACTAGAATTAACAAATTTTAGTGAAGTCATAGATGTATTACATATTTAAAAATTAGTAGGTTTCCTAAATAATGCTATATTGTCTCCCTATTCTAATTAGTTATTATTTATTCACCTATTCAATGAAATTATCCTACCTCAGTGGCTCAATTCTCCACTGCTCCAATTATCAACATAATTTATAGTCATCGAGTTAGGCTTTTATTTGCTCAAAATTCCAAAACACTTAACATGAGTGATCTAGGAGATTATGGGGGTATTGGAGTAAGTTAGGAATAGTGGCACTAAGAGATACTCTCCTAGAGAGTTTTATTTCACTTTGCTCTGAGCACTAGAAAAGAATCTGAGATGAGGCTTTTATTTATTCAGCAAATACTTACTGAGTGTCTGTGCCAAACACTCAATTAATACTGGGAGCTTGCAGTCTAATGAAAAAAAAGAAAGAGAGAAATTAAATAAATAAGCCCAAGAAAATATTTTTTAAGCACAAGTTTGATAAGACCTGTGAAGAAGAAACAGAAAAATAGAGAGTGACGAGGATGAGGAGTGACATAAAGAGAGAACATAAACTTTAGAATGAAGGGTCAGACACATCTGAAAAAATGACCTGCCAGCTCAGACTGAGGGACCAGCAAGGAGCCGCTCAAACAAAGGAGGGTGAGCAGCATCCCTAGGACACACAGCAAACAGCGGAAAACAAAAGGCCCATGATCTAGAGGAAGAACAGTTCAAGGTAAAGTTAGAAAGATTGGCAGGGTCCAAAGGCAGCAGCTTGTGTAACTGGATGCTTTCCACTGCTAATAATAGAAGGACTAATTAAGAGCTCAAACAGGAAGTTTATTATCTTACATAGTAAACATGTTAACATCTATATTATACAAAATGAACAAATATTTAAACATTCATCATAAACATAGTAAACATAATATGAGGCCCAAAGGCAGGTGGCACCAGGAGTGCCACCTCAACTCAACTCAACCTCAAGGATGCAGATTCTTTCCCTGTTTTCATCCCCACTATTGGGGGTCTGCTTGCCCAAGCTGGATCCTTCTATGGCATCTAGGTGACTGCTGCAGTTCATTTTTTTAAGTGCTAGTAAACCCTCCCCTAGAAATGCTGCCCCATCCCTTCCCTCTCCACTCTCCAAGTCGGTTTTTAACTGTTTCCTTAGTCAGATGTAGCCAATGCCTAAAACTACCACTGGCAAAAGGAATGGAATTACTACAACTGGCTCCCTGTCACTCACCCTGTGGGCCTGATCACATGACCCAGGAACAACACCACCCACATGAAAGGTTCTTATCATGGTCCAGGAACATCTTGGTCAGCATTCAGGGAGATTGTGAACTGAGGTGGGAAAATATTATATCTTTATTTTTCAACAATCTCTAACTGAAATCTCTAAAATTTTATTTCTTTCAATTATGAAGATAGGTCAAAAATGACAGAAGTACTAGCAGGGCATGTGATTTCAGCACCAATAATATGTCACAGATATTTTCATATCACAATACAAGTATGGTAACATTGCCTTCCTGTATCCCCTATCCTCTCTGTTTTTGGATCAATACATGGAAGAAGGCAGTCAAATACCACTCTACAGTTTTGTGTTCACTAAACAACAACAGTCTTCACACTAATTGATCTTTTAAAAATTTAAACTTATTGTTAACACCTATGTTTTAAATTTTCAGTCTTGTTATTTGATGCATTAATAAAAGAATACATGTATTACTGTTCTACAAAGGTGCTTTTGATAACTATATTTCAACAAAATGTGTTTCCTGTGTAATTCAATATATTTTATATATTAAAAAGATCATTCTAAAAGGAATCTATAGATTTTTGCAGACTGACAAAAACCATCTACCCTGAACTAAACAAAATCAAGGATCTTCCAGCCAGATTAGAGACTAGGAATGGTTATGGGACTAGATTATAGTAGCCAACCAACCCACAATGTCTGCCTCTCATAACCTTACCAATCCATATTAAAGAATGTGAATTTTGTATCAAGGACAACAGAAAATTGTTGAAATACTTTTTAAAGAAAAATTTTATTGAAGCGTAACATATAGAGGGAAGTTTATAGAAGTGCATATACTGGTAATTTTTCCTCAAACTTTAGTGTAATATTCCATTGAAGGGTCTTAAGAAAACAAGACTTACTATTTAGAGAGATCATACTGGTCCATAGATTAGAAGCTGAAGTTGTAGCTCAGTGGTAGAGCACTCGTCTAGCACATGTGAAGCCCTGGGTTTGATCATCAGCACCACATATAAATAAATAAATAAATAAATAAATAAATAAATAAATAAATAAATAAATAAAGGTATTGTGTCCATATACAACTTAAAATATTTAAAAAACAAAAAGAATGGATTAAGCAGGGACAGATCAGAGGTAAAGAGACCACTTATTATAATGGTCCAGACAAGAACTGCTTATCCAGGGTGTGGCAAGTGAGATAGAGAACAGGATATATTTTGGATGGTGGTTGATGATGTTTATGTGGGACTGCAGGCAAGATCAGATTCAAGTTTTATAGCACCAGGATTTATATAGTTTGTGAGTCCTATTTTTTAAATTATAAAAAATAAATATATATAAACTATAAAATTATGAAAAAAATTATGAATAACATAAAATTAGGTACAAGACCTTAAAAGGGGCCTGGACAAACTTTCTCTGGCTATAGAAGAAGCACTGACACTGGTTTGAGCACTTCAAACATGTTTTAATTAGCTTAATTCTCACAGCGGTTCTTTGAGATAATTTTGTCTTCCCCATTTCACAAATGAGGAAAATAAGACTCAGTTAAGCAAGAAATAGGTAGTAAGCAGTAGAGCTGAAATGTGAACCCAAGGAGCCTGGCCCTTGCTCATGATGCTATACTGCCTCAATATATAACTCAGGTTTAGGGGGTTAAGAAACCAGTAGATGACAGTACTATTTATTAGGAAAGCAAAAACTGCAAGATGAGCAGTTAGGAATTACTAGGAGATCAAGAGTTAGGTTTTGCATAAGTTATGTTTACAATACTTAATATTATCTATATTAAGATGTTAAGTAGGTTGTTGGATATCTGAGTTCAGGCCCTAGGAAAAAGGTCCAAGTGGCAGACATACCTGTGAGTGTCATCAGTGAGGGAATGGATAAGGTAAGCTAGGGAGAGAGTACACTGCAAGTGGGAAAGAGGCCTGAAGGAGATCAATAAGGGTGCAGTCAAGTGGGAGGAAAATTGGAAGAGGTTGGTATCACAGAAGCCAGAAGAGAATGGTTTTAAAGGTGGGCATACAATTAAAATCTCTCTCATCAAAAAGACAAAAAAAAAAAAAAATTCAAATGTAGGTGAAGATGCAGAGAAAAGGGAATTCTTATACACTGTGTGTGGGAATATAAATTAGAATAATCATTACGGAAAACAGCATGAATATTCCTAAAACAAAACTAAACAAAAACAGAACCACTATATGATCCAGGATATATATCCAAAGAAGATGAAATCATTATACCAAAAAGATACTTGTACTCCTAAGTTTATGGCTGCACTGCTCATGATAGCTAAAATGTGAATAAATCCAGATGAAACTTCAGTGGATGAATAAAAAAGCGTGGTATATTTACACAATGGAATACTATTCAGTCTTAAAAAGAATGAAATACTGTCATTTGCAGCAACATAGGAGGAGCTGAAGGCCATTATGTTAAGTGAAATAAGACACCAAAAAACAAATACCATAATGTTCTTACTCCTTTGTGGAAATCAGTCAATCCTGTAGGAGAATGGAATGGGATGGTGGTCACCAGAGACTGGAAAAAGCAGCAGGGAGAGAAAGGGGACAGAAAGAAGTGCAAAAAGAAGCACCAAGATACAGAGTGGAGGAACTATTTCTGGTTCTTCTTTAGCACAGTGGGGTAAGTACTGATTAAAACAATCTATGATATATTTCAAAGTGACTAAACAAGCACAAAATTCCCAACACATAAAATGATTAATGGTTGAAGAGATGGAAATGCTTGTTACCCTGATTTGATTACACATTGTATGTGTATATTGAATTATCATAATGTACCCCATAAAAATGTACAAATATTACGTCTCAATTTAAAAAGGAAGAAAAAATAAAAGGAGGGCACAAAGAACTACGTTAATGAACATAGGATTGGTGACCTTGACACACCCCCACATCAAGTCCAGACAGAAGGGAGCTTGAGAAGAATGCCACTATTTAAGAAAGTCCCAAACTCCTACTTTTATAAACTTTATTAAATGGCAACTGGAGATAAATATAAAAATACAACAAATAGTCCATGGGGTGACCTGGTCACTGACAAGATATGAGAATACTTTCATGTTTATTTTATGCCTGACACAAGTCCAGAATTCTGGAATATATAGGAAAAGCAGGACATAAGCATTTAATTAACCTCCCTCCCCAAATCCAGCAAACTTTATATATATAACTTTTTCTTTCAGGTGCATCTAGCTATATCTAACATAATCCACATTCATGACACATGCATTGCTCAATATAATTAACTTATTTTTAATATTGAAATAAAATCACCTCCAAATCTACCACTCAAAACACTGGTCCACTAACTTCTCAAGGAGAACTTATGAAGAGATCTTGCTGACACAAGAGAGTGGAACAGTTGAAAAATCCCAGGTTTGAAATGCAATTAACTTCCAATGCTAAAAACTAGGTCATCTTTTTTTGGGGGTACCAGGGACTGAACTCAGGAGCACTTGGCCACTGAGCCACATCCCCAGCCCTTTTAAATATTTTATTAGAGACAGGGTCTCGCTGAGTTGCTGAAGCTGACTTTGAACTTGGGATCCTCCTACCTCAGCCTCCGAAAATGCTGGGATTACAGGCGGCACCACCACACCCAACTAGGTAATCTTAAATCACGTTAATAAAACCATTCACAACAAGAACAGCAATAATCCTACAATAGCCATCCCTAGGCACACAGTATCTGGTCTATTGTAATCACATCTAGGAGTTATAGTTTAAGGGAAATGTTAATAAATCTGTGTGAATCCAGAGAATATAATTGAGGATGGTGAGAGAAGTTGATGAATAACTGAAGTCATATTTAGCCTGGAGCTGAAGGCAGTAGAGGTTGGGGCAAACAGGTGTGGTAGGGCAGGTGGAATGGGTCCTCCAGAGCCACTTCACATTGTAGTAGAGGGAAGAAAATGGGTCAAAGGTTGATATGTGTGAGAAAGATTATTTTAATTAAGTGAAAAGAAGAGTTTCCTAAAAATTTCCTGACTTCTAACAACACTTTGAAGGAATAAATACTGTTACCACTGAAATTCATTCAGAGTCTGAGTTACTGGTAAGAATGCTTCAGAGGGAACCACACTGCATGTGGGCAAAAGTTGTGCTTAGTTTATCAGGCTGTGATCTTGAAAGCCCTGTCCATAACCCCCTTCCACAGTCTCCTGCCACCCTTTAGCTATGCACCACCACCCCAAAGCTAGGGTCTTATCAATCAGTCATACAGGGCACATATTTAAAGAGGAAGCTGGACATATCCTCCCACATCATCTTTCCTTCTGACTCCTGGGTATCCTTCTCTGGACTACCAGACCCTGAGGGCTGCATTGCCTAAAACCTTTCTACCCCAGCCCATGTGACCTCCTGGGACATCTTTCCTGCATCTTCACTCTCTCTGAAAGTTACCATTTACCAGATTGCTCCCTGTTCCCCACTAACTTGCCTTTAAATGTCCAGTGGTCTAAACATTATATGTCATATTTATTCAAAAATTACCAGGGTTATTTTGTAATGGTGGGGTGCTCCAGTCTGAAACTTGTGGAATTCTTACTTCCTTTTTTTTTTTTTTCCCTATACACTGTCTTTACTACTTCCCCTTGACTACACTTAATCTGCATTTCTTGTCCTCTTTGGTCATACTGTTTCCCATCCCCATATTATAACCCTCTCTCTCTAGCTTCAAGTTATATATTTTTAAAATGTAGAAATATAAGAGATAAGAACAAAAAAAGTTCTTTCTCCCTCTCCCTCTGAATTGTAAAAGTAGAGCAAAACCAGTGTGAAATCACTAGTGTGCTTCAGTGTCTGGGTTTGAAAGCAGATTCCAACCTACTAAAAGTGAGGTTTAGGCAAGTTGCAGAATCTCACTAAGCCTCATTGAGCCTTAATTTCCCCATTAGTAATTGAAAATAATATCTGCATCAGACATGAGGAAATGCCTACAAAGTGCTTATACAGTATCCTGGCATGTAGTAAGCCACTAATGAAAGTTATTACTAATACCAAATGAAGAAATTATTATATGACTAAGTACAGGATAAACTCTTGATTGTATACATCACAAAATGTCTTTTTTTTTTTTTTTTTTCGCTCTCTTGGTACCAGGTATTGAACTCAGGGGCACTCAATCGCTAAGCCACATCCCCAGCCCTATTTTGTATTTTATTTAGAGACAGGGTCTCACTGAGTTGCTTAGCGCCTCACTTTTACTGAGGCTGGCTTTGAACCCACCATCCTCCTGTCTCAGCCTTCCAAGCTGCTGGGATTACAGGTGTGCACCACCACACCTGACCAGTATACACTTTTAAAAAGGTTTTCTTCCTCTTTGATGCCCTGCTAAGAAAACTTATTTATGCATGTATTCAATAAATACCTATTGAGCACATATTAAGTTTCATTGTTTATGTCCAGTAGGAGTTTGGTTAAATAAATATCTGTATAAACACACTATAGGAGATGTTGCTGCACCTAAGAGAACTAGACATGTATTTATATGTATTATTATGGGAAGAGTTCCAAAAACACAATTCGGTGGGAGAAAAAAGTGTGGCTCAATACTTTATCCAGAGCAATACCATTCCTATAAAATTACACAAACACACACACACACACACAAATTCTACATATTTTGTCTGGATATATAATATATACTATGTAAATCTATAGAGGACATTCTTACTGGACAAACTGTGAAGGAAACTAGGACGGGGAAGTAGAGAGCTATTTAAAGGAATAGTAGCCTCCTGTGTTACATTCAGATTTTTACATGAAAAAGATATTCGTACAATACCTAAATACTTAGAAATTAAAACAAGAAACAATATTCCAATTGCCATCACCCCTGGGATTTCTGACGTCAGACAGGGACTCAATTATCAGAGAGCACGCGGGCCTAATCGCACATGGATCCTCCTAGATGACTGCCTTGTCCTTCTTGGATTCCATGAAAAGGAAGGCAGAGGCATGTTTATGTAAGCACGCCTACACTTAGTTCTAAATGTACTTACTTGGAACCATGCCCACACAGGGAATTGTGCGCCCCTGGCTGTGCTGCTTGCTGATGCTTTCCCGCGCAGCCGCTGCCCTGCCCCCGCCCCGCTCCAGAAGCACCTCTTTCCCTGCTTTAATCACCTTGGGTCTCAACGGTGTCAGATTAAGGGATGGAGTGAAATAAGTCACAAGTGACGGTTTTCCAACACATGGGATGCTGAAGATCTAAGTTCTACCCCATGCTCTTCCTCATGTTTGTTTTGTGGTTCTGGCAAATCAGATTAACTTTGAGACGCGAGTAAAGCATACCAGACAGTGCAAAATACTGTCAATCTCTTCACACAGGGAACTTTGAAATGGCTGTGCCCTTAGAAAGTGGAAGGGGCTTCTATATGGGTGTAAAGCATGTACTCTACTAGAGTTTTTACACACACACATACGCACACTCAAAATGTATGCACAGTAATTTGATTACATGATTATATGACTATTTTATTATAAATTGTGTATCAGCATATGATCACTATGTACAGTATAGTGCTTATATACATGCATAATTTTAAGTATGCATGCAATATATATTTTTAAAATTTTTGTTAGTTGTTGATGTACCTTTATTTTTATTTATTTATATGCAGTGCTGAGAATTGAACCCAGTGCCTCACACATGCTAGGCAAGCACTCTACCACTGAGCTACAACCCCAGTCCCTGACATTATATTTTATTTAACATGTACATTTTAAAAATTAACTGTATACCTTAATATTTTCACAACATTGTAAATCTTGTTCATGAGGCAAATATAAATTCTAATGAGTATCCATAATTAATACCCAAGGAATATCAATAAGAACCTATGTATAAACTGCATAAAATACAATTATGCAGTTATTTTAATATAAAATAAGTGACATAATTAAAAAATCGAGGTCAAGATTAAGGGGAAGCAAACCTGAGGAGGCCCTCACCCTCAGGTTCCTGAAAGTACCATTTGTCTCACCCTATTCCTAGCCTGATACAAACGTCTGTTTCTCTTACCCTCGTCACCACCAGTGACAACTGCTTATTTTTAAATAAATGTTATATGTACTTTACATGTATTAACCCAACTAAAGAAATGTCATGACTACAAATAACATTAACTCTGAGTGAAATACAAGTTTTTTTCCCAAAAAGCAATGTGTTTTTTAACATATTACAAGAAAAAAGTTTGCAAGAAAACTTTCACAAAGTTCACAAGAAGAAAAGCCTCAAATAGACATAACTTCTATGAAAGTTGAGTGACTATCCAGCTCTCCCAAAAAAAATCAAAGCACCTGCATTAAAGTCCACACTCTTTCCCCTGTGTTGTTTCCTTTGACTATATACAGTATTCAAGTGTCCTTCTACTGGACTCTCTCTATATTGGGCAGCTTGGCAGGCAGTCAGCTTCAAATCTGTTTGTTGAAGTTTAATATGATTGACAGGTTTCAAAAGGAAGAAGGATACATATATTCATTTCCTATATTACTATATTTACTTTGAAAATTGAAGTGGATAATGGAACCGATGATAGTCTAACTGTACTTCAACAAGATAATACGTTTATATTTAGACTCATACAGAGACCAAGAAATGGGGATTTATACAACACATTATCTAGTATCTAGCTAGAGGTGATTTACTATTGTGCACTGAAATGTGGTTGAAGTACAAGATGGATAGTAATATTATATTGTGGTGTATATCCTGTTCACATCAGGCCTTCGTAATAAAAGCCAAACAGCAATCTACAGAACCTGTCTTAAATCTGCCAACTAAGATACTGATTGTAAAATAAAATGATCAAAGTGCAGGTTATCTCTCTACTGCCTTCCCCTGAGAGAGTGGTATGCAAAGAACTTCCTACTTTTTATTTATTTACATTCAGTCAACAGAAACATAAATTAAATTAAAAACCTCAGTGTTATGTGGACTGAATAAAGCACACCTAATATGTTGCTAAGTAGGTTTTTTTTTTTTTATATTATGGACTACAGGCTCCATTGCACTTTTATCCAGTGAACCTTTTACACCCAAATATGATGATAAAAATAATAGATTAAAATGAATTTTGCAAACCAGCAATTTCACAAGCTACAACCCTGCTGAGAATAAATAGTTTTTAGTGGGTCTTTTTATTTGATGCATGAAATCAAGCATTCCTGCCAGCTGATTTCATTTTAAATAATTTCTTCAGGACATAATGGAAATAGACGAACACAGACAAGTTAATTTTGCATAGAGTAGTCACAAATGAATTCTAAGCAAATCTTTTTGTCTTTACTGACTAGTAATTGCAAGAACATTAGAGGTCAAACTTTCCCATAAAAGG
This sequence comes from Sciurus carolinensis, assembly GCF_902686445.1. NCBI lineage: Eukaryota > Metazoa > Chordata > Mammalia > Rodentia > Sciuridae > Sciurus > Sciurus carolinensis. Next base: position 106,362,177 of record NC_062216.1, read on the forward strand.
TCTGTCTTTGTGTCTTGTAGAATATAGAAGGCAGTCAAGTATGAGACCTGGAGTAAACCATCCACTCTTCTAAATGCATATGCATACACACACTTAGGTTAATGTGAAGGTCAAGATAATCCTTGAAGGGGATGAAATGCCCCAACACTTTGTTCACATTTCTGTTATAACCCAGATTTAGATACTGTCTTCTCAGTGTGTCTGTTGCTCCTGACACAAACTCCTATGGTGACACTCCTTTCAATGAATTTTAATCATTTATTACCTGTTTTTGTTTTATATACCATTATAATTATACATACCTTGTCTGCTTATCATCCCAAACTGTAAACTCCTTGGGAAGAGAAACTGTCATTCATCTGAGTCCCTGCACCTAGTCCAGTACTTAGCACTGAGTAGAAACTCTATGATCCCTGGTGAATTCAAAAGGACCTTAAAAACGATAACACATGACTTGAAAGAGTAGGATAGAAATGTGGAATGGTGGGGGGATAATACAATCACATTTGATTGATGTTGAAGTGATAAGAGCTGTTATAAGTCAATTTGACACATGGACACTTTTAGGATCAACTATTGAGCCACCTTCTCCCATTTGGGTCAGTCATTTTCCCTACTCCTTCATTCATTCTTTCGTTCAATATTATTAAGTGCCAACTACATGCTAGGTAATCATTAGGTTATAATAGGTAATGATTATATATCACCTAATGATACCATGAAACACAAGAATGCTGTAAATTTTTTTGTGTGCGTGGGTACCAGGAGATACGGAGATTGAACTCAGGGGCACTTGACCACTGAGCCACATCCCCAGCCCTATTTTGTATTTTATGTAGAGACAGGACCTCACTGAGTTGCTTAGAACCTTGCTGTGCTGAGGCTGACCTTGAACTCTCCATCCTCCTGCCTCAGATTCCCAAGTCACCTGAATTACAGATGTGTGCCACTGCACCCAGCTTGTAATTTGTTCTGATCTCATTAAAGATAATGCCAATGAAGAGCGGAGCGAGGCTTCAAGTTTAACCTCCAACTAAACCATGGAACATTTAAATTCTTCCATTTAAGTATATCTTGCCTTTAATTAAGTAGCCTCATTCTCCTGAAGACTCAAAGATTTACCCTGGGGTACCCGAGACAGCATAACCAGATCTTCTTCATCTTCTGGCTTATTTCTCCAACTTTGTCAGTAATATACTAAGTGCCACTTATACTTATGCTGAAGTAGGCCTTGTTTTCTTTCCTAAGAGTTTCTGATCTGACTAGAGACCCTTGTTCTGTATTTGATTCTGTGTTGTCTTGTTTTCCTTCAACAAATACCTACTTCTAATGAGGTAAGGAGAAAGTGGGAAAAACCTGAATTATCTTACATTCACAGTCTTAAAATATCATGCCAAAATGCCCACTCACATAGTTTATAAAAAAAAAAACATTTCTTTGTCTTTTCAATCAATGACAGAGAAAATCTCAATAAGTATTTAAAAAAAAAATACCCTGTCTGTTAAAAGGAAGATAAGTAGGCAAATGTCTTTCAAAGCTCTATAATGCCTCTTTTTTCTTTCCACTTATTTATGATTTTTGGATGGGCGAGGTCATTCAGTAAGATGTGAGTATAGAAAACAATACTACAGTTTTGCTTAAAATAGGAATAAGAAGGGGCTTTTTCCCACTTGCCATTTCTTCTTATTAAACTGACAAAAGCATCTGTTTTAGAATTCTGTTAAAAGCAAGCTTGTTTGAGTATAGGTCAAAGAGAAACAGCAAAATTAGAAATAAGAGACCCATTTGTTTTATACATATTGCTGCCAGGACAATATTATCCCTTTCAGTGACCTTTCTAGTTATAATGTTATAACTGATGTGGATTCGGCATTTACCTTCAAAGTTGATTTGTCACTGGGCTGTTCCCCATCAAAATCAGTAGTAAACACTGGTTTAATCAACACCTTTTAAAATTAAATCTTGTGTTTTCCCTCATGTTAATTAATTCTATTATACTTCATCCTTGTTTTTTTTTTTTTAACATTTCTACACCCAAATCTGAAGTTTTGCCATCATTTCCAGACTGTATGATGTTGTCCTTTGCTGTCACTTAACCATGTGATACACCTGGCAAATCTCTCTTCATAAATCAATCCCTTCCTTCCATTAATCATTTTAGTTATTTATCTCTGGGTTCCTTCTAAGACTGTCAACAGTGTTTGTTTATGTAGGTTCTCAACATGGAATACAGTTGTCTTGGGGTGATTTCAGCCACTCTCATCTGAGGGACCCTCCTTCCTCTCCGTGCTCCCATACTACCTCACTGCTCTCTCTTTGTTGCTAATATTTACAGCAATATTTTGCCTACATCTCTCCCAGCTCCTTCTTAAGTTGCTACTAGTAATCCTGCTTCTCTGGGGATTCTCTTCTCCAGTGAATGCTTCTGATGTGATTTTTTTGCCAGATATTTGTTTACAGTTTTCTGAGAACAATTTCATTTTTTTCCCATCCCATATTTCTGATTTGTTTGAGTCTTTTTGAACCATACTGCTGTTCATATCCTGGCCATTTATCAAAACTTGTAACACCTCCCAATTTAGTCTTCTCAGCAACTGTCATTAGCATTCTGCTCATTCTCTCTTTCAGATGATTAATAAATACATAAAATATAAACCATAGTAACCCGCTAAGAGACAGGCCCTCAGAACCGCACAGAATGCCACCTTTGTTACCTCTTGTGAATGGCCTTTCAGCCTCCTTCAGCCCATGTGGCTGTGGTATTATCAAGGTTATGTGAAAGTAATGCCTCCAGGAAAATTACACAGCGTGACAAATTAAATATTTTGCACAGGTCTGGATACAGTGCAAATATCCTACTAGGTTCCCATCCTGGCTCATCTCTCCTTCATGGATAAACCCCTGTAAAATCTGACCTTGCTTCCTGGGGTATTGGGGTGTGTGGGTTGGTTTCATTTTATACTTTAGATATTGTTTTGGTTAAGTTTTTGAGCATCTCTCAAAATACATCTCTGTGATGTATTTTGGCTATATAGAATATATCACAAGATATGGTATAGCATTTATTATGGTATAAATAGCTCAAAACTATGTAACAGTAGGCTTTTATCCTGAATGCTCTGATGGTGTCCATGATCTGGAGGTCTCAGTCTCCTTCAACTGACTGATCAGAAAGTCCCTGCCCAGCTGCTGTGGGTGGGGTTAGTTTAACCCTGCGGCTGTTCTCAGTGCTTCTCAATTCTGCTCCCAGCATCTGCTTTACCATTTTTTTTAACTCGCTGACTGTATCTCCACACTGTCACAGAACTGGGCAACTCTGTAGAGGGAGAAGAATTTGTAATGGACTGTCAATAGCCATGTGCCCATCTCCAGAGGACATTATTTACACTGTCTCTGGGATTGCTCCCCCCATTCCCTGCACACTGTTAAGGATACCCCTGGGGTCAAGCAATCCAAAAGCCATCTGGGACTTCAACTGCTAAGTATATAACTCTGGTTAGATTATGAGGATCAAATAAGGTAACTGATATAAACATATAACATAAATTTAGTATATTTAAATAAAAAGTAATTCTAATTGTTTTTTAGCAGTTTATGTTATGTGCACAAGAATTTTGGTCTTTCCAGTTCCTACTAATCTTTACTCTCTCCTTGAAGAAGAAGAATTAAATTATATCTATTCTTTGATACAGATTCTAAAAATTTATTTGTAATTTCTTGACAGAATCCCTAATATTTAAATATTCTGTGACTACATAAAACTCCTCATATTTGTGCTTTTCCTTTTTTGGGGTTCTTCTCTCCAGTTCTTGACATTTTTTGCACATCCTTTTAAGTTGTTTCAAGAACATGTTCCACACCACTAGACAGTTACACCTATTGGGAACAAGGACAAGAACCAAGAACTAATAAAAGTAAGAGTCTAAGCAGCTGAAGTAGAGGTTATTACAAGTCCATTCATTAACAAGCATGCATGCTAGTCAAAAGTGAGGCCAAACTCAGAGCCCCTTAATACTTTGCATACTGTTCTCAAAAGTGGTGTTAGCTAAACATCATCACCCTATGTACATGTAAGATTACACGAATGGTGTGACTCTACATCCTGTGCAAACAGAGCAATGAAAAGTTGTACTCCATTTGTGCACAATGAATCAAAATGCATTCTGCAATCATGTATAACTAAATAGAACAAACTTTTTTTTAAAATGATGTTAGCTGATTTCTAAGTCTAAAATATTCGACCAGCAAATTTAAAATGGAACAAAGAGTTTCTTTCTCCAAGTCAGCATTCTGAGAAGTGTTAACAATGTAATCTACCAAGGAACCCAGGAAAATAAAACTATTAAAAATTTCAGGGTGACATCACTAATTCAGGACAAACATCCCAATGTACCTTAAATGATTCTAATGATACAACTATGACATTGTCTTCCTGGGGACTGCAGTTCATAATGATGATCTGTCCACTGTCTTCATATCATTTCCTGGTTAACTAGAGAAGCATGTAATTTATTTTAGATGAATTTTCAACTAAAAGTATTCTTAAAATAGCTAACTTAATTTTTAAAATATTTTTTAGTTGTAGATTGACACAATACCTTTATTTATTTTTATGTGGTACTAAGGATGGAACACAGTGCCTTGCCTGTAAGAGGCAAGTGCTGTACTGCTGAGCTACAGCCCCAACCCACCAACTTAATTTTTGCAATTCTGTTTGGAAAGTTAGCGAAGCTTTTCTGTAAATGACAGAATATCCTTTCTGGTGTATATACATAACCTCTCTGGTATATATACTCCTATTCTTTTGAGAATATAAATTCCTCAATAGCAGGAACTGGTTTGATTCAACTTGCTTAGGATATAGATTGGTTACCTGAGCACACAAAATTAGAGTTCAGAATCCTGGACTTTAGTGCAAAACCGATCTCAGAGATCATATTAATACAATCAACTTATTTTACAGAAGTGTTAACTATAATGCACTAATGTATTCTCAAAGGTAATATGGCATTTCCCTCCCAAATTGAATATAAATATATGTAGCAGCAGCAGTAAGACTCTTTCTCAAACAGAATCCCCACCACGCCGGGTTTCCCCCCTTTTAAAACAGCCACTGTTACCAGTGTCTCTTGTAAAAAGATTCTATGTAAATATAAGCACATACTTAAGAGTTTTATAAAATACAAACAATAGCATCAGAGATAGATTGCTTTGCAACTTGCTTTTTTTGCTTAGAACAACATATTTTTAAAATAATGAATCCATATACAGTGAAAATAATAAAAACATTAGAATTAAGCTCTCAATAATATTATCTGAAGTTTACTATTAAGTCATTCATAAACACAATATACACTGAAAACTTCACTTTGAGCTATACAAAAGGTATCTTTGGATTTTAAGAATGTAGTAAACTCCAGGCAGAAGTGAAGAATATATAAAAACACAAAAATTTTCCCCACAAGACAATACCTAAATACATGGCTCTTCAATACTATAAGATGAAACATGAGAGGCAGAGACTGTCAAAATGTATCTTTAATATTCTAATTGTTAAAGATTATGAAGAACTATTAACTAAAAATTATTAAAGAACTGAAGAAGTGACCACAAGATACATTTAATATGGTGTTTGAAATTGTAGGTCACAAGTGATAAATGAGTTCTAAGATCAATTTAGTGAATTATAAGTTTTTAAATGAAATAAAATACAAAATATCAGAATGTGTTCGATTTAGAAAGGGCAAAAACTGTTTCATAAAAATTCCTTGAGTGTGTGTGTGTGTGTGTGTGTGTGTGTGTGTACAGAACTGTGATATAAAATGCACTTCTTGCTATGGATCATGGGAACAAAATTAAAAGTTACAGATCTAATCCAGCCACCGGCTTCTAATGAGGTGGAACCATGTGTTAGTGTTCTCAGAAAAAGAGGCTCCTGTGCATTCCTTCCTGTCTTCAGAACAAGCCTCTGTCAAAGAATCATTTTCACTTTGGCTCATTATTTGAAATGCAATGCCACTTTCTCTTTTTGTCAAAAGTGGGACAAAACTGGGGGACAAGTTTAATTCCAAGTGTACTCTTTCCACAGCATCACTTTACCTTGCCAAATAATTGATTAAAACCCAGTAGAAATCCATCTTAATCATTAGTCATCCTTATTTTGATTATAAGAACACAGCAGCAGAAGGGAACACTGCTACATCTGGAATAGCTCTCCCATTCTTTGGGCTACTTCCCTCCCTCCTGAGTCAGTGATACAGAAGCCAGCTGACCCACCCACAAGCCAGAGGCATGTCCACAGGACTGACAGTCTCAATTGGGTTAAACCAAAAGAAGTTTACATTTGTATTTAAAGGCTTAATGCAGACTATATCTCCCTCTGCCACAATCCTTCCTCTTTGGAGTGCAATGGAATGCAGTGATAGTAATGGGGAGAAATAATGTATGTTGAAAACCTCTGTGTTTTAGTGACTTTATTCAAATAAGGAAGCAGTGACACAGTAGAATGTGGAAGTGAGGACTAAGAAATGTGTTCTGGAACCGAGGATATGGCTTGGTGAGAAGAGCACTTGCATTCACCAGGCCCTGGGTTCAATTCCCCACATGGAGGAGGAGGAGAGAGAGGAAGAGGAGGAGGAAGAGGAGAAGAAGAAGAAACATGTGCTGTGGGGGGCTGACAAGATGGCAGCAAATCTCGACTCCTCTGTGGTTTACAATAAAGAAGTGAGAGAACAGCTGATCAAAGAGGTGGGTAACTGAGAAAATGCACTAAAAAACAATATTACACGGTCAGTGACTTGGAGGGACTCAAAAATTCTAGTTACTGGGACAGAAAACAGGGAAGAATTCATTAATTCCAAACCCTGACCAGTGTGGGTCAGAGGGAAAGGGTAACAGAAGGAGAAAGAGGGAGAGGAAAGCTGACACGCTTACTTCAGAAACAAGGGTAGAAAAGAAAGTCAGATCAACTCAGGCTGAGCCAGGAGCGGCAAAGCCACGGGTGAGTGAGAAGCCCACAACTTATCTCAAATTGCTGGCAGAAAACCGTGGCAGGCACGCATTTCGTAGAGGCCACACCTAAGCCTGCCTTGCAGGAAGGAATCAAATCTACACAGCTACATCCCACCTAGAGATAGCAAGAAATGCTACCACAGGGAACACCTTTGAAACGGGCTGAGTAAACTGTGTAGTGGGATTGCTGTTAGGTGAATATTGCCAAACCCCTCTGCCCCCACCACTGACAAGGGGAGTGGGCTGAAGTAGAAAGAAGGAAAGGCAGTCTCAGGAAGCAGAGTCAAAGGAGCAGCAAATGCCCCAGCGGCCAGCTGCATCTGTGCAAACCAGAAGCCCATATCCCAGTAGTGCCGCACACACCCCAGAAGCAACCCATAGATATAGGAACCACAGACATGGCCACCACCAAAAGTGCCCCAGCAGTAGCCTGCCAGTACATATACCCCAGCTGTTGGCTGCTGTCCAGTGCCTCTGCCACAGGCCACCCAAAACCACTGCCGCCAGGCCACTGTGCCTCTGCCATAGACCAATACATGCTACGTACCCTGAAATCTAAATGGGAGAGCTCACGCCTGTTTTGACAGCTCCAGACACATGAAGCATTTATATAGATGAGCACAAAGGACTACAGTCCTAACCAGAGAGACCTGGCTGCTAGGCCACAATGAGAGCACATTTCCTCTGATCCTCCAGAAAATTATTATAGGTACCCAAACAACCAAAGAATGGTGGGAGCCTCCTAGATATGTGTCTGGGGTAGGTAAAATGAGGGATAGATTCTATAAGATAAGTGTTTGAAGTGTTTGAAGAAAAAAACTGAACTTGATGGGAAGAAAAAACATACAGCTCCCCAACCCAGCAGAGAGATGGCTAGTGTGGTTGCTACCTCCAGATCTAGACAAACTTAGAGGTCAAGCCAAGAAGGTGTGGACATTTATTAAATCTCTCAAAACCTGATGGAATCCAAGTCTGGAATATCCAATAAGAAATCTCTCCATTTCAAGTAGCTCAACAAGGAATTGTTTAAGATTCTCTTCTGTCAATTCTTTATTTCACCAATATTATCTTCTGCATTGATTTGATAGGTTATCTCCCCCATTATTTGATAGGATATTCCTTAATCCAAGTTTAGGTACTGCTTTTAATGTCTTCATGCATAAATTAGGTTTATTCTTTATTTTATCTCTTTGCCCATATTTGTACTCTCCTCTTGTCTCTCTTTCTCCTCTTGCATTATCTGCTCCCGTCTCTCCCTTACTTCCATTTTTTTTTTCCTTTTGCTCTTTTCATGCACTATATAGTTTACTAGTAATTTTACTTTCTTTGATACCTAACTTCTCAGCCCATTCTAGAGCATTTCTTCCCTTTCCATTTTTGAATTAGTGGAGTTGTGGAGAACTTTTTAAAATTTTTTTAAGGTTTGTGAGTATATGGCCTTACTCTGAAGTGATCACAGTTACTGGTGATTATTATCTCCTCTTAGAATTGTACCAGGGGCTGCACATAACACTGTGACCAGGTTGAGTGGGAGTATTCACACTCAGATATATCCCCATCCCAGGGCACATAGTAAAGAGAATGCAACTCATTAAAAAGTCACTCAGGGCATGGTGGCACACATGTGTAATCCCAGCAGTTTGGAAGGCTGAGGCAGGAGGATTTTAAGTTCAAAGCCAGCCTTCACAAATGGCAAGGTACTAAGCAACTCAGTGAGACTCTGCCTCTAAATAAAATGCAAAATAGGGATGGGGATGTGACTCAGTGGTTGAGCGTCCCTGAGTTCAATTCCTAGTATTCCCCCCAAAAAAAGTCCCTTGTAAGAGATAACCATTGCAGAAGATGTACAAATATCAACATAGAATATAGGAGACATGAGAAAACAAGGTGATTAGATGCCCTTGAAAGTTTATAACGCTTCAGTTATAAACTAACCCCATAGAAATCTAAGCATAGAAAAGGCCAAATAAAGAATTCAAAAAGTTGATTGTTAAAATAATCAATGAATTAAAAGATCTAAGTTGTGAGTTAAGGGAGAAAACGCAGCATATGAAAGAGCTTTTCAACAAAGAAAGATTCTGCAAAAGAACCAAATGTAAATACTGGAAATAAAAAACTCAAATAGTCAAGTTTAAAATTCAGTTGAAAGACTCACTATTAGATCAAATAAAAGATAGAATTTCAGGTCCTGAAGACAAGGTATGTGAACTTGAATACTTAGACAGAAATAAGGAAAAGAAAAAGAAACTATTATCAGAATATACAGGAGCTCTGGGGCAACATTAAGAGACCTAATTTCAGGCTCAATGGTATTGATGAAAGAGAAGAGATTATAGGCTACAGGCACTAATAATCAGTGAAATAATAGAAAATTTCCACAACCTGGGTAATGAGATGGACATTCAGATATTTGAGGCACTTAGAGCCCCAAATAGACAAAACCAGAAAATAATCTTCCCACAATACTTCATAACTAAAATGCTAAAAATCCAGATGGAAGAAAAAATTTTTTAAACTTGCAAGAGAGCAACAACAGGTCCCTTACAAAGGCTAGCCAATGAGAATAATAGCAAGTTTCTTAGAAGAAACCCTGAAGAAAGCTATTAGGACTCAAAATGAGGTATTCCAAGCTCTGAAAAAACAGCTGCCAAACCTAGATTACTATATTCTCAAAGCTATCCTTCAGAATCAAAGAAGAAATAAAAACATTTCAAGATAAGCAAACACTAAATAAATTAATGGTCACTAAATCAGCATTACAGTAGATACTTAAAGGAAACATACACATAAAAGAAAAAGATAAAAACAGCAAAGAAAGCTTAGGAAAAAATAAATATCATCAGAAGAATAGATATGCAAATGAGAATTAGAATTAAACCTAAGTGGAGGAAATTCTGAATAAAGAATTCAAAAATCAAACATTAGAAATGAAACAAAATGTTAGGAAGTAATACATTCATCTCCATAATAACACAGAATATGAATGGTCTCAATTCTTTAATAAAAAGACAGACTGAAAGATTGGATTTAAAAACAAGACCCAATTATATGTTGACTGCAAGAAACATACCTCATTGACAAAGACATCCACAGACAACATGAAAGGATGGAAAATAATATTCCATGCAAATGGAATCTAAGAGCAAGCAACAGTTGCTACTCTCATATCAGACAAAACATGCCAAAATTAGTCAGGAGATACAAAGAAGGTCACTACATACTGGCAAAGGGAACAATTCAAAAAGAAATAATGATTGTAATATTTATGCCCAAAATGTCAGCTTCATAAAATAAACACTATTCAACCTTAAGACTCAGGCAAGCCCCAAGATGATAATAGTAGGTGATACTATTCAATATACTACTCTCCCTGATAGTCCATCCAGACAAAAAAAATCAACAAAGATACTTCATAGTTAAAAATTATTATAGATTAAATGGAGTTTAGCTGATATCTACAATAATATTTCACCCAAACATTTCTTTTCAGCTACTCATGCAACTTTCTCCAAAATAGATCATATTTTAGGCCACAAAGAAAGTCTTGGCAAATACAAAAAGATTGAAATAACTTCTTGCATCTTTTTTTAAGAAATTTTTTTAGATGTTGATGGACCTTCATTTTGTTCACTTATTTATATGTGGTGCTGAGAATTGAACCCAGTGCCTCACACATGCTAGGCAAGTGCTCTACCACTGAGCCACACCCCCAGCCCAACTTCTTGCATCTTATATGATCATAATGGAATTAAGTTAGAAATAAACAAGAAAAACTACAGAAACTACACAAACAAATGGAGATTCAATAATACACTTTTGAAAGATGAGCAGGCCATCAAAGAAATCCAGGGAGAAATTTCAAAATTCTTAGAATTAAACAAGAATAGAAATACAACCTATAATAACCTCTGGTATACATTGAAGGTAGTTCTAAGAGAAAAGTTGAGAGCTAAAAATGTGTACATTAGAAAATCAGAAAGATTTCAAACAAATAAGTAATGATGCATCTCAAGATCTTAGAAAAAAAAATAATAAACCAATCCTGAAACCATAGAAGGGAAGAAACAATAAAGATCAGAGCTGAAATTAATGAAATAGAGAATTAGCAAATACAAAGGATCAATAAAACAAAGAGTTCTTTGAAAAAATAATAAGAATGATAAACCCTTAGCCAAAGCAATGAAAAGAGAGAAAATATACAAATTAATAAAATTAGAGATGAAAAAAAGGGTATTACAACAGATACCACTGAAATCCAGAGTACGATTAAGGACTATTTTGAAAATCTATATTTTATTGAAATAAATTGGAAAATTGAGAAGAAATGGATACATTTCTAGACATATATGGCCTACCAAAATTGAGCAAAGAGGATATAGAAAACCTAAACTGAACAAACACAATCAATAAGATTAAAGCAGTAATTTAAAACACCTTCCCAAAAGAAGAGAGTTCAGGAACAGATTAATTCACAGCTAAATTTTATTCAACCATAAAGAAGAATAAAATTTTGGCATTTGCAAGTAAATGGATGGAATTAGAGAATATCATGCTAAGTGAAATAAGCCAATCCCAAAAAACTGAAGACCAAATGTTTTCTCTGATAAGTGGATGAGATGATACATAATGGGGGTGGGGGTGGGGAGTAAGAGAAGAATGGAGGAACTTTGGATTATGTAGAGGGAAATGAGAGGAGGGAGGGGGCAGGAGCATGAAAGACGGTGGAATGAGACAGACATCATTACCCTATGAACATGTATAATTACATGAATGGTGTGATTCTACATTGTGCACAACCATAGGGAAAAAAAGTTGTACCCCATTTGTGTATAATGAATCAAAACACAGCCTGTAAAAATAAAATAAATAAAATTTTAAAAAATATTTCTTTATATATTTATTTATTTATTGGTACTGGATGTTGAACCCAGGGGTACTTTACCACTGAGCTACATCCCCAGTAATTTTTTAATTATTTTATTTTGAGATGGGGTCTCACTAAATTGCTTGGGCCTCACTAAGTTGCTGAGGCTGGCCTTGAACTTGCAATCCTCCTATTTCAGCTTCCTGATTCACCGGGATTACAAGTATGTGTTACTACACCTGGCTTACCAGATATTTAAAGAACTAAATAATTACTCCTCCTTATTATTACATGAAATAGAAAGGGAGGGAAGACTTCCAACTCATTCTATGAAGCCAGTATCATACCAATACCAAATTCAGATAATGATACATTGAGAAAAGAAAATGACAAACCATTGTCTTTGATAAATGTAAAAGCAAATATCCTTAACAAAATACTTTCAAATCATATTCAGTAACACATAAAAATATATTCATCCCAGGGATGCAAGAACAGTTCAACATTCACAAATCTATCAATGCAATGCATAACATAGAGTCAAAGAAAAAGACCACATGGTCATCTCAAGAGATGCAGAAAAAGTTTTTGACAAAACTCAACACCATTCATGATAAAAACCCTTAAAAAACTAGGTACAAAAGGAACTTACCTCAACATAATAAGTTATACATGACAAACCCAAAGCTGACATCATACAAAATGGGGAAAAACTGAAAATATTTCTTCTAAAATCAGAAACAAGACAAGGATATCTGCTCTCACCACGTCTATTCAACAAAGTACTTGGAAATTTTAGCCAAAGCAACTAGGTAAGAGAAAGAAATAAAAGTAATACATCTGGGAAAGGAAGAAATCAAATTATCCCTGTTCACATATGATATGATCCTATACTTACAAGATCATGGAGCTCCACCAGACTTGTAGATCTGATAAACAAATTCAGAAAAGTAGCAGGCCACAAAATCAACATACAGAAACCAGTAGTTCTTCTATACACAAATAATGAATCTACTGAGAAGGAAATCAGAAATACAATTCCTTGATAGTAGCCTCAGGAAAAAAAAAAAAGGAAAAAAGCCAATGGAGGAGCAAATCCTAACCAAAGAGGTAAAAGGAAAATGACAGAACACTGAAAAAAGAAACAAAAGACACTAGAAGATGGAAAGACATCCCATGTCCATGAATAGGCAGAATTAATAGTTAAAATAACCACCTTACCAAAAACAATCTATAAATTCAATGCAATCCTCATCAAAATACCAATGATATTCTTCATAGAACTAAAGAAAACAGCACTAAAATTCATATGGACATAGAATATGTCTAGCAATTCTGAGGGGAAAAAAGGCAATCACAATACCAGATTTTAAACTGTACTACAGAGGTATAGTAACAAAATGACATGGTACTGGCATAAAAACAGGAACACAGACCAGTGGACTAGAAGAAACAGAGATGAACCCACATACTTACAGCCATCTGATATTTGACAAACGTGCCAAGAACATGTTGGAGAAAAAGACAACCATTTTAACAAATGGTGTGGGAAAACTGGACATCCATACGTACAAAAATGGAACTAGATCCCCATCTCTCCCCCTGCACAAAAGTCAACTCAAAATGGATCAAAATGGATCTAGGAATAAAACCAAAAACTTTATATCTGCTAGGAGAAAATGTAAGGTCTGTCCTCTAACTCATAGGAGCAGGACTGAGGATCTGTCTTAGGGGTAGAGTGCTTACCTAGCATGCATAAGTTAAATCCCCAGCACCACCACAAACAACAACAAAAAAAGTATACTCTAACACATAGGCACAGGCAACGACTTCAATAGGACTCCTAAAGCTCAGGAAATAATACCAATAATCAATAAATGGTATGGCATGAAATTTTAAAGCTTCTGCACAGCAAATAATAATAACAGTAACAACAACAACAACATTAAGAGAGGGCCTACAGAATGGAAGAAAATCTTATATCCAGAGTATGGAAAGAACTAAACTTAGCATCACACACACACACACACACACACACACACACACACACAAAACCCAATCAATAAATGGGCAAATGAACTAAAAAAATATTTCTCAAAAGAAGAAACACAAATGGTCAATAAACATAGGGAAAAAATATTGAACATCCTTAGCAATCAGGCAAATAAAAATCAAAACTATACTAAAATTTCATCTCACTTCAGTTAGAATGGCAGTCATCAAGAATACAAATACCAATGAATGCTATTAAGAATGCAGGGGAAAAGGAACTCTTACACACTGTTGATGAGACAATAACTTAGTACAGTCACTATGGAAATCAGTATGGAGGTTCCTCAAAAGACCAGGAATGGAACCATAAGATCCTGCTATACCACTTCTTGGTATTATCTAAAAAAAAAAAAAAAAAAAAAAAAAAAAAAAAAAAAAAAACAACAACATCCTGTACTTCAGAGGTACATGAATACTCATGTTTCTAGCAGCACAATTCACAATAGTCAAGTTATGGAACCAGCTTAAGTATTCATCAACAGATGAATGGATAAAGAAGTGTGGCATATATACATAATGACATTTTATTCAGCCATAAAGAAGATGAAATTATGTCATTTGCAGAAAAGTGGGTGAAACTGGAGCGTATCATGTTAAGCAATAGAAGCCAGACTCAGAAGGTCAAGGGTTGTATGTTTTCTCTCCTAAATGGAAGCTGCAAAGGAAAAAGGGAAAAAAGGCAGGAGGAATCTCATGAAAATAGAAGACAGACCAGTAGAATAGAGGATGGGAATAAAGGGTAGGGAAGAGGGCAGGGCAAGTGGAGGTACTGGGGAACGAAATTGACCCGACTATGTTATGTGCAAGAGTGGATAGCCACAGTGAAACCCACAATTCTGTGTAAATATTATTTATCAATAAAATTTTTTCTAAAAAGGAAACACACACTCTGGATTGAATCTGAGTTTGGTTGTCACCTAAGCAATGCTTTCAATTGCTCCAGCTCTTTATGTCTTCATTTCTTAAATCAGGGACTGTGTCATAGCAGTTTAGCCATGAATAATAAATATAGATGCACTTAATGGCACTTATTATGTCACAGGCTCTGTGTCAAGCATTTTAGATAGCTGCACAATATCCTCATGATAACACTAATAGAACTTTATTTTTTTTATTTTTCAGAAGGAAGTGCATAGATGAGTTGCAGAGAGGTAAAAAAAAAAAATCATTAGGAAGTGGCTCCAGATGCTATGTCCCTAACTTTGTGTGATATTGCCCCAGCAAAGATTATTTTTAAAATCACTTATCCTATCCCCAATTACTCACCAGAGCCTATGCTACTAAAGATATTTTTCACTAAATAAAACATATTTACTAAGTAGCGTTTATTTCACTTTCTTTTTATTAGTCAAAGACTATGGAATGGTGAGAGTTTCTAATTAGCAAAAAATGAGTTACCACACACATTGAGTTAATTCCTGCCCAATGTGAAATTTAGTGTTTTGGGTACCCTAATGGTTATATCATGTATGATTTGTTATCTCAGAGATCCCAGTTATTATGTGGGGCCTCACTGTATCTAAAACATCAGATTTCCCCTGAATGCTTCCATAAATTGTTAAAGTAACTATGTAACTTACCCTTCTAGGATGCCCCCAACTTACATGTCCCAATGAATGCATATTATGGACACTTCTAAACAGGAGGAGATATCCCCAACCAGCCTACTAGGTATCCAAGGATTACTTTTGTTCTTCCAGCTGCAGGGGGAGGGCTCAAGGAGCAAGTATCCTCAGAGGGTCACCAGACAGTGGCAGAGGAAACCCCATGACCTTTGTCAAATGAATTTCCTCATTCAGATTCACTGAGTCTTTTGAAAATATATATAGAAAAACCACTTTGAAATGCCACTTTACAACCACTAAGATAGCTAATATTTAAAAGGCTGCTAATAACAAGTTTTGGTAAGGATGTGGAAAAAATGAGTACCACATATTTGCTGCTGAAAATGTAAAATAGTGCAGCCACTTTGGAAAATTGTTGGCGGTTCCTCAAAAAGTTAGACATAAACCTATCATAAAATCCAGCATCTATTCCTAGGCATATACCCAAGAGAATTAAGAATACACACACACACACACACACACTCTCTCTCTCTCTCTCTCTCTCTCTCTCTCTCTCTCTCTCTCTCTCTCTCTCTGCATAAGTCTTCATAGCAGCATTGTTCATAATAGTCTTGAACGGGAAAAAAACCAAATATCCATCAACTGATGAATGAATAAACAAATGTGGTATATCTACATAGTGTGATGTGATTTCAGCCGTCAAAGGAGTGAAGCACTGATAC
Source organism: Sciurus carolinensis (assembly GCF_902686445.1). Lineage (NCBI taxonomy): Eukaryota > Metazoa > Chordata > Mammalia > Rodentia > Sciuridae > Sciurus > Sciurus carolinensis. The sequence continues at coordinate 106,378,391 of NC_062216.1, forward strand.
ATGCTTTGACATAGATGAATCTTAAAAACATGCTAAGGGAAAGAACCCAACCACAAAAGGCTACCTTATCATATCATTCCATTTATTTAAAATGTCAAGAATAGGCAAATGCATAGTGGCAGAAAGAAGATTAGTGATTTCTAAGGGCTGGGAATAGAGGAAAATGAATAGTGGTTGCTAATAAGCTTCTTTTTAGTGTGAAATGCCTAAAGTTATACAGGGGTGATACTTGCTCAACTTTGTGATTATATTAAAAGTCACTGAATTGTACACTCTAAAGGGGTAACTTTTGTAGTATGTGAATTAATCTCATTAAAGCTATTATTAAAAAATAAAAAATAGTCTGTACAGAGTCCCTACCTTGTAGCAAACAGTCTTGTAGCCATTGAGACAAAGTGCTTGACCTCATACAATTTGCAATTCTAGTAAATAAGTAAACAAATGAAAGTAAACCTCATGCTCCTGCAGAAGGGAAGGATTTGCAAACCAGGGCTGCAGGCGCTGTTCCTTTCACATTTGCGTGGGTCCCTGGAAACACAACTGCCTAGCACAGCTCACTGCAGTTCCTCAGACAGGACCCCTCACCGTGCTCTCAGGACCACACACACACAGCAGCTCCCCAGTCAAAGCCCCAGTCCAGAAATTCACTCCTGGAAGACAGAACTCTTCAGTGATATGCTTCCATTCTCTTCTGACCTTCCCCAACTATCTTCTGCCCACTCACTTTTTCCCTGATTCATTCACTTAACAAGTTATTTAACAAATATTTCCTGAAGCCTATATTGGTTAGACTACTTTCAGCTAAAATATATAGAAAACTGACTCAAAAGTATTTTTTCAGCAAGGGAAGCTTTTATTTTCTGTACTATGACATCTGAACTGCAGGCACAGGGCAATGACTGTTTCACTGTATTGACTTGGCTCTGCCCTCATCAGTGGGTTGCCATTGGTCTTGGGTAGGCGCCACAACAATGCAGGTTACAGACTTTCTTGGTTATATCTAGCAACAGAGAGTAAAACAAAATAAGAAATAAAAACCTATCTGTTCAGCCTCTCAGGACCAATTTAGATCAAGCATTTGCAGTTGGCAGTATTACACCATGTGACGACTGGGTTATACCAGGCTCCTAGACCAGTCACTTCCAAAGAGATTAGGGTTCCCACAACTGATTTAGGACTGAATCCCAGAGTTGGGAGAGGGGTAACATTCTCCAAAGTATGTGGAATGCATAGAAAAGAGGAAGGGGTTCAGTCTGATTTATCATTCCCTGTAGACTGTTTAACTGTCTGCTCCTTAAACTCATTCCAGGTACTAAGTGCTTCTCTGTGCATTAAGGATAGTTTACCTATTATTTGATAAGGGACAATTTTTACAGTGTAAACTCCATCAAAACCTTCTCCAAGGAACAGTGTGTTCTCTTTCCAACTGTTGGCATTTCAAGGTCAGTTACACCTGAATGGGGTGATATTTGAGAGCACATATTTGACACCTCCAAGAACACATCCTATAAGCAGCCACTCATTATTCTATGCTTATGGCCACCCTGCACATATTCCACAAGATCTTCATGAACAAAGGTATGCTTTCCAGGGGGAAGTTCTTCATTTCTGTTCCTGTTCAAGCAATGTACAATAAAATAAATACTAATGGGTTGGGGCCATATGTCAGGGGTAGAGCACTTTCCTAGCATGCACAAGGCCCTGGGTTCAATCCCAGTACTACAAAAAGAAACAAAACAAAATAAAATGAATGCCAAATTTTCTGCTAGAACATCCTATACTTTCTGCCAGAAAGACAGAGTCAGGCATTGGTCAAACTATCAGCCTACTTTTAGAAAGCTTTTTGAACATCTTGAACACACCTCAAAAATATTTTGGAAACCTGAAATTATTCGTAAATATTTGGATTCAGATTGTTTGAAATATTTGGAAACATTCAAATGCCACTAGAAATAAAAATCATACTTTCAACAAGGCATGAGGCAATTGATGCTTCTTTTTTCTTAATTCCTACACAAAGAAGAACTTGAGGGGGTCTTTAAAATACAGAACTACTCCACTACAACATACTAAGATGTTACTATTTCCACATTTACAAAAAATGAGGTCTCAGGGGGAATCAAGAATGAAACGAGCATTAATTCCATGTGCGGTCAATCAGAGTCACAATCTTGTCTGTGTAATTTTGTAAGTGCAAGACAAGGAGACCTGCCAATTTAATAGGAACGAGAAAGACCAACTAGTTGGAAGAGACCCATAATTAATTGATTAAAGTTTTAAGCAGGAAATGCAAAAATACTGGTCTCTCAGGAAAGCTTTCAAAATAATACTGAGACCTAAATTCAAGTGACATTATTATTAACAATATTAATTATGCATAACACTTTATATTTCTATCATGTTTATTATTTATAAAACTCATTTACATGTATTAGATATTGTAATAATCATCTTAAGATGGAGAGAAGGTGTTTCCATTTTTAGGACAAATAAACTGATAAGGCAAGTTTTAAGGTTACCTCACACACCCCCAAAATAGTATGTTCAAGAAATACAAACCAACCCCAGATTTGATTATCCTTGAGCTGTACCCCATACTCTCACCTCCATTCTCTTGCAGGAGCATTTATATTTCAAAATGCCCATCATGGGCTGGGGACGTAGCTCAGTTGGTAGAGTGCTTGTCTCAAATGCATAAGGCCCTGGGTTTAATCCCCAAGCACCACAAAAAGAAAAAGAAAAAAAAATGCCCATCATGAAGAACAAACTCAAAACTCTCAAGTGCCCAGATTGGAAGAAAGGATGGAAGGAAGAAATGAATGAGTGATATGCAACAAGAAACAGTGGAAATCATAATCATGATGAAGGAAATTGCTAGCTGCATTTGAGGAACAGGGAAAGTTAATAAACTGTCTTTAAGTATTTATGGAAAAATTAAAGTTGCAAACTTGAAGAATTTTGCTCATTGATCTAAAACTTATCTTTTCAAAATGTACACCCAACCTTGATGATACATTGCCATCATCTAAAAAGGTCTTTAATGCCTCTACTATTTTTATTAGTTTCTCTTACTTGTCATGTTTACCCAATGCTGGGCATTCAGTATGCAGTATCTGGTTTCACCCTCAGGATCACCTTGTAAGTTGAAATTATTAACAGAATTTCTTGGGTAAGGAAAGGTTAAGTATCCTCTCTCAATTCACACAGAATAAAGTCATGGAATTGTCAGTAAAAGGGAACATTATAGATCAAAGCCTTTCTGCTGGGTCAGGCTTTCTTTTGGGGAAGAGAGTTTCCTAAAAATCTTCTAAAAGGCTGATGCAAAAATTATGGTTCTTATTAGCAATAACATTGGCCACTATTCTTAGAAATTCTGAAGAGTATGTAGTAAAAGGCAAAACTCAATTGTAAAAAGTAAATACAAGGGGGGAGATAGAATAAAATATGATATACCTGGACAGTTTCATCTTTGCCCCATGCATTTAAATTCATCCAATGTATGGATTTATTCCATACTTTAATGAATAATGTTGAAAATATTCAATGGTCTTAGGACTTTAATTACAGGTTTTCAGCATACTAAGAAGTGCTGCAAATATTTTATTATAAAAGACTTGTACCTTCCCTAGTAACTGTATTTGTTTTTCAGGATGCATAAAATTTGGAAAACCATCTAAGAGATTTTCATGATTAAATTTCTTGTATTGGTAAATCTTCAAAAACTATTGTTTGTATTATCAGAAGCCTCCTAAAAAAGCCATGATGAACAGAGTAATTTCAGCATACACAAAAATTAACATTGTTCCATGAAATTGTTCAAGACCAGTCCAAAGAGTCATTATTTGAAATATTGCCCAAGATTGAACATAAAAGTATTCCAGGTGTTCAGCAGCTATGAGACAACGACAGAGGTGCCTACCCTTGCCCTCCAGAAGTTTAAATCTAATGAAAAGGGAAAGGGAAAGCAGACCCAGCCATATGTTCAGTAGATCATTAACCAGGCTCTGGAGGACAAGGCAGCCTCGGGAAGGTAAACAAGATACATGAAAACTGAGAAGCCCAGATTCCTTGAGAGGTAAATGCTGGCCCCCTCTGTAGCCTGGTTAGTGAGCTCTTCAGCAGATGGCTGATTTACCTTTCTTATTTCACTTTTGCAGTTAACCTTAAAAGAGGGAGAATTCTCAATTTCCAAACCAGATGTGCAAGACTGTTTAATTCCAGGAAAACACATAAAGGAATAGCTGGTGACTTACTCGTTAGTAAGCAATGTTATAGGGATGAGGACTGGGGCTTCTTTTTGCAGCTAAAGCAATGTAACTTTTAGTCTGTGTAGAAACACTGAAGATTTCTAACTTTGCTAAAGGAGAGAAAACCTCTCTTAGCAAAGAGCTCCCTTTCCTTCCATAGAAAATTCTGCCAAAACATTTTCTTTCTTAATATACCTGGACCACTTGTTACTAGAAAGAGCTGAGAGCTGGGACCAACTCAGAGCATGGTACTTTTCATTATGAATATGATCTGCTTCAGGAAATTTGCATATGCTTTCCTTCGAAGGAAGAAGATGAATAATAAATTTAATTAGCTCAGTGCTTTTCTTGAAATGTATCTGAAAGCAGATGACAGATCTCCATAACCAAACTACCACCCACGCTTGAATTTCACACTATTTTCTCAAAAGGGGAATGTACTAGTTTATAACTGTAGTTGCTTATAAATACGTGCAATTATTTTTATCTTGTTTTCTATACTATGTGTGACTTTCACCTATTTATAAATGAGGGAGAAAACTGCCTTCCTTTACAAGGGAAAATGTATAATTCATTGCTGAGAATCTTACTAATCATAGAATAAATTTGTATACCATCAACACTAAGAAGGGCTTCTATTGGCCTGGTGCATATAACATTTTCTTTTTTTTACTTCAGTTAATAGATTTTAATATGTAATCCTTGGAAATAATGACTAATTCTTCTGACTCAAACTACTGCTATACACAGTATTGCAGATATCACATTAAAAGTGCAGGATATCACACTAAAAATGTTATCTCCATCCATTTTATTTCCTGTTTAGATTGACTGTCTCTCCCTCACAGTACTTCATTAAGATTATTATTCTTTCATGCAGTATTTACTGAGTAGTTACTATGTGCCAAATACTAGGAAGAACAAAGTCCAGTCAGGGATATTGACATGTACACATTTAACTACAGAGTCCTCTGAGATCACAGAGGAAAAAGTAAGATATTCTTTATGAATAACCTACACGGGGTCTATATTTAAGCAAGGTCCTAAAGATAAAGCAATAATTCAACAAAAACAAAAACAAAAAAGATGGCAAGGGAGACATAACTAAGGATGCTCTGGGGTTGCTTTCTTTGGGGAGGTTGAAGTGTGGGGTGAACAGGGGTGTTCATGAATATCACTTTGGATGTATTTTTTAAAAAGAACTGTTGGGGGCTGGGAGTGTGGCTCAGTGATAGAGTGCTTGCCCAGGATGTGCAAGTCCCTGCGTTTTATCTTCAGCACCAGAGGGAAAATAATACAGAACTGTCAGAATCTACGAATGGTACTTAAGTTTTTGACTACACCTTCATTTTCTAAAGAGAATTTGGTAATGTAATGTTAAACACGAAATAAGAACTAGAACATTATTAACAGACAAAAGGCAGTGAAGAATAAATCTAAAAGATGAACATTTAACAAATATGAGTAGGCAGTATTTTCGCTTATAATAAATCTTACATGTTTATACATATGCATGTTTCTATTTATAGCATTTAAGTATATATTTAATGTATGTTTAAAGCATAACATAATTTATATTAAAATAGATGTATAATATATCACAAATATAAAATAATATTGTATACAATATAATTCAATATAACAAAAATAAAAGCTGCATCCACTTTGCGTGGTACCTAGTATACTCTAAGTTTTATTTGAGACATCGGGGAGACAGACATAAACATAGCAGATGACATCCCTGCCCTCAAGGGACTTATGTTACAGAGGGATGAGGATAACAAATAAATGTAATGTAAAACCAACTAATGTAAGGTATAAGAGATGTGGGGTTGTATCCAGCATTACTTATAATATGAAGTAAGTGTGTTTATGTTTTCTAGCATTAGTTTGCTCTCTAAAACCACCCTAATTATTTAAAACTTCTAAAGTATTGTGTGCAGGAAAGATTTATCATTCTATAGTTTTCATAGTAAATACATTTTTTTCTGAAATTATCACATAAAATGTAAATTTGAATAGCAATATTAATGGTTTTCTTAAAGAGAGGTAGTAAACTGCCACAGTGGTGAATCGCAAATTCTAGAAACAACCACCTGAACTCATATCTCAGAGCCAAGGCCTCAGGCAAGTTAACCTCACTGTACCTCAAATCCCTCATCTGTAAATAATAATAATAATTATTAAATAAACACCTCATGGTGTTGCACTAGTATTAAAAGAGTTAATGTCTGTTAGTCACTTGGAACAGTACATAATAAGTATTCAATAAATACCCACTATCATTGTTATCAAAACATTAACAAGCCTCACATTAACAAGCCAGCATCTGAAGCAAGTTCCAGTCTCAAAAATAAAAGAAGGTCATGGGCTGGGATGTAGCTCAGTGGCAAAGTATCTGCCTCGCATTCACAAAGCCCTGGGTTCAACCCCCAATTCCCCAAAAAAAAAAAAAAAAGATTAAAAAGATTAAAAAAAAAAAAAGTAAAAGAAGTTTATGAAAAACTAAAATTTTCTCTTCATTCACAGTGTATGCTATGAGAAGCCATGGTATTTAAAAATGAAAAGAGAAAAAAAGGAAAAGGGGAAGGGGGAAGAGAGGGAAGAAGAGGCAAAGAAAATCTTCCTGGGGTAGGAAAAGGACAATCTCATTCCCAGCAGAGATTTAGAGACCGCTTAGAGTTTGAGAGTCCTTCCCCCAGTAATAACATGCCACTCCTCCTGGGCAAATGAATAAGCAAATGACTGCCCTAAATCTTTATGGTAATAGGCAAAGCAAACCATTTCCTACTTCCATCCACACTGCAGCTTTTCAAATGGATTTAAACTAGTCCTCTGCAATTAGCAATTGTTTCTGTAGTGGTTTTGAAGCTACTTAATCCTCTCTCAGCACTTTATTTCAGTACATTGTTCACACATTTAAAGCCAGCATAATAAGCTGATTGCTCAATGAAGCTTTCACTCAGTCAACTTGACTCATTCAAGTCAATGGTTATTTCATTTTTTTTTTTCTTCCAGGGAGATCTGGGAAGCCTTCACAGAGGAGGTAATATTTGAATTGGGTCTTGATAAGAGTACATCTTGTGGAAAAGGGCAGCATAAGTAAGTTCAGGCAATGGTGATAAGTTTGGGGTGTAAGGTCTACAATCTTTAAGATCAGACTTCACTTATAAATGAATGATATTAATATGAGGTCCTTACATTAGTAATGCTGCTGTTGCTAACATAGATAACTGTCCTCCCCTCTTGCTGCCACCTCCCGTGCACACATACATAAATAGACATTCACACTTTTATATAAGCATGGAGTTATGTTCTGCACTTGAATGAAGAGAAACTGTTTCATGAGGACGAGAAAAAAAGGGGAAGGCAAAAAACTGAAGAGAAAATCTAATGATTTTTAAACTAGTTTTGTGCCCTCAATGGAAAGAGGAGAATCAAGACAAAAATCAGATGAATCTATTCAAGAGTGACCTGGAACAATCTGCTTTTTTGTTGTTCCTGTTTTCTTCAGCCCTGTCTATAAAACTAACCTCCTCTGCTCAATCCATCAAATACTTATTTTATGGAATGAAGTGTTGTTCAATGCTAACTCAAATATGAAGAGACTTATGGTCTTGGTTTTTGTTTTGTTTTGTTTCAGCACTTTACCACTGGCACTTTACATCCCCAGCCCTTTTTTATTTTTTATTTTGAATCAGAGTTTTTGCCTAGGCTGGTCTCAAACTTCCAATCCTCCTGCCTCAGCTTCCTGAGTCTCTGAGATTACAGACATGCACCACCATTCCTGATTCTGGATGCAAAATTGACCCATAGAAAGGAAATGAAGCACGGTAACAGTCTATAGCCACTCTTCTCTCCCCACTATTAAAATCGCAGTGTCAACTGGTGTTCAGGGGTTGGAAACTCAGAGGCAACTGGAAGCTCCCAGAATAAAGAGGACATATCAGTAAAAATCTGGGTGCTTGCCGGGCAGATGTAGCTCAAGACTGTTTGCTAGTCCTCTCTTCTGTTCAGATTGTCACAAAGCTCCTATAAAGAAAGGCAGGGGTAGGGGGTGGAAATACAACCCAGGCAGCACCCTGGCATGAACAGAAAGAACATGGCTCTTTTCCACAGGGCCACGTCAGCAATGAGGTTTCTCCAAGTGGTTTCACACGAACAGGGATGGAGAGGAGGGATAGGTGAGACATGAGGTGACCACATCTGGCAAACTGGCCTACCTGCTATGAGCACTTGTAAGGCATCATGTTTGAAATTCTCAGAAATAAATGGGGGTGTATTTTTGCATATATTCAGATAAAATGGCTAATAAGGAGCGTGCACTAAGAGTAAAAAGAGTGTTGGTTCTACAGTTGTCTTGCCTTTCTTCACCATGTGACGGTCTGCCATGTGCTCAGCACTATTCTAAACACCGGTCATACAGGAGCAAAGAAAATATCCCTGTCCTCATGAAGCGTACCGCAGAGCAGATGATTGATAGAGTAAATAAGCAAATTACAAGTTATGTTAGACATACACAATAATAAAAAAGCAGATTAAAGGAAATGAGAAATGCAGGGGGGCTGCAATTTTGTATAAATTTAAGTATTTAGGTAGTGTGTGAGCACAAACTTGAAGGAGGTAAGGAAGTGAACCCTACCAAGAACAGAAAGAAGAGGGGCTGGAGTGTTTGCCTCACGTGTATGAGGCACTGTGTTCAATCCTCAGCACCACATAAAAATGAATAAAATAAAGGTATTGTGTCCATCTACAACTAAAAATATTTAAAAAAAAAAAAAAAAAAAAAAAAGCACACCAGGCAGAGGAATCAGCCAGGGCAAAGGTCCTCAAGGTGATTGCTGCCAGCATGTTTGAAGACAAACAAGGAGATGATTATGATTGGAGAAGAATTAGTTAGAGGGCAAGGAGCAGTGCTACTATTCTTGTTCTCTCATGCTTACGTTATTGGTATAACCATCAGTATTTTAAGTCACTAAAATATTTTGTGAAGTTTGTTTTAACTAAATGTAGATAATCCACTATAATCCATTCACCCAGGCACACAAAAATTGAATTGCAATACTTTGCAATAAGCTGAAAATAAACAGTGAGGATGGAGTCACTTTTGTGATTTTCTTCCACATAGTAGAATCATCACTTTTCCTTCAGGGTATACCACATGCATGTTATATGACTAACTGACATCACATGACTGTTAGTGCTGCTGTCAATTCAAAAATTTATATTAACAACAATGTCTTGCCAGGCACAGTGGCACACACCTATAATCCCCGCGGCTCTGCAGGCTGAGGCAGGAGGATTACAAGCTCAAAGCCAGCCTCAGCAACTTGGCAAGGCCCTAAGCAACTTAGTGAGACTCTCTAAAATATAAAAAAGAGCTGGGGATGTGGTTCACTGGTTAAGCAACCCTGGGTTCAATCCCCAGTACCCCCAAAATATATATTTTATACACACACACACACACACACACACACACACATAACAATTTCTTACTTCTCATTAGAATAAAACATAATATGCATATAAGTTAAGTGTTCTTCTAGCCCCTCCAGCCCCTCATTCTCCACCACCATCACAGTGACCTTGTGCACACCCAAGGAAGATGTCCCTGCTATGGACCTCTATCCAGGAGAAATGGGGACTGAGGTCTCCAGTTCAGGTTGGGGTATGAGTCCTAGAAAATCTCTCTGGGCTCTATTAGAAAGACTTTTCTATGAACTTCAGAGAGAGGGGGCCATAAGAGTCACTGTCTGAGGAGAAAATTAAAATATAAAATGAGACCCTGCACCCTAAAGAAGTTGTTGGTCCAAAGGAGCAGGAAAAACATGGAAAATTCCAGAAGGAGGTAATGAAATAAAAACGACGAGAACATGATTCAATTCTTTGCTGAGAGTTTCCAAATAAATGTAATCGCTGAAAGGTTCAGGGTATAAAATGTGTGCCAGAACAGAAGATTTAAAGAATTCTTGATCGATCAATCATGTCCAGCTTTTTCCTTCTACCTTTCATCCCCACTCCCATTCCAAGATCTGCAGACCCAAACTTTCCCAGTTCTAGTAACAAAAGTGCCACATTCTAGGAATTCTCTCAGTGTCATGAAAACCATGACCCTTGGTCACCCTACTCCCACATTACATGAACAGTCCACACATTTGTAATCGGGGGAATATCAGAAGGAAAGCAAAAATGTTTGATGTTGATGTGGGTCTTGAAGTCTCTGCAGAGGAATTGATAGGACAACTTTAAGTTCTCTGAGAATTCTTTCCCCACCACCTAATATAATGGAATTCAAAATACAAATTAAATCAATTATGGAAAACTATACTGCATACATCAGAATATATAATATCTTTTGTGCACATTCTCTCTCCCTCTCTCTCTCTCTCTCTTTCTATCTCACTGTTTCACACACACACACACACACACGCACCTGGAAGGATACACACAGAAAGATAAAAAGTCGAAAACTCTACAGTTCTTTGGTATTGAGGAACACAATTTTTAGTTCTTCATGATTCTGAATCATTTAAATTTTTCATAAGGTGAATATATTTATCCCTCATATAATTAAAAATAAACAAAAGAAAGAAAGCACAGGTTTTATTTTATTACTCTTGTGCTACTAATGGACAGATTTTAAAAAAAGATAAATAGAATGTGAAAATGAAAAAAAATTCAATTTGAGAGAAGGGAGAAATCCGAATGAAAAAATGTGGATTAGGTATTATTCCATTTCTGTTATTATAACAAAACACCTGAAACTAGGTACTTTATAAAGAAAAGAAGATTATTACATTCATAATTTTGGAGGCTGAGAGTCTAAGATTTGGCAGCCCCATTTGTTCAGCCTCTGGTTAGGCCCCTTTGGCAGTGTCACAACATGGCAAATGGCATCTTGGCTAGAGAGTGTGTGACAGGGAGAGATCACATGGTGAGACAAGAAGCTAGACACCAGGGATGGGGGCAGTCTTGCTCTTTTTATAGCAACCAACTGTTATGGGAACTAACAGGGGTCCTCTGAAAACTAATATAATCCCTTCCAAGGATGATGTCCTCAATCATCTGACCTTCTTCCACTAGGCCCCACCTCTACACTGGGACCAAGCCACCAGCACAGAAACCCTTTGAGAACAAACCACATCCAAACCCTATCAATTAGAATGTAACAGGTACTATAGAGACAGAGAAAAAGTGGAATTTTTTGTTCATTTGCTTGTTTGTTTAGGTTAAGTTTCTGTAAGTGGATAGACTAGAAAGAGAATAGAAACAACTTTTACAGTAGAGAAAAGCTTGACATTGAGTGGAGGAAAAACTCAAAGACAACATGGTCTCTAGGTCTTTATGAGCTTAACCCTGGGGGAAGCTTCAATACTGGACCCTTCCTGTGTCCACTGGTCCCTGAGACACTCCAGCCCTGACTTGCTCCAGTCTCCTCACCCCTTTCTGTTTCTGGACTCTCTCCTTCAGCAGCTTCCAGTTGGCCCCATGGGTTTAATTAGCACTTCCATTTGGACAATTCCCAAGGCAGTATCTCCAGAGGTGACCTCTCTTGGGTCACATTCCTCATATCCAATTCCCTGTTAGCACCCTGTCCTAATATATCAAAAACAGAATCCATAACCCCTCTCATCTTTCCTGTTCTATTCCTGTTGATGATATCGCTATCACTCACTACTCATGTAATTTTGGATCAAAACTTCTTTTCTCCTCCTCCTCTCTTTCCTCTCTCAACAAGTTGCTCAGACCTGTTGATTCTGTCTTGAATGTATCTTTCTCTTTCCCATTTGAGATGGCCTGAAATGATCCCGATTCCCTTTCTCCTAGACTACAGCAGCAGTAGTCTTCCAGTTTTGGGTTGGTTCCCTTTCCAGGGACAACCAGAATTTATTTCACATCCTGCCAGAAATTTACTGGAAACAAAGTCATTTATTCAACACAAATTTATCTAATACCTACCCATGCAGCAGACAGTACTCTAGGTCTAAGTGAATCAGGAGTGAATAAGATAAGAGCTCTATTCGACTCAAGCTTGTATTCTAGTGAGAGGTGACAGGCTATAAACAAGTGACCACATGAGTTAGGTAAAACTTCAGAAAAATCAATGTCTTTAAAAAAAAAAAAATAGGAACATTGGGGGATGGTATTGACAACTTTGGATACAATGGTCAAGAAATACTTCCAAGTTGTACTGAAGAAACAACTCTGGGCTGAGACATGAGTAAGTTGCAACATGTCTTAGGGAAAAACATTTCAGGAAGAAAAACTAGAAAGTAGAAGAAACACAGGCAGGGAGTTCACAGAGGGCTTTGTCAGAGTCTGCATTTAATCCTAAATGTGAACAAAACCTACTGGAGTGTTTCAAGCAGGGATCAGTACCAACCAACTTGATTTCTTAAAAGATTAATCTAGCTGGGTGCAATGACACACACCTATAATTCCAGTGGCTCAAGAGGCTGAGGCAGGAAGATCACAAGTTCAAAGCCAGCCTCAGCAACTTAGTGAGGCCCTAAGCAATTTAATGAGACCCTGTCTCAAAATAAAAAATAAAAAAGACTGGGAATGTGGCTTAGTGTTTAAGTTCCCCTGGGTTCAATCTCCAGTGCCAAAATAAATAAATAATCTAGCTGGGTGCAGTGGCATGTACCTATATTCCCAGCAACTCAGGAGGCTAACACAGGAGGACTACAAATTTGAGGCCAGTCTTGACAACTTAATAAGACCCTGTCTCAAAATAAAGAAGGCAGGGGATGTAGCTCAGTGATAGAGAACTCCTGGGTTCAATCTTTAGCACTAAGGGAAAAAAAGATTAATATAACAATAATATGGAGAATGATTTGTAGGAGAATAGGGCATGAGAAAGTTGGAAGCAAAGAAAAACTTGGAGCTATTAAAATTATCCAAATGAGAAATAATGGTGGCTTGAACCAGGGAGACACCAGCATAAATGTTAAGAAATGTTTTGGAATGTAGAGACCATAGAAATTTGTTGATGGATTTGTTGTGAAGTATGAAGGAAATCATGAATACTTGCACAGATTTGGCCTCAGTGCCCATGTGACAAAGGTCTATTAACTAAGATGATAAATAGTAAAAAAAGAGTAAGCTTGGAGGACCAGAACAGGGGCTATGTCAAGTTTGAGATGTCTATTAGACACTTATGGTCAGATGATAGTTTAAGCAAGCTTTCTTGCAAGTTTTTATTTCTAACTTCTTTGAAAAATTCCAAACATATCCAAGAGGAAAATATAATAGGCTCCTATGTGCCCATCATCCAGCTGCAAGAGTTATAAGAATTTGGCAAAACATGTTTACTTTCTATCCCACATATACGGTCACTCCTACATACCATCTCACCCCACCTTGCTGGTGCATTTTAATTTCCAAATATCATAGCAATTTATCCATAAATGTTTTATATAATAAATATTCCTTTTATAATATAACCTAAACCATTATAAAACCTAATAAAATTACCAAATTCTTTATAGCATCAACTATGTAGTTAACTATTCTAACTTTTCCAATAGCTAAAATACAGAGCAGAAATGAACCCTAGCATACATAGTGAAGTGAAAGGAAAGGGCAATCTTTTCAACAAATGGTAATGGGGAAACAGGTTATCCACATGTAAGAATAAAGCTGAATCCTTACCTAACTCCATATCCAAAAATAATTCAAAGTAAATCAGAGAGCTAAACCTAACAACAGTATAAAAATCTTAGAAGAAAACATAGGAGAAAAACATCATGACATTGGATTTGGCCACGATGTTTTTGAAGATGACAACAAAAGACCAAGTAAAAACTTTGTCCCAGTACCACAAAAAAAAAAAAAAAAAAAAAAAAAAAAAAAAAAAAAAACTTTTTTGCACAAAGAACCCTATCAGTAGAGTAAAAAGACATCCCATGGAATAGGAAAAACTATTTGCAAACTATATATCTAATAAAGGATTAATATCCGTATTATATAATAAACTTCTACAACTCAACAATAATGAGAAAACAGCTTGATTTTAAAATTGGAAAAAAGCTTGGACAATAGTTCTCTAAAGAACATATGCAAATGGCTAATAAACACATTAAAAGATGGTCAACATTATTCATCATTAGAGGAATGTAATCAAAACCACAGTGAGATATGCCTTTACCCTTATTAGCATAGTGATTATCAAAAAAAGCAGCAAAATAAAAAAAGATTAAATTTTTTAAAAAGCAGAAAATAGCCAAGTATGGTGGCACCCACCTGTCATCCCAGTGACTCAGGAAACTGAGACAGGAAGATCACTAGTTTGAGGCCTGCCTAGGCAACTTAGTAAGACTTTAACACTAAAAAATAAAAGAGACTGCGTATGTAGCTCAGTGGCAAATTGTCCCTGGGTTCAATCTTCAGTATCAAAAAAAAAAAGGCAGAAAATAAGTTGAGGGTGTGCATTTCTGGTGAGAATGTAAAATGGGAGAGCTGCTGTGGGAAATAGTACAGCATTTCCTCAAACAATTAAGATTAGAACTACCATAAGACCAAATTCCTTTGAAGTTGAACTAAAAGCAGGGACTCGAATGGATAGTTGTATGCACATGCCCATAGCAGCATTAGTCACAATAGCTAAAAGGCAGAAGCAATCAGTTGTCCATCAATGAACAAATGGATAAGCAAATAAGTTTATATATATATAAATATACATTAGAGTATTATGCAGTTTTAAAAAGGAAGAAAATTCTCTTTTATTAGGTCTTTTTAGTTAAGTATAATATCAGGATCCATTTAGACATAATCATAAAAGCATGGAATATAATTTGCTCTAACTCAGTCCCCAGAACTTCACCTTTCCATACTCTACTTTCTTCCACTGTTCCCTTCCTTCTACTGATCTTTCTGCTATTTCCTTATAGTTTTTTTAATTAGTGCCTTGTGTATATACTTAAAGGTGAGATCCACTGTTATATATTCATATATGTACATAAGAAATTTGGTCCCAGATTCACTCCACTGTTCTTCCTTTTCCCTATCCCTCCTACTTCCCCCTCAATTCCTTTCTTCTACTCCACGGATTTCTCTGAAATGAAGGAAATTCTGACACAATCTACAGCAAGGATGAAAGTTAAAGACAGCCTAGGTGAAATAAGCCAATCAAAAGAGGACAAGTAATGATATGATGCCACTCGCATGAGGTACTTGAAGTAGTCGAATTCATAAAGACAAAAAGTAGAACAGTGGTTTTCAGGGGCGAGGCAGTTGTATTTTAATGGGTATAGCCCTTCAGTTTGGGAAGACAAAAAGGTAATCTTGGAGCTGCATGGTGGTGATGGTTGCACAGCGATGTATCTAATCTCACTGAGGTAACTATATCCCTAAAACTGTGTTAAATTGGTAAGTTTTATGCTGTGAGTGTTACCACAATAAAAACTATCCTGACTGCTTCATCAGTGTCTTTTTATAGTAGGTTTGTTTGAATAGGGATTCAAAGTCCATACATTGCATTTGACTAGTTGGTCCCTTTCAAAGCTTATATTAACTGATAACTATTCCCTCTCACTCACTTTTTTTTTTAACCTTTTATTGCTGAAGAAACTAAGTTGTGTGGCTTGTAAATGTACCCTACTTTGAATTTGCTGATTACCAATATCATACAATGTGTTTTGTTTCCTGTATTCTTGCAGCTATAGATCTAAAGACTTGATTGAGATTATAGATTTTTGGCAATGGCATTTCCTAGGTGATACTGTCTACTTCCTATTGCATAATTTAGGGAGCACTTAATGTCTGGTTGCCACTTTTTCTGGAGATCATTAATGATTTATTCATTATTTCATTATGGGGTTCAAACTGGTGGTTTGCTAATTGTTACATTCCCTCTGTGCTCATAAGTTGGAATTCTTCTATGAAGATTACTTTTTTCATCAAAAGTATTTGGTGGGGTGGGGTTGTGGTTCAGTGGTAGAGCACTTGCCTAGCATGTGTGAGGCACTGGGTTTGTTCCCCAGCACCACATAAAAAAACTAAATAAACAAAATAAAGGTATTGTGCCCATGTACAACTAAAACAATTTTTTTTTAAGTATTCGGTAAGTTTAAAACAAAGTTTGTTGTATCCATATATAGAAGAATAAGACTAGGTCCCTATCACTCACCCTGCATAAAAGTCAACTTGAAATGGATCAAAGTCCTAGGAATTAGATCAGAGACTTTGCAACAGTTTAAAAAAAAAAAAAAAACAGATCAACATTCTAACATATAGGCATAGGAAATGACTTGCTCAATAGGACTTCTAAAGTTCAGGAAATAATACCAAGAATTAATAAATGGTATGTCATTAAATTTAAAAGCTTTAGTACAGCAAAGGAAACTATCAATAACATGAAGAAAGAGCCTACAGAATGGGAGAAAATCTTTGTCAGCCACCGTTCTGACAGACCATTAATATCCAGAATATATAAAGAACTCAAAATATGTAACATCAAAAAAAAAAAAAGAAACCCAAATAACATAATCAATAAATGGGCAAATGAACTAAACCAACATTTCTCAAATGGTCAACAAATATATGAATAAAATGTTGAACATCCTTCACCATCAGGTTAACACAAATCAAAACTACACTGAGATTTCATCTCATTCCAGGTAGAATGGCAATTATCAAGAATACAAATAATAATAAACGCTGGTGAGAATGCGGGGGAGGAAAGAAACATTTATATATGTTGGTGGGATTGTAAATTGGTACAACCACAATGAAAATCATATGGAGGTCCTTCAAAAGACTAAAAATAACCTTTAAAATCTGAGACAAGACAAGGATGTCTACTCTCACCTCTCCTATTTAATATAGTGCTAGAAATTCTGGCCAGAGCAATTAGGTAACAGAAGGAAATTAAAAGAATAAAATAGGAAAGGAAGAAGTCAAATTATCACTGTTTGCAGACAATATGATCCTATACCTAAAAGATTTTAAAAACTCCATCAAAAGACTGCTAGAGCTAATAAACAAATTTCGCAATGTAGTAGGCTACAAAATCAACATACACAAACAATAGTTTTCCTATATACCAATAATGAATCTTCTGAGAAAGAAATTAGGAAACCAATTCCATTCACAATAACTTTTTAAAAATAAAATAAAATACCTAAGAATAAATCTAACCAAGGTGGTGGAAGACCTCTACAATGAAAACTATGAAACATTGAAAAAAAAAAAAAAACAAAGATCTTAGAAGATGGAAAGGCCTCCCATTTATTTATGCACAATAAATATTGTTAAAATGACTTTACTACCAAAAAACAATATACAGATTCAATGCAATTCCCATCAAAATACCAATGACATTCTTCACAGAACTAGCAAAATCAGTCCTAATATTCATTGGGAAGAATAAAAGACCCAGAATAGCAAAAGTAATTCTAAGTCAAAAAAGCAATGCTGGAGGCATCAAAATACCTGACTTCAAATTATACTGTAGAGCTATAGTAACCAAAATCTACATGATACTGGCATAAAAACAGGTGCATAGATCAATGGTATAGAATAGAAGACACAGAGACAAACCCATACATCTACAGTCATCTGATCCTTGACAAAGGTGCCAAAAACATAATTGGAGAAAAGACAATCTTTTTAACAAATGGTGCTGGGAAAACTAGTTATCCATATGTAGAACAATGAAACTAGACCTTTATCTCTCATCTTGCACAAAAATCAATTCAAAATGGATTAAAAACCTAGATATTATAACAGAAACTATGCAACTTCTAGAAAAAAAACAGGCTTAACTACAGCATATAGGCACATGCAACAACTTTATCAATAGGACCCCTCAAGCTCAGGAAATAATACCTAGAAATAATAAATGGAATGGCATCAAATTTAAAAAGCTTCTGCATAGCAAAGGAAACAATTAGGAAAGTGAAGAGAGAACCTACAGAATGGGAGAAAATCTTTGCTAGTTATTTTTCTGACAGAGGATTAATATCTAGAACATGGAAAGAACTCAAAAAATTTTACATCAAAAATCAATTAACTCAATTTAAAAATGAACAAATGAGTTAAACAGGCACTTATGCAAAGATAAAAGAGAAATGACCAACAAATATGTGAAAAATGTTCAACATCATTAGCAACTGGGGAAATACAAATCAAAACTATACTGGGATCTCATCTCACACCAGTCAGAATGGAAGTCATCAAGAAACCAACCTAGATGCCCTTCGACAGATGAATGGATAAAGAAACTGTGGTATATATACCCAATTGGATATCATTCAGCCTTAAAGAATAATAATAATATGGCATTTGCAGATAAATGGATAGAATAAGCCAATCCCAAAACACCAAAAGCTGAATGTTTTCCCTGATAAGTAGATGATAATACATAATGGGGGTGGGGGTGGGGGGTGGAGGTAAGAGAAGAATGAAGGAACTTTAGATTACATAGAGGGAAATAAGAGGCAGGAGAGGGTGGGGGTATAAAAGATGGTGGAATGAGACAGACGTCATTACCCTAAGTACATGTATAACTACACAAATGATGTGATTCTACATAGTGTATAACCATAGAAATGAAAAGTTGTACCCCATTTGTGTACAGTGAATCAAAATGCAGTCTATAAAAATTTTTAAAAAGGTAAAAAAAAAAAGAATATAAGTAAGAATAAATCCTGGTGAAGATTTGGAGAAAAAAGGTACACTTTTACACTGTTGGTGCAATTATTAGTTAGTAAAACCACTATGGAAATCAGTGTGGAGATTCCATAAAAGACTAGGCATGGAACCACCATATGACTCTGTTTTACCACTCTTCAGTATTTATCCTAAAGAAAGAAAATCATCATACTATAGTGATCCATATACACCCATGTTCACACCAGCACAACTCTGAATAATCAAATTATAGAACTAGCCTACATGTCCTTCAACAGATGAATGGATAAAGAAAATGTGGTATATATACACATGGAGTTTTACTTTTCTATAAATAAAAATGAAATTATGTCATTTGACAGAAAAATAACTTGCTGCTGGTTGGGGGTTCTGGATTTCATAGAAAGAAAATGTTAAATGAATCTGAAACAGAGTGAGCCACCAACTTTATAAATTGAGCATCTATTGAGTCATCATTTGCAGGAAAATGGGTGAAACTGGAAAGCATTATGTTAAACAAAATCAGCCAGACTCAAAGTCAAGAGTTGCACATTTTCTCAAATATGTGGAAAGCTAGAGACAAAAGATGGGGGGCAGGGGGGCGCCATTTGCATTTATTTTTCTGAGAAATGCATATGTATTTTTTGTTCATTTTGTAAAGGTTTTCCTTTCAATTTCTAAAAAGTCTTTAGATACTATGTATATTAGCCTTTTCTCTGAGAGGAGATGCAAATATTTCTCCAGATGTCAATTGTAGTTTTACTTCGTGCTTGGGGAGTTTTTGACATGCAGAATTTTTTTTTTAATATGACCAAGTTATCGAGCTTTTTCTTACATTTGGAAAATTTTCACTGACATGTTTTAAAGGAATTCACCAATTTTTTCTTGTAATATATGTGCAATATTTTTCTTTTTTTTTACCCATTTAGAAGTTATAATGGTATATGGTGTGCACAATGAATCTACTTTTATCTTTTTCATATGTCTATGTCTGTTGTCCCATGATTGTTTATTTAAAAAATGTCTAGGGATAGGGGTGTAGTTCAGTGGTAGAGCAGCTGTCTAGCATGCACGAGGGCCTGGATTTGATCTCCAGCAACACACACACACACACAAATCTATATTTCTCTGCTGATTTCAGGTGGTGAGGTAATCATGGTCTAAATTTCCATGTGCAGTTAGGTTTATTTCTGGCTTTTCTATTAGATTCCATTAATTGTCTGTTTATTCACTTGTCAATACAATTGTCTTCTAATTACAGAAACTTTGTAATATGTTCTAACATCTGGTTTAAGATTAATCCCCCCCCCCATTATTTTTCTTTTTTAGGGTTTTCTGGGCTATTTCTGTTTAGTTGTTTTTCCAAATGAAAGATATAATTAATTTGTTAAGTTTCAGGAAAAAATCTAATAAGTATATTATCAAAATAATAAGCATATTATTGAAATAAATACTTGATAATAAAGACTATTTCTATTCAAACTAGTATGACTTACTTTTTGTTCATATCTTCTTTGTATCTTTGGAAATATTCTATTCATATGTTTTTTTGTCATTTTCTATTAGTTTTATGCCAAGATAATTTCTTTTTTTTTTTTTTGCATTTATAAAAGAGGTCTTTATATCCGCTAGTCAGTTACTTTACATATGCAAACTATTGCTTTCTATATATTAATTTCAAATCCTGCTATTTTAACATTCTTAAGCATTTTGAGTTTTTAAAATGATTTTTTTCATATTTTCCAAACATATGGTTATTCGTAGCTAGAGATTATTTTACCTCTTTCTTTCTAGCTCAGATTATTTCACCTCTTTCTTTCTAGCTCATATGCCCCTCTTTTGTGGAAATGGATGACTTTTTCAAAGTAGTTTTATTTTATTTTATTAAACATTTTTATTTGGCATGGACCTTTATTATTATTTTTTTTAATTTATTTCCTTGTGGTGCTGAGAGTTGACACATGCTAGGCAAGCTCTCTACTACTGAGCAACACCAGCCCTCAAAGTGGTTTTAGACAATAATGGTGGTATTGGTTATTATAGTTTGGATATGATTTTTAAATGTACAAAGTCACATGTTGAAGACCTGGTCTCCAGGCTGGAAACTATTGGAAGGTGGTAGAAACTTTAGCAGATGAGGTCTAATTGGAAGAGGTGGATCCCTGTGGATGTGCCCTTGAAGGGTGTAACTTAGCCCTGGATCCATCCTTCCTCTTTCTCTTCCTAGCCACCATGAGGTAAGCAGCTCTACTCTACTACACACTCCCCACCATGATGGGCTTCACAATGGGCACAGAAACAATGGAGCCAGCCAACCAATCTGCCTCTGAAACCACAAGACAAAATAAATCTTTTCCCCTTGAGGTTGGTTTTCTCAGATATTTTGTTACAGTGGTAAAAAGCTGACTAACACATTGGCCGTCCTTTCTTGTGCCTGGCTTTGGCACATTTTTCTCTATTAAGTAAGATGCTGGCTTTGGGGCTGAGATACATATAACTTTCTGATTCATTTTTAATTCCCAGTAAATCTGTCACTCTGACTCCATTGAAGCTGAGCTAATACTTCAGGAAGAGAGCTTAAATCACCTAGAAGAGATACTTTTCAAATTTCAATGCACATACAAATCACCAAGAGATCTTAGGCAAGTGTAGATTCTGATTCAGCAAGTATGGGATGGGGCTGAGATTCTGGGTTTTTTGATTTGTTTTGTTTGCTTACTTGCTGTACTATAGACTGAACCCAGGGCCTCCCATGTGTTAGGCAAGTGCTTTATCACTGAGCTACCTCCCCAACCCTTTTTATTTTGAGACAGTTCTCACTAAGTTTCCTGAGCCGGCTTCAAACTTGTGATACTTCTGCCTCCACCTCCTGAGTAGCTGGGATCATAAGCATATGCCACTGCACTTGGCTAGATTCTTTATTTTTAACAAGCTCCCAGAATGGATTGGGATGTTGCAAATCAAAGTGGATCACACTTCGAGTAGCAATGCTCTAGAACAAAGAAATCATTCTCTTGTTTCAGTTTTCAAAATATACTTAAAATAATTCAAAGTAAAGGAAATAGTCATGAAAAGTTGGATTTTCAATTTTAAGAGTTAGACACTTTTAATTCTCTATGGACCAATCCTGGAGGACTAGAGCTGAGGTTTTCTCAAAAGCCACAGAGAACAGGATGTGACAAAAGGGTGACTTCCTGCCACATAGGAAGAGGAACAAAACTCTTTCTGCAGCGTGGAGAGGAGTCTGAGGAGACACAGTTGGGGCTGTAGTTACTGTAGCCCCAGTTAGAAAACATGCTGGAGCAGGAGGCAAGGGATAGCAGATCCCAGATGGTTCAATGGAGAATCCAAGAAAAGTAGTTATTGCATGATCAGCAACAGCCTCCTGCAGAATGAAACTTTTCATCAGAGACCAGCCAAAGGACTTAGACAAAGCATTCCTTGTCCCATGACAGAAAAATAACTTACTGCTGGTTTGGGGTTCTGGATTTCATAGATAGAAAATGTTAAATGAATCTGAAACAGAGTGAGCCCCCAACTTTATAAATTGAGCATCTATTATGTGTCAGATGATGGAGACAAAAATGAATAAGATAGAAAGAACCCCTGTCCTTACGGAGCTTAAAGTCAATATCATCTAATTTTCATCAGCAGTGATCATTTATACAAGAATATATATCTGAAAATGTATACACACATTCCCATACCTTCCCCTGGAGATCTGATTCAATGGGTCTGGGAAGAGCCCAAGCAATTCTGATCCACAATTCTAATTAAAAATCACTATTTTCAGCATTTATATGATACTAGAATATTTAATTTCCCAACTAAAAATGCAAAACTATAAATTTAAAACTAAGAACATGTGGTAAAAGAATAGTTCATGTTTTTAATTGTAAAAATTTTCTTGAGTACTTGAAAATAGTTATTTTTTAGGACTCTTATTAAATTAGTCATACTGTATTTGGGATATCTTCTAATTGGACAAAACTTTACAATGTTTCAAATTATACAAGTTGAGATCAAAATATTTTTTTTAAATTAGTGCTCTTCCTTATAATAATTTAAGGCAATTAGTATTTGAATGTTTAGTAATGCTGTGAAAAGTAAGCTTCAGGGTCAAAATAGTAATTCTGTGACAACATATTACATATATATATATGTTGTATATTCTGTGATGTGAGAGTGTAAGTTGTGTGTGTGTAAAACATTGCACTGTATTTGTAAATTCTAAATACCAATGTATAAAAATACGTAGAAGGTAAAATAATTTACAAAATTTTCTTGTATATAAAAATACATGTTTTTACATGAAGACATTATTTAATCCAGACTTCCCCCTGGAATCTTCTCCAAGCTCCATGATCCCACCCACACCCACACCCACACCCCAGGCTTCAGTTGTACCATGGTTGAAGCTCTGTTGTACTACCCAAGCATAAATGCCTGAGCAACTCTGAAAGTGAAACTTTATCACAGAGACCTAAGTGAAGTCTAGTATTTTCAAATCTTGCTCAAATATCCTTTCCCTATTGGTTACCATATCCTGTATAGTTATTGCCACATCACATTGTGACTTAACAGTTTAAGAGACTATTCACTGGACTGTGAGAAGTTCTTGACCATGTTTATTTAAAAATCATATACATAGGACAGGTCAAAAAATGTTTCATGAATGAAGGAATGATCAAAAATGCACTTCCCATCTTCCTTTAGAGCTGTAGTTCAACCACCAGCTTTTAGACAAATTCCAGGTTCTGTGCCCTAAAGTTTGTTTATTTTTTTCTCTTGGTTTTCCTCAACTTTGTTTCTGCAGGGAAGCTATACTTTCAATTCATTTTTATTTTTTACAGGTTCATAGTAGTTATATATAACTTTAGGACTCATTTTGACATAATTATAAACGCATGGAATAAAATTTGCTCCAAATAAGCTTCCAATAATTACCCTTATCCTCCTCTTCCTTCCCCCTGTTCCCTTTACTCTACTTGGCCCATTTATATATGGGGTTTTTGGTGTGAGCAGGTATGTGTGTGTGTGTATGTATTTGTGTGTGTGTGTGTGTGTGTGTGTGTGTGTGTGTATGTTAAATTAGTGTTTTATAACCAAGCTCAATTCCATAGGGATTAGATCTCTCACCTCCCTGTGAGCCACTTCCTGTCCCAGAAACATAGGACCTCCTGGTGTAAACAATAAAGGATGACAGTGGGAAGAAGTCTCTCTGCTTGCCAGGATCTGTTCTCAGGAAACCAACCAAACCACAGATCAGAAAGACAGTTAGTATATATGTGCTAGCAGAAAAACAAAACAAAATGGGTGTTCTTCACAAATATTTGCACAGAGCATCTTAACAATAGTTCCACACTTATCCATTAGCCACTCCTTATTCTTTTCCCCTGGTCAGGCCTAATGGTTTTCTTTAACTTGTCTTCTTTATATTCGAGAGGTTACCAACCTTTCAGAGGTATCTTCAACTTCTCTTTATCTGATTACTTGAGGAAGGAACCATGGAGAGCTGTTAAAGACCTAGGTGCTGGAGAAATAAGAGGAAAAGAGAGGCCACATTAGGTTTGCCCAGCTTTTGTCTAAAGTAAATCTCTATCACACCTGTGAGTAGATAGCCAACTGGTCAGATTCCTTTAACTCAAAAGCCTAGGAACAAATAGGGTACTTCCTAAGAGATAGTCAAAAAAAATGATAAAAGTAGAGAAACGTGACCAACAAAGAAATCTGAACAATCCTAGAGGTATAAGCAGGTAAGGATCAAATCCAGAAAGAAACTGAGGCAGGGAAGCATATGTAGATCTTCAAGTCTTCATACCTTTGGACTAAATTGGAAATGCAGAGAGTCAGCAAGAGCAATACCTGGGAATGAAGTTAAATTCTGGGACCAAGGCATGGGCTTGATTCTGCTAGAAGTTGGCATCCTAAAACTTTGGGCATTTATCATAGTTAAAAAGAGGCAACTTAGTGCAAATTCCAAGCCAGCCTCAGCAACTTAGCAAGACCCTGTCTCAAAATAAAAAATAATTTTTAAAAAGGGGCTGGAGATGTGGTTCAGTGGTTAAGCACACCTAGATTCAATTCCTGGTGACTGCTCTCCCGCTCTCAAAAAAGAGGCAGCTGAGACAACTTTGTCCTATTTCAGTGCTGGCATCACCAAGATGTCCTCCCCAAACAAGCTGTTTGAGTGAGAGAAAAGAGCTCCTGAGAGTCATGGGTGCAGAAGAGATTGTCGAAGCTGCGGTAGTGAACAACAGATCACACGGAATATACACCACACAGATAAGTCTCATTTTTAGCATTTTCAACATTTGGTAATGTTTACATTTTTGTGACATAGTTGATGTAAAATATGTCCAGAGCAAAGAAATATCCCCTCGAAACAAATCTGTTTCCATTTTGCATTTTCACATTGACCAGTTCTCTAGAGGAAAACTGTCAGAAAATAACTTTATAGAACATCCTCCCATGACTAGTGCCTTGGGGAAAGTTGTACAGATGAATTTATTCAACAAATATTTCTGAGATACAAGAGTAGCACAATATTAGATGGTACAAAAAGTAAATGGAATGTGTTAGAAGAGGGTGGGGAGGAACTCAGGGAGGCAGACTCATTGGGCCATGGACTAGAAAAGAATTTGGAGTCAGAAGATGAACAAACTCCTATTCTGTCACTTGATGGTGCTTCTATTTACTCAGCTGGGGGACAACAGTAGTAATTATATTGTGTCATAAGTTTTAAGAGAGTAGGGCATGGTAGTGCACACCTGTAATCCCTGTGGCTGTTTGCAGCCCTATTCTGAGGAAGGAGGATTGTGGGTTCAAAGCCAGCCTCAGCAACTTAGTGAGGCCCTAAGCAACTCAGCAAGGCCCTGTCTCAAAATAAAAAAAAAAAGAAAAAGGACTGGGATGTGGATCAGTGGTTAAGCACCCCTGGATTCAATCCCTAATACCAATAAAAAGTTTTATGAGAATCAGATAAGAAATTGTACCTGAACGCATCTAAGTCTACATTTAACATATGAAATGCACTCAAAACTTTCAGTTTCTTCTTTGGCATTACAACTTTGGATTAAACAATTAACCTTTTTGATCTTTAGTTTTCTCATCTCAAAGATGGAAATACTTTCCAGGTTGTATTAAGAATCAAATGGAAAATGAATCAAAGCTCTCTGCAAACTGCAAAGGATTATTCAAATGTTAGTTATTAATATTGTATAGGACATTTGGCATTTTTTGACTTCTCAGTACATAAACCCCTATTCAATTTGGGAGAAATCCAAACATACATGGGGAGAAGAGCTTACATCTCACTATGGAAGTCAAAGAAGAGAAAATATTCCTTGACCCTTAGCAGGTACAGGAGACCCAATCCTGCCTGGATTTCGAAACTTAATGAGTAACCAAAGGAATAGGATCAAAGAGTCATCACAGCAGCTGCAGTGGCACTGGAGCGCAGAATAGGGCTGCAAACAGCAGCAGTGCCAATGCCAGTGAGTGACCTGTAACAACTGCCAATGGCAGTATCCTGCACAACATCCACCAGCAGTTGGATCTTGGGTATGCCTCATCTTGCTTGGAACCTGCTCAAGTTGCTCTCCAGCCTCCCCCTGGACCCTTTTTGCACTTAAGGTATGCAGAGGCAGTTTTTTATTTTCAAGCAGTAATTTAAAAACCATAATTGGAAGCTGGGGTGGTTGTGCTCTCCTGGAATCAATATCAGCTACTTAGGAACCTGAGGCAGGAGGATTGCTTTAGCCCAGGAGTTCAAGGTCAATCTGGGAAACATGGTGAAATCCTGTCCCAAAACAAATCCAAAACCAAATAAATCAACAAACAGAAAAAGTCATGATTGGCACACATACCATCACATAAGATTCAGTCCCTAAGCCAAAAGAGTATATATTCAAATGATCAATGATAGACCATTTGAATATATCAGGTTATTTAATATGTTGACTAAAATCCAAAATAATCAGATTTTTTAGTATCAGATGGAAAAAACTAGTCAATGTTCAAAATAAATCATTTTGAAGCAGTGTATACCTAAATGCCCACATTTCCTGTAAATCCTATACTGAATTGCTGCAAAACATCACAGATTAGATTTAGATTAGATTTTTGTTTTCTTTTTCAGAGTTCATCAAATGAATTCTGGCAAACAAAAATAAACAAACCAAAAAGAAAAGCCAATCCATTTCTGATACCATAAGAAAAACACCTAAGATTAATTTCTTCTACAAATTATTTTTTAATATCTTTAGAACAGTGTTTCTCCATCTTTTTTCTTTTTTCAGCATTGGCTAATAAGGAGAAAAATTAAATTTAACTCAAATTCTCCCTAAGAATAGAAATTAAATAATAAGAAAAAGCTTTTTTTCAGGTAGGTTTGAGCTATGGAGAATCACAATGTTAATAACTAAGGAGTTTTGTTCCCCAAGAAACAATATTTCCCCTTTGGGGGGCTATATAGTCCTCATTGAAAATACACACTTTAGACAATGGTCTTAGGCAATTGACTAAGTGTAGAACAATAACTTGGTGTTATCCATATTTGTATTCAATTTTTAAATAAATAATTATCTTGGTCCTTAATCAATGAGGTTATTATAGCTAAAAACTTTATTGTTAAGATTAGTCATGTCCTAATGCCCTCAGTTCAAATTTTGCCTCTAATCTAACCCTGTTGATAGACTAATTTGAATGAAACAACAGGACTGCCTGTTAAGCTGAGATTGAATTCAAGTTTAAGTTACCTGACTATATTGTAGAGACAGAAAACACAGTGCTCTGTAGGACAGAAGAAAAGACAGGCTTATTACTATGTCCCATATCCATTCCAAGTCATTGGTCCATGGAGTACAGAGGGTCTTCTTCATTTCCTATTCTATAAACTCTCCCCAACCTACTTAATCCATGCTTTTGGCTTTACCTGTAAGCAAATTATGAATCACCTCAAGTCTCTATCTCTACCTCACCTTTCTTTCCTGACCTCTATCTAGATCCATTTATTCAACCTCCAGTCAACATCTCCTTAGATTCCCTCCAAATGTTTTCAACTCAGTGTGCCCTTTTGCTTTCATTTTGTATGAACTATCTCAATGAATAACAGTTAACTTCTCCAGCCATAATTCTGGGAGTCAGCCAAGATTTTTCCTCTTCCTTATTTTTTGCATCCAAACTTCAGATCTTACCAATGTTACCTCTTAAATGACTTTGCAATTCGGTGATGGCATCCAGATCCTCTCTATGTGTACACCATAGCCTCCTAAGAGCTCGACCTGCAGTCTTCCTTCAACTCCTCCTTCACACTTCACACCAATCACTGTCTCTTACCATAATGAGAATGGAAACCATGCCCAAGATTTTTCAATATTCATCATCATCTATATCCTTTCCCTTGGTCTTACAGTTCCATTAGATTTCTGCCACAGTAGCACAAATGATCTCTTTCAACTTGCCTATCATTCCCAACTCACATTCTTCCCATGGAAACACAAATGATTTTCCTGGTCTATTTTGGGAAGTACACTGCCTATACCTGGCTTAAAACTTTGGAGCCAGCCAATCTACAGACATACCCTATTCTTTGCTCATCGGTGGGATAATTTTTCAGGTGCAGATTTTACCTCTTTGAGAAACAGGTGTTGCATCTTAGGAGGTAAGTGTAATTCAGGAAGAAGTAAGACTATTGTGACTTCCAAGCTATACCATCCAATCCATGTACATTATGTACAATCTGTATACATGATATTCCCTCTGCTGCTTTTGCATTTGGAAAATGCATACCCAAGCCTCAGCTAAAATGCTACCCACACAGACCAAAGGACTCTTATTTTGCTTCCACTAAAAGTTACCTGTAGAGTCATATAGAAATAATTATAGACCATCACAACTACTTGTTTGCATATTTAATTGTGGTCTGTAAATTCCTCTACAAAAGGAAATGTGCCTTAATTCATCCTTGAATTCCTAGGACTTAGCTGTGAATGACATAATAGATCAACAGCAAGTAATTATTCAGTAAATATGCAAATAAATAGACTTTCTATATATTTTCATTCTCAAAATAAGAGTGTGGATAAAAAACTATGATGGGAGTATAATTACATGAGTACTAAAACTGGACTAAGAAGTGCTACAGTCCTTTTACAATGTATGCCAACTTTAGTAAAAAGAGAATTATATTCCTTAGATGTGTTCTGATTATCAGTATAAAAGTAAAGCCAGTTCTATTAATAACTACTAAATTATAGCTCTATTATAGATTCTCAAGTAAGAAATTATATATCATATACCTTAAAAAGAATGCTGTTCTTCTAAATAGAATTATTCTTACTGAAAATTGCATATAACGAATTTTCCGGTTTGAATTACTTGAAACTTATGTGTTACATAATGTTGGTCACACAATTTTATAAGATTCAGTCATAGACAACTGTGTTTTGGACAAAGCACTGTGTCACTATAATTCCATAATATAAAACTATGGAATGAGTGTATTGGTATCTATTAATAGTAAATTTTAACCCTTTCAGAATCATTCCAAAATGAGTTGATCTGCCTTAGGACAAAGGAATATTAAAACATATTTAAACATCATCTTGCAAACTTGGTGAAGATGAGGCTCAAACACAAGAGGAATATAATTAAGTAAAAAAAAAATCAGGTAAAATGAAAAATAGGTATCAGAAAATCAAGACCCTTAGTGATACTAAGCATAAAACATAAGCCATGACCAGGCATCATGGCACATACCAGTAGTAGAGTATCCCTGGGTTCAATACCTAGTGCCAAAAATAAATAAATAAGCTATTAGGTTCTATTCTTCTTCAAAGGTTGTGCATAAATGTGTCCTCAACTGAGAAAAAGCTTTTTAGTTTGAATCCATCTCATTTATTGATTCTTGCTTTTATTTCTTGCACTCTGGGAGTCTTGGTTAAGGAAGTCTGGTCCTAAGCTGACATGATGAAGATTTGGGCCTACTTCTATTTGGTGCAGAGTCTCTGGTCTAATTCCTTGATCCATTTTGAGTTGAGTTTTGTGCAGGGTAAGAGATAGGGGTTTTGTGAAGAGAGAGCCTACAGAGTGGGAGAAAATCTTTACCACATGCACTTCAGATAGAGCACTAATCTCCAGAATTTATAAAGTACTCAAAAAACTTAACACCAAAAATACAAAGAATCCAATCAATAAATGGGCTAAGGAACTGGACGCTTCACAGAAGAAGAAATACAATCGATCAACAAACATGAAAAAAATGTTCGTCATCTCTTGCAATTAGAGAAATGCAAATCAAAACTACCCTAAGATTTCATCTCACTCCAATTATAATGGCTATTATCAAGAATACAAGTAACAACAGGTGTTGGTGAGAATGTAGGGAAAAGGTACACTCATACGTTGCTGGTGGGACTGCAAATTGATGCAGCCACTCTGGAAAGCAGTGTGGAGATTCCTCAGAAAACTTGGAATGGACCCACCAGTTGACCCAGCTATCCTGCTCCTCCATTTATACCCAAAGGACTTAAAATCAGCATACTACAGTGGTGCAGACACATCAAGGTTTATAGTAGCTCAATTCACAATAGCTAGATGGTGTAATCAACCTAGATGCCCTTCAATAGATGAATGGTTCAAGAAACCATAGAATATATACACAATGGAATATTAATTGGTCATAACAAAGAATGAAATTATGGCATTTGCAAGTAAATGGATGGAGTTGGAGAACATCATGCTAAGTGAAATAAGCCAAGTTCAAAAAACCAAAGGTCAAATGTTTTCTCTGATAAGTGGATGCTGATATATAATGGGGTGGGGGGGTAAGGAAAGAATGGAGGAACACTGGATTGTGTAGAGGGATATAAGGGGAGGTGAGGGGGTGAGGGAAGGAAAGATGGTGAAATGAGACAAACATCAGTACTGTATGTACATGTATGATTATACCAGTGGTGTGACTCTACATCATGTATAACCAGAAAAATGAAAAGTTGTAACTCCATTTGTGTACAATGAATCCAAATGCATTCTGCTGTCATGTGTAACTAAATAGAACAATTTTAAAAAGTGCCTCGAGTGGACTTTAGCAAATTCCTATCAATTTGCTAGGGGTATGTAAATATCAATAAGTTGAAGTCTTTATTAAGCTTTTAATTTAATAAATATTATTTATACTCAGAAAGGAAATGGAGTATAAAAAGTCAATAAGTCACCAATAACCATACATAATCCTAACATTTTTTCTTTTCTATTTTTTTCTTTTGTACATGGTACAGAGTCACACTTGTAGTGTAATCATACGTGCATATAGGGGAATAATTTCTATCTCATTCCACCATTCTTCTGACCCCCCACCCCTTCCCCCTCTACTCCCCACTTGCCCAATTCAAATTTCCTTCATTCTTCCCTAACCTACCCCCTCATCCACTTATCAGAGAAAACATTTGGCCTTTGGTTTTAGGGTTTTACAAAACATTGAACAGTTCAGTTCTATTCTATTGTGAGATAACCAAGTCTGAAGACAGCCTGCACATCAAGTTTAATTTCTATCTGAGTGGACCCGACTTAGAATTTAACAAGGAAGTTGATATGTATTTCAGATGGAATGTCTTGAAACCAGTATGTCAAGAATTGTAGAGGAGAAAAAGTAAGTTTCTTTCTTCTAAGAGTAGGGAGACCATAGTCCAATATCAACTAATGGAATTATTCAAAACTTCAGTAGAGGCAAATAAATAGTAAGGATCAAAACCTATTACTGAAGCCAGGGGTGTAGTTCAGGGATACAGCATGTGTTTGGCCTGTGCAAAGCCATGCATTTGGTACCAAGCACCACCAAAAATAAATAAATAAATACTCTCATTGAGAGTTGTTTATCATTCAGAAAGTAGCAAATCCTCTTTATGTATTTTCATTTACCTTGAGCCTGTTTTTTAAAAAATAACTATACCATCTAAATGTGTAATATAAATACTCCAGTTAGAAACTGGCTTGAGATTGACAGTCTTTAGGGACACTAACCTCAGAGAATGAATAAAACCTATACTTCGGTGGTTTTATTCAATCAGCTTTCTACCTTACATAATTGCCCCTGAATCTTCTTAATTCTTTGGACAGTTAAACTAAACTCAAGTCCTTTTATATTTATTTTGCCTGAGAACACTTTGTTCACCTAAGGAGAAAATTTTAGTATGATTGAAAGACAGAGAAAAACAAACTCAGTCTGTTTCTCTAACACTCTCATGACACAGATCACTTCAGAAACCTTATGTATGAGTTTTCTCCCCATACATGAAGCTAGCATTCAGTTCAGCAGTGGATACCAGATGAGTCTACCTGATGATAGTCAGATTCCATAGGTCGATAGGTCAGTCCCCAAGACTGTCCCTCCTTACCTTTAGATGCCAATCACAAGCCCCAGGTGGTTCTACCTGTACTTCTAAGCACCTAGCTACAGATCAGGGATTCCATAATATCCTTCTCTATTTTTTTTTTTTTTTTTTTTTTTTTTTTTTTTTTTTTTTTTTTTTTTTTGCTGTGCTGGGGATTTGAACCTAGGGCCTTGTGCTTGCGAGGCAAACACTCTCCCAACTGAGCTATATCCCCAGCCCTCCTTCTCGAATTTGATTATTTGCTTGAGGAGTTCACAGAACCCAGGGAAACACATGTTCACCAGTTTGTTATACAAGATACTACAAAGGATACAGATGAAGAGGTGCTTCTACTGGTAAGAGGTGAGAAGGAAGGAGTGTGGAGCTTCCATACCTTCTCCAGTATACCACACCCTCCCACACCCCAAATCTCTACATGTTCAGCCATCTAGAAGCTTTCCAAACACTGTTCTTTTGGTTTTTATGGAGCTATGGCCTGTCTTAGGCAGGGAGTTATGAAATGTGGAGGAAAATCAATACATATATATGTAATAACTGGTCTCTTCTAATTTCCCTTCCTGTTATGTTACTCCATCAGTCATAGTTTTTTTATTACTCAATGGCAATGCTTACCAAACTGGCACTAGAAAAGAAAGTATGTCATGATTGTTGGGGTGCACTAAAGTTTAAACCAGTTTTTAATCAGTAGTTTTCAAATAATAAATGACAGTAGAAATCTATACCTCAAAGCATATGAGAAGAGTTTTTTAAAGTTCAAAAAATTTTGAAAAAGGAAAATACAGCAATCCTGGGTTTCATGCTACTCTTTATCTCCTAAGGTCCCTTGTCTAATCATAAGCACAGACTTGGAGTTGAAAATAATGAGGTGGAAATAATTGCTTTTTATGCAATTTGAAAGAGTTATGGTAATTGGGATACAGGAACAAAAACTAACCTAATCTATGATGCTAGTTTCCAAAAAAAGTATGAATCAACTTTCCCAGATTGATCCCATGTTCTTCCTTTCAGCTCCAACACATTAAATAAATAAATAAGGTGAGAAATATTTCATGCAGAAAAATGTGTCTTTTTCAAAATGATTCTAGGACGCGCTCTCCCATCCCTCCACAAATCCAAATGAGGAAGATTCCATAGACCTTATCTTCAGTTTTGACACTGAGGTCCCTAGAAGGAACACAACCCATTGAAAATTATGTAGAATAAGGAAAAGTTGAAAAAAACATATCCTATCAAACAAGGTACCCTCTGATGGAGAAAATGCACATGTGAAGGCAAATTACATTCATCTTTCCAAGAAAATAAATTAGAACCAAAGAAAGAACTCTTGACATCTGAATCAGGGAACTTGTTCATGTTCCCCTGGAGCTGATGAGAAGACGACTTTCAATCTTGGAGTTGATGAGAAAATGACTTCCAATCTATTTTTACCTCGACCAAAGAATTTTCTGTAATAGAAATAAAAATGGAAAATTCATGAGGAATATGGAAAGATAAATATTCTGAAATCCTTATCTATATTAGACAGATGCTGTTAAAACTCAGTAGGAAACCCAATGCATAGAGACCTCATCTTTAGAACAGTAACAGGCCATGTTCCAGAAGAATGTATAATACACTCACTCTTCTGCTAAGTGATGTTAGGAAGTCTACCAACCTAAAAGGATCCAAGCAGGTGTACTGATTCTGGAAGTTCCTACTGCTGAGATTCTCTGGTTTATGCTTGAAGAGCTGTCTTCCTCCGCTAGTCCTGCTCCTGAATTCCAAGACATTCTACTTAAAAGAAGTTATAATGTTTTGCTCAGACTTGTGCCTGGAATATTAAAAGATTGACCATTATTGGGGTGGGGGTATCCAGACACCAAAAAAAAAAAAAAAAATGAGTACCTAAATTGTTGGGATAAATAGGTAGCCATTTGGGGAAAAAATTAAAGTTGGATTAAAACCTCACAGCCAACACAAAGCCAAACCCAATATGATAAGAAAAAAGGAAGAAAAGAAAGAAGGAATATAGAGAAAGAAAGAGATGGGGGGTGATGGCAGGGGTCAGAAAGGTAAAGCCATTTAAAGCAACAGAAGAAAACTGAGTAATATTTTGTAATGTCAAAGTGGGAGCAACCTTTAACTAAGACCACAAATTCAGAAGCAATTAAAGGGAGAAAGGGGAAAAAAAAAAAAAAAAAAGAAATTTAAGACTATCAAATAACATCTGCATGATAAAACACACAAGTAGAAAAAGCAAAACAAAAAAATTGCAATTCATCACAACAGCTAAACAATGGAACCAACCTAGGTGCCCTTCAACAGATGAATGGATAAAGAAACTGTGGTATATATACACAATGGAGTATTACTCAACCTTAAAGAAGAATTAAATTGTTATTTGCTGGTAAATGGATGGAACTGGAGATTATCATGCTAAGCAAAATAAGTAAATCCCAAAGAACCAAAGGCTGAATGTTTTCCCTGATATGTGGATGCTAATTCACAATGGGGGTGAGGGGTTAACAGAGGTACTTTGGACTACACAGAGGGAAGTGAAGGGAGGGAAGAGGGTATGGAGGTAGGAATGATAGTAGAATGAATTGGATATTATTACCCTATATGCATGTATCATTACATGACCTGTGTAACTCTACATCATGTACAGCTAGAAGAATGAGAAGTCATACTCCATTTATGTATGAAGTGTCAAAGTGCATTCAACTATCATGTGTAATTAGAACAAATTTTTAAAAATTTTTTAAATAAAAAATTTAAAATTACAATTCATACCATAGATAACACACACTTTGAAACTTGATTTTAAATGATTTTTAATTATTATTGATCATAAATTATTATAATGATTTTTAATTAGAAAAATAAGAATAAAAATATCTTTAAAGTTTTCTTTGGTGGCCTTTTCAAAAAACAAAAAGAAAACTGGGCAAAAAGACAATTTCCATTAAAAGAAATAAAATGTCTCTTAAATAGTTGAAAATACATTTTAACCTCACTCATACCAAGATAAATAAAAATAAAAAACTAAACTATTTTTTAACAAGTATTCCAAAGTTTGATAATATAATGAATTGGGGTTTTGTGGGACAAAAGGCATTCTTAAACATTGTTGGTGGGAGTATTAATTAATTTCCTGTGGAAATCTGTTTGGTATTATTTGGTAGACTATAAAATTCACATGCCCTCTGCCCCAGCATTTATCCTATGGAATACTTGCATGGATACAAAATGCCACATGTACAATGCTGCTCACTGAAGCCCTGCTGTCAGGATCTGATTAAATAAATTATAGTATATCCATAAAACCAGCTGTAAAAATAATGAGAAAACTTTATGAAAAAAGTCTTTAAGATACATTAAGAGAAAAAATATAGAAAAGATAAGTATGATCTTGTTACATTTGGGTTAAAAAGGGAGATATATATTCACAATTGCTTAATATAAAAAAATTCTGCAAAGCTAAACAAACTCATGACAGTACTTGACTTTGGAATGGGAATAGGGAGTTACTGAATAGATGGATGCAGGGGTAAGAAGAATACTTTTTATTAATCCTGTTCAGGAAATTTTCAAATTGTGACAGAGCCCATGTAAGATTACTTTTTTGTTGTTGTTCATAAAGGGAAAGTAAATAAGTTTCTCATTTTTAGTTCAAGGAATCGTCTCAGATTTAAGCCAGAATTTTTTCTAAAAGCACAGCTGACTAGGTTATAAACAATCAATTTATAAATAAATACAAATATTTATTTCTAGTTATACATCTAGCATATAAACTTTTAATTATAGTGTAAACTATATGTTATATAGCAGAATATATAATATGTAATACCACATAATTATATGTAACTGTAATATAGTTATACATTAATAATACATTACTAGATACACTTAACTTCATATACACAGCTCTGTATATCTGCAAAAGTTCCACATCCTTAGGTTCAACCAACCACAGTTCAGAAAAACATTTTTTTTCAAATTCATGTATGAACCCGGAATGGAGGTGCACATCTGTAATACCATAGACTTGGGAGGATGAGGCAGGAAGATCTCAAGTTTGCAGCCAGCCTTAACAACTTGAGAAACCCTGTCTCGAAATTAATAAAAAGGACGGGGCATGTAGCTCGGTAGTAAAACAACCCTGGGTTCAATCCCCAATACAACAATGATGATGATAATAATAATAATAATAATAATAATAATAATTTGCTTCTCTGCCAAACCTGTACAGATGTATCTCTTGTCATTATTTCATAAATAATAGAACAACTATTTACAGAGCATTAGGTATTATAGGTAATCTAGAAACAATTTAAAGCATACAAGTGGATGTGTGCCACTGATATGCTAACATATGCATTTATAAAAGGGACACAAGCATTCTTGGATTTTGATACCTGTGGAGGGCTCTAGAACCAATTCCATTGGACATTGAGGTATGGCTACACACACACACACACACACACACACACACATATGTACACACACGCATGCACAGCTCAAACTTGCAAACCAAGCTGGATGCGAAAACTACTTACAGAAATTCAGTTAATGAATTAACCAGCCAAGTAAATTCTCCTTTTCTTCATTTAATCAAAGAAATGGTCTATATTCCCAAGTACGTGTATATTGTATTAATTCATGTGCTACCTGCTGTTGTGAAGATGAAGTTGTTGAGACCATGTGGAGCTGAGCACTATCCAGACAAGGATCACAAATTTACCCTGATTGTGATTGCTTTTCCCTGTATTGTTGAAGTAAAGTCTTTGCATACAAGTACTATCAGGGTAGAGCAATCATTTCCTATTTCACTCAGAACCCTTTCATACCTTGTGATTTTGAATGATGTGAATGTATTGCCTATTCAAAAGATTAAATCGATTTTAATGATTCATTTTTAAAAATTAGTGTAAAAGTTCTGTTTCAAGATGACTAAATGAACATACATTTTTCCATTTCTCTCATGACCCAATTAAATTTGAGAAATAATATAAAATGGAATAAAAATCCATGGAATAAAACATGCCTTCGGCAAGCAAAAAATTTTATTTTTCTAGAAACTAGAAAGCAGCTGGGCTCAAATGGTTGGATAAACCGTAACAGAAGAAATCATGATTTCAAATATTCATAGACTAAAGCAGCTGATGAGGTAGGAGACATTTTTCTGAATAGCTTTCTAGAGAGGACCAAGTTTACAGTCAGTATGTACAAAAAGTGAGTAATCTGGGCTAAAGGGTAGAAATTTTGGGTAGTGGTTCTCTATCTCCCTTCTCACATAAGGAGAGGACCACTGATTGCAGAATTTCAGGTCCTCTGGGTGTAGCTGTTAGGACTGTAGAAAGAGAAAAGAGTGTGAAGTGATTGGGGTCTCCAAAACAAAAAATAGACAACCTCCCCACAGGCATTCTAGACCTAGAGGCATCTGAAACTTGGTGATTGTCTAAACTCAGAGTTAGCTCCTCCCCAAGAATCGAGTCTTCTTTACTGATTGACAATTGCCTGTCTGCCTATGAACTACGAAGGATGCCTGCATCTTTGGTAATTACACTTCTTCCAAAAGAGCCCTCCTTGTTGGGGAAGAGAGCTGCTGGTTAATTACACACATAGAATAGTAAAGTGTGCTCTGGCTGACGGCCTATACTGGTCAACATGGTCTTTCATTCTTAAATATAAAGCAACAACCAGGTTTGAAGAAAACCAATAGCATGAAAGAAAAAGATCAAGATCAGTAAGCAGGGCTGAGGGTGTAATTCAGTGGTACAGCATTTGCCTAGCATCCAGGAGGTCCTGGGTTCAAGCCCAGCACTAAAACAAAAAAAAAAAAACAGAAAGCTATGTAATAGAATAAACAAATTTGAAGACCAAATTAGTGATCTCAAACATAATTGTGGAAATGTATTATTACTTAGGAAGGGAGCCAGGAACAGTGGCACATGTCTGTAATCCCAGTAACTAAAGAGGATCATGAGTTCTAGGCTATCCTCAGCAACTTAGTGAGACCCTGTCTCAAAATTAAAAAAAAAAAAAAACAAGTGTTGGGGTTTAGTTCAGTGGTAAAGTACCTCTGGGTTCAATCCCCAGTACAAAAACAAACAACTATGAACATACAAAAACAAAACAAAACCAAAAAACGAGAGTAGAGATATGCAAGGAAATAATGTCCCTGAGAGAAAATCTAGAATCCTCATGACAAAGTCAATAGATTACTATTGATCATAAAAGAAAACACTATACCTAGACATATCCTGGTGAAAATTTAGAATTTTGAGTATAAAAAGAAAATGTTATATATCTCAGAAGGAATTAAAAATAAAAATCAAAAAGCAGGTTACTTACAAAGGAAATAGAAATAGGTACTCAATAGCTATGTGAATTCTTATACAAATTTAACAGAAAATGATTTTGAGTCTAGAATTTCATACTTAGATTAACTATTAGTCAAGAGTGAGGGAAAACAATGACATTTTCAAGTTTACAGTAATAGCTAAGCGTCATTAAACTCTTACTACAAGCCAGATAAAACTTTGAGCCCCTTGTGGTTTTTAACTTATTTATTTTATCCCAGAACAACCTGATTAATTGATACTATTAGTATCTCTGGTTTTACCAATGAGAAAACAGAATCAAAGATTTTGAGAAACTCGCCAAAGACTACTGTACTCACAGAAGGCAGATGTGGGTTTTGAACCCAATTAGTTTGGTTGTAGAATGCACTCTCTTAATTATTATATACTAGTGCCAGTCTATTGATTAGACCCTCAAAAAGTCATTCTCATGTACCTTTCATGAAAAAAAAAAAATACTTGAGGATATACTACAGTAAAATGAATAAGGAATTCAAAAAAGAGGAAAATGTAGGAAATACATTTTCTACAGAAAATGCTGTTATTTCTAGGAAATAACCTGGTAACTATTATAAGTAGTATAATAGTTAATAGAAGATCAAAGGATGAATGAAGAGGAGAGACATATGCAGGGGAAGTAAATGTTTTTGTTGTTGTTTTTTAATACAGTGTTAGAGATAGCATTCTTGAGGCCCTGGGTTCTAAGTAAACACTCTTCCACTGAGCTACATCCCCAGCCCTCCAGGGGAAGTACAGAAATGCTTATTTCCTCATTTTATAGAGCAAAGAGTTATTAAATATAACTATAAAATATTGCAGTGTATAAAAGTAAACACACAAATAAATTAAAAACACACTGAATGAAAGCCCAGAGGTGACGAGGAAAAGAGGGGAGTGGATGAATACAAATATGCTAAACTCTTCACCTTTCAGAGCATAAAGTTGATAGGTACTACTTGAATTTCATAAAACAGGAAACAGATACACAAGTAGAGTTTATAATGACATCTACCAGGTTAAAATCAGAAATGGCTCAAAGGCATTATTACATCTGAAGAATGAACCTGTTGCTTCTGTTGTTGCTTGGTTTGGTTTGGTACTGGGGGGTTTAACCTAGAGGTGTTTTACTATGGAGTCACAAGTCACATGCCAGCTTTTTTTTTTTTTTTTTTAAAGGCAGGGTCTTAGTTATGTTGCTTAGGGATTTGCTAAATTGCTAAGACCAGCTTTGAACTTGTGATCCTCCCTTCTCAGCCTCCCAAGTCACTGGAATTATAGGCGTGCACCACCCCGCCCAGTTTCTATTGTCTGTTTTTACCATGCATATGTATTACTTTTAAAATAGAATAAGGTTGATGAATGAATGGAAAAATGAATGAAGAGAGGTAGAGAGTTGCACTGTGTTCAGGAAGAGGGACATTTAAGCAAAAACGTGAAGATTAAATATATCTAAATGAGAAAAGGAAAGAGTATTTCAGCAGAGTCCTGCCCAGAGGGAAGATAAATAGAAAATTTAAGAAACAGAAGAAAATTCATTAACTGAGATGTGGAAAAGGGAAAAATTAAATAAGGTTGGAGAGAGAGGCAAATATCAGGGTTTGTATGCATGTTAAGGAGTTCAGAAAGGAAGTTACTGAACGGTTGTAAAATACGGAATTCTGGTTGCCATAGAAATGCACCATTCAAATCTTCCTTCAAAAGAGAATTAGCTGTAATGAGTGTTGTTAGCTAACAGTCTCCAGATGCAACACCTTCTAGTTATACTGTGTCAGATCAAGACCATGCCTCACTCAGGCCAATGTGTCCAGCAATGACTGAACACAGTGCAGTGGTGATCTTAGAGGAAGGACACTGCTGCCTAACATGGAACTCCTCTCACAGGCAATCTATGCACTCAGGCTTCTCACCAGACTTTTTTTTAAAGCTTGAAGGCAGTCTCAGACTTCTCTTTTTTTTCTGGTTAACCAGCTTTCCATCACTGTAGCAAAATACTTGAGAGAATCAACTTATGAAGAGAGGTTTATTTTGGCTCATAGTTTTGGAGATTTCAGTCCATGATTGATTGGCCCCATTGTTTTAAGGCCTGTGGGCAAGATAGCGCTTCCTGGCAGTGATGCATGATGGAGCAAAACTGTCCACCTTATATTCATGAAGCTGAGAGAGAGATAAAGAGAGAGAGAGAGAGAGAGAGAGAGAGAGAGAGAGAGAGAGAGAGAGAGAAAGGGACTGGGATTCTACATCCCCTTTGAAGGTATGCGTAAAGACCTGCCACAATGTTCCACCTCCTAAAGACTCCACCACCTCCTCAAAGCACTACTCTAGGAACCAAACCTTTAATACACAGAACTTCAGGGGACACTTACCCAAATCATACCAGTACCCCAATAAACCTCTTTCACTTCTAGTTCCATCTTGGCACTTGCTTCCTCGAGGACTTGAACTGACCCAGGGAATAACATGAGGTCTCTTCTTACTATAGAGAGTGGAATAACTGTGGTAAGATTGAATATAAAGGACAAATTAGAACATTGTTGTAGAAATCTTCATGAGATCTTTTTGAGTCCAAGACAAGGTTAGTAGAACTGAAGATAAGCGTATGCATTAAAGTGATATATTCATATTAGAATTGACAGTTCTTGATGGTTTATTAACATTGAGGGGAGAGGGAGAAGTCAAAGGTGATCACAGTTCCTGACTGAGTATCGGTATCAACTACTAACATAAGGAAAAGTTGGTTGTTCTTCATACCAGTCCCTATCATTGGGTAGCTCTATAGTTGATGTCATGCCTGGATCCCAAGAGCTCACAGATCTGAGATCCTTCTTAAGAACATCATAGATATTAACTTGAGGCAGGAGTCTCTCCAATTAATTTCTTTCTTTCTTTTTTTTTTTTTTTCAGGAATCCTAATACTCTTCATAAAGAGAATGAATGTGGAGCTCTGCATAAGGACCGCCATAGCATTTTCTAACTCTCCATTTATGACTCCCCAATTTCCTGTCTTAGTTTGATGGGACACAAGCTTTGACAAAAAAAAAAAAAGCTGACAAAAGCCCTACAGTTTTTCTGAATTCAGAAGGTGATGAATGGACAATGGCTTTGAGAACTTCTTTGTTGTTGTTGTTTTTGCGGTGCTGGGGATTGAACCCAGGGCCTTGTGCTTGCGAGACAAGCACTCTACCAATTGAGCTATCTCCCCAGCCCCGAGAATGTGTTTAATCAATGTAAGGATACCATAATGGTGTTTGGTCTATAAAATGGCCAGACTACCTCCATGTGACTTCTCAGACCAATGGATAATATCTTAAATTAACATCTTATGAAACTCCTTGTTGAACCTATGTGCCTTATCCTATCCATTTAGAGAGTTCACATAATGCAAACAAATTATAAAATATTTTGAAATAGAGGTTGTTTCTTCACCTGCTCTCTGGAAGACTCAGGGATTCTCATTTTCTGGAACTTGACCAATATAATTTATATAGTAAAAATATATATCCCGATCACACAGGATTGGAGAGGTTCAAGATGGCGGACTAGAGGGCGACTGCATTTCATGTTGCTCCAGGACTCAAGATTCAAAAGAGGAGATAGTGACTTGGGACCAACTCAAAGCCGCCGGGTGAGTTTCTCCCATAGGGGAGGCATCCCCGATGGGGCAGTAGCCCCGGAACGCAGAGAACTTTGTGAAGTAGAGTGACTCAGCGGGACGCCCCTCCCCCGCCGGAGCGGTAAACACGGACAGCGAAGCGGAGTGAAAAATGGCGGATTGAAGTTTCCAGGACCGCGGGCAGATACTCTAACCTAAGGAGACTCGTCTGCGAAGGGTGAGGCTCCCAAGCCCAGGAGGGAGGTCCGGGCCCCTGGGAACGTTGCCTGCGAAGGCTGCCCTGCCCAGGCGGCAAGACACACCTCCCCCGATGGAGCAGTGAACTCATAAAGCGGGGAACTTTGCAAAGGAGGTTGTGCGACACACCGCTTGGTTTTGAAGCGATCTGCCAGGGCTCCAGCGACTGCCAGAGAAAGAGTGGCTGCCAGAGAAAGAGAACGTTGCCTGCGAAGGCTGCCCTGCCCAGGCGGCGAGTTGTTTGGATCCAGCAACCGCCTGAGCAACGGGGAGGGGACTGCCCAGAGGAGGTGGAGAGACAAGCTGAGGGGCGAAGTGAAGGTTCCAGGACTTCCGGCAGCTTCTCTAAGAAGGGACAACCTAAGGAGACTCGTCTACGAAGGGTGAGGCTCCCAGGCCCAGGAGAGCTACACAGAGACCAGCAGAGGGGTGGAGCGAAGGTTCCAGGACTTCGG
This sequence comes from Sciurus carolinensis, assembly GCF_902686445.1. NCBI lineage: Eukaryota > Metazoa > Chordata > Mammalia > Rodentia > Sciuridae > Sciurus > Sciurus carolinensis. The sequence goes on from NC_062216.1 coordinate 106,421,312, forward strand.
GCAGCTTCTCTGAGGAGGGGCCACCTAAGGAGACTCGTCTGCAAAGGGCAGGGCTCCTAAGCCCAGGAGGTAGGTCCAGGCCCCTGGAAACGTTGCTTGGGAAGGCTGCCCTGCCCAGGCGGTAGTTGTGGACTGAGGGGAACCTCTAGGAGGGGAACTGACTAGCGAGACCTCCCCACCGGGTGGGTCTTCCCCGCCGAGTGAGGTTTTCCCACAAAGACAGTAAAACCAGAGACACAGGACCAAACAGGCATTGCCTCAGCCCGCAGTCTAGTTCCCCTTTGGATGACCATTGGTCAACAAGTAGAGGCACCTCTGCCCTCTAGCAGGGAATATACCCCACCTGAAGACCACCACCCCTAGAGAGGCAGCTAGGGGAACACCGAAGTATCAACTTCCTCTAAGACTTCAGGCTACTGAAGGATAAGAGGGGATACACTAGCAATCTTCAGGGACATTATAAGTCAATAGAGGAAATCTGCAACATCTCTGCAGTCCACTGATACCTGAACAATATGAGAAAACAAGGGAAGAAAATGCCTCAAACAAATCTGGATGTTATATCAATAAAATCCAATGACAGCATGGCAGAAGAAATGTCAGAAAGGGAGTTCAGAATGTACATAATCAACATGATAAGGGAAGCAAATGATGAAATGAAAGAGCAAATGCAGGCATTGAATGAACGCACCAATAGACAGTTAAAAGAGCAAATACAGGAAGCAAAAGACCATTTCAATAAAGAGTTAGAGATATTGAAAAAAAACCAAACAGAAATCCTTGAAATGAAGGAAACAATAAACCAAATTAAGAACTCCATAGAAAGCACAACCAATAGGATAGAACACCTGGAAGACAGAACCTCAGATATTCAAGACAAAATATTTAACCTCTGAAACAAAGTCGAACAAACAGAGAAGATGGTAAGAAATCATGAACAGAATCTCCAAGAACTATGGGATATCATGAAAAGGCCAAATTTGAGAATTATTGGGATTGAGGAAGGCTTAGAGAAACAAACCAAAGGAATGAACAACCTATTCAATGAGATAATTTCAGAAAATTTCCCAAATCTGAAGAACGAAATGGAAAATCAAGTTCAAGAGGCTTACAGGACTCCAAATACACAAAATTACAACAGACCCACACCAAGGCACATTATAATGAAAATACCTAACATACAAAATAAAGACAGAATCTTAAAGGCTGTGAGAGAAAAGAACCAAATTACATTCAGGGGGAAACCAATACGGATATCAGCAGATTTTTCAATCCAGACCCTAAAAGCTAGAAGGGCCTGGAATAACATTTTTCAAGCCCTAAAAGAAAATGGATGCCAACCAAGAATCTTATACCCAGCAAAACTTACCTTCAGATTTGACGACGAAATAAAATCCTTCCATGATAAACAAAAGCTAAAAGAATATACAAAAAGAAAGCCAGTATTACAGAACATTCTCAGCAAAATATTCCATGAAGAAGATATGAAAAACAAAGAAGCAAATCAGCAAAGGGAGGAGATATCCTAAAGGAACTCTCAAATAAAGAAGAACCAAGTTGTGTCAAAAATAAGCAAATAAATGAATAAAATGAGTCAAATGACCGGGAATACAAATCATATCTCAATAATAACCCTGAATATTAACGGCCTGAATTCATCAATCAAAAGACATAGACTGGCAGATTGGATAAAAAAGAAAGATCCAACAATATGTTGCCTGCAAGAGACTCATCTCTTAGAAAGAGATACCCATAGACTAAAGGTGAAAGGATGGGAAAAAACTTATCATGCACATGGACCCAGCAAAAAAGCTGGGGTATCCATCCTCATTTCAGATAAAGTGGACTTCAAGCCAAAGTTAATCAGAAGGGATAAAGAAGGACATTTCATAATGCTTAAGGGAAGCATAAATCAGCAAGACATAACAATCATAAACATCTATGCCCCAAACAGTGGCTCACCCATGTATGTCAAACAAATCCTTCTCAATCTCAGAAACCAAATAGACCACAACACAATAATACTAGGTGATTTTAACACGCCTCTCTCACCACTGGACAGATCTTCCAAACAAAAATTGAACAAAGAAACCATAGATCTCAATAACACAATCAATAATTTAGACTTAACAGACATTTATAGAATATACCATCCAACGAAGAGTGAATACACTTTCTTCTCAGCAGCACATGGATCCTTCTCTAAAATAGACCATATATTATGCCACAAAGCTAATGTTAGCAAATACAAGAAGATAGAGACACTTCCTTGTATTTTATCAGACCATAATGGATTGAAACTAGAAATAAATGAAAGAGCAAAAAACAGAAATTACTCCAACACCTGGAGAATAAACAATATGCTATTATATGAGGAATGGATAACAGAAGATATTAGGAAGGAAATTAAAAAATTCTTAGAGGTAAACGAGAACAAAGAAACATCGTATCAAAATCTCTGGGACACTATGAAAGCAGTATTTAGAGGAAAATTTATTTCATGGAGCGCATTTAATAAAAGAAGTAAAACTCAAAAAATAAATGACCTAACAGTACAGCTCAAAGCCCTAGAAAAAGAAGAACAGACCAACACCAAAAGTAGTAGAAGACAGGAAATAGTTAAACTCAGAGCTGAAATCAACGAAATTGAAACAAAAGAAACAATACAAAAAATTGACAAAATAAATAGTTGGTTCTTCAAAAAAATAAACAAAATTGATAAACCTTTAGCCACACTAACAAAGAGAAGACGAGAGAAAACCCAAATCACCAAAATTCGGAATGAACAAGGAAATATCACAACAGACACGACTGAAATACAAAACATAATTAGAAGCTATTTTGAAAATCTATATTCCAACAAAATAGAAAATTTCGAAGATATCAACAAGTTTCTAGAGACCTATGAATTGCCTAAACCAAACGAGGAGGACATACACAATTTAAATAGACCAATTTCAAGTAATGAAATAGATGAAGTCATCAAAAGCCTGCCAACAAAGAAAAGTCCAGGACCTGATGGTTTCTCAGCCGAGTTCTACAAAACCTTTAAAGAAGAGCTCATTCCAATACTTTTCAAAGTATTCCATGAAATAGAAGAGGAGGGAACCCTCCCAAACTCATTCTACGAAGCCAATATCACCCTGATACCTAAACCAGACAGAGACACATCGAGGAAAGAAAATTTCAGACCAATATTCTTAATGAACATCGATGCAAAAATTCTCAACAAAATTTTAGCAAATCGCATACAAAAATGTATTAAAAAGATAGTGCACCATGATCAAGTGGGTTTCATCCCAGGGATGCAAGGTTGGTTCAACATCAGGAAATCAATAAATGTAATTCACCATATCAACAGACTTAAAGTCAAGAATCACATGATTATTTCAATAGATGCAGAAAAAGCATTTGATAAAATACAGCACCCCTTCATGCTCAAAACACTAGAAAAAATAGGGATAGTGGGAACGTTCCTTAACATTGTAAAGGCCATCTATGCTAAGCCCATGGCTAATATTATTCTTAATGGTGAAAAACTGAAAGCATTCCCCCTAAAATCTGGAACAAGGCAAGGATGCCCTCTCTCACCACTCCTATTCAATATCGTCCTTGAAACTCTAGCCAGAGCAATTAGACAGACCAAAGAAATTAAAGGGATACGAATTGGAAAAGAAGAACTCAAACTATCCCTATTTGCTGATGATATGATTATATACTTAGAGGAACCAGGAAATTCCACCAGAAAACTCTTAGAACTCATAAGTGAATTCAGTAAAGTAGCAGGATACAAGATCAATGCTCATAAATCCAATGCATTTTTATACATAAGTGATGAATCTTCAGAAAGAGAAGTTAGGAAAACTACTCCATTCACAATAGCCTCGAAAAAAATAAAATACTTGGGAATCAATCTCACAAAAGAGGTGAAAGACCTCTACAATGAGAACTACAGAACACTAAAGAAAGAAATTAAGGAACACCTTAGAAGATGGAAAGATCTCCCATGTTCCTGGATAGGCAGAATTAATATTGTCAAAATGGCCATACTACCAAAAGTGCTATACAGATTCAATGCAATTCCAATTAAAATCCCAACGATGTACCTTACAGAAGTAGAACAAGCAATCATGAAATTCATCTGGAAGAATAAGAAACCCAGAATTGCTAAAGCAATCCTTCGCAGGAAAAATGAAGCAGGGGGTATTGCAATACCTGAACTTCAACTGTACTACAAAGCAATAGTAACAAAAACGGCATGGTATTGGTACCAAAATAGACAGGTAGATCAATGGTACAGAATAGAGGACACGGACACAAACCCAAACAAATATAATTTCCTCATACTAGACAAAGGGGCCAAAAATATGCAATGGAGAAAAGATAGCCTCTTCAATAAATGGTGCTTGGAAAATTGGAAATCCATATGCAACAAAATGAAAATAAACCCATATCTCTCACCGTGCACAAAACTAAACTCAAAATGGATTAAGGACCTCGGAATCAGACCAGAGACCCTGCATATTATAGAAGAAAAAGTAGGTCCAGATCTTCAACATGTCGGCTTAGGATCAGACTTTCTCAACAGGACTCCCATAGCACAAGAAATAAAAGCAAGAATCAACAACTGGGATAGATTCAAACTAAAAAGCTTTCTCTCAGCAAAGGAAACTATCAGCAATGTGAAGAAAGAGCCTACAGAGTGGGAGAAAATCTTTGCCAATCATACTTCAGATAGAGCACTAATCTCCAGAATCTATAAAGAACTCAAAAAACTCAACACCAAGACTACAAATAATCCAATCGACAAATGGTCTAAGGAATGAACAGACACTTCACAGAAGACCTACAAACAATCAACAAACATATGGAAAAATGTTCAACATCTCTAGTAATAAAAGAAATGCAAATCAAAACCACCCTAAGATTCCATCTCACCCCAATCAGAATGGCGATTATCAAGAACACAAGCAACAACAGGTGTTGGCGAGGATGTGGGGAAAAAGGTACACTCATACATTGCTGGTGGGGTTGCAAATTAGTGCAACCACTCTGGAAGGCAGTATGGAGATTCCTTTAAAAACTTGGAATGGAACTACCATTTGACCCAGCTATCCCACTCCTTGGCCTATACCCAAAGGACTTAAAATCAGCATACTACAGAGATACAGCCACATCAATGTTCATTGCTGCTCAATTCACCATAGCCAGATTGTGGAACCAACCTAGATGCCCTTCAGTTGATGAATGGATAAAGAAACTGTGGCATATATATACAATGGAATATTACTCAGCCATAAAGAATGATAAAATTATGGCATTTGCAAGCAAATGGACGAAATTGGAGAATATCATGCTAAGTGAGATAAGCCAATCTCAAAAAACCAAAGGAAGAATGATCTCGCTGATAAGTGGATGATGATACATAATGGGGCGTGGGAGGGGTTAGTTTTAGGGTTAGAGTGAGGGTTAGGGAGGGGGGCAAGAATGGGGGAAGGAAGGACTGTATAGAGGGAAAAGAAGGATGGGAGGGGTGGGGGGAAGAGGAAAAAAATAACAAAATGAATCAACCAACATCACCCTATGTAAACGTATGATTACACAAATGGTATGCCTTTACTCTATGTACAAACAGAGAAAGAACATGTATCCCATTTGTTCACAATAAAAAAAAAATATATATATATATATATATATATTTTTATTCTGATTTCTCCAAATAAGAAACTGTCAAGAAGGGGAGAGGGTTTCTATGATTTGCAGAAGTTACTGCAGTATCTTAGAAGTTATGGTGAAATGAATAATGACTTTCCCACCTGTAAAGATGTTCACATCCTAATCCCCAAGGACCTGTGTTACTTTGTATGCAAAAGGGATTTGAAGATGTGATAGATTAAGGATCTCGAGAGGGAAATTATCCTGGAATACCTAGGAAGGACTGACACATAACAGGTCCTCTTATAATAAGAAAATGGGAGATAAAAAAAAAATGGAAGTGTTGTGATAATCAAAGGAAAGACTGGGTGCTGCTTCCACAAGCCAGGGAGTGCCAGCAGCCTCTAAAAGCTTGAAGAGGCACGGAATGGATTCTCCCCAGAGTCTCCAAATGATACCAGCCCTGCTGACGTCTTGGATTTAGCCTAGTGAATTCAATTTCAGACTTCCAGCCTCCAGGACTGTAAGAGAAAAAATGTGTTGTTAAAAGTCACAACATTTTTGGCAATTTGTTACAGAAGCCATAAGAAACAGAGAAGCTGGAGACCACATTGACCTTTTTCCTGGTCCTGTCTTAAGCCAAAACCAGCCAGGTCTTACATGGGCAAGAGAGATCCTGCACTGCCAGAAGGATTCCAGTTCCAGATAACTTTACTAGTTATATTTCTTGTGGAATTTGGTCTCAGCTGAAGTCAACCATCCTATTTGGGACTGGAAGTCACTGATTATTTAAAGGATTATCTTGAAAAAGCATGAAAAGGTGGACAACATTCTCAAACTACCATGCCCCATAGAAGTTTATGAAACATGACAACTGTTCCCAGAAGGCTAGGTGATCCATCTTTTTGGAAGACTTCAAGATTACCATCCTGTAAATACTCTCAAAACTTCCAGGTGGTCCTGGATTGCTCCATGATATCTTATGCTCAGAAAACTTTATGGAAATTCAACCCACTGTTAGCTTATCAAGGAAGTCTGATGCAGTGTAGGTAGCTTCTGTTGAAGCCAGGCAGGCCCACACACAGGTGTTCCACCTAAACGCAAACTCCACCTAGCCCAAGACAATGAATATAGTTTATAGAGATCATTATTGCATAATTTGGTGATGATATCATGTTTTAAAAACTTGGATCAGATATAATAATTTCCCACACTAAAACTGAAGACCTATTTATTGAACATGGTTTACACCTCAATTTTGGGTATAAGTATTTTAAGTATAAGCAGTCCATAGGCTTCCATTCCATGTTCATACCAGAGTTCATTAAACCAGTGGCTCTACAAATCCACATGCTGTCTTCCACGTGAATCTATTTGGTGTTTTGCAGCCTCTGCTCTGCCCTGGCCTCTAAAGACAACACACTGGATAAAGATCGGAATGGGGAATATTTCTGATGTGGGGAACTGGTAAGTTCCAATGTCCAATATGCAGTCTACCGGGATGATTCACATAAAAGGGTAAGTGCGGACACATCAGAATGTCTTTGAGCAAGTTAAATACTTTTTAAGCAAGGAAAAGTACAGTGTCCAAACCAGTGCAGAAGGCTTAATAGCTCTCTCCTTGACCAACAGCCCATATATTGGAATTCCATGGAAATTTTGAAGAAGATTAATGTAGTAAAATGCCCTGAATATAAAAAATGCCTGGGATATAGATTCAAATGAAAAAGCAGGACACAAAGCTCCATATAACACTATTCTTAAGTTTAGAATACACATACATGCATATTTATGTGTATATAATATACCTATCACAGTAATATATAGTATATACTTATATTTATTATCTTGACAAGGATTATCTCAGAATGGTGGAATTACAGATTATTTTTATCTTCTTTGTACTTTTTAATAGTCTGCAAATGTTATTAATAAATATTTCTTATTAATAAATATTTCTTATTAATATTTCTTAATAGTTCAGAAATATTAACAAATATTTCTTAATATTCAGAATGTCTAATTTTATAAACTAGGAGAAATGAAATGCAAAAAAATTTAGATTAAAATTATTAAAAACTCAATAAAAACTTTTAAAAAGCAAGAATTTTTTATTTCTTCCTTTTACTTATACCTGAGAGTAAAATGTCAAGAATTTTAAATTATAGAATTGAATAGACTATATGAGTAGGAACCACAGCTAAAAAGTTTAAGCATCCAAGTAAGCGATAAGGACCCTAGAAATACAAATCAGAAAATTCATGATAAAATTTCTTAAGAGTATAAAATATAATTTAAAATCCTTAAAGTCTATAAATGAGGACTTAGGGTGAAATAAGGAAAGGTAAAAACAGGAAGACAAAAATTTAATACTAGGAGGTACATGAAGAGGTAGAAAACAAAACAAATAGGAAGACATTATAGCAACAAGAAATTATTACATAAAGCCAGGATGCTAAGCTAGTCCACAGAGTGTTTTTAATAAAACAAGCAAAGATACCAGGAAAAGAGGGTGATAAGGATATCCAACTGTGGTCTAGTGATAGCCTCAGATCTTAGTTAAGTTGTCTGGCTGAAGAATGCTTCCCAGGGAAGCCTCTGGGCCTACTGGGTTCTTTATTGACTCAAACCTCAGGGAGGGAACCAGGAGACTCTCTCCTTCTCTCCCTCTTTGGGTCACAGTGGTATTTAAACTTTCCAACTTTCAGAAACCTCAGCAGCTATGAACATTCAGCCCCTGAAATCTATTGGCCTCTTATATGCTAAGGACAAAGGCATATACATTCTGCCTTCAGAACGACCATTTACAACTGTTTTTAATTTCATTCACTTATTTACCAAACACTTAGGACCTACTGTCTGCTGACTGGCCACTTCTTCAGTATGACCTTCCCTAGTCACTCAATCTAGAGAAAATTCCTTATATCACTTAATTTTTTCTTTTTGGATTGGGGATTGAACCCAGGCCCTCATACATGCTAGGCAAGTACTCTACCACTGAACCACACCCCCAGTCCTGTATCACTTTCTTTCTTGTAATATTTAGTTCTTGTCTTTCACAGACTCTTCCTAGTTAATTTATGTGCTTCCTTTTTTAGGAGATCATGCTGTTTTGTTCATCTTTAGAAAATACAGTGTTGCACTTAGTAGATGTTTAACAGGTATTTATTGGATAGATGGATGGAAGGATGAAAGGGTGGGTATGTAGATATATATGTGGATATGTGAACTATTCTAATTGTATCATTTACTTAACCAAGAACTATTCTAATTGTATCATTTACTTTTGTAACCCACCACCTCCCATAGGGCTTCGTGTATAGTATGGCTGTATACATTTGTTGGCTATATTCTAGGCACTGGAGATGTAAAAATGATTATGGCATCATTTTGACCTTGCAAAAATCAAGTTTTAGGGAAGGAAATTTATAAACAAATATAGCAATGTGAGATGTGTTATGGTGTGTTAGAAATACTAATGAGGCACTACGGAGACACGGAGGAGAGTGTGCTTAACCTCTTACAAAGTTCAAAGGTGTTTCCTAAAGGAGGCTGTACTTGAGCTAAGTCTCAAAGTATGTCCAGTTTTCCAACAGAGCAAAAGCATTCTGAAAGATGACATATAAATATAGGGAGGATCATCTGAAGGATCATGAGTCATCCAACATGGCTGCAAAACACAAGGTGCTACAAACTAGCAACAGATGAGGCCAGAACAAAGGCCACTGTCCTAAAAAGTTTTAGCTTTGCTAGTAAGTGATGATGAGAGTTGGAATGACAAGTTGGGAATGACATGATCAGATTTGCATTTTAGAAAGGTCACTCTGGCTGAAGCATAGCTAATAAGATGAAAGGGCAAGAAGGCATGGATATCAGAATTCGTGTGAGAAACAATGAGGGGTTGAACTTGGCAGTGGCAGTAAAAATAGAGATCATTTCAGGGACTATTAACAAGGTAGAACAGACAGAAGGAGACAATTACAATGGGACCTGGAGACTGATGGAGAGGGGTGTCCAGGATGATTCACAGGTTTTCCAACTTGAGTACCAAGATGAACTATGGTGCCATTAACCAAAAATTGGAGGAGGAAAGAAGAGGGAAGTTTGTGGATATGCTGCCTTTTAGGTTCCCCAATCTAGAAGGATACTATCATTGAAAAGTCTGTAACTCGTGACAGCAGTCAGGTGAAGAGGTTTGGCAACCATCAGTTCATGGTACCCTGTGAACAGAGAAAAGGGTGAGAAGACACAGAGTGTTGAATCCTGTGGAATAAGCACTGTTCATTTCAGTATTCAATTATGGCTTATCTGGTATAGATTTTTTCCACTGACTTAATAACTTATTCACTCTGGTTAGAGGATTCCATAATATAATTTTAGTTAAGCATATGCAGTGTTGGCAGTGTTGCTGTTTATAATAACTCAAGGTTCATACTTTAATCTTTTTAAATGTTTTAATTATTTGTATAATTAAAACTTAAACAACATAGTGCACAAATCATGTCATTTTATATCTTTGGTTTTAATTACAAAAATAAACACATAGACAAAGACGAATCTTAAAATGACTTCCTGCCTCCTCTTTCCTCTGCCTATACTGTTGTTTTTTTGTTACTCAAATATTATTACAACTGTGCTCTGCTTTTGAGAGAGAGAAAGTCACCTGGCAAATTGCCATTTCAAAGTTCTTAAAGAGCTGCTGGAACAAAAACCCATAAAATAGAACAAGTTAATGGTTATTAGCATATTCATAAACTGAGACATAAGGTCAAACTCCTTATTTTCATTCCAAAAAGTCACCTACTTATGTCATTGATCATGCTTTTTGTTCTATAGCCAATAGATTGTGTGATTTGAATAAGTTCTCAGAGGCATTTATACTTTAAAAAATAACATTCAGAAGAAAGTTTATTTTGTTGTTTTTTTTCTTTTAACAGTTAAATGTACTGGTTAAATTAAGATACTGCAAGGGTTTAGGCAGCTCTGCTGATAACTTCAGAAGAGCAATCTGTTGTCCTTTAACAGCCTCATAATCTCATGAGTGAAGCCTCTTTCTATTCATTGATATTTGTAATAAAAATTGTGACAGCGTCATGCTGAAGTAATTTCCTTGCTAATGTAATGGCATTAAGATATTCAAATTATCATTGTCTTTTGTACTGAGAGTTTTCAAAGAAGCATGCTAAGGAAATTCTCCCTATCTATATGCTTCTAGGGAGACAGGGAGAATTTCCTTAGCATGCTATTCATCAAGAGGCACAAAACACTATAATGTTAGTTTGGAGAAAAACCATATGAGAAAATTCATCAAGCCTTAAAAAGAAAATCTCTCCTGGACATGGAAAATCAATATGACATGGGTACAAAAATCAGAAGGCAGGGACATTTTATGTGTATGAGGTGGCAATCTTCAAGGTTGGCCTGAGAGTCAGGCAAAGAGACAGACATTTAAATGATTTGAGTCAACCATCTCTGTCTGATTAGAAGAGATAATGGGAATGAGAGTATGCTTTTTGTACTATTTCACTCCTGGCATCCTTGAGTAACCTCAGGTAAGTCAGCAAGGACTTGGGGGAAGTGTTTTTCTCCTGCCTGTGACAAAGTCAAGATCCTAAAAAGATTCTTTGGGCCTTCATAAATATGAATTCTTCCTACCCTGTCCTTTAATGTTATATTGTCTTCATCAAGACATTTTTTTCCTGAGGAAACTATCAAGGCACAGTTATAATGGCTTTGACTCCCAGACACACACCCCCCAGTCACACCAAGTAGATTATGGTCTCTGCACTTTGCATCTGTTTCTTTCTCTCTGTCTCTCTCTCTGTCTCTCTCTGTCTCTCTCTCTCTCTCTCTCTGTCTCTCTCTCTCTCTCTCTCTCTCTCTCTCTCTGTGTGTGTGTGTCTCTCTCTCTGTCTCTCTGTCTCTGTCTCTCTCCTAATCATATCCCAGCATCCAGCACTTCCCTGTTCCCAACACTTGCTGTCAATATTTAGGGCCAACCTGAACCATTGGCTTTGTGCAGCCTTCCCTGCTTTTCTTTCCTAATCCCTCAGCCCAAATCAACTGAATTAATCCATATAAAGTACATTGAACACTGCCTAGAATATAAAATGTATGGGTGTTGGCTGCCCTCACTATCACCATGTATGTTTTTAAAATCTTTTCTACAAACCTTCACAGGTCATCACTTTCTTCCTATCACTGAGCTTTTTCTCTTACTTCTTTACTCAAAATTCAACTTCTCATTGAGAGACCTTCCCAGAACACCTATCCAAAATTTTGAAACCACTTTCCTTTTAAAACCCCTTTTTTAGCCAAGTGTGGTGGCACATGCCTGTAATCCCAGAAACTAAGTAGAGTGAAGCAGGAGTAAAGTAAGTTCCAGGCCAACCTCTGCAACTCAGAGAGACCCATCTCAAAAAGGTTTGGAATGTAACTTAGTGGTAAAGCACCCCTGGGTTCAATTCCCAATATAGAGAAGAAAAACTTTTATGATTTCTTAAATACTTAGCACTGCCCATCATGTAAATTTGCCTTCATTATCTTGTTTACCATCAAATATAAGCTCCAAGAGGGCAATAAAAAATTGAACTCAATGAATGAATGCATTTGCATATGGTCTCCCTACTTGGCCTCTGTGTCCCCAGAGAACTTAATATAGCATCTGGCACTCAGTGGACTAGGTAAGGAACAGAAAGGCGTGGAATCCTGAGACCATTCCAGAAAATGGCACATCTGAATAGGGAGCCTCAGTGAGCAACAGCCAACTGCTATGCCATGAGTGCACTGCAGGTCAGGAGAAGAAATATTCCTTACATGGACACCACAATTTATATCCTTTGCTTGACTATGATGCTGAGGAAGGTTCTGGGTCCTTGGTACATTATTCACATTTAACAGTAATGGATCATTATAAAATATATGTAGTCATAGAACAAAGATTTGAACATATGTCTAGTTGATTAAATCCATATCCTTTTCCATTAAAAAAAAGATTGTTGATAATATTTGTCAAAGAAAGATAATGCTGGAATACATACTATTTGCTTCTAAAGGATATGTTTGTTAGATGAAATCCTCACATGACAATATTGTATGACAGTTGTAGTTTGTAGAAAGTATAATCCATGACCATTTTTCTCCTTATACAAAGTGGTGTTTCTATAGTGAAATCAGTTTCAAAGTCATACTATAAAAAATTGTGAAAATGTCATGGGTAGGTAGTGCAGAATGGTTTCTAATAGGGAATAATCATTTTGAATGTGCATGTAACTTAACATTTTCTTCCTCAATTTTTATCAAAAGCTTTCAGGGAGTTTGGAAAAGTGTCACAAAATAGCTGCCAAACAGCAATATTGAGAGAAGCAGGGTTTGCTATCTGGAATAAAGTAAACCTGCTTAGAACTTGGAATTCAAAATCCACGCTCACAATGCATCTGCCATGCCTTGCTCATGTAGGGTATATTCCTATCTGGGATTATTAGATCCTAAATAATTCTATTCTGAATGACACAAAAACTAATAAAACTAACTGAACACTTACAGTAGGTCAAATGTCCTATCACACAGAGCAGACAGAAATTTTCAGACTCATTTCACTTAGTGGCTGGTAATCTCAAGTAAGTAACTCAACCCCTCTGAGCTTGTCTCCAAACAAGGATAACACAACAGCATTGACTTACATAGTTGTTGCAAGTTATTTAATAAAATACTATGTATGAAAACATAGGGTAAATTCTGAAGTGCTATACAGATTTAATGTATGAATTTTGTTCTTTTGAGGAATTTGGCACCCAATCCTTGCCTCAACAAGTGACATCATTGTTTTCAAACTTTCTTTTGACTGATCTTAAATTAGTTCAAGATTAAATTTCTTGCACTAAAGTTATTTCTTCGTACTCTGCCTCTGCCCTGATTTCTTGGAAAACTAGAACTCAATGACCTCTCTGGCTTCTGTTTGATTCAGCATTTAATTGTAGGTCTACACCAAATCTACCACTTAAAAACTGAGTATAAACTAAGGGGCATTTCCCTGTCCATTGGAATCCATATAAGTAATATGCAGTATCTAAGGGTAGAGGACAAGGTGGTGTGGAATTTCACTTCTCCTTTAGGGAACTAAACCAATTTCTTTTCTTTAAGAATACTTACTTGAAAGGACTTTTTAATTTCTCCTCATAATATTGAAACCATTATCCTTTCTGTTTGTCTCTCACTTTCACACAGGGCCAAATGTACTTCTAAACTAAGACTAGAAAGCGTTCTTGGTTGGCAAAAGATTAACAGGAAACCAGATCTGATGGCTAGAGTAACGAGGTCCTTGGACTGGTTCCTTCTTCATAAAATAGCAGCAGCATCTAACAGATATTGTGCTTACCGTGTGCAAGGCTTTTACACATATTAATTGATTCACTCTTCACTATTATTATCCTCATCTTCAGTTAAGGAAAGTACAGATAGTCCCTGACTTACAACTCAATATGATTCTTTCAAGTTTATGATAGTGTGAAAGTCACATACATGTAGTAGAAATCATACTTCAAATTTTTTTTATTGTAAACAAATGGGATACATGTTTCTCTGTTTGTACATGGCGTAAAGGCATACCATTTGTGTAATCATAAATTTACATAGGGTAATGTTGTTTGATTCATTCTGTTATTTTTTCTCTTCCCCCCCACTCATACTTCAAATTTTGAGTTTTAATCTTTTCCTGGTCTTTCAATATTCTGTATGACACTCCCCATGATGTTGGGCAATTGAAGAGAACCATAGCTCCCATTTGGTCGTGTGATCATGAGGATAGACAACAGGTACTCTACAGCACACTGTGTTGCTCAGCAATTAAGTTCTGTAGGTTAGGCATATTGAGTGCATTTTTTACTTATATTTTCAATTTACAATAGGTTTATTGGGATGTAATCCCCTTGTAAGTCAAGGACCACTTGTAATTTACATAATGTCAAATAGCTAACAAATGACTGGGATTCAAACTCAGGCCCATTGTTCCAGAGTCTATAGACTTAACTCTATATTATACTCCAATAATAATGTGATTTCTATCATTATTATGATTTATTGTTACTTAACAAATTGCCCTAAAACTTAGTTGCTTAAAAATTTCGGTTTCTGTGGGTTAGAATTTGGGCACAATTTAGCTGAGTCATCTGCTTCAGGGTCTTTGACATGGTGCAATCCATGTCCTCTGGGGTTATAGTCATTTCCAGGATTGACTGAGAAAGTATTCACCCCCAAGATCATTCATGATATTGTTGATTAGATGTACTTCCTTTCAATATTTTGACAGAAACCACCCTTAATTCTTAGGTGGTTCCCTTTATCAAATGCAGCTTGCAAAGCATGCCAGTTGGGAAGTACATAGAGCATCTAACAAAAACAAGTCACTCTCCATTGAATTGTAACAACAGGAGTGACATCCCATCACTTTTTGCCACACTCTATTAATTACAATTAAGTTACTAGGTCCAGTTCATACACAACTAGAGATTTCGCAGGGCAAAAATACCAGGAAGGGCGGAATCACTGGGAGTCATGTTAGAAGCTGCCTACCCCCATAATAATTAATGCTGTATAAATAATAAACAACTAACATTTATTAGGGCTTACTATGTACCAGGCAATAGTCCAAGCATTTTTACATATATTGATTATTTAATCCTCACCATAAACTGAATTTGATGAATCAGTAAGAAGGAGTGCTACAATTATACCAACAGGTGGAAAAATTAAGAAAACCACTTTCCTGGACCCAACAGGGAAAATACATGTCAGAATGCTTCAAAACAATAGTCATGAACTAAATTTATCCCAAACACATCTCCTTTAAGAAATCTTTCATCTTATCTGCAAAATGGGCCATATAAGTAGTTTCCCAAAGTAACTCCCCTCAGGCTCTACCAGTCTTGAGGGTAGGGAAGAAAAACTATTCTTAAAAAAACAAAACAAAAAATCACTTTGGAGAGGCAATACTGGTGATTGGACCTAGGACTTCTAGCATGCTAGGAAAAAATTCTGCCACTGAGCTATACCCTCAGTTCGCAAAACACCATACTTATTCACATTATAATTTATAAAAATGAATATATCTTTACATTAACTGGGTTTTTAAAACTGAACTGCTACTTAGAATCAGCTTAAGTTTTCTACATAAAATTTACCCAGGATTTGAGATATCCAAATTAATTTTAATTTGTTTATTTTCTGCTTGTCTTTAAAAAGTGGTTGAGATAACGGGCTGCCGGTCTGCCAACCTTAAAGAAAGCTAAGAGACAACAAGTACCTGCTCTGAATGAGTCTAGGCTCTTTGGAATTGGATGGAGGAAGTATTGATGTGCTGATCAGACTCTCTCCAGCCCTGTCCTCCAAATTAGAAGCCAGGCAAGAAGTAGGACCATTCAGCACAGGAGGGGCTAGAAATTCTCTTTCCTATTTTTAAGAAGGACTAAAGCAGTTGCTTATTATGAGAGCTATGTGGAAGACATCCCAGATTCCTAGGTTGCTGGGTGTGTGCCTATTTTCAAGCCTCTGATATTTGCAATGACACATCATTTAAGCATCTAAAAGTCAGTTCCTGGTCAAGTTAAAAATATCAACAAATGAGTATAGATTTAAAATCCTAAATAAAATATGAACAAATGAAATTTAATAGTTTATTATTAAGAGACTATTTTACCAAGAAGGGTTAATCAAGTAAACTAGGGGTAAAAGAAGCCTACTCTACCATGACAAAAAATACTTACCTAAACAAACATATTTAACAAAAAACATGAGATTTCCCAATGCAGTCAGAATTTAGAGAAGGATGATTTTTTAAGCACAAAAGTGAAAACAACTTAGATGTTCAGCAATTGACTATTAGTTATGATACACTCAGAATATGCTATATAGACATTAAAATCATGTTGTGTATATAATATGTATAGATAATGTTTATAAATACAAAATATGTGTGAATGGAGTTATGCACCAAAAATGTTTTGAAATAAATACTGTTAAGAGTGGTTCCTTTAGAAGAGTAAGATTGGTAGAATTTAAGGGGATTAGAAGGGAAGATCCTATAGTATACAATTCTGTGCTTTTTGAATATTTTTGAAACAAGGAAATATTATATATGCAATAAAGATTATTTTAAAAACTATGATAATCTTCATGGATTACACTGAGAAACTATTACAGAATTTATAGAAAAATTAGCTTTTCTTAATCTTGCTTCTAAAAGGGTCACTATGCCTTCTAACTCCATCTAAATCTTATAAAACTGTTGGGAAAGCTAAATTCTTAAATTTTATTGCAAAGCTCTTTTCTGGGCTTGCTTCAGTTGGTCATTTCTCTAAGGTTTAAGATCTTAGAATCATTCTTCACTCCTTTTTCTTCCCATGCAGTTACTAACTTCTCTAGAGGATCCTTCATCTTTCACACAGCTCTTTTCCATTCTAATCCATACCTTCTGGCAAGACCGTTGTCAGCTAACACCTGAACCATTAAGGCATCTCAGCCTCTCTGCCTGCCGGGTTTGTCTATTTACACATCTCCCTATCTTCACTTCATGTGCTTCATTACCTACGTGCCCCCTAAAACCATCCACTGCTTTCTTCCTTGTCTCTCTAACCTGCTACATTCCTACCTCCATGCCTGTGCTCTTAACATTACTTCTGGTAATAGGATATAGATTCCACTCTTCCTTCCTACTCAAATCTGCGCCAATGCGCCATGGACTCCCCTTCTTATTCATTCCTTTGTACATATCCAATCATTTGTTTAGCACATATTTCTTTTGGGAGGGGTACCAGAGATTGAACTTAGGGGCACTCAACCACTGAGCCACATTTTTGTATTTTATTTAGAGACATGGTCTCACTGAGTTGCTTAGCACCTCGCTGTTGCTGAGACTGGCTTTGAACTCAAGATCCTCCTGTTTCAGCCTCCTGGGCCACTGGGTAGCACAATTTCTTAACCATGTACTATATACTAGATACTTATCTAGGTACAGGGAGTACTGGCTCATTTTTCCAAATTAGTGTACAGACCACAAAGGGTCATGAAAGTCAAGTTCACAGCATTATCTGCCTCAACAATATTTTATTACAACCTCTGGTAATCTGAGTTCTCTAGGAGTCCCTCATCTCTCTGCTTCCCGCTGACTCTAGTCTCAAGACATCTTTTTTGTTTTCAACAATATATGCTTCATACATACTAGACTTTATGCTAGAAGTTAGGAATGGAGAAGCAAATAAAAATGCTTCTTACTCATGGTTCAAAGCTTAATGGGAAAGGTAAGAGATACTCTGATGGAAATGTACAGAAGAACAAAGGAAAATGAGTTTAATTCTACTTGGGAAGAGCAAGGAAGGATTCACAGGTGAGGTAAAGCTTAAGGTAATGCAGGTAGAAAAGGTGAGGACAGTATTCCAGGCAGCAAGAATGGTATCACAAAAGCACAAGGCATTTAACAGCATAGCTTGTCAGAAAGCCATGCTGGAGAGTTGGGACCAGGCCAGGCTGATTTTTTTTTTTTTTCCTTTGCATTCAAGGGAATGAGTAAACACTGAAGAATTTTAAGCAATGAAGTTACTTAATTAGGTTTGTGTTTCAAAAAATACTTCTGATGACTACATGGGAAAGAGTTAGGGAAAAGTGAGCCTTGGGACCCAGTCTGGACAAAAAAGTTAAGTTGTGAAAGCTCTTGTTTAAGTTCAGAGAAGTAAAGAGAACAAAGCAAGTAATGAAGTAGAGGAATGGTGATTGCATTAGAGAAGGAAATGGTTTGAAGAGATATCAAAGAGGTGAAAAAAATCAACAGGACTTTATTTCCTGTTGGGTTTTAGAGGATGAGTGAGAGGAAAGTTTAAACAATGATTTCTGAATTTCTGGCTTGGATTTTGTGTATATTTCAAGTTGAAAATGCAGGTGGTGTATACCAGAGGAGCAGAGTTTACAAAATGTTTGAGTTGCCTGTTAGGTATCAAGGTTGACTGTCTTAAGAGGTTACTGAGTATAGCACAGGTCCCAAGTTCAGAATTTTGTATGGGTCAGAATTAGAAATATGGGAGTCAGAGAATGGATAATACTGCCCAGAAGACATGTGTATGATGGGAATGGGTGCTATGAACAGAGCTCTGGGGGTAGATCAATCATTCCAGGGTCAGAGGAGAGCTGCCAGGATAGGGTTATGTCTTGTTTCCTATTGCTTTTCTAAAAATTACCAAAACCTTTGTTAGCTTAAAATAACACGTATCTAATTGACTTAGAATTCTGAAGTTATAGAAGTCCAGACTGTATCTTACTTGTCTAACATCCAGGTGGTAGCAGGCCACATTCCTTTCTGAGAGCGTAGAGAACTGATTTCTTTGATTTTCCCAGCATCTAGAGATGCCTATGTTCCTCAATCTGTGGCCTTGTCTTCATTTGTGAAAGCTGGCAACAATGGGTCGAGTCTGGCTTATATCACGACACTCTGACCTTGTTTCTGTCTTCACCTCACCTGCTCTGATTCTTCTGCCTCTGTCTTCCACTTCTAAGGACACTTGTGGTTACATTCAGCTCACCTGGATAATCCAGGATACTTTCCTCATCAGCTGATTAGGAGGTTTAATTCCCTTTTGCTATGTAATTTAACATAGTCACAGATTCTTTGAATTAGGACATGAAAATCTTTGGCAGAAGGTGGTAGTCAGTAGTCTGCCAACCACAACCATCATCTCGGAAACCAATCAACCAAATGAATGAAACATTAAAGGGATAAAGAAATAGATGACGGTGATCCTGCAAGTGATTCCACCCCTCTCTCTGCCTCTATTTCTTTATCTATAAAATGGAGAGAATAATAGTGCTTACCTCATGTGGTTGCTGTAGGATTATGGGAGTTACTATTTATAAGGCAAAGTGTCTGGTTTGTAATTATTTTTAAAAACTAATCAGATTAACCAAGGCAAAGACTTCAAACTGGTCTTTGGATTTGTTAATTAGAAGATTAGAGGTGTAAGGGATCCCACGGAAATCATGCCGGACACGGGAAATCACATATGGGAGTTTATTAAGCAAACAGAGTGTCTCCCTGCAGGGTAAGAGAGAAAATGAGAGGAAAAGAAAGGGAAAGAGAAAGGGCGCGCGCTAGAGAGAGTGGAAAAGCGAGGAGGAGAAAGAGAGTGAGTGGGGGAGAGAAAAGCAAGAGAGAAAAAATGGCGAGGTAGCTACCCTAAAGCAGTTGAATTCCGCAGGGCTAACAGGGCACCAATAACGGAGAAGGATAGTTGCAAGCTGACTAATGAACCAGTAGCTAGCTAGGATGTTCACAGACTGACAGTTGGGAGGCAGGGAAAATGGCTGCACGGGAAAGGTCGGGGGAGCATCTTTGTACATTACAAGAGGGATTTTGTTTGTTTTTGTTTTGTTTTTAACCAACTGCAGTTTCAAGAATATGGTGGTTGTAGAAGTCTAATTACTACAAGACAGAGGGGGAAATAATGGAGAATGGAAGAAAATACTATTAATTTGAAGTAATTATTTAAGAAGGGAAGGAAAAAGGAGGCTGGAGCCTCTTAGGTAGAGAGAGATGGGAAGTTATGGGAGATCTGAACACATGCTGTGGGGAAAGGGCTAAAGGACAAAAAGGTTGAATATATAAGAGGGAACAGTTGATGCAATGAAAAGTCAGAGGGGATGGAATAGATGTGATCAACAGCTCAGATGGAGTTAACTCTGAATAGGAGAAAAAAAAATCAATTCTCTGAGTCTAGAAGGAAAGCTACGAGGGTCAATTCTAGGAATTAAGTATGGTTCCTTTCCCTGGTTGCTGCACATTAGTAGGAATTATTCAGAAGCCTCCACCTGAGGCTGTGCCCCCAGAGTTAGAGTTTGTTCCTTGTCTAACATCAGGATGCCACACACTGTCATAGGGTCCACCTCCTTCCACAGAAAACTTCTCTTAAGCCATTGAGTGTTCAAGTTCAGAGTTAGCAATAAAACATTTCATTTCTTTCAGAGCAGTTAATTTCATAAATGATCTCTCAAAAGATTTCTCCTACAAAGGTTCATGTGCTATATTGCTCTTAAGAACTTTTTCATATTTCTGATAGAAAAGTCTAAAGAGGCATAACTTTATGTGAATAGGCTTTATTTATTTTGAAGATTCTACAAACATACTCTCAAGTAAAGGTAATAATATAATAAATTTCCATGTCTTCATTACTTCAATCTATGGTCAATTATGTTTCACTTAAATTCCTCACTCACTCCCATTTTAACCCTAGTATTAAACCAAATAGGCTTTTAAAAAAAAAAAATGGACTTCTAAATTTAGTGACTGTATATTTTATGTCTGTTTCTCATTTGTACCATTTATGCAAATTTGGAATACCACAGCAGAATTATCCATAAAGTTTCATTTTAGATGCTAATTTAAAAAAAAATCATTAAATTTAAAATTGTGTTATTATTAAGAATTGTATAATTTCAGAACTGGTAAACAAGTAAATTGTACCTGTTTTTCATGTTTTTTTCACCTGAATTGCTCAAGAGAAATGTCTACCTATTTTCATGTAGTATGAAAATCTCACAAAATTTGGAATAGAAAAAGTCTGATGACTACTGATGACTACTTTGCTACTTAATTTTCACCATTATTTTAATGTAAAATTGTTTTTAATACCTCAAACAATGTTATCATATGCTGAACTGGTGCTTGAAACTCACTCCCATGCCAGTAACTTTGGAATAGAAGTTAAATGTGATAACTCGCTTTGAAGGAGGCCAAACTCTACAATAGTGGGTATCATTTATTTAGAAGAGGGCACACTGCAATGTACTAGGAATGATGCTGAGATACTTAGATGCAGCAAATACATCTTTAACTTTTAACAATCCTTGAGTATCTGGAGAAGAATAATGGGGAAAAAAACTAGTGGTGATTCAGCTGCAAGATCAATATTACTGTAATAGATTTATAGGCTATGAAAAACTATTCCAGCCCCCATCATCATTTGTTTTACATTATCATTTGTTTTACATTTACGTCTACATTTATTTCTATTGGAATATTATACTATTACTCAAGAATATATCACCTGCATAAACTGCAACTGTCCTGTCCCCTGAATTAAGAAATCTGAACATACATTACTGTATGGCACTATTTTATAATAGCGTTAAAATAATCAAAAGAAGGAAAATATTTTCAAAAAACTTTAAATTTAAAATTTTGCTTATGCCAACCACTTGATTTGCTCACCTTTCTGCTGCTATGTGTAACCTTGTGATTAAGTTCTGGCCAATTGGACATAAGCAGAAGCGCTATGTGGTAGTTTGCAGAACTCTTTCTATAAAAGATAGTTGGTATCTTTTACAATGAATGGTGTAAGAAAACCAAATATCCACAAGCAAAAAAATGAAGTTGGACCCTTACCCTATACAAACATTAGTTTGGTGTACACCTGTAATCTCAGCTACTCAAGAGGTTGAAGCAGGAGGATCACAAGTTCAAGGCCAGCCTCAGTAACTTACTGAGGCCCTGTCTCAAAATAAAAAATAAAAAAGGCTGGGATGTAGCTCAGTCATAGAGCACTCCTGGTTAAATCCCCAGTACTACACACACACACACACACACAAATCCAAATGAATCAAATACCTAAATGTGATAGCTAGAACTATAAAATTCTTAAAAATTAAGGGAAAACTTCATGACAATGAATTTGCAAATGACTTCTTGTATATGACACCAAAAAGCACAGGCAATGCAAGAAAAAAATAGATAAATTGGACTATATAAAAAAAAACCTTCTATCGCGTTCCCTCTGCCCGCAGAGAGAGGCACGACAAACGTCTGAAGCTTTGGAAGTTTATTGTGCACAGTCTTCCTTTCTTTCCCTCTTTTCTATCCCCTTCTCTCTTTTCTTTCTCTCGCTCTCTTTCCCTCTGCTTAACTCTCGCCTGCTCCGGTCGCTCCGCTTCTCCCGCTCGGCTCTCGCCCTCGCTCGCACTCTTCTTCCTCGCTTCTACTCCTACTCTCAGCTTCTCAGCTCTCAGCTTCTCCGCTTCTCAGCTTCCTCTACTCTCAGCTTCAGCTACTCTCAGCTTCTCTCCTACTCCCCCACCCATCAAGCTTATATACACTTCAACCAATCAGGGGAGAGCACACGAGGTAAACGCGCGGACAGCTGCAGGCATAGAATAGGTACACGAGGGGGGCATGCTCTAATCACATCGTTAACTAGCCAATCATTGGAATTCGCTGGTTGTTTACTGTATAGCTGGCCGCTTTTGGCTCAGCACCAGGCGCCATCTTGACCGTGCCCAAGGCTGGGGGTCCCGGAAACCCCGACAACCTTCTAGACTTTTAAAGGAGGTATTATCAACAGAATGAAAAAGCAACCTATGGAGTAGAAAGAAATATTGCAAATCATATACCTAATAAGGAATTAACACTAAGAACATATAATGAACTCCTTTAACTCAACAAAAAATAAAATCCAATTAAACCATGAAAACAAAAGAAGTTGAATAGAAATTTATCCAAAGAAGTTATACAAATTACAAATAGGCACATGAAAAATGCTCAATATCACTAATCATTAGGGAAATGTAAATCAAAACTACAATGAGATACCACTTCACACTCATTAGGATGGCTGTATTTAAAAATAAAACAAAACAAAATAACAAAATAACAAGTGTTGGTGAAGATATGGAGATATTGAAACACCTGTGTATTGCATGCAGGAATATAAGCTGGTATAGCTTCTAGGGAAGACAGTATTTCTATCCTTAAACTATTAAAATAGAATTGCCATATGATCCACCAATTCCACCTCTGGATATAGATCCAAGAGAATTGAAAGCAGGGACTCAAACAGATATTCATACATCCCTGTTTATAAGCATTATTGACAATTGTCAAAAAAAATGGAAGCAACCCAACTGTTCATCAATAAAAGAATGGAAAAACATAATGCTGCATAAATACACAGGATGAAATATTATCCAGTTTTAGAAAGACATGCTGCAACATAGATGAACCCTGATGATATTGTGCTAATGAAATAAACCAATCACAAAAGGATAAACACCTCACATGAGGTACTGAGAGGAGTCAAATGGAGAGGCAGAAAGTAGAATGGTGGTGCCAGGAACTGGAGAGAAGGGAGAATGGGGGAGATTATTATTTAATGGGTATGGAGTTTGTTTGGGAGGATGAGAAAAGTTCTGAATGTGGATACTGGTGATGGTTGCATGCAATGGAAATGTACTTATGCCACAGAACTAACTGTACTCTTAAAAATGGCTAAGATAGTACATTTTGTTAAGCGTATTTTACCATACGTGTATGAGATGCAGTAACTGGTCTACTCTATGTCCGTCTTGGTTCATTCCTCTTCCTTGCTGACTGGAATGATAGGTGAAGCTGAAACTCTCTCTTTCAACCTCACAAACTATGCCCTGCACAGCTCTAAGGGGCACCATTTATATAGGATATATAGATTTTGATATGAAAGGAATACTCCATCTTGTTTAATCGCCATTCTTTTGGATTTCTCTTTACTTGTGAACAAAACTAACTGTGACTCTTTTAATAGGTTATTTCTCTACATACCTTATAACTCAAGTACTTATAAGTAATAACCTTCAGGGTTCAAAGGCCTATAGACACTTACAGCAAAAGCGAATAAATTCCAAATGTAAGCTAAATTCTAGCAGCAGAAAAAAATCTGCAGGAGAATAAAGCAATGCAAAGGAACATCATTTTTCAATTCACTTAGGTACTAATGACAATCACTGGAACACTATGAAATGGTTCCTTAATAGAAATTCAGAATACTATGCAATTGTTAAAAAGAACCAGGCAAATGTATATATAAACAAGCAGAACTGCTTGTATTGTGTGGTTCTATTTGTGTAAAAGTGAAAGGTGACAAATGCGCTTACATAGCCCAGAAAGAGACATAACAATAGGTAACATTTATAAAGCCATTACCAAGTGCTATTCTCTATCCTAAGATACCTGAATTCTGTACACAAATTCTCAAACCATGCCTGGGAAATGTATTCTTATTTTACAGTAGGGAGAATTGAGGCCCAGACAGGTGAAGTACCCTGTCCAGGGTCATAAATATTCAACACTGGAGCCAGAATATTAAGCATGGCTCCTGGTAAGGAGTGGTAGTCATGGAGAATTATGGTGAGTGTAATGGTTCTACTCTTCTATTCAGCTTGATTTTTTTAAAAATTATGAGCATGTATTACATTTTTAATAAATATTTGGGTGTAGAAAGGGAAATGCTGAAGAAAAGTAATGTAAGGAAACCATGGTTATACCTCAGAATTAAACAGGATTTAATTTAGAAAACATTTAAGATTTTTAGAGGGAAAAACAAGGTCAATAGAAAACTCAAAAATGTAGCAAATGTCAAAACTTAGGATGATACCTTTTGATACATTTAGTTCACATAGTATTATATAATGCAACATTTGTTAAGCCATGCTTGGATACTGAAGATCACTTTTCCATTATAAAAAAGTAAAAAACCAAAGGTCGAATGTTTCCCCTGATAAGTGGATGATGATATATAATGGGGGGGGGGTTGAGAGAAGAACGGAGGAATTTTATGTAGCGGGAAATGAGGGGGATATGAAAAATGGTGGAATGAGACAGACATCATTACCCTATGTACATGTATGATTACACAAATGATATGAATCTATGTCATGCACATCCATAGAAACGAAAAGATGTACCCCATTTGTGTACAATGAATCAAAATGCAGTCTGTAAAAATAAAAAAAAAATTAAAAATTTTTGACAGCAAAAAAGTACCATATTTAATAACTTACTTAGAAGGTACAAAAATTTTTTAAAAGTTGAACACTTACCCTAAATCATATACAAAAATTAATTCAAAGCCTGGCAGGGTGGTACATGCCCATAATCCCAGTTACTCAGGAGGCTGAGTCAGAAGGAACATAAGTTAAAGGCCAGCCTTAGTGACTTAATGAGACCCTGTCTCAAAATAAAAACAATAAAAAAATTAAAAGGATTGGTGATTTAGCAAGCAGTAAAACACCACCAAAAATAAAAAATTAGGTCAATGTTATGGAATCAAAGTATCATATAAAGACACACACAGCAACATGTGCTTCTGTAAAGGTTGTACCTACACAATTATAAGGGAGTGTAACAAATCTGCAGTGCCCAGCCTTTCACTGTGCCCTGATTTTCACTCTTGCTCAGAGTCTGAATCTCTGCCCCTGAAGCCTCCTTCCCTCCACTCCTCATCCTATCCCTGTCCCTGAACCATGGAAAACCCTGGCCCATACTTCCAACAGATCAATACCCAAATGTGTCAAGAAATTAGCAACCCCTTCCCTCTCTAACAGCTCTTACTCAATGATTCATCTCAGAAATTAGTATAAAAATACCATGGCTTTCTCACCTCATGATTAGGATCATCTCTGAACCCAATATTTTTAACTATTTCCTACTTTCCCCACAATATTGAGCTCCAAACACTTAATGGAGCAACTGACTTTATGCATCTTTTATTAACTATCTTCTCTTACTAGTGTCACTTCCTACCCTAAAGTTTTTTTCCACTTCTCAAATAAACTCTTAATTTTTGTCTTGGGATCTGTTTCTGGGAGAATTCAAATTATGACAGGGGTGACCTTCATTTACATTGCAGCAGGTATGACTAACAGCCCCAGAGTTGCTCACAGCTCAACCTGTGAGACTAACCATGGCAGCCCTGTACATATATTAAGTTCTTCATTTCCACAGCAACTGGAACAGGAAAGAAGATGAAAAAATGCCATGTTCTATTCATGAATATGAAAATGCAACTGATAATTCACTGTTTTTAAAAGAAAATTAAAAATTAAGAGAGTTCCAGCAAACTTAGAAAGTGAAGGGTCATATGTTTTCTCTCATCTGTGGAAGCTAGAGAAGAAAAAGAAAAGAAAGGTGTTGGGAGAAATCTAATGAAACTCAAAGGGCAATCAGTAAAGTGGTGGAAGAGACCAGAGGGAGAGAGGAAGGAGAAAAGGGTGGAAATACTGGGGAATACCAAATTATATTGTTATATCATGTGCATGTATATATAACAACGAATCCCCTCATTATGTATAATTATAATTCACCAATAAAAATAAAAACAAAACAAAACAAAACAAAAAAACTAAAAGGGCTATAAAAGAGTAAGGGAGTCATAAAAAAAATAGGAAAAGGAAACCAGAGGAAAAAATAAGATCAAGAGGAAGATAGTGTGATGTGTCATATTCAGTAAAGTAAACCTCAGTTTTAACATTGTCTTCAAGCACAGAATTTATTGAGCACCTATTTATAACTGTGTATCTGACTATTTAGCATGCCCAAATTCATAAGTTCACATATGGCATTGGGAAAAAATAAACAGGAAGCATTGAAACAGTTAAACCCCATCAAAATACTAACTTTACTAAAACATTTTGTTCTGATGGAGGGTGAGTGACAACACTTTACAGAGGCAGGTCTATATATGCCAATAGATAAAATACATAGTTAGGACTCACATCTTACAGAAACATAATGAAGACTTCCATGTTTTAAAGTTTAATGTTGTGAAAGTGTGATTCCAGATAAAGTCAATCAGTAAGCAAATAAAAAAACACACCAGATAATGGCAGCATCTATCAGAATCCTGCTGATTTATGTATTTAACAAATAATAAGCTCCTATTCCATGTGCAGTATTGTGCTGGGGTGCTATGAGGTAATATGAAGAGCAATACCATAAGTTCTCTGCCTTAAAATTACTTAGAACTAGTGCTTCTTTTGTTAGGAATAACAAACCTTTATTGTAAAACCGTTCTTGTACACTATACTAATCAGATCAGCAAGGAAGTTTCTTTTATTTTATTTATTTATATATTCGGGGGTGGGTACTGGTGATTGAACTCAGGGGCACTTAACCACTAAGCTAAAACCCCAGGCCTATTTTGTATTTTATTTAGAGACAGGGTCTCACTGAGTTGCTTAGCGCCTTGCTGTTGCTGAGACTGGCTTTTAACTTTTGATCCTCTTGCCTCAGCCTCCCAAGCCACTGGGATTACAGGTGTGCGCCACCACACCCAGCAGATTCTTACTTTTAAATCAATTGCTACAGGACACTATGCCCCCATAAAATTTAATGTGCAAATCCAACCACATATTATATTTATGTGTAATTTTAGGTCCCTTTAGTCTTTAAAAAAATCATTATTTTCATCAGATACCTTCTGTAAATCAATATGCCACTGTTTCAAATCTCATGGGTTTAATATGATTAGTGTTATAATTTGACATCATCAAGGAAATATCTGAAAGTAAAGAGAACAGCATTAGTATTAGTTTATGATACTGCTATACTAAATGGCCATTTTCAGAAACTTTTCCTCCAAATTCTCCTAAGTCTGTGAAAAAGGAGAGAATAACTTCTCACACTAAAGTGGGTTTGGAGGTTGTGTAGGAGTGTATATTTCCTTATAAAGTATCAAGTCTTAATTACTTTGAAAAAAAATCCTTCAGGTGCCAAATCAATGGTAAGGAAAGAACCAGAGATGTAATTAAAAGAGCATGATGGTGCTGAGTGTGGTGGGCCACCCTATAATCCCACTGACTCCAGAGCCTGAGGCAGGAGGATCACAAGTTCAAGGCTAGACTGGGCAATGTAGCAAGATCCTGTCTCAAAATAAAAAAATAAAAAGGGTCGGGCATGTAGTTTAGCGGTAGAGTGCCCTTGGGTTCAATCACCAGTACCTAAAAAAAAAAGAAAAAAGAAAAAAGAAAAAAAAAAAAAAAGGAAGAAATTGTAGACTTTGTTACTTTGTTATAATACATTCAAACATTTTGTGTGTTGAGAATATTTTAAACCCTCCTTAACAGACATTAAGTTACTTTTATTAAAATAGTGACAGAATTTTACTCTTTTTTTTTGTGTTTTAAACAAAATGCTGCTTTTAATTTAGTCAGGAAGGCAAAGGATGTAATACAAGCTCTAAAAATTAAGTGCCAATATAAGAGGGACTTAAAAAACATTAACATTTATTGAGCATTTACTTAGTTTTATATTTGAAGCTCTTTGTAGAAAATTGCTTAAACTCTATATTGTGTGTTTAAAATGTATGAATCCCTAAAATGTATTACATAATATGTATATATGAGAAATATATGCAATATTATTTTAAAGACCTAGAGAGAAGAAATGGAAGTATACTATTGTGACACCATCCTACTTATTATTCCCAAAGGAAATATAAGAAATTATCTTACTAATATGATGCTGACTCTAGAAAATCTTAATTTCAGAAACAGTGCTACTTGGTATTGACCCTTTAAAATCTTTAATTATAAAGCTAAAAAAATATGAAATTTATTTAAATGAAAAATAAATATTAAAAATGACATTGTATAGCACTTCAACTTCAAATACTTGCCCACATTTTATTAATAGCTGTGTACACTGACATATGAGGTAGTACTAAAGAATTAATCTGATACAGTAGACCTGAAAATCACATTAAGCACACACACACATACACAGGCTTAGAGAAAGCAAGTTATAAAACCATTTTCCTCCCAGGGTTCTTCCTAGCCAGTTGAAAATGTTGACACTACTGTAGTTAATGCAGAAGCAGAGGAAGACAGCTCCTTGCCACTGTTATGCCTGAACTCTAAATGAAAGAAGCTGACAATGTTGGTTCTGGGTCTAGGTTGCTAGGATGCAAATCACAGTTTCACTACTATTAATGGTGTGATATTGGGTAATTCTTAACCATCTTGAAGTTCCACCTTCCCGGGTGTAAATGGAGATAATTCAAGATATCCTTCATAGGATAATCGTGTGCATTAAATGAGAAGATTGATGTAAAGTGCTCCACACAGTACCTGTGCAATAAATAGTTTGTTGCACAGATGGCTAGCTTTGGTGGAAGATGCAAAAAGTCTCTTTGACATAGAAAAAGAGTTTAGTATAGAAATACTAATGTCCTTACAGAGTCAATGATGACAGTTTTCCAACACGGTTTTCAACCTGTTATTTTTTTGTCTTTCTAATCTCATCAAATGAGAATTTAGGCTCTACCTTGAATAGGAAGAGGGAAAAGTAAGGCGTGGCACATTAATAAAAAAGTCAGGATTATGTCTTCTTCATCTTGTCTTACAACTATATTATATAAAGGCAGCAACCCATCAGTCCCTGAATTGTTACATGTGCCTAATACAAATATTTATTGAGAATTTACTATGTGCCCATCAACATTCTAGATCCTAGGGAAAATCTGGGAAAATATTTCAGGGAAATTAACTTTTCTGGTATAAGAACACATATTATAAAGTTATAATGCTTAAGTATACACAAGAGAAACAGATTTTTTGTGTGTTTAGGATCTATTCTAGTAATGTAACTCAAATTCTCAAAAATACAAAATTAGTGTACTCTACAAATTGGTGTAACACATGTATCAGTACAATAATGTGTCAGTACATTATTTAGTCCTAAAATAGAATTTTAAAAAAATAAGCTATCACCAAATAAATGTACAGATAGTAGAAAAGTCAATTCTTTTAAGATTCATAATGCTGAGCCAAGACATACACCTAAAAAGGATACCCAATACTAAAAGTGTAGATACAAAAGGAATGCAGATAACAATTAGGTTACTGGAAGTTCAAAGGTAGGGTTGTCTGACTCGTGAAGGAAAAGGGGCAGAATTCAATTTGTGAATCAAATGAAAGCTATAGATTCTTTCTCCAGAAAAATGTACATACAGCATGCACCAAAATGTTTACATACAATTAATTTTATTGCATTGAAAATGAATTTTCTTTATATAAAAAACTTTTTAAAAACTTTACTAAGGTTTATAGTTTTTGTTTTTTTTTTTTAATACAAAAAAATTAACTTTATTCTGAAAAAGGAGAAAAGGTAACTAAACTGTTCAGAGAAACAAGAACTTTCCCAGAGAAATTGATTGCAAAGTTGACATTGAGAGGTGGTCTTTGCCATAGCAAGATACAATCACCTGTAAGATCTGTGTGGATAGCATTTCTTGTTGTGAATCTCTGCCTACAGAGAAATCGATAAAGCTTTATCAATTCAAGTTAACTGATAAAGCTTTATCACTTCAGTTGTGGAAGTATTTCCTCCATCACTGCACAATCTACATGGCTATTCCTCTCAAATCTCATCTACAATATTAAGTAACATCAAAAAAATTTATAAAAGAAGCCATGAAAGACTTTTCCCTGCCAGGGTATTCTTACAGTGGATTTTTATTTTCTTTCAGCAAACAACAACAAAAATAAAATGTTTGCCTGAAATTCAATCAAACTCAGATTTTTTCTTGGGAAATTCAGCCAATTTCTGGGTAGCTGAGAAGAATATCACATACTCACAGTTCTTGACAAAATTATTTTAAAGTTTTACTGTCTTTCCCAGCAAGAGGCAAGTCTCCTTTCAGTTGACTGGGACTTTGATGATGAAGATTCAAAAATGAGACTCATTGATGCGTGGAGTTTCTTTCTTTACCAAACAACACAGCTATTCTTGAGTAGAACATCCTCTCCTTTGTGCTGAATGGCTCACAGGTGTTCCAACACACTGATCCCCTCTCCTTGGGGCAAATGGGTGGACATGGTCTCCTCTGCAAGCAATACCCATGTTTGTCCCATTTTACCATACAAAGATTACTATTTTTGACATGGGCCATTGGACATAATTGGAAAAAGTTGAGAAGCATAGTTGAAATTGTCACCATTTCAAAGATATTGATGGTTTTTAAAGTTTCCAAAAGGGGTTCTTAAAATAGATCTTTTTTTTTTTTTTTTTTTTTGATGGTGTGACATGGACATAATAGATGGAAACCTGGAACTTGCTGCCCTCACACCCATCATTATTTTCATTCCGTAGCATGCAAAAGGAAACTATAATCACTGAAAATTCCTTTATGACATGCTCCAGATAGCAGAAAAAATACCAACAATTCTGGAGTGGATACCAATCAACAGAGATTACCTCAATTTTCTTCCTCAGCCCCAAATCACAAATTAGCTTTTGGGGCTGGGTGGGCTGGGCGTTGAACCCAGGGGGTGCTCTACCTCCCAGCTACATCCCCAATTCTTTTTATTTTTGTAATTTTGAGACAGCATCTCCCTAGGTTACCTTGGCTGGCCTGGAACTTGCGATTCTCTTACCTCAGTCTCCCAAATTGCTGGGGTGCAAGCATATTCCACAATGCCCAACACAAACTAGCTTTACCATATCTGGGGCACATGACTATAACAAAGTTTGTGCAATTTTGTGGTTTCTTTTGTTTTGAAACCTATTGATCCTTCGGGGAAAGCCCATTTTGTTCAGACATAATCAAATTTGATAGTGTAAGTTTCTTGAAAATTTAGTTTCTCTTTTTAAAAAACTACACATAGTTCTTCACTTAGTTCTGCGGGGCCCCTTTAATACTTTTCAAACACTAACATGTTACTCTTGCTAATTAGAAAACTGCATAAGTAATCATTTTAACAGGAAAAAACAGAGGCACAAAAATGCAAGCTAAAAACTGTGCAAAGTAACAGTTAATGACAAATATTTATTAAGCACTTCCAATCTGACTATTTTGTTTGGTACCACATTGATGTTTTTTGCTTTCTTAGCCAGGCCCTTACTCAGAGACTAGTCTGTTTTTCAAATTGAGAATATCTTTATAAAATGAGATATTATTTTCTATTTACTGTTCATTGTAAACACCATATAGAGTATCACAAATCTTAAATTCAGAAGGCTCAAAATAGTTGTCTTTTGCTATCACCTTGCCCAGAAGCCCAAATAATAACTACAGTCAAGGGCAGGGTATGGAATTTGAAAGGGTACCCACTTTATTTGTTGAACAAAGCTGCCCTATATATCTTTTTTTTTTTTTTTTTTTGTCTGTCTATGGCTGTCAATATTCTGCTTGTTAATTTCCCTCACCTCGTACTGTTCCTATTAGGGCACCAGAAACTTTAAGTCTTCATCGATGATGCTAGCAAAAAACCCTGTTCCATGACTTATCAGATGCACCATGTAAGCACCCTGTCACCAGAAAATCTCTCTCCAGGCATCACAAAAGAGTAGTGCTCACTTAGGTAGCACATATACTAAAGTTGAAAGAGTAATTTTATATAAATGGTATGAAATTATCTGTGTATCTTCCTGTCCTACTGAGATATGCATATAAATTCAATAAAAAGAACCGGGGGAACATTTTTGGATTCTTCTTCACATTTTACAATCTTCTGATAAAAGGTATCCAGCAGGGAATTTCAGAGAGTGCCCAATTTAAGTTCTGGCTGAGTAAGCTAAACAGTTTCTGCTATCACAAAGAATTATCTAAATATATTAAGGAGAGATGAATAAATGGCTAAATGTTTTGCTAGTACTAAAACCACTGCTTATCTCAAATGAAGTATCTATTATATTTTTCAAATGAAATGTTGAATGTAACTACCATATAAATCTATTAGGACAAATTTGATAATTTTCCTGAGATATTTCAGTGTGGAGTGCCTATAAGCTAGAATACAAATTTTGCTTAGTATTCTACAAAGTTAATATTATACCTTTTTATTGGTTCAATATACATGCAGAGATGTTTAAAAGAGGGCATTATCATCTCAAAAAAAGAAAAGTATATTCTAGGGCCAGGGATATAGTTCAGTGGAAGAGTGCTTGCCTAGCATGCATGAGGCCCTGGGTTCAATCCCTAGCAGGGAAGTAGGGGGAGGCTGGTGGGGTGGCATATTCTAGAACTGCTGTTGCAGGGAACATGCATCCCCTAAACAATAGTTTCTTTCCATTCTGTTGTGGTTTTTAAAATATAGTTCCAAACTATCTAGCTGATATGGTTACAACAATGCCTTAAAACAATGACTCTTAATAAGGAGCCTTCATCTGTTCAAAAGAGACTATTAAAATTTTAATTATTCTCTTTATATGTAAAGGAAACATGTAGGAAAACCTACTTTTGTTGTTTTTGGTATAATTTATGCAATGTTGATGGTCTGAAAGCATCTTTATTTCACTTTGTTTTTGGAAGATAGTTTTGCTGGGTACATGATTCTAAGTTGAAAGTTATTTTCTGTTAGTACTGTGGAGATATTATTTCACTGCCTTCTGGTTTCTTTTGCTGCTGTTCTGATAACTGCCTTTTGGAGGGTGATCATCTTTTCTCTGGCTTCCTACCAGTGTATTTTATTTGCTTATGGGGTAGTACAGTTTCATTCCAATGTGTTAAAAGATGAATTTTTAAAATTATTTATCATACTTGGGATTCACTGGGCCTCTTGAAACTGAGAAATTATATTTTCCTCAATTCTGAATAATTTATGGAATATAAATGAATATAATTATTTCTAATGTTTCTTCTTCCTATTTTCACTTACTCTTTTTTATGTCATATCCTTCATATCTCTTTACCTTTCTTTCCTCTTTTCCATCTACTTAAAATTTATAATCCATTTTGGATAATATCTTTAGATTCTCTTTGTGCTTTTATTAGTACATTATAATCACACATTGTAGTTGGGTTCACTTTGACATAATCATACATACATGAAATTTCATTTTCATTTCAACCCCCAGTGTCTCCTTGTTCTCTCACCTCTTCCCTCCCCCTACTCCCGAGATTCTCTTACAATTATTCTATTCTCTCTTTAACTATGCCTAATCTGCTGTTTAGCTTTTTAAATTGAAATGGTTATATTTGTATTTCTAGAAGTTGTATCTGGTTCCTTTCAAAATCTTCCTGGTTATGCAATTGTAATCCTTTTTTCTTTACTCATGTTTTCAGTTCTACATTTTACTTATTTAAATATCTCATATTTAGTTCTTTTATATTTTGTATATCATAGTATAACGCTAATACTTGAAATCCTTACAAGTCTAAATCTGTTATTTGGGTTTTTTTTCTTTTTTGTGCATTTGAAGAAAAGATTTCTCATTTCTGTTGGGTTCCAGGAGGTGCTACCAACCTGAGATCATTTTAATTTTTTGGTCCTGGCTATAAGGGATATACACATTTCAACCCCAGACTGATATAAGAACAGGCTGTATATTCTTTTTACTGTTTTCTTCTTGGCAGTATGATAGATACAGTTTTCCTATTTTCTACGCTACTGTGAGAGATTTTCTTCTACAACTCATTTACTGAAGCTATACCCTCTTCAAGTGTCTCAGTTTTATTTGGTGGTAGTGGGGAGCATCTCAGAGTTAGTCCATCTGTTCAGTACCCACAATGCATATGGGTCTTGACACCAAATTTCCTGGACCTCTGAATGCTGTATAATATCTAGGACTCCAGGTTCCTAATCTTGGCATCTACCCTCAAAGTAGCCACGGGTTTTGAATTAGTAATCTCTGATTTCAGTTTGGTGTTTGTTATGCTATTCATTTTTGTTGGGGGTAGATGGAAATCTTAGGGGTTTTCTTAATTTCTTGCAAGCTATACTATAAAATTAAAAGTATATTTGTTTATTATACTTTATCCAGTGTCTCGGAGTTTAGCTGAAGGAGAGACAAAAATGATTTTAATTTTAAAAATTTTGTTGTTTTTGTCAAAAAAAAAATGGCAGAATTCTTACCAAGCACAAAATTCTTAGTGTTGATGATCTGTAAATTGTAATACTAACAACCACGTTTGGAAAAATTTACTGGACATTGAACTGACCATAAGCCAGGCAATTTATGCATGTTGTCTCATTAGCTTTAAGAACTATGTAGTATTGTTTCTAAGCTACAGGTGAAAGACCTGAGACTTAGAGAAGATGAATAATTTTTCCAAAGCCACACAGGAAATGGCAGAGATAGGGTTTATCTGATCATGAATTTTATGTGCTTCTTTTCACTAAGCCGGATTGCCTCCCTTTTCAAGCTCTGAAATCAAAGAACTGTTTGAAAAATGTTATTAGCTCTATTTTAAGGTGGCAGACTGATCAGAGATCAATTTGAAAGCACAATTATCTTTATACTCTTAATAATTGTTCCATTTGGTCAAAATCTGATAACCCATTCAAAAGTTATTCTGGATCAAAGAAATAAACAAAATTAGGAACATGAAACAGTCAAGTTGAAAAAGGGCCACTCTTCAGTCATCCAAGATTATTAGATAAATTCCAGAAGCTATAGTTTTTTTCATTTTGTGCTTCTTTATTCACTATGGCAAAGATAAGTAAAATTCAAGATGTAAGTTAGAAATACAAGAGAAAAAAAAGGGAACAAGAAAAGGAAAAACAAAGTTGAGATTAAAATAAAAATGTATACCATTGATTTCTGTACACCTGTTTTGAGGCAGGTGGCAAATTTGGCCCTAAGCTAACACCAATTTAAAAAGGGAAACATGAGCAGTTATGAGTCACCATGTGTATATGATGAAAACAACCCAATTGCTCACAAGAAGCAAGACAGATCCCTGCAAACAGGATCAAAGTTTCTCATAAAGTGCATTATAAAGAGGACATTGTATAATGAAAAACAACATCCTGACCACATAATTAACTGTGACATTTTTTGAGAGTGTAAGGGGTACTATTAGACATTATGTGGGAAAACAGGTGTAAACTGGGACTATTCCCAACTCAGAATAAATGCTCACACTACTTGAAATAATCACAGCAACATCTTATGGAAATGTTTTATTATTGCATCCCTCAATACAAGTCAATGATTCCACACAAAATAGCAATGTAGTAAAAGCAGTTCTATTTGAGATTAACATAAGCTGCAGCTAATCTAGTCAAATGGTAGCATTTATAGCAGGTGTAACAAACTCACATGGGTTCAGGAGCTAGGAAGTTAACATTACTATCAACTGGTCAGGTATAGGAAAATAGAGAATGGCAAGTGAAAAGAATAAATATTAGAGAAAAACAAAATTCATCTATTGAATTTTATTTCCAACTAAGAGTTGTAAATAATGGTAGACAAACACAGTATGCTTATTTGATATCTATGCCATTTGCATTCAATATTTAATGGACATTTTTAAACATTAAGCAGGACTTCCTTTTTCAACTCATTTTTGCTTGTGTTCATCATCATGTTGAAAATACTTAGGTTTCCAATTAAATTTAACAATTTCTGAAATATTTCTTGATTTTTATAATAACTTACTTTTTTGAACAGTAATCATTTCTGACTCAAATTTTCCTCTGACCTTGACCTCTGGAAAAGTGTTTTTTCCTTAGTCTTTTAGTAGAAAAAATAAAACAGTTCATTCGATCAGTGAAAGTACAGATTTCCAAATAAGAGAACAAACAACTGAAGGGTTACAATGGTCTCACTTTAAACTGTGCTCTTCAAACCCCACTTAGTGCAGGTCAGTGGGGGCGGGGGTCTCTGCTACTACGAGTGAGGCATTGACAAAACAGAGGGCCGGGAAGGCAATGCTGTCATTTCCCACACTTTCCAAACCTCTTTTCATGGAACCTTTTCAAATTCCCACACCTCAGTCCCACTACCACTCCTCTCCTCTTACTCTCAGAAGATAACTTGGTTTTACAGAGATCATTACTTCAAGTCCCTTCAGATGACTGTGTATCTGCATAGCTTTAGTTAGCAGAGTCTGCCTTGTTCAAGATGAATTCCTCCACTGGATGTCACTTTAGCCTCCTCGGGAATCGTGTTTTATTACTTATTTACACTCCATTCTGTTTTTCCAGCTTTCCCTTTCTCCAGGCTCTCATCTGTCAACATAGAAGGTCAAGATTCCTCCATTTTTAAATAAACCAGACCTGCTCTTTGCCCTCCAGCCCTCCAGCTCTATCTCCACTCTCCACAGCTTCTGCAAAGGGAGTCTCCAGGCATTATCTTCCTCCCTCACTGCCCATCCCCTCCACAATCTTGTAAACTAGATTCTGGTTTCCTTCACAACTCTGAAACAGCTCTTGCTCAGTGACTTCCTAGTTCCTAAACTCAAAGAACAAGTTTTCATATCCTCTTATAGCATCTGTGATTATTGATTTTTCTTTCATTACTGGGGATTGAACCCAGTCAGGGGTGCTCTATTATTGAGCTTCATCCCCAGTCCTTTTAAATTTGAGACAGGGTCTCACTACATTACTCAGGTTGGCCTTGAACCTGCAATCCTCCTGCCTCAACTTCCTCCGTAGCTGATAGTACAGGTGTATGATAATACACCTAGCTTGTGTTTCTTTCTGGGATAGTACTATTTCTTGATTTTCCTCTACCATGCCTGGACATTCATTTTCAACTAACGTGAGCTTTTAAATCATTCTGTAACGTTGGCCCTCCTTTATCCACCACATGCATGGTGGCTCCAACTAACACCTGTTAACAAATTCTAAATCTAAAGGTCTAGGCCAGTTCTAAGCTTCTGATGTAATATTCAAGTGTCTTACTTTTCTTAAACTCAGCATGTCTACAATTGATTTATCCATTCCTCTCCCATTTTCCCTAGGAACTAATGTCAGTACCCTTTATTTGCTTCTCAAGGAAGTCATTTAAGAATTATCTTTCATCCCTCCTTTTCTTTTCTTCTAAATTTTCATGTAATTGGTCATTAAGTCTTAATTCTCTATTGAAGCAGTTCCCTACTTTGCTCATCTCTGCCCTAATTTAGGACATTTCTCAGTAGGAGCACAGTAACAGCATTTCAATAGTTTTTCCTACTTTCCTTATGCCCCCTTTATCTATACTACTGCCAGAGAGATTTTCCTGAATTTAATTGTGCAGAGCGCTATAGATTGTAATCGCCACCTTCGTAACACATCCTGTTACTCAGCATGACATCACAGGTCATTCGTAGTCTAGCTTTCCTGAAAACAGACAATCCATACAACTGAAGTACCCTGAAATTATGTCTTCACTTTTTCCCTGAGTTTCTTGTGCCCTTTTCACCCCCACTGTTCAGTCCTTCAATGCTGAGTTCAGATCTGTCTGCCTCCAAGTTGTTTTCTTGGCTTCCCCAGCCAAGATTAGGTGCCCCTCTGGAATATTACCACAGCTTTGTTTGTTATTCTATTAGGGTGTTCATATTAACTCTCTGAGTTCTAATTTATTTATCTGGATCCTCCTTTAAACCACGGGAATAATATAGCTAGTGTTTGTTGAAAGCATTGTCCCAGGTTCTGTATTAAACACATGACATGCATTTTTCATTTAACTTTCACAACAATTTTAGGAAGTACATACTAAAACTACACTTGATTTCTAGGTGAGGAAACTAAGCTTACAGAGGTCAAGCAACTCTTTCAATGTTGCAGAATTATCTCATAATCTTTTCAGGGGCAAGGATTATGTACTATTTGTCTATGAGGAGAACCTGGCAAAATCTGCCACTTGGTAGCTCCTCAATAAATATTTATAGGTTACATAAAAGAATGAAGAGCTCAGAGGACAAAATTGGGACTAACAAAGAAATTAAAAGAGGTAGATTTTGGTTTATTATGAGGAAGAAATTTATATTAGCTAGGACTGTCTAAAAGAATAGATCACTCAAAAAAGTTATAATTAGTTTTTTTTGTCTTTGGGTTCCACATCCAAAAAATTAAACCAACTGGATAGAAAATACTTTTAAAAGTGCATCTGTTCTAAATAGATTCCCCCCCATTATT
Source organism: Sciurus carolinensis (assembly GCF_902686445.1). NCBI lineage: Eukaryota > Metazoa > Chordata > Mammalia > Rodentia > Sciuridae > Sciurus > Sciurus carolinensis. Next base: position 106,460,591 of record NC_062216.1, read on the forward strand.
CCCTAACCAATATGATAAAATAACTGTTTATAAAGCATTTACATTGTACTATGTATTATAAGGGATCTAAAGATGATATCAAGAATATGGGAAGATGTGCATAGGTTGTATGCAAATACACCACCATTTTATATAAGGTGCTTCAGCATCCCATTATTTTGGTTATCCTCAGGGAGTCCTGGGAACCAAAACCTCCTGAATATCTAGGGATGATTATACCGCACTTATCACATGGAACAGTATTTATACATTTGCATTTTCCCTTTCTGAGTAGGGACTGTATCTCAGCTTTCATTCCTCAGAATCTAGCCAAGGGCTATAGATGCTCAGCAGGTGTTTATTGAATGGGACTGGATTGAATTTTAAAGATCTACAAACTAAAAAGTGAATTTTCAGTAGAAGGTTAACTTCCATTGTTCTTTATTTCTTCTCATTATTCTGCCTTTTCTTTCTAGAGAGCTTTGCAAACAGGCAGAGAAGGAATTTAATCTTCATTTGCTGCTAGTAAAATTTCACCAGACTGTAAATCCTGTGAGGCAGAAAGTACATTTTTTAGCATTATATTCTTACCTTAGCATGTAATAGTCATTCAATAAATACTTTCTGGGTGAAACACACACACAGACTCAGTGGGCTCTTTACTCCTAAATGAGACCCACGGAAATATATGCCACAGAAAAAATTTCTGTGTTAGGTGGGAGATTGGACCAGATCAATGTTGTCACACTAGAAAACTAGTGAAATTATTCACTTTTGATCCCCAAAATAAGAGAAAATAAGGGAAAGCACTAAATCACAATTGTCATTCCCAAGGATAAAGCAAGCCTCAAGTAGTGAAAATCCAGATAGGTAGTGAAGAAGTAGCGGTTCCTGAGGTTCCCTGCCAAATTAAAGGTTATTTGATCCTCATTTATTAATCCTAAATACCAAATTAAGAGGCTGTATTTTAACACACTGTTTAGATCCAGAATTTACTTATTAAACTCTATTCTTGGCACTGAGATATGGCTGTAAAGAGCAAGAAAGAAATTCTTAACATCAAGGAGTTTACTTCTAAGGGTGAGGGGTGTAGGGGACAGATGACAAACAAGATATTTTAGATGGAGTGTTCAGAGAAGGTAGCAAGAGGTCAGGGAATGGCAAAATTAAAGGGACACTATAACGTGGTTCTGTCTTGTGCTGGCCTGGGCTTTTCATTCTTGGTACTACTCAAGGAGGACTTAACAGTTTTTTACATTAACTACTTAATATTTTAAAGATCCCTTCCTTTCTGTATGTCCTACAGTCAAAATTCCCCATATAAATTATTTTCAACTGCTACCAGCTTTCCTCTCCTCTGGGCATATGTAACACTACTAAGAAAAATTTCTCTTTAATCACTTACTCTTTTCAAAAACCTTCAATAAGCCTGTGAAGACCCATATGTCAATTTGTTATCACCTTTCTTTCTTTCCTGTCTTTACTTCTCAAGAAGTAACAAACTTTTCTGATACTTCATGATCTCTCCCTCTCAATTTCTTCAATAAACTAGAATAATCTCTTTCTATGTTTACCAAGCAGTCTTCCTCTATTTAAAAATTTTCTTGTTCTTGCACAAAACTTTTCCTAACTTAGTAGACATAATGTCAAACACTACATATTAGCAACTGTGAAATTATATCCAGGATTTGAAACTTAAATCATAAACTAGCAAAATATGGAGAAAAGGATTATAACTAGACTTTACACATTTTATACTCAAATTGGTTTATCAATGTTTATTTTTCTCTTTAGTCTGAACACAAGATCTTGAGATGTAGGCTATTTTTTTGAACTGTGTTCCATAGATTCTAGCATAGACCCTAATTAATATCTGGTGTCTTGATAGGCTTCAGATTCAAATGAGGAAAATTATTGTCTTCCATTGTGGAACTAATAGATAGGAATCATAAATACCCACATTTGGCTTTATTTTCTCTCAGAGAACCATAAAGACCAATATGCAGTTTTTAAAAGATGGCTCTTAAGCAAAGGCATATCACTCATAAAAAAAAAAAAAAAGCCAAATTCAATGAGACTGAATATTCTTTATGATCACCTTATGTGTATCTTTCAACCTACACTATTTTCCTCCAGGATATATTTTGTGAAGTTATCCCTTCAAATGTATATAGTACCTTTTACTTAGGGTTTTCAAATAATTTATCATATGCAATAGAAAATCTTCTCCCAATTTAAAGAAGAAATAAGGATAGAAAAATGTAATTTCTCATTCAATGCTTCAAAATAAACTACATTGGGGTTAGCAAGATCTATAACTCCTATTTTAGTCTTGGGCAATTCTTATAATATTTAAATATTTACTAATGTTATAATTATTATAAACTACAGTAATTGCAAAGAAAAATTCAAGCTATAGGGTTTGATTGTATTGAAAGAAATATAAATCTGTTCACTGTATGCAAGGAGCAAATGAAGAATACCCAAATGCTTTATAGCATTTTCCTCTAACTGTAATAAATGACCATACTGGAGAAATAATTATTTTATAGTGTAGGGTCTCAGGAAACATTAATCTCATTTCATGTAAAATCATTTTAACTTTTAGAGCTGATTTAATTAACTGAGTGACTGAATGAAATAACATACATAAATGTACCTGGCACAGGGTAGGCACTTTGTGTAATGATTACGTCAGAATCTAGATTCAATTTTTTATGAAGAAGTCACATGACTCAGGTTTTCTTTTTGCTCAGATACCCAGATGCCATTATTGAATACAGAGGTGGCTAGAGTTAGCTACTAAATCAATAAACATCCAAATTTCTGTGATTACCACTTCATGTGTCTGAGTCAATTTTAAAACAACTACATGCTTTTTCTTATGTTTTTAAAATCACAGAAAATAGTTGTTTGCAGTTAGTTTCTACAGTATCTATAATAGCTGTGTATCTGGTTCTTAAGTTCAGGAAAAAACGTAATATATTGACATTCTAAATTTTAAGGTTAAACTTTAAGTTTACATAAATTCAAAGATAGTTTGGATCCTAGTTATAGTGCTCTAATACTCGTTAGGATCAACTGAAGTGAAGTCAAAGTCAAAATGCTTTTAAGGTAAACAAACATGGAATTTAACAAATGTCATCAAAGAGGCTTATATAATGTACCAAAATTGTTTCTTGGGGCTGGGATTATGGCTTAGTGGTAGAGTGCTTGCCTAGCATGTGTGAGGCACTGGGTTCTATTCTCAGCACTGCATACAAATAAAGGCTCATCAACAACTAATAAAATATTTAAAAAATTGTTTCTTTATGCTATTTGAATTTTTCAGCCTATGAAATATAACACAGAATGACTCCTATACATCTTTATGGCACCTATTATTTTACATTCATTATCTTTGTACTTTCTTCATTTAAAAAAAAAAAAAAAAATGTGGTATAGGGGATTGAACCCAGGGCCTCACACACACATGCTAGGCAAGTGCTCTGCCACTGAGCAACATACCTAGCCCATTTTTCATATCTGTAAGTTTATTTATGAAGGTAGAATGTAGTGGGTGCTTAATCATTGAATGAATAAATGAACAAACTTCCAATGAGGTTATAAGAGAGACAATGGGAGACCTGCTTCTATGTGCACGTTTTAAGGTGCATGTTTATAAAAGGAATCTAATTATGCTTATACAAGACTGGGTATCTTAGAATATTCACTAGTGAAAAATATCATAAATAACACACACATGCTCACACAATGAGAGTGTACATGTACATATATAAATTATGAAGCAAATGCAGAGAAAAGTCCAAACAGAACATACACCAAAGTAAGAGTGGTTACTCCTGGGGAGAAGGTTATGATTCAGGTGGGGGGTGGGTAGGAGGAGACTAAAAAGGACCCTAAAACACTTATGTCTTAACTTTTTAAATAAGGAAAATATTTATGTAATTGAAAATAAGAGGGAAGAAAAAGATAATATAAGACACTGGCATAGAATCAAGAGACTTTCTAGAATAATAATAATAGAATCAAGAGACTTTCTAGGTCTAACTTGCTGTGTTATAGGAACAAATATGCTAACTTTTCTTGATCTTAGTTGTTCCATTTATAAAACATGCTAGTAGGAATAGATTAAATTCTAATTTTTTGAGTTGTGAGCTATCAATTAATAAAAATCATTGTTTGAAACTCCTAGTCCAATATCTTAATCAAATCTAAGTACCAACCTAGCCAAATTGTTTAGCATTAAGAAGAATATAAGACAATAGCTGGGCGTGGTAACATGTGCTTATGGTCCCAGCTCCTTGGGAGACTGAAGCAGGATGAGTGTTTGGGTCCAAGAAGTTCAAGGCCAACCTGGACAATTTAGTAAGACAACTGAAAGCAAGCAAGCTCACTTCATTCCATTCTTGTACTGAAGAACTCTTGTATCTGCACAAAGAATGAGAGAGACAATTTTAGGAGATGGCCCTCTCAACAACAATATTATCTAGACTAAATTTTTAAATAGAAACTTAAGAAATGCAGATGATAAATGAGCATCTAAATGAAGAAAAAAATGAAATTGGTATTCATCAGCTTGGAAAAGCAAATGATAGTGAAGTACATAACACTCTCAAGTAGACTTTTATTTATTTATTTTTGCGGTGCTGGGGAGCGAACCCAGGGCCTTGTGCTTGCAAGGCAAACACTCTACCGACTGAGCTATCTCCCCAGCACCTCAAGTAGCCTTTTAGATGTAAGGGTTATTAATGCTGAAATGGTTTTAAAAATTATCTTATTATCAATGTAATGTACAAAGCTGCTCTCCCCACCCTTTCCATTGAAGCCATTCCCCTGCCTCCCAACTGTCAGTCTGTGAACATCCTAGCTAGCTACTGGTTCATTAGTCAGCTTGCAACTATCCTTCTCCGTTATTGGTGCCCTGTTAGCCCTGCGGAATTCAATTGCTTTAGGGTAGCTACCCCGCCATCTTTTCTCTCTTGCTTTTCTCTCCCCCACTCACTCTCTTTCTCCTCCTCGCTTTTCCACTCTCTCTAGCGCGCGCCCTTTCTCTTTCCCTTTCTTTTCCTCTCATTTTCTCTTACCCTGCAGGGAGACACTCTGTTTGCTTAATAAACTCCCTTATGTGATTTCCCGTGTCTGGCGTGGTTTTCGTGGGATTCCTTACAATCAAGTAATGTATATAACAGTTACTTTTACACCTCCTCACTTCACTAAGTTGTGCTTAAACTTATAAATTCAGGGATGGAAGAAAGGATGTGATAATAAGGGAAAAAGAATATGAGGATCAGGGATATCTGTGGCATACTTACTAATTCAAAAAAAAGAAAAAAGTGTGTTTTTAAGCAGCCATTTCAAAGAGGCATGGCCCCATGACAAATAACTACAAGAAAATACCCTTTGCAGGGGAGGATGGTGATAGAATGGTAGCCACAGCAGTGTGGAGGCAGGTGCATACTTGAGTGTGAGAAGGTGTGAGTTCTGGGAATTGATCCTACATGTAGAGCAAAGTTTGAGTCTTGGGAATCAGTCAAGTCCTCTGAAAACTGTATTTATGTAATACTTCTCAAATTCATTCCAGCTTCCTATTTTGTTGATAGTGGGTTTTCAACATTCCTTACTAGCATTACCACCTGTTCTGAACCTATGTCAAACTGTTTTCAACCATTGTGTACAATAATTAAAAAATTCAAACATATGTTTAAAAAGTCAAATCTGTATCTATCTGTAATTATCTATAATGATGTAATTCTTATATTCCCATATGCTTGAATGGAACAGAACTGACTGCAGGAAATGCTAAGGCCCAGAAACTGTGTCATCTCCCTGCATATATGTACACCTATCATTTGTGTAGCAAAAGGAAAATGACTGAGAATAACAGCCTCCCAGACTGGCCTCAACATAGCTTTCTGGCTTCTATTATTGTTCATCCTTACCCCTACAAAATGGGCTTATTTACTGTTCTCAACATTTCACATTTTCATGTCTCTGAGTCTTTGAATAATCTAACCCTCCCTCCTCACCATGACTATGAACACTGTTATTTTAAGCTACACTATTCTAGTAAACTGGGTGTGGTGGCTTATGTCTGTAATCCCAGCTACTAGGAAGGCTGGAGAATTGCAAGTTCAATGTGAGCCTGGGCAACTTAGCCAAACTGTTTAAAAAAAAAAAAAAAAAAGGGCTGGGGTTGTAACTCAGTGAAAAGAGAGCTTGCGTAGCATATGCAAAATCCTGGGTTCAGTATTGAAAAAAAAAAAAAAAAAGAAGATACATTATTTTATGAAACTTAGACTTCTCCAGTTAGAGCTAATACTTCCATCATAGCACATTGCTTGGCTGATAGTGGTCCATCAATGGTTGTTTGAATGGAGAAAGAAGACAGCAGCAACAAAGCATCTGGTTTTAAGCGATATTAAAGAACTCTGGTTGTTTTCCAGATGAATTCATTTAAGCTACTCCATGAATATATCTTCTATTTTAAGAAGCCTTTAAGGACTGGGGATGTGGCTCAGTGGTAGAGTGTCTGCCTAGCATGCCCTCAGCCCTGGATTTGATCCTAGGGCGTGCACACAAACACACAGGCCTTTAGGTAGGGAATCTTGTGATTCCACAGTAACACTTTAATGTATCAAAAAGCCCTGTTCAAATTCTCTTATAAATCCACATAAAACTTTGCAAAAAGGATGCCTAAATTGTCAAAATATGAATTTCATACTATTAAGGGTGCTCCAGAAAGTATTATAATCCAATTATGTTTTATCTGGCATTCCTAATGTATCTATTTTTAAACTGATTTAAAGATAGTATTCCTTCCTGTTTTTAACTCAAAGAATTCATTCATTTATTTCTCTTTTCCTATCTGCTTTTGATAATGTATTATAGTTTAAAGTCTTCAATGTTGATTAGATCCCCAACTGGAATATACAAAACTCTTTGATCATCTTAAAAGTCCTTAAACCTTAAAAGAATTTGCAAAATTCTCCTTCTAAACCTAGTAAGAAATGTGAGTTCTCTAGACTCCTTGTAAACATGCATTGCACTTGGCACTCCAAAATCTTGATCCAGAGGTCTGAGGACCTATGAGTACTTGCATGGCAATGGAATTCCTTCATTTTGGCATTAGTACTTTTTTTTTTTTTTTTTTTTTGGTATTAGTACTTAATGTTCTTTAATACATATAGTAGATGCTCAAGAACACCAAAGAGCCTCTGGCAGATGAGACAAGAAACCTATGGCTCTGAGAGAAGTTCTGTAACATGAAGCAACAAGAATAGGTGGGGGAATTCCATGAATTCTGGGGAAGAATATGGACTTCAGAAGAGAGTGGGAACAAGGAAATAGACTTCTTGGGAAACAAGAGGCAAGAGTGAAGCATTACACTGGATATATGCAGTACAGGATTATAGAGAATAAGGTCCTGAACCTCAAAGTCCTCACTCACACTCCAGTAACAGATGAGGCACTTCTTCCACTAGACATGTGTTCAAGTTTTAATAGTATTTGGGTCAGTTTTTCCCAGTATTTTTCACGTAACACCAACCCTGTTAGAAGGGCAGGTAGATCTGGAAATAGGAGGTATATCCAGAGGATAATAGGAGGATATTAAATGCCCTGAGAAATACTGTAGTAAAGAACTTTAACTTTGCTTAACTTGGCATTTCCAAAAATTACATAATCTTTTTTTTTTTTCCAATTTATCACCTATAAATGGATCATGGCACACTTTGGGAAATGCTGATTTGGGAATATAACTTGAGAAATACTTACATATTTCCCAAGGCACTAAAAACACAACCTTTTAACACCTTTCACATTTTAAAGAAAGTATGTCAAAAAGAAAATTTCTAAATTTTTGGAAAAGCATAATTTGAGGTATGAATTAAAGGGAAAAGGGAAGTATAATAAATAGGATAGCATTCCAAAGCCATAGAAAAGTATCTGTAACTGTAAATTAAGCTTTATGAAGACTAAAATAGTAATGAAAATTTAAAACAGGTGATGGAAACAAACAATCCCTTTATTAAAATATCATCTCAACATAGACTATTTCAAGGAACATCTTATTCTGAGACAAATTTTACTTACTGTATATTATTAATTACATGTACAGGCAAGACATACATACTCTATACTCCATTTGTTAATATTATCTTTTTGCCCTTTTCTGAATTTTAAGTCTGAACTGTTTTTTTTCTCCTAATGCTAGCTAATGGAATTCCATTTTAAAAATATTTTTGCTTTTAAAATAAAAAGGGAAAATGCTTCCCTTCCCTATTGCTATAGAAAAGCAAACAGAATTCTGTTCTATATTGTAAGACTGACTTTTCATATATTATGTCAAACAAAATAGTTTTGTTTTAGACCCAGATTTCAGAGTACTGCTATATCCTGTGAAAATAAGTTACAACTTAAAGTCTGTAATTCTGACTAATTAATATTTAAAACATTCTGAAATTTTCTTCACAAATTTGAGAAAAAAATGATTGTACATCCCTTGCAAAAATGTGGTCACACACATACCTTTGATTATACATTTTTATATAGTTTTGACTGTCTAATCTTGTTTAAGTTAATAATAGGTGTTATGACTAAAACAAAATAAAAAAAACAATATTGAAGAGGGAACTGGAAACTCTGAGAATAAAATAAATTGGTCTCTGGATAAGCACATCTCTTTTTTTTTTTTCATTTTTTATTTTTTAGGTGGTGCTGGGGATTGAACCCAGGGCCTTGTGCATGCTTGGCAAGCACTCTTACCAACTGAGCTATATCCCCAGCCCTCACATCTCTTTTTAATGAAAGGTGAATTTTTTTTTTCCTGTATTCTTCGTATGTAGCAGAATACACTACCCTCACTTGCAATTATCCCTTTACTTTTCAAAAGTCATTAACTAAATGACACTCCTCAAGCTGTGGGGTTTTTCTTGATTATAGATAATGGTAAAAATAATAAAGGTTTCCTTGAAAAATATATAGTAGTCCTTACATCTCTGTTGTGGCTATTACAAAATATCATTATTCTTAATAAACTAAGGCTGTGGAGATTTCTTGTTTCACAGGCATTGTTACTATTATCTTTATTAACCAACTGTTTTCCTCTACTAACTCATTCAGCTGTTACCCTTCTGGATCAGGCTACAAACTAAACAAATAAAGAGGATTGATGAATAAATAAAATCATCCCCCTTGGGAGCCCTCTGTAAATATTCAGGTTACTATAGATGTTCGTAAGAATACATTTTAATGACTGTGTACTTTTGTAGGATGGGTAAAAATATATGCAAGAGCAGACACAACACCTACTGGCAAAAGTCTTTATTGCTAGGTTTGAAATAGCATTTTGCCTGCCGATAATAATCAGAGAATATATTTTTTAAGAGAGATTATAAAAGGAGTCTATGAATTTTAAAGCCTTTGCTACTCTTACATCTGTTAACAATAGAAACAGTATAACATCTAGTTGGGATTCTAAAGAAGCTGAACCAGAGTACCCAGGCACTCTGCCCATTTTTCTTTTCTTCTTTTTCTCTCTTTTTCCCCCCCATACTAAGGATTGAACCCAGACACCCTTTACCACTGAGCCATATCCCCAGTCCTTTTTATTTTGAGACAAGTTCTCCATAAGTTGCTGAGGCTGACCTGGAACTTGTGATCCTCCTGCCTCAGCCTCCCTTGTGGCTGGGATTACAGGTGTGTGCCACTATACTCAGCTCCAATTTTTCTCAAGAAATCTTAGCAGGGCTGGGGTTTGGCTCAGTGGTAGAGTGCTTGTTTGCCATGTGTGAGGTACTGGGTCTGATCCTCAGCACCACATGGACAAATAAAGTTAAAATAAAGTTATCTACAACTAAAAATATTAAAAAAAAAATCTTCAAATCTTCAGCAACTGTCTATTTTAGGTTCATTAGTAGAGGATATAGTCTGAATCTCACCAAAGGGGGTCTTTTCAAATGATCTTGACTCCTTGTCAGATACAAAGATCTTCTCTTAGATCTGTTAGATGTTCATTTCACCTACCAAATCATTTATTATTATCATTATTTGTGGTGCTGGGGATTGAGCAAATGACTGTATATCTTTGTTTTCTTGTAGAAAGTGTCTAGAAGAAAGTTTCTTGGACACCTGTCACTCGACTCACCAGACTAGTGAGCTTACATGTAGTTTCTGGTAGTGCTCTGACTATTGAGATAGTTGGTGGACCTTGGCTTTCCAGTAAGGAAAATTCAACTCCATGACTTAGGTCCAAAAAACCTTTCACATCTGTTCCAAAGGAGTCCAAGGTGAAATAACAAAAAATCCCCAGAAGACAGGACTTAGCAAAACCCTGTCTCAAAATAATAAAAAGGGGTAAGGATGTAGCTCAGTGGTAAGTGCCCCTGGGTTCAATCCCCAGGACTTGTCAATAAAGTCATGACTTTGACCTTATTTGATGGCTTTTAACTAGATTGTAACTTGTATCCCTAAGTAGAGTCCAACTTTTGCTTTCATGCTTTGAGGTTCGGCCTTGGTCACTTCTGAGTCAAGTCCCAAGACTACAGAGCTTTGAAGGCAGATTTACTGCTCTGAAAAACCTTTCTCCAAGGAACCTACTGATTACTTTAAAAAAAAAAAAAAAAATCCTTGAGACCTGTCACTCAATACAAGAGAAAACATGACCATTAAACTCATCACAGACTAGCAAATGATCACCATTTTAATGTCAACTACATGTCACTGAGTGAGTACTGTGAAGGTTCATCTTGCTATCTGTCTTAGTCTACTAGGTTGCTATAACAAATACCATAGACTCTGAGCCCATTCTTACCCACAGTCATACACATTTGACATAGGTTTTGTATCTTCCAATATTTCCCAGGGTGAGGGCAATAGTCATAATATCAGAAAAGCAAAATGGTTTGGGGAAATAGCATTCTGATAAAGGGAGGGTACACACAATCTTAGGAAGATAAAAAACTGTAAGGTAACATTAAGACTGTTTCTCTAAATCTGCTCACTACTGAGAGGATGGTCACTGCACTATGGTTCTATAGAATCACATAGCCAAGATTTCAATTTAGCCAGCAAAGGAAAGGTGTATGTTCTCACTGGCATGGAATGATGCCCTTATGTGACTGGTAAGTCAAACCATATAAAAAAAAAATTTTTTTGGCCAAGTTGCACCATACATGAGTTGGTAGCTTTTTTTATTGGGTGTTTAGCAGTTATTAAATTGTACATACAAGGTATAGTAGTGAGGTTAAAATGTTAGTCTATACAGATATAACAGTAATATTTATAAAAATGTTATAGGTTGTAGACTTAAAAGATTCATTTCAAGTATTTGTACCAGTTATTAAACAAGTAGTGTGCCCTGGCAAAGAAAATCTAAGAATAAATGAGGAAGTTCATGCAGATTCTAATCTAAGATAAATCATGATCTAAGTTCTAGGGCCTATATTTAAGCCCAGTTTTCCCAGTTATTCCGTAAAGATTTTTTATCCTACTCTACCATAATTCAATTTTTATTTTGCTTATTTCCTGTCATTTCCACTGATCAATAAATTCTTCTTAAACATTTATATACCCTTCTTTAAATTATAAGTGATTCAGATAAATTTATGGTTTTGTGCATAACTACTTAGCAATTAATCTGACTCTAGAAATTAGATTTTATTAGCAAGACAGAAAGTGTGTTTAGTAGAAAAAGCACGATTTAGGAGCCTGGAGGCTTATCACAAAATGTTAACATTTTAGGAATGAGCTCAATGTATAACTTAAATCACTGCATCAGCCTAATTATTGAAGCCTAAAGAAAGCATACATTTTTTCTCAAATATGCCCTTTCCCTTTGGTTCGGTAGGGAGTGGACCAAAAGGGAAAGTCTTACCCGTTAACATATATTTAAAACATGATGGGATGTTAACTGCCCCTCTTCTCCCAAAACAATGCATGGAGTTGTGGATTTTAAATACCAGTAATTATGCATACAAGAATTACTCAAAAAAAGTACACACAAATAATGCAATACTAATATTCACTGAACAATCTGGAATACGCAAATTAGAATTGAATTTTAGCATAGAAAAGATTATGACGTAATATCTTCAAAGTTCCAATTTTAAACTGGGCCCACAGATAAGCTACAAGAACCTGATGTAAGGATAAGTCCTCTAGATGATCTCTACAAAAGCAATGCCCAGGTACACTCTTCAGACTGCAGCAAACAGTAGTAGAGCAAATAAGCACAAAGAACAGGAAGATGGCAGTGTGACCTGGTTATACTGTTGGAAACATTCTGTTGAGTGTCACCCATGAACACAACACACACTACTACTTGCAAAATAGTAATAAACTCATATGTATCCCAAGGCACTCCCAATTAGTTGAAGATTATATTTGGAGTCTATTTTTAATTAATGTAATCTCTCATTCATACATTTTCAATAGAGGGTAAACCAAGAAACAGTTATATGTATTTATTTAACCTAAACTTTTATTTAAGAATCTGTTGTATGTAGTTCTTTAAAAACAAAATTTTTGCTAGTTTGCTGCAATTCTTTCAATTCAATGAACTCAAGTGGTAGTCCTTAACTAAAGCTTTAAAATGCTTTTCCCTAGAGGCCAACAATGCATGAAAAAATAAAAAGCAGCACCTGACATAATCTTCTAAATGTAACTACATACTTGTCTTTAGCAAAAAGCACTTTAACTTTTTGGGCCCTTTAAGATGTCCATGCTACTGAGAATTTTTCCCTAGAAAAATGCAAATAAACACATCTTGTTTCACAGGACTCTTGGACTCCTGAACACCACAGAGGACAAGTTGACTCTCATATAGCTAGGAATCTACTGTCATTTCAAGTTTTTAGAATACTAACACTGAGAACAGGGAGAAGGCAGAAAGGAGGGTTTCTGCAATAGGCACAAATCCATTCAGGTGTTGTGGTGGTATTACTATTTTTGGTGGTTCCAACTTTAATAGAGCAAACAGCTGAGATTAAATACAAATGACAGTTTCAGTTCAGCGGGAAGAGAATGAAGTCCTAAATACCCTAAAGATAGGGAAGCTGCTTTTCAGTTTCCAGAGAAACAGGAGGGCCATATTTCAACCTCTCATTAACCCTGAGTACCTTAAGTAGGAAAGGTTTTCAAAAGGAGTTAAAATGAATAAACATTGGAAACAGGATCCAAACTCATTTACATAGGCTATCAACAATCACTGATGGTTAGATGTTACTACAATTAGTATTGTTATTAAGAGGGGAATTTGATTACAAAAATGTCTTTAAATACTCTACAATTTTCATCTGTGTTTAAAATACCTGGAGGCATTGTATTAACTGCAAAACATTTTGCCAATTATTTTGTACTCCCAAAGAAACATTTGTTTCTCATGTACATTATCACACAAATTACCTAGAATACTTTTGTGTTCCACATGCTACAAATTATGTTAAAGAATCCAGACACCTTAAAGAAATCGTTTTCACTGAAATGTTGGTTAGAATTTCCCTTAATGTATAGCTGTAGGCTTCAACAATTTACATTGGCATTGGTTGAATTTCCATTTTGATGCTATATATAAGTAATTTGTGATATTTTCAGAGAAAAACAAAAGCTAAATAAATTCAATTATTATTAACACTAATCTGACTCATGTAGCTATGAAGGAAAAACTATATACTTTTTTGAAACTTATTACAGTTTTGTATTTCAGCTTCTCATTTTATTGCTTTGCCAACAGGACTGACAATTCCTTCAGCTTTACAGCTAGTCAAGAATTAAATTGATATTAAATACAGAATTAATTTGTCTTTGGGTTTTTTTTTTTAATTAATAGCAAAGTGCAATGTCAAGAAGAGTCAATGTACCAAAAAATTGAGACAGAAAATCAAAATTCATTAAAACGATTTGTTTGCTCAGTAGTATATATATTTTTTTACATTCACTGAACATTCTCTTGCCTTTCCCATAATTAAAAAGTTCATTACTGGAATATTTTTGTGGATCTGAGTTTTCAAAGAATGTGACTTAAATGCTGGTTATTAACATTATTCCAGCAATTTGAGTAACACTAATCTTAACACTAATGTGACGCTCTTTGTGATTATATTTAATGGTCCCTATTCTCAACAAAATTTTGAATTTAACTCCATGTTCAAGAACCTGCTTAAGTATTAACAATTAAAAATCCTATGATCTGAATATTTCACAGTTAAGAAAAATCTAGTATTGGAGAAATTTACCTGAGGGTCAAGTCATTCTCTCTCCCCCCTTCCTTGATCAAACAGGCATTCAATAAATATTTGATGATTGTGTAATTTACAATGATAAAAACAAAAAACAAAAAACAAAAAACCCACAGTTCCTTGGTTTAGTATTAATGCTCTCCAAGTTTTCAGAAGTTATTAACACTGTAAAACAAAGTACTAAAATACTATAAACTATGTATGAGCACTCTGTTTGGGAACCACTTTTCAGTCATCAAAATAGATGAAATAAATACGAACACACAAATGTAGCACATTAAACCTCTAACAATTTTAAACATTTAGGATTAAATGATCTAAATAACTAATGGGATCGATTCTCCATCAAAAGCATATTAGGGAATGCTTTCCCTAAGGTGCAGTTTTATAATTGCCTAAAACTTATTTTTTCATTATTAAATCTTAATAAAACCTTTTAAATTGAAAATTTATCACCTGCTTTTGAGAAAAATAAATCACACTGGATTTATGTGCAAACAATAACCTCTACTACCTAGTAAAAGGAAATTTAAAATCCCAAAAAGTTTCTCCAGATCATTTTGGGTTTAATCATTCTGGCAACTGTAGATTCAGAATATCTGCTTTAAAATTGAGCTCATCTGCAGTAAACTATTTCCTCACCTTTAAAAAAAATTAGTTATCAACACTCATTAGAATCATCATCTGGAATGGAAAGGCCTCATCTATGGTTTGAAGCTGTAACCAAATTTTCGGACAGTTAAGCCCATCTAAAAAAGCACAGTATATTACAGGCAAGAATAGCAAGCTATGAAAACATTCTTACATTTTACCAAGACTACTACCTTAATGTTATCTAAAGAAATATCAATTTAACTTTAACAGCTTTGTTCAACCAACTAACCCATTGTTTTAAACCTTAAAATAACCTACACTCCAAAAATATCTCCAGTAAGTTGGCATACCAATTCCTCAAGTTATTTCAGTTGTTGAAACTATACATTTGACGGGCTTGATTTGAAACTGGATATAATTCTTCAAAGTTTACTTGAAAGAAGGATTTTTAAATTTGTCACAATGTCTTGACTAAAATAAAAAGATTTACATTAAATAGCAGGAAGCTCTAATTATGAGGTGTAAGCTTTCCAGTTACTATTAAAAACAATGCACTGCATTTTTCCCATAATTAAGGCTTCATTACCTTTTCTCATTAGAACAGTTCATTGTATAAACTGAGTTTCAACAATTTTCACTATTACTGGTAATTTTTATAGGAATAGTTCTAATTAATGATTAATTTTACTTTACTGAGCTAAATTTTTACTTTATGTCTTATCAAATTAGTTGGAGAATATCTATTGTTGTAAAACTGTCAGCACATCTCTTAACATTTCCTTTCCAGGATCCACCTGCTCTATGCTGCCCACTATAGGAAATGTAATTTGGTAATAAGAAATTTAATACTGAGCACTTAGGGTTACTTTAGTACAAACTCATAAAAAAATATTTTCTGGCTATTTGGATACTAAGATATGGTGTTCGTGCAAAAGATACAGAATAATTAGAGGTAACCAAATTTATTAAATATAAAGGACATCAGTTGAAAC
The DNA here is from genome assembly GCF_902686445.1 of Sciurus carolinensis. Classification (NCBI taxonomy): domain Eukaryota; kingdom Metazoa; phylum Chordata; class Mammalia; order Rodentia; family Sciuridae; genus Sciurus; species Sciurus carolinensis. The sequence continues at coordinate 106,476,393 of NC_062216.1, forward strand.
AGACATGACCAGAAACTGTCTGGGTGATCCACACACCAGCAGTAGCAACAGGGTGCGGCAGGGGGATGGGGCTTGGAACTAAGTGAGCCAGGAGCAGCCTGCAGAAAGCTGCAGTTATGCGCTAGAGACGAAATGTGAGAGTCAACATCAGTATAAACAAAGCACTTAAAAAAACAAGTCCTGCAAACACAAATGATTACTGTAAATGGAAAATGACATTTAAAATCAATTATTCCTATAAGGCATATTTGTTTCATCAGAAAAATCTTGTCTTAAACCTTTACTCTTACAAGCAAATACTTTTAATGGTTAACTTTTATCACACTTTTTCAATCACGGGAAAACGTAACAGTATAGAAATCTCATAAATATCAAGTTTTATGTTTATGTTTTCACTTTAGAGTATTTCCAAAGCATTAAGAATTTAAATTTTATACATCAGATATCCTTTAGGGCTCCATTTCAATGATCAGAGCCTCTTCTACAGAAACGAATTTAAGTCAATTCTCCAGTTTCACATCACATCTTGAAAATTTGAAAAAGTCTTTAAAATGTTAGTATCACTCCAAGTCTTTAGGCTTTAACTTGCTCTGAAAAGCAAACACACTATTGCATGTTCATCTACACGCACACATTAATAGCAGTCAGTGGCTTAAAAGTGGCAACCTCTCATTGGAAAAAAGTGAGAAATGGCACCTTTCCATACTGCCCTTCGAATCAGACACAAAGACCACTAGGCTTGCCCACTGCAAGGGATAATAGAAGAGACCTTCTGCCGCCTAACCTGAGACATATATTAAGGTTCAATCCTAGGTCTCGACTCCAAAGACCTAAATTTCGGAGTACGTGCCTGGGTTCCCACTCCTGTCCCGTTAGCACCATCGCAAGCCGACTCCCGGCCCACCGAGTTCCCCGAGCCGGGGCCTCCGGCGCTCCGGAGCCGGAGCCGAGGAGAACGGACGGACTCTGGCACTGAGGAACTACCGAAAAGTCTCGCAGCACCAGCGGCGCGGCCAGGGCCACCACCCCGCATCACCCGGTCCTCGTCCCCTCGGAGCCAGCCGCGTGGCCCAGGAGAGATCCGTCAGTTGCCGGCATCGCGGAAGAGCAACAAAGCCACCAAGACGCCGCAGCAAGTCCCCGGAGCAGGCAGTCGCAGCTTTCCCTTCTCCCCTTAGTTACAATTACCCCAGCGGCTTCTGGTACTTCCTTCGAGAAAAATGAAAAAGAGAAAAGGCGTAGGGGTGGTAGCAACTGTCGGCATTTTCCGCGCAGCGTGGTCCCCTAAGCTCCATCCTAAAACAGGATTTCCAAACTCAGCTGCATCCTCAGCGGAGGTATTCCTTGTTGACAGATCTCTCGCCTCCCACAAAATGGGGCCCGAGGAGGCGGCCGCAGTCTCCTCTATGGGCGCCGCCATTTTGTGAGGCGGCGGCGGCGGCGGCGGCGGCGGCAGGAGCCCGGGGTGTGTGTAATGGTTGAATAGAATGACCCCCTCTAGGGAATCCCCGGCGCTGACAGTTACGTAAGGGGCTGTGCGCAAGTGCGGCGTTTAGGGAATCCGCACAGCCCGGGCCACGAAGCGCTGCGGCCCACATCTCCACTACCCCTAAGGGGACTGGTGGGGGAAGGGACTTCTGACCCGGTCTCCCGGGTACACCACCCCCTCGCCTCCGGCTGCGGCCCAGCTTCCACACCTTCTCCCCCAGGGTCTCCGCCCCTCTTAGGCTTGCGAGACGCTCACTGGCCCTCGTGGGTCAGGAACTTCCTAGCCACAGCCTTATTCAGACCCCATATAAGAAACAAACTTTACTTGGGAAGTAAATCCGATTCCTAGAGTGAACACCGGAAGCATGTTGGACTGTATTACATAATTTTTTTCATCATACAATACATATTCCCATTGGAAAGGCTACCTGAAATAACTCATCCAGACCCTTACCACCCTGTGACCTTGGGATGGTCAGTGACTTTACCCATGGTGGCCGTCACTAAAATGGAACTAACACACTTCATCAACTGGAAGCTTAACATCTGTAGCAAGGGGCAGGCTCCAACACCCCTTGTAAATGCAAACTTAGGTGTATTTGTCGAGATATTTTGAATTTCCACTTAAGCAAAGGTTATTCTTTAACCTTCGAAAGAGAATCACATTTAAGATATTTGAGAGAAAGCAAGGGAAAACATTTTATTCGATGTTTTAGATATATTTAAGATACCTTAATATAAAAACACGAACTATTATTGTCAAGTTGGACGGAAAGCTCCCCTACCAGTTTAGTTTGCATAACTCTTATCACAGAATAATTCAGTTTGGTGCGTGAAACCAACCAGCAGCAAGCTGAATTAAGAGCATTACTTTATTTCCACAGAACTAGGACAGACAGTTCACACTGTATTTGATGTACAGTTTGTTAAAGTTAGTGAATGGATAATTTGTGGAAAAATGTGCTAATCAGGCCCCAAAATACTAACATAAGGCTCAGAAAAGCCGATTCCTTTAGACCTAAATATTTCAAACAAGGGAACAAGTTGACTATTCCGATCCGTGCGTATTGCGTAGTGTGAGGAGCTGCCCCTCTGAGCTTCTTCCTTTCCCTCCCGAGTGCCACACCGGTTCTGTCGGGCGGGCGGGGACTCCGAGGCGGCTCTTCCAACAGCCGTGCAGGGGACGCGAACATCGCCTCCACCCCTAACCCTGGAACAACCGGTAGTGGCCGTTTCCCTGCGCCGCCCCCCTTTCCGCCGGCTTTGTGTGCGTGTGAAATGTGCGGCACATTGCAGATGAACCCTAAGCCCGGCGAGCCGAGTCTATTGTTCCCCGCGAGGAGCTGCCGCGGCGGTGTGGAGCCAGGCGCAGTGCCGTGGCCGGCCCTCGGGGGTCGCTGTGCGGCGCTGGCTGCCGGGCCGTGGCGGCGGCGCTGGCGGCGGCAGAGAGGGAGGCTGGCGGGCAGGCAAGCCGGCGGGCGGCGCGCAGCGGCTCGGCTGTTGCCGGTGCCTCTGCTCGGGGACTCCCCGGCCGCCACGGCCGAGGCCGCGCGTGAATGTGTGCGAGGGCCCCGTGGAGCCGCGGCCGGAATACACGCTGTCACCCCGCTTTCCACAAACCACCACACAGACCTCCCCCTCCCCACCCCCAGCCCCGCCTGCCCCAGCCCCGCCGCCGCCGCCGCCGAAACTCCCGGGCCTCCGGCCGCTTCGGCCCCTCACCGTCCGCTCGCCTTTCCCCTCGCCCGCTCGCGCGCCCCCGGCAGCAGCACCATGTTGAATCGCGTCCCCGGGCCGAGCCGCCTGGGCCGGCGGCGCTGAGAGGCGGGCGAGAGCCGGGCCGCGGGGAGGGAGGGAAGGAAGGGGTGGGGGCCGCGCTCGCCCCGCGGCTTCGCGCGGATCCGGCAGTCGCCTGCCCCTCTAGTTTCGCTCCGATTTCTTTAAACTTTTTTAGAAATTCCCCTCCCTCCTTCCCTCCTCTCCCCCTGGCCTCCAGCTCCCTCCTTCCCCTCCTCCTCCTCCTCCTCCCCCTCCCTCCCTCCCTCCCTGCGCCGCCGCCGCCGCCGCCGCCGCCACCACCGCCGGCCCATGACTGAGCCCCGCCGCCGCCGGCCGAGGAATGGGCTCCGGGCTCTGGTAGGAAGCGCTGGGAGCGGGGGGCGCTTTTAAAACACCGATCTGGGTTTTTAAAAAACCTCCTTTGAAAAAATAATGGCAAACTCGACGGGGAAGGCGCCTCCGGACGAGCGGAGAAAGGGACTCGCTTTCCTGGACGAGCTGCGGCAGTTCCACCACAGCAGAGGGTGAGAGCAGAACCGGGGGGGCAGCGCCGGGGCGAGCCGGGGCGAACGGGGCTCTCCCGCCCGGGCCGGGCGCGGGGTCCCGGCTGACAAGTGCGGGGCTTTCTCTCTCCCGCAGGTCGCCTTTTAAAAAAATCCCTGCGGTGGGTGGGAAGGAGCTGGATCTTCACGGTCTCTACACCAGAGTCACTACTTTAGGCGGATTCGCGAAGGTGAGTGGAAGTTTTAATTTGTATTTCCCTCTCGCTGGCCTCCTCCAAAAAGTCTCCTTTGACCCCGGAGTGGGCGCTCGGGGCTGGGGGGGCTACCCGCGGGGGCAAAAGGCGTTCTTTTCGCTCGCAGCCGGTGGCACGGAGGCGGACGGCGGCGGGGCTGTTTTTGGCCTGGTGGCTCGCGTGCGCGCGGCGGGCGCGGGGCTCGGGCGGGCGGGCGGCCCGGCGCCGGCTCGCGCCCTGCCCGGTGCCCGGCCGGCCCGGCGGGGTCTGAGCGCCGCTGCGGGGAGTGCGGGCGTGCGGGGCGCCTGCCGGAGCCCCGCGCCCGCCCCGCGCCGCGCGCCCGCCCGCTCATCAGCTCTGCCGCCGCTGCCGCTCTAGCACAGGCGGAGACACAGAGACACAGACTCTGAGAGCAGTTTTCGTGCAACTCAAAATTAGCGCGGGCAGGTTTAACATCGATAATCGGCTGCGAAATGATCCCGGCAGCCGGGGGCACAGCGTCGGCCCGGTCGCCCTGGGTTTATACAGCTAACAAAAGAAACCAGGACCTGTCTCCAAATAGCCATCTTAGGCTTCAAGGCTAGGCAGAAGCTGTAGGCCTCAAAGAAGGGCCTATGGAGATGGATAGATCTGGGAGAGGGATCGGAATCAGCCCCGGCCCCGGCCCCCCCAGAACCCGCGGACGTCGCTGTCCGGAACAGTATTGATCCTTTTGAACTTTTTTTTTTTCTTTAAGTGTAAACGGACCGCGTAGAGATTTAAAAGGGGGCGACAGAGGGACTTGCGATTGGTTATTGTCCGGGCTTCAAAAACAAAACAAACCCACCAAACCCCCCCAAACAAAACAAGTGCTGCTAAATACAGGGCTTTCTGGTGAAAACACAGTGATTCAAGCAGCCCTTGCTTAGTAACTCTTACGGATCGATCTGAAACACCCAGTGATGTCTTAGTGTCTACAGATCTCTGCAGAATGGGTATTTATTTCATAGTTAGGTTAGGTTTTTCTTGGATTGAGCACTTTCAGACAAGTGTGACTGTTTTTAACAGGTTTCTGAGAAGAATCAGTGGGGAGAAATTGTTGAAGAGTTCAACTTTCCCAGAAGTTGTTCTAACGCTGCCTTTGCTTTAAAACAGTATTACTTGCGGTGAGTAGTAGTGACTTTTCCACAGTATTTGGAAATAAGGGACTTGTGAGGAGTTTTTCTTTTTTTCCAAAACAAAAAGCAAACCTTGCACACCAAACTATTTCTAATCTCTTGTTAATTTTATTCTGACAAATATTTAATATCATTACGATGAAGGAGTGTAGGAAGGTAAAGTTTTCCTCACCCATTTCAGGATCATTTACATTTTTCATACAGAATCATTACAGGTGACTCCTCACTATCTTGGTGAACATTCTTTTGTGACATTGTTATTGATCGCTCGCTATCCACTGAGGGGCAGAAAGGTGATGCTTAGTGAAAGAGTTAACATAGTTAATGAAACTTTGTAACCTTTGGGAAAATTTTTTTCTTTGTTTTGGAAACTCCTTTACCTTTTTAAATTCTGACTTTCAAAATTTAAGAAAAAATGAAACTTATGGTTTTGAACTGAGTCATTGAGTAGTTTTTCAGCAGAGTATTTCTACCTATCGTAATATGTAGGTGCCTTACATGAACAGGATTGTTAGAATTATTTTTTTGTTGAATTTCAGAGCAACCTAAAAATGTTAAGTATCTTCAGGAAATTAAGATAATATGAAACCAGATACTATTATTTGGGTTTTCTTTCATTCTTTCTCTTATATTTGAATGCTTATTTGACAAAAGTAAATTTTGCATTCAGTTGGTATGTGATATAGTCTAGATGATATCTTTTGTGATATTTTAATTTTTTTCTCCCAGTTTTATTCTAGGAATACTTTCAGATTGTAATTTACTATGAAGTCATGTTTTTATTTTTGTTTGTTTACCCATGGAGGGTCCTTAATTGGTTGTTATTTAAAGCTAAAATAATATTTTTTGCACAGTACTTTCTAATAATTACAGAATAACCTTCTGTTTTTGTTATGTGGCTTCTGCATAATTTGTTTTGTATTGCTTCAAATGCACTCAAGAGTTATTCTGAATTATTTTCAGCATTCTGAAATAGGAAATACAGTAATTGCACAGGTGTACTTTCTATTGGCTATCTTAGATTGACATCAGGCGTGAAGCTGAAGAAGTCACAGAACTTTGTGGAGTAGTTATTGAATTCCATAGGAAGTCTAGAAGATATTAAATATGGTTAGTTGTTTGTGTGTGTGTGTGTGTGTGTGTTTGTGTGTGTGTGTGTAATGTGTGTCAGAATAGATCGTTAAAGGGCTAAATTCAAACCTCAAAACAAGCAAAACTAATCTCCCTCACTGCTGATTTAATAATGGGGTGAGAAATAGGAATTTTATATCTGTGGTGATAGTCATTGGCTCATTTCCATTTCTAATACTGAGAGGAACATGTTAATACATGTTCTGGTTTTATGCCAATCGGAACTATTTGGATTCGTACCGTTTAAAATACATATTTTAAAGTTGTGCCTCGTATGTGTTTGATTGATTGAAATTTAATATCTTAAAGATTCTGTATCATATATGTGAATCATGAGATGTAGATTTTTAACTAACAATTTTAGCATAATCAAATGTCTGGGCTTCAATTTTTTATAAAAGTTAATCATAAATACTGCTCTTCCAGTTGTCATTTCTATCATGGGATCATATCATCCTTTAATTATGCTTATAAATACTATTTTCGACTGTATAATTTCAAGGTTGTTTGTGTAAGTATTTTCATTGTTCTCAGATCAATTTTGACTTTTCTTGTTATAAACTGCTTTTTGAACTATGTCCTTAGCTAAACTTGTTTTTCCTCCATATGTCACTCTCCAGGTTTGTTTTTGTAGGGTTGTAGCTAGGCTACTAGGAAAAAAGTTGAAGCATTTGTTTTGGAAAATAAACCATGTGAAGATTTGCATGGCTTGTAAAAAAAAAAAAAAAAAAATTACAAAAGAAATATGCTGATCAAAAATTGAGTACTACCAACCTTGTAAGATTTTTTCCCTAGTGGTATAATATTGCACAGTCAGAGGATATGTATTATGCTGGGTTTTACACTTCCCTCTGAAAAATCTTAACTGACAGAACAGTTGTCAAGCTTTAACAGTACTTTTGTTACTTAACTATGGTAGTACCCCTTCATAGTAAGAAATAGTAATCAGGTGACTTGTTAAGTTACCTCTTTGCTACATCAAATTAATCATCATGTTTTCTGATAAGCAGATAATGCAGCATGTTCTATAAATCACAGGTGGAATAAGTTTTTAAAATATGAACTGCTTTTTCATTTCATCTATTATAACTGCTACTACATATGTTAGTTCTCCTTAATCTACAAGTTTAATACTGATCACGTTTCCGTCTTACTATAAATTGGATGAATGACTGTTAGTCTAGTGTTTTATATTTTCATAATATTATAGACATTTCAATAGGAGCAAAGTAGTATCCTGACCATGTATATGTTCTAACAGTTTTATGATTTTTTTTGATACAAACATAGTCATTAGAGATTTGAGTTTAATGGTCTGCCAAAAGTTTGCTTGTTTTGTAAGACATTTATTCAGTTGTAGATTATCTGCAAAGATTTCTTCATCTAAAAGTGAAAATGCTGTTGTTTAACATTGGCATTTAATTTTTAAAAATGCAAATGTCTACTGATAATGTGTCAAAGTCCTATATTTAAAAATTGGATATTAGCAGGCTGGCAATGTAGCTCAGTGGTGGAATGTTTGCCTAGTATGCATGAGGCCCTGAGTTTCATCTCCAGCACTGAAAACATAATAATAAAAATAATTATATATTAATCATCTGTGATATTTATGTTCTTGTTTACTTTTAGTTTCTTGGCATGCACATCTCACAAATGTTTATTAGTAGAATATCTCTGTAAGTATGAAAGGATAAAGTATAATTTCCTACATTTTATATATGGAGATATAGAAGAAAAAAATAAAGGGCTTAAGATCATATGTAACTTGTACAAAAAATTGTATTCATGGTATATTCTCAGTAGTATTTAATCAGTCTTATAATTCATTTTGTTATGCAAGTGATTTTAATAAATTAAAATATATTTGGGAATTGCATATGATTAAATTTACACACAAGATATTTATGTCTGTGTTCCACATTTACTTGATGGATTTTATTTTTTGTTCAGTTTTGGTATTAATATTGCAATATTTGCTACTCCTTTTTGGGTTAAGAATTTGAAACTTTTTTGAAATGAAGGTTTAGGTAAATAGTTGAAATATTTAGTTGAAGAATTTTGTTTTCACTTATTGATGCCAGTAGTACAACTATAGTCAAGGTTAACTTGATGTATCCTTTATAAAACATTTTTTTTTTTTGAAAAGGAGGTAAAATATCTTGTATATTAAAAATTTATTGTTTAAAACTACATGTTACAGCTTTTCTTGCATTGAACTTGTAATAGTAAATTATTTTTAAAAATATATATCTGTCTAGAATAATCAGAAACTTGATCATAGAGTTGCATTCTCAAGAGTGATTTTCAATTGAACTGTGAATTTATTGTCTTCTTTTTTTTCTTGGTGAGTAAAGCCCCTCTTTAAGTAATATCTATAGATGCAGTTTAGATTTATCGCTAAGTGACATGAATATGTGTTCTGTAGTGTCCACTATGTAGATTAATTATTTTAAGAGAAAGCCTTTTATTGGTTACCTGAGGTTAAGTGAAAGAATTCTTCAAGATTGTGATACATAAGTTAATAAAGTAACACATTGGTATTACTAAACAAACTGAGTAAACATAATTCTCTTTCAAGAGAAGAAAAGTAATAGGAGACTGGGGGAACAATTGTGCCTGAATAAGTATTCATGTTATGTATTTTAAATTTAATTTTATATGCTAATTTTGGATAAACCTGATTTTGGTATTTTCTGATACTGTTACATTTTTGAAAGGCATGTGGGCTTGTTGAAAGTAGGAGTAGAAAGTGGAGAAAGTTGAAAGACTAATCAAAGCTTACTTATGTTAGTGATGGTGTCTGAGAATCCATGTTTTCAAACAGCTTAGATTTGTCCAAAGTAGAAATCAATCTACTTCTTTCCAAGATAGGTAGTTCGCTGAGGTTACAGATTTGCTGAGGATACAAACTGAGAACTTTATAACTCCTAAAATGTTTACATCTTTTTTTACATTTAAATTTTCTGCCTTGGTTGTTAACTAAGAATGTCTATTCTTTTATAATCCTACCTCTCTGCTCTGTTGTGCATTCTGTATTTTTATAGTTGATTGTGTGCAAAATCCATTATAATGTCATTGATAGAAAAGTCTATCACTGCTATAGATCTCTTATATTCTCAAACTAAATTAAATTGGAAGTTGGGAAGGGAAGGAAAAACGAAGATTTTAATAACTTGGAATTTAAGTATATTAGTTGTCAAATAAATACTATATATTAATAAAACTTTTTACTATTATTTATGAAGGCTGCTTATTGTGCATTTTCCAGACCTGCTAAAGATTAGTGATAAAAATGAATTTTGCCAGAATTGGGAATTAGAGGATGTGGGGCAGGTTAGAGTAGGGGGTGGCAAAATAGTCAGGGCTGCTTCTTTGATCTAACACCACCACCACCATCATCATCCTCTTTGGTATGCAAGGTCAATTACAGTAGAAATTCCAGCTAGCCTCTGTGAAACACTATTTTTCCAGAAATGTTAATATGTTTCCTTGAAATGAAGCCAGATGATTTGAGCAGTAAAGCTAAAGTTGGGTTACCTTACACAGTATTTCTTAAAGACTTTGTTTTGTTAATGTGTGTTATGAATCTCTAGAAAATTTCGAGATTCACACTACACTATTTATTGCGTTTCTTATCACCCCATAATGGATGGTTTTTCTCAAACACCAGTACATTGGTAAAATGTTAAAAAACACCATGCTTGAGGAAGTTCTACTAAGTTCTTTGGAAAACAGTTTGGGAAATTGAGCTAGAAGAAATAAGAGTTAAGAAAGAGAAAATTTAAATGTGGAAATAAACAAGAAGAGGGATAATCATGCATATTTATATAGCAGCATATAAATATAGATTTAAATAATTTTATGGTATTATTATTTGCATCTCTTTATCAGTGACTATGCAAAATTTTATTGACAATTCTTGTTAAATGGTTGTTCCAATAGGGAAACATTAAAATTATCTTGTATCCATTGACAGGAAAGAAAAGGTAAAGACATATTGCAGCCCAAATGTTAGCAGAAGAAAAGTTGAACCTGTAAGAGAAGCAGTGGCCTTAGTTGGTCCAGGCTGGGGAAAGACTGGTAGATGCATAACAATATTTTTTTTTCTACTGTTTAAACTATAAAATGATGAAACAAATGATACCCCTTTTATATGTTTGTGTGTTTGTATGTGTATACACATATATATAGAGAGATTGTGAGCGTGTGCAAGATTGACTGCTTACTGTGACAAAGGTTTTTTTCTTTTTTCGGTGGTGGTGTTGGGGATCAACCTAGGCCTCAACCCTGGTAAGCAGGCAGTCTACTACTCTGCTACCCAACCCCCTTCATCACAAAAGATCTCGGTAATTCACTTATTGGTACCACATTCCTTCTAGTCAAGGAATTTGCAGTTAATTTTATTTTATTGGTTTAGTCTTTTTTTTTTTTGGTATTGAGGATTGAACCCAGAGGCCCTTAACCACTGAACCACATCCCATCACCAGCCCTTTTTGATATTTTATTTAGAGACAGGGCCTCGTTAAGTTGCCGAGGCATCTTTGAACTGGTGATCCTCCTGCCTCAGCCTCCTAAGCTGCTGGGATTATAGGCATGTATCACCGTGTCCAGCTGTTGGTTTAGTCTTCACACTTAAGGTTGTTATTTGAACCAGCAGCCCCAAAATACATGCCCATTTGACTAAGTACATTGCCATAACCTATTGCTGGAACTGAAAACCCTATGTGATGTCTGTGAGTAGCTATTACATTCTGAGTTGTTGCCCCAGAATGATAGATCCATGATTCCATCAGTGCCAATAACAGTGTTTGCTGTACTGTGCTACTTATTGCAACAGAAATTTGGGGTGGGAAGAATGTGTTGCTTTTGATGTTTGGACTGTTTAAATCTTGTAAGACTCTTAGCAGTTTCCTTTCTCTTTTCTCATTGTGCCATTGATTTGTTGAAGTAATTGGGTCATTAGTCATTTAGATTGTCCCAAATTCTGGATTTGGTTGATTACTTCCTTCTGGTGTCAGTTAACTCGTTCCTCTATCTGGTGTTATTTCTTGAAAACTGATAGATCTAAAGGTTGGTAACATACAGCTTCAATATTTTAAGCATACTTCATAAGTAGTGCTTTGCTTTTCATCATACCATAAGGCTTATAATGTTTAATTGTTTTCTTTTAGTAATGCTAAGATTGATCAGTGGTTTTGGTATTAATAGCCTGAAACTTTGTATTTTTAAAAGAATTCCTCAGGTGATTCTTAAGTACACTAAGTTTGAAAACAGTTTCTAAGTTTTGTAATGAAACCACTTTAGTTCCTGAGATAACTGGTTTAACTTGGCATCAAAACATTGGCCAGGGCTATATCCAGAACAAAATCTCCAGGGGACAGTCTGGTTCAGGGGCACCTGCTTAAGCTACACCTGTCCTCTCTAAGCAGAGCCTGGACATACTCTATACTTTGTCTCAGAGCTTCAGAGAAGGTAACAAGAGCTCTACTTCAGTTAAAGGGGTGGTGGGGTGGCGGAGTTGGAGGGGCACACAAATGAACTACCAAATTCTAACATCCTGTTTTTATAAATCGAATCTTTAAAAATTAGCTAGAAATAAGTTTTCCTTTAGTTATTCCTAATTGGAGAATTTTCTTAATATATAGCTTTTTTTTAAAATATAGGATTTTATAATATTCTTCCAAAATGGGATACATGTTTTTATTGAATTTACTAAATCCTTGTCCTCTTGGGTGAGGACTATCCCAATACTACTTAGGGAAGTTAACATGTGAATTCCTATAAAAATAACAATACTAATAATAGTTTGTTTAATGCAGTATCTTCATTTTTCAAAAACATTCTCTATGTGAGACTGTATTTCAAATTTCAGAAATAATTGCTGTTAATCTTAAAAACATAATTAGAAAAAAAATATTTGTACCACTCAAACTTTTCTTGCTGAGACATATGGGTTACTTCTTAAAACAAACAGTTTCTGGTTTATATCTAACTCCTAATCTTAAATGTAAACCATAATTGCCAGTCAGGAAATATATTTTACATATTTTCAGAACACACCGACCCATTTCTTTCCTGGGAATAGACCTACTTTACATTTTACAAAGCATTATCTTACACATACCCTCCTACCCCATAATGCACGTTTGCTAAATATCTTCAGGTATATTCCATGTTCCAGGTGTGTATGACTTTTGTTTTTGCTAGTAAATCATATTTTAGTAACATTTAGTGGGGCTAATCTGTAAATTGTTTTTTATGAAGGATAATTTGAATTAAATTGTATTAATAATTTATTGTTTGAATACACATATAAAATATGGCAAGTGTCTATAATTTTGGTTTTGTGTTATCATACTTGATCAATGTTTTCTTACTGTGTCTAGTGTTACTTATGTGCACAAAGATGTTGGGTTTTTTTTTTTTTAATATGATTATAATGGATTTTTTTTCACAGTAAAGTGTTCTGGGTGAAATTTTATTTTGTCCCTCTGCAAGTAATTTCAAGTAAGCAGAATGTTAATATAAATATATGAGGTTAGTAGGAATATTATTCTGCCAAAATAGGGTAAAGTAAGGATTGGGCATATAGATCAGTGGTTGAGTGCTATCCTAGTATGCAAAAGGCACTAGGTTCAGTCTCGAATACTGCAAAAACAAATTAAAATGTGAAAAGAAAATAATATGGTAGAGACCATAAGTTTGAGGCTCTAAATCTAGACAATACCTAACTCCAACAGTGCCTAATTCCTTAGTACTTTAGACTTGTGGCTGAATTTAAATTTATCAATAATAATATCAAGGTTGATCACACTTTCCATGTTTCATAGATTGAGTTTGCTTGAGCTCAAATCAGGCTGTGAAGTTCTTTGTAAACAGTAGTCAGTACTGTGGTCTATACCTCCAAGTGTGCTCACAAGTAATAGGAAACCTGTCAAGAGTGCTTATAGTTCAATAGAATCCTTTCAGTTTATACCATTAAAGAGTCAAACTTGAATATCAGAGTCATTTTTTCCAGGTAGTGCCACATTGGAATGTATTAATTCAGTCTTGTATTAAAACTTTGTCTGATTTTGGGATAGTCTAGTTGAGAAAGATAGCCAATAATTTTTCTTTCCTATGCCATGTTTTCTCTGTTTAAATTGGTTAATTATTTAGTATTATTACTTATGGATCAAACTCAGGGCCTGGCACATATTAGGCAGTTGTTCTACCACTGAGCCACATCCTCCATGCATAATTTTTTTTTTTTTTTTTGCTACCTGCATGTGAACTCTACTTACAACTGATTGATCAGTTCATTATTATTTTGTCATATTTACTCCATATATTCCTTCTTATAAAGTATTGTTACTATTATTGCTGTTTAATCAGTTGCTAGCACTACCGTTATAGTGCCGTTATTATTTTTATTTCAAGCATATTATCTAAGAATGAAAACTTTCTCTAATATAAAATTGTACAGTTATCAAATTCAGAAAATTTAACATGTATTATTTAATACACAGATCTTAAATCAGATTTTTTCAGTTGTTCCAAATGTCTTTTCTAGTATTCATACCACTGCATCCCATCCATGATCATGTATTATATTTATTTTATTTCCAGTGTTTCAGCTTTTCTATATCTTTTGTGATATTAATATTATCATTATTATTATTATTTGTACCAGGATTGAACCCAGGGGCGCTTAACAGCTGAACCACATCCCCATTTATTTTGAGTCAGAGTCTTATTAAGTTGCTTAGGGCCCTGCTAAATGCTGAGGCTGGCTTTGAACTTGTGATCCTGGGATTACAGGCATGCACCACCACAACTGGCATGATTTACCATTTTAAACAGTATGGGTCAGATGTACTGTAAAATTTGCATCTTCCTGGTCATTTTTTTCAGGGTCAGATTTAGATTAGGCATTTTTGGCAAAAGACTCTAGATGTCCTTTTGTTCTATTATTGCTGATGTTAATTTTGGTTAAGGTGGTATTCTTCTGGGTTTTCCACTGAAAGTTTTTTCTCTTTTGTTTAAGTTAACCTATGGGGAAATACTTTGAGACCACAAAAATATCTTACCATCACACTTGTACCTAGTCTTAACAACAGTTTGTTTTGTATTGGAATCAGTTATTACTGTGATACATGCATAATACTTATTTTCTAATTCTGTCGTTGCTTCTATATTTTTTTTGCTAGTAGTCTATAGTAAGGGAATTATTTTTATTCTTATTTATTCATTAGGTTTTCATTTTATATAGTTGCTTAAAAATCTATTTTCGCTATGTGTTTGTTGCTTAAATTTGGCAGTGGTAGTCTTTTCAGACTCGCTCCTTTGTCTTTTTCAGAGGTGCACATAAGATTTTAGCCTTTCCTTGCTTTCAGATAAAGTAAGATCTACAAGAGTTGGCTTGCTAAAGTAAGATCTACAAGAGTTGGCTTGCGTTTTGCCTACGTGGTTCTAGAATCAGCTATTTTCTCTAAGAGGTCCTGGTTCTTCGTAATGTGGAATGGTATGTAGAAACCAAGATGTGGGTAATAAGTGTCTTAGATGCTATTGGTTAATTTTTCTTTAGCTCTTTCAGAGGACAGCGCTAGGATATACATTTATTTTATATAAAAGTATTTATATTTTGAAAATCATGAGGCTATGTTGATACCTCCAATTATAGTCCTCATAATTTTTTTTCTTTTTCTTTCCTTTTTTTTTTTTTCTTTCTTCCATTGTATATATCTTCCTTTACCTGCAGTGGAAACTCTAGGTCCTACAACAGTATATTTACTCATTTCTCAGTTCTGTAATACATGTGAAATATTTTAAGAATTGTTATGCCCATATCACTACAAAAATCAAACCGACCAAATAGTACTACAGATTTGTTTGCAATTCTTTTTTTGTGTTTAGATTGAAGATACATTGCTAGAAGTTTGGCCTAAAAAAATTTTCACAGTGTCGCCAGGCTGGGTGGAACACACCGATCATCCCCGGTAGTGGAAGGCTGTGGCAGGAGAATCTCTTCAACCCAGGAGTTCAGGACCAGCCTGAGCAATATAGGGAGATTCTGTTTAAAAAACAAACAAAATCACACCATAATAATGGGCTTATTTTTCCTGGGTGTTATTCACTTAAAATATAGTCAAATTAGTATTTTTCCATTTGTATTCAGTTTTGTTTTCTGCTCATCCTTATTCATTTAACTTCATAAATGAATATATAATGAATATGGTAAGATTAGAACATCAGAGTTCAAGAAAAGGTATACTTGGAGGTTACTCCCTTTTATTCCCCCTCTTTTCTATTCCGTTCTCACTCATACTTGGTTGTTAATCAATTTTTGTAGTTGCTGAGTAACCTCCTATTTCTTTTTGCAAAAATAAGGAGATACACACACACACACAGTTTTCATTCTTTTTTTGTATTTTGTCTTTCTTCACCTTAGTGCATCTTGAAGAATCATTGTAAATTTATATAGTCTAGGGTTTTTTTTTTTTTTTCTTTTTTAGGCAACTGCATAGTGTTGCATTGTGTGTATGTATCCTACTTTACTCAACCAATCCCCAACTTAATGGGATTTAGGTTATTTTCACTATATTAGAATGGTATATAATGAATAATCTATTATACAAACCTATTTTCAAATTTTTGCAATTATATCTTCAGAGTAAATTACTAAAGTGGGGATTGAAATAGCAATGGAAAGATTAAAAAATACATATTTTTGTTAAATATTGCCAAATTCCCTTTGTAGGAGAGAAGTATTTTGAATTTCTCTCAGCAGTTTATGCATTTTTTCCAAAGCCTTGCCATTCGTTGTCAAACTTTCTAAATTTTACTCATCTGAAAGGGTTAAATGGTATCTTATTAATTTTAATTATTGAGGCATTATAGCCTGTTTTAATATTTGATAGTGTCATTATTTTATTTTTTTGGTACCAGGGATACTTAATTTCCAAGACACAACCCTAACCCTTTTTAATATTTTATTCGAGACAGGGTCTTGCTGAGTTGCTTAGGGCCTCACTAAGTTGCTGAGGCTGGCTTCAACCTCAAAATCCTCCTGCCTCAGCCTCTTGAGCTGCTGGGATTACCGGTGTGAACCACCATGCCTGGCTCATTCTTATATTTTTAAACAAGATTTTCTTCAGTGTTGCTTTATGTTTGTTTTGCATATGCCTTTAGTGTCAATTTTTTTCTAGTCCCACAAAAAAGCTTATTGCTGTTTTTATAGATATTGCATTGAATTTATAAATTGGAGAACCAATTTTGAGTTGACCTATCCAAGAACAATGGGAGCTTTTCCATTTGTTCCATTAATTTTTGTGTCATTTAGGCACAGTTTACCTTACATAGGGTTTAACTACGTTTTTTAGTTTATTCTGAAGGATGTTATCATTTTTGTTGCTATTGAAAATGTGTTTTTCTTTTTCATTGTTATCATCTGATTGGTTATTGTTTGTTTACATGGAAACAATTTTTAAAAAATATTTTCCTACCTGCTGCCTTATTGAATTGTTTTTACTATTTTTTCTTATTTTTTTCCTTTTGTCTTTTTGTTTGTTTTAGAATTTTCCATGCTTATTAGCATACCATCTATAAATAGGGGCTGTTTTACTTCTTCTTTTGTAATTTTCATGTCTTTATTTTCTTTAGTCTAATTGGGTTGGCCAGCATGTCTGTGCAATGTTTAATAGTAGAGAAAATGGAGACATCTTTTACTTGTTTTGATGATGGTTTTGGTTTGATGCTTTTAGCGTTTCCTCGTTCTATAAGATACTGCTTGCTATGTGTTCTTTTCTTTTTCTATTTTTGGCTTGTTTTTGTTTGTTTTCTGTAGTAGTAGTGTTTGAACCCGGGATTGCTCTACCATCGAGCTATATTCCCAGCCCTTTTATTTTTTGTTTTGAGACAGGTCTCCCCATCTTGCCCAAGCTGGCCTCAAAGTTGTAATCTTCCTGCCTCAACCTCCCTAGTACCTGTGGTTATAGGCACCATCACTTCTGACTTGTTGTGTGTTCTTGAAGTCTTAACTTGAAACTTTTATTTTAATAATCCTGTGATGTATGAAAGTATTCCATATGTGTTTATTGAATGAACAATATTGTTAAGAGTTAGGAGTCAGCTTTATTGATAACTTTTTGTAGTTTTATCTATTTGAGGTTTTTTTTTTTTAGTCTGCAGTTATATCTCTTCATGAGGAGAGCTAATAATGAATATTAAATTTTGCATCCTATATTTGAATATGAATGTTTTTCATGTTCTAGGAATTTAATATATAAATAAAAATCAGTTATAGTGTTAAATGATAACTTTGGAGAACTATTTCCTGTTCTGTGAATCCATTTAGAAATCTTTAACTGTTTTCATTGCTGGCCATTACATCCCTTGATATACAAAAGTAAAGCAGTATCATGTATAACTAATTAGAACAAATTAAAATATAAAAAATGGAAAAAAATTTAAAAATGTCAAAGTGGTAATTTAAATCATTGCTTTATTATTTTATTCTCAAGAAGTAACTGTTTTGGTTTTAAAAGTCTTCCTTATAGTTATCTACCATCCATAGGAAAAACACCAAATTTGTCATAGTCAGTTATTTTACGTATTCATTTGGCATAATCCATATAAATCTATCATCATGAAATTAAATGTGTTATATTTTACATCACATATTTGATCCTCAGAATTAGACCTAATTTGGTTACTAAATTTTTCTAGTTTCAAGGGTTGCTTAGACCATCCCTTGCTTGTTATTTCCTCTCTTTATGAACTGTAGGGTTTAGCCAAGTATGTGTGTGTGCAGGGTGCAGCACTCTTTGTCTTTAAGCAATTTCCTTGGTGATTTTTTATTCAGTTCTTTGTCATAACCAATCATAGGAATTTACTAGGTTACAAATATAAGGGACTAAGTTGAAGTAGATATTAAGATATTATATACAAATTTAATAATGACCTTAGTGTAGTATAGTATAGGTTAATAAAGTGTGAGGATTTAGAGTCCTAAAAGATAGAAGCATGGCTACCCAATCTATTAATTTATAGTATCATCAGTCTTAGTTACAAGGGATTTTAAGAGAGTAGTCTAGCCAGTACTTTTTGGTAGATTGTAAGTATGGGTTTTTTAATTAAATTTTTTTTTTTTTCTTGGAGGCCTGCATAAGGCTTATTGACTTGCTTAAGGTCACTAATATGGAATGATGAAAAGAAAAAGTAGAAACCAGTTCATAGCTTCCTCTTTTATACTAGTCACTCCATTCTGTCTTAAAAGGAATAATTGTATAAGATTGTCATAGATTTCTTTGCTATAAAAACATGACCTTTACTTTTATGTCAAGATGATTCTACTGACTTAAACCATCTGTAAGGCACAGGTATTAATTTTTTGGCCAGTAGAAGGGATAAATCATTTTATCATTTGTGTATAACAGTCTCAACTCTTATACTTCTGTCCAAAAAATTGTATTTATAACACAGTTGAGTGTTGATAAGCCTGTAGCAAAACATACAACAATCACTGAGGGAAATTACTTTACTATAGATAACTCCTTATTTTAAATGTTTTTGCTTGCAAAAACCTAGACTTACATGTTTGATAAAGGTGGCCACTAATTTTTAAAAAATTTTTTCTTCTTTTTAAAAAATAACAAGGAATACTTATTTTTCATTCTAGTACATTATTATTTAGATGGAGACCTCTACTGGAAGTATGAAGCAATAGATGGGTTCTATCATACATTATAATTTATCTAAACAAAGGAAGGGTAGGGGAGCTATTATTTAAAAACAGTCATTGCAAAGTATCCTGGAGTCTTTTAAAAAGTAACTTCCTTCCTTCCTTCCTTCCTCTTTTCTTTTCCTTCCTTCCTTCCTTCCTTCCTTCCTTCCTTCCTTTCTTTCTTTTTCTTCCTTCCTTCCTTCCTTCCTTCCTTCCTTCCCTCCCTCTCTCCCTCTATTGGGGATTGAACCTGAGGCACTTTACTACTGAGCTACATCCCCAGCCCTTTTTGTTTTCTGTTTTGAAACAGGGTCTTACTTAATTGCTTAGTGCCTTGCCAAGTTGCTGAGGCTGGCCTTGAATTTGTGATCTTCCTGCCTCAGCTTCCAGAGTCACTGGGATTATAGGCATGTTCCACTGTACCTGCTTCTTATTATACTTTAATAGTGTACTTTTGGTCTTTGGCATCATGTTAAGTTTTTTGAAAAGTAGAATACCTTTTTTTTTTTTTTTTTTTTTTCCCTAAAGTTCTTACTGAATTTTCCATGTACCAAGCATTATACTGAGTGGTTTACATGAACTTATTTCTTCTTCATACCTCCCTTTAACGTAGATCCTATTATTCAGATGTAATAAATGAAGAAAACTGGATAAAGGGATTTAAGAACCTTGCTCAAAGTCATACAGTAAGTTAAGGACCTAGTATTCGAACTAGGGCCATCTGACTCTAAAAAAGGCATGATAGAAGAACTTCCCCCAAGTGCACATGCTTATAACTGTACAAAAAAAGTATATGAAGATAAGGACTTGTAGGGAGTAAGCAAAACATGAAGGTAGTTGGGGTAGTTGTAGAATTAGGGCAGTAAATTTTTTGTTTTCATTTAAAAAATGCTTCACTATATTTTCTTGCAGTAAGATTTGTGTGCTCAGTGCAGTTCATGTATAGTTTATTTCTACAAATATTTATATTACTGGATTTTCATAGTAGCTCTACAAATATATGTTATTTTGTTTTATGGATCAGGAAAAAAACTTTTAAGTACCATTGCTAATGTAGGATTAGAGTTTAGCTTTGTGAGTTTTAATACACTACTCTCATTTTACTATCAAACAAAGTCTTGGAGTTATGACATTTTTAAAAAAAGTATTTATGTACTTCTTAAAGCCCTTAATTCCATATCTGATGCATTGCCCTTGAACTGAATTAGAATCTCCTACCACAGGGGAGTTTGTTATGAACTCAGGTGTATACGTTAGGCCTCTTAGCAAATGGGAAATCTAATTTGGGATATTCCAAAAGAATTCAAAATTCTTAAATACAGTTTTAGTAATTTAACATTCCAGTGATCTGACCCTAAGCTTAACTTTTTTGTGTGTGGTTTTATGAAACATGCACCAAGTGTCAGTTCTGTTTGTAGAAAATAAATTAACATTGTGATAACTGTGGCATTTTGTACAGTTTTATATAGCACTTAAATTTTGGGTGGGTACCATGGATTGAACTCAGGGGTGCTCCACCACTGAGCCCTGTCCCAGCCCTTTTTATTTTTTATTTTGAGGCAAGTTTTTGCTATGTTGCTGAGGCTGGTTTTGAACTTACAATCTTTGTGCCTCGGCCTCATGAGTTGCTGGGAGTACAGGTGTGTGCCTCCATACCCGGCCTCTTAAATTTTTTTTAAAAGTAAAATAGACTCTAATCTTCCCCCATCTCTGTTAATAATCTACAACATGAGAACAGAATCTTGTGTAGGGAAGACTTGACATACAGTAGTAGTGCCTTTGTTTTAAACTGGCATGTGAAGATTCAGAATTTTGCTAACTTACTATTTCTGAAAAAGTGGATACTAGAAATGTGATAACTTGAAAGGAATGTGGGAGTTGTGGCTCTTATTCAGTATTATTTTTCTCCCTACAAAAAATAAATTAGGAGAGAATAATGGGGGAACTTTAGAATATGTAGAAGAAAATGAGAGGGAGGGGGGTATGAAAAATGGAATGAGACAGACATCATTACCCTATGTACATGTATGATTATACGAACGGTATGAAAATACATTGTGTACAACCATAGAAACGAAATTATGTACCCCCCATTTGTGTACAATGAATCAAAATGCAGTCTGTAAAAAATTAAAAGCTAAAAAAAAAAAAAAAATAAAAGACATACTATGAAACAAAATACAGAGTTCTGAACAAAGTGTGGACACAATAAATATCAGACAATGCCAGTGTGAGATAGGTCTCCAGATATAAAATTACAGAGGAAAAGGTTAAAATCTTGGTTTTTCTTGAACTTCTCAGATACATGAAGAACATATGAACAACAATAATAAAAATAGTGTGAAAGTAAAAAAAAAATAAATTAGGCCCTCTCAATCTGAATTTCATCATTTCAAACTTTAATCCTGTAAGAATATTTCTTTCTTAATGAACTGAAATCCGAGGTAACTTTAAAGTAAGAACAACTAAACAGTTCTGAATACTTGCAGTACTGGGATTTGAACCTAGGGCCTAGCACATGGTATGCAAGCACTCTGCCATTGAGTTACATCCCCAACTCTTAATTTTTTTTTTTTTTTTTTTTTTTAAGTTTTGAGGTAGGGTCTTACTAAGTTGCCCAGTCTGGCCTTAAACTTCAGATCTTTCTGCCTCAGCCCTCTGAGAAGCTGGTATAATACAAGTGTGTGCCACTACATCTGGTTGACATTTCAGAATATTTGAAGAGCAAAATTTAAAATACTTTTATCAGGGCACTTGGTTTCATAAAACCTAGTGTTAATCAAGGAAAATAAAACTTTAAATTTGAAAAGTAGAAAACTTTGCACCTAAGCAGTTCTTGATAGCTGCATGTATCTTTTATTGTTAACATCAGGCTAATGTTTACCGAGCATTTACACTCTGCCAGGAACTATGCATATCTGCATTATTCTGATTCTTAAAACTATAAGATTGATACCACCATCATCATTTTATAATAAGGAATCTAAGATTTAGAGAGGTTAAATAATTTGTACAAGTTCACTCTAGTACAGAATGGTGGGGCTCTCTTCTGCTTCCTGGGACCAAAATTTAACTGCTATGCAGAATATTGCCCTTTATTCATTCATTTAATGAATAATGGCTAATTATTTTTCATATACCAGACATTCTTCTCTGCACTGGACATATAGCAGTGATGAAAATAGAGAAAAATATTTCTCCTTTGGAGATAGAGAAAGGAGACAAATAGTAAACAAATAAGTAAAACAGTATTATAAAACTGAACAAATAGCAAAGGAGCATACCTAGTATGTTTGAGAAACAGTGAGGAGTGAGTGAAGAACAGAAATGTTGGAGGTGGTTAGATCCAGAGAGGTAAGATATAGTACCAGATCTTGTAGGGCTTTTGCAAAGTCCTTGCCTTTTATTTTACTGAAGCCATTGGAAGATTTTGAGCAGTGAAGTGCCATTATCTGGTTTTCTCTGGGTGCTTTGTTGTGTATAGATGAAGGAGCCCGGGTAGGGTTCAAGGTTAGAAGTAAGGAGACTTCTAATCCAAGTGAAAAATAATGGGAGTTTATACCATTGAGGTTCATGGCTCTTGAGGTGGTAAAAAGTAGTCATACTTTGGATATATTTCTAAAGTTTCAAATTTAAAACTTTTGGAATGTCTGTTAACAAAGACCTTCTCAGTTATTGAGAACCCCAATAGGTGCTGAGTTTTCTACTTCTCAATTTTTAAGTTTTATTTTCCTCAATTATCAAAGTATTACAATACATGCTCATCATACACAATTTAGAAAATATGGTACCTGAAAGGGAAAATATTGAGCCTTATAGTATCTTAGCATATTCCGGTAAAAATATAGAGCACTGTGAATAGACTTGCATATTTTTTCCTAGTCTTTTGTTGTAAGGATTAAACCTTAAAAATCTTTTTTTATCTACCGTGGCTCTCCATCTCTTCTATTAAATCTTCGTTACTTTACAGGAGGAATTGTGCTACTTTTTTTTCTCTATCTTGAGTAGGTAACAGTGTCTGGTTCTGAGTAAGTGACTAGTACTTCTTGTTTTGTTTGAATTAATATTACCAAGTACAGTGTAGGGTTAAATGATTTGTGGTTAGGAAGGAAACACCCTGCCATTTCAACTATAAAATAATAAGGTTGATTTTATTTTTAAGCAAATGTAACAAATTAAGCTAATTATAACTGCTGCTTTTCAAGGCAGTCATCTTGGATGGAGGTCATACACTTGTATCCGTTGTCCTGAAAAGGTACCATTGTAACAGTATCAGTTGTGTTACTGAATTTGTTCATTAAAGTTTTTGCCCCCTCATAGTGGTCTATAGCATTTTGATTTAGGAGTTGATTCTAGAGTCAGACTAGGTTCAAATCTTCTCCATCATGAGTTTCATGACCTTGGCAAGTTTACTGTGTACCTCAGTTTCATCTCTAAAAGGTGAGTAATAAAGTAGATAACTTATAGAATTGTTATAAAATAAGTTAGTACATAAAGCATATACTACGCGCTGTATCTGAAGTCATTTGTAAAGAAAGTTATTTGTAACTAGTAATGGTATAATTAAACAGTTTCAACATGGTTACTTAGAAAAGGATAATATAAATTTGAATTAATAAATTCTAGCTTAGTTGTTTTTAAAGAAACAATTTTCTTAGAAGGTCAAATTGTTTCTTTATTACTTTTCCATTCTCATCACCCACTTTAGCCTTGCACATTCTTTGGGGATAGATACCATGTCTTTTTCATCTGTTTTGAAGGTTGGTGAATGGGCAGTAAGTATTGGTAGAATTAGTTAATGTACACTGGACTTCAGCCATGCTGATCTATTTATAGTTCTCCACATATGCCAAGTTTTTCTCTTCTCTCTGCTTTTGCATGTGCTTTTTTCTCCGCCTGGAATTCCTTTCCCTTCTTCTTTGCCTGACACACTCCTACCCATCTTTGAATCTTAAATGTCACCTTTTCTAAAAAGCCTTTTCTTATCTCACCAAGCAGCTTGAAGTTATCCTTCTTTATATGCAATTGCACTTTTCCCTCTATTTATACCTCTACTATAGACACTGCTATAACAACTTTTTTCCTTGTCTGTTTGCCCTGTTGTACTGTGAGCCCAAGGAGGGAGGGACTCAGTTTTGTGTATTTTTGTAGCCCCAACATCAAAACACAATACGGATTAGTGCATAGGATTTGCTTAATGTGTGGCTAATGAAGTTTGTAAATGAATGCTTGAAAAGCTTATTGGAAGCAGGAAAGGAAAAAAAAAAAAAAAAGCTTGAGGGTAAAGAGGAGCCTGTGGAAGAGGCAAGGGGAAAATGAGGGTATGCACAATGTATTTTAGTTATATAAATGGACCCATTGCATTGGAGGCTTTTTGCATGTAATTGGTGAAAAGTAAGACCAGGACTAAAGATTGGTATCAGATGGTGAAGAATTTTGAGAATTAGGTCAAGGTATTTGACCTTCACTTCTACATATAACGTGGATGTGGGGTTTGTGAGTTTTCTTTGTTCGTTAGCAGAACAATGTCTTGATGAAAGTGATGTTTTGGGAATATTAATTACAATGGCATGTGGGATAGATTTGAGGTAGGGGAAGGTAGTGGCAGCAATGGCAAACACATGCCTGGTTTGATCTGAGAATGGGATATTATTTTTACCAAATATTAAGATACTCCTTAAAAATTAATAGGCAAGTCATATTCAGAAAGTAAAGCAGAACATTATAGGATTATCATAATAACCCATTGGATTGTTGATTTATAAAAGAGCAGATTAAAAGAGAATTCTAGTTGCTGGGCAATTTGATGAACCAACTCTTCAACATCTTTCATTTGTGTAAGTCCACCATCACCATCATTAGTTCACAAACATGTAAAATTTGGAATTATATGTAGATTATTAATTTATCATTAATTTATATGGGAAGGAACTTTTTGCAAGAGTTCTCTTTTTTAAAAAAACAAGCTCTGGAACTCAGCACTTTGGTTTGAGTAATTTAACAACCTTTTTTTCTCTATTCTTTTAAAACTATGTGAGTTAGAAATTAATGGGGATAAGTATATAAACACACATGACATAAACAGACTGAATTGAAGATGAATGTACCTATTTGAAACCTTTAGAATTCTTTAAAATATGCTTTTTAACCCTGGGTATTTCTGAACACATGTTTGTGACTAGTGCTTGTGGTTATGAAAAGGGACTGTTTGGGGAAGTTGCTCAGGAGTGAGAGAATGGTCTGGTGTACTTAGGATCATATATTATTAAAATTCTTCTGGAAAAACTTTACCATTACTTGAAATCTTACTTTGACATTAAACTGATTTGGTTTGGTTTGGGACATTTCTATATTTCCCATTCGATTAATTTTTAAAAATGGTGAATACCAAGATTAGAACTAGTAAGAATTACTTCCACCCTGACTTGAATTAATCTATGAAGAAATACAAAACTGGCAACATAACCACAAATGAAGAGGGTCAGGTACACCCTAATGATGATAATCTAGCGTTTAGAATGATGTTCATTTTTTCGAAGCTTTTCTGTCTGTAACATCGAAGGCATTGGTTTGTTTTTGCTTATAGGAGTAGACATGGTTGTAACGTGAACAAAATGTGGAGCTCCGTTCATGGTGTTCAGAGCAGATTCAGAAGTATAGCCAATCTTCTGTTATCCATGGATTCCATGGATAGGAATTATTTGAGGAAAAATTGCATTTGTACTGAACTTGTACAGCTTTTTTGCCATTGTCATTATTCCCCAAACAATATGGTATAACAACGATTTTCATAGCATTTATGTGTTAAGTGTTATAAGTAATCTAGAAATGATTTAAAGCATATGGGAGGATGTGCTTAACTTATATGCAAATACTGTACTATTTTATATAAGGGATTTGAGCATCTGCAGTTTTTTTAATCCATTGGGGTTCTTGGAACCAATCCCTCCTTGGATACTGAGGGACAGTTGTATTACCTTTGTTATCAATTAGGAGGATTCAGCTTTGCAACTGCAGCCTGAATTAAGGAGAAAAACTTATCTCATTCTTTTCATTGAATCATTACAAGGAGAAGGAATTTAAGCTCCTAATGAAAAAGAAATACAAATGACCAACAAATATATGAAAAAATGTTCAACATCATTAGCAATTTGAAATGCAAATCAAAATTACACTGAGATTTCATCTCACACCAGTCAGAATGGCAGTTGTCAAGAGTACAAATAAGAATAAATGTTGGAGAAGGTGTGGAGAAAAAGGAATACTTACAGTGTTGTTACTGTAAATTAGTACAACCACTATGAAAATCAGTATGGTGTTTCCTTAAAAGACAAGACATGGAACCACCATATGACCCCACTATACCACTCCACTATTTATTCTGAAGTGATACAGTGATACATGTATGTCTATGTTTATAGCAGCACAATTCACAGTAACCAACCTATGGAACCAGCCTACATGTCCTTCAGTGGATGAATGGATAGAGAAAATGTGGTATGTATACACAATGGAGTTTTATTCATCTGTAAAGAAAAATGAAATTATGTCATTTGTAGGAAAATGGATAAAGCTATTTTATCCATAGGTAAAAGTGGATAAGTGAAATAAGTCACTCAGAAGGTCAAAGGTTGTGTGCTTTCTCTCATGGGGAAGCTAGAGAGGAAAAAGGAAAACTGGGCGCAGATCTCATGAAATCAAAGGGAGATTAGAGGAAAGGGACCAAGGAGTGTGAGGTGCAGAGGGAGGGGGAAATAGTGGGGAATGGCCAAATTGGCCACATTATATTGTGTGCAGGCACAAATATGTAACAACAAATTCCATCATTATGTACAACTATAATGCACTAATAAAAAATGTGGGGGAAAAACTAATGAAATATCAAATCCCCTTTCATTGAATAATTTGGGATGATTGACTAAGGACTGAATGGTTGTCTTTACAAGGTCAGCATTTTCAAACTACTAATTTCATAGACTGCAGAAAAGGTGTTCTATACTTATGTTTGGTTTGGAAACTTTGTTACAAGAGTTAAACATGATTTTTTTCTAAAATACTTTTTTTGGGGGATTGGGTACCGGGGATATTGAACTCAGGGGCACTTGACCACAGAGCCACATTCCCAGCCCTGTTTTGTTTTTTATTTAGAGAAAGGGTCTCACAGAGTTGCTTAGTGCCTCACTTTTGCTGAGGCTCACTTTTGAACTCCCAATTCTCCTATCTCAGCCTCCCAAGCCTCTGGGATTACAGGTGTGTGCCACTGCGCCCAGCCCTGAAATACTTCTTGAAACTAATATATTTATAATGTGTCTTGTGACTGCCCACAGAATTTCCCAGGCATATTTGAGCACACACTGTCCCATCTCTTCCCATTCTTGGCCTTACCAGCCCTCAGAATACACACTCACTTAACAGTGTTACTATGAACAGTTTTAGGAAATGATGTTGTCAGTTAACAAAGTTGTAAATAAAATTACCCAACTGGGATGGTCGTGAAAATGCTTACCTTATTGAGATAGATGTGAAGGCCCATAGTGCTCCCAGTTTTAGGGTGCATGGAAAAATGTGATTGATCACAGACAACTTGACTGAAAGAGAGAGGAACCAAATTTTAATGGGTTTATTTATGGTGTATGTGTAGAGTAGCAACAGCTAAATCTTGTTACTATACTGAGGTAGAGTAGAGTACTTTGAGAGGAGTCTTTTAAAGTCTAAAGTTTAGGTATGCTGATTGTTGAATTAGCAGATATTTAGTGTGTAGAGTTGTTAGGGTTAGGTCACAACACTTCAGTGCAAATTCTTCCTGCTTTTGTCATGTGACTGCACTTTAAGAATGTGTTCAGTGTTATCTTTTGTTCTTGAACTTGTGGAATTACTAGGGTGGTTGCTTCAGTTATCCATTAGCTCTTCAATACTTGCTTTCCAATATTTTTGAATGTATTTGTTTTCCAATATATTCCCTTAAGTGAATATGCAAAGATCACAAAAATAAATTATTATTTATCAATTTCTTATGAAGAACTTTAGCAACAGTGAATTCTTCAAGATGACAAAAAGTTTTGTTTTGCAGGAATCTAAGCAGGAAGTATATACTTCCTCTTGACATAATATCCATTCCTTAAGAAAAACAAAAAACAAATTGAGCATATTTTAGGAAACTATTAATACAGAAAGCAAGCATTGAGGACGTGTCATTAAGTCAGGGTAGATTTAGTCCAACTTCATTGACCTTCTAAAGCCGTACAAGATAACAATTGATGTTCTAAATTGAGTTAGGATATTGGTTTCACTGCTTTTACAAACATTAAATAACAATGGCTTACAGGTGGCACAAATTTGTCTCATATTATAGTCTAGACATAAATCATCCAGAACTGATACTGTGGCTCTGAGAAACCCTTGTGCCTTATTCTTTTCTGTTTTCTACACAGAGTTTATTTCTCAAAGTCTAAAATAGCTGCTTTGTTACCTGTCACCTAATCAGCAGGACAGAGTAAGAGAGAGGAAGTACTGTTTCTTAAGTGCACAACCTGGAGGTTGTACCTGCCTTTTCCATTCACATCCCATCAGATAGGACTTTGTCACAGAAAGGAGGCTGGAAAATGTAGTATGAGATTTCACAGAACTTTCATAAAAATTGATCACAGAAGACTGGGGATGTAGCTCAGTGGTAGAATGTTTGCTTAGCATGCATGAGGCCCTGGGCTCAATCCCTAGCAAAGCGTGCGCACACGCACACACACCCACACCCACAAACAAAGATCATGTAATAGTCATAAAGGATGTCCTAAAATGTCACAGATAGACCCTGCTAAAATTTCTGTTGTGGTAAATGAGCACGTGCCCCACACATAGTATACACATATCTATGTATACATATGTACATCATACATGATATCCAAAGAAAACGTGTTTATGTAGTTAGCAATCTCTGTCATTCATTATTCTGATATGCTTTTCCAAATACTGATGTGTTTTCTGAATTATCACAAAAAATAAATTTTATGTGGTAGAACCTAAGTATATTATATTCTAATTCTCTGTAAATGAGTAATTTATGACTTTAAGAATTAGTACATGAAGTATTCATTTCCCTCAAGATGTATGAGTTTCTTAATTAGGAATATATGTGTTTATATATGGGAATATAATGAAAGGTAATATGATTTGATATACTCGATGTACAGAATGTTTATCAAAAATAGATGTAATAAAGTAAAAGCAAGTAATGGTTTTTAAAAATGAATACTTATAATTACATTTGTTTTCCATGAAAGGAAAATAATGATGACTTAATTATGCAGTGGACCATTTAAATTGTAGTATGATCTAGGAGATTATAGGTCTTGTTTCTAGTTTTAAAATTATAAATTTAATTGGTATAGAGGAAAATGTATGTATTCTGATATATATATACATATTTTTATAGACCTACATACTTTTTATATGATATACATGAATGACAGTTCCATTCAGTATAATTCTTATACTGAATTCCAACTGAAACAAATTGAAAAAACAGTTTTAACTGTATTTTGAAATACTACTTTACATTTGGGAAGTTTTATAGTTTAGTAAGCACTTTTTCATGTATTATTATTATTTGATAGAATCCTAAGGTTGTTTTGATAATACTTAATTTTCTTTTGTTTTTCTTTTTATTTTATTTTATTTTTTTGGTACTGGAGATTGAACCCAAGGGCACTGCACCACTGAGCTACATCCCCTGTCCGTTTATTTTTCATTTTGAGATAGGATCTTGTTAAGTTACTTAGGGTCTTGCTAAGTTGCTGAGGCTGGCTTTGAATTTGAGATCTTGTGCCTCAGCCTCCTGAATTGCTGGGATTACCAGTGTGTGTCACTGGACCCAGTCCATAATACTTAATTTTATGACAAATGTTTTCAAATAATTTCCCTTTAGGTATTACATTTCATGTATTTTAATATAATAATTACTTTGTCATTTACTTCTAAGTATTATACTTAGAACTGAACTGAATTATACTGTTTTGTTCACAGGTTAATTTCTAGATATAAGATTTTCAAAGTTCCTTTTTGGTTATTCTAGAATTTTCCTTCCCTAATTTATGAAACAGGAGTCTGAAGGGTAGGTCTGAAGGGTAGGAGGGGATTCACTTTGGATGCCTAGGCTGACCTCAAATTCCTGTGCTTAAGCCATCCTCTTGCCACAGCATCCTGAGTAGCTGGAACTATAAGCATGTGCTACTAGTAGTACTGGCTTTGATTATTGATTTTAATTTTATTGTTATTTACTATGTGAACACACTCCATGTTTTGATGGTTTTATAGGGTATATATCAAGGTTTTTTTTTTTTTTTTTTCTGGTGCTGTGGGTTGAATTCAGGGTTTCTTGCATGCTGGGCAAGTGCTCTACCACTGAGCTACATCCCCAGCCCTATTGAGGTACCTTGCAGCCTACTATAAGATTAATTTTCATGAATGTTCTGTGTAAACTCAAAGTACATTTTGTATTTGTTGTAATGTCATACATATTATCAGGCTTTCAAGCAGTATTTTCAATTCATTGCTCTTTTTTTATTGCTTTATCATTTCCACAGGTATGTTAGAAACCTCCAATTAGAATTGTTGATCTATTACTTCACCAGAATTTTCAGCTGTTGTTTTTATATTGAGGCTATACATATTTCTACCTTTCACATTCCTTTTATCTTTTTTACCAGTATATAGTATCCCATTTGTCTCATATTGTTCCCCCTGCTTTGAATTTTAATTATTTGCTATTATAGTTTTCTTTTGGTTGATATTTTTCAGGTATGTTTTTTGGTCCCTTTACTTTCCAGTTTTGCTGAATTTTGGTTTTACATTAAATCTAAGAATATATCTTTTGAGTTTAATCCATTGATACTTAATGTGTTATTATATTAGAACTTAACTCTGCCATTTTATGATGTATCCCTTCAGTGTCTAAATTTAATCTCTACGTCCTCTCCTCTGCTCAGTACATTCCAAGAATCTTAGCATACTCTCTCTTTGCCATCCCTACTTTCTTGGAATAGGTGATAAGATTTTTTTATTACTTATTTTTATGACTATACTTTAAAAACTATAATAAATCTAAAATTTTCCCTTCCAAATTTTGAAGTTTTCTTCTGGATTCATTCTTCTTGCTAGCTCATATTCTTCAAATCTTCTTTTAAAGAACTTTATGTGGTATACTTTGAGACATTGTATGCCTATAATATATTTACCACTCACATTTAAATGATAATTTACATGATATAAACTTCTAAGCATATTTTTTTCTCTCAATAAGTTGAGGACAAGATTTTATTGCCCTCTTACTGTCCACTACTGTTCTAGAGACAGCTGACAGTAATTTGATCTTGCTTTTTTGTAGGTGATCTTTTCCCCTGTACTTCTTGCTGGAAGCTTTTAAATAATTTTTGTCTTTGAAAGACTTAAATTTCATTCATTAGTTTAGGAATGGACTTTTTTTTTTAACCTTAAACTCTAAGCCATTTCAACCTTACACCACGTAAAATGAATTCTGTGGAATTCTTGGTTATTATTTTTCTCAATTATTTCTCTTCATTTATTCTACTTTGCTCATGAAATTCCTGTTAGGTATATTGACATATACTAATTTCCCGTATTGCTTTAACTTGGATTTTATATGGTTCACTTTTTATCCCTTTCTGATGCTCTTTGAAATGTTGCTGGATTCAGTCTTCTTCCTCCTCACCTTTGTCGCCATCTACTCCTTCCCCTTCTCCCTTCCTTTGGGGTTTGAACCCAGGGGTGCTTTACCACTGAGCTACACCCCCAGCTCTTTTTATTTTATAATTTTGAAACACAGTCTTGCTAAATTGAGTAGGCTGACCTTGAATTTAAAACCCTTTTACCTCAGTCTAGTTGTTGAAATTACAGGTGTGCACCACCCCTCCTGGCTGAATTCAGTTTTAAATACTGCTAAATTGTTCTTATCCATTCTGTTATTCAAATCATTTAAAAATTATTTTAAACTGTGCATGGATCCTGCATACCTGTAATTCCACCTACTTGGGAGGCTAAGACAAGATGACTGCTAATTCCAGGCTGGTCTTGGTAACTTAGGGCGACCTTGTCTCAAAATAAAATATAGAAGTGCCTGGAGGTGTAGCTCATCAGTTAGGCACCCCTGATTCTGTCCTCAGTGCGTAAACAAACAAAATTAACTTTAGTGTAACGATTTTATACATGTGTATACATGCATGTGTGTGTGTGTATTTACACCCAATATCTTATCTGTTCTAAATTACTTAATCCTGCTTCATTATTTTTAATATTTTCCCTTTTTCTCTAAGACTATTTATTTTGACTGTTTAAAATTCTTTTCTGCTTCTGTGATTAGGTTATTTCTTGTGAATTCATGTGTGCTTGTGTGTATGTTTATGTTTGCCTTCCTCATATCAGTGCTTCTCAGGTGTTTATTTTTTTTCTATTTGTTAATGTTTTATAATCCTAAGATACTGGTACATATAGAGAGTGAGAGATGGACATACACTGAGTTCAGCTCTACTTGGCAGATTGCCCACAAGTGGTTCTTGTTTCTTAGGGACACTTCTCCGTAGGCATTGCTTTACATCAGAAGAGTACTTCCCTTACTTCTGTTTTGTTTTAGTCCTGTTATTTGACTGTCACTGTTGAGATCTACACTAAGGTGGTGTTAGCATAGACAATAAGCTGCAGATGAAAATACAGGCTAGTAAAAATGGCACACAACTAGAATCCTAAACTTACTGTCCTCAGCAATGGACTTTTACTTTCCTTGTGCTCTGAGCCTCCCCATACGTGCCCTACTAGTATCTTTGTCCTTAAGTGTTGACTGGATTCTGAGATCCAGCAATGTGTCATCTCTAGAGTAGATTTTTCAGGAAGAAACCAACAAACCAGCAGATGGTGCTGGTCTTTTACTTTTCAGGACACGAAATGATATCTTACTATTATAGGAATGTCTGTACATTATCATCAAATTTCTTTAAAAGTTCTCAGAATCTTAGTTTTAGAGTGGTTCTATCAACAGATAAGAAGGAAACAAGTATATCTTAATAGTTTCTCTTTCTTCATGCATAAAATTATATTCTGGTTACAGTACAGTTTGAAAAACTTTTATGATAGTAATATAATTGACTTTTAAAGTATTGTGATTTACAATAGTTACTGTTTGTAAGTGCTTACAGTGTCCTGGGTGCTGTGCTAAGTGTTGTATGTATGTAATGTTGGGGTAAGACCAGGATCATTTCTCCACTGAGAAGTTTTAATTCAGTAAGTTATAAGGATTGTGGGTTATTATTGACTCTTTCAGATAAACATTATACTCAAATAGTTTGGTAACAGTAGACTTCATTAAAGTGAAAATATTTTACCTGTGGAAGAAGAAAATAATTGAAAGAATACTTAAAGGTTGTTAGTATTGAGGAAGTAGATCTACAGAATTTATGACTTTTTCACAATTTATGAATTTTTCGGTTTTTTTTTTTTTTTTTGGTTTTGGGGTTATATTTGGGATGAGAATACAGAATCATTTAGTTGTTTAAAAAATATTTTTAGTTGTAGATGGACATGATACTTTATTTATTTTAATGTGGCCCTGAGGATCGAACTCGGTGCCTTACACATGCTAAGCAAGCATTCTCCCACTGAGCTACAACACCAACCCCAGAACCATTTAATTTTTAGATTATTAATGTTCATACAAAATTGCATATAGAAGTAATTGCTAAAAAGTTATTCATTGTGTGCTTGTATGATTTGTACTCAGATATAAAAGAAAATAAACAAGAAATTGTTCTAGCTTCCAAAAGCAGTTTGTCATCATCATTTCTCAGTTTTTTAAATTTAAAACTAGTAAAATTTTAAAATCTATTCTCAGTAATAAACCGTTAGCTCTAACCTTTACATGGAAGTCGAATTTTCTGCTCCTGTGCTTCTTGATTTTAATAATACTTGTGGGTGAAACTCAAAGCAGTGATTGTATGAGAGAAAATACATTTAAAAAATTGCTGGCTGTATGTAGTTAGTGTTTTTTTTTTTTTTTTTAACTTTAGAGTTTTCCCTGTATGTGTAAAATGTACACGTGATAAAATTTTACCCCTTTTTAGTACTGCTCTGTGAGCAAATGCAAACAGTTGTGTAAGTGCCATGAGGCTGAAAATCAGAACAGTTCCATCATCCTCAGATTCCCTTGAGTCCCTTATAGTCAACCAAACTCGTCCTCTTCTGTCTCTGGCAACTACTAATCTATTTTGTACTTTTATAATTTTGCCTTTTGCCTTTTTAGGAATGTCATATAAATGAATTCATATAGTGTTTTCAATCTGCTTTCTTTAAATTAGTACAGTGCATTTGAGATTCATACATTTTGCCTATATCAGACTTCATTCCCTTTTATTACTGCCAAGTAGTATTTAATTGTATGGATATATGGCAGATTCTTTACTATTTCCTACTTGAATGATATTTGTGTTGGTTGTAACTCTTGACTATCAAAAGTTATAAACATGTTCACATAAGTTTTTGTGAGGCATGGTGTCACATGCCTGTAATCTCAGCAACTCAGGAGGCTGAGGTAGGAGGATCATGAATTTTTGTGTGAACAGAAAAGTTCACTTCCGTTTGGGTAAATACTGAGGAGTGAAATTGCAGGATTGTACCTTAAATATTTATTTAGTTGTATGGGAAACTGCTAAATTCTTTCCTTCCTTCCTTTTATTTTTATTTATTTTTTTTCTTTTCTTCTTTTTTTGGTGGTACTGGGAATTAAATCCAGGAAGTCCTTAACCACTAAGCTACATCCCCAACCCTTTTTATTTTTAATTTTAAGACAGGGTCTTGCTAAATTGCCCAAGCTTGCCTGGAACTTGCAATCCTCCTGTCTTGGATTTCTGAGTCACTGGGGTTATAAGCATGCTCCATCACAACCGAAAAGAAGTGTTAAACTTTTTAAGAATGGCTGAACCATTTTGTATTGTCATCACTGATGTATGAGAGTTCTCTTTGCCCCTCAACCCTGCTAGCAGTTGATACTGAATTTTAAAACTTTTAGCCATTTTAAGACATTTGTAGTAATGTCTCATTGTTCTTTTAATTTGCATTTTCCTAAGTGTCTAATGATGTTGAACTTTTTAAATGTGTTTATTTTCTGATCTGTGTATCTTCTTTGGTGATGTGGCTGTTCAAATCTGCTCATTTATTTACTGAATTTTTTTCTTAAGGAATTTTGTGAGTTTTAAAAATGTTCTGGATGTAAGTCCTTTATCAGATAAATGATTTGCAGATATTGTCTCACATACTGGTTTGTCTTCATTCTGTTTTCAATAAGATTTATTGAGATATAATTGATAATAAACTGAACATATATAAAGTCTAGAATTTGGTTAAGTTTTAACAGACACACACAAACACACACATACACACACACATGTGAAAACTATCACCACAATGAAGATAATGAGCATATCTATAACCCTCTTCTACCCTTCGCAATCATTCATTCCCTGTCCTCAGGCAACCATTAATTTGTTAGTCTATTTCTTTCCATGTCTAAGTAGTTTGTATTTTCTAGAATTTCATGTAAATGAAACCATACAGTACACATTGTTTGTCTTGTTTTCTTTCATTCAACAAAATTCCATGAGATTTATCCTTGCTACATGTAACAAAGTTTCTTCCAGTTTAATTGCTGAGTAGTGTTCTACTTTATGGATACACCACGATGTGTTTAACCTTTCACTTGTTGATAAGGCATTAGATTATTTCTAGTTTGGGACTATTACCATGCCACTATGAACATTTATGCACACTTTTCAAAAATAAATTTATGCTTCTCTAGAAATAAAAAGGGTGGTTAATAGGGTAGTTGTATATTAATTATTTAAGAAATTGTCAAACTGCTTTCCAAAGTAATTTTAACATTTTATATTTTCATCAGCAATGAAAACTTGATCCAGTCGATCCTACGTTATTACCAATACTCAACATGACTGATCTTTTAAATTTTGATCTTTTATAATAACCCTTTTATATGAGACAGAGTCTTGCTAAGTTACTAAGGCTGACCTTGAATTTGTGATGTTCCTGACTTCGTCCCCTAAGCCACTGGGATTACGGTTGTGCACCACCACACCCAATTCAACATTCTTATTTCTCTTCCTTTTGAACTGTTCTTTGGTTCATGGGTTATTTACAAGTGTGTTATTTTGTTTCCAAACATTTGGAGATTTTCTAAGTATCTTTAGGTTAATTATTTCTAATTTTCTTCCATTGCATACATTCTTATAGTTTCAATTTAATTTATTGAGAGTTGATTGTATATATACATATACATATATATATATATATATATATATATATATATTTAAGCTGGCAACGGACCTTTATTTATTTATTTATATGTGGTGCTAAGACTCGAACCTAGTGCCTTGTATGTGCTAGGCAAATGCTCTGCCACTGAGCCACAAGCCCAGCCCCAAATGATCCATTTATGACCATGAAATGATCTTTATTCTCAGTAATATTTTTTTTTCCCCAGTAGTGGTGGGGATTGAAACAGACCTTGCACCTACTAGGCAAATGCTTTCCCACAGAGCTATACCCACAGCTCCTGATTGAAATGTACCTTGTCTGATACTAATATACCATTCCAGCATACTTTTTTGTCTAATGTCAGTATGGTATATTCCCCATTCTTTTTACATTTAACCATTTATCTTTGTATTTGAAGTGCATTTCTCAAAGGTATCATTTGTCCTTTTGTTTTTTCTAATCTGATAACTGTCTTTTAATTGGAACATTTAAACCATTTACATTTGTGTGCTTAATGTTCCAATTATGTTTAAATTTACCATTTTTCTTTCTTTCTTTCTTTTTTTTGGTCTTGTCTATTTATCTCATATTTTCTCCTATTTGTCATTTGTTCCATTTTTGTTTTCTTTAGATGTTTTTGGATTGAATACTTTTTTTGGTTCCATTTTATCTCCTTTGCATCTTAGCTTTAACTTGTTGTCTTATTGTACTCTACCATCTAATGATCTTACACATACAGTATAATAACCTTACAGTAGTACACTTCTGTTTTATACATTGGGCCTTTATATTACTCATATATTCTGTATTTGTTGTAAACTAAGCACTATACAATAGCCAAGTTTTAAAAAACTTATCTTTAAAAATATTTAAGTAAGGGAAAATCTTTTATTATTTTCTATATTTTCACCGATTCTCATTCGCTCATTCTGTAACATCCAAAACTAATATCCCATCTGGTATATCTGGTGAAATTTTAGAAACCTCACTCAGTTTTTCTTTTCTTTCTTTCTTTCTTTTTTTTTTTTAAAGTGTTACCAGGGATTAAACTAGTGCATGCTAGGCAAGTTAGGCAAGTATTCTACTGAGCTACATCCTGAGCCCAGTTTAAAACATTTTATTTATTTATTTATTTTACATTTTAAACATTGTTCTAACTTTGTAAAAAGATTTTTAAATAATATTTTTAGTTGTATATGGACACAATACCCTTTATTTCTTTTATGTGGTGCTGAGGATCAAACCAGTTCCTCATACATGTGAGGGAAATGCTTTACCACTGAACCAAAACCTCAGCCCCAAACATTGTTCTATCTTAATGCAGTTGTCCAACTTATGCGTAGTTTTTTGTAGTTTTTAAAAATTTGGATATGGAGTCTTGCTAAGGTAAGCAGGCTGACCTTAAACGTGGGATCTTCTTGCCTTACACTTCTGAGTAGCTGAGATTACAGGCATGTCTACTGCACACAGCCCATTTTCCTTTTCAATTTATGTTTATGTGTACTCTTTGATTTTGTCATTTATGATTTATAAATTATAAGCTAATGAACCTCAGGCTTACATACTTCTGAGCTTTTCATCAAGAATTCTTATATCACACAATTAAAGACAGATTTCATTCTTTGAAGACAGTATAGATTTATTTCTTGATGTATATATTTATCTACTACTTACCTATTTCAATATTGAATTTATTTAGTGTCTCACAGATAACAGTATAGTACACTAAATTCTGTTATACTAACACAAAATCAATGTGTCACATAAACCTCAAAATGACATGCTTATTATTTTGCTTATCTCCCCCTACCATCTATAGAAAATGATCCTATTGAATTTTTACTGATCATTGAGGTCTATTTGATTAATCATAAATTTTAGTAGAAATGATTACTAGTTTATTTATAAAGTATAGTTTTTTATGTTTAGATACCTTTACAGTAGTTGTTCAATTAATTGGGCCTCAGTGGCATTAAGTTAGCCTTTAAATGTGATTTCAAAAAATGAATATTTTCTTCTTTGGGAAAATTAAGTTGGTGAAATTCTGTGTAGGTGCTCCTCAACTTACAATGGGGTTATATCCAGATAAACCTACTGTAAATTGAAAATGTTGTAAGACTAAAGTATATTTAATTCACCAAATGTAGTGAACATCTTCTTGAGCAGCACAGTGTGCTGTAGGATATTGGTTATTTATTCTGAAGATTGTGTGACTGGCTAGGAAGTATAGTTCATTGACACTGTCCATCATAGAGATTATTATAAAGCATTTCTCTTGCTTGGAAAATTATCAGAATTCAGAATTCCAGTTTCTACTAAATGTGTGTGGATTTGGATTCACACCTTTGTAAATAGAAAAATGATGATTTTGATGCTGTCTGAATTTGTAAAACAGTCTATTTAAGGGACTATAACTTGCAATATTTGTTTAAATGTTTTCTTATATGGTAACTGGAAAATAACAACCCCCCCCCCCCTTTTTTTTAAGCCAGGTGGGGCTTTTTATCTCTGGGGAGAGGAGAAGCTAAGTTTCAATACTGGTTGCTCCACAAATATTTGGAATCAAATTAGAAGGACATTATGTTTTATTTAAAGCCATCCTTGAAGGAAGATAGAAGAAATTTTTTGTTTTAAAAACAAGCCTCTGAAGAGGCTCTAGGTAAGGAAAGTTTTTAAAAGAGTAGATGACAAAATGGGACAAAAAGGAAGGACACATACACATTTAGTTTGCCTGTTCCAGATAGGCTAGTGTAGGGGGAATTTTCTGCTCTCAGTTTCCTTGGGTGTCCATGAGGCCCTTCAGCCTTTACTCTCAGTATAAGGAAATATGGGATGCAGAAAAACAGTTTTTGGTAAGTTGTCCTTAATTTCAGTCTATTTTACTATGAATAATTCTGTAAATGAGGAAATAAATCTCTTATGACTGGGTAGGAATCATAGGTCACTAAAGGTACCAACCCTTAAGTTCTGGGGAGAGCAGTGATGTATGATATAGAATATAATTGTAGAAAATTTTTTTTCTTCTAAACCCTATTGTGGAGGATCAGTGTGGTCAGGGGCACACATGAAGAAATTAAGAGATAATTGAGAACTTGATTTAGTTGGGACAGTTCATTTCTGGCAAGACAGTATAAGAATCTCTGTGGATTCATATCCTAATGAAGCTAGTGAAAATTATTTTTAAAAAGCAGTCCCTTAAAAAGAATCTGGAAGTGATCCTAAGAGCATAGAGCAAATGAACTTTTATTTAAGAACATCTAAAACTTGATAAGAACATTGAAAGCCTATGGTATTTGAATCAAATCTCATTTTTTTCTCTCCCTGTCCCAGCTCAGTGAGATAAAAACATTCTAGACTGGTGTGTCCAAGCACACAGGCTTCTCTGTCCTACTTTCTATCATTTTCAGAGGAGCAGAACATCAGCTACCTCTTGTTGAAGCTACATTCCAGAAGAATGGGGCCGAGAGACAGGAACTTACTTATTCTACGTAGTTCCCACTCATGGAATAGACAGGTCCATTTGTGTTTAGCATCACAGAATACTGGGGCCCCAGTCACCCATGATCCAGCTTTAAAAAAAGGCAGCAGTTTCACACTAGAGTATACAAGTTGTGAAGATCTGAGTGTCCTACCAAGTATTCTGATGCTAAAACTGGGTTGTTACTCAGAAGGGTACCATTGTCCCCAGTTCTAGAGTCATACATAACTCAGAGTCAAGGGTGGGTAGTAGAAATGGGCTGTAAAATAGTTCTAAATCTCTTTCCAAAGCAAGTAGCTTCATTTATAGTAGTATGTGGAGAAGTTCAAGCCTAAGAGTGTGCTCAAAAACAGGAGGACATGATAAAAGGCCATTACGAGGAAATTGGGAGATGCATTGGAAATGAATAAACTGGAGATTAGCTAGTTTGTTAGAGAAAACCTGAGAAATAAAGAGCTGAGAGATCTCCTGGAATCAGAATAAATCTCAAAACACTGAGATTTGAAACTATCCCTTAAAAGTCAGATTTGTTCATACTAATGTGTAACTATTTATGCTTCAGGACATTGTTAAAACAGTAAAGCAATTAACCAGCAATTAGTAGTGTCTAACACCTGGGTGTAGTCAAGAAAATAGAAAAAGAGCATTACCAAAAGTACTGTCATATAGTGACTTAGGGAATAAGACTTAGTCTCAAGAGAAAGAAACTTGGGGAACTTCACACTGAGGGGAGATGGAGGAACAGACTTCATTAACATAACCCAGTCAGTGAGTAAACAAATTAGCAAGGAACCACAGAGTAAGGCAACAAATAAGTGAACAACAGTACCAACCCTAAGTGGGGTAACCAGTATCCAGAGTGGGTTTAATATCTAATCTCTCACAAGAAAACGGATATGCAAAGGGACAGGAGAGTTTAATAACAAATCGTTATTTAGAAAAAAAAAAAAAAAGGCAACATAAGCTTCCTGTGAACATAACCAGATTTTGGAGTTAACAAAGACTTCAAACAACCATTATAAATATGCTCAGAGAACTTAGATAAACAATGATTAAAGAGATAATGGAAGGTATGGTGACTGTATCAAATAGAGAATTCTAATAAAGAGATTGAAATGATAAAGAATTAAATGGAAATTATGGAAGTGAAAAGTACTGAAATTGAAATGAAAAATTCAATAGAGGGACTCAGTGACAGATTTGAATTGGAAGAAGAAAGAATTAAACAATTTGAAAATACATGGAGATCATGCAGTATGAAGAACAGAGCTTCAGACAAATGTGTGACATTATTAGTATACCAAATAGGAACACCAGAAGAGAAAGGAACAGAAAACATAATTGAAGAAACAATGAAACTGTCAAGTATATTGTAATACATTAATCTGTATATCCTAAAGTCTCAGCAAACTCTAAGTAGAATAAACTCAGAGAAATCCACAAATACATAATAAGAATGCTAAAGGTCAAGGATAAGGAGAAAATCTTGAGAGCATCAACTCATAACTTACAAGGGAACCCCCATAGAATTAATAGCTAAATTCTTATTAGAAAGAATGGAATAGGATAATACAAATGCTTAAAAAACAAAAAACAACAAAAAACCCCCTGTCAACCAAGAATCCTATACCTGGGAAATCTGTCTTTCAAAAACATAGGCATAATAAAAACATTCCCAGATGAACAAATCAAGAGAATTTGTTGCTAGTAGACCTGTCTTATAGGAAATACAGAAGGAAGTTCTTTGGGATGAAAGCAAGTGACCCCATCTGGTAATTCTAATCTGCAGAAATAAAGAGCACCAGCAAAAGTAATTAGATAATTATAAAAGACAGTATAAATGCATATTCTTCTATTAGCTGATTTAAATTGGGTAAAACAATATCTATATATTTTGTGCTTATAATATATACCAATACAATATATTTGGCAACTACCTCATTAAGGATGTTTGTTGGAATAAAAAGGGTATTGAGCTAAGGAAATGACTCTAGGTAGTAGGCAGCTTCAACCCACAAGAACAAATAAAAGAGATCAGAAATAAATATGAGGTTTATATGACAGATGCTTTCTGTGCTCTCCTTTCTTACAACTTTTTAAATTAATGAAACTGTAAAATAATAACAATGTCTTGTCAAGTTTGTAGCATAAAGGTAATGTATATTCCAGTAATGGCACAAAAAGGAAGAAAAAGGAAATAGAACACTTCAGGAAGAACATTTCTGTATCTCATTTGAATTAAGACTGTATAAATTTTAAGCCAAATCTGGTGAACTAGGATGTATATGGGAAGCTGTACAGTGAAAAACTCAAGAATATAGTAGAAAGAATCACTAAAAATATTAAAATGCTCAGTAATGTTCAGCAGCATACACATGTATAATCCCAGTGACTCAGGAGGCTAGAGGAGGAGGATCTCAATTTCAAGGCAAGTCTCAGCAACTTAGCAAGACCCAATATAAAAAATAAAATAAAAAGTTTTGAGAATAGAGCACAGTTGTAGAGAGTTCCTAGGTTCCATCCCCAGGTCAGGGGACAGGAGAGAGAAAATATTCACTGAATGCGAAAGAAAGCAATTAAAGAGGAGAAAATGAAGACATAAGACACATGAGAAACAGAAAACCAGAAAAAAAATGACAGATATAAATTCAGTTATATCAATAATGACTAAATGTAAATGGATTGAATAATCCAGTCAACAGGCAGTGATAAAAAATTTATGTGCTTTATAGAAGACATACTTTAGATTTAGAGGTATAAATAGGTTGAAAATCAAAGGATGACAAGATACATAATTCAAATGGCAACTATAACAAAGCTGAACTGGATATCGGGCAAAATAGACTTTAAAACAACAAAAAATATTACCGGAGATAAGTGGAAACATGTCAGCTGTAAAACAAATCTCAGTACATTTACAAAGAAATAAATAATGAAATGCTTGTTTTCAAACCACAATGGAATGAAATTAGAAATCAAAAAGAATTTTGAGAAACAGATATGTTAAAATTAAGCAACATACTCCTGAATAACCAAAAAGTCAAAAAAAGAAATTAGAAGTTAAAAAATACTATGAAATTAATGACAATGAAGACAAAAAATAACTGGGGAGATAGCTCAGTTGGTAGAGTGCTTGCCTTGCGTGCATAAGACCCTGGTTTCGATCCCCAGCACCAAAAAAAAAAAAAAAAAAAAAAAAAATATATATATATATATATATATAATATGTGGGTATTAAAGTAGTGCTTTAAGGGAAATTTCTAGTTGTAACATGCATTAAAAAATAAGATTTCAAATCAATAACCTATCATCCACTTTAAAACACAGGAAAAAAGAAGAGCAAAATAAACCTAAGCAAGCAGATGAAGGAAATAAAGATTCAAACAAGAAGAATGGAAAAATGTAGTCAGGCACAGTAATGCACACCTTTAATCCTAGTTATCTGGGAGACTGAGACAGGAGTATTGTGAAGAAAAAAAAGAGAAAATCAGAAAAACTAAAAGGTGGTTCTTTTAAAAATAACAAATTTGACAAAACTTAGATTGACCAAGGCTGCAGGGTTGGAAGGTAAACTCAGATTATTGGAGTCGGAAATGAAAGAGGGACATTACTACCTGTATTATAGAAATAAAAACATTATAAAAATAGAATAGTAACAGTTGAATGCCAGTGAACTAGATAACTTTGATGGCATAGACAAATTCTTAAAAAAAGACAAACTGCCTAAATTAAATTAACTGAAAAACAAAACAAAACAAAAAAACCAGACAATGTGAATAGACCAATAACAAGTAAATTGATTGAATTTGTTGAGAGAGAAAAAAAGATGCCCTCAAAAGGGCATCAAATGGTTTTGCTAATAAGTTCTTCCCAACTTCAAAAGATTAAAAATTAGTGCCAGTTTTTCACAAACTCTTGCAAAAAGTAGACATAGTTGGGGCAGATATATCCTTCATATATCAGGTGTGGGTGGAGAGGGTGATAAGAGCACGAGGGCAGTAAGGTGTTTATCTTCTTTGGAAAATTATGTTCCTCTTTTGTAGAAACTTGTTTTTATATAGTGTCTTCCTAGATTCAATTATCCTGTAAATAGTTTATAAGACTTCAGTTTTTACACATCCTTAAAAATATTGTACTACCTGAGTGAGGAAAATATTTTAAAGTCAGATTATTGATAATTAAATCTGAATTTATTTTAAAATAGTGAGATTTTTGAGTTTACAAGAGGATACCAAATGCTAATTTTATTTTTTATTTTTAAACTGAGTCTTGCTAAGTTTCCGAGGCTGGCCTTGAACTTGGGATCCTTTACCTCAGCATCCTGAGTAGCTGGGATTACAGGTGTGTACCACTGTGCCTGGTTACTAGTTTTATTTATTGGTTCTAATATAATAATTGTCATTCTGAAGGCATTGCTAAATAATCCAAATTCAGGTTACTTAATTTTTGATGTTGTAGTTTTTTTTATAAGAATAAAAGACTCTTACATGTCCCTTGAGTCATTTTGGATAAGTTTAAAGAATATGTAACTAGTTTACATCCTAATTTAACATCACTTTTTCTAGGAAACATTATTTATGTAGCATATTTGTCAAAGATCATTTGTATCTCATTTGAATCTCATAAATCTTTGAAGCTGGTATGTCAACCATTTCCATTTTTTCCCCTTTTGTGTGTATGTAGACATGGGTTTAGGTTTGTCTATTTATGTGAATATGAATCATGGCATACTTTTTTTTTTTAACATTTAGGATATAAATATGACTTCCTGTTAGGGTCTCAATAAAAAATGCTGGTAGAAATCTTTAGATTAAGATAAAGCTCCCTCTCCAAAGTTCCCAAATCTGTGTTAACGAATAGAGGAAGTTGTTTGTTTAGATTGCTTTTACTGCCAGCACACTGTACAACCATGTTCATACAAAATGATGATAATGATAGTTGTCATTTACTGAGGACTTAAATATTAGGCATTGTGTCCAGAGAATTGTTTCAGTTAAACCCTAGATTGTTTGAAAATATTCTCAGTTTTCTGCTATTCTTGATGTTTAGCTGGGATAGTGCTTCTCAACAAGGCATAGTTTTGCTCCTAAGGAAACATTTAGCAGTGAAAACGATGCTTTCTTTTTACT
Source organism: Sciurus carolinensis (assembly GCF_902686445.1). NCBI lineage: Eukaryota > Metazoa > Chordata > Mammalia > Rodentia > Sciuridae > Sciurus > Sciurus carolinensis. Next base: position 106,521,319 of record NC_062216.1, read on the forward strand.
CTTTGGATTGACTGTGTATTTCCATGCCGTTATTCCTTGAATATAAGCTGGCCACCATAATGTGTAGTTCAGGGAAGATTTAGATGTCTGATATCTCAGAGCATACCTGGAACTGTTTGCGGGTCACTGCCCTCTGTGCTTGACCTAGTCTACTAAAATGTCTGGTTTTTCTCTCAATGACTTACTCTAAGGGGTGTCCTTGCTTTGTTGTTTTGTTTTGGTTTTTTAAATGTTTTGATCAGGGCATCTGTTTCCACCCAGTAGAACTCAATCATTGAATTCAAGTGAAAAAGGAATTTTAAACTTTCAATCTATTGTCTCTCAGAAGCTCTTGGATTTCTTTTGAAAACTTATTCATTCCTATTCTTACAATTTGATGCTCTGAACATCAGTGTTTTCATGAAAAGCAGGAAACTCTTCATATTGAAATGATCTTCTACAGGGTAGGAGGAAAGTTATCAACTTGTTAGCTCAACCAATATCAGAGAAGTTAAGTGGTTTCATGAAGCCATGAGTCAACTTTAGGTATGTCTGACATAAAAACTGAACCGTGTTGATTCTACTATCAGATGGATCCAAATGCAACAACTAATTAATACGTTGGTAGGCAAGAAGATATTTTCTTACAAGTATTTGAATGTCATTTTATTTCTAATTAGAGAACTTTAAAGGTAAGTTACTTTTTTTCCCCCTCATACAATGTTCTTCATAAGATTCTACAGAATTGTTTTCCTGAGGTCCCTAGATCAGCTACATTAGTATTTTCTGGGAGCTTGTTAGTAATGTAAATTTTTAGACCTACTGGATTAGACACTTCAGGGTTAGGCCTTAGTAATGTGTGTTTTATTAGGTGGTGCTCCAGGTGATTCACATGCTTGCTAAAGTTTGGGAATTGCTATACAGAAAATGACTCGTTGAATTCCCTCGATTTTTTTAATAGTTTTTTTTTTAAATTGTAGATGGACACAATACCTTTATTTTATTTATGTGGTGCTGAGGATTAAACCCAGTGTTTCCCACATGCAAGGAAAGCACTCTACCACTGAACTATAACCCCACCCCAGCTTCACTCCATTTTAGTGCAGTGCACTTGTTCTCCTTTTGTTTCTACTGTGTTTTAAATTTGTATTACTTTGGGAGATAAATTGTCCAAATTATCTGCAGAGCCCAAATAGCACACATATGAAACTTTTTATTTATTTTTAAAAATATTTTAAATTTGTTCCTTTTAGGTATACAGGACAGTAGAGTGTATTTTGGCATATAATACCTACATGGAGTATAACTTATTCTAATTAGGATCCCATTCTTGTGGTGGGTTCATGATGTGGAGTTTCACTGGTTGTGTGTTCATATATTAACCTAGAAAAGTTATGACCAATACATTCTCCCCCGCCTGCCACCTTATTATGTGTTAGCATCCACATATCAGAAAACATTTGGCCTTTGTTTTTTTGGGATTGACTTATTTCACTTAGTCTCCAGTTCCATCCATTTACCAGCAAATGCCATAATTTCATTCTTCTTTATGGCTGAGTAATATTACATTGTGTATGTATACCACATATGTAATGTTTTTTAAAAGACAGGTTTGAGAAATATTACTTCAAGGGATCAGGATAGGTACAGTATTTCTGCAAATCACTATAAAATAAAATCTCAAAAAATTTAATCCAAATAAACATCATTACCCTATGTAAACGTTAAAAATAAATAAATAAACAAAAAAAAAAAAATTTAATCCAGGGCCTGGAGTTGTATCTCAGCAGTAGAGTGCTCGCCTGGCATGTGTGAGGCCCTGGGTTTGATACTCAGCACCACATATAAATAAAATAAAAAATACCATTGACAACTAAATAATAATAATAATAATAATCCAAAATCCTACACTGGGAATGTATGATTGTTTTATATGGGGTGTTGCTGAGTTAAACTTCTGAGATATGAAATCAAGGATTAAAAGAAAAGAAAAAAGCACCTACTTCCATAGAAACTTTCAAAATGGAAATCAGTGACAATAATACATTTTCAAAGAGTATGCTGAAAATTGTAATAATATAAAGAAAAAGACCCAATATTCTGAGTTTGTGGTGTAGTAAATATATATTGTATAGAGATGTTACTTTAAATATGGCAAAAGGAATTCCAGATTTGAATATCTAGAGTAGTACTGTTATCTATTTGAGGTTGCTTATTTTTCATTGTAGTGTAATAAGTATTAATGCTCTAACTAATGTTATCCATAATAACTGAAGTACTATTGAAATTATAATGTATTATGATGTATAAGACATAGAAGATACAAAAACTTTATATTTACAAAATTGTGCTATCTTTGGTTGCCAAATCTTTGGACCTTGCTTCCTAATAATGCAGAAATGTAGTACTTTAATATTGATTTAGTTCAACTAGTGACCTTAATTTTTCTCTTCGAGTTATACTTTTCATATTCAAATTATACTTCTAAACTCTTATGAAGCTAATCCCTAATTCTCTGTCAGTATAGTATTGTCTTTGTTGGACTAATTTATATGTTAAGTGTTAACTTAACGTTAAGCTAACATTGTTGTCTTGAATTGTAAGATCCTAGGTAGTTACCATTCTCTAAATTTTATGTTGTAACGAACTGGACTACCAACAACTTTGCTAATAACAAATGTTAAAACCCCAGAGTCTGCCTGGTTTTTCTTTTTTAGAGATTGACCTATAGATTCAGTATGTATAGATGGCAGAGATAAGGATAATTTTGTATGTTGTTGGTTTCCTATTTTTCATTTTACTCCTCTAGCCTCCATAATTCTGGATAGAGACCACGGATAACTCCTGTGTAAAAAAGAATACTTGTAAGTTAGATGTCTGTTAGTACTATATATTAGTACAGATATATAGGTAGTTAGAAAAGGCAGGGGTGAGAGAAGGAGAAAATACTATGAAAGAGTAATAATAATAAAATGACTGTAGGACCTAAATTGACCTGTATTTGTTTTAAAGTTATATATAGTAAATATCAGTCTATAAACATAAATAAGCAGTTTACTGCATGTTTAATTCAGTATGAAAATTAGTTTTTTAGGGGTTCTATTTAATACATTTTTATTTAAATTTCTGAATTTTAATAAATTACTTTATATACATAATAATTTGTATTTTAAAATTAAAACTAAAATAATATTTAATCATTCAGATTTAACCCTTTGGAAATAATGGGCTATTTTTTCATTACAAAAGTAACATTTATTATAGAAAACCTGGGAAAAATCTGAAAAAGTATCTGAAAGAAACTGTAAATTACATGTGATTGTGTCACTCAGAAATAATCACACAATGTTTTGGTGTATTTTCTCCCAATCTTCTTAAAAATAATTTTTAAAATGGGATCACTCCTATCCTCCTGTGTTATTATTATTATTATTTATTTTTTATAGACTGCATTTTGTACCCAAAAACTTTTCATATTTTTAACTAGTTTACAAAGATTTTTTCAAAATTATGTCATAATTTTTTTCATATTGCCAAACATTTAAGTTACCATTTTACTATAAATTATGCAGTGAACTTCCTGTTCATAAATCTTTATATATATCTGTAAATCTTTATCTGTATTTCCTTCTAGGTCCCTAGAGAGGGAATTACTGAGTCAGAGAAAACAGTTGTTTTCAGTATTCTTAATATGTATTGCCAAATTGATATCAATTTAACCTCAAACTGTGGATAAGGTGCTAATTAAATATGATTTTTGTCAGCACTCTATCATTATTGCATCTAAAGAAATCACTGTGATTTCATTTGTGAAAAATTGTAGCTTTTTCTATTAAATATTGTTAAAATAAAAATATTTAGTTATAATCTTAAAGATGATTTTAGAAGAATCATTCTTGAATTTTATTGGTTTAAATTAGAATACAATTTAGTAGAAAATTGTCAACAGGAGATTTGGAAATATTTGGTCATTCTGGTTAGGGGGGTCCATTGGGGATCATCATTTGATTAATAGATGTAAACCTAAATTTTAAGTCCATCTTGCCTCTGATAATTACACTGATATTTTACTGTAATACTTTTTTTTTTTTTTTTGAACCCAGGGGGCACTTTAGCACTGAGCCACATCCCCAGCCCTTTTAAATATTTTATTTAGATCTAGTGTCTCGCTGAGTTGCTTAGGGCCTTGTTAAGTTGTTGAGGCTGGCTTCGAATCCTCTTGCCGCAGCCTTCCACGCCACTGGGATTATAGGTATGCCCTACTGTAATACCCTTTAGTTTAGATTTGCTGTTATCTTTTAGTTTTGCCATGTCAACAAGATTTGACTGACAAGACTGTTTCATTAACATTTTTATTGAACAGTGTAGCTAAAAGAAAGAGAAAATGAATACTGAGAAAATATTTTTCCTGTATGGAAAAACAAGTTCCTGCTACTTTATCAAGTTTTAGGAATAGCAATTATTATATAGAAGTTTAACAGCACTGCTTTGAAATTTGATTCCTTAGTGTATTGTTTTGTTTTTGGTACTGGGGTGTGAATCTAGGGGCATTTAACCACTGAGCCACATCCCCAGCACTTTTTTGTATTTTATTTAGAGACAGAGTCTCACTGAGTTACCACTGAGTTAGTTACTCACAGCCTAGCTAAGTTGCTGAGGCTGGCTTTGAACTCTCCATCCTCCTACCTCAACCTCCCAAGCTGCTGGGTTTAAAGACATGCGCTACCATTCCTGGCTAATTCCTTAGTGTCTTATTAAGATTATGCCTCTGCCAGGTGCACTGGTGCCCATGCCTGTAATTCCTGCGAATTTGGAACTGAGACAGGAGGAGCAGATCAAGTTCAAGGCCAGCCAGCTTCAGCAAGTTATTGAGACCCTGTTTCAAAATAAAAAATATAAAGGTCTGGGGATGTAGCTCAGTGGTAAAGTGCCCCTGGGTTCTATCTTCAGTACCAAAACAAAACAAAAGCATCCATCTATCTATCTGTCTATCTATCTGTCTATCTTACCTCTTATTTACAATGTTTATCACAGATAAGTTGTCTAACTTTTAGGTCTCGGTTTCCTTATCTGTTAAATGAAGATTTAAAGCAATCGTTTTAAGGATTGAAAAACATAATACATGTATTTAGCAGAGTACCAGAGTTGCTAATATGCTATAATTATACTAGCCATGATTTAACATATTTTGATAAATTTTTTCATTCAGTAAGTATTTACCGAGCATTTATAGTGTGCCCACATACTTTGTAGATATTGAGGATACATCTATGAAACAAACTGAAAAATCTCTGATGGAACTTATATTAGGGGTAATTAGGGATGATTTCATCTTGCAAAATTAGAATAACCATAAAGAGAGTTTAAAATGTAGACTTAATGACTTTGTATGAATCAATGACCTTATAAGTGAGTTAAAAAATGACTTCTTCCTGTTGGAGGAGGAATCTTTCCACTGTTTTGTTTTCTGTTTAATTTTTACTCACATGAAAAGTGATATGATTTATATCTTTTTTATGGTAATACATCTTAGAATTAATGTTACTATAATTGTTTCTCAAAGAAAGGAAGAAAGAATTGCCTCATTGAGAACTAACCAATAGAGTACAGAAGCTCCTCAGTTTGTGATGATTGTGTCTCAATAAACCCATCATAAATTGAAAATGCATTTAATACCCTTAACTTACCAAACATTATAGTTTAGCAACACAGTACATTGTTGAATACCAGTTTATTTAACCTTATGCTCTTGTGACTGACTGGGCATTGTGGCTCACTCTTCTGCCTGGCTTTGCAAGAATAACACATACTGATATCGCCAGCCTGGGGAAAGATCAAAATTCAGAATTTTGAATTCAAAATTCAAAACAAAGTATGATTTCCACTGAGTTCATATCACTTTAGCATCATTGAACAAAAATTTTCAGATGGACTGTAATAACTGGGGTACCATCCTGGTCAAATATTTACTGTAGTAGACTCACCTTATTCATGGTTTCCCTTTCTGCTGTTTGAGTTACCCCCAGTCACCCACTCAAAATATTAAATAGACAATTCCAGAAATTAACAATTTATAAGTTTTAAGTTATATGCCATTCTGAGTAGCATGATAAATTTTGTGCTGTCCTATATCCATCCAGCCCAGGACATGAATGATCTTTGTTCACTGTATTCATACTGTGTACACTACCTGCTTGTTAGTCACTTATTAGCTGCCTTGGTTATCAGATTGAATGTGGACTTAGTGCAGTACTTGTATTCAGGTAGCCCATAACTAGTAACCTAATGCTATACCTCATTTCATCTCATCATGTAGGCATTATTATCTCACATAATCACAAGAAGAAGGGGGAATAAAGTATAATAAGACCTACTTATTAGGCCCCACCTCTGAAAGTTTTTACCACCTCCCATTAGTACTACATTCTGAGTATCAAGCTGTTAGACATGGACCTTGAATGGATGTCTGTCTGAAATACAGCAGTTATATAGTTCATAAGATATATATTCCTCCACATATATACACATTCTAAAAGTAATTATTTACTGAAGTAATCTTGAAATTAAGTTAGGTATAATATGTGAATTTCAGGATGAAGTGTCAGTATCAAGATTCATAACAAAAATCTGTTAATATTTCAGTATTAAAGATACATTTTCCTGTATGTAAATATTTTGTCCTTAACTCTGAATTCTAAATTTTCCAAATCATTATTTTATAAGTTAATCTTCTATATATTTTGAACATTTTAAACCTTTTTTAAAAGAAATATCTTCTTGATTGTAACTTGAACTACTACTATGGAAAGTCTCCATTGTTGGTATATAGAAAAGGTGCCTTTCTAGTGCTTGCAGTATATAAAAAATATACTTACAAATTTATAAGAAAGGCTTTTAGTCAACTTTTTCACTGCTGTGACCAAAGGACCTGACCAGAACAACTGTAAAGGAGGAAAAGTTTATTTGAGGGATCACGGTTTCAGAGGTCTTAGTTCATAGAAGGCCAGCTCCATTCCTGTGGGCTCCAGGTGAGGCCAAACATCATGGCAGGAGAGTGCAGCAGAGGGAAGCAGCTCACATTGTGATCAGGAAGCAGAGAGAGATTTTCTACTCTCCAGATACAAAATATATACCCCAAGACCACACCCACAAGTCCCACCTCCTCCAGCCACACCCTACCACTTCAGTTATCCCTCAATTTTTCCCTGTCAGGGGATTAATTCACTGATTGGTTTAAGACTGTTATAACCCAATCATTTCTCCTCTGAAATTCTTGTATTGTCTCACACGTGAACCTTTTGGGAGAAACCTCACATCCAAACCATAACAAGGTATAAAATGTTGATTATATTTGATCATCATTTGCTAGCCTTCCATTAAGTATCCCAAGATTTATTTTTAGACAAGATAAGGAAAATTCACTTTAGCTACTAATAGCTAATTTTTCTTAGAAGTGCTTTTATATTTATGCCTTGGATCAATTTGAAAGACCTTACCACAGTTGTAGTTTTCAGACTTTAAAAAATGGAGAAATCTGCTTATTGAATATGATGGATCTGCTCATTCTGCCTTTAATTTCTTAGGGCAGAACTTCATAAACTATTCTATAAGATATGAACATTTTGGGAATCTGAGAAAAGCTGCATATTGTATCCTAATTTAAGAAATTTGCTGTGCACATTACTAATTTATAAGTACTCTTAACTAAAGTAACTTGTTTAAACCAGTATTTCTCAAAGTTAATTGACCAAGAAATCCTTGAGTACCAGAAAGCTGTCCGTTAAGATATTGAGAAGCTCATACTTTGTGGACCAGTTTTAGTATCACTATTCTTGTAAAACAAGACTCATTGTTTCCTTAATAGCTGTTAAATGACTAGACAGGAAGGTGTATAAAACTTTAGTATAGATGTTATAGAAAATTAAAGGAAAACCTGAGTATGAAGGAAGAATTTAGTAAGTTTTTAGAAGGAGGAAAGTAGGTTTAAAAGATGACTAATGAAAGGACTATAAATTGAAATGGTAGAATTAGAGTTTCACATATGCTACAGCATTTCTTTTATAAAGAACAGTGTTTATCATGTAATATGGAAAGAAGCCACATTAAAGATTATATTGATGTTTGAATATGTAATTTATAGTTATTAACTTTGCCATTTTATAAGAAAATGAAATTTTATCCATTCTAAGTATTTATATTATTTTTGAAGTAGGCAGCTATTAGTTCTGTGGATGGAAAACAAAATACAGATGAATTGATAAAGCCAAGTGATGTTTTCCTTGGAATATTAAATAATATTGAAACTTCACTGTCAAGTATACTTTGGAAACAAAGATAGAAAACAAACATATACAAGTTTAGCAATCAGAAGTTGTATAGATAGACAAATTTTGAGGAGATTTAAAATATTAGAGGTCTACAGAATAAAACTAATAAACTTAATCATCTAAATAAAAATGACTTTTTTTTTTTTTTTTTTTGGTACTGGGTACTGGGGATTGAACCTAGGGGTGCTCTACTACCAGGCTATAGCCCTAGCCCTTTTTTAAAGTCAATTTATTTATTTATTTTGGCACTGGAGATTTAACCTAGGGATGCTTTACCACTGAGCTACATCCCTATCCCTATTTATTTTTTTTTTATTTTGAGGCAGAGATTCATTTGCTTAGACTCTTGCCACATTACTGATACTGGTCTCAAACTTGTGATCCTCCTGCCTCAGCCACCTGAGTCTCTGGGATTGCAGGCAAGCACCATCAGGCCATTGTTTTAAAAATTTTTTTTGAGAAAAGGTCTCTGTAAGTTGCCCAGGCTGACCTTTAACTTGCAGTCTTCCTGTTGCAGCCTCCTGAGTTGCTGGGATTATGGGCATGCACCACTAGGCCCAACTTAAAATCGACTATTTTAATGGTGGCATTTAATTTGTGGAGAAATTTAGCAGATGTTTAAGTTTATTAAGTTTAAATAAGCTTCCTGAGTACTTACGTATTAATAAGTTATAGAACCAGGACTTGAACTTAAGTCCTGACAAAGAAACGAAACATAAAGGAATAAATAAAAATTGAAGGGGTCAGAGATGATTCTTAGTTAAAAAAAATTCTGAAGTTCAGAAAAAAGATAAAGTAGCTTGGTTAATTTTTGATAATAAAACTTGACCAGCATTATGCCAAATTATAAGTCCGAATAGCCTCAATTTTGATTGTATGTAAACAACTAAATATAAAATTAGCTTATCTAAACCAGGCACAGTAGTGCAGCTACTCAGGAGACTTTTGAAGCAGGAGGATCATGAGTTTGAGGCCATCCTGGGCAACTTAGCAAGACCCTGTCTCAAAAATAATAATTATAATAATTTTAAAAGGGATTAACAATATAGCTCAGTGGTAGAGTGCTTGTAGATTCAGTCCCCAATACTTTGCAAAATTAGCTAATCTATTTAACAGCAATACAAAGAGGAATATATCATAATATATAGGGGTTATATTAGGAATGTAAAAATTGTTGAAAACTAAGAAATATGAAAAAAGATCTGTAACCTCAGTAAATTGTGAAAAGAAATTGATAAATTTCATTTCTAATTTAAAAGAACACAATAATGCTAAAAATAAGACTTCCTTAAATTGGTAAAGAGTATTTCATCCAAAGGTCATCCTTATGAAGTCATTCCTATTGAATAGTTAAGAAAGATATTCTGCATCATCATTTTTATAGAATATTGTTTTGGAAGCACCAATGAATAAATTAAAAAAAAAAAAGGTAAGTAAAAGACTAGAAAGGAAAAGAGAAAGTTATCACTACTTTTTGGATAAATATTAAAGGAAGAAACAATGGTCAAAGCTCAGTGGCACATACCTGTAATCCCAGCAGCTCAGGAGACTGAGGCAGAAGAATGACAACTTTGAGACCAGACTGGGCAACTTGGCAAGACCCTGTCTCAAGATAAACAAACAAAACATGTTAAAAAAGGGATGGGGATAAGGGTTCAGTGGTTAGGCTTCCCTTGGGTTCAATTCTTGAGAAAGAAAGCGGGAGGGGGGGACGGGGGGCGGGATGAGGGGGTAGAAAAAGGGGGGGGGGGAGGAGAGAGAAACAATGGGAAAACTACAGGATCTAGGATCTAATGAGAGAATTTGACAGAGTAGAAAGGAAAAAAATATCTTTTCCTTTAGCTGGTGCTAGCAATTCTAGTTGAAATTAATAATGGATTCATTCATTATAATAATATACAAGAATAAACATAATGAGAAACATGTTAAGACCTGTACAAAGAACCTTTATGGAAGATCATAAACTATGACTTAAATGCAATCTGTCTTATATTCCTCATTGGAATTAATATTTTAAATAACTATTATCCTCAAAATAATTTATAAATTTAAGGTAATTCCAGTAAAAATTTCTTAGTCCTTTCAACTTATGAGATGCTTTTCTGTTTTCTAGCATCAGAAGGGTAACTTTGACAAGTTGACACCAAATTACTTTTTGAATTAATGAATGGAAGTGTATTCCAAAGAAATTATAGGAAAAATGCAAAAATGAATGTGCATATTTATGACAGTTCTGTAGATTTTAAAAAATTGGAAACAACCTAACTGTTCATTTGAAAGATGACTTAGAATACTGTGCTACTGATAAAAAGGATAATGAGCTGTAAATGCAATACTTTGTGCAGTTTAAACGTATGAAATGAGTGTGTGGGTGCACTCGAGAGAGAGAGAGAGAGAGAGAGAGAGAGAGAGAGAAATTGAGTAAGACAATGGAAGATGTAGAACAGTTATTTGCCATCTCTGACTGCATATTAGCAACACTTAGAATATTTAAAATAAACTCAAACAAAAAACACTGATGTGGAGATCTTACGTCCAGATTTATCTTTTTTGCTTGAACCTCAGCATTGACTAGATTTTAAAAGTGTGCAAGTGATACCAGTGTGCAGTTTGGGTAAGACATTGATTTAGAAAAAAATTGCACTGAGCTGGTTACAGTGGTCAAGTCCAGTGGTGTAGGGTAACAATTCACAGCTTGCTTCCTAAAAAATATGTAGAGGTCCAGGGAGGGGGGAGGTCTAAAAAGTAGTTTTGATAGAAGAAAAATGAAATGAGCAATGCAAATTCTTACTACCTGTTAATTTGTTAGTTCAGTTATTTTACAGAAGCAACAAAAATTAGGAAATAACACAGACACAGTTTTTAATGAAACCTCCTCTTCAATTTTGTTAGTATGCCGGACTTATTTTTTCCCCCATATCTTTCATGTCACTAATACAATTCCTTGATAGAGTGGTCAATATGTGGGATAAAATATTTCAGCTTAAAATAGGACCAGCATATAAGTAAACCATGTTTTGCTTACTTCATTGAGTCAGAGATTCCTTGTGCATTTTATTACATGATTATAAATTTTGTTATTTGCTTTCTTAAGTCTGAAGGCTAGTAAATTTATGATAAAGAAAACGATTACTAAAAGTGAATCTTCATAAATGGATAACCCATTGTTTTGAGATACTAAAAATGGGCAAATGGGACAGCTTCGCTATAATTTATTAAATGAAAATCAGTGTTTGGAAATTGCCTAATATAAAATTTTTAAATTATAACACTGATTTTCTATAATTTAATTTATTTAATAAATGTGCATCCAGTGCTTCTAAGTGATAGACACTTAAGGTGAATTCTTTAGAAATCTTATATCCTAAACTGGTGATAAAGCTCAGTGGTAGAGCACTTGCCTATTGTGCCCAAGTCCCTGGGTTTGATCCTGAACACAAAAAAGTAAAGGATAAATAAATTTTATATCTCATGACCAGGTTATAGTTCTTTATTTGACAACTACATTATAGATATAGATATAAATTTGTGAGACTTCATGTTGGGGTTTGAATCCCAACTCTGTTTCCTAGCTGTATGACCTTGGGAAAGTTAATATTTTCTGTGTCTCAGTTGCCTCTTCTATAAAATGGGGATGATAATAGAACCAACCACAGAGTACTGCTGTGTATTGAAAGAATGCAGGACTTAATTGTGAATGCCCACACTGAGAGTATGACAGAGAAATCAATAGCTACAGTATAAGAAGATCAGTGCATTTATTTACCACTACATTTTGAATTTTTCTGATTACTTGTGACTACCATATCTTTCTTCTTTATTACTAGATTAACTTCTACTGACTCATGAAAAACCCACTTGAAAATTCTGGATTGTTTAGATGTTTAATCATTTTGTAAAATGAGTGCTTTTTATGTATGTTTGTATTTGATGCTTTTATGATTGTAGTATTGACTCATTTAGGATGAAGCAACATAGAAGGCAAAGTTATTTGAACTCCTATCTTTATACAGATAGCCAGTTTATACATAATTGTTAATATTCATAGTTGATGTTATCTAATAATATCATTTGTTAGTCAGGTGGGGAAACTGTCTTTAAGAGCTAGTGACTAGATTAGTATCATAGAATTAGTTAAGAAGGTGGTACATGGTCCCTAGTTCTTTGTGTTATAATGAGTTGTCTAAATTTTATGTTTTACTTTAGAAAGGAAAATTTTAACTAGAGAATTTCTATCAAGAGTTTTAGGCTATTAAGAAACCTTCCTTCTTATTTTCTTAATTTCTTGCATAATAGAGGTGAGGAAAAATGAGATGAGCGTAGTAAACAATAGAGAAATAGGAGAACTTGAGGACTCTGGTTTTATCACTTGTTGGGCTTTGCACGTTAGCAAAAATAAAAAGGACTGGGTGTGTACCTTAGTAGTAAAGTGCCCCTGTATTCAGTCCCCAGTATTATTAAAAAAGTAGAAGAAAGAAAAAGATAATGGATTTGCTATGTATAGTATAGAGAAGACCATGAAAAATAAAAAAGCTATTTAAGAAAACATTTTATTTATAGCTTCATATTACCTATCTTTGGGAGCAGTATTATCTGAGTCACCACAAGGTCCTTACAGTATAATCTTTTGTAACTATATACTCCATAATCCACATTTATATATTCAAACTGAAGTGTAGCTTTTCTATTTCTAGTTCATCACCAATGAAAGATAAAGGTAATAAATAAGTGCATTTGATCCTTTTGGTTGCTTAAAGTAGGGGACAGATCTAGCATACAGCCAAGAATCCTCAAGAAAGCTGCATGGAAAGAGAAAAGAGTGTAGATTAATCGTTTTAATGAAAACCCAAAATACACACTCTGATACTTTTGTTTGTAATTTTAGTATCCTTGATAATTTAGAAGCAAAGGATATAGAGTTGTAGCAGTTTTTCCAAAAGAAGATAGTAGTGCCTTTAATTTCTATAAAGCTTAAGAGTTTAGCAATGTTTTTTTTCTTTGTTTGGTACTGGGAATGAACCTAGGGGTGCTTAATTCCCAGCCCTTTATATATATATATATATTTATATATATATATATATTTAAGCAGGGTCTTGCTAAGTTGCTTAGTGCCTCACTTCGTTGCTTAGGCTGCTTTAGAACTCAAGATCCTCCTGCCTCAGCCTCCCAATCCACTGGGATTATAGGCATGCACCATCATACTCTACTGAGTTTAACAATTTTTTTTCATATTTAGTTTCAGTGTCAGCACAATGACACACTCAGAGCAAGGATTATATTTTCCATTTAAACGATGAAGAAATCTAGATATTTAGACAGGTTAGGTACTTTACACAGAGGTTGAGATCATGAACTCTATAGATAGACTGCCTTGGGTTCAAAAACCTGGTTTCTGCACTGACCCATTCTGCGATCTCAGTTACTCAAATTCTCTGTTTCATCTCTAATATAGGAGGAATAGTAATTCCTACTTTATAGTTGTTATTGGAAGCATCAAATAAATTAGCATTCTCAAAATGTTTAGAATACTTAGGAAATACCTAAAATATAAAAATTACTTGTAGGACCTGATTTGTAGCTCAGTGGTAGAGCACTTGTCTAGCACATGTGAGGCACTGACTTCAATTCTCAGCACTACATAAAAATAAAATAAATAAAGGTATTCTGTCCATGTACTACAAAAAATATTTTAAAAAATTACTTGTAAATTTTGTCTTGTAAAGTTGGCTAAGTAGGCATTTTATTCAAAAGTAAGAACTGGACTGTTTGTTGCCTTAACACATTTATGGATTTGGAGAAAGAGTGACTAATCACATTTTAAGAGTTACAAACTGTTCATATTGAGGTTTGACCTGAGTTGACAGGTATTGTCTAGGCAGTTTCCTTGATTGAGTATATGCATTGTTTTAGGCATAGAATTGTCTGCGGTTAGTAACTTGTGTTTGCTGCCACTCCCCAGCATTGGTAGGGAGTATCAAATGCCATATCCTAGCCTGGGAAAAAATTAAATTAAAAACTGGGAGTACAGTTTCTACTCACTGCATGTATGACTTTCATGTCATTATAAAGTTGAAAAACCTTAAGCCAAACCATTATAAGCTGGGGACCATCAGTAACCTAATTCCTAAATTGGGAGTTAGGAGAAGCATATAAAAAATATAAAGAAAAGAGACCTAAACTAGTGGGTCCTAAGAAAATGAAAGAGAACATTTAGCATGTATTATTGCTTAATATTATCATACGCTGAGTATTCTGAGTACTCGGTATCTAATAACTTATTTAGTTTTCACAATAACAATATAAGTACATACAGATATGGAAACAGCTACAGATGAGTTAACTATAAGTTACACAGCTAGTAAATGGAAACCCTAGTAGTCTGGTCTAGAGTCTTCCCTCTTCCTACTACTATAACCACTGCTAATAATACTACTTAATGCTATTCCTGTGTCTTTCAAACTGTTTTGTCTTAGAACCCACAGTTAGAAATATATTTTATATCACAATCCAGTATACATGTATGGGTGTACATGTATATAATTGTGTATTTGCACCTTAAAAATACCGATTCTTACTATATGTATTGTACTCTGATTTTCCATGTACTCTTTTTGTTAATGTTGGTTGCTTCCTCCTAAATTGATTTGATGACCTGCTGTATTACCACCTAAAGTCCCATGGTTGATTAAAAACATCGTCTCTTAAATCCTGTGAGCTTGCCTATTTATCCTACCCCCACCCCCCAAAAAGAAGAAAGAAAGAAAAAAAAAAAAGAAAGTGTATGGCAACCTAGAAAGAATAACAACCAAAATAATATACAAAACTAGGTGTCTGAAAATTTTTCATCTCTTTAGAACTATTCCTTGTTGGTCAATTTAGCACTGTTAGGTTTTGAAAAGATGAATGGTTTGTTTATAAACCTATAATTATAAAAGAGTTAACTTTTAATCTATCTGTTCCTGATATACATATTATTCACATTATGTAATTATAATTATGATCAAGATCACAAAGTAGGAGATACCAACCTTTATCCTCCCACAAAATAACAAATATAACCAGCTATAAGCAAGCCACCATTGCCTAGAGAAGACTCAAGTTCATGTTTAAGAATTTGCAGTAACACAATAGAGAGAGAGGGAAAAAAAAAAAGAAAAGAAATGGAGACTATTAATGTAGAAAAGATTGTTTGTGAGATTTGCATACCTGAGACACCAGAAGATGGCTAGGAATGAAAAAGAATGGCAGAGGCTATCAGTATTAGCCACACTGCTGGAACCACTGTGGTTCTCAGCAGCTTGGTCTTCAGAGGACGTTGTTATTTTTTTCCACTGAGATAACCAATAGCCTTTTCCTCCAAGGAAGCCCAAAGGGGGAAATGGGGCTACACACCCCTCTCCCACCCTTGAAAGAACTGATATTAACTGCTTCAAGAAGGGAGCTACTGTAATCCTAGCAACCCTGTTTGTTCTCTCCTCTGGAGCCCATAACCACCCTGAGAATGCTCATACTCAAGACTCAGGCTCTGTAGCTACATTGCATATGCCCACATTTTTGATCCTGGAAACAAGCTCTAGCTGGATGTGCCTGTGTTCTAAGAATCAGCTCAGCTGTTGTAAAGAATAGACAGAGCCCCAGAATTGGTCTAACTTAGTGCATGTTTATAGTCCCAGTCTCAATTCTCCAGCTTCTTCATGAGCAACTGTACCTCACATTATTGTTACCAGTATGGCAGTGATGGTGCATATGTCTCAGGTGTTGGTTCCATTTCTGCATCAGATTCCAGTGCTGTAATCCCTCCACACACGCATATACTTCAGGCCTCAGTTCTGCGTCTGCTTCATTGGCACTACCCATTAGACACCAGTGCTACTGCTACCATGAAATACCCTCAAACCAGACCCAGTGTCACGTAGAATCTTCTTACCTACAGCTTCTCTGATAAGAGAAAGACAATGAGAGGAGCTGAGGAGTCATAACCACCTAAGACCCCAACAACTCTTGTTGTCACCATGGACATCCAGTTTTGGCTGTTAAAGATCCCTGTAATCTTCATCAACACCAGCCTCAGGTGATAGAGCTGCAGAGAGACTATACAGTGCTGACCTCACTGGTTCTGGAATTGCTACATTCTATCCAGTAAGCATTCTTACATACACATACACACACACACCCAGGGGAAATTTGCGTCATAATGAAACTAGCTTGTAATTGATAGAAGAGATAACTGCTTCATCAAATGTACAAACATCAAAATAAGACAATAAGAGATATGAAAAAACATGGATACATGTCACCACCAAAAGAACAGCAATTTCCTAGTTGTTGAATTCAAAAAGTAGAAATATATCAAATGCCTGACAATTCAAAATAATCATTTTAAAGGTCAGTGAAATAGAAGAAAATACAGAGAATAAGTTCAGCAAAATCAGAATAAGAATAAACAACCAAAGAAAAAAAATTAACAGTGAAATTGAAGTTTTTTTTAAAAAATAAATTCTCAAAGTGAAAAATACTATAAATGAGTGAAAAATTCAATAGAGTTTCAACAGCAGAACTGGTCAAGCTAAAGAAGGAATATGAATTAAAAGACAGGTTAGAAAATACATAGTCAGGTGAAAAAAGAGAAATGAAAAGGAATGAAGAAAACCGATATGGTTAATGGCATAGCATCAGAAGAGCAAGTGTGTATATTACAGATTTTAAAAAAGGAGAAGAGAAATAGATGAATAGTGGCTGAAAACATTCTAATGTCAGGAAGGGTATAAATATCAAGATACAGGAAAGTCAGAAGTTTTCAGTTAGATTTAACTCAAAACTATACCAAAACATTAAAATCAAACTGTCAAAAATCAAAGACAAAGTGAGGATCCTAAAAGCTGCAAATGAAAAGAAACAGACATACCTTGGAGATATTACAAGTTCAGTTCTAGATGAACACAGTACAGCAAATATATTACAGTGAAGTGAGACATGAATATTTTGGTTTCCCCATGTATATAAGAGTTATGCTTATATTGTACTATAGTATGTTATATTATAGTACTATAGTATGTTATATTGTACTATAGTATGTTAAGTATATAATAGCATTATGTCTTTAAAAATGAACATACTTTAATTTTGAAATACTAGGTTGTTAAAAAATGTTAATGATTTTGTTAGTGAGCCTTCAACAAATCATTATCGTTTTGCTGGTGGAAGATCTTACTTTGAAGTCAGTGATGGTGACTGATCAGGGTGGTGGCTGTGGCAATTTCTTAAAATATCAGTGACAGGTGTAACATTTTTTGTCTCTTTTTATGAGATTTATCTATAGTATGCACTGCTATTTAATGGCATTTTACCCACAGTCGACTTTCTTCAAAAACTGGTGTCAGTTCTCTCAAACCCTGTCACTGCTTTATCAACAAAGTTGACGTAGTATTCTAAAACCTTTGTTATCATTTGAACAGTGTTGACAGCATCTTCACAAAGAATAGATTCCATTTCAAGAAATCATTATCTTTGCTCATTCAGTAAACAGTAACTCCTCATTCATTACAGTATTAAGATGAGATTGCAGCAATTCAGTTGCATCTTCATACTCCATTTCTGTTTCTCGTTTCTTGCTGTTTCCACCATATATGTAGACACTTCCTCTTTGATTTGTTGAGCCCTTCAGTCATCCATAAAGACTGACTCCTTCCAAACTTCAGTTAATGTTGATGTTTTAACCTCCTCCTATGAATTATAAATGTTCATAATGCCATCTAGAATGGTGACACCTTTTCAGAAAGTTTTTTGTTTACTTTGCCCATATCCCTAAGGGAAATCACTATCTGGCAAAGCCACAATTGCTCCTTGATCTGTGGAGTCCAGAATGGATGTTGTGTTAACAGGCATAAAAACATTAATCTTATAGTACATTTTCATCAGATCTCTTGGGTGAGCAGTTCATTGTCAATGAGCAGCTGTATTTTGAAAAGAATCTTTTTTTCTGAGCAGTAGGTCTCAATAGTGTATTTAATATATCCAATAAATGTTGTTGTAAATGACTGTGTTGTCACCCAGGCTTTGTTGTTCCATTTATAGAGCATAGGCAGAATAGATTCAGTGTAATTCTTAAGGGGCCTAGATTTTTAAAGTAATAACTGAGTACTGGCTTCAACTTAAAGTTATAAACTGCATTAGACTTTAATGCTGGAGTAAGCCTGTCCTTTATTTTTTTATTTTTATTTTTATTTTTTTATTGCAAACAAATGGGATACATGGTGTTTGTCTATTTGTACATGGAGTCAAGGCATACCATTTGTGTAATCATAAATTTACATAGGGTAATGTTGTTTGATTCATTCTGTTTTTCTTTTCCCTTCCCCTCACCCCTCCCACCCCTCTTTTCCCTCTATACAGCCCTTCCTTCCTCCATTCTTACCACCCTCCTTATCCCTAACCCTAAACCTAACCCTAACCCTAACACTAACCCCTCCCAGCCCCCATTATATGTCCTCATCCGCTTATCAGCGAGATCATTCGTCCTTTAGTTTTTTGAGATTGGCTTATCTCACTTAGCATGATATTCTCCAATTTCATCCATTTGCCTGCAAGTGCCATAATTTTATCATTCTTCATGGCGGAGTAATATTCCATTGTATATATATATGCCACAGTTTCTTTATCCATTCATCAACTGAAGGGCATCTAGGTTGGTTCCACAACCTGGCTATGGTGAATTGAGCAGCAATGAACATTGATGGGCTGTATCTCTGTAGTATGCTGATTTTAAGTCCTTGGGGTATAGGCCAAGGCGTGGGATAGCTGGGTCAAATTGTGGTTCCATTTCAAGTTCTCTAAAGAAACTCCATACTGCTTTCCAGAGTGACTACATCAATTTGCAACCCCACCAGCAATATATAAGTGTACCTTTTTCCCGCATCCTCATCCCTACCTATTGTTGCTTGTCTTCTTAATATTAGCCATTCTAATTGGGGTGAGATGAAATCTTAGGGTAGTTTTGATTTGCATTTCTCTTATTACTAGAGATGTTGAACATTTTTTCATATATCTGTTGATTGCTTGTATATCTTCTTCTGTGAAATGTGTGTTCATTTCCTTAGCCCATTTGTTGATTGGATTATATGTATTCTTGGTGTAGAGGTTTTTGAGTTCTTTATACATTCTGAAAATTAGCGCTCTATCTGAAGTATGAGTGGCAAAGATATTCTCCCACTCTGTAGGCTCTCTCTTCACATTTCTGATAGTTTCCTTTGCTGAGAGAAAGCTTTTTAGTTTGAATCTATCCCAGTTGTTGATTCTTGCTTTTATTTCTTGTGCTATGGGAGTCCTGTTAAGGAAGTCTGATCCTAAGCCAACAAGTTGAAGATTTGGACCTACTTTTTCTTCCATAAGATGCAGGGTCTCTGGTCTGATTCCGAGGTCCTTGATCCATTTTGAGTTGAGTTTTGTATAGGGTGAGAGATAGGGGTTTAATTTCATTCTGTTGCATATGGTTTTCCAGTTTTCCCAGCACCATTTGTTGAAGAGGCTATCTTTTCTCCATTGCATATTTTTGGACCCTTTGTCTAGTATGAAAAAATTGTATTTATTTGGGTTTGTGTCCATGTCCTCTATTCTGTACCATTGATCTACCTGTCTATTTTGGTACCATTCCATTCTTGTTACTATTGCTTTGTAATAGAGTTGAAGATCTGGTATTGCAATACCCCCTGCTTTGCTCTTTCTACTGAGGATTGCTTTAGCTATTCTGGGTTTTTTATTCTTCCGGATGAATTTCATGATTGCTTGCTCTGTTTCTGTAAGGTACATCACTGGAATTTTAATTGGAATTGCATTGAATCTGTATAGCACTTTAGGTAGTATGGCCATTTTGACAATATTAATTCTTCCTATCCAAGAACATGGGAGATCTTTCCATCTTCTAAGGTTTTCTTTCATTTCTTTCTTTAGTGTTCTGTAGTTCTCATTGTAGAGGTCTTTCACCTCTTTTGTGAGATTGATTCCCAAGTATTTTATTTTTTTCGATGCTATTGTGAATGGGATAGTTTTCCTAATTTCTCTTTCTGAAGATTCATCACTTATGTATAAAATGCATTGGATTTATGAGCATTGATCTTGTAACCTGCTACTTTACTGAATTCACTTATGAGTTCTAAGAGTTTTTCTGGTGGAATTTCCAGGTTCCTCTAAATATATAATCATGTCATCAGCAAACAGGGATAGTTTGAGTTCTTCTTTTCCAATTCGTATCCCTTTAATTTCTTTGGTTTGTCTAATTGCTCTGACTAGAGTTTCAAGGACGATGTTGAATAGAAGTGGTGAAAGCGGGCATCCCTGCCTTGTTGCAGTTTGTAGGGGGAATGCTTTCAGTTTTTCAACATTTAGAATGATATTGGACATGGGTAACGTAGATGGCCTTTACAATGGTAAGGAATGTTCCCACTACCCCAATTTTTTCTAGTGTTTTGAGCATGAAGGGATGCTGTATTTTATCAAATGCTTTTTCTGCATCTATTGAAAGAATCATGTGATTCTTAATTTTAAGTCTGTAGATATGGTGAATGACATTTATTGATTTCCAGATGTTGAACCAACCTTGCATCCTGGGATAAAACCCACTTGATCATGGTGCACTATCTTTTCAATATATTTTTGTATGCAATTTGCTAAAATTTTGTTGAGAATTTTTGCGTCGATGTTCATTAAGGATATTGGTCTGAAATTTTCTTTCCTCGATGTGTCTCTGTCTGGTTTAGATATCAGGGTGATACTGGCCTCATAGAATGAGTTTGAGAGGGTTCCCTCCTCTTCTATTTCATGGAATACTTTGAGGAGTATTGGAATGAGCTCTTATTTAAAGGTTTTGTAGAACTCGGCTGAGAACCCATCTGGTCCCGGACTTTTCTTTGTTGGTAGGCTTTTGATGACCTCTTTTATTTCATTGCTTGAAATTGATTTATTTAAGTTGTGTATGTCCTCCTCGTTCAGTTTAGGTAATTCATATGTCTCTAGAAACTTGTTGATGACTTCGAGGTTTTCTGTTTTGTTGGAGTATAGATTTTCAAAATAGCTTCTAATTATGTTTTGTATTTCACTCGTGTCTGTTGTGATATTTCCTTGTTCATTCCGAATTTTAGTAATTTGAGTTTTTTTCCTCTTTCTCTGTTAGTGTGGCTAAGGGTTTATCATTTTGTTTATTTTTTCAAAGAACCAACTATTTATTTTGTTAATTTTTCCAATTGTTTCTTTTGTTTCAATTTCATTGATTTTGGCTCTGATTTTATCTATTTCCTGTCTTCTTCTACTTTTGGTGTTGGTCTGCTCTTCTTTTTCGAGGACTTTGAGCTATAGTGTTAAGTCGTTTATTTGTTGGTTTCTACTTCTTTTGTTGAATGCGCCCCATGAAATAAATCTTCCTCTAAGTACTGCTTTCATAGTGTCCCAGAGATTTTGATATGATGTGTCTTTGTTCTCGTTTACTTCTAAGAATTTATTTCCCTCCTGATGTCTTCTGTTATCCATTCATCATATAATAGTGTATTATTTAATCTCCAGGTTTTGGAGAAGTTTCTGTTTTTTATTCTGTCATTTATTTCTAATTTGAATTCATTATGATCTGATAGAGTACAAGGTAGTATCTCTATCTTCTTGTATTTGCTAACATTAACTTTGTGGCATAAAATATGGTCTATTTTAGAGAAGGATCCATGTGCTGCTGAGAAGAAAGTGTATTCGTTCCCTGGTGGATGGTACATTCTATATATGTCGGTTAAGTCTAAATTGTTGATTGTGTTATTGAGATCTATGGTTTCTTTATTCAATTTTTGTTTGGAAGATGTATCCAGTGGTGAGAGTGGTGTGTTAAAATCGCCTAGTATTATTGTGTTGTGGTCTATTTGATTTCTGGAAACGAGAAAGTTTTGTTTGAGGTACATGGATGAGCCAATGTTCGGGCCATAGATATTTATGATTATTATGTCTTGCTGATTTATGCTTCCCTTAAGCTGTATGTAATCTCCTTCTTTATCCCTTCTGACTAGTTTTGGCTTGAAGTCTACATTATCTGAAATGAGGATGGGTACTCCCAACTTTTTTGCTGTGTCCGTGTGCATGGTATGTTTTTTCCCATCTTTTCACCTTTAGTCTATGGGTATCTCTTTCTATGAGATGAGTCTCTTGCAGGCAGCATATTGTTGGATTTTTCTTTTTAATCCAATCTGCCAGTCTATGTCTTTTGATTGATGAGTTCAGGCCATTAACATTGAGGATTAGTATTGTGATATGATTTGTATTCCCAGTCATTTGACTCATTTTTGTTTTTTGACATGATTTGGGTTCTCCTGTATTTGGCTATTCCTTTAGGCTAGCGCCTCCTGTTGCTGATTTGCATCGTTGTTTTTCATCTCTTCCTCATGGAATATTTTGCTGAGAATGTTCTGTAATGCTGGCTTTCTTTTTGTAAATTCCTTTAGCTTTTGTTTATCATGGAAGGATCTTATTTCGTTGTCAAATCTGAAAGTAAGTTTTGCTGGGTATAAGATTCTTGGTTGGCATCCATTTTCTTTCAGGGCTTGGTAAATGTTATTCTAGGCCCTTCTAGCTTTTAGGGTCTGGATTGAAAAATCTGCTGATATTCTTATTGGTTTCCCCCTGAATGTAATTTGATTCTTTTCTCTCGCGGCCTTTAAAATTCTGTCTTTATTTTGTATGTTAGGTATTTTCATAATAATGTGCCTTGGTGTGGGTCTGTTGTAATTTTGTATATTTGGAGTCCTATAAACCTCTTCTACTTGGTTTTCCATTTCATTCTTCAGATTTGGCAAATTTTCTGATATTATTTCATTGAATACATTGTTCATTCCTTTGGGTTTGTGTCTCTAAGCCTTCCTCAATCCCAATAATTCTCAAATTTGGCCTTTTCATGATATCCCATAATTCTTGTAGATTCTGTTCATAATTTCTTATCATCTTCTCTGTTTGTTCAACTTTGTTTTCAAGATTAAATAATTTGTCTTCAATGTCTGAGGTTCTGTCTTCCTGGTGTTCTATCCTATTGGTTATGCTTTCTATGGAGTTTTTAACTTGGTTTATTGTTTCCTTCATTTCAAGGATTTGTTTGTTTGTTTGTTTGTTTTTTTCCGTATCTCTAACTCTTTATTGAAATGATCTCTTGCTTCCCCGTACTTGGTCTTTTTACTGTTGATTGGTGCTATCATTTAATGCCTGCATTTGCTCTTTCATCTCCTCCTTCAATGCCTGCATTTGCTCTTTCGTTTCCTCATTTGCTTCCCTGATTGTTTTAATTATGTACATTCTGAACTCCCTTTCTGACATTTCTTCTGCTGTGCTGTCATTGGGTTTGATTGATATAGTATCTAGGTTTGTTTGGGACATTTTCTTCCCTTGTTTTCTCATATTAGTCAGATGTCAGTGGGACTCTGAGATATTGCAGATTTCCTCTGTTGGCTTATAGTGTCCCTGTAGATTTTCAGTGTATCACCTCCCAGCCTTCAGTAGCCTGAAGTCTTGGAGGAACTTGATAATGCAGTGCTTCCGAAGAAAGCTGCCCCTAGCCCGCTACTGGTTCCAGGGCTTGGAGCTGGCTCTGTGTGGAAAGGCTCTCACTGGGGGGCCTGCTCCAAGAAGCCTGCCGTGTGGGAGGAGCCCACCGCCGGAGTGCGCAGGGCTATCTGGGGAAGACTCTAGCTGCCCTGCCCTGCTCTGATAAGCTGCCCCTATCCGTGCCTGCCGCTGAGGCCGAGCTTCACCTGGTTGGGGAGAATCACCCCGTGGCTCTATTTTAGTCCAAGTCTCTCAATGCCTCCCCTTCTTGAATCCTGGGTTCTGGAGCGACTGGAGATGTAGTCACCCTCTAGTCTGCCATGCCTCTCCTTTAAAACTTTGAAGCCAGGCTTTGACTTCTGCTCTCTAGCTATGGAAGTACTAAATGATATCTTCCAGTAGTACAAGATTGTTTTGTCTACATTGAAATCTGTAACCCCATAATTACCTTATCTAGGTCTTTTGGACAACTTGCTGACCCTTCTATATCAACCTCTTGTTGCCTTATCTTAACTTTTATGTTGAAGAATCAGCTTTTCTCCTTAATCCTTATGAACTAACCTCTTCTAGTTTCAAACTTTTCTTGTGTGCCTGCCTCAGCTCTCACAGAATTGAAGAGAATTGGGGCCTTACTCTGGATTAGGTTTGGATTAACATAAGGTTGCGACTTGTTTGATCTTCTATTCAGCCATTCACACTTTGTCCCTGTCAGTAATACCTTTTTCCACTGTCTTGTCCATGTGTTCTGCAGAGTAGCACTTTCAGTATCCTTCAGGAACATTTCCTTAGCTATTTATGACTTGGCTGTTTGGTGTGAGAGGACTAGCATTTGGCCTAGCTTTCAGCCTGTCTTGGCCTTCAACGTGCCTTCTTCACTAAGCTCAGACTGCAATACAGTAAGACTAGAAAATTTCAGTATACCAATTTTAACAATGGACAGATCATCTAGATAGAAAATCAATAAGAAAATATTGAATTTGTAATACTTTAAAGCAAACAGTTCTAACAAACAAATGTAGGCCATTCCATCTAATATCTGCAGACTACACATTCTTCCTAGGCTCACATGAAAAGTTCTCCAGTATGAATCATGTTAGGCTACAAAACAAGTTTTAATGAATGTAAGATTAAATCTTTTAAGTGTCTTTTCCAGCCACAATAGTGTGAGACTGGAAATCAGTAATAGGAATTTTTGGAAAATTCACAATTACATGGAAATTAAACAGTATGCCCCTAAAGAACCAGTGGATCAAAGAAGAAATTAAAAGGGAAATCTAAAATATCTTGAGACAATGAAAATGGAAATATGATTAAGCAAAAGCAGTTCTAAGTGGGAAGTTTATAACACTAATTGCCTGAATTTAACAGAAGATTCCCATCAAAGAACTAGAAAAAGAAGTAGAAACTAAACCCAAACTTAGTAGAAGGAAAGACATAATAAAGATCATACAGAAATAAGTAAAATAGAGAAAAAAAAACCAATAGAAATGATCAAGAAAATAGAGTTGGTCTTTTTGGAAAGATAAAAATATCTACAAACTTTACCAAGACTAAAACCAAAAATGAAGACATACACACACACACACACACATACAAACACACAATCAGAAATGAACGAGGAGACATTTCAACTGATACTACAGAAATGCAAAGGATGAAAACACTAATGTGAACAATTATATACCAGCAAATTTGATAATCCAGAATACATTCTTAGGCACATGCAGTTTACCAAGCCTGAATCATGTGGACATGAAAAATCTGATCAGATCAATAATGAGGAAGGAGGTTGAATCAGGAAAATAAATAAATAAATAAAACAGCAAAAAAAGAAAAAAAGAAACAGGAACAAACACACACTCGCAAACCAGACTCATCAAAGAAAAGCCTAGGAGCTGATGGTTTCACTGCTAAATTCTACCAAAAAGTTAAAGAATTAATGAAATCCTTCTCAAACTTAAAAAAAAAAAAAAAAAAAAAAAAAAAAAAAGGGAATACTTCCAAATTCATTGAATAAGATGGGCATTGTGCAGATACCAAGGTCAGAGAGTACACCACAAGAGAACTACAGACAGTCTCCCTGATGAATGTACATGCATGAATCCTCAACAACATTCTAACAAACCAAATTCTATTGCATATTAAAATGATCACTCCTGTGATCAAGTGGATTTTATCCTTGGAATTCAAGGATGTTCATCATGTGCAAATCAGCAAATATGATACAGCACTTTAACAGAATGAACAAAAACCATATGATCATTTCAATGGTTTGGAATAGGTACATGATAAAATTCAATATCCTTTCATGTTAAAAACTTTCAACAAATTAGGTATAGTAAGAATGTACCTCAGCTTGGTATATGATAAACCCACAGTTGACACCGTACTTAATGGTGAAAAGTTCAAAACCTTTCCTCTAAGATAAAGAACAAAATAAGGATACCTGCTCTTGCCTTTTGCATTTAACATAATACTGAAAGTCTTATCCAGAACAGTTCCACAAGAGAAGGAGATCAAAGGCATTCAAATTGGAAAGAAAGAAGTTAATTGTCTCTGCAGACAATATGATCTTAAACATAGAAAAACTCGTTGAAACTAATAACTGAATTCAGTAGAGTTGGGTAATATAAAATCAACATATAAAAATTCAGGTCACTGCTATATATCCTCAATGAACTATCTGAAAAAGGATATAAAGAAAGCAATCCCATTTATTATAGCTACCATAAACAAAAGAAAAAAAAAACCCAAAAATAAAAACCTCACTTTGGAATAAGTTTGACCAAAGAAGTAAAAGATCAGAATACTGTAAACTAAAAGCATTTATTCAAGAAATTGAGGAAAATGCAAATGAAAGATATCCTATGTTCACAGATTAGAAGAACTAATATTGTTAAAATGTTCATACCATCCAAAGTTACCTACAGATTCAATGCAGCCTCTTTCCAGAATTCCAATGGCATTTTTCACTGAACTAGAAAAATCTTTCCTAAAATCCCTCTGGATCTATGGAGGACCTCTCTAATAGGCAAAATAATCTTGAACACAAAAAAGCTGTAGGCATTCCACTGCCTATTTTCAAAATAGACTACAAAGATAACATGGTATTCACCTAAACAACCACAAGAGAAAGGATGGTCTCTTCAATAAATGGTGCTGAGAGAACTAGATATTCACATGTGGAAGAATGAAACTAGACCTTTTTCTCATAGTTAAACCCTTTACTCACACTGTATATAAGATCAACTCAAAATGAATTGAAGAGTTAAATGTAAGACTTGAAACTATTAAAGTTCTAGAAGAAAAGAAAGGTACAGCTCAGTTATATTGATCTGGCCAAGGATTTTTTTGTGTCCCAGAAACACAGGCAGCAAAAGGCAAAATAGGCAAATAGGATCACATCAAAGTACAATGCATCTGCATAGCTAAGGAAATGATCAGCAATGTGAAAAGACAGTCTACAAAATGAAAGGATATATTGCAAATCATACATGTGATAAGGAACTAATATCCAAAATATATAGGAAACTAAAACTGCTGAGTAGTTAGAAAACAACCCAATTGAAAAAAAACAAGCAAAGGAACTGAATAGACATTTTACAAAAGACGAAGAAGTGTATGAAAAAGTGTTCATCATCAGAAGTCATCAGGGAAATGAAAATCACAATGAGATAACACTTTATACCTGTTAGAATGATTGATATCAAAGTAAAAACTAAATGCTGATGACAGCATGGAGAAAGGGGGAACTCGTACTCTGTTGGTAGAAATGTAAATTATATAGCCATTATGGAAAACAGTATGGAAGTTCCTCTAAATGAATGAATGAATAAATGAATGAATAAATACCATTATCCAGCAATCCCACTAATTATATAGAAAAAGAAATCAAATCAGTATTCAAAGACATACCTGCCTCCCATGTTTATTGCAGCACTATTCATAATAGATAAGATATGGAATCAAAATAAGTGTCCATCAACAGATGAATGGATAAAGAAAGAGTTGGATAAACAAACATGTACAAACAAAGAAATAGGATTTACCTATAAAAATGATGAAATTATATCATTTATGAGAACATTAAGGGAAATGAACCAGGTACATAAGACAAATGCCAGCTGATCTCACATATGGAATAAAAAAGTTGATGGGGTGAAAATGTGGTTACCAGAGACTGGGGGACAAGGTGGAGCAGATGGGGAGGTGTTGGTCGGTGGTATAATTTTATCATTGAATGGGAGGAATGTTTTGGCATTCTTTTACATCTTCTGTATCACAACCTTCTATCACAGTACTGTTGAATAAAGACCACAATTTTTACTGTATGTAGTTTTTATTCCTCTCTATAAAGTGATCTCTTTTTGTAATCAAGACCAAATAACTGGCTGTAGTATCTTTCCAAAGAAGTATTAAGAGAAGACAGGTGGAAGAAACATATTATTGCCAACCTCTGGTTATTCTCTACCCTTCCCACCATCTGCTCAGGATGCAGGAGTTTATAATATTCACATAGTGAAAAGTTTCAAGAAAATTATTTTTCTTTTGCATTCTTCAAACTGAAGGTTTCTAGCACTTTTTTTTTTTAAGCTGTGAGAGAAGGAATTCTGAAGAAAAGAAAATTAACATCTTAATCTGTTACTTGAGAACTAACTTTAGGGAAAATAAATTTAAACTTTTAAAGGGAATTTTTTTGAGAGTGTAAAAAGATCCCTATCCTAAAGCAGTTTCCTTTTAAGACCTTGTATGTTATGCTGAACTAATTAACCCAATGTGTCAAAAGAACTTTGCTATCTTAAAACTGTAGTCAGAGTAACATGCCTCAAAAAGTAATTATTCTTTAGTTTTTGTAGTCGCCTCACTTGAATTTTCTGCTCTACTAGTTGATTTTTCTACTGTTAACATGGTGTAGCCACTGACTGGTGCTTCTAGGTGTGACCATTGTGTATTACTAATAAAACTGTGCTCTGAGGAGAAAAAAAGAATTATTCTGTTTATTTCCTCTTATTTAATTATTTAATACTGAAACAAGCCTGATAAACTGTTACTCATTTGACAAATATTTATTGCTCACTAGGATCTCAAAATAGTTGATTATAGATTCTATAACTACATGGTGTGGGTTCAAATCCTTGTTATGAAACTCTCTACCACAAGTATCATTTTACCTAGTACTAAAATCTGAGTTGACAATGTATGACTTTTTGAATTCAGCAGAGAACATTATCCTCTTTACTTAAATATCCCTTGTGTAACTGTACATGCTACTGCTTCTACTTCTTCATTTTTGTTTTATTGTTTGTTTTTTCTTTGGCCTGGTGGAAGATCATTGTGCATTTAGGACTATATTTTATCCATGAGAACTCAGTCTGATTCCATGCAGGATTCGTAACTCTTCAACTGGGCCAAATTAACTTTTTTAAAAATTAACTTCTAATGTAATTGTATAGCCAAGGATGTAGTCAGTATGATCCTAATTCTTTCATGTTGGTTGAGACTTTATGGTCTAATGTGTGGTCAACTTTTATGAATATCCTTCATTCATTTAAGAATGTATAGCTTCTATTTTAAATATATCTGGTGATTAATAGTTATTGTACTATTCTGTAACTTTATTAAATTTTTGTCTTCCTGAAGTGCCAACAAATTTATGTGTTGATATCTCCCCATAAATGGTGGATCTGTCATTTTCTCCTTGTATATTCTAATGACTTTTCCTTTAATATTTTAAGGCAGTTTTATTAGGGCCTACAAGTTTAGAGCTATTGTATATTGCTAGGGATTGAAATTTTTATCATTATATAGTGACTTTCCTTAAATAATAATATTGTTTGTTTTAAACTTATTTTGCCTTTTATTAATATTTCAATTCCAGTTTATACAATTACAATGAAACTGATACTGCTTTTTCCATCTCTTTAATTTCAGCTTTTCTTCATACTTATAAATTATCTTATACACAATGTGTTTCAAATTTAAAAAATCTAAGCCTATTATCTGTTTATAAGTTATAACATTTATTAATAATTATTATTTGCAATTCCTGGTATTTGTGGACTTGGTTTTACTATTTTTAAATGTTTATTTTCCTGCAATTTCTTTGATTTTTTTTTTTTTTTTTTGGTTAAATACTTAAACATACTTTAGTTCATTTGGTTTTTACTCTATTTTTAAACATACCTGACTTGGAAATTATTTGTTGTATTTGATTTCTTTGGAGACTTCCCTAGAAATGTTTGCAGTATATTTATAGAATCTTGAATTTTGACTTTCATCTGCTCTTGAACAATAAAAGTACATAGCACCGTTTCATTGTGTTTTGAATCTTAGAAGTAATTTTAACATGAGTATTTTGAAAGAAATTTAAATTTTACTATTTCAAATCTTGTGTATTTCCCTTTGATGGCTAGATTATATTATAGAAAAGCAGTATTGTTGCCATTTTATAAAACCAACACTGATATGGCATATACTCAGTGGTTATAACTGATTTACTATTTCACTGTTTTCTTCAATGGTGATTTGAGATCAAGAAGCATATTCTTTAACTGCTATCAGAACAATTGACAGTTTCTCAAAATGTAAACACAATTACCTACCATATAACCCACCAATTCTACTTTTAGGTAGTACTCAAAAGAATTAAACAGGTTAAATTGTTCAAAACAGCAGTATTCCTAACAGCCAAAAGGTGTAAACAACCAAAATATCCATCAACTGAGGCATGGCTAGGCAAAATGTGGTATATACATACAACAGAATATTATTCAATCATAAAAAGGAATGTACTGAAGACATGCTACAGCATGGGCACACCTCAGAAACATTGTACTAAATAAAGGAAGCCAAACCCAAAAGGTCACTTATTCAAGGATCCAGTTATAAATTAGTTTCAGTAGGCAAAATTATATATCTGTTGATTGCTTATAGATCTTCTGTGAAGTGTCTGCTCATTTCCTTCCCATTTATTGATTGGGTTATTTGTATTCTTGGTGTACAGTTTTTTGAGTTCTTTATAGATTCTGGAGATTAGTGCTCTATCTGATTCAGGGATGATGTTGAATAGAAGTGGTGATAGAGGGCATCCCTGCCATGTTCCAGTTTTTAGGGGGAATGCTTTCAGTTTTTCTCCAATTAGAATGATGTTGGCCGTGGGTTTAGCATAGATAGCCTTTACAATGTTGAGGTATGTTCCCATTATCCCTATTTTTTCTAGTGTTTTGAACATGAAGGGATGCTGTATTTTATCAAATGTTTTTTCTGCATCTATTGAAATAATCATATGATTCTTAACTTTAAGTCTGTTGTTTCAGTTTCATTGATTTCAGCTGTGATTTTAATTATTTTCTGTCTTCTACTTTTGGTGTTGATTTGTTCTTCTTTTTCTAGGGCTTTAAGCTGTAATGTTAGGTCATTTATTTGTTGATTTTTTTCTTCTTTTACTGAATGTGCTCCATGCAATGAATTTTCCTCTTAGTACTGCTTTCATAGCATCCCAGAGATTTTGATATGTTGTATTGTTGTTCTCGGTTACCTCTAAGAATTTTTTTATCTACTCGCTGATGTCTTCTGTTATCCATGCATCATTCAGTAGCATATTATTTAGTTTTCAGGTGTTGGAGTAGTTTTTGTTTTTATTTTATCATTGATTTCTAATTTCATTCCATTATGATCTGATAACAAGGTAGTAAGTATCTCTCTTTTTTTTATATTTGCTAAGAGTAGCTTTGTGGCATAACATGTGGTCTGTTTTAGAGAAGGATCCATGTGCTGCTGAAAAGAAAGTGTACTTGCTCATTGATAGATGGAATATTCTATATATGTCTGTTACATGTAAATTATTAATTGTGCTATTGAGTTCTATGCTTTCTTTGTTCAATTTTTGTTTGGAAGATTTGTCCAATGGTGAGAGAGGTGTGTTAAAGTCACCTAGTATTATTGTGTTGTGGTCTGTTTGGTTCCTGGAATTGAGAAGAATTTGTTTGACGTACATGAATATGCCATTGTTTGGGGCATAAATATTTATGATTTTTATATCTTACTGATATATGCTTCCCTTAAGCAGTATGAAATGTCTTCCTTTATCCCTTCTGTCTATCTTTGACTTGAAGTCTGCTTTATCCGATTTGAGGATGGAAACCCCCTCTGTTTTACTGAGTCCATGTGCATGTGCATGGTAGATTTTTTCCCATCCTTGAACCTTTAATCTGTGGGTATCTTTTTCTGTGAGATGAGTCTTTTGAAGGCAGCCATTGTTTGGTCTTTTTTTTTTTTTTTTTGTGGTGCTAGGGTTTGAACTCAGGGCCTTGTGCATTCAGGGCAGGCAATCTACCAACTGAGCTATATCTCCAGCCCTGGTCTTTTTTTTAAATCCAATCTGCCAGGC
Organism: Sciurus carolinensis; assembly: GCF_902686445.1. Taxonomy (NCBI): domain Eukaryota; kingdom Metazoa; phylum Chordata; class Mammalia; order Rodentia; family Sciuridae; genus Sciurus; species Sciurus carolinensis. The sequence goes on from NC_062216.1 coordinate 106,553,572, forward strand.
TCTGTTTTTTGATTGATAAGTTTAAGACATTATCCATTTAGGGGTATTATACATATATTACTTGTATTCCTAGTCATTTTGGCTTATTTTTGGTTTTTAACTTGTCTTGGTTTCTCCTTTAATTGGCTTTTCCTTTAGGGTAGTTCCTCCCTTTTCTGACTTACATTGTTGATTTTCATTTTCTCTTCATGGAATATTTTGCTGAGAATGTTATATAGTGCAGGCTTTCTATTTGTAAAGTTTTTTAACTTTTGTTTATCAGGGAAGGATTTCATTTCGTCTTCAAATATGAAAGTAAGTTTTGGTGGGTATAAGATTCTTGGTTGGCATCCATTTTCTTTCAGAGCTTGAAATATGTTATTCCAGGCCCTTCTAACTTTTAGGGTCTGGGTTTAGAAATCTGATATCCATTTTGTTTTCCCTCTATATGTAATATGATCCCCCAAATTCTTAAATTTGGTCTTTTCATGATATACCATAATTCTTGGAGGTTCTGTTCATGATTTCTTACCATCTTCTCTGTTTGGTCAACTTTATTTCCAAGATCAAATATTTTGTCTTCATTGCCTGTGGTTCTGTCTTCCAAGTGACCTAGCCTGTTGGTTATGCTTTCTATTGAGTTTTTAATTGGGTTTATTGTTTCCTTCACTTCAAGGATTTCTCTCTCTCTCTCCGTGTGTGTGTGTGTGTGTGTGTGTGTGTGTTTCCAGAATCTCTTATCTTTTTACTGAAATGATCTTTTGCTTCCTACATTTGCTCTTTTAACTGTTTATTGGTGTGATCATGCATTTGCTCTCTTATCTCATCCTTTGCTTCTCGGATCATTTTAATTATGTACATTCTGAACTCCCTTTCTGACATTTCTTCAGACATGCTGTCATTGGATTCTACAGATATAGCATGTAGTTTTGTTTGGGACACTTTCTTCCCTTGTTTTCTCATATTATTCGTGTATCTTCCCCTCTAGCTGTGGGAATCTGTGGTATTTCAGGTTTCCAATACCTCACCTTGAAGTGAGAGATCAATATTAACAGCACACAATACAAACAGTATGCATTCTTAACCCAAAAAGTCCCTATTAACAGTATTGTCTTAATAAACAGAGATGTTGAGTTCGATTATCATCTGCAGCATAACCAGTAGGTTTTCAATAAGGACCACAACTTCTAATGGTAGACAAAGAGGATGGGGAGGGGGTGCAGGATATAATGTTAATGAGCTAAGAAGTGAATTTATAGAGGTACCGTGTCATAGGAATAGTGAAAGCGGGATTAAAAGAAATTGGTTGTTAGCATGAGAAAAGGGAGAAATAGTTTCCAAGGAAACAAATAGATAAGTTTAAAATAGAGTGAGAAAAATGTTAATAAAAGAAAGGAAAAGTAGGAATAATAGGTGTAATAGGAATAATCGTAATAATACTACTAATTAAAAAAATTCTATAATAAAACTATACGTACTGTTCAAACCTCCTAGTCCACTAGCCTGATGCCTGAGAGGAACTTGATAATGCAGTGTCACAAGAAGGTTGCTGCCCCACTAGGGGTGGTGGTCTCCAGGTTTGGAATAATCTATGATAGCAGGCAGAGGTGACCCTACCTCTTGATAGATGATCATTTGAAGTGTGGGTGCTGGAGATGGCTGGTGCTGGGCCAGGTGACTGGGCCGGGTCCCAAATGGTATATTCTTACCGGGTTATTATTTCTTCAACTACGAGAGGTATGTTTAAAATAAAATGATCATAATAATAGTCACTTTTTATTTTTCCTTCTTCTGTTGTCAATTTTATACACATACACAGAAGCACATACACACTCTTATTCGGTCAAGGATGAGATGCTTATGTCTACCAGGAGAATTGAAGTGTTTTTTCTTAGGAAGTTAGATAATATCATTATAAAATTTACCTTTTCTCTAATAAAGCTTTAATATTAATATGTTTTGTCTGCTATTAAAATTATTGCATAAGTTTATATTTGGTATTGTTTATATTTTAAAATCTTTAGTTTTCTGGATAAGTATTATATAGTTGGATTTTTAAAATGTTGTTAGAGGTCTTTGTCATTTTAGTGTTTAATCTGTTGTGTTTGTTTAACACAACTATCGATGTATTTATGTTTAACCCTAATTTCTTATTTTGAATTTTTATCTTTCAACTTTATATTATTTTTCTTCTTCTTGCCTCATTAGAATTAACTGAAGGTTTCTTTTTATTATTTGTGTGTGTGTGTTCGCGTGCATATGTGTGTGTGCATGTATGTGTGTTTATATATTTATACTGATAGCATTCATCCTTGACTTATGAAATACCTGGTACTTTTATCCTTTCTGGAAATTGAAATATCTAATTGAAACACCTAGAATAATGTAATCATATCACTGCCTCTGACTCATGCATGTCATAGTCTTGTGTTTTTCTCCTTTCTTTTTGGATTGAATCCAGAGGCACTTTACCACTGAGACATTCCCTACCCCTTTTTATTTTTAATTTTGAGACAGGATCTCACTAAGTTGCTTAAATCCTTACTAAATTGCTGAGAGTGGCTCTGAATTTGAAATCCTCCTGTCTCAGCTTTCCAAGTTGTTGGGTTATAGGTGTGCACCACTGTGTTTGGACGAGTATTGTATTATTTTTATTCTGCCTATATTTAAGTCCCAGAAGACATTATTTTACACATACGCACACATACTTCCCTCATATCCAAGAATTCTACATCTGTTTAGTCAATGAACTAGGGTTGGGAAAAAGTGGCATGTGTACAAAACGCTAAAAGACCCCCCACCCCCGTCATTCTCCAAACAGTACAGTATAATAACTATTTACATAGAACTTAAATTGTGTTATGTATTATAGGCAATCTAGAGATGATTTGAAGTATATGGGAGGATGTAGATAGGTTATATGCTAATAATATGCTATTTTATGCAAAGGACTTGAACATCCCCAGATTTGGTATTTGCAGGGATCCTGGAATCTACACCAGGGATGACTCTTTATGCATGTCTTCTTTATGTCTTTTTATTACTTTCACCATCTCCATAACTCCATTTGGCATCATTATCCTCCTGCCTAAAGAGAAATATTTCTTTTAGTACAAGTCTGCTGGTAAATTTTTTAAGATAATTTTCTAATTATCAGGAAATGTTACTTTTGAATGACATATTCTCTGACTATTAAATGATAAATTTTTTGTTTTTCTTTTAGAACACAGTGAAAACTTCATTCTCTTGCCTCTGGTTTCCATCATTTTTAGTGAATACTTGAAGGCATTTCTATGCTTGCCCCTTTTAAGAAAATGTCTGATGTTTCCTCTGCATGTCTTCAAAAGTTGTTTTTGTCTTTGTTTTTTTACTATCTTTCATGTGGTAAGCAGATATGGAATTTTTAAAAAAATGGTACCTGGGATTTTAGTCTGAGTTTAATAATCTGGTATCTGGAGCACCTTTTAGTCTCTTCATTCTTTGGTTTCTGTTTTTTGGCTCCTTTTGTTTGTTGCCTTCTGGTTTTTCTTGTCTCAGTATACTGAACTATACTAGAAAACTGTTTATATACATAATTTAAGGCCTGAAATTATATTGTCTTTCTCCAGAGGTTGGTTGGTTTGTTTGTTTGCATAGTTTACTTGTAGCAGAGATCTGGGGAATTAGCAGTCTGGGATCACCTTCATACTTTTTCAATGACTAAAATTTTCTGAGCTCCCTAGATGAGTCAAAATGAGTCTAGAGTGTTTACAAGTCTCTTCTTGTTCTGCCTTTACTAGTGGAGTATAAGTTTTCAGAATCATAATGAAAAAGTAGTCATTGTGTTTATTTCTCGCTTCAGGCTCTCAAACATACTACTCAGGTTCACTCTACTTTTTCACAATGTTTCTCAGGTTAGACATATTTCCAAATGGTATGTTTGCCTTTCTAAATTTTTGTCTTATCATCTCTTGGTTCAGTAAGCCTTCACTATTTTGTCATTCTCTGATGCCTTTGAATAATTTTAAAAATGCATATTTGTATATTTATATATTACCAGTTTTTCTCAGTGAGAAGGTGGGTCTAAATGACCTATTTCTGGAAGTAGAAATGCCCATGTTGAATCTTACGTTTCTTTGAAAAAAGTAAAAAAAAAAAAAAAATTTTCAGTGTTTTCATGAACACTTCAATTAAATAATGTATTTTCATATTAAATAATAATTTATAACTTCCAATTAGTGTGTCCTTTCATTATTTTCCTTGAAAAAAGTCTAAGGTATAGAATAATAATAATGCTGAAAAGTTGTATATGTGCATTTTACTAGTTTATTTTATCAAACTTCGCTGTATTTTGAGAAATTATGAATGGATTTACTAGTATGATGGTATGGTAATATGTACTCACTTTTCCAGTAAAATTAAATGTAATCTAATGATTTAACAGTTCTTCAGTAAATCTTGTTTTTATAGTTTATAACTTGCTCAAAGGAAAACATGCGAATTTAATTTTTTAGTACTTTGTGAAAGATAAGAAATTAGTTAATATCATTTTTAATATATTCAAAATTTAGTCTATGTAAAGATTTAAGTATATATTCATTTGAGTAGGATAGTTAAACAGATTGAGAATAACATGATAAATATGTTTGTCCTTCCAATTCAAGACTTATACATATGAAAGTCTTAATTATCATTGTGAAATCAAATTTATAATTACTCTTGGCCATTGAATATAGCAATCAATTTATAAATGAGCTTTATTTGGTAACTTGCAACTAATTTGGAAATTAATGTGAGATTTCTAATAGTTATAACACTCCCTAGTCTCTCCTCCACTACTTCACAATAATATTTTTCCTAAGGGTAAAAGTATTAAGTTCTTCATGTTTTCTAGCATGCATATCTTCCTCCTTTCATTCTTTGAATTTGTTTGGTTTCGTTAGTTTATTTTGTTTAGTAGGTGGAGTGTGCAAAAGATACTCTTGGATATCAGCATCTTGTTAAATTCTGGATAAAATAATATATGGTCATTTTCTAGATGATATGGTTTGGTTATGCTAGGACATTTATTACTTTTGGGGGCCTCTGTATTCTTAAGCCCCTGTTTCCTTTGTTTAGAAATAATGGATATTCATGAGTCAAATATTAATTGGGAATTTCTTAATTTATTACAATATTTTAGTTTATTTTTATAGAAGAATTAGATCAATGTTTCTCAGTAAAAAAAAGTATTGGCATTTGGAATTCTGCAATCTTTGTGCATTATAGCATGTTTGGCATGCCTGTTCCTGATTACTCATTATCAATATAGTGCTTCCTTTAGTCATTGTGAAAAACAAAAATGACCCTACCATTACTGTCCCTGAAGTGATGCCACCTCAGTTGAAGACCACTGAGTTAGATTAGCAGTTTTCCTAGAGTAGCTTTTTACTGCTTGCCGAATTTTAATCTTAGATTTAGAAATCTTAAGACTATAGATATTTTATTGCTTTTCAGTTCTTCATGCCTGTTCACCTTCTAATTTGTTGTAATTCATTATCTACTAGTATAAATTATATCAATAGTTAGCTTAACATGTCTCAAGTTTTAAGCAGTAAGATTTCAGACTGCTCTTACACATTGTTATGCAAAAGTTCCTCAGGTCTGAAAGGAGATGAAAGAAATGGGAAGAGTAGGCAGGATTCTCGAGTATTTTCAGGTTCCTTTTACCTCTTTTACAAACTGCTCTTCAGGCAAGAATGGGTTCTGCTGTCCTAAGTTGTATCTCCTTTCTTCTGGTTTAAGAGGAACAGGTGATTAAAAAATAGGAAATATGGCTTGGTGACACAAATATCCTGAAGTTTTTTTTTGTTTGTTTGTTTTTTTATTTTTAAACCTATAATGTCTGACTTACAAGGTGGTATAAAGAGTATTATTATAAATATTTTTAAACAAAAAACTCCCATCACTTGACTGTTTGGGTAAGTTTCTTAATAGAAGAAGCATTTTTCTTTTTCAGAGGCCAACCATCTCAGAGAATAATTCAATCATTTGCCAGGCTGTTTGAACTAAAGCAATAAACTTGAAGAGAATCTTTCCTTTCTACTACTTATTTAGATCTGACAGCTGTTTTTAAAGATATTTGATCATAATTTGTTTTCATTATAGTTCATGTTGATTAAAACTAGAGTGTCTGTTGGAATGCCCTAACTCATTCCAATGAACTTTTATAGTGCAGTATCTTGATTCTTTGTGACTCATTCTTGTGTTACATATTCTCAGTATGTGGAACAAAAACCATCATCTGGTTTTTACTCCTCCAACTAAATGTTGAATATTTTCTAGATTTAAAGTAGTTATGCTTAGTGATTTCTTTGATGTGATATAAGTAATTCTGGTTATCTTCCTTGTTTCTGCTGGGTGCTTAGAGGAATTCTTAACACATTAAGAATGAGGTATATTTTAAAAGAAGTAAATGTAATATGGACATTATATATGCACTGGAATAATTGCTGTCAATTAATTATGACAGGAAAGGGGAAAAACAACTGAAGATTTGTAGTTTTGTAAAGGTACCTACACTAATAAAAGATAAATTCAAAGGTAAAACTTTTTTTTTTTTCTGGAAAAGCTAATTCCTAGACATTCCTTGCTAACCATAGAGCCTATTATTATCTATTGCTTCCCATATATGTAGGAGTATACTTTAATTTGGATTCATTTGTTCTATTGTATTTGTATATTTTTGTTACTGTTAAAAATTATTTGGAAAATGTAAAAAAAAAAAAAAAAAATCGTGCATAAATGACCTAGAGTAGAACCCTTTGCTCTCTTTGCTTATGTAGTTTCAAATAAATTTTCAAAGAATTTACTTAGAGATGTAAGTGTATAATTTGCCTCATAATTTGGCAAATTGGTCAACTTAGTTTCATTGTTTAAAAAAAAGCTAATCTCTGGGTCAGGTCTCAAGTAGACATGGCAGTTGCAGCACCAGGAAGAGCTCCCAGTGTACTCTTTATTCTGATGATGTTACTCTATTGGTAAAGGACATTTGTCCCTTTTTATCTCTAATCTTGTTGTTTTGGGTCTTCTAATAATTTCATTTGCTTAGTTTGAGCAAGGGCTTGTCAATCTTATTTATCTTTTCAAAGAATCAACTCATCATTGCATTGATCCTGTATATTATTTTCTTATTCTCAATTTCATTAATTTTTTCTCAAATCTTGATTATTTCCTGTCTTCTACTGCTTTTGGGATTAGGTTTTTCTTCTTTAAGGCCTTGAGGTGGAGCATAAACTTATTTATTTGGGATCTAATTTTTAAGGTAAGTACTCAAGTGCTGTAAATTTTCCTCTTAGAACTGCTTTCATACTGTCCCAGAGATTTTGATATGTCGTATCTCTGTTCTTGTTTGTTTCTAAGAATTTCTTGGATTTCTAGTCTCATTTCTTATTTGATCCATTCTTCATTTAAGAGAGTATTGTTCAATCTCTATTTTTGTTCACATTGATTTCTAACTTCATTTCATTATGATCTGATAGGATATATGGGATTATATCAGGGTGGTGTTTTTTCTTTTTTTTTTTTTGTATTGGCAAGGTTTTCTTTGTGGCCTAGAATGTGCTATATTTTGGGAAAATGTTCCTTTCGCAGCTGAGACGAGGTAAATTCAGCTGTTTTGGGGCGGAATATTCTGTAGATGTCCATTAGTTCCATTCGAGTTATAATATTGTTTAAGTTGAAGATATAGTTATTGATTTTGTTTTGATGACCTATTGGTGATAAGGGTATATTGAAATCACCCAGCATTATTGTGTTGGGCTCTAGGTGGGATTTAATGTTGTATTTTTCCCATTTAATTGGGTGAAGTAACATTTGTGGCATAAATTTTTATTATCATTTTATCTTCTTGTTGGATCCTTTACTAGGATGTACTGGCCTTCTCTGTCTCTTCTAATTAATTTTTGCTTGAAATCTGCTTTGTCAGATACAAAATACCTTCTCCTGCTTATTTTCTTGAACCATATATATGGATTTTTTTTGCCATCCTTTTACTTTCAGCCTGTAAGAGTATCTTTGCCTATAAGACAGGTGTCTTGTAAACAGCTTATAGTTGTATATTGTTTTTTGATCCATTCCTCTTATCTGTGTCTTTTAATTAGGAAGTTGAGACTGTTGACATTCAGCACTAGTATGGGTATGTGTTTGTAGTTTCCTGCCATTTTTTTGACTATATTTTGTCCTATCTTGATTCTCATTCAGTGAATTATTCTTCTATTGAATTTCCAGGTATTTGGGAGTTTTAAGAAATGTTATTTAGTTCTTTGTGTGTAGTTTGAGTATTCTTTATAGTGCGGGCTTGGTGCGCATGAATTCTTTGAGTTTATCATTATCATGGAATGTTTTTATTTCCTCCTCAAATTTAAAACTAAGCTATGCTGGCTATAATAACCTTGGCAGGCAGTTGTTTTCTTTAAGGGCTTGGATTACCTCATTCCAGGCCCTCCATGATTTTAGGGAGGTCTAAGCTGAGAAATCAGAAATAAGTGTTACTGTTGTACCTCTAAATGTGACCTGATGTTTCTTTCTCTCGTAGCGTTTAATATTCCTTTCTTATTTTCTGTGTTAGGCATTTTGATTATTATGTGTCTTGGTGAGCTTCTCATTTAACTAGTGTAGGGTTCTGTAAGCCTCCTGTATATGGATGTCTTTCTCATTTCTGATATGGGATAAGTTTTCTGTAACTATCTCAATGAACACGTTCTTTATGCTTTAGTTTGTATCTCCTATCCCATTCTCTTCTGTCTCAGTGATTCTCAGGTTTGGTCTTTTAATGTTGTCCCAGAGTTCTTATTTGTTCTGGTCGTGTTATATAAATGTTTTCCCTTTATTGTGTTCTATATACTCAAAATCATATACCTTGTCTTGAAGGCCTGAAGTTCTGTCTTCAAGGACTGTTTCTATTTTCTCTGCATCTGATCTGTTGGTGATGTTTTCAAGTGAGTTTTTAATTTTTATTGATTGTGACTTTCATTTCTAGCTTGGTTTCTTTTCACTATTTCTATTTCTTTATTAAAATGACTTTTCCTCCCCTGTAATTGCTCTCTTAATTCCTCACTTAAATTTGCTTTTAGTTTATTGACCATTTTAGTAATCAGCTTTTTTATAATCTTGCTCTGAGCTTTCCTCTACCTCACTATCAGTGGGATCTTTTGCTCAGGGACTGTAGATTTTGGGGGGAGATTGGTTTGCCTATTTCCTCATGTTTTCAAAGGTCTTGGACTTGCACATCTATTGAGGTGGATTACTTTACCTCTGTATGTGTGTGTGCACGTGTGCATGCCTGTGTGTATGTGTCCTTTTCTGTGTAATTATCTCATTTATTCTGGGACTTCTCTCTGTTTTTGATGTCTGAGTTGATGTCAAAGGGTGATACCTGAGTTCCCTGATTGTTCTTCCTTGTGTCCTTGTTGATTTGTGGCTTTTGTCTCCTCTCTTCATTGAGTTGGAGTAATATCAGGAATGTTTCAGCAGCAGAGTCTGTCTAACCTGTGAACTTGTAATGTCCTTTGTACTTTAATTGGTTAAACAAGCACATCTCCCCTGAGGTTGAGAGATAATACTTCTTCATTTGCCTAGAGCCTTAAGTCACCCTGTCTCAAGTCAGAAAAAAGTGTAGCTATTAAGTATTAAAAGTAATTTATGTATTGTATGGTAGAACTGACTCTGAAAGGGAATTCCATAATATTTATAGTGTTCTCTCAGATTTCTAGAAGTCTTTCATTATTCCCATTTCCGTCTAAAATTACTGTCTTAAAATACTTCACTCTTGTCTTCTCCCCCAACCTCTTGGATTTTTAGTATTCTATTAGGTTTTTTAACCTAGGGCATAGGTCTTAGATTATTTAACAAATATAATCAAATTTTATCTTTTGTAACAATTCAGAAATAAATTCAGGCATTCTGAAGTGTGCATTTTAGTATAGGGTTGTATTATATTGCATCTTTTGTACTCTCCATATGCCAGTGTCAAAGGCACATCTAGATTCATCAGCCTGTAAAGGAACATTTTTAACCACTGTACAGTCACCTCTAGTCTACTCACAGTCAGGGCAGTCCAGCTAACTTTAACACTCCACTGTAGCCTCTAAATATCCCCTTACATTTTTAAAACACTCTCTTATCATCAACATTTTCTTATGGTTTCTGTCCTGCCTTCTTCTTCCTTAGGAAACTTTTCTTCCTTATTCCCCACTCCCCCTCTTTCAAACTTCCCAGTTCATTTTAAAGCATATTTGTGTCTACTATTTCCTTTCTTCTCTTCCTTACTCTCTTTGCTGCCCTTTCATTTTTTCTTCTTCCTTTCATATTCCTTCTAATCCTCTTCCTGCCCCTTCTACCCATTTCCTGTTTCCTCCAATCTTCTTCCCAAGTTGAAGTCTGTCCCCAGACAAACCTACTATTAACTGGGTACAGTGTCAAAAAATACCATATTTTCTTTTTCTAGAAAAGCTGTTTTAAAGTTTTATCACTTTGCTTAATTTCCCAGTCCTCACTCATGCCTACTCTACTCTTGTTTAGATAGTGTTCTATTATACTAATAAAACTGGTGCTTTTTTAAAACTTCTCCACCATTTTTGTGTTTATGTAATTTGTATTTACCCATTGTTTTCCCATTCTGGACCCTGAAGGAATAACTTCTGCCTACACTTTTTTTTTTTTTTTTGAAGTTGGGGGGATCTTTAAAACATTTACTGTTAAAAAAATTAGTAATTATAAATAAAATTTAAATCAAATATTTCTAACACTGTCAACTTTTGTTGTTTATGCTTTATGACAATTTTTTTTTGCACTTGTGTACTTATAATATCTAAATATTTTACATGTTAGTAAGTATTCTTTGTCATCGATTTTATTGGCTTCACAGACTTGTTTTGCTTGAAACTTGGTGTATTGTTTCCCTATGGATAGTTCAGTTGTTTTTCATTCTTAATAATGATAATGTGCAGCTTGATGTAGATCTTTAATTATATCACATAGACTTTTTCTAGGTTGTTGTCTAATGTTTAGCATTGTATTATTTTTTGCATAAGAATTTTTAAACTTTTCTTGAAATAAATATACTAATTTTCATTGTGGGTGCTCTCACGTGCTGAAAATGATGTTCTCTTTAATATTATAAATGTTAATTAACATGTATTTAAATATTTAACTTAATATTTTTATGAATATTAGCTTATATTTTCTTTATTAAAAACATATTTAAATCTAACTCACCTGGTCATTTCTTTACTCAGTATTATATGATGTAAAATTTTATTCATTTTTTTTCCTGTAGTGAGTTATATCAGTGCAAATAATTGAATGTGCTATTATTCCCCAAACATTTTAAATGCTACCTTTTTACATGGAACAATTGACTTTAACTGTTCTTTTGATGTATCTCTTCATTCTGTTTCAAATATTTTACTTTTAAATACATAGATTTATTATTTTTTAATTAGTACTTTTTATTGGTAAGTAATCAATTTTTAATAAAAAATCATTGTTTTTTAAGAAATGAAAAAAATAAATAACATAGTGAGAAAGTCTGCACTGTAAAGGTAACCACTATTGGAAATTTTAAAAATTCTATTCCAGAAATAAATTCATTCATATGCAAACATAGCAAATCTCTGTGTAGGTAGAAATGTACCACACACATAGTCATTCTCCACCTTGTTTTATTGCATACCAGCACATACAGATTTAACTCATCTTTTTTACAGCTACATGTTAATCCAACTTAAGAATCTAAAATGGTGGTTTCCTATTTTTTGAAAATGTAGTTTTTTTCCAGTCTCCTTATTGTTAAAATCTACTGTAAAAACACATCCCTGTTAACTTTTGCCAACAAGAAATATCAGACAGATTTCAGAAGTGGAATTACTTGTGTTATAGATATTGTAACCAATTGCAAATATTATAAATCAATCCTGGCTATTTGAAAAGAAATTTATAGAAAGTCTGAAGAGCAGAAATTGGTCTTTCAACCCCTACTACCACTGTTTTGAAAAAACCTTCTTGTCATTCCTTAAATATTCAAAACATTAAACAAGTAATGCTATCTTCATTGATGACTGCCTAATATCTACATACAATTCATGCATACACTTGAATCAAACAACAAAAAACTTTTCAGTCTACTAAATTGTAATGATTCCTTATTCTTGTAAATGCTTTATTCATTATCTGAGAGGTAGGCCTTACTATTAAAAAAGTTTAGATAACTGTTTTGTTGTACATAGAGTCAAAGATCTATTTCTATATTCTGTTTATTTTGATACTTTTTATATTGTAAATACAGGAATGAGTTTCAACAAGGAAGAAATGGGACAAATTTGCCACTGTATACACATAATCCTGAACCTCTGTTTTAAAATCAGTTAATTATGCAAATTTTTGCTGAAATTTATTCATTATATTTCCATGTTGCCTCTCAGTTTTTCTCACAAAATTTTGGAGAGTATAATATGTAAATAATGTTTTTCAAAGTAATAATAATGCAACTATAAAGGAAGCGGTAAAGAGAAAAGTAAGTTAAGTATATTGATTGTTATAAAAACAGTACTTGGGAATAAGAAGATACTATTGAAATTTATTACAGATGACAAAATAAGAAGAAAATTGAGATTAAGACATTGCAAATGAATAGTACAAAGATAACCAATAGAACAAAAATACAGACATTACTGAATTAAAGACATTAAAAACAAAAGAACAAAGAAAACATTATTCATAATCGCTGCTTTAGGTTACCCCACAAGTTTGGTTTTCATACTGAGAATAAATTCCTAGAAAGAATTAATAAAGATAAGCAAATAAAATTAGATTTAAAGAGAGAAAAATCAACAAGAATGTGGTGAATAAACCCAAAGTGGAAGAAATACAGAAACAATCCGTGTTTCAAATGATATGCCCATTGATCTAAAGATAAGATAACTATAAAAAACATAATGAACTCTAGATTTGTTTACTACAGATTTGAACAAATGCGCAACATGATCCTGGTTTCTTACTCTTGGAGAAGAAAATTTAAAATATATAAAGAGAGAACTATGGTGTGCAATTGGCGTTGAATTTATTGTCATCCTTTTTAAAAGATATAGAAGTAAGCCCGCATGTGTTAATACTTTTTACTAAAATATAGTGAAAAGGTCTAGAAACAAATATTCTTTTTAAGCACTGAGGACACTTACAATCAGCATATTAGTTTCTAACATGATTCCTTTCTAAAAAGTAGTGTTCCCTGGTGAAAAACTTGATTTTAAGGCTGGAACAAAGAAAATTCAAGATTAGTGTGAAATATCTTATTGTGCCATAAATGTAAAGCAAAGACCTGCTCATAAAATGATAGGGATGCATCAAAAGGATACAGAAGACAGCTTGAAAGAACTCATACTGGCCAAATCTGGGATGATGTTTAAAGGATACAGAAGCCAAATCTAGGCGCTGGAAAATTAGACTAAATAATGATGGAAATGTAATATTCATGAAATAATAGAAGAATCTTAATCCATGGTGGTATCAGTAAATAGATAATAAAGAAATGGGAGAGGATAGAAAGAAGTCAATTACAGTAGAATGCAAACTAATAAATGTAGAAGAAATGATAGAAAAATCTATCACAGTAATAATGGGGTTAGAAAAATCACTGTCATAGACATAATTGATTTATTCAGGAGTCATCAGTGGATTCTAAAGCTGGTGGTTGAATGTTTGGATAAGGAGTAGGATACTTAAATAACCTTAAACTGTTTTTCTGTAAATTATTTCCAGCAGGAAAGAAATAACTTCATTACAGATTAACCAAATAATCCCAGCCTTAACAAAGTAAATGACCCTGACAGCTGGACAAATCAACATGATGTGCTCCCCGTAGGCACACTAGGATACCATTTGTCTGTGGTATTCCTCACAAAAATGCATTCTCTGTACCTAATCTAATTATAAAGAAACGTCAGATTAAGGGACTTTCTACAAAATAATTGCTATTGAAAAATGTTAAGGTCATGATAAACAAGGAAAATAATTTTAAATAGTTTGGGAAAACAATTATGTTTGTATGGGGGTGAAGAGATCGATTTCTTGAAAGTAGTGCAATATTTGTATATAATCTTCACACATATTCTATATCTTTAAAATCATCTTTAGATTACTTACACTAAATGAAGCGTAAATGTGATATAGTTATTATACTACATGGTTTAAGAAATAATGAGAAGTAAAAAGTGTATACATATATACCGTGGGCATAGTTTTTCTTTCCAAATAGTTTCTATCCCTGGTTGGTTGAATCCACAATTGCAAAAGTGATAGATACCAAGAGTCAACTGTATGATTAAAGCAAATGAAATAACATACCAATACTTGGGTATATGTGGATAGAGAACATAAATGCGTTGTACTTTTTGTTATGACTTTCCTCAAAGTCTGAAACTATATCCATTTAAATGTTGATTTTAAAGAGTTCCACATCTATAAAAAATTAGGGGAGGTTTTTAAATAAATAGTTTGGAAAATTTCTTTTTCCTCTTTTAAGGTAAATATAGGACTTACATGACACATATTATTGTCAACAAGAAAGTTACTAGGGCTGGGGAGATAGCTCAGTTGGTAGAGCGCTTGCCTTGTGTGCACAAGGCCCTGGGTTCAATCCCCAGTATCGCAAAAAAAAAAAAAAAAAGAAAAGAAACTACTACATCCTGTAGTAAAGTTGTTGTTACTGACTTCCATTTTCTTGCTACATTGGCCTACCTGTGAATGATGCAATCATTCATTTTCATCTATTTTTACCCTGTAATCTTCCTTTCTCTTTCTCCTTTTCCTTCTCATTCTCCCCTCCATTCTTCCCTTTCCTAATTTAAAGTTGCTTATTCATTGTGACTTTAGTAAAACTGACATGATTTTCTAGGAAATATTTACTTATGAAAATGTATCTTCTCTGGTACAGTTTTCCTTTAATGACTCACCTAAAAGTAGTTCTTTGTGAATTTCACTTCTGAATGCAAATCTTGGAAATACTGTAAAATATATGTGTTAGACCCATCTGTTGTTGAATGGAGCTATATAGAAACTTTTCACACATAATTTATTCTAATCATTGTTTCCCTCATCTCTTCAGTAGTGTTTTCTTATCATTTTCCAACAGTATTGTTTTGTTGCCATATCTTTCCATGTATTAATTTACTCATTTTTATCATGAGAAAATGAA
This sequence comes from Sciurus carolinensis, assembly GCF_902686445.1. Classification (NCBI taxonomy): domain Eukaryota; kingdom Metazoa; phylum Chordata; class Mammalia; order Rodentia; family Sciuridae; genus Sciurus; species Sciurus carolinensis. The sequence continues at coordinate 106,568,762 of NC_062216.1, forward strand.
GTGTTTCCTGAGTGATGCAGAAGTTAGCCTCTGAAAAGACTTGTAAATATTTGTCAACATACTTACTTAAAATAGTATCTTCTAATCTTTTAAAAAAAGACTTGCTCCAGTTTCACTGTCTTGAAAAAATGTTGCTGAAATAAATTTGTCTTCTAATTTTGGATACTTAGTTATAAGCATCTTACAAATCATCAACTAACAAAGAATAATAGCATTAACCTAGGACAAGGTTCATTTCATTGTCAATTTTGTTCAGATTTTTTCTTACAATTTTTTTGATTCTTTTTAGTTATAAATGACAATGTATTTTGACATACATACGTGGAGTATAACTTCTCATTCCTTTTTTTTTTTTCTTTTTTCTTTTTTGGTGTGTGTTAGGGGGCTACCAGAGATTGAACTCAAGGGCACGTCCACTAAACCACATCCCCAGTCCCGTTTTGTATTTTTATTTAGAGACAGGGTCTCATTGTAACGTCCTATTCTTGTCATTGTACACAGTGTAGAGTTATACTGGTCGTGTATTCATAAATGAACAAAGGAAAGCTATGTCTGATTCATTTTACTGTTTTTCTTATTCCTGTCCCCTCTCCCTTCCCTTCATTTCCCTTTGTTTAATCCAATGAACTTCTATTCTTCCCTCCTCCCCTGCCCCTTATTGATACGCATCCACATATCAGAGAGAACATTTGGCCTTTGGTTTGGGGGATTGTCTTATTTCACTTAGCCTGATAATCTTCCGTTCCACCCATTTACAGGCAAATGCCATTATTTTAATTCTTCTTTATGGTTGAGTAATATTCCATTGTGTATATACCACATTTTCTTTATCCATTCATCTTTTGAAGGGCACCTAGGTTGTTTTCATAGCTCAGCTATTGTGAATTGAGCTGCTATAAACATTGATCTGACTGAGTCACTATAGAATGCCGATTTTTAAGTCTTTGGGTATATACTAAGAAGTGGGATAACTGGGCCAAATGGTGATTCTATTGCAGGTTTTCTGAGGAATCTCCATACTGCTTTCCATAGCAGTATCTACAAATTTGGTTACTTTTTGTATCTGATTGCATTGTTATTGTTACTATTTTTTTTTCTTAGTATGGTTATCAATAAACTCATGTTGGAAGTGTCTGCTCTACCATTTTCTTATTTCTGCTTGAAGTATTCAAACTGTGGTTTCTTGTATTTTAGCTGTATTCTTTGACCTCTTAATATCTTTTAATTTTTAGAAGCATAACTCTTTAAAATATAAAAATAGAAGACTGCACTTATTTATTTAGAGAGACAAGAGATCTGAATTGGACACCTAAACCTTTTTTGCATCTCAGTAGGAAATACAAAGTGCTGGCAATGAGAACAAGTACTGACCCTCAAGCAAGAGAAATATTTTCAAAAAATTGTAACAATTGACCTAAACTTAAATTTTAAATCTGCTTTTTGCAATCATTAGCAAGAAGTTTGTAAAGAGTATCTTTTTCTTGAAAGAGCATCTTAAACACTATTTAGTTTTAAGATTTTGATTTAAAAATTTTAAAATCTCTACTTTCATTTGATAATTTCATAAAGATGATTTATCTTTAGTGGGTGTTTAACCACTCCACCTGTCAATTCTAAAAGACCATACCATCTAGATATATATTTAGTTCAATATGGCCAAGGGATTTCATATGAGACTATAATTTAATTCCTGACAAAATGTTGCATAATATTTAAGCAGCTATTTTCCAGTTTGCTTTTATGTCTAAATTTATACCTACCCTTCTTTCTATAATATCTGCATTAATAATAAAGACTAGATTCATTTACCCATTTAAGTTTATTGTTGGTTTATACTAGGGAAAAACTGCCCCTCTTTTGTCTTCCTTTTGTTTTTAAACTGTAAACTTTATCTGCTGGGGACACCCTTGGATCATACAGAAATGTGTGCATGTGCATCCCTTTCTGAATGAATGCTCAGGGGTTCTATTTGTTCATGTCTTTGCCTTTTTATGCTGTCTTTCTGTAGCAGTGTTGCATTCATTAGCTGTCAAGCAAGCTGCCTGCTGGGATAGAGTTCTCTGATCAAATTGAGCTTATATGGAGAACAAGGAAGGAATGGACTTGGAAGGAATAGAAAGGGACAATTTAATTTCTTTTCAGACTTGAGAACATAAATTATTTTGCTTATAAAAACTGGAATGGGAAAATGAGTAGTTATGATTTTCTAAGTCATTAGTTTTTCCACCTTAAAAATTAAGGTTTGATTATAAAAACAAAATAGTACTTCTTTTTATGTCCATTGACATCTTCCCACGCCCTGCACACATCTGTCCCACAAAAAGCAAAGGGTGGGTAGCTGTAGGGCTTTTAAAAAAGTTGCCAGTGAACTTAGCATCTGTCTGGATCAGAAATGGTAGAACAATTGATCTTTAAAATAATCACACATGGAATTTTTCTATGGTAAATTTAAGTCTGTATCAATCAGTTTAACCTCTTACTTGTGAACGATAGTAGCAGATAACTTAGAATACAATGTTGTGCTTGACATGGTTTGGTTAATTGTGTCCCTATTTTAAAACCTTCCTTGGGAATATTATTATGAACTGGTAGGTGACAATAGATTATGAACTTGAAAATTTAATTCTCATTAATGTTAAGATTGATTATATCCAGTAATGGTGATATAGTGGGGGATACAGGAACTATTTTTTAAATTGGTCAGAATTTATTAGGCATATTACTTTTTTGGTGGGGATTTGTCCTTGCTGTCCCTATCATTTCCAGTGTCTTCGAAGAGAAAAATATTCATTTTAAATGAGCAGATCAAGTTTATTGCACATGATTTGTGATAGTAAAAGTCAAAACTGAAAATAGCCTAAATGTACCAAGAACTAAATTGTTGTGTATCAGTAGAATCAAATACCATATAACTGTTAAAAAGAATGAAGTAGTACAGCATGTGTGAATATACTTAGATCTTTAAAATATGTTAACTGAAATATTCACAGAAAATATATTGACAGTTGTACATGAACTTGTGGTAACTATGGCGAGATTGGATTATCTAGAGATTAGGGAATCTTAATTTTCACTTAGTTTTTATAATGACCAAGATTAACAAACAGTACCATTCATCTACAAATAGTTGTTCTTTGATAATCCACTTACTTTTATAGTTTTATTTAAATAGTGGTCTGCTCTTCTGAAAACAAAACTCTGTTAGAATTACATTGAGTTTACTGCAATGTTACTGATAAATATTCAATATTACTGAAGTTACTCTTCCACTAATACAAGAAATTTGTGGTATGTTACTATTATTAGTTTTGGACATCCAGAAAAGATAAACAGATATGTGTGATAGGAGTTTTAAGAAGACACAAACGTGTTTTTAATTCTTTGCTGTGTTGTTTTTCTATTCCAGTTATTTAGAAAAGTACGAGAAAGTTCATCATTTTGGGGAGGATGATGATGAGGTACCACCAGGCAATCCAAAGCCACAGCTTCCTATTGGTGCAATTCCATCTTCCTACAATTACCAGCAACACAGTGTGTCAGGTAAATATCACTGTAAATTAACAGGGCATATTCCACAGCCTTGAATTGGTAAGATAGACATCATTCAATGAATTAGTCATTATTGAAAACATTTTTATCCCTTATTGACTGGTCATCAATTTATCCTGAACTAAAACAAGATGTGGAAGGTCCATTTAAGATTAGGGAATCCAAGAATTTTCATATAGGGTCTTTGATATATTCTACAGTTATTGGAATTCCCAACACTCAAATTCTCAGAAATGTTTCTAATTATTCTGTTATATCCTGCCATGATGTCAGTAAAAATTTTTCACTTAAATCACTCTTGTAACAGTTATAGAAAAATCTGCAGTTAAATAGAACTGAACTCAAATTGGAAGTAAGTAGCTCAAAAATCTAATATTTTCAATACAAATGAAGGGGGCTCCAATTTTTAATGGCTCTGGGTATTGGGACTGATGATGACTAGTAAGAAAGATCTAGGGAGATAAGGTGCATCTGTTTTTTGTTGTTGTTGTTTTTAAGTCAACAGCATTTGGCCTAAAAAAACAGAAGATATTTCTTTTGCAAAGTTTTATTCTTTGAAGAATTATAGTTATTCTAAATAGGTATTATTCATTGCTACTGATGGTAGTCTTTATAGGGGATCTTAGATTTAAGCTGTCTCATTTGTGTTAGTGTCATCAATTATTATTTTACTTTCACGTTGTCTTGTTTTCAAAGTTTCTTTCATATTGAATTTGACTACATATTCTTCACCTGTCAGTAATTACTACAGAAATCAAATTTCCTCTTAAAATCTCTGATTTTCATTAGAAGAGGATTCATCTGATGCTTTTTTAAATAATTGAGATGAGGTAGGAGCAGGAAGTGTAAACCAAACATAACTTTGTTTTTAAGTAATAGTTATTACAGAAAGAACCAACTTAAAGGAGAATATTTTAAGTCGCCACATAGACAAACTTGCTAATAGTTTAAGCTGATACAGTGAGGTGACTTGTCATGTGATATGTTCTTTGTTCGTAAAAAGAGCCAGTGACTGCTATCTAATTCAAGGGTATTATAGAGGATATTCCTTCACTGAAGGAAACATTGTACTAATGACCTTTAGGATTATAACTAACTATATAAGTATGTGATATCCTTTATTACAGTAACAGTGTTGCTGTTCATCTTTGTAGTTTAAATTGATTTCAGTGTCTGCTACTATAGTTTCCCAAACCAACCCTTTTTTCCATTTAGACTTGTTTAAATTTTTCTTTTCTTTCTTTTCTTTCTCTCTTTCTTTCTTTCTTTCTTTTCTTTTTTTTTTCTTTCTTTCTTCTTCTTCCCCCTCCTGAATCTGTTTTCTGCCTCCCCTCCCCTAATTAAAGCTGATTTACTTTAAGATATATGAAAGATATTTTTGATATTGCAGAAGCCCATAATAAAACTCATTGATAGAATTACACAAGGTAAAGAAATTATAGACTTGCTTAATCTGTCATTTTAACAACTTCTTTTTGAAATGCTTTGATATGTCTGACTTGTTATAAGGAGAATCTGAACAGTTACGTAACATGTTTGACAAAATCAGGGTTAAGGATTCATAGAGGAAAAAAACTGATAATTGCTGAGGATCATAAAATTATAGAATATATAATTCAAACTTAAGAGATAATATTTCATAGTTGTATTTATGAATTTAGAGTTTTGTTTTTCTCAAAAATGTCATACATCATGATGGTTTTCTACAAATTTCATGATTATCAATATATAAATTCTTTACTAATGATTCTTTTCAGGTGTCATTAAGGAAAATAGAATAAATTTCATAGATACACTGTGCATACGTATATGGTGTATGTGTTCTAAATAACAACCAAAATGGAGTTACCTAGTGATAAATTAAGAGCATTTAGAACCACGTTCAGTGTCACATGCTTATAATTCAGCAATTCTGGAGGCTGAGACAGGAGGATCTCAAGTTTGAGTCCAGCCTGGACAACTTAGCAAGACTGTCTAAAATATAAAGGGACTGGGATGTAGCTTAGTGGTAGAACCCTTGCCTAGCATGGGTATGTCCCTGGGTTTAATGCCCAGAACCACAGGGAAAAAAAAAAAAAAAGAGTGTTTAGAGAAAAATGTTTATGGCTGGAGATACAGCTCAGTAGTCGAGTACTTTCCTAGCACTCATGAGGCCCTGGGTTGGATTCCCAGCAACACACACACACACACACACACACACACACACACTTTTTTGTTTGTTTGTTTTTGCTATATCATTGTAGAAATTTGCAGTGGTCATTATAGAAAAATTGTGAAAGGCAGAATTGACAAATGACAACTCATTGCAATTAACAGTATTCAAGAATTTTAGAGTTTGTCAGGATTGTAATGATCATTTAATCCAACTCAATCATTTTTTAAAAAGGCAGCCAAGCACCTTGTCCTTTTGTATACCTGGTATTAAATTTGGAAAAGTTTAATATAGGAAGTTTTAAATATTTTACCGGTTGTTTTTAGGTAAATATTTTTCTTTAAATGTTTGATATTCTAGCAGATTGTTTGGACCACAATAGTCACCGCCAATATCAATAGAAAGAATGTATTGTAGAAGTCCTGCATTGGACATAAACAACACTTCAGGAGCAACTCTTCTCCTTTCCTCTAAGCTAAAAATAAAGAGAAGTGATTACCTCAAATTGTCAGCAATGATCCATTTATTTAAATTTTAAATCTAGAATGTTGAAAATAAATTTCCAATCCTGTTCTGAATATAAAATCATGGCAATTTGATCATATCTCCTTAGGGAAGAGAAAAGGAACTCAAAATATCTCTCTCTTTTTTTTTTTTTTGAAAAGATCCAGTCTCAGACTCCCTAGTAGCAGGAATATAGGTGCATGCCTTTGCACCCAGCTAAATCTTGTAAACAATTTCTTTTACTTTGTCTTAGAAATATTTGCCAAGCCTAATAATTAAAGAACAATTCATATATATTTGTTTTATGTTTAGCAAAGTCATTTGGGTAAGGTCGTATTGATTATCTGTTATTGTTTGGTATCAAATAGAACAATCCTAAGATCATATTCAAACTTTGGGCTATCACAGACAATTGAATATGAGTTGCAATGTTATTTTTATACAAGAGATTTGCATGAAAGCTATGTGAAATCTAAAGATTATTGCTAAGACTTATCTTCTCATTATTAATTACTGATTATAATCTGGAAATATTGAAATTGCTCCTAGATTCTTAGATGTTTGGTTACTTTTTCTCTATAAATTATTAAGAAATTTCATTTAACAAGTCACAAAGGTAAACAATATGTCATTATGTCCAACCTTAAATATGGTAAAGAAACTGTGTCATAGTCATTTATAACTGCCATGACACTTATTCACCATTATGTTTTTAGACGAATTCCTAGAATATTTTAGAATTGAAGAGGTTTTCACTTGTCTGTATTAGGATATGAAAAAATTCATCTGTCATTTTCTTCTGTGGCATATTATGACAATAGATTTTTATTTGCCTCTTATTTAGAGGAGTTAAATTTTTTTTTCAAAATCAGATTTTTCTGAAATGTTTCATATAAAAGTTTTCTAATTCTTGTTTCTTTGCTTCTTTAAAATAGTTACAGCTTTATTTGTACATAGTGTGTTTGTCTTAGGACATAGCTGCCAAGGCGTAAGCTGCCCCAGTTAAAAGTGAGTATAAGTGTTTTAGGCAATTCTTAAGTTACATTGCTTCAGGCAGGAATTTCTTAGGATAGAAAAACATGAACTGTAAAAGTAAAAATTTATAAATTGTCTTTTGTAACCTTAAAATTTCTCTTAAAAGACACTTAAGTAAAGTAATATTTTATCTGGGAGGAAATATTTATAAAACAAATATTTAATAAATGATATGTATTAAAAATATTTAAAACCCACAATAATACATGCTGGCAAGAAAAGGAAACAAGGAGAACTCTGTACATTGCTGGTGGAAATGCAAAAATGTAAGCCACTTCATAAACAATTTCATAATTCATGTTAAGCATACATTTATGTGTAACTCAGCCATACCACTTATAGATATTTTGCCAAGATGAATGAAAAAAATGTGAAATTCGAGATGGGGTTATGGCTTAGTGATAGCGTGCTTGACTAGCACATGGGAGGCACTGGGTTCTGTCCTCAGCACCACATCAAAATAAATAAAGGTATTGTGTCCATTTACCACTAAAAATATTTTTTTAAAAGTGAAATCTGTATGTGCATGTATATAGCAACTATATTTATAGGTGCTAAAACCCAGAAATAACTCAAATGTACTTAAATAGGAAATGAATAAACAAACTGTTTAAAAAGGAATGGATAACTGATTCATGCATGATCATAGATGTGATCTCAAATCATTTTGTTAAACAAAAGGCTGCTTGCTGTATGATTCTATTTGTTTGGCATTAACTGTGGTTGCAATTAAAAGACTCTGTATATTTGTCAAAACTGACAGAATTCTAAAACTCAGAAGGATGACTTTTACTGTTGTTAATTATCTCTTATAATAAATTGGTTCTTTGAAATGCAAGAGTAAAAGTGTAGGTTATAGAAATTAATCATGCAGTACTACTTTGACCATGATGTTCAAGAAGGTGGTAAGTACATTTTTGTTTTTTTTTTCTTTTTTAAGACTGTAGTTTTTGTGATTTGCAATCCTAAGTTCAGAAAGTTGAACTTTTTAACTTCTAATCAGTTTTCATTTTATTAAGAAAAAGAGAAAGCTTTGTCTCGCTTCAGAAAATACTAACCATAATCTTCAATATACTTAAGGTGTTTTCTTTTTTTTTTTCTTTGTTAGATTATCTGCGGCAAAGTTATGGGCTATCTATGGATTTTAATTCGCCAAATGATTATAATAAATTGGTGCTTTCACTGTTATCTGGACTCCCAAATGAAGTGGACTTTGCTATTAATGTATGCACTCTCCTATCAAATGAAAGCAAGCACGTCATGCAACTTGAAAAAGACCCTAAAATCATCACATTATTACTTGCTAATGCTGGGGTGTTTGATGACAGTAAGTTTTAAGCTGAACATATTAAGTGATTTTTCTGTAGAAGTGTTAAGGATTTTTTCAAATGTTTTTTAAGGAGAAAAATACTCTATTTGTCAATAACAAAGAATGTCTTTCTCTATGTTTTTTGGAATAGAACTTACACAATTATTTCTGAAATTAATATGAAAAATTTAAATTATGACAGATTGACAATCTAACAGCAATAGCATCATTTTGATCTCTTTAAGACTTTTCTTCTCTACAAATGGAAACTAATACATAGTATTATAGTAATCTTCATTTCTTTTCTTTATTGTCTGTGTATTTTTTGAAAATGAGTTTTGTTTTGTGTTTTTGCAGTGTTGGGGATGGAACGCAGAGCCTCATGAATGCCAACTGAGTGCTCTACCACTGAACTATACCCAGTTTAAGTTGTATATTTTCAGTTTGTAGGGACACATATTTTGGGGGGTGGGGTAATATAATTTTTAAAAATCGATACTAGTAATAATTACTACTATCATTTACTATGAAATAATTTTTAGTGAACAAGATATATCAAAGCAGTTTTACTACTTTTCATAGCTTATGTAATATTAAGAAATAAAGAAAAAATTAATACATACTAAATGTACTATTTATTATTTTAGCTTTAGGATCCTTTTCTACTGTATTTGGAGAAGAATGGAAAGAGAAGACTGATAGAGACTTTGTTAAGGTAATAAACATAAATTAAAATGTTAACCATTGAATTCTATGTAGCCAAGACAATAGTGGATCAAATGACTCATTTGATGTATATGATACTACTCATGCTTTTATCTTTAGCCAGTTATAAACATAACTGTTTAGAAGTCATGATTAAGTTGAGTAGGTAATCTTTTAGGATAGCCAATGAACTTATTATTTACATTTGTGTTGATTTCTGGTGATGATAAATCAACAACAATAGCAATAAATATTTAAATGACTTTATTCCTACCTGGAATTCTGAGAAAGTTTCAGGAAGTTTTATTTTTATGTACATTTTGACTGTGCAATTCAGGGAGAGATGAAAATTCAGACCTTTCATGAATTTCTAAAGAAGATATATGACTGTATAAGTTGAGTAGGTGTTCATATATGGGAAAATATCTGACTATATTTTTGAAAAAAAAAAAAAAAAATCTGTGAACTTCAGATAACAAACTCCAAAAAGAATTGTACATTTGTTTTCTAATTTACACTTGTCTAATTTTCCTGGCTTTCAAATAACACGTGGGATGCCTCCTTCATTAACCCTCTGAGCATACAGTCTGTCATATTATTAATAATAGAACATGGACATTAAACACTATTCTGTAAACACATTTTCTTTTCTTTTAAAATTGATATACAAATAGCTTTTAGTTTGACAGCTTTTGATTGTTTCTTTAGCTAAAAGTTTCAAACCTGTCTACTTTGTTTCTTAAAAGCAGACCCCAAAACCATGATACACAACATATATAGACTAATCACTTAAATATTAAAGTCAGTTGCAATAAAACTTTCAATATTGAAATATTGTGCAAATTTGAGTTAAAAAATTTCTTTAAGAAAAACTATCAGCAAATTGTAAGATTTTTCTAGTGCAATATTATCTAAAGAAACATGAAATTAGAATTTATGTCCAAATATTACAAAATATTAAATTGTAAAATTTTTAAAACCTGGATTACATTAGGTGAATTATTTTATAAATAAGAAGCTTTAAGTTTTTTTAAAGTAAATATTGCCAGTTGTTAGGTTTAACTAACAAAACAACTTATAAGGTTCTAATAATCAAAAACTTCAACTTCTTCATAAGTTTCAAGTGTTATAAATTATCATTAGAAATTATGCATCAAGATATTATTGAGCTTTAATGTGGAATTGCATGATTTCTTGAGTTATTTGTCAACATCTGATGTTTTAATCTTCACAAAATCCTTACAGGGTTGATTCCTAACTAATATTACCACTTAGGTATTTTTCCTTTATAATTATATAGTGCTAATTGTTTTCTTCAGCTAAAAAGATATAAAATGAAAAGGTTATAGATACTCAATATCATTAGTTTATATCAAAATAATTTTTGTATAAAGTGCCTTATGAATTTGTTTAAAAGCTAATGTATAAAATGTTCTTTTACTACTTTTTAGTTAAGTATTGAAAATTAATGTGGACTAGATATGAAACAATTTAATAGTCGTTACCATTTTTTTATTTTTACAAGTTTGGGGCGGTTTTTTGCCTTTTTTTCCAAAACAAACAATTCCATTGTAACATATTTAAAGCAATATAGGAAACTACAGTGATTTTGTAGAGATATAATATACATGAATTTTATTTTAATGAACTGGTTATATTTAATAAATAATGGAGGAAAAAGATGTTTTCATAGTTTTATAGAAGTAATGGATGTACATTGTGGAAAAGCTAGAATTCATAGCAAAAGGCAAAACTTAAAACCATCATTAATTACAAGCACCCAGAAATAAACATTGTTTTTTATGTGCATATATCAAGTATTTTTATACATATAATATTTAAAAAATAAAATTTTGTTTCCAACGTGTGTGTGTGTGTGTGTGTGTGTGTGTGTATGTGTGTTGGACCAGGGATAGAACCCAGCGCCTTATATGTGATAAGCAATTCCTCCCAGTGAGTTAACACCCTCAGTACTCAGACTTAATTTGTAACTTGCCCTTTCACTTATGTTACGAGCTTTCCTTCTTATTATTAACCTTTTAATAACCACTTATTTATATTACAGATATTAACAATTCATGTAAATAATGTGTATTTTCAGAAATTTAGGTAATTATTATGACCTAACTAGGATCCACATACTTACAGTCAAATCTATAAGTATATAGTAGTTTTGTTCTTAGAATAAATTCCAAGAAGTAAAATTTCAGAGTTGAAGATTATATTAAATCCGTTTAAGAAAAATATACCATATTAATTAAATTTTATGATAATTACCTTTCATGTTATGCTAAATGCAGTTTTTACTTGAAAATAGCTAGACCCAGTGCTTCATAAAATACAGTATAATCAATTGCAGTTTCTGTTATTTATCTGATATCTGATAAAAATTGCCTGATTAATAGTTTTAAACCTCTTCATTTCAGAGAAAAATGGGTTGAGCCGGGCGTGGTGGCACTCGCCTGTAATCCCAGCAGCTTGGGAGGCTGAGGCAGGAGGATCGCAAGTTCAAAACCAGCCTCAGCAATTTAGCAAGGCCCTGAGCAACTTAGCGAGACTCCGTCTCAAAATAAAAAATAAAAAGGGCTGGGGATGTGACTCAGTGGTTAAGCACCTCTGAATTTAATCCCTGGTACCACAAAGAAAAAGAAAAGAAAAATTGTTTGAACTGTTTTACTTAATTGATTGTCTTTTAATAATTTTGCACATAAATTTCTTTATTTGGCAGATATTTATTAAGCATTTTATATGTACTACAGTTTTTCCAGACACTGGAGAAACAAGGTCCCTGCACCCTCACTGACTTTCTTTTCAATTCCAGGAAGACAGACAATAAAATCAAACAATGTAGGTTGAGAATTTTGCAAGTATTATGAGGAAAATAAAACAGGATAATATGATAGAGTTGTAAGACGTGTAGGCATGTGCAACATTAAATATTGTGACCAACAAATGCTTCTCTCAGTAAAGCAAAAATCTGATGATTTTTGGTAGATTTAAGTGATTATAGGGGATCATCAACCTCTCTGGAGGAAGAGCATTTCAGGCCAAGGGAGTAGCAGATGCAAATGCTCTGAGGTAAAATCAAATCTAGTTTGAGTTATGGAAGCATGCTTGTGTTGAAGGACACTGGTACGCAAAAGGGAAAGTATACAAATATGACTGTTGTAGATATGAATATGCAGTTGACAAAATTCTAATTAATGCCCAAATATATTCAGTCATGTTGTTGTATTTATTGAAATAATGCTCTAGTAGACCAATTCCTTGATTATCTTGTGTTTAAACTATATTCTATTTGTATAGAATTGTAGGTTTTTTTTGTTTTGTTTTTGTTTTTTGTCATTCTGTTGTTTTTACCTTCCTTTTAATCTTTTCTTTTTTTAATTTTGGCTCTTCTGTTTCTTTGGTGTTTTGCAACCAAGTAACAAGGTGTAAATTTTCTTCTGTAATTTCAAAGTTGAGTGTTTTCTATCTTCCACCTTTCTTAACCTTTGATTTATATTGTTTGTTTCATTAACTGGTAACATCCTTGATTTGTTTTTCAGTTCAAGTAATTATTTTCAGTTGTACCTAATAGGCCACTGGATCCATTTGTTTTTATTTCTACAAGTTCTCTTTGGCCTTCGTTAAATTTGTCCTTTATGGTCTTATTTTACTTATGTACTTTTTTGTACATGTATTAATATATATTTTAAAATCCTTTTTATAATTTAATATAATTTACATAACAAATACAAAATGTAAGTATAAAATATTATATATAAATATATGATATGTGCATTAAAATTAAATACAAATACACCTGTCAATTCTAATATTTTAATGTCTTGTAGCTAAATTTATTCACTACATAGGGATTTATGTATTTCCTTATATTTTTATGATGGTACAAATTTCAACAAGACTTCTTTCTTTGGGATTTTTATACAGACTAGATTGAGAATTTTTCCTCCAGTACTGGTTTCATTTGCCCATTATTTAAAAGAAAATACTGGTTTAGAATGAATATAGTACTAGCTTCATTGAGTTTCCAGTGCCTCAGATAGTAAAACCACGAAGATTGAAGAGCAGGCTAGTGGTGAAAATTTTCAGGTATTGTTTTTAATTAAAACTTAATAGAAACAGTCAACCATTTTTCACTCCTTTTTTTGAGTATTAGATCTTCACGTTTCACCTTGATATGATGTTGCATTTTAATTCCCCATTTCACAAACTGACCTGAGATCCTGTCTCCTATCCTCATCCCACCCATTGAAACTAATCCCTTTGATTGTAGAGTTACATACTTTTCTTAACTCTGGAAAGTTGGTGATAAAATTTTAAGTTGCACAAAATTTTGTGTATATGTGTAGTCCTCATGGGAATGGGGAGTTGTCATTATATCACTAATCACATGAAATCAAGAACAGACTAATTTATTAAAGTTAATATGTTCACCATTATTATATGAGTTTTCTTTTCATTAATTTCTGTTCTTTATCTTTCTGTGTACTGTTTTCTTTTAATTTGTTTTACTTTTTCAATTAATTAAGCTACTGCTTGGATGATTTTTTTTCTAATGAGTATAATCATATGTTTAACACTAGAAAATTCCCTTAAAGTACAGTTTTATCTTTATACTAGTGATTTTGATACGTCATATTTTCATTATAACTCAATTTAAAATGTCTTCTCATTTCTTTTATGATTTCCTGCTTGATATCTGAGTTATTTAGAAAGGAGTTTTCTTTTTTAATCTTTTTTTATTTGGTGCATTTACTGTTTTACATAGTGGTGGGATTTTTTGTTGCATATTGGTATACACATACAGTATAACAATATGATTTGCCCAATATCATTCCCCAGTATTTTCCCTTTTAAAAAGGAATTTTCTTTATTTCCAAAAATACATGAAGTTATTCTAGTTTTTTCTTATTCATATCTAACTGAATTTCACTGTGTTGAGAATGTACTATTTAAAAAAAAAATTGTTGTTGTAGATGGACAGCATGCCTTTATTTGTTTCATTTTTTTAAAATGTGGTGCTAAGAATCAAACCCAGTGCCTCACACATGCTAGGCAAGTGCTCTGCTACTGAGCTACAGTCCCAGCCCCTAGAACATACTCTTCTAATTAGCTTATTGAAATGTTTTCACCCTTCTTGTACCCTTTCTATATTTTCACCCTTTATGTATTTAATCCAGCATTGATCAGATTTTATACTACATGTATTTGAAAAAAATATATGTTCTCAAGTTGTTCTGTATAGATTTCTATATTTCAGGCCAACAGTATTAATTATAATGTTCATATTTCTACAATAATGCTGTCATTTTCTGTTCGTTCCTTCAGTTCCTTTTCACATAGTTACTATGTAAAATGGTATGTTAAAATGCCTGTTTCGATTGTGGATATGACGATCTTTACAGTTCTTTAATATTGTGTTATTTAGGGTACTCGTCTATTTGTTATATCTTTCTGGTTAATTTAACTTATTGGGAAGTGTCTTCTTGGCTTCACATTTTTTTGTTTTGATTTAGTACAACTATATCAGCTTTCATTTGGTTGGTGTATATACGGTTTATATTTTACTTTCAGCCTTTCACATTCTTATATTTTACGTGAACTTTTGTAAACAACATATAATTGTGCTTTTTTTTCTAGTATGAAAAACTTTAATTGGTGCACTTAACTCCATTTTTCATGTAATTTTTGTGTATTTGTGCTTAAATTAACCATGTTTCTAATTTGTGTATGTCCTTCCTATTTAGTTTTTCCCTTCCTTCCTTTCTTACTTCTTTCAAATTGATTTGACTGAGTATTGTTTATTATCCAGTTTCCCCTCGTTAATTAGATATTTATGCACATTTTTTTTCTGTTCTCACATGGGTTATACAGAGATTAGAATTTGAATCCTTGCTAATTTATCAAGTTTGTACTTGTCACTATTTTGCAGGTAATGCAGGTACCCTAGAACAACTCCACCTGTATTTACTCAGTCATGATTTATATAATACTTATATTTTTGGTTAATGCTCTTTTTTAGTTCATTTAGTTTTAATTTTTCCCTTGTCTAATTTCAGCAAATTATATAAATTTCTCCCAAAGCATTGCTCTAGCATGTCCCACAAATTATTATATTGAGTTTTCACCATTATTTCAGAATATTTTCTCATTTTCCCTGTGATTTCCTTGTGATTGGTTGTTTATATAATATAAAAGGGTGCTGTTTAATTGCTACTATGTGAATTTTCCAGTTCGTTTTATTGTCATCATCATTGCAAAATTGATTTCTAATCATATTCTATTGTGGTTGAAAAACATGTTCTGCTTGATTTCATTTCTTTTGAACTTGTCAAGATTTGTTTAATGGTCCATCATATAGTCTTTTTTGATGAATGTTTCATGTACACTTTAGAAGAGTTTGTGCGCCATTACTGTTAAATATAGTGTCTATTACTAACAATTAAGTCAAGGTGATTAAAAGTGTTAAAAGACTTCTGTATCATTATTGCTTTTCTGTCTAATTGTTTGATTTATTGAGAGAAGAAGTATTGAAATCATCAACTATGATTATGAATGTTTTTATATCCTTTTTCAGTTCTGTCATTTTTTGCTTTACATATTTGAAACTTATTAGTTATATACTTATTTTTTAAATTTTTAAAAAATAAGTTTTAGATGGACATAGTACCTTTATTTTATTTATTTATTTTTTTGTGGTGCTGAGGATCAAACCCAGTGCCTCACACATGCTAGGCAAACACTCTACCACTGAGCCAAAACCCCACCCCTACATACTCATTTTTAATTGCTTTCTTTCCCTGATGGAATATATTTTTTAACAATATGAAATATTCCCCTTCTTGTATCATTTTGCCTCAAAGTCTGCTTTGTCTAATACTAATTTAGCTACCTATATCACCTTTCTTATGATTGATATTACCACTTTTTCCATCCTTATGCTTTTCATCTGTTTTAACATACAGTGTTTCTTAAAGTTGGCATATTGTTCACTCTAGCTTTCCTCTTCCCATCAGAATGCAATTTCTGCCTTTAAACCAGTCTGAAAACATTTACATTTTAGGAAGTTAATGATGTGGTTAAGTTTAGCCTCTCAGGTTTTATTTTCCTGAAAGTTTTATTTTGCCTCCTTGTTCAAAGGATATTTTTTGTGGATATAAGGTTTTAGGGTTTTGTCTGATAGAGTAAAGATAATAATTCATTGTCAGGTTACATTACTACTGACAAGTCAGTTTTGTTGTTCATTTGTTCATGATATTTTCTCTGCTGTTAAAATGTTCTCTTTATTATTGAGTTTTAATTTGGGAGGTACCTTGTGGTTTTTCTTGCTTATCTTACTTGGTGTTCATTTAGCTTTTTAAAGCTGTGGTTTGGTATTTTATGTAAAGTTCGAAATGTATGTGGCATTTATTTTTTCAGTTTTTTCATCCCCCTCCTAGTTTTCTCTGACTACGTATGTACATATATTAGGCTGTAATATTATTCTATAGAATTGATGAACTATTTCCTTTTTTTTTTTTTTTTCTCCCTGAGGCTGGTATGTTTCTTTTTTCTTATTTTTTCTTAATTTTTTTTATATGTAGATGGGCACAATACCTTTATATTATTTATTTTTATGTGCTGCTGAGGTTTGAATCCAAAAGGCAAGCACTCTACCTCTGAGCTACAACTCCAGCCCCTGATATGTTTTGTTATTATTATTAGTTTTGTATTTTAATTTATGATTGTCGAGTGTTTCATTTTCATTTATAAGTATTACATTAATTCCCATAAACAAACCCAAGACCACATATGCCTGATTCCAAATAACAAAAACCCATCTTAAAGGTCTGCACATTGAAAACCCAAACCCAGATATTGCTCGATTTTTTTCATTAGTAAACATCATGGACATCCTTTGGGAGATCAGCAGGCCCCCTGATCCTCAAATAGCAATATGCCATGAGTCCATACTCAAACAGGGAGTCAGTCCCTTGTAGCACCTATACCTGGAAGTAATTTTAGTCATGAAGCCAGGACACCTCTATTCCAATGCTCCCATCCACAGATATTTCCTGGTTCCTGCCCTATGGTAAAACCTCTTTTGAATAGACATGGTATCTTCTATTTGAGAATAATGGATTCTTCGTGCCATTTTCACCAAGTTTAGGAGAAATGTGAAGAGACTTTTGGATTTTTTTTTTTTTTTAAATAAATATCTGGTACAGCATTAGTCTCTGGAGTCCACCACTCTTGAGATCAGTTTCTAGGCTCATTCTCCTACACTCTGAAATTCCAGGTTTCTGTGCTATACTGGTACTGAAGGAATCGTAGGGAGAATGCTGGGCACCCTGAAAACTGGGAAATGGCACAGTTAACATTCAGGGATGTGGCCATTGATTTCTCTGTGGAGGAATGAAAATGCCTGGACCCTGGTCTGCTTAATTTATATACAAATGTGATGTTAGAAAACTACAAAAACTGGACTTCTTGGCCAGTCTTTTCATCATACCCAAGACTTCACCAGAGGAGGACATAAAATATTTAATCCAAAAAGGCAGAGGGTATGGAAATTTTGGCCTTGACGATTTACAGTTAAGGAAAGAATGGGAAAGTGTGGGTTGAAATGAAGTTCAGAAACCATGTTATGATTGACCTAATTGCCAGTATATTTATATTTGTAAAAAAAAAAAAAGTTATGAATGTAGTGAAACTCAAAAACTCTTCAGACTTGTTTTAACTCTTAGAAAACATCAGTACATTCACTTCACAAAAAATCTGTTCAGAGGTCAGAATGTGGGAAAGTTGTTTATTAGTTTTCATAATTTATTCATTCAAGTACTTATGTTCAAGATAAGACATGAAGAATATGAGAAAACTTTTAATCAAATCTCAAGCTTACTCCACATCAGAAAATTTATACTATGGAGGAGCCTTACATATATAAAGAATGTGGCCAAGTACTTAAGGATTGCTCAACCCTTACTCAACACCAGAGAATTCAGACAGGAGAAAAGCTCTACAAATGTAAAGAAAGTGGCAAAGTTTTTAAACAAATCACACATCTTACTGGACACCAGAGTTAATACTGGAGAGAAGTTCTATAAATGTAAAGAATGTGGCAAAGTCTATAAGTATTGTTCAATCCTTGCTACTCATTGGAGGATTCACACTGGAGAGAAAACCCACAAATGTAAGGAATGGGGTAAAACTTTTAATTAACTTTCATACCTTAACACCAGAGAATTCATATTGAAGACAGACCCTATAAGTGTAAAGGATGTGGCAAAGCCTTCAAATATTGCTCAAATCTTTACTGTCACGAGAGGTGTCATAGTGGTGAGAAACCCTACAAATTCAAAGAATGTGGCAAAGCTTTCAATCAAAATTCATACCTCATTACACACCAGAGAATTCATACTGTTGAGAAGCCCTACAAAATATAAAGAATGTAGCAAAGCTTTTAATCAAAACTCAAACTTGATTGCATACCAGAGAATTCATACTGGAGAGAAACCCTACAAATGTAAAGAATGTGACAAAACAATCAAAATGCAGTCTATAAAAATATAATAATAATAATAATAATAATTAAAAAGAGAACATGGCAAAGCTTTTAACCAGATCACAAATTTTACTTGACACCAGAGAGTTCATACTGGAAAGAAGCCCTACAAATGTAAAGAATATGGTAAAGCCTTCAAATGTTGCTCAAGCATTAATAGACACCAGAGATATCATAACAGTGAGAAACCCTACAAATGCAAAGAATGTGGCAAAGCTTTCCAGTCAAAGCTCAAACCCCATCACACACCAGAGAATTCATACTGGAGAAAAACCTTATAAATGTGAATATTGTGACAAAGCTTTTGGAAGTTACTCAGCCCTTACCCAACACCATAAGATTCATACTAGATGGAGACGCTAGAAAAGTACAAAGTGTGGTAAATTCTGTAACACTTCTTCACACCCTATTCAACACCCCAGACTTCATACTGGAGATATACTAGAAAGAAACCTTAAAAATCCAATGTATTAAAGCTTTTATTCAAATTTTAAACTTTAATCATCATCAGAAAATTCATGCAATATTAAAATCTAATAAATGTAAAGATGTACAAAATACTTTTTTCCAAGATGTACACCATGGAGAAGAGAAAAAGATTTAGAATAGAGTAAAACCTTTAGGAGTGTAAAAAAGAAATTACCTCTACAATTCTAAAAGAAATAATTACACAGACACCTACTTTATCAAGTATATCCTCCCTAGCTTTAAGAATCAATGAGCAGACAGTGCAGTGGTACATTCCTGTAATGCCAGTGGCTGGCAAGGTGTGAGACAGGAGGATGGAAAATTCACAGCCAGCCTCAACAACTTAGGCTCTAAGCAACTTAGTGAGACCCTGTCTCTAAACAAAATATAAGAAAAGGAATGGGGATGTGGCTCAGTGGTTAAGTGCTCATGGGTTCAATTCCTGGTACAAAAAAAAAAAAAAAAATCAGTGAACAGGTATGACACTTTTACAAACTTTCCAAAGATAGAAGCCAGAAATATCAGAGGATAAAACTAAAACAGGGTCCCACAAATCACGGAAAACTAAATAAATGCAAATAATAATTTTATTGACTAAGAGAAGTGGGCTGAATGAAAAGAAATAAATACATATATAAATAGCATTTCTAACATTTCAAGAGTGGATAATAATTTGTACTAAAACACTATGCAACTCTGACAATGACAAAGATTTAATTAGTAGAAATAAATTATGGTATGTTCTTAAGTAGGATTTAAATAAGTCTTCAATTAATTATACACACTAAAATTCATTACTGGAAACCTTAATTTTGTTTGGAAAACTATCAAACAATCCTTCCAAATGGTCCAGCATTTTGCAGATTTGTACATTTAATGAAGTTGCTCCGAAACACAATTCGTAACATTATTTTCAAAGGTTACATTGTTTAGTGGAAAAGGGGAAACCACTATGAGCACTGGTCAAAAGAAAGAAATCTAGTCCACATGCCAGTAAGTTCCGGGTCTTTATGTTTCTCAGATATGCACAGAGTTAAAAATTCATTAGGAAAATAAAGATAAAAGCAAAACAAAATATATTGGAATTCTTAAGTGCCACAGACTTGTTTCCCAAGACCCATTAACAAACTTACACAAAGTATGAAACAGGAAAAAAAAAAAAAAACAAAGTTTCATGGGCATTTTCAACTATGACTCAAATTCTCCTTAAAAAACCATCAATAAACAGAACTATGTGACAGTAACAAGAAAATGTAAACAACAAAATCAGGCAGAATATGAAATAGTAATATACTGTTTCAGAGCCTGCACCATCCTGCAGAGCCAAAAAAGTCAGCAAAGCACTCAGAAAAAATGATCAATTCTGAAATGGGTTAACAAAGACAGAGATGGATGTCCCTGGATTCTCAGCCACTAGCTGCTGCAGTTTTTTGGCCAGTGATCATCAGGCCAGTTGAACTGCAGAGAGGGAGTATGGATGGTGCTATCCAACCACTGAAGCTTCCCCATCAGTTGTTTGGCTTTCTTGACCTGCTCTTCTATAGCTGTGTGCAAGTGCTCTGCTGTATCTGAACACACAGAGAACTTCTGGGCATGGAGCATGCCTTTCTCCTCCAACAGTTGTTCCAGCATGATGCACTGAAGGAATGAAATAATTGGGATATATCTTGTTGACAGGCAGTGTTGCAAATCATCATGAGGCCCAGCAAAAGAGACCTGCCTAGTCTTCTTGAGCCAAAGAGTTGTCAGGAGTCTACTATAGACCCAGAGCATCACGCTCCACAGGTGATAGGGGCTAATGGCCTTACGCCAGAAAAGGAGTTTAATGATGATGGCTTTGTAGACCTGGTTAAGCTTGCAAGAAACTGCTAGAGATGCACTTCCCAATTGTACCTTGCTTCTGGCAAAGTGTAGCTGCCATTCATTTTTGTTCTTGTCCTTGTAGGAGTAAGCAGGCACCAAGTAAAACCCACTGATGACCTCATCCTCTTCAGTCTTCCTATCCAGAAGTGGTTCTCTATGAGCCAACTTTGGGCCACTTCAGGCCAACCATTGAAAGATATCACAGGGACAGAAATGTACAATACACAACTGCTCCCTACATCCAGAATGATGGCAATGATGGTCCCATTCTTTTCTACCTTTGGCATCCCTTGCTGGAGTTTCTTCTGTATCTCTGATGGAGTCATAGAACTAGTCAGCCACTTTGATGAAGGGGAGAAGTAGTATTTGATGGCACCATTGATGTGATCTTTGATGGTTCAACCATCTCCTATTGCTGATTGTTCCCGTCATCAGAAAGCCAAAGGCTCAGAAAGGAATAGCACAATGCTGAGAAGCACAGGCTGATAGTAGTCATGCAGCTTTAGTACTGGTACCAAAGATTGAAGTTCATATCATAGTCACTGCCCCAGACAGACGTTCAAGTCATCTAAGTTCAGGTCCACTATGCCTTCCAGACTCCTCTAGAGAACAACAGAAGTTTAACTTTTGAAAGTTTTTGGTCTAGTTTTTGCACCAGTGTGGAAAAGATGAAATCATTGGCTGTGTGAATCTCTAGTACTGTCTAGTCATTGTATTCCCACTGGTCATGCTTTGTAAATTCTTGAATGAATTCGTTCAATTCCCCTGCTAGAGCTCTCAACCTGAAATCTGCTCCAGGAAGACAAGGCTTGTTACAGATGAGAGAGGCTGCCTTGCAGTGGGTGCTGCCATCTTCATATAGATTTGTTCATTGTTTTTTTCTATGTACTCATTGTGGATTATTGCTTTGTTACGCTCTCATTTTATTGCTTAAGCTACTTGCATCTTGTGAATTTTTTATTTCAGATTATACTTTTCTACACTAAAACTTTCATTCTGTTCTCTTTAATACCGTTAATTTCTTTCCCAATTATATTCATATTTTCCTTCAAATTCTTGAGCACTCTAATACATTTCTTTCAATGTCTTTGTCAGTTAATTCTATGATCTTTATTATTTTGGGTTTGTTTTTCTTGAAACTGATTTTTGTCTTGGTTATAGGTGATTTTTTAAAATTTCTTCATGTGTTTGAAAAATTTTTATTTGATTTGTATATTGTAAATGTTACATTGTTGAGTATCTGAATTTTGTTGAGTATCTAACTTTGGAAAGATAAGCTGTTAGTTGATTAATGGATACTTAAGTAGGTTTTGTTTTAGCATTCATATGATAAGTTGTATTGGTCAACTTTTTGTTACCATAACAAAATGCCTGGGATAAGTACTTTATAAAAAAGGTTTATTTTGGCTCACAGATTTGGAGGTTTCAGTTCACAAATAACTGACCTGTTTCTTTGGACTATGGCAAGGCAGCATATCATCCAGGGGTGTGTGGTAGAGCAAAAACACTCACCTCTTGCCCAGGAAGCAAACAGAGAGAAAGAAGGGACTAATGTACCATAATCACCTTTGGGTACATGTCCCCAGTGATCTAAGGACCTCCTATATGAGGCTTCACCTCTGAAAGATTTCATTACCTCTCAATAGGGCAGCCAACCATGGGAATCAGTCCTTTAATACCTGGGCCTTTGGGGGACATTGAAGATCCAAATTATAGTACATGTAGATTAGTCTATAGAAATAGTTGACTCCTAAGTTCTAATATGTAGCATTATGGGAATTTCTGTTGAATAAGCTGAAAGTATGTTTTCTCTACTCTAGGGATTTCTTAACTGGCTTCTTAATTTGTTCTTTCCACCTTTTTCTCTGGCATTGTGGAGTTTAACCATACACATGTGCAACTTAGTACTTAGCATTAGACTCAAGGCATTGCTCTTTAGATTCATGGAGCTCTTGCTCTTTGTAGCCCCCATTTACTACAGATAGACTCTCAAATTCTCTGTGCTTTAGTTTTGGTGAGATCTGATCAATCTCAGCTTAGCGATTGTTAAGATCTCTTGAGTTTCTCTTTTGTATGCCTCATTCTGGAAATAATGTACAGGTAGAAGTACAGAGTACTTATTGGGTTCACCTTTTTGTGTTTTCCCTTATTTCAGTAACTATAATCTTGTTGAATTTTCCATCTGTGAAAACCATTTTTTTTTTTTTTTTTTGCAGTGCTAGGGATTGTACCCAGGGTCTTTCACATGCTGATTAAGTGCTCTGCCACTAAACTATATCCTCAGCTCCTTCTGAAAACTTTTTTCAGAAAAATGTCTTATGCAGGATAACTATACCAGTACCAATTATTCCATTATGCCTGAAGAAAAGTTCCCTCATGACATTTATCCTAAATTTTAATTTTATATTTATTTTTACCCTCTAAGATTTACAAAAGACTATTTTTATTCATTAAGTATTTATTTTGTTTAACTACATTTACCTTTTCCATATATTTTTCTTTAATTGACATTTGCAGGTAATGCGTTTTCTCAGTTTTTCATTTGTTAGGAAATGTCTTTATATCACATTCATTCTTCAATAATTTGTATAAAATTATAGGTTGATAAATATTTTCTTCCCTCACTTTGGAAAGCATATCCCAGTGTCTTCTGGCTTTCATAATTTCTGTTACATTGTCTGCTGTCATTTTAATTGTCATTTTCAAGGTTCTCTATTCTTTTTGTTTATCTCCATTTATGATTTTTCTTTTTTGGTATTTCAGGAATTTTATTATGTTCCTACACATTTTTATTTACTTTTCTTGGAATTTGCAGTGCTTCCTAAGTCTGCAGGTTGATGTATTTCAGTTGTTTTAGAAAATTCCTATGTCCTTATCTCTTTCATTTAATTTTTCTGCCCATTCTCTCTCTTTTCTTCCACAGGAAGTCCAGTTATCTGTGTTTGAGAATTTTTCCCTGTATGCCCTTTGTTTGATATGATTTCTTTCTGTTTATCTTTTATGCCTCTTTATATTTCAAATTGTTTTCTTGCTCTTCTCAGTTCATTAATTCTTCCTTGAGTTTTATCTTTTCATTTTCTACACCCATCCACATAATTTCAGTTATGTTTTTCAGGTCTAGAACTTCTATCTAGTTCTTTCTTTTAGTTTCCACTTCTTTCCCAACATTTGTAGTCTTTTATTTCTTTGAACTTATTATCCATGGTTATTTAAATTCTCTCTAATATCTTTATTATTTTACTTCCCTGTGCCCCTTTTTCTTAGTTGTTGACCATGTTCCTTTTTCATAGAATAAGTTCTTTTTTATTGTTACCAAACATTATTTGTCATAGTTTTTTTTTTTTTTTTTTTTAAGTGTAGTCGTTCCTTTGAGAGGTTTCATTATGTTTGTGGATCTCATCTCAGAATAATAGCTTTACACTCCAAACAACTTTGATTCCGAAAGGTGATTATTTTGGAGTATACATACCATATTGTTTAGAAATAAAAAGTTAGCTAATATCTCATATGCTTTTTTATTAGTATGTAAGTTCCAGGCAAGTAGAATAGGCAAAGTTCATTTTGTATATATCAGTGTAAAAGCATTTGGTTTCTACCCATAATTATTAAATAATTGGATATATTTATCTTGGTTACCATTTAGGAACCAAAACTTTATAACTTGTTATGCCTCAGAAGTGTCTCTAAATAGGAATACTGTGATTATGTGCAATTTATAGGTGAGATCAATACCTCCCATAATTTTCAAGTACTGATCTTCACAAACATTTACTTATAGATATTTTCTATAGCTTCATATTGGTGACTCTGTCATAGGGTCTACTATCACGGTTTTTTTGACTAATATTCAGAGTTGAAGAAAATGTTAAAGAAATGTTCAATTTCAGTTAAATCTTAATGAACATAAAGATGTCATATTTCTCCTTCATTCAAGTTCACAGATGTTCTTCTTTCTTTCAGAGACCTTATATGATTCTGTGCCCCCCCCTTGTTAAGAACCCTTGATCTACAAAAAAGAAAGAAGAAAACAATCTTAATTATATAAGAATTGTTTATAGGAAATTAAGTACTTAGGTTGAAGAATTAAATGTGTAATGTGACTTTTTAAAGTAACAATAGTTGTTTCAAGTCATTGGCATTTAGCATACTAATTTCTGATTACAGTTTTGGAAAGACATTGTTGATGATAATGAAGTACGGGATCTCATATCTGATAGAAACAAGTCTCATGGTAAGTCAGTAAAAGTAAAATTAAGTGATTTCAAAATTGCAACAATGGTAAATAAAATATTAATTTAAGTGAAATTTGTATTTTCTCTCATAGAAGGTACATCAGGAGAATGGATTTGGGAATCTTTATTTCATCCACCTCGAAAGCTGGGCATTAATGATATTGAAGGACAGCGGGTACTTCAGATTGCAGTGATTTTGAGAAATCTTTCCTTTGAGGAGGGCAATGTTAAGCTCTTGGCAGCTAATCGTACCTGTCTTCGTTTCCTGTTACTTTCTGCACATAGTCATTTTATTTCTTTAAGGCAATTAGGCCTTGATACATTAGGAAATATTGCAGCTGAGGTAAGCATGTTACAGTACCTTAAAATTGCTTTTGGAGTTAGCAAATTTACTTTAAAATTTTAGGATGTGGCATTTTTTTACAGTTGCCCATATCTACAGGGTATTTAGTAACTGGTTACACCTATTTGTTGCTAAAAGTGGTGGTGCAGAAATATCAAACATTTGTGGAAAAAAAAATTTGAAAAAAGAAGTACTTGAAATGATGCTTCAAATTGAGCCTTGACTAGTCTTATAATAAGTATGTTTTGAAGTAATACAGTGTTGTTTTGTTCACTTTTATTAAATTTGAAATACAGAATTCCAGAAGAAGCATTTCTCAACAGTACTCTTGTTCCTTTTTCCTAGCTTTTGTTGGACCCTGTTGATTTCAAAACTACTCATCTAATGTTTCATACCGTTACAAAATGCTTAATGTCGAGGGATAGATTTTTAAAGATGAGGGGTGAGTACTTGGTTAAGTTTTTTCATTGTGTAAAGTGAATAAACTTTTATCATTTGTTAAAATATATATGTATGTGATGCATGTTTTTCAGGCATGGAAATTTTGGGAAATCTTTGCAAAGCAGAAGATAATGGTGTTTTAATTTGTGAATATGTGGATCAAGATTCATATAGAGAGATCATTTGTCATCTCACTTTACCTGATGTGCTGCTCGTAATCTCAACACTTGAGGTGCTATACATGCTCACTGAAATGGGAGATGTTGCTTGCACAAAAATTGCAAAAGTAGAAAAGAGCATAGGTAAGACTGAACCAAAAATCTTGTAAATTATTTTCTTTATTGAGAAAAAATATGTAATGTACTATATAAAAACTATTCAATATTTGCAATTTTCTGATTAATTTTGAGGAACATTACCTTTTCAAAAACACTTATTGTTTGCATTACACTTTCTGCCTCTTTTAGACAAGTAAGATACATCTAAAATGTAGAGAAGAGGATTATGTGGCTCAGTAATAACTATTCTTTCTATCTGTTGTGTTTTAAATTTTAAAATGACAAAACTCCTATGTCTGACTTTTTGGGAGTAGGTCTTCATGTTTCAAATGGTCAGCTTCTACTGTTGAACACCTAAAGCTCAGTAAAATAAACTTCCATTTCTAGAATTTGCTGGTAGTGATGCTGTCCTTAGAAATCAGTGAACTCACCTACTTAAAGGTCATCAGTTATAAACATACTAAAGCATGCCATATTAATATTTAACTCAAGGATTAAAATGATATCTTCCTTGAGAATAAATACTAAAAGTTAATAAAGATTTAGCTTGAACAGTTATTATTGAGAAATTAAGTTGTCATTTTCCATATCAACAATTCCCAAATCCAGCTACCCATCAGAATCACTGGGAAGCTTTTGAAAGATACCTATTCCCCACTTTAGAGCTACTAACAGATTTAGATTGAGGATAAGCCTTTTTTTGTTTTGTTTTGTTTTTAAGATCCACAGGTAATTCTGATTTACTATTACTGGCATTTGAGAAGCAGTATTCTGTATATATATTCTTCAGAGGTGACATTATTTTGTAATACTGTGGAATGATAACTATTGGTTTTTTAAATTTATTTTAGACATGTTAGTTTGTCTGGTTTCTATGGATATTCAGATGTTTGGCCCTGATGCACTAGCAGCAGTAAAACTCGTCGAACATCCAAGTTCCAGTCATCAAGTTTTATCAGAAATTAGGCCACAAGCTATAGAGCAAGTCCAAACCCAGACCCATGTAGCCTCTTCCCCAGGTTAGTGTTTTTATATATTCTTTTTTCAGTGTACATATGGTTGTGTAAGATTTAATGCTGAGAATCAGTTTAAATTCTTAGTATGAAGAACTGATATTTTACAGTAGAATAGCTAAAGGAAAATTTGGATATGTAATTTCTTAGATATTTTACATTACAGGGGTATCAAAATCTAAAGAGTAAAGAATAGTAGAGAAATCAACTTGAGAAGGATTTAGAAACTTGTGAGGGATTAGATATTCACAACTGCACAAGCAGTAAGTGTCCTGTTGGACTTATTATTTGTGATTTTCATCCTGGGAAACTGACATATAAGGAATATGTTAATTACATATGTTACCTTATAATTCTCTCAGATAATGATCAGGATACTCAAGTATAATACCCCTGAATCTTGACTCCAGTACCACAGAATCAACTGGGAACAGACACATGCACACATACATACATAAGTATGTATATCTATCTACACATGTGTAGAGTCCCGTGACTCAATTCTGTTTAACTCAAGTAACTCTAATTTTAGTACAGACCTGTCTAACAACCAGCCTTTTCATCAGTCCTTGAACTTCTTTCTCCTGGCACATTCTGAGTCATCATTTTTATGTTTTAGCACTTAGCCTTCTTTGTAGTCTTTCTCCGTCTTCATTTGTCCTAACAAAAGCAATTCATCTTTTACTTCACCTGCCCTTCCAGTTTCTGCCCTTTCACTTGCTAATATCACAAAGACACTTCTTGTGTTTTTTCATTTTTTAATAGAAGATGCTTATTTTCTCATTTGATCTCATCTTCCACTTTGTAGTTCATTAATATGGAGACTGTGTAGAATGAACTTCTTCAACTTTGTGCTCCTTCAGTACAAACTTACTAGCATCTGAACTTACTCTCCTTCAACTTCCCTGTGTCCCAGAAAAGAGATGTTCTTTTGAATCCATGCTCTAAGTACCAGTCTTTTTCATCTTTATTCTTTTATTTCAACCTCTTTCTTTACTTCTTCCTTGCAGCTAGAAGTGCTGACAATTCTTTCTCATTCTCCTTCCCTATCCCCAAACAAAAATTTTCATTATCCTTAATCTTTATCACATCAGCCTATTCACCAAATCTTGTGTTTTTCTGAATATCCTCATTTCTTCAATTATCAGTGCTAATGACTCTGTTGAGAAGCCTAGCTCTCCAGCTATCTATTCTCACATTCAGTCATGGTCCCAATCCCTCCCCTATTCTAATTCACAGTATTAAAATTATATACTCTATGCAAAGTACATAAGTCATCATATTTCCTTCATTTCCATTACCACCTTGTAAGTATCTGGTAACATTGCATCATATGCATTTAACTTACGTGAACAGAACGGAATAAAATAAAAGGGAAAAAATAGGTAATTTTGACTGTCAGTATACTCAATGAATTTTTACCCACAGGAAAAAGATGTTTATCAGCCAACACATAATTGGGGAATATTAGAGTATTAATGGTTTCTGAACCTTGACAAAGAAACGAAATGGATCATGTCGTCAGTTAAGTGGGTGGTAGGGATGTGTTTTTATCCTCAAAGAAACTGAGGATTAAATTAATTGAGGACCATAGAGAAACAGTGTGTAACAAAGAAAGGAACTAATAAATTATAAGTGAATTCATTGAACTGTAATGAGCCATTTGAGTAATATTCAAGTGTGATTTTGATGATGGTTACTATTTTTGACTTTTGATTGATCTCTGACCTTGTTAGTTCTTTTGATCTAAACAGAAGAACCCATCCCCAAAACGAAGATCTGATTCTCATTTGGCAAATGCATAATTGAGTGTTTGTGGTTTATTCATTTATATAGTAATTAATTGATAGAGATGGAAATAGGCTCCTAGGAATACAAGTTAATTTTCAAGCTAGAGAGCACTGTATTACTTATCCATACTATAAATGATATCTTTTAAATTATTTGATTAGTTACCCTTTGTTTGACTTTTTTCCTTTTTTTTAATGCTGCCCTGTTACAGAGTAGTCATCTTCAAACTTTTTTCTTTTTGTCATCACTATGAAAGCTTTCTATTGTAAAAAACCTATTTTAGGTTGATATTTAAGTTTTATCATGATTAAAATAGCTACAAAGAAAATATTTTCTTGAAATATATCAAACTTTTTTTTTTTCTTTTGCTGTGCAGCGGTTGAACCCAGGACCTCCTACATGCTAGGCAAGGACTCTACCACTGAGTTACACAGTCAACTCATTAAAACACCCTTTATATCCATTGGAATCTGGATACCATCATGTATTTTAAAAATACACATAGGCTAAGGGTGCTAGGGGTATAGGTCAGTGGTAGAGAATATAGTTAGCATGTGTGAGTCCCTGAATTTAATCCCTAATACCACCCCCTAAAATACAAATACAAATACACACACACACACACACACACACACACACACACGTACACACACGTGCACTTTTAACATTAGAAATTTTACAGTACCCGTTTTCATTTCGCATTCTAATATCCTTACATCATTTTATCCTAATGAAATACATTTATGCTTGACCGTCTTTCATTGTCTGATCAATACTTTTCACCTATAACATAGATATTTTAAAGTTCTTTTAATTAATTCCTTGTTATTCTACAAAACTCTAATTACTTAAAATTTATCATTGCAGGTTTCAGTAATAGTACATTACATAATAGTAAATACAAGTTTTCATAAAGAATTACTAATCAAAATTGTGAGAATATTTGTTGCCTCTCTTTAGATATATTTTAAGTTTCCTAGAAAATATATCAAAAAGATATTAAGAAAATGTGACTGTATATTATACTTGCTATTCTTTTACTTAGAGGCATCTTATATGAATTAATGTATTCACAATGCTTTAGCATAGTGGTTCTCTAACTTGAGTGTGCATCAGGATCACCTGTTGTTGGGGTTACTTAAAGCACAGATTTCTGCGTTCCATACCCTGAATTTCCCAATCAGGGAACCTGAGAATTTTTGTTTCTGATATATTCCCATATACTATGGTCTGGGGATTATACTTTGTGGGTTATTGGGTAAGGAAAATTGATATTTATTTCAAGACCAATAAATACAGTGTTTTGACATTTATAAAATGCTTTGTATCATGTGCTTTAAATACATTTTTGTAAAAATCTTGGCACTGCAGATTTACCTCATTCAGTATATGAAAAATGTCTACCTCGTATCTTATTTAATAAAGCTGTTTTTTGTTTCCTTGTCTGAACTTTATCTTTTCATTCTGGGGTTGAACCCAGGTCCTCACACTTGCTAAACATGTATTCTACACTGAGCTACATCCCTAGCTCAATAAAAAAAGTTCTCTTGCTTAATAAGACTTGCTTTCTGTAACTTAGGCAAAGTCCAACTTTTCTTAAAATTATTTTTTAGTTGTAGATGGACACAATACCTTTATTTTATTTATTTATGTGGTGCTGAGGCTCGAACCCAGTGCCCCATATATGCAAGGCAAGTGCTGTACCACTAAGCCACCCAAAGTCCAGCTTTTTCAATTAGGAAAAGTATGTTAATATATGCTCTTATGACTTCTTCCTTTTTCCTTCAGAATTCTGAGAGTTAAACTTGCCATGAATTTGTCATTTGAATGAAATAAGATACCACTACCTTCAAAATTTCTTTTAAGTATTTTCTGTTATGCTTACACAATATATTGCCTCAGAAGGAATGCATTCTTTGACAGCAGTTAGGGGATACAGGAAGCAAACACATTAAAGTAATTTGTTATCACTTTGCGTGAATTCACAATACACTAAAGGACTAGAATTACCTATTTCTAATTTTCACAATGCCCTGCTTTGCCTTTTAACTGTAATATGTAAAACACTGGGATTGACAGGAAGCCCTATCATAATACCTTGGTTAAAACAAGACTTTGTGGACCCTAATGTTTAGGAAAGTTGAGTAACTGGAAATTGATTCCTTTCAAGGTTTAAGTGCTTTTGTATCATTTGGTGTGCCATGGTAGGTATCCTAAGGGCAGTGTGCTTCTCAGTTTGTAGATTCTTTAGAGTAATTGTACATTTCCAGTTTCTATTTTTAATTGTGATCACATTGTTTTTTATGCATTGTAATTAAGGCTTCGCATATTTTAGCATTATTTCTGGTGTTTCATGAATTCGTTAATCTATTCAGACAATTTAAGTCTGAATACAGTATACATTCATTCATGGTGCAAGTGATGAAGAAAAGGGAAGAAGATTTTATTTGAGCCCTAGAAGAATATTTTCTGTAATAGTGTTTTCAAGATAAATGACAAAGAAGTGATACGCAGGGATTTCCAACAACAGGATTTTGATTGTTTTACCATATTCTGTTAGGAAGCATAGTACACTGTGGTCCCCATAGTACACTGTGGTCCCTGAAATGTGGCAACCTGGATTTAAATCCATCACTTGTAAAAGAAGGCTTTCTAGTTACCCCAGTTCTCTCCATTATGTGATCCTGTGTGAACTTAATCTCTGAGATTTAATTTTCTGTTTTGTAAAATAGGGATAATTATACTTAGACTTAAAAAGAAAATTAAATAATGTAAATGAAAATGGCTTAATACAGAGGAGATAGGTGTTAAGTGACTGCTTTTAGTTATTATATCAAAGAAAGCCTGGGGTTCTTTTCAAATGTTGTGGTTGCTTCAAATCATTCAGCTTCTACTGTACCTCAGAGCTTTTCTAGTTCTAGTAACTTGAAAAATGTGTTTGTTCTAAGTGTTCTGAGAAATTTTGCTAAAATGTCATCTGAAAAAAAGGGAGGATATACTCTATATGTTTAAAACTTTCAAAATCTTGCCAATTCAATGATGACATTGAATAACTTAATTTTTATATTTATATATATTCTTTGTTGTAAAAC
Source organism: Sciurus carolinensis (assembly GCF_902686445.1). Classification (NCBI taxonomy): domain Eukaryota; kingdom Metazoa; phylum Chordata; class Mammalia; order Rodentia; family Sciuridae; genus Sciurus; species Sciurus carolinensis. The sequence goes on from NC_062216.1 coordinate 106,601,087, forward strand.
ATTTATCTTCTATTTCTCTCATTTTCATTTGATTCTTTGTGTAATATAATAGAAAACATTAATTTTTCTACGGATCTTTTCAATTATTATTATTGGAAAATAATAGTTTCAACTTCATTCGTATTCATTCATTAACCTTGAAATTATTTTAAAATATGACCTATGTGAAATATTAGAAACTATGAGTCTTATGATTAAAGACCAGTATTTTTACACAACCAGGTTGCCTCTTCCAAAAGTATACTTGAAAATTATTATTACAACAGATTCAAAATTATTAAAACAGATCTCTTCCTTTTTTTCTCCTTTCCTGAAGAATAATGTATGGACATTCTAGAATGTGGGACTCTAAGTTAGTTTAGCTTTTGTTCATCTTACCACAGAAATTTTATACAGTTAATACTGACCTTTGAAATTAAGAAGTGAAATTATAGTTTCTATTGCATTATGCTTCTGTAACTAAGCTGAGAAATGCTTATTATGTGTGTGGTCTAATTAAACCACTTGAGTTCTGGTTTCTTTAGCTATACCTACCTCACAGAAGAACTAGGTAAGATAATATATGTAAAGTGTTTAGTCAGTGATTGAGCCCATGGGAAAACAGATTTGAAATTATTAGCTAAATCACCTGTATATTGTTATTATTTGAATGATTATAAAGCTAAACAAAATATGAACCATCTAAGATGGTACCTGGTATAATATATGCTCCATTATATATTAGTTTCTCAAATTTGTATGTTTTCATGTCTTTTTAAAGATAATCACATAATTTCAATAATTAAATTTTAAAAAAATTTTAGAAATTATGTAGCTAATATATATTTTTTTTCTTTAGCTTCCAGAGCAGTTGTAGCACAGCATGTTGCTCCACCTCCAGGAATAGTGGAAATAGATAGTGAGAAGTTTGCTTGTCAGTGGTAAGTGGTTTATTTTTATTAAGATTTTGTCGTTGGGAAGAAATATATTTACCAGTCATCCAAAATGTTTTAGAGTGTATGTGTGAGAGAGACAGACACAGAGAATATATATATATATGTGTGTGTGTGTGTGTGTGTGTGTATATATATGTGTGTGTGTGTGTGTGTGTGTGTATAGGTAGGTAGATAAATAGATACATAGATTTGTGTTAGAGTAGAATATCATTTATATGAAAAAAGGACAAAATCACTTTGCCTATATTTTGGAATAATTAGAAAAAATCAGAATTTTCAGAATTAAAATAGTCTGGAATTTCATTAAATTACACCACTTAATTTCCTTTTTGGAGTAATGTTTGAGTTAAAAAGTTGTATATCCCTTTTATAGAGGATAGTATTTGATGATTAAATGGATTACAAAGTTTGTTCTTCTGAAATTATGTTTTCTTAAAAGTGAACTGAACTGACTTTAAGAAAATAAAACATGGTTTTGTTGTTAAATGTCCCTTCTCTTCCATCTATACCAAATCTTCTTAATCATTGATAGTTAATTTTTCCTTTTTGTTGAGTAATGAGGGGAAATTAATCAAATGATAGAATAGCCAGTGTAGCTACCTTAAAATAAGCAACTTGACAATGATATTTTCTTGAAAACATTGAGTAGTCATATATTAGTCACTTTCTGAAAAAACAATTGTACAGTTGGTTAGATTTCATTTTGTCATGGAGCATTACCTCAACATTATTTTACGAAGTAATTTAAACTCTTTCGAAGATTAACATATTACAATAGAAAGATCACTTTTCAAATGAGATAACACTTCATAAAATTTCTTTTTTTGGTCCCTTTTCTTCCATTCTCTAACATTATTTGTCCCTTATTCCATATTCCTGTCACTCTGTGTTCTGTATTTTTGGTGTTTTCATATCCTTGTTTCTGTGATAGTTTTCTCCACACTTATACTTTGCTTAAATCAGGTTTATGGTTCTAAATATCTAGTTATTTGCTTTTTTCTCTCCTCTAACATCAACATTAACCCCTTTGTATAAAGAATCTCTTTACAATATTTGGAAATGTTTGCCTTCTACATTGCAACCAAAATGAACTTTTTTTATATCTAGTTTTTTTGAAATATCCATACAGAGAAGATTATGAAAGGTAGAAAAAGCATGTGCCCCATGTGTTTGGCATAGATCTATTTTTTTAAATCCCAGTTGCACATTTCTACCACTTCTTAGAGAAAGGGAAGAAAATTATAGTTATTTTATCATAGGTATCATTTGATTAAGTTTATAAGAATCACCTAAGTTGGCCTGTTATGCCTAATGATTTCTGGAAAGACAGACACTAGGATAATAAAGCCTCTATCCTAACTTATAGATGGAAGTCACTTTAAGAAAAACACAAATTGATGTTTCAATTAGTTTGTAATGAATTAGCAAATAGAAGTGTTTTGAAATGAAGGAATGAGAGTGTACAGCATGGGAAGTGTCATTGTTTTAGGGAGTAGATGACAAGCTTTGGTAAGTTTTTTCGGAAGAAATTTGATCCAAGAGTCAGAAAAGTGAAACCTTAGTTCAATTTTTCCACCATTTTCTTCAACTGCAATGCAGATAACTCATAATTAGGAACTTCTGTTATAATTATTACAAGACAAGGAACCCAAGTAAATATTTACTAACTAAAACTATTTCTTATAGAGCAATTGCTGCCAACACACTAACCCTGTTCTTGCTGGAATGTGAACATAGTTTTTATATTTGTTCTTTTTTTAATTTTCAAATTTGATTGATTGATTGATTGGTTGGTTGGTTGGTTGTCTTAGTGGTACTGGGGACTGAACCCAGGGCCTCATGTATACTAGGCAAGTGGTCTTTCACTGAGCCCTTCTTATTTTTTATTTTTGAGACAGGAATCTTGCTAAGTTACCCAGGCTGGCCTTGAACTTGGAATCCTCCTGCCTCAGCCTCCCAAGTAGCAGGGATTGTATTCATGCTGCCCTGCACCCAGCTTGTAGTTGTTCTTAATGATATTTTTAACACTATAATAGACTGATTAAGTGGTTAATCTCTAGATTTAATCTAAAACCTAACGTGTTTTGCTACTAATATAATGAGGTAGTAAAATTTATTAGTTTATAACATTACCTTCAAAGAGTTTTAATGTACTTAAATGTGGAATATCCTATATTTTGTATAATGCCTTTATTTTTCTCCTGTTTTAGGCTAAATGCTCATTTTGAAGTAAATCCAGATTGTTCTGTCTCTCGAGCAGAAATGTATTCTGAATACCTCTCAACTTGTAGTAAATTAGCTCGTGGTGGAATCCTCACATCAACTGGATTTTATAAATGTCTTAGGTAGGATGCATAATTCTTTAAATAAAATTCATTTGCATCACTTCCAATACCTCTTGCTCTTTTGAAAAAAAATACCAAATATCTATCTACTTTTACATATCTCTACTACTTGAAATTTCATTAGTAGGTTGTAGTGTGGAGGAGTTTTAAATACAAGGCAATTTCCTAAACACATCTGGTGTTTATGTTGGAACATTACAGGTTTATTAAAAAAAGAAAAAAAAAAAGGAAGAAATTGAGGTTTTTTGTTACTTAGTTTTACACATTAAAAACTTTAGAACTTTTTAACCTTGAATATAAACTAATACTGTCTGTAATTAATACTGTATCTTCAAGTATCAAGACTTTGATATTTCACTAAGTTCCTAAGAAGTATTTTGAAAACCATCATACATAGGGTGGAATTGTTTAAAACTCAACAATGCTGTTAATGAATAATGATTTTTTAAATTGGAGGATTCATCTCCATCTCTTTCTTTGCTTCCCGCCTTTACAGAATATAACTTTAGGAATCAGGCTGGTTCATACATAAGTAGCAGGGAATGTACTGCTATTGTTTCCGTGAACATTGTTAGAAGTTTTTTACCAGTGTGCTAGTTATCATAACTGAGTATGTATTACTTTACAGAACAGTTTTTCCAAATCATACAGTGAAGAGAGTGGAGGATTCCAGTAACAATGGGCAGGCACATATCCATGTGGTAGGAGTAAAACGGAGGGCTATCCCACTTCCCATTCAGATGTACTATCAGCAGCAACCAGTGTCTACTCCTGTTGTTCGTGTTGATTCTGTTCCTGATGTATCTCCAACTCCTTCACCTGCAGGTATTAATTTTTGTTGTATTTTAAATATTACTAATGTAATAAAACAATGAAATATATATATGTATATGTGTGTGTGTATGTGTATGTATGTACATACATATATATGTAATATATACTTTTAAAATCTATAACTTTCCCTTGTTTTCCTGATAGCATTTTACTTGATTTCTTATTTTACCACATTCATAATGTTTCGAAGTTGTTGGATATGTATTTCTTAAATCTGTTTTTTCTCATTCAGTAAAATATTCCTACTTACAGATTTTTAGTCATTTCATTTGGAATTTTGACTTTTTTCCCATATTTTCAGGAATCCCTCATGGATCACAAACTGTAGGAAATCATTTTCAGAGGACTCCTGTTACCAACCAATCTTCAAATTTGACTGCAACACAAATGTCATTTCCAGTACAAGGTGTTCATACTGTGGCACAGACTGTTCCAAGAATTCCACCAAATCCTTCACTTCATACCCACCAGCAGCAAAATGCTCCAGTGACTGTCATTCAAAATAAAGCTCCAATACCTTGTGAAGTGGTTAAGGCTACAGTAATCCAGAATTCTGTACCCCAGACGGCAGTTCCTGTTAGTATTGCTGTTGGAGGAGGACCTACACAGAGTTCTGTGGTTCAGAATCACAGTACAGGGCCACAACCTGTTACAGTTGTGAATTCTCAGACATTGCTTCACCATCCATCTGTAATTCCACAGCCGTCTCCATTACACACGGTGGTACCAGGACAAATACCGTCAGGCACTCCTGTTACGGTAATTCAACAAGCAGTCCCACAGAGTCATATATTTGGCAGAGTACAAAACATACCAGCATGTACTTCTACAGTTTCACAGGGTCAACAGTTAATTACCACATCACCCCAACCTGTGCAAGCTTCATCTCAACAGACATCAGCTGGTAGCCAGCCACAGGACACTGTTATCATAGCACCCCCACAGTATGTAACAACTTCTGCATCCAACATTGTCTCAGCAACTTCAGTACAGAATTTTCAGGTAGCTACAGGACAAATGGTTACCATTGCTGGTGTCCCAAGTCCACAACCCTCAAGGGTAGGGTTTCAGAACATTGCACCAAAACCTCTCCCTTCTCACCAAGTTTCATCAACAGTGGTACAGCAGCCTATTCAACAACCACAGCAGCCAACACAACAAAGTGTAGTGATTGTAAGCCAGCCAGCTCAACAAGGTCAAACTTATGCACCAGCCATTCACCAAATTGTTCTTGCTAATCCAGCAGCTCTTCCAGCTGGTCAGACAGTTCAGCTAACTGGACAGCCAAACATAACTCCATCTTCTTCACCATCACCTGTCCCAGCTACCAATAACCAAGTCCCTACTGCCATGCCATCTTCTTCCACCCCTCAATCACAGGGACCACCTCCTACTGTCAGTCAAATGCTATCTGTGAAAAGGCAGCAACAGCAGCAGCATTCACCAGCACCCCCACCACAACAGGTACAGGTACAAGTTCAGCAGCCACAACAAGTACAGATGCAAGTTCAGCCTCAGCAAACAAATGCAGGAGTTGGTCAGCCTGCTTCTGGTGAGTCAAGTCTGATAAAACAGCTGCTACTTCCAAAGCGTGGTCCTTCAACTCCAGGTGGTAAACTTATTCTCCCAGCTCCACAGATTCCTCCCCCTAATAATGCAAGAGCTCCTAGCCCTCAGGTGGTCTATCAGGTGGCCAATAATCAAGCAGCTGGTTTTGGAGTTCAGGGGCAAACTCCAACTCAGCAGCTGTTGGTTGGGCAACAAAATGTTCAGTTGGTCCAAAGTGCAATGCCACCCACAGGGGGAGTGCAAACTGTGCCCATCTCAAACTTACAAATATTGCCAGGACCACTGATCTCAAATAGCCCAGCAACCATTTTCCAAGGAACTTCTGGCAACCAGGTAACCATAACAGTTGTGCCAAATACAAGTTTTGCAACTGCAACTGTGAGTCAGGGAAATGCAACTCAGCTCATTGCTCCAGCGGGAATTACCATGAGCGGAACACAGGCAGGAGTTGGACTTCAGGTACAAACACTTCCAGCCACTCAAGCATCTCCAGCTGGACAATCATCATGTACTACTGCTACTCCCCCGTTCAAAGGTGATAAAATAATTTGCCAAAAGGAGGAGGAAGCAAAGGAAGCAACAGGTTTACATGTTCATGAACGTAAAATTGAAGTCATGGAAAACCCATCGTGCCGACGAGGAGCCACAAACACCAGCAATGGGGATTCAAAAGAAAATGAAATGCAGGTGGGAAGTCTTTTAAATGGGAGAAAGTACAGTGACTCAAGTCTACCTCCTTCAAACTCAGGGAAAATTCAAAGTGAGGTCAATCAGTGCTCACTAATCAGTAATGGACCATCATTAGAATTAGGTGAGAATGGAGCATCTGGAAAACAGAACTCAGAACAAATGGACATACAGGATATCAAAAGTGATTTGAAAAAAACCCTAGTAAATGGAATCTGTGATTTTGATAAAGGAGATGGTTCTCATTTAAGCAAAAACATTCCAAATCACAAAACTTCCAATCATGTAGGAAATGGTGAGATATCTCCAGTGGAACCACAAGGAACTTTAGATGCCACTCAGCAAGATACTGCCAAAGGTGATCAGCTAGAAAGAATTTCTAATGGACCTGTATTAACTTTGGGTGGTTCACCATCTATGAGCAGTATACAGGAGGCTTCAAATGCGACAATACAGCAATTTAGTGGTACTGATTTGCCTAATGGACCTCTAGCTTCAAGTTTGAATTCAGATGTGCCTCAGCAACGCCCAAGTGTAGTTGTCTCACCACATTCTACAACCTCTGTCATACAGGGGCATCAAATCATAGCAGTTCCCCACTCAGGATCAAGAGTGTCCCATTCTCCTGTCCTATCATCAGATGTTCGGTCTACAAATGGCACAGCAGAATGCAAAACTGTAAAGAGGCCAGCAGAGGATAATGATAGGGAAACAGTCGCAGGAATTCCAAATAAAGTAGGAGTTAGAATTGTTACAATCAGTGACCCCAACAATGCTGGCTGCAGTGCAACAATGGTTGCTGTTCCTGCAGGAGCAGACCCAAGCACTGTAGCTAAAGTAGCAATAGAAAGTGCTGTTCAGCAAAAGCAGCAGCATCCACCAACATATATACAGAATGTGGTCCCACAGGTAAGTCATTCTCCTGTCATATTCTCTTATAAAATTCTTATCTGTAAATGAGTTTAAGAAAAAAATGTACTATTTTTTCGTATTTTACCTTGAAAAGTTATTGTGTCAGCTCACTTAAATTGTCATGTTTATTTCCTCTGGTTTTATACTATTAAATAGTTTGTATTTATTAGCTTTTGTATCTGGTAATATGAATCCTTCAGTTTTGTTATAGACTGAAATTAGTAATTTTGTAGGCCCAAGGTACAGAAGCAGTTTCTAACATCTTTTGAAGAATTTAAAAAATGTATATCAGTTTCCTTTTTGAGTTTACTGTAGGTGGTGAGGGGGACTTCCTAAGAGTACTCCAAGTGGGAATTTCTGTATTTATTTGATATTTGTGTGTTTCTTTGTGGCCCTGTTAACAGTCTTTTTTTTTTTTTTTTTTTTTTTTTAAAGGATGAATCCTGTAACGACTCTAAGAATGTTTTTGCAATATTTATGTATTGAATTAGTTCCCTTTATTCTTAAAAAAAGTATTGCTTATAATTTCAGTTTGTTGCAGGTATTCTGATATTTTTACTTTGTGTTTCTAACTACTTTCTTCTGCTGTTTCCTTTTTAATTCCTACTCTCCATCTCTGCCTACCCTAGTACTAAATAAAAATATTTTCTAGCATCCATTCTACTGAATTAAGGATCCAGTCAGCCAATAAAGATTCTAAGGACCATCCTACATGCTATTTCTACTGAAATCATGGGTTTACTTAACAGTTACCACCACCTATTTCCTGAATCACTTCTCTTTTACTGTTTCTTCTAACTAGTAGTGCATAGCCAGAACCTTCTGTGACTATTGCCAACTCTGCTAGCACACCTCTGGCTTGGGTTTTTTCTTTATGCTTACAGTGTATGACAGCAGATGTATGAGCATTGTTGATATCAAATCTAGGTATGGGTAACAGCAAAAGGACAGATGCCAGAACTAAAAGAAGAGTCCCTTGCTTCAGACCAGTTCTACTATTACTACGTGTATTTATTCATGTGTATGGATAAAATTGGATTGTGCTGCTTTGGGATATAAGATTTTAATTTATATTTTTGTATTGCCTACATGTATTTCAAAGTAACTAAATTGTACATTCTTGCATCAGTGCTACATATGTGGCAATAATGATATGAATGGTGGATAGAAAATCATTTTTACTTAAACAAGCTTCCACAAGTTGAACTTTTTGCTTAAATGATGCAGTGTTGTATACCTAGTAGATATTCAGTAAGTTGAATTTTTATATTTTTCTTACATTTAGTAATTTCTCAGTTCATCTTGATTATATACCTGGCTTTCTTCTTTCCACTTGGAGTCTGTTACAATTCTAAATACTAATGATAGACCAAGCCTAACTATAGAGAAACTCCATTATTATGGAATTGTTTCATTAACCCGTATTTTGTGTGTCCCTAATTTTCCAGTGTGGTTATATTCAATAATGATAGCTCAATGAAAAAGAATGAGAAATAATTCTAGCTAAGATTAGGTAGGACCTGTGTTAGGGTCTTAGAACTACAGCATTTTCTCACTTAATTCTCACAATAATCCTATCAGGTAAAATTATTGATTTTTTTTTTTTTTTTAACCATTTTAGAGATGCGGTAGCACGATTCTAAATAACTCACCCAAGATTACCAACAAATGCATGGTAGTGCCAGACCTAAATACCAAACTAATACTCTTAACCCAGTAACTTTTAGTTTTTCCACTATTCTAAACGTTTTCTCTATAAATTTCCAGAAACTCCTTTTTCTATCTTCCATTTTGATTATTTGAACTATTGTGTGATAGGATATTCATATAACTAAATTATCATTTTAGTTCATTAATGCTAAAAAACTGTTAGCACATTCATGATTCAGACCATTAAAGAGAACGCATTTTGTTTCCAATCTGAAAAATCTATATTAATCTTATACCCATTTTCCCCAAAAGTGTAGTTTATTTTAAAAAGCTACACTCTGAGTTTAGTGGTAGAACACTTGCCTTGCATACATAGGCCCCAGGTTCAATCCCCAGCACAAAAAAAGAATGAAAATAAAAGGAGGAGGAGAAGGTGAAGAAGTAAAAAAAAAGCAGCAACATTCTTTTGTTTCTGAAATTGATATTTAGTTGGCATGCAGAAATTTAAAGCTTTGCAAGGAAGAGATGTAGCATTGTGGTATTTATGAAAATGAGAATGAAAAACCTGGATTTTTACATATAGCACTTAGCATAATACTTACCACGTGGTATTCAATGACAGTACAGGTATATTTTATCTTCACATGTAAAGTAAACTAGTTATATGGGCTAGACACATGAAACAGAGTGGGGGAGATCAGCTGTTCAAGATGGTACTGTTAAGATTCTAGTTATGCTATTGAGCCTTCTTTCTAAGAGTCTGATAATAGAAAATCATTCCACCATTGCCCATATTCTTTAATTTTCTTCATATATTCTTTAAGTTGCATTTGAGACCTTGGTTTAATACCATTTTATTCACCATTTGAATTGGTAGCTTAAAGGAGCCCAAAATTGATAAATGATTTTTTTTTTCAGTCAAATATGCTATTCCCAACATTTCAAGGGATCTAGGGATGTTAAGAAGTTACCTTGTCCCCAGTATGAACATTAGATTTGCAGAGTGCTCAGGGCTGGAAAGATTGAAGTGTCCCTGCTAAGAAAGGCCAATAGGTAATCCTTCCTAATACCATTATTAATTCATTTTTTTCTATTGATTTTGTTCCTTCTTGCCCCTATTAATCAGCTGTATTAATTTCATTTTTAAAAAGTTAGAGCAAGAAGAATATATGTGAAAGTAAATGATACAACCATAGACTTTAAGTCTGTTATATCTGCAAATTTATGTACCACTTATAGGATACCATTTCTAGATTCCCTACCCTCATCCACTATTCATGAATTGATATCTGCTAGAGGCAAAAAACTACATTGACATAGTTAAAAACAGAAATAAGTAAAAAATGAAAGAGACATAAAAATATTTACCCGAAGACTTTTTTGAGCATTATGTAAAACACATTTTGTATATATATGTTAATCCCCATGGTCCAATAACTTGTCAGATTCTTCTATATAAAAATTGTTTGCTTAAAGACGTACTCACTTAAGGTATTTATATATACCTTGTCTCCGTTCCCCATTCTTCACATATGAATCATTCCTGATGTGCTGTGTAACCCTGAATATTGGTATATTTTCAAGCTTTTCCTTTTTCTGATAATGAACTTGAGAAATTTATTCAGACCATTAGAAAATGGATCTGTAGTCTCAAGGTGGCAGCATTTAATCATAGCCATAGAAGATAATTTTAGCAAGAACTACAAAATTTAAAAAAAGTTTTTTTAAATGAGTCTATTGCTCAGATTTGAAGAACATAGCCCATTGCAGAAACTATGAAAGGCACTTCCACTAAACATAATCTGTTTCTATCCCTGTGTATTTTTACAAAATAGGTTTGATATGTGTTGCTTGTATAGATTTATACTTAATAAGAGGGAAAACTTGATAGAGGTTGAGTATCCCTATCCAAATTGCTGAGGAGGAAAAGTGTTTCAGATGTTTAGCTTTTTTAGATTTTGGAATATTTATATAAACATAGTGAGATAAGGTAGGGATGGGATCCAACTCAACACAAAATTCATTTGTTTCATATATTCTTTCTACACATAGCCTGCAGATAATTTTGTATATGAAACAAAGTTTCATGATCTAGAATTTTTCTGCTTCTGGTGTTATGTCAGCATTCAAAAAGTGTCAGATTTTGGAGCATTTTTAAGTTTCAGATTCCCAGATTAAGGATGTTTAACTGTAGATTTAAAAAATGAGGGAATGTTGGAGCCAAGAGGGTCTTAGATATTACATTGTCCAAAGCTCTCATTTTTAAGAGTTGAAGTGACTTGCCTACACCCCCAAAAATCTTTTTTTTTTGCAGTGATTTCTGTTACTGTCTCAATCCTATTCTATAAAAATGTGTACATTTAAGCATGATCCTTTACATCACATTTAGAGTACATCTAACTCATGTTTCTTACAAGGTTTTGAAGGTATCTATCCTTCCTCAACTCCTCTGAAGAATACACTTTACCAGGGTCTCTGAATGTAGCTCTGTGGTAGAGTGCTTGCCTAGAATACACTCCACCAGTTATTTCAGTTTTACTTTAGGTGTCCTGGTATCTGGTTTTTTCACCAGTTTGCCTCAACCAACTCTACTCTTTTAAAATATTTATGTAGAATTAAACACAGTATTTGATTACTGCTAAGAGTTTATGTTGAAGTGAATAGATTATGACTTTCTAGCTTTCCTGACAAGGACTGAAATCTTCAAATTTTAGTCCTATTCAAAGGTTTTTAAAGTTTAATATTAATAGGAAAGTAAGGACTTAAAAACATGAAGTCAAAGTATCACTGTTACCTAGAATTTTTAGCAATAATTTACTCTTGAAAAGATAATAAAGGAAAACAAGGTTACAATTGATTTCAACAAAAAGAAGCAGTAGATTTTTTCAAAATTAAAACTGCTATCTTCATTAACATTTTTAGTTAATTTTATATTTACAAAAGAAACAACAAAATTGTTTCACGTCCTTTATGTAATTTTACGTTTCTGGTCACTCACTGAAGTTATGCCTTTTCCACTTTGGTTACAAAAACTACAGTATGAAAAATTAGTAGCTCTCTTTCAGAGTAGAACAAAGATACAGAATTTTCTTCAAGAGGTAGTCACCCCCCCCTCAAAAAACAAAAAACAAAAACATGACTTTGAAACATATTTTTACCTTTATGTTTGAATTATGTCTATGGCTAATGTTCTCGCATTTCACAACAAAGTTTAATGTTCAGAGGAAGCAATTTGTGCTTTTCAGAAAAAATCAAAATGCCTATTCTTAAAACATATTTAATTGATACTTTGAAAAAAATGTGTAGTACAAAAATAGAGCCAAGAAGCCCTATGATCTGTCACCTGATTTCAGATATTATTAACATTTTGCCATTCTGGTTTCCTCTATTCCCAATCACTATCATGTATTTTTCAGCATTTTAAAACACATCCCAAATATTATTTCATTTTACTACTTGTACTTCATATACACAGACATGGAAAGATTCATAAAATAAAAATATCAAATTATAACTAACAAAAATAATAGTTTCTTAATATTATCTGATAACTCACTTTATGTTCAGTTTTGCCTGATAATCTTTAAAAAAACATTTTAACAGTTTGTGATTATAGTACTAAAATATTCTGTACATTGCATTTAGTTAATATGTCTTTCATTCATTTTTAACAGTTTAGAACATTCCCTTGGTAACATTTGAATTTAAAATAGCCCATGATTCCCTGTTACTATATTTTCTGTGACACCAGTGTTTCACAATTACAAGCAAACAAAAAGACGAAAGTTGTTAGCATTTTAGAATTTATAAATTTCTAATTTATAAACATAGAATAAAAGTCAATAAAATACTAATTCAAATGGTAATAGTATAGGGAACCAGAAGTTTCATTCTGAGGGAATATTATAGCCTTAACAAATTTATTCTTTAATTAAAAAGTTCCATATTTGTAACTTGTTAAAATTTCCTGCATTTTATATTTGGTTAATATGTCTTTTATTTATTTTTGACAGCTTAGATTTACTTCAGGCATTCTTGTTTAAACAAGGATATCTTGGTAATATTTGAGATCAAACCATCCAATCATTGACAGGTGCAATGGTGCACACCGGCAGTCCCAGCAACTCTGGAGACTGAGGCAGGAGGATTTCAAGATCAAGACCAGCCTCAGAAACTCAGTGAAACCCTCAAAACCTAGTGAGACCTATCTCAAAATAAAATATGAAAAAGGACTGGGGATGTAACTCAGCGGTAAAAGCACCCATGTGTTCAGTCCCCAATACCAAAAAAGTAAAATGCCCAATTATTAAAATTATCTGTATTTTTTAATGCAACATTTTCATTTCCAAGAAAACAAATTGACTAGGTTTTGTTTGCTTGCTTGCTTGTTTGGATAAATACCCTGGTACTAAGGTTATTTTTTTCTTTGATCCTGCCCCCCACCATCAGAAATTTTATGGCTTTAAGAATTTGCAAGACTTTCAGATCTGTTTCTAGTATTCACTTGGTAAACTGTGTGTTGCGGGGAGCCGGTACTGGGGATTGAACCCAGATGTGCTTTACCACTGGACCACATCCCCAGCCCCTTTTTAAACTTTTTTTTAAGTTTTGAGACAGGGTCTCAAAGGCTGGCTTTGAACTTGGAATCCTCCCTTCTCAGCCTCCATACTGAGATAACAGGCAAGGCCTGGTAGACAATTTTAGTTCGTTCATTTGTCACTGTCCTCATACTGAACTCATCATCTTTCGTCCCCTTTCTTCAAAATATACTTTCCTTTCCAGACTTTGTTCTTAAAATAATAATAATAATAATAATAATAATAATAATTGTCATTAAGAATCTAGAGCTAGGTTCTTCATGTAGTTTCTTTAGTCTTCCTATCATCCCATAAATTAAATTTTATTACTTGCACATTATGGATGAAAAACCTGAGGATTGGTGAGGGTAATTTGGTTGCCCAGGTCATGTGACTAATTAAAAAGCAGATTGAAAAATTGAGTCTTGACGTGTCAAGATTAAAAAATCCTCATTCTATGACATCTGTACTATCGTTAAAATGTTGTTTTGTGCATATATGTTTTCTCATTAACTCTTGTAAAGAAGTTTTAAGATTGTGAACCTATTATAGAAACAACTTTAGTCGCATGCCCGAAGTAGATTTTTCCTCCAAAGCTTAGTAAAGATTCTTAGGATTTCTCATTTCTGACATGAACTTTTTCTTTCAACATTTTATTCTTTTTCTTCTTTCATTTGTATGTTATAATATTATAGCTTTATATGTTTGTGTTTTGTCTTTTTCTAATTATGATTTTTAATCTGAGGTACTCCGCAATTTTACCTTAGTGTATGTCCACTTTTTACCTTATAAATGAACACATTTATTCAATATTTTCCCAAGTTTTTAAGATATTTTCTTGAAAATAATGCTTAAAATGTAATGATTGGCAATTGTGTGGTACATTTCTATATAAAATTTAATACTAATTTTTCCCTTTGAGGCATTTGAAGAAAATCTATACCCTAAATTTATTTTAGTCTGCATTAAATTTGTTAATGTTTTTCAGAAAAAAGGGGTGAGATACAGAATAAACATGTTATTTTCAAAAGACATTGTTTAGACTCCTTTGATTAGTATTATCTATCAAAAGCTATAATTGAGCAATTTCAAAGACTAAAATTTTTAAACATTTTACTGCAAATTAGTATTTGATATTCTGCTTATATGGTGTATCATTATTAACTGTCATCTGAAAATTTATTTGCTTTTTACTGTTTATTATTTCTTTCCTGTTCTATTCCTTATGAAACCTAAGAGGAAATATTACTCAAAGGAAGTGAGAATTTGCAGTTAATCTGTTGTTGTGAAGATCAGACATAAGTAAATCAAATGGTTACTTTTATAGGGTATTTCTCATTTAAATTTATAATTGGTTGCTCCTACCTAAAAGTCTGAATTTTCAGTAATGTAGTCTGCCCTCTGTGTCTGTGGGTTGCACATCCATGAATTTAATCAACTTCGATTCAAAAATTGGGAAAAAATGTATTTATACAGAACAAGTACTGACTTTTTTTTTTTCTTGTCATTACTCCCTGGACAATACAATATAACAACTATTTGCTTAGCATTTACATTGAATTAGGTACTATAAGTGATCTAGAAGTGACTTAAAATAGGTGAGAGGATATACATGGATTATATGCAATTAATTTGCCATTTTTACTTAAGGGACTGAGCATCTGTGGATAATATTAATCTGTGGATACTGGAACCAATCCCACACAGATACCAAGGGACTACCATAGGTACTTGACAATGGTAGCAACAATGTGTGATCTCCCTCTGTGGTTCCTGTTAAATAAAAGAATCAGCTGGGCACAGTGGCGCACACCTACAGTCCCAGCAACTTGTGAGGCTGTGGCAGGGTTATCACAGGTTCAAGGCCAGCCTCAGAAACTTAGTGAGACTCTGTCTCAAAACTTAAAAAAAAATACGTAAAAGACTGGTAATGTAGCTCAATGGTAAAGTACCCCTGTGTTCAATCCCCAGTACCCCACTCCCCCAAAAAAGAATCATGCTTCCTAAATATTTTATAAAAATATCATCTTTTTAAAGATAATCATTAACTTAAAATTGTAAAATGTAAATTTCATGTTAGAAATGCCTAAATATTGTAATCAAACTTATAAGACTGTTCTATAAAATATTATTGTTTTTTCAGTATCATGTCACAAACTCTGTTTGTGCTTTTTCACAGAACACTCCTATGCCACCTTCACCAGCTGTACAAGTGCAGGGCCAGCCTAACAGTTCTCAGCCTTCTCCATTCAGTGCATCCAGTCAACATGCAGATCCAATGAGAAAACCTGGGCAGAACTTCATGTGTCTGTGGCAGTCTTGTAAAAAGTAAATGGCAGTTTTATTTGATATACAAAAGTGTTCTTTGTTTTAGAATGCTTTCATATTTAAATTTCTGTCACCTATAGTTTTCTGAAAGTTTTCATCTGAAATTACTAACTTGTAACTTGTAGAACTTATGTTCGAATTTATATGTATCCAATGACACTGTAAGAAATGATATAAATAGTAGAAAGAATGTCATTGCTTAGTAGTAAGTTACTAGGGAATGTGGTTCAGCATTCATTAGATTTTAATTTTTAAAAATTAGTTAAGAATTTGTGTTTTTGACTCTGTAAAAGATTTTTTTGAAAATGAACTTAGTGACTGCTATGGAGTTTCTGTATGATAGAAGCTTAGAAGTAATAATCTGTTAGAAAGGGAATAACCTGTTTTAAATTTGAGTTTCAGATGTTCACCCCATGAAAATTACTTTTAAAACTTTACCATCTCATAATTTAATAACTAGGATGAGCAACAAGTAGAACTGAACTTTTTAAATGAAGTGTTTTTAGACTTTATGAAACACTTGGGAAGAGTGTTGGTTAAAATAAAAGTCTTAGTTCCTTTAACATTACTAGTACTCAACCAAGACCTTTTGCCTTGCATCATTTCTTTTTAGAGCTCTAAGGAAAAGGCACTCTTAAGAAAAAGGCGCTTATCTTAATAGACATAGAATATTCTTTTCTTATATAGCAGGGATTTCATTTCTACACCCTTTAAAATTTGTATTAATTTTTCATATTTTATTATAGATATTATATTGCATTGAAAACAATGTATAGATTTGTTGTAGTATTGTAAACTATCCATGTAGCTAGCCTACAGATTGTTAGTAGTATATAAAATTTCTGCAAGACAGTGATTATCAAACTTTAATTCGTAACTCAGTAGTGGGGTCATTAAATCATTTTAGTGCATCTTGAACAGTGGTTTTTTTTTGTTTGTTTTCTTTTCAATGAAAAATGAGTGAAATACAGATTTCATCATGTTAGTAAGGGTAAGTATTGTTTCCAGTTATTTATGTATATGATACATGTATGTGTACTTGATCATAGTGTAAAATCTTTTCATCAAAGAAGTTCTTTTAAGTTGTCTGATTATTTCATTCATTTAAATTAATCATTCCCTTCTTCCCCTTCACCACCCCACCACCTCTCCACCCATCCCCTTCTCCATCTTCCTCTCTCTCCCCTTCCTACAACCTGTGCCATACCATACCATGTACTCCCCCCTTCTGGGATTTGGACCCAGGGCTTTGACCACTGAGCTGCATCCTCAGCCCTTCTTTCTTTATTGATTTTGCTTTTGCTTTTGGTGTGTGTTATAATCTGCTATATTGTTGTAATAATCTGTTTGTAGACTTTTTAAGAAGTTAGAAGTTACTCCTTAAGATGAAATTCTTGGAGTACACCAATTTTTTTTTCCCCCTGGAAGACTGAATGAACTTAGATGTGCAGCACAGTTCCCCATATGGCTAGTAGGATCAGTGTTATGTAATTTAATAATGAACTTTTTCTGAGTAAGACAGGTTCAACAAAGCTTCTCATAGCTTTTCACTTTTTCAAGCCATAATTTTTAGGTACCACACTGATAATAAGTTCAATTTGAGTCTGCAAATATTTATTGAGTACTCTAGGAAGATGCATATACTAGGAGCTAGAAATACAAAGATTACTTCTAGTCCTTCAGGATACAGACCCCCACAAAAAATAAATTACGTTATAAAGTGCTGTTGGGGGCTGGGGATATAGCTCAGTTGGTAGAGTGCTTACCTTGCAAGCACAGGCCCTGGGTTCAATCCCCAGCACCACACAAAAAAAAAAAAAAAGTGCTGTTGGCAACATCACTAATGTAACTATCTTTGGGATGGTTGAGAATATTTCACTATAGACATTTCATTTGAATTGGGTCTTAAAGAATGAGTAGGAGTTTGCCAAGCAAAAATCATTGTAGCTAGAATGGAAAGGGTACATTCAGGAGATAAGAAATTATGCTCATGAAATTGTGAGTTTAGATTATAGGAGCACAAAGTCACGAAGAGAATAATAGCTTTTAATTTTCATGCCAAGTGAAAAAATACATGTCATAGCCATTGTCCATTAAATGGATAAGTTCAAATTTCCTTATAATATAAGAAATGTTTACTAGTAAATAACTTTGTTTCTATCAGCTTTAGAGCTAAAGTTTATATACTTCACCAAAAAATAATTTATAAATACATGATATTTAAATTTGAAATAGCTGACTATGTGCTCTCTTTTTATGGAATTAAAAATAGTTTTGCATATACATTTAACCTGTATGATAGAACCATACTTTTGTATTTATAGTTCTCCTTCTTTATATATAATATGAATTCTTTTCACTGAATCATTTTTCATTGTCACATATCAGTAGAAAAACAAGATAGGAATTCTTCACATATCCTCTTAATGCTTACATTTCTCCAGTGGTCTTTTGTTTATTTAAAGCTTGATTTGAATTATAAGGTTAAAATATTGCTGGAGCTGAAGAAATAGCTTGTTTTGGAGAGCGCTCACCTAGCATGCTCAAGGGCAATCCCCAGTGCCTCAGAAGGGGGAGAAAAGAAAAAAAACCTCTTTGGGCTGGAGTTGTGGCTCAGTGGTAGAGCACTTGCCTAGCATGTTTGAGGCACTGGGTTCGATCTTCAGCACCACATAAAAATAAATAAATAAAGGTACTGTGTTCATCTACAACTAAATAATTTTAAAAAATATTGCTTCCAATTTGATAGGCCTTATGTCCCTTTTAATCTGTAGGTTACTCCCCCATCTCTTCATTTCTTCGCTCAAAATTTTTTTGATAGATAACCAAGAGATCTGTCTTATAGAAGATCACAATCTGGATTTTTGCCGATATTGTTTAGCATCTGGCTTTGAACCTGTGTATTCTGTATATTAGTAACTTGGTTCAGATGCTCGATTAAATTCTGGTTTTATTTTTATGATGACCACTTTAGAAATGGTATTGTGTTCTTCCATCAGGAAATATACCATATTTCTATGATGTAAACAGACATTGAGAATCATTGTGTATAATGTTATTTCATTAAGAGTTGTAGAACATAAAAGGCCAACTTTTATCAACTATTTGGTTTTTTTGAAAATAGTTTCTGGAGGAAATACTAAATAGATACTTGATTTTTTCCCTTTAACCAGTTTTCACAGTAGTGAGCTATTCATTAATACTATACAGAGATGACCAGGAGGTTTGGGTTTTGTTTTCTTGGTAGTATCATTATGAATTAACTTAGGAGTTGGACATATTTGAGGTATTTCAATCCTCTGCAGTTCTTGTATCCATTTAATATCCAAATTGTGTCATCATTGGCCAGTGAAAGTCTATGAAGCCGATTTCTAAGTTCTTTGCTTGTGCTCTTAATTTAAGTATTTGATAGTTTCCTTTCCTTGTAGTTTAATCTTGTGTATTTTCTACCACATACCTGAAGTCAGCTATTTTCCAAGGACCCACAGTTCCTATTAATGGAAAATACGATTTAGTTTGGCCATCAGGGATATGCATTACTTTTAAGTTTGGTGTCTTAATCATTTTCTATTGATGTATGAATACCACAAACTGAGTAATTTATAAAGAAAGTTATTTCTTAGATTTCTGGGGGCTTGGAAATCCACAGTCTAGAGACCACATTCATTGAGAACCTTCTTATTCATGAGGGCTCTGTAGTGTACCAAGGCAGCACAGGGAATCACATGATGAGACAGTAGCAAGCCTAAGAGAGAGCTCATTTGTGTAATAAAGCCACTCCTGCATTAATCTATTAATCAATGAATGGATGAATCATGACCCAACCCCTTCCCAAAGGTCTCACCTCCACTGCCATTAACATATGTCTCTGGGGGTTAAGTTTCCAACACATGAGTTCCAGGGGACACACCCAAATCATAGTAGATGGGGTTTTTTCCTGGGACTTTTCAGTGTGCAGACTACAGATCTCTTTTTCAGGGTATAAGGATGTTGTTAAGTAAAAGGCATCATGTGTTGATATTTCTGTTTGGAATTTAAATTCAGTATCACAAGGTCTTTGACAGCATCATTTTCACATCTGTATCTTTATTCTGTACCAGAAATCCCATTTCTCATTGTTAACAGCATTTGTTTTATCTTACATCACACATCAGTGTCAAAATAGTCCTGAAATTACCTGCAACAATATGATTATTGAAAAAATTTGGAAGGAAGTATATCCCATTAAGGACTGTTCAGTCACAAGTTTTTGTATTTTTATTTCACTTAGAATAGAGGTATTCTACGGTAGTAATGTCATCAACTGGACATATTAATGGCTCACTTGTGGGTATTTTGTTTATTTTTGTTTTGTTGATGCTGTGTATTGAACCGAGTAGGTTCTTTTGCATGCCGGGCAAGTGCTCCACCACTAGCTACATCCTCAACTCTATTTGTTTCATTTTTTAAAAATTTTATGGATTACTTTTTAAATTTAAAATTACTTAATATATGGTTCCAGCACCAAATTAACCAAAGCATATTCAAAGAAATTTATCTTCTATCACTATTTCTTCCATCTTATTTCTTCCTTTTTCTGTAAATAACGCCTTTTATTTTCTATCTTTTAAAAATGTAAATTGCAAATTTATTTGTATGTTCTAACTTCTTAAGGGTATGCATACTATAGTAGGATTAATAATAGACTCCTCCGTCCAAGATGTTCATGCCCAATTCTGTAACCTGAAAATGTTACCTTATATGGCCAAATGAACTTTGCACATGTGATTGGGTTAAGAATCTTGGGGTGAGGATCTGCATTACATTTATGAAATCAAATTCTTTATAAGAGGGAGTAAGGAGGTCAGAAAGAGAGAAGACAATGTAATAATGCAAGCAGAGAGATATTTGAAGCTGCTGTGTTTGTGATTTGAAGCTGGAGGAAGGGACCTTGAGCAGAGGAATGCAAGGAATGAAGTCCTGAAAGCTTGAAAAGGCTAGGAAAGAATTCTTCCCTACACCCTCTTGAGAGAGTGCAGCCCTGCTGATACCTAGTGAAACCTGATTTGGACTTTAAACCTCTAGAATTATGAAAGAATAGATTTGTGTTATTTTTAGCTACTAAATTTACGGTAATGTGTTATAATAGCAATAGGAAACTAATTTATATACAATAAATACTTTTCCGTACCTTGTTTTTAATTTAATAATATATTCTAGAGAGACCTCCAAAGTAGTACGTAGAGATATTCCTCATTCTGTTTTTATGCCTTCGTAGATAAATGATTTGGTGAACCCATTCCCTGCTGATATTTATTTTGTTTTTTTTTTCTTGTTAAAAACAGTACTGTATTGAATTGCTGTGTGTAATGATTTATCTTTTTATATTTTTGCCAGTGTATCTTTGAGAGACATTCTTAGGAAGGGGACTGATAGTTCAAAAGATATGTGTATATGTAATTTTGCTGGGTACTGCTGTTTTCTCTAGGAGCAATGTATAAGAGAGTGTTCATTTCCCTACAGACATGCAAATAACAGACATGCAAATAACGTATGTTTTCAAACATTGGTTTTTCTCAATCTAATGGGAGAGAGATGATATCTCAGTAGAATTTTGCATTTCTTTTTGTCAATTGTCCATATCTCTATTTTTCTATAGGATTGTTGGATTTTTTCTTTTCTATTTTATAAAGTTCTTTATTAGATTTATTAACATTTTGTCTGCTGTGGCATAACTTTTCCCAGTTTATCATTTGTCTTTTTTATTTTGCCCTTCTTTCCTCACTTCCTTCTTCCCTTCCTTCATCCTGTGATCATGGATAAAATTTTTTTTCTTTCAGTTAATTTTTCTGTAATAACATTTGTTAGCCTTTCTGTTATTGCTTCTGAATCTGAATTACAGTTAGGAAGCTTTTCTCCATGCCCAAGCTATAAAAGAATCTTCCTATGTCTTCTTTCTTTTCTTTTGTTTTTTAAGAACTTAGGTGGTTTTGTAGTTGACATGTAAATCTGTAATTTGGGGGGATTTTCTCCTGTCTCAGCAATCTAAAGGAAATGAGAGTGAGTTAGTAACTTGCTTCAGTTTGCTCCAGTGGCTGCCATTTTCTTTTTGTAGCATAAAACTAGTTTATTCCTAGAAAAGTATGTGTCCCAATGGATATTTTGGTTCCAACACTAACCAATGTAACAGTTCACACTAGTTTTATCAAATGCTGACTCAAAAGTATTAACAAACGATTCCACAACATTTTCATATCATAAATAATTTTCCAATTGTAAATTATACTTCAGCCTTGTAAAAAATTAAAATTCCAGAGCATTACAAAAAGAAAATCATAGTTAAGTTTATATATACTTTTTCAGTCCTTCCTTTTCATTTACAACTGTATCATGCATTATACTTCTTATTTTAATTTCTAAACAAACAATATACACTCTCTTAGAACTTGCTTCATTAATATATATGATATTCATTAATAGAGAATATATATACTTTTTTAGGTCAACACATAAATCTCTATATATTATTTTTATTGGATACCAAGAATTCCTTTTTATAAATATAAAAGCTTTTATAATATATGTATTTGTTATCTATGATTCTAAACAGAATTGCTTGTCCTTCTTTGAAAGAATTACTCTTAAATTATGAGGAAACATTCTTTCCTTAGAATGCAGTGGTCCTGCATTATAATTTGTAGAGCAGTATCTCCTATTGAGGGATATTTGAACTTTTAGTTATTTTCTCTTACACATAAACAGCTTTGGTAAACAATTTTGTCCTTATAACAGATATTTGAATTGCTACATTTATCCTACTGAATTCCTATATATGCTTTGTCTCTTCCTGAATTGTTCCCCTATTGGTCTCTGTTCTTACCACACCATTACTTTAAATATATTTTAATGTTGCCCTGCTGATTTTTTCTTTTTCAGAGGGTTTCTTATGATTTCTTTGAGCACCTACCTTGAACCAGGCACTGTACTAGGTTTTAAAATTGGAGTGATGCATAGGTCAGACTTAGTACCTATACAGATGTTTATTTATTCTTTCAGAATGTTTTTAGAGGTCTTCAGGAAAGGCATGTTAGGATTTTGGTTGCTATTGCTTTCAGTATAATGACTTTTTGTTTGATTTTTGATAGTGAATATTTTACCAATACTGAGTCATCCCTTACTCAAGGAAACAATGTTTCCCCAGTAAAGCTTTTAACAGTTTCTTCACATGAATTCTATAACTTTATTAAGTTTATAGCTAAATGTTGCTCTTTTGTTCCTGTCATAAATGATCTTAATTTCCATTATGTTCTATAATTTTTTCTATATCTGTACCTTGTTTTACCTGCTTATCAATTATAGTGTCTTGTATTGGTTATATAATAATAGTTATCATATTCATCCATCTTTTTAAACTAATAGACTTTATTTTTTAACGCAGTTTTAGATTTATAAAATATTTGTGCAGATAGTGCTTAGTTCCCATCTACTTCCTTGCATACAGTTTTCACCACTACTAACACTTGTATTAGGATTGTACATGTGTTTGTTATATTTGATCAACTAATATTGATAACAGTATTACTAAGTGAAGATTATAGTTTATGTTAAGATTCATTCTTTGTGTCATATCGTTCTAAGGGTTTTAACAAATTCATAATGTTACGTATCCACTGTTTAGTAACAGAAAGAGTACTTCCAATGTCCTAAAATCCACTTTACCTGTTTGTTTCTCCTTTCCATAATTCCAAACCCTACCCCTGGCAAACTCTGGACTTCTTACATCTTTATAATTTTAACTTTTTCAGAATGTCATGTATTTGAATCTAGCACATAGCCTTCTTAGACTGGTGTCTTTCACTTCACAATATACACCTAAAGTTCCTGTATGTGTGTGTGTGTGTGTCTTTCATAGTTCACTTTTATCTTGTTTTGTGATTTTATAATGTTCAATCATTTACATGTACCACAGTTTGTTTATCTATTGCATATTGAATGATATAATGGTTGTTTACCATTATTGGCAATTATGAATTAAGGTGATATAAACATTGGAGTGGGGGTGTTGGTATGAACAATTTTTCAACTACTTGGGCAAACACCTAGGATTACAGTTGCTGGCTCATATTTTAAGATTGTGGTTAGCAATGTAGGAAACTATCAAACGTCTTCCAAAGTGACTATACTATTTTGCATTCTCACCAGCAGTGAATGAGAACTCATTGCTTCACATCCTCACTAGCATTTGGTATCATCAATGTCTTGGATTTTAGCCATTCTGATAAGTGTGTTTTGGTATCACTATTGTTTTCATTTGCAATTCTCTAATGACATATGATGTTGTCTCTCTTTTCATATGCTTATTTACCATCTGTATATTTTCTCTGATTGGGTGTCTATTCAGATCTTCAGCCCATTTTTTAACGAGATGCTGGGTTTGCTGAGAACTTTTTGTATGCATGGGTATTAAATTTTTTGTCATGCTTTCTTCTTGACCTATTGGTATAATATGATTCTCTACCCAATGGCTGTGATAGAATTACATCAATTAATTTTAGTACCAACCTTATGTAGTTGGAATAAATCCCACTTGGTCATGACATACAGCTTTTTTTAATACATTGTTTGATACTATTTACTGGAGTTTCTGTGGAGATGTTCACATTTATGTTCGTGAGAGATACTAAGCTGTGGTTTTCTTGTAATGTCTTTGGTTTTGATGTTAGGAAGAATTAGTTAGGAAGTGTTTCCTTTGCTTCCATTATCTGTTAGGGATTTCAGAGAATTCGTATCATTCTTCCCTTAATTGTTTAGTAGAATTCAACATGAAACTGGTCCTGGTGCTTTCCATTTTGAAGGTTATTGATTCAATTTCTATAATAGTTACTGGCTCATTGAGATTATATGTTTCTCTTTGTGTGAGTTTTGCCCATTTGTATCTTTCATAGATAACTAAGTTTTGAGTTTGGGAGCATGGAGATGTTCATAATATCCCTTTATCACACTCCCATTGTATTTGGAATCAGTAGTAATGATCTCTTTTTCTATATTAGTGATTTGTCTCTTATTCTTGTTTTTTTCTTGGTTAGGTTGCTAAAGGTTTATCTATTTTATTGATCTTTTTAGAAAGCCAGTTTTCTGTTTTGTTTATTCCCCCCCCCATTGATTTCCTATTTCCATTTTCATTAAACCAGCTGCTCTAATTTTTATTTATTTTCTCCTCTTTGCTTTAGATTTAATTTGCTCTTTTTCTGATTTCCTAGGATGAAAACTTAGATTACTGATTTTAGATCTTTTTAAATATATGCATTCATGGCTACAGCTTTCTCTCTTAATTCTTTAATTCCATCTCCCAAATTTTGAAGTTCTCTTTTCACTTAGTCCAAAATATTGAACAGTGCTGTTTAATCTCTAAATATTTTGATATTTTCCAGCTTTCATTTTGTTACTTCTAACTTAATTCTGTTATAATCTGAGAGGATAAATTAAATTTTTTAAGGTGTGTTTTATGTCCTAGAATGTGTTCTACCTTGGTGGATATCCCAAATGCACTTGGCAAGAATATGTTGTTAAAGTATCCCATAAATGTCAATAAGATCCAATTGATTGATGGAATTAGCCACTTCAACTATTTGCTTACTAATATTTTGCTTTTGGATCTGTCAGCTAATGATAAAGATATGTTGACGTCTCCAACTATAATAGTGGATTTGTCTCTTTTTCCATGCAGTTCTATCAATTTTTGTATGACATTTTGATACTTTGTGTTAGGTACATCCATGTTAAGGAATGTCTTCTTGGGGAATTTACCTCTTTATCCCTGATAATTTTCCTTTTTCCGAACTCTGCTTTCTCTGAAATTTTATATATCCACTCCAAACTTCTTTTGATGAGTTTTAGCAGAGTTTATCTTTCTTCATCCGTTTAGTGTATGTGTGTGTTTTGGGAATAAATCCTGTGGCCTTTCACATGCTGATGTACTTGTGGTCTACCACTCAACTACACACTCATTCCTTCACACTTTATTTCTGAATTTGTCCATGTCTGTGTATTTAACAACTCATGGGTAGGTCTTATTTGTTAATTCATTCTGCCATTTCCTGTC
This sequence comes from Sciurus carolinensis, assembly GCF_902686445.1. Classification (NCBI taxonomy): domain Eukaryota; kingdom Metazoa; phylum Chordata; class Mammalia; order Rodentia; family Sciuridae; genus Sciurus; species Sciurus carolinensis. The sequence continues at coordinate 106,627,005 of NC_062216.1, forward strand.
TTTCAATCAGTGTATTTAGATATTTATTGTTAAAGTGAGTATTAATATAATTGTATTGATATCTGCTATAGCTGTAAAGGCACTTATTTTTATTTTTTGTGTTTTTGCTTTTGCTTTCATTTTACCTTCTCTACTTCTCCTTTTAGCATACTAATTATACTTTTTTTAAAACAGGTAATCTAAAATCACTTTCAAACAACAGTATACTACTTCACAAATGGTACAGGTACCTTGTAACAGAGGAGTGTCAATTTTTCTAAAGTGTCCTTCACACCATTGCAGTCATTACACTTAATCACAAGGTAATACAGTGTTACTATTATTAATTTGAAAAAACATTAAATTAACTAAGAGTTACAAAAATTAAAAATAAGATTTTATTTTACTCTCATTGATTCCTTCTCCAACATTTTTCTTTTCCTTATGTAAATTAAAGTTTTTGATCTCTTAATTTTTCTTCTCTCTGAAGATTTTTTTTTTTTTTCCCTCCATGCTGGGCATCAAACTTAGGGCCTGGGTCCTTGGTATATGCTAAGCAAGCACTTTACCACTGAGCTCCACCCCGAGCCCTGAAGAACTCCTTTTAACATTTTTTGTCAGAAAGGATCAGTTGGTGCAGATGTCTTCAGTTTTGGTTTAACTAAGAAAGTGTTTTGCACATGCCTTATTCCCAGGTACACCAGAGACTGAGGCAGAAGGATCACAAGTTTGTAGCCAGTCTAGGCATCATAGTGAGCTCCTATTTTAAAAGAGAGAGAAGTTGTCTACTTTACGTCTTCTCTTTTTTTTTTTTTTTTTAATATTTTTAGTGTAGATGCTAGGCATGTGCTCTACCACTGAGCTACAAAACCCTACAAATTTTTTTTTTTTGCGAGAAAACATGTTTATTAGCTCCATATATCCAGGCCATAATGTATACATATTTCTTTTTAGATATACATGCCCATAGGATGCATTTCAGCATATTATATATACATGGAGTATAATTTACTCTAATTAGGATCCTCCTCTTGTGGTTGTACCCTGGTTGTATATTCAGATACAAGGATAGGAAATTAATTCGATTAATTTTATGTCCTTTCTAGTCCCCTCCAACATCTCTTCCCTTCATTCCCCTTAGGCTAATTCAATGGACTTCTGTTCTTCCTCCTGCCACTTTACTTTGTAGGGTAGCATCCACATATCAGAGAAAACATTCAGCCTTTGGTTTTTTGGGATTGGCTTATTTCACTTAGCATTATAGTCTCCAGTTCCATCCATTTACCAGCAAATGCCATAATTCATTCTTCATCATGGCTGAGTATATTCCATTGTGTACGTATACCACATTTTCTTTATCCATTCGTCTGTTGAAGGACATGTAGGTTGTTCCATAACTTGGCTCTTGTGGATTGAGCTGCTATAAACATTGACGTGGCTGCATCACTATAGTATGCTGATTTTAAGTCCTTTGGGTATATGCCAAGGAGTGGGATAACTAGATCAAATGGTGGTTCTATTCCAAGTTTTCTAAGGGATCTCCGTAATGCTTTCTAGAGTGACTGCTTTTTCTATTTCTATGAACAGTGTCACTAAAATTTTAGTATGAATTGCATTCCCTCTAAAAACTTGAACAAGACAGGGATGCCCTCCTTTCACTACTCCTATTTAACATAGTTCCTGAAACCGTAGCCAGAGCAATTAGACAAAAGAAAGCAATTAAAGGGATATGAATAGGAAGAGAAGAGCTCAAACTATCCCTACTTGCTGATGACATGATTCTTTATTTAGAAGACCCAAAAAACTCTACCAGAAAACTTCCAGAACTCATAAACAAATTCAGCAAAGTATCAGGGTATAAAATCAACAGCCATAAATCAGTTGCATTCCTATACACTAATGACATATCAACTGAAAGAGAAATCAGAAAAACTACCTCATTCACAAGAGCCTTAAAAAAAAAAAAAAAAAGTGGGAATCAACCCAACAAGAGAGGCAAAAGACCTCTACTATGCAAACTACAGAATATTATAGAGAGAAATTGAAGAAGACCTCAGAAAACGGAAAGATCTTCCATGTTATTGGATAGGCAGAATTTACATTGTCAAAATGGCTATACTACCAAAAGTACTATATGGATTTAATGCAGTTCTTATTAAAATTCCAACAATGTCCCTCTACTTTGCTTTTAAAGAATAATTTTTACTGGATTCTAAATTTTTGGATATTTTTCTTTGAACACTTTAAATATTTCAGTCTACTCTTCTTGGTTGCATGGCTTTGTCCATCCATCATAAGGTCTGTTTTTCCTCTGAATTCTTTCAAGACTTTGTCTTTGGGTTTTAGCAGTTTGAATATGATATGCTTTAGGTGTAATGTTTTTTATGTATTTATCTTGTTTGGTGGATCTATGGTTTATGTCATTGATTTTGGAACATTTTCACCCATACTTCAATTAGATTTTCTGTTATTCTCTTTCTGATATCCTATTACATGTTATTTGAATGTTCTGTAATTGTTCCATGGTTCTTAGAGATTCTGTTCCTTTTATTTTTTAATTTTTTTCACTCTTTTTTTTCTCTCAGCTTTTCAATTTGGGAAATTTCTGTTGACATTTCATAGCTCACTTATTCTTTCTTTGTCCATATTTCATCTACTAAGAATCCCATCAAAGGCAGTATTTATTTTATAGTTTGTTTTTAATCTCTGCTATTATCCTTTGATTCTTTACAACTATGTCTCTATTATCCAGTTGTTATCATCCACTTTTTCCATTAGAGACTTATCATTTGAGTCATAATTACTTTAAATTCCCAGTTTCATAATTCTAAAATGTGTGCCATATCTGAGTGTCTCTTTCTTGTTTGCTTTAGTAGTACAAGATGTTTCAATTTAATATTTTAGTTTTATTGTTTTTGAAATGGCATCTTTCTGTATGTTCCAAGCTGGGCTCAGGAGTAGCTGGGACTATGGTCATACACCACCATGCCCAGCTGCCTGAATCTATTTCTGATGACTTATTTCCTGTCTTCTGATTTTGTGCTGTGTGTGATTTGTTTGCTTGTTACATTTTGAAGATTTTGTAAGTTTTTGTTGAAAGTTAGACATGATATTTCAGTTAATGAGAATCGAGGTAAGTAAATCTTTAGTGTGAGGTTTTATATTTATCTGGCTAGGAGTTAATCTGCATTTAATTTTTGCTGTAACTAGAATGTATCAGAAACTTCAGTTTCTTTGTGTTTTACTAAAAACTCGTGTTTTAAATATAGTCTTGTCTTATAGCTCTCCCAGTTCTAATCCACATAGTAGTGCCCTGAAGTAGGCCTTCATCTAAGGTCTGTGACTGAGAAGCTTCTCAACCTTTGTCTTCTCTTGCATGAGCAAGAGGTCTAGGGGAATAGTTGGAGGTGTAACTCAGTGGTAGAGCACTTGCCTAATATGCATGAGGCCCTGGTTTTCACCAGCACCAAACACAAGCAAACAAACAAAAAACCCAAAACAAAAGAATGGTTACTTCACCCTTTTCACCCTTTTCCTCCTAAAAGCATTTTTTTCTCCAGTTACCACTACAGTAACCTGGTGGGAATTCTGGAGGTAATACTTCCAAAAGTGTTGTTCTCTCCTAAACACTGGGCCCCCAGACCTCCAGGAGTTTTAACTCTGGGGGCCATTCAGTCTAGGCTTCTTGTGATTTGTCAGTTATTGTTTAATATTTCTACAAGTGACTGACTTCAGCAGTAGGCTGTGATCATTTATGTTCATGTGTCTTTCCAGCTTTTGGGTGGCAGTTTGCTCTGTGGCTTCTGTTCTTTGATGAATCTAGAAGAGGTTTTTTTGGGTTTTTTTGCCCTGGAACTGGGGATTGAACCCAGGGTTATGTGCATGCTAGCCAAGCCCTCTATACCCTGTACTGCATCCCCAGTCATTTTTTAAAATTTTATTTTATTTTGAGATAGGACTTAGTTGTCCAGCTTTGCCTCAAACTTGTGCACCTCCTGCCTCATCCTCCTAGCTGCAATTACAGGTGTGCACCACCATGCCAGGCAGAAGAGTTCTTAATGTTCAGTTCGTTCAGCTCGTTTCATGTTTTGAGAAGGGAAGCGATTTGACCTCCAAGCTCTTTACATGTCTGAGAAGAAATTGGAAATCTTCATTCTTTATCTTTGCTTGTGTATTGCTATTAAGCACATCATTGACTATTAACTCGTTACTGAAATATATAAATAACATGTGTTTATATTTAAGAAAGAGAAACCAAGCTTGTGTTTGACTATAAGATTGTTTTTGTTTTAGTATAATGGTTTTAAGTAATATTTTGTTTGAAAAGAGGATTCTACTGGTATAAAAGACATTTGAAGACCAGTTTTCTAGAATATATTGCTCATTCTAAATCTCTAGTAAATAACTGGTAAAAATGAAAATTATTTCCCTTTAAGACAAATGATCTGTATTGTGTTAGTATTTAGAATTATATTATGAAAAATCAAACCAGCAATGTAGAGGATTTCAATTTTATTCCAAACATTTTTAGTGTGAAAGCTGTTCTGTCTATAAACCAGGGACTTTTATTTGGTACTAGGTAAATTGATAATTGATATTCTCTGACCACAATAAAAAACTACTCAAGCAGCATTGAAGTTTATACTGTTGGCTCCTGCTGAACCTTACATGTAGCAATTCCAACAAACATCAATTTAAATTTTGCAAATTATTTTTTAAAAACTTAGATGTAGCTAGTTTTTATTCTCAATAAAAGTTCTCCTTCCAAAGTATCATCCAAAATTCCTGGAAAATCTTTAATTTTTCTGAAATAATTTCAGTTAAATTTGAAATATTTAATAAACTGAAAGTAATTTTATGCACTTCATTTTAATGTAAAGAAGTACCTATAGACAAGTTGACTCATAAAACTGCCATCTTGATGATTTGAAAATATTCAATGAAGTAAAATATCTAGAAACATTTAATTCATGATATTCTGCCTTCAACAAAGAATGCTTAATTCTAGGTGTTGCCAGTTAAGGTTGACGTTAACAAGTAATTAAATTGATCAACAGCTTGGATTACATATCAGTAGGAGAATAAAATTGAAATTAGCGTTATAGCATTTTTTATCTGAATTTTGTGGCCATAAAACCAGACAGAATCTTCAGAGGGTCTTGATTTGCTCTCTGAAGTTTCATTACATTAGCACAATGCCTGGCACTTAAAAGGCTTTTAATTAATACTTCTTGAGTGAGTGAAATGAATGCAGATTAATTAGCTGATTCTAAAGTCAACATTCTTCCCTGAACTAGCTTGTTGGCATCTTGCATCTTCAGTTGTGAAGTTAACAAGTCATCATCTTGCTGTTGCTAAGATTATAAAAGATTTTGTGAACCCTGCTTGGGAGTACATGCCTGTAATCCCAGTGTCTCTGGAGGCTGAGGCAGGAAGATTGAAAGTTCAAGGCCTTGCAACTTTGTGAGACCCTGTCTCAAAACACAAAAAAAAGGGCTGGGGGTATAGTCAGTGTTAAAGCGCCCTTGGGTTAAACCCCAGTTCACCCACTCCCCCCACAATAAAAAGATTTTGTGTAAAAGCTCTTGTATATTTTGCTACTATTCCTATACTTCTATTAGAACTAATGAACCTTTATAAATGTCAGATTAATTTCATGTAATAATACTTTCCCATAAGAAGTAGACCTTACCTACTGGTCTGCCATAATTAAAAGTATTAGGAAAAGCCCTAATTTCTACCGTAGGTAGTGGCAAAGATTTTTGGTTTTGTTTTTTTTTCAGCTTTACTCTAATACCAAAGAGTCCAATTACTTAAAGATGTTATCAAATGCCCAAAGGATATACGTCATGTGATTAATTTGCCAAATTGTACTGAGGTTCATTTCAGTGTCAAATATTTAAAATGTTTAGGAAAAGAATTTCTTAGGGTAAGAATGTAACCTGTAGTTTATCAATCATCCTTATTTACTTATTCCTTGGAAAATTGTTCATTGATTAAGAAGTGTGTACCAATGTTAACCTCTTCCCCCACCCCCTCTTTTTTTTTTTTTTTTTTTTTTTTTGGTACCAGGATTGAACCCAGGGGCACTTAACCACTGAGCCACAGTCACAGCCCTTTTTTGTAAATTTTTAATTTTGAGACAGGATCTCAGTAAGTTTCTTAGGGCCTCACTAAGTTGCTAAAGCTGGCTGCTTTGAACTTTCAATCCTCCTGCCGCAGCCTCCCAGTCACTGGGATTATAGGTATGTCCTACTGCCAAAACTGTGCATTTTTTAATGTATAGTCTTATATGTACATTTATTAATAATTATGTGTACATCTTTTAAACTAGAATATTCCTGCAAAATATTCTTTTACTTCAAATAGTTTTGGAGCAAGGGATATTGTTTTTTGTTTTTGCAGCAAGTAAGACCCTTAAGAAGGACATGGAGTACTTTTTGGCTGTTAAAGAAAAATAGCCTGACTGGGATTGGTGGCATACATCTTTGTAATGCCAGCTATTATGATGCTGAGGCAGGAGAATAGCAAATTCAAGGATAGTCTGGGCAACTTAATGAGACCTTGTTTCAAAGTAAAATTTAAAAAGCAGAGTGTTAATTTCCAGAATAGAAAGAAAAGAAAAGAAAAGAAACCTCCCAAGAACTTATAAGAAAACTTTGAAGGATGTTAAAGTGCTGTTTTTAGTCCTTTATATTTTAAAAAACCAAGGAAACAGTCTTAGCTTTATAATCACAGATGTTTATTATTAAATTGTTCTTTCAAATATGGTGGATTATTAAAATCAATCATGTATTAGATATGGGTATGTATATACATACATGTGTATGTTTGTGTATATGTATAAGAACTCCTTTTTTATTTACATGCACACACCTCCTAAGTAGATTGCAGATTTTTAAAAAAATATATATTTTTTAGTTGTAGATGGACACAATATCTTTATTTTATTTATTTATTTTTATGTGGTGTAGAGGATCAAACCCGGTGCCTCACATATGTGAGGCAAATGCTCTACCACTGAGCTACAGCCCCAGCCCTGGATTGCTGATTTTTTTTTTTTTTCACCCAGATTACTTTTATTTGCTATGTAGAGTGGCAATTCACAGCACTCAGTCATCTGTTCAGACATGAAGATTTATGAAGTCAATGAATGGCCATTTTGAAAAAGGTGTTCTATCACAATTTACCCAGTTCATCAAAATCCAATACTATTTCTTTAGAACTTTATCAATGGAATTTCCTTCAACTTGTATCCATTTCCAGGGGCTTATGTACCCATTCATATTCTCCATATTTAGAATCAAAGATTCCTTTCTGAAGTGATCTTAATTTTAAGGTAAAACGTGGTCCAAGTTCCTGAATTCCTACTTTCTTTTCACTCTTGAATATATATCTGTGAAACTGAAGAAGATACAATCAGGTTGATTGTGGACTGTGGAACTTGCCTTCCGATAAATTGAGGATCAAGGGAAAGAGAGAAGCAAACATCTGTCCAATTGAATGACCCAGTCTTGTAGTAAATTATTCAGAATTATTTTAGGTACATGTTCTGTGGGGTCTTTGCCTCTTCTCTTAATTTCTTTATGAAGATGAACACTGCTCATTTTAAAGTGAGCAGTTGGACCATTTGGCAAATGACTCAAAATAAGCCCATTTGGTGTTTTACGATCTTTATTAATCACAATCAGATCTGTGAAATCTCGAGATGCACTGTGGAATAATTTTTTCAGAGCCAGTCCTCTTCTTTAATAAACATGTGAGTCTGGTATAACTGTAGAGAGCTGTTCACAAAGTTGTACTGTTCTCCCATGAAGTCTATCTGATGTTGTGATGAGAATCTTGGGAGAAGTTTGCCTGTTGAAGTAAGAAGCAAATTCATCTGTAGCTTCGTCATAAGCAACCTCTCCATCATTAGGGTCTACTGTAGTTTCATCGTAGACTCGTTGGTTGTGAGTAGTCTTAGGTATAGATTTTGGTGGAGCCTCTTTTTTCAGTTTTTACTTGACTGCTAACTTTTCCTTCCGCTGCTTCTGCTTCCACCGCGTGAACATCAAGTGTCCCGGTTGTTTGTTCTTCATCTCCGAAGTGCTGAAGCCTGGAGGAAAGGCAGCGGCTTTCGGCGGTTGGACCCCGCTTTCTGTCGCCCCATCCCCAGTTACTGCAGTCTCTTGAGGTTCTTGGGTAGCAACTTTTCTTTATAGGCTCTTTTTCCCCGGTTCTCGCCATGTTGGGTGCTTCGTTTCCTCCCCTCGGAAACCAGATTGCTGATTTTTAAAGAATAAACTCAAAGTAACAAAGATTGTGCTTTATTTACTTCACTTGTTATGTGTTTATGATGCTTAAGGATTTTTAAAAAGAAGTAATGGTAAGAACCGTAGTATAAATTGTACAAGTAATAGTTGTTGGCTTTATTTTAGTTTATGAGGTAGATTATTCTTAAGTGGCTTCTCAGGATAAATGATTAGAAAATACACCTAGTATATTTATGCGAATCTGTCATTTGAACTAAACAACTTTTTACTTGGATAAAAGAAAAAAAGAATTTGGCTGAAGGGGAGTTAGGTGAACCAAAGAACCTAATCCTAAACTTTAGTTGCAGTTATTTGGATAATGAACAGGGGTCAAGCTATTATAAAATGTATTGGTGATTTAATTGAAAATAATATTTACCTTTGAAGGACTGCCAGTGACTTAGTGAAAAATGTCACAATTACTATAATATATGAAATGATAAATTTTGGATTGCTATGTCTGATATTGATAAATTCTGGTTTTTCTCTACTAAGAAAGTAGCAGGATCAAAGAAAAAGCATTTTTCTGTTTTCAGATAAGAATAGCATATGTTTTTCAAGTGTAAGATTTAATGGGAAAAGATAGAAGATGGAAAAGGGGATGATTTCTGAAGGAACACACTAGAATCCATTACATAATATGAAACAGGTACCCCTGGAAATAGAAGGAAAAGAGGGTGGATTATGACTGAAGGTTTATTGTGGAGAAGAAAGAAGTTAAGGAAGTGTTAGTAGAATAAACTTAAATTCTTTCAATAATGCCTTTTTTTTTTTTTCAGAAAAAAATGTAGGATATTGTCTTTTAGTTTACAAATTAACTAATATAGGAGAAGATAAACTCTAAAATAATATTGGAGTGTTCAGTATTTAACCAAAGTTTAGTTTGAAGCAGTTTTTTAGGAAATATTTTTGAGAGGAGAAATAAATGAAATTAGTTGACTCATGATGAGTGTCACTTGATAACGGAGAACATTAACTTGAAGGTAGACCAGACCTCCCTGAGCATAGCTTGACAATTTTGAAATAGTTGTGGACAATGTCTCTGGGCAGAGAATTAGCAAGAAAACAGGTGAAAAGACAAGAGGTCACCAATACCACTACTACTGTTACTAGTACTAATAATATCAGTAATGATTGTGATGACAATATCTCTTATATATTTATGGCACTATTTGTCAAAAAGCTTTACACATATCATGTTTGTCCTCACAGCCCAATAAGAGTCCCAATAAGTAAAAAGTTTCGGAGAAATGTTTTTTGCCCAGACCTGCCACTTATTAAGCCCATCAAACAGGCACATTCACATTGTATGTATCATAAATTGTGTATTTATTATAACAGTTTTCAGCAGAGGGCAGCAAAGTATTCTAAGGAAGAGCATTTTTTTAATTTATAGAAACCATATTAACCAAGAGTGGCAAGGAGTTTGTAAACCTGTATCAGTAACAGTCCCAATTTTGTTTAAACACACACATATACACAGAAAGAGAAAGCTTAAAGAAAAACACACCAAAATGTTATTCATTATTAAGTATTATGTACTGTACATAATTGTATGTGCTATTCTTTTATACGTAAAAGTGCATTATGTTTATACCTCCGTCACAACAAACACATAAGCAATGTACTGGGGTACAACTTAAGATGGTTATAAGGACACTAGGTGATAGGAATTTTTCAGCTCCATTACAGTCTTATGAAACCACTGTCATATAGGTTTTCATTGACCAAAATATTGCTATTTAGTTGATGGCTGCATTTCAGTTAATGGTTTAATAGTATTTAGGTAAAGTCTTAACACAGTAAGGCAAGTCTACATAATAGAGATCCAATCATTCATTTCATATTAATGAATAGTATTGTGAAATATTGAAAATTAAAAGTAACATCAAAACTTGATGTATATACTGATTTTGGTTTCACAATAAACTTTTGGTAGGTGTTTATATACATGAATATGAACAGAAATGAAATAACATAATGATTTTTTAACTTTTTTATAATTAATTACTTTCTTGATTAAAATTTATTTTTAAATGTTATTCCCTGAAGGAATATTAATTTGAGATACTGGATATATGTTGCACATTAAAAATTTGTTCAAATATAGATGTGTTTGTATGGAAGCCTTAAAAAATTCACATCCTAAAAGATATCTGCCACAGACTTTATAAAGACAATTACTGTTAAATACCTGTTAGTAATTAACTGAAATCTTGTAATGCTTTCTTTGCTGTTTGGATTCCAGTGATGTTTCTCAGTGCCATGTATATAAAAAAGAACAGTATCTGATTTCATTTCAGTGTTACGTCCTTTGCCACTTACCCACTGAGACATTTGGAGAAATAAGAGATGTGGCTTCTTAAACATGAGTGGACATATAAAATATGAACTGAGCTCAAAAGCCAGACCAAAATTTATTGAATTTAGAATGTTGGATTAGATATGTGAAACTATTACATAATATGAAATCTAATAAATGTTTGAGCAGTTTCTTAAAGTATAATCGAGTGATATTTATTTATCAGATATTGTTCTATTGTGTTTTAAAATATTTTACGGACCTTCGTTAAAGACAGTGAATTAGGAAAGGATATTAAACCAAATAACTAAAATATTTATTATAGTTGAGTGCTTCAACCTGGAAAAATAAATAGGAAAATTTTCAAAATATATATTTTAAGTGAAATGAATGAGACATTGCTTACTCTGTTTTGCTATATATTGATCTATAATTTGCATTAAGGATAGCGAGTTTTCTATTTTAAAGAATATATCCAAGTGTCAGAAAGTTTCTTTTGTTTTTTGTAGGTGGTTTCAGACACCCTCACAGGTATTCTACCATGCAGCTACGGAACATGGAGGCAAAGATGTATATCCGGGACAGTGTCTTTGGGAAGGTTGTGAGCCTTTTCAGCGACAGAGGTTTTCTTTTATAACCCACTTACAGGTATGCTTTCTTAATACTATTTGCTTAGTAACTCATCTGGTTCCATCAAAGATCTTGATGTATATTCTTTTACTTTCTTTTTTTAAAAAAGGATAAGCACTGTTCAAAGGATGCCCTACTTGCAGGATTAAAACAAGATGAGCCAGGACAAGCAGGAAGTCAAAAATCTTCTACTAAGTAAGGAAAATTATTTTATTTCCTGTTACATATAAAAAAACAAATACCAGGAAACTAGGAATAACACAGGAATAACAAAAAGCCATTTTAGCATATTGGGAAACCTGAAACTTGGGTTCTAGTCCAAGCTCTACTACTGTTCAGCTGAGAGACCTTGTTCAAATTGCTTATATTCTCTAGGCATCACTTTTCCATATTAGCTAGACTGCATGGTCTCTATGTTACTTTGTAGTTTCAACACTTGAATTCAACTTTATAGAGAAGTCATTGGAATGATGGATAGTATATGGAAGTGCTTTGTAAATTTGAAGTACTACATATGGTTCTTTATCTTTTAGGAGAATAAATGTATTTAATAATGGCAAAGGGATTTCTTCACATTTACATGTATTTGTATATATATAAACATGCATACATACTGGTTTACAATTTACAGATTGCTTCACGTTATATTATTCAAAATTCAGACTTAGTTTATGTAACAAAGTATCAGAAATATCTGCACTTTACAGATATGGAAAGAATATTAAAAGTCATGCACTAGTTATAGTGTCAAACAGTTTCCTTATGTGTATCAGTTAGTGCTCTTTCCACTGCTACCTCATAGAACACAACAGATAATAATGCAGTTTGGGCTGGAAATGTAGCTCAGTGGTAGAGCATTGCTTACTATGTGCAAAGCCCTGGGTTCAATCCACAACACTGCAAAAATAAAGAAAAAAGATAATGATGCAGTTTATCTGCTTGGCCAAAGAAATCTACAGTAGTTTGAATCTGATTTCATATAAAACTTTCTATGGTCCCTCTTTTCTGTATCTTTCATAAAGAACTATTTTGAACTCGGCTCATATCTGTAATTACAGATTTTCAGGAGGCTGTCCAGCCTCTACAACTTAGCGGGATCTTATCTCAGAATAAAAAGGGCTAGAGGTATAGCTCAGTGGTAGAGCATCACTAAGTTCAGTACCCTGTACTGTGGGTGGTGGGGGAACACAAAAGGGTTGATAGAGATAATTAAATAATGATGAAAAATAAGATTATGTAAGAAAGTAATAATCCAAAATGTAATATTCAACATAATTCATATTATATTAGGCTATCTTTTCTTGGATGGCCTATGCTGATACATTCTTAGGTAATACTGTTTCACTGTTAGATGCTATTTAAAAATAATTTACAACTCAAATTGTAAAGTATTTTCTTTTAAACAGTATCCAAAAATGAGAACTCTACAACTTTAATACTGTATTGTATTTATTTTTATTACCTACTTACCCTGCACAGTAACTTTAAAGATGGACCACAATGGAGCATTTATTATTCACTTTAAAACTATTAGATTGGAGCCAGATACAGTGGCACAGGTCTGTAATCCCAGTGACTGGCGAGGCTGAGGCAGGAGGATCTCAAGTTCAAGGTCAGCCTCAGCAATTTAGCGAATCCTTAAGCAACTTAGTGAGACCCTGTCTCAAAATAAAAAAAATTAAAAGGCACTGGGGATGTAGCTCAGTGATAGAGTACCCCTGGTTAAATCATCAGTGCAAAAATAATAATAATAATAATCAACAGATTAGAAAATAAAAGGTCTGAAATTTCACCTCCATACTAACCTTCTTTGCCTAGACTGACACAAAACATAAAATAATGTTAATGCTGAACATTTTATTCACCTTATATCAGAATTTCAGAGTAACCACCTCAGGGGATTGACAGTGTGGTTACCATTCTGTCTGCAGAATTTAGTTAACCGTCTCTGTCTGTCTGTCTGTCTGATCAATTTAGGCAACCAGCTGTAGGGGGCACAAGTTCAACTCCTAGAGCACAAAAGGCCATTGTGAATCATCCCAGTGCTGCACTCATGGCTCTCAGGAGAGGATCAAGAAACCTTGTCTTTCGAGATTTTACAGTAAGCCGGCCTTAAAACCTTATCTGTGAAGGTGTGAGCCCGTATGAGTTTGATCTTCATTTTATTTTTTCCCCTTATATTCTCCTTTCCTTTTTAGGATGAAAAAGAGGGACCAATAACTAAACACATCCGACTAACAGCTGCCTTAATATTAAAAAATATTGGTAAATACTCAGAATGTGGTCGCAGGTGAGTAATCTATTTTTCCTAGGAAAAATGAGTTTCATTTTACTTTTACATATAAGTTAATAAAATTAGGTATATCTTTTATTTACTGTTTTTCTGGATTTTGTGACTGTCCAAAAGTTTATACCAAGGTCAGGCCATCAGGATCTCTTAAAAGCCGAAAATAAATAGAAGTCAAAAGAACCAAAAGGTAGTCTTACAACTTGTTTTTTTAAGTTTATTTTCTTACTGGTCATACAAAAGTAGCTCTACTAAAGAGGAAACTTGAGGGTTTATTGGGGAGAAAAATTAACATTTGAAATGATGTGGAGTCATAATGAAATTCAGTTTGACAATTGGCATCTTAATAAATCTGTTAAAGTCATAGATGCTACTTACTAAGATTCATTGTAATACTCTGAAGTTTTAATAGTTGCTTTCTGATAGACTTAGGAGAATAATCAGGATTTTGTAGATCTATAGAAACTAGGAATAACTATTTAATCCTTTAGAGAGCAAATGTGGAATGTTTTGATATATCCTATACTGTGTCTCCCTTAAAGGAACTTTTTTCATATTCCTCCTACATCTTCAACTGAGCATTCTCAGGCTCCCTCCCTTACAAAATGAATAAGAAAAATTCTTTTGCTTTTTTGAGCAGTACTGGGGATAAAACTCAGGGCCTAATGCATGCTGAGATAGTAATTAAGCAAAGGTTTTCAGAAAAAGAGAAATATAAATGTTTATTAACCATATGAGAATACCTGTGTCTTCCTGATTCATTCATAATGATTTCTTTCTGGTTTTCTCACTTTATTTCCTTCCATACCCCTCTTTTGCTTCATAGCCTACATCCTTTTTTTTTTTTTTTTTTTTTTTTGTACTGGGGATGGAACCCTGAGGTGCTTTACCACTGAGCTAAACTCACCACCTTTTAAAAAAAAATTTCTTTTGAGACAGGATCTTACTAAATTACTTAAGGCACTAAGTAATAATTAATATTACTTAGTTATTAGTTACTTTAAGTAACTAAGTGAGGCACTTAGTTGCTGAGGCTGGCCTCAAACTTTTGATCCTGCTGCCTTAGCCTCCTGAGTCACTGCAGTTACAGGCACGCAGTGTGTGTGCATCCCCAGGCTTGACTTTCATAGTCTGCATTTCATTCAGGCCACACCACATGCCAGTTCCTGAGCACATTAGGCTCTTTTATGTCACTTAACTTGTTCCAGTGATCCAACCATTTTCTCTGCCTAAAATGCCCTTCTCCCTGTGTTGTCTGCCTATTGAATATCTGCTTATCCTTCATGATTCAGCTAAGAGCTACTTTATGTAGCCTTTCCTATGTTGTGTTTCCCTTCTCTACCGAGTTTATTTTTATTTCATGTCTATCATATGACATTTAATCTCATTGCTTTGTAAATAGTTTTGATATGGTCATTTCCCTCTATTGAACTATATGCAGAGACTTTGATTAATCCTTGTAGGCTGAAATCTAGCTCAGTGCCCAAATGCATTATAGTTAATCTCTGTCCGCTCCAAGTTTACCTTTTCCTTTACTGACATCTTCCTCACTGCCCTAACCTGACCTATGGTACTATTTTACTTAGGTTTTTGTTGTTGTATGCAAAATACCTGTCAAGAACAACTTAGGGGAGGAAAATTTATTTGTGTTGTTTCAGAGGTTCAGTCCATGGGCAATTGACATCATAGCTCTGGGCCCCAGGTGAGGCAGAACATCATGGCGGAAGGGCACGGCAGAGGAAAACAGCTCAGAAAATGACAGTCAGGAAGCAAACCTTGGAACATTCTTATATTGCCTCACACATTAGCATATAATATATTCCCTACTAACTCATACATTGCAGGATATCACCTTACCTGATAAATTCTTTGAAAGTAGTGATTGAATGTTTTATTTCACTTTCATATCTCTAGTGCCTAGCATGGTGTTCAGGATGTAGTAATAATCTAGTAATCTAGTAATTAGATGGAGAGAAGGAAGGTTCATAACTTCACTTTCTGCTAGAGTTCTGATGTGGAATTTGTATAGCAAATTGGAATTCCCAAAAGAATTTTGTAACTTTTTGTTAAGACCTTCTCTTCACATTCAGACTGTACAGTCTCCAGCTTATAACAGAATCTCTTTGTCTAGCTGTAATAAATTGTTCAGTCAGAAGTTTTCATTTTTCTATTTTTGCTCTCTTGGTGATTTTGTTGTTTTATTCACAAATTCTTAAGTCTTCCAGATGTCTTCTGGCATCTTTGCTTCCTATGATCTTAGAATAGTGGAATCATAAGAATTAAAATAGTTCATTCAATTCTTCCCAATCACCCTCCCAGGCCAGGTTAAAATCCTGTGTACTGGACCTCTGTTGAACATTCCTATGAGAGAAGTTTTGCTTGAGCAAGATTACTGACAAACTGGCAAAACTCATATATGTGAAGAAGAGAATAGGAAATCACATGTCTAGTGTAAGAATATAGGGTATGATCTTTTAGACTAAAGCATACTTCTATTTACAATAAGAACATTTAGGTTGACAGGAAAATCAATGGAAGTTTACCCTCATTCCTATAGTAGTCTCCTGAACAGAATGAAATTTCAGTAGTTGGTATGTTTGAAATTCATAATACCATAGTTCAAATAATGTGTCTAAATGCAGTTTATCTCCATTTTGATTAAGCTTGAGCTCTGGAGAAGTACAGTGTTTGTCTTTATTTCATCAATGTTAGACATGTATTATTTTAAAATCAAATAGTATTCTTTTATTATAATAATTATCCAAAAAGGAAATGAGGAAAAAAATTCAATTTACAGTAGTATCAAAAAAAATAATAATTAGGGATTATCTTAGCCATGGAGGTGGAAGATTTGTACATGGAAAACTACAAAAGATTGCTGAAACAAATTAAAGAATATGTAAATAAATGGAAAGACAGCCCATGTTCATGGGATGGAAGACTTAAGTAAGATGTTAATACCACCAAAGCAAATGCAATCTTTATCAAAATCCAAACAATTTTTGCAGAAGTAGATAAACCCATCCTAAAATTTATGTGCACTCTCAGGGAATCCTGAATAGCAGAAATAGTCTTAATTAAAGAATAGGAAAGTTAGAGGCCTCACACGTTCTGACTTTAGAACTTACTACAAAACTATAATAATCAAAGCAGTATGGTACAAGCATAAATACAAGAAAAAGTGAAATACAAGAGAAAGACCAGAAATAAGGCCCCATGTATATGGTCAAATGATTTTCATTAACATTGCCAATTCTTCATTCAGTGAAGAAAAGGCAGATTTGAAACAAATGGTGTTAGGAAAGCTAGATATATTTACCTGCAAAAAGAATAAAGTTGAACCCTTTTGCTATACTATATAGAAAATATTAGCTCAAAATGGACCAAAATCTAACATAAGAGCTAAACTGAAGCCCTTTGAGGAAAACATGGGGCAAAAAGCTTTATAACATGGGGTTTGGTAGGGATTTCTTAGGATATGACACCAAAAGCACTGGCAACAAAAAATAAGTTGGACTTAAACAAAATTAAAATTTGTATAAAAACTTGTACTGTATATGGAAAAAACTAAAAGAAAGGTTTTTGAAATGTTTTCACCCAAACATTTCACCATTTCACTCTCAGAGTAAAACGGCAACTCACAGAATTAGAGTAAACAATTGCAAATCATTTCTCTAAGGATCCAAAATATATAGAGAAGTTCTAGATGAAAAACTATCAGTTCCTCAATTAAAATTCTAGATGAAAAATCACTTTTCCTTTAAAAACCTGGTAGTATTGGTGCAATGTTTTCCAGCATCTAACTTTGCTGTTGAGAAGTCCATTGACATTTTGGTTCTCATTCCTTTGCATATCATCTTTTTGATCACACCCTATGAAAGTGCCTACAGTGCTCTCTCTATTTCTGATATTCTGAAGTTTCAAGATGATAATGTGTCTTAGGTGGCCTTTTTAAATTTGAAACATAAAAATGTACATATTTGTGGAGTGCCAAGTGACATTTCAATGCATGTATACTTTGTGAAATGTTTAAATCAGTTAAACATATGTGTCTCCTCATCACTGCTTTTGGTGAAAACATTTCAAAATGCTTTCTTTTAGTTTTTTTCAATATACAGTATATATTGTTTTCCAGTAGCCCTGCTGTGCAGTAGCACACCAGAGTTTCTTGTTCCTGTCTTAGCTAAAATACAGTACTCACTGATCACTGTTTCCAATACCTCCCTCCCTCCTACTCTCCCTAACCTCTGGTAACTATCATTATCCTCTCAATTTCTATGAGATCAACTTTTTTAGATTCCACATATGAGTGAGAGATCATGTGGTATTTATCTTTCTGTGCCTGGCTTATTTCACTTAACATAATGACCTCTAATTTCATCTTATTGTCACAAACAAAAGAATTTCATTCTTTTTTGTGGCAGTATTTATGTACATCTTTCTTCATTCATCAGTAGATGAATACTTAACTGTTTCCATTGCTTTGCTGTTGTGAATAGTGCTGCAGTAAACATGGCAGTTCAGATGTCTGTTCAATTTACTGATTTACTTTTCTTTGGGGATATATACCCAATAGGATCATATGGTAGTTCTATTTTGAGTTTTTTGAGGAACCTTCATGCTGTTTTCCATAATGGATATACATTCCCGTCAAGCATGTACAATGGTTCCTTTTTTTCCATATCTCCTCTAGGCACTTGTCACCTTTTGTCTTTTTGTTAATAGCCATCCTTATTGGAGTAAGATGACACTTCATTGTGGTTTAGATTTAAATTTGCATTTCCTTGGTGAATAATGGTATTGGGCATTTTTTCATGTACTTGAGAAATGTCTGTTTACTTACATCCATTGCCTATTTTTCAAATCAGGGTTTTTTTGTTCTTCTTGTTGTTATTGGGTTTATGGAGTTCCTTATATATTCTGCATGTTAACCTTTTGTTAGATATAGAGTTTGCAAATATTTTCTCCCATTTTGTAGGTTATCTCTTCATTCTGATTCATTGCCTGTGAAGAAACTTTTTAGTTTACTATAATTCTATTTTTCTGTTTTTGCTTTTGTTTACTGGCTTTTAGGGTCTTTCTTGTCCAGAAATTCCTTGCCCATTCCAATATCCCAAAGTGTTTCCCCTATATTTTTTGTAGTAGTTTCATAATTTCAGGTATTATAGTTAAGTCTCAATTCTGAGTTGATGTTTGTAATTGGTGAGAGATAAGGGTCTAGTTTTATACTTATGAATGTGGATACTCCTTTTATTGAAAAAGACTGTCCTTTCTCCTATGCACATTCTTAATAACTTTGTTGAAAATCAGGTACCTATAGCTGTGTCGGTTTATTTTGAAGTTCTCAGTTGGGTTTTATTTGTTTATGTATCTGTTTTTATACCAATATCACAGTTTTGATTACTACAGCTTTGTGTAATGTATTTTGAAGGTAGTAGGTTATTGTTTTCATTGAAGTGGGCATTTCATTTCAGTCTAGAGACTCATCCTTTAGTAACGGAATTTTCTTGTTTTTTTTCCTTTTTTCTTTTAGCTTTCATTTTTTTAAATCTATTTTCTAGAAATTTCCTTGAGTTTATTATCAAATCTACTGAATTTTTACTTTATTTTGTTTTAATTTCTAAGAGCCCTTTCTTTGTTACCAGTTGTCGCTATTTTATAACATCCTGTTCATTTGTTGGATACAGTGTTTTCTCATCTCCCTGAAGATATTAATGCTGGTATTTTTAAAGTCTACTCTGAATATTTGCTCCCCTCTCAAAATTCCTCAAGTATTTGAGAATTGGGGGGGGGGGTCACTTTATATTTTAAGAATAAATATTTACAAGCTTATTGAAAGCTCTGGTTACATGGTAACTACTTGGTTGCTGGTGATTGCCATTTTACGGTGCCCTGATAAATCAGTTTGTTTTTAGAAGCCCCCAGATGCTATTCTCTATAGAGAGATTGATTGTCCAGGAAAGAGTCCTCTGAACAATTTTTAAAGAATTATTGTTATCATTATTATCTGCCTTTTGGGGGTAGGCAGTTTGGAAGAGAGACAATGTGAGGTTGCGCATTTTGGAAACAGAATTGGGGAAGGGGCCCTTCTCTGCAGCTGATCGCGTGTTTTCTGATTGACTGATTCCATACCCCTTATCCTTCACTTTGTCTATCTCTGAATCCTAAGTCTTTCTGATTTAGTTTCTCCAGAAAATAAGTTCTTTTATTTATTTTGGTTAGAAATGGGAAATAAACTTTGTATCCAAACTGGTGTTTTCCTTAAAGCTAATTTGTATTCTAAATTGTTTTACCAATACTACTTTCAAATTATTTTTTATAAGAAACATGGGAAAATAGAAATTGAAAGACTATGACTAAGAATATAACTCAGCCAATACAATACTTCCCTAGTGTGCTTGAGGTGCTGGTTTCAGTTCCCAGCACCATACACACACACACACACACACAACACACAAAGGAGATTGTTAGTTACTTTAAAACATCCTGGTTATTTCAGTTTAGTCTTTCTAATTCTACACATGCAGGTATAAGAAAAAATACTTTTTAACATGTGATCGTCAATTTGAAAAATATTATGATTTTGTTGAATTTGTGAAACCAAAGGTTTGTTTCTCGAAGTGTTCATTGATTGTAAGGGAAAATAATTTGATTGCAATGCGTGAGTTTTTACTTTTTAAAATTTTTTTCACAACTAATTTTTTCTTTTCCAGGAAAAACAGAAATTGCACACTTCATTTTAAAATTTGTTAAATTTTGAAGTAAGTCATGCATAAAGCAGCATATACAAAATACAAGAAAAGGTTAATAAAGCATTTTCACAAAGTGAACCACCCATGTAACTTAACCATTCAAGTTAAAACATAGAATAACACCAGTACCACAGACTCTTTCATGTCCCCTCCAATTTTACCCTCTTCTTCCTTCCTGCATGGGACCAATGTCCTAATCTGTAATAGCATCAGCTGGTTCCACCTAACTTCTTATTTTATTAGGCAGAGTCAGTATGTATTTTTTTTTAGCATTGATTGTGACATTGATTCATGTTGTTGCATATAGCCATACTTTGTTCATTTTATTGAAGTATAGAATTGTTTAATTTTTCACTCTAATTTTAGTGTATATAAAGGTGGTTTTAGTTAGGCTATTAATAATGCTGCTTATTAATATTCTACACATGCTGTTCACCATATACATTACTATTAAGCTTTTACAAAGACTGATGATTTGTAGAATAGTACATAATGCCACACAATTCCAAAAAGATTTTATCAGTTTACACTTAATATAGTAATGTATGAGAGTCTCACTTGCTGCACATACCTGCAAACATTGGGTATGGTAACATTAATGTTTAATTTTAGCTATTTTGGGTGGCATATGGTGGTATCCACCTAACACATCTATGTAAGACTGAAAATCCATATGATCAAAAAGCAGAAAAAGATGCCCAGCTTCCAAGCATCAGTCTCAATTTTTTCATGCTTATTTCTTCCTTTTAATTGCTGTGGTAAAAGTGACGATAGTTCTGCATGTTAAATTTTGTGTTTGAATTTTTGTGTTTCACCTGACTACTTTTTTACAATGTTTTTTTCATTCTTAATTTAGAAAAGTCTTCATCCCTCCCTTTTTTCCTTCTAGTTTCTTATACCCAGAATCTTTTATTTTTGTGAATTGGGGTTTTTTTTATTATTATTTTTAGTTATATATATGACAAAAGAATGTATTTTGACATTATCTTACATACATGGAATGTAACTTCCCATTGGTTGTACACAATGTGGAGTTACACTGGTATTCACATAAGAACATAGTAATGTCCGATTAACTCCACTATCTGTCCTATTCCCATGCCCCCTGCCTTCCCTTCATTCCCCCTTGTCTAATCCAAAGTACTTCTATTCTTCCCTGCCTTCCCCCCATTGTGATTTAGCATCTGCATATCAGAGAGAACATTTGACCTTTGGTTTATTTCACTTAGCATGATAATCTTCAGTTCCATCCATATATCAGCAAATGCTATAATTTCATTCTTTATGGCTCAGTAATATTCATTTTATATATATATGACTTTTTCTTTATTCATTGGAGGGTACCTCGGTTGGTTCTATAGTTTAGCTACTATGAATTGAGCTGCTATAAACATTGATATGGCTGTGTTCCTGTAGCATGCTGATTTTAAGTTCCTTGGGTATAAACCAAAGAGTGGGATAGCTAGTTCAAATGGTGGTTCCATTCCATTTTCTGAGGAATCTCCATACTGCTTTGCATAGTGGTTGCACCAACTTGCAGTCCCACCAGCACTGTATGAGTGTACCTGTTTCCCCATATCCTCGCCAACATTTATTGTTACTTCTATTTTTTATAATTGCCATATTGACTGGAGTGAGATGAAATCTCAGTGTAGTTTGAATTTGCTTGCTAGAGATGTTGAACATTTTTTTATATATTTGGTGACTGATTGTATTTCTTCTGTGAAGTATCTGTTTAGTTCCTTTGCCCTTTTATTGATTGGGTTATTTGGTTTTTTGGTGTTAAGTTTTTTGAGTTCTTTATATATCCTGGAGATTAGTGCTCTATCTGAGGTGCAGGTGGCAAAGGTTTTCTCCCACTCTATAAGCTCTCTCTTCACATTCTTGATTGTTTCCTTTACTGTGAAGAATCTTTTTAGTTTGATACCATCCCATTTATTGATTCTCAATTTTACTTCTTGTGCTTTAGGAGTCTTGTTGAGAAATTCAGTTCCTAAGCAGACATGATGGAACAGCCAGGATTTTTTTAATGAAGGCATCAAGATTCTTGGATAATCTCATTGCTGACTGACTGACTTTTCAGACATTTGGTTTTGGTTTTGGTACTGGGGATTGAACAATTGAGGATTTACCACTAAACTGTGTCTCCACCCCTTTTTATTTTTTATTTTGAAACATGTTCTCACTGAGTTGCTTAGGGCCTCACTAAATGGCTTAGGCTGGCCTCAGACTTGCCTTCCATCTGCTTCAGCCTTCCGAGTCGCTGGGATTACAGGCTTGCCACTGTACCCAGCCAGACATTTATTATAAAGTTTTCACACTTATAAGTCCAACTGAGCTTTTATATTAACATTACTATACTTGCCTTGTTAGGCATCTGTCCATATATGTCTATTCCTCCCATTTCTGGCTGGTTCTTAACATTTTTTTCCTCAGCCCTCAGCATCACTTTTGCTAGATGATGCTCACTTTTTAAACCTTTGATCATTATATACACAACCATACCAATATTGTGACCTTCTAGGTTAAAAAAAAAATCCTTTTTACATTTACAAATTTTAGAAAACAATTTATGGATAATGTAGCATTCAAGTTATTGTTAAACTAGACGTGGCCTGGTTTCACTTAATGAAGAGAATGAAACTTTAATCACACTTACTATATTTTCAAGTCACCTCTTAAAAGCACTCATTTTGTTCCTTGCCAGCTGTTTCCTGGCATGATGTGAATTTCCTAAAATGAAAAATTAATGAATGAAGACACAAAATTATGCTACGCAGTCTTCTATGGAGAAAATGCAAACAAATGGTATTGCCTAATTCTGCCTCAACTAGCTAAAAGTTGTTTCAGCTTAGGATGCCTCAGTTTACTCATTTGTAAACTGAACAGGTTAAACTAGTTGTTTCCCCCGATCCTTCCCTCTCTTCCTACAATGCTATGTTAACATTTACTGGATGCAGAAGTGTTATTTCTATTAAGGTTTTTAAAACTGTGAAATCTGTGTTAAAGAATCACTGCTATGGCCTTAGAGGCTGACAATCTTCTATGTTTTTTTTCCAGGTTGTTAAAGAGACATGAAAACAACTTATCAGTGCTAGCCATTAGTAACATGGAAGCTTCCTCCACCCTTGCCAAATGCCTTTATGAACTTAATTTTACAGTTCAGAGTAAAGAACAAGAAAAAGACTCAGAAATGCTGCAGTGAAAAATAATTCCACTTATACAGTGGGGACTCAAAGT